>NC_060246.1:16878614-18255542 GCF_921293095.1 Ischnura elegans
GGAGTGTTGTTTCGCATTTTTCTTACCTCGTACTGAAATCGTGTTTAAAGCTATAAAATCCGTTCTGCAGTGGCTTTTCGTATTTTTCTTACATCGCACTGAAATCGTGTTTACAGCAATAAATTTGAAATCTGGAGTGTAAATTCGCATTTTTCTTACATTGCACTGAAATTGTGCTTAAATTTCAATTCTGTAGTGTCGCTCTTTTTTTTTACATAGTATTGAAATCGTATTTCCAGCAATAAATTTCAATTCTGGAGTATCGATCCGCATTTTTCCTAATTTGCGGTGAAATCGTGTATTTAGCAATGAAATATTATTCTGAAGTGTCATTTCGCATTTTTTTTACATCGCACTGAAGTCGTGTGTCTGGCGCTAAATATCATTTCCGGTGTGTCATTTCGCATTTTTCTTACATCGCACTGAAAGCGTGTTTCTTGCGCTAAATATCATTTCTGGATTGTAATATCGCATTTTGCTTACATCGCACTGAAATCGTAATTGTATTTTTATATTTCAATTCTGGAGTTTCATTTCGCATATTTCGTATTTCGAAATGAAATCTTGTTTGTAGCAATGAAATTAAATTCTGGAGTGTCATTTCACTTTTTTCTTACCTGGAACTAAAATCGTGTTTCTAACAATGGAATTCAATTCTGGAGTGTCAATTCGCATTTTTCTTACATCGTGCTGATATCATGTTTCTAGCAATATAATTCAAATGTGGATTGTCATTTCAAATTTTTCTTACATCCCAATTAAAACATGTTTCTAGAGATAAAATTCAATTCTGTGGTGTTATTTCGTATTTTTCTAACCTGGGACTGAAATCGTATTTCTTGCAATGAAATTCCATTCTGGTGTATCATTTCACTTTTTTTAAGTCGCACTGAAATCATGTATTTCTAGTGCAAAATATCATTTCTGTAGTGTTATTTCGTTTTTTTCTAACCAATCGTGTTTCTGGCAATAATTTTTAAATCTGGAATGCCATTTCGCATTTTACTAGCTTCGGAATGAAATCGTATTTCTAGCTCTAAATTTCAATTCCGGCGTGTCATTTCGCATTTTTCTTACCTCGTACTGAAATCGTGTTTTTATAATAAAATTGAAATCTGGAATGTAATTTCGCTCTTTTCTTACATCGCACTGAAATCGTGTTTCTTGCGCTTAATATCATTTCTCGCATTTTTCTTACATGGCACAGTAATCGTATTTCTAATAATATATTTTTCAATTCTGGAGTTTCATATCTCATTTCGAAAGGAAATCGTGTTTCTAGCAATGAAATACAATTCTGGCGTGGCATTTCGCATTTTTTTAATTCGCACCTAAATGGTGTTTCTAGCGAAAAATACATTTCCGTAGTGTGATTTTCGCATATTTCTTGCATTTCTCTGATATCGCTTTTATGAAAAATTTAATTCTGGGGTATCATATCGTATTTTTCCTAATTCGCACTGAAATCGTGTATTCAGCAATGAAATTTAATTATGTAGTGACATTTCGCATTTTTCATACATCGCAGTGAAATCATGTCAATAGCATTAAAAATCAATATTCGAATGTCATAACGTATTATTCTTACTTTGCACTTAAATCGTGTTTATAGCATCAAAAAGTAATTTTAGAGTGTCATTTCAAATACTTACATTGCACTTAAATCTAATTTATATCAATATAATCGAACTCCGGAGTGTTATTTCGCATTTGTCGTATATCGCACTTAAATCGTGTTTATATCATCAAAATGCATATTGGAGTGTCATTTCGCATTATTTTTACATACCACTTTAGCCTGGTTTGTATCAATATAATCCAATTCCGGAGTGTTATTTCGCATTTATCTTACCTCGTTCTGAAATCGTGGTTAAAGCAATGAAATTCATTCTGGAGTGGCGTTTCTCATTTTTCTTACATAGAACTGTAATCGTTTTTCTAATAATAAAATTTAAATCTGGAGCGTCATTTTGCATTTTTATTACATCGCACTGAAATCGTGTTTCGTGCGCTAAATATCATTTCTGGAGTGTCATTTCGCATTTTGCTTACATCGCACTGTAATCGTATTTCTAATATTATATTTCAATTCTGGAGTTTCATTTCGCATTTTTCGTTTTTCGAAATGAAGTCGTGTTTCTAGAAATGAAAGTCATATCTGGTGTGTCATTTCGCATTTTTCTTACTTCGAACTTAAGCCGTATTTCTAGCAATGGAAGTGAAATCTGGAGTGACATTTCGCATTTATGTTTAATCGCGCTGAAATCGTGATTATAGCAATAATATCATTCTGGTTGTCTTTTCGAATTTTTCTTACACCACACTGAAATCATGTTTCTAGAAATAAAATTCAATTCTGTGTTTTAATTCGTATTTTTCTAACCTAGGACTGAAATCGTGTTTGTAGCAATGAAATTTAATTCTAGAGTTTATTTAGCATTTTTCTTACTTCGAACTGAGATCCTGTTTCTTGCAAAAATATGCAAATCTGGTGTGTCATTTTGAATTTATATTACATCGCACTGAAATCGTGTTCCGTCCGCTAATTATCATTTCTGGAGTGTCATTTCTCATTTTTCTTACATCGCACTGTAATCGTACTTCTAATAATATATTTCAATTCTGGAGTTTCATTTCGCATTTTTCGTATTTCGAAATGAAATCTTGTTTCTAGCAATGAAATTCAAATCTGGACTGTCATATCGCATTTTTCTTACTTTGAACTAAAATCGTGTTGATCATGCAATGGAATTGAATTCTGGAGTGCCATTTTGCATTTTTCTTAAATCGCGCTGAAATCGTGTTTCTAAAACTTGAATTCAATTCTGGATTGTCATTTCGAATTTTTCTTACATCGCACTGATATCGAGTTTCTAGATAAAAAATTCAATTCTGTGGTGTTATTTCGTAGTTTTCTAACCTAGGACTGAAATCGTGTTTAAAGCAATAAAATTCAAATCAGGATTGTCATTTCGCATTTTTCTTACATAGAACTTAAATATTGTTTGTAGCACTAAATTTTTATTCTGGGGCCGTATTCTGCAACTCCAAACCGATTGGTGCGGCACCGATTCGTCGGGTGCGACGTCACACCGACTCCCGGCAAGAAGTTGTGCGATTCTGTACGAACCCGATCGGTGTGGCACCGACGTGAGGACGGGAGATTTTCGGTAGCTGTACCGACAGCAAAAAAGTGTCGGTACGGCCACCGACTAGTGGATTTCATGAACGAAGTGGGTGCGCATTGTACGTTTTATTTTGTTTTTACCTCTTCACCGAGTAAATGATGAGGTTTGCTGCAATGTTATCTTTTTCTGCCCCTTCGAATACGCCTCTGTAATTCACTGTGTCATCATCTATATTGATTACCTTGACAAAAATATAATACATTGGTTAATAAACATGAGGTTTGCTAACATATAATGACTTTCTCTCATTTATGTTACCACTTTCACTCGCTTGTAATAAGCTTTATTTCTCTCTATCACCATTTATTTAATTGTTCCTTTGACATAAAAAATATATTTTTGATTAAATATGAGTTTTGCCGCAATGTTATCACCTTATCTCACTCTGAAAGGGCAACTATTATTTCACTCAATCATCATTTGGCGTTTCTCTCGGCATAGAAATAAGATCTTTCTATTTAAGTATGAAGTTTCCCACTACGATATCAGTTTCTTTCATTTGTAATTAGCAACTATATTTCATTTTATCGTCAGCCATTGATTCCCTCTACGATAAAAGAAGATATTTGTTAATAAGTATGAGGTTTGCCGCAATATTATCATTTTTTCTCACTTGGAATGCGAAACTTATACATATGTATTTCACCCAATCACAATTTCTTTACTTCCTCGTCATTACACTTCTTTTGATTACACCCAGCTCCATATTTTTATAACAATTTCCTAACTTGTGCCTCTAATATGACATTTACATTTGCTTTTGAATCCTACGTTCACGTTCCATGGTATGTGATTTTCGTCTGCTACGGTGCCAATGGCATAACCTTCCGTTGATAACATTTAGACGGAACTTACTTAATGACAACTATATTACCAAATCATGAATAAATAGGAATATACGGAACCAATATTTAAAAGAAACTACGATCTCAAGGATAGATTCAATAATTCATTCCAGCAACAACAATCTCCATCACATACAAACTACAAACTTTATTGTGATGTTGTAATATTGTTTCCTTCGATTCTGTAGGTACAGCATTACTACCACACATTATGTAAGCATTGTTAACAAGTTATCCAATATCGATTATCTTAATCTAGCAATAAGTCGTAATTTTCGCAAATAAAAAGATTGAGAATGACGACAACAAACTGTGCCAATAAGTCTTCACTTGTTTTTACCCTTCTTTCTTTGGTGGAGACACGTTAGATGACTTTTAACTTCGGATATATTCGGATTTTCCCCGCTTGAGAAGGAGGGGGAACCGCACCGACTGGTTTGATACCGACGACCATACTGAATCGCTGAATTTGCCGTCGTCGGTATGGAAACCGTTGTCGGTGCGGAATGATGTGCTGTCGGTGGGCTGGGAAGGGAAACCGACCGATGCGGTACCGACGAAATACAGAATACGGCCCCTGGAGTGTAATTTTGCATTTTTCTTACATCGCACTGAAATCGTGTTTCTAGCAATGAAATTCAATTATGTAGTGTAATTTCGCATTTTTTACATTGCACTGAAATCTTGTTTATAGCATTAAAATTCAATTCTGAAGAGTCAATTCGCATATTTTTTACGTCGCACTGAATATCGTAGTCGTGCTTTTAGCAATGAAATTATTTTCTGGAGTGTCATTCGCTTTTCTCTTACATCGCAATTAATTCGTGGCAATAGCATTAAATTCACTTCTGGAGTGTTATTTCGCATTTTTCTTGCATAGCACTGAAATCATGTTTCTCGCAGTAAAGTTATATTCTGAGGTGTCATTTCGCATTTTTCTAACGTCGGACTGAAGTCGTGTTTCTAGCAATGAAATTCAATTCTTGAATGTCATTTCGCATTTTTCTAGCTTCGGACTGAAATCGTGATTCTAGCACGAAATTTCAATTCCGGAGTGTCATTTCGCATTTTTCTAGCTTCGGACTGAAATCGTGATTCTAGCACGAAATTTCAATTCCGGAGTGTCATTTCGCATTTTTCTTACATCGACTTGAAATCGTGTTTTTAGCAATTAAATTAAATTCTGGATTGTCATTTCGTATTTTTCTTAATTTGCACTGAAATCAAGTTTCTAGCATTAAAATTTAATTCTGGAGTGTCATTTTGCATTTTTAATATTCCGCGCTGAAATCGTGTTTTTTGCATTAAAATTCGATTCAGGAGTGTGGTCTCTCATTTTTCTTACATAGTACTGAAATTGTGTTTTTGGTAGCTATTAAATTATTATGGTGTGTCAATTCAATTTTTTTTACATCTTACTGAAATCGCTTCAAGAAATAAAATTCAATTCTGAGATGTCATTTCGTATTTTTCTAACCTCGGACTGAAATCGTGTTTATAGTATTAAAATTCAATTCTGGAGTGTCAAATCGCATATTTCTTACATTGCACTGAAATCGTGTTTATAGCAATGACATTCAATTCTGGAGCGTGATTTCGCATTTATCTTGCAACGCACTTAAATCGCATTTCTAGCAATTAAATGCAATTTTTGAGTGTCATTTTGTATTTTTCTTACATGGCACTTAAATGTTGTTTATAGAAAAAAATTCAATTCTGGAGTGTCATTTCGCATTATTTTAACATCGCACTCAAATATGGGTTATATCAATATAATGCAGTTCTGGAGTGTCACTTGTCATTTTTCATATATCGCACTGAAATCGTATTTATAGCACGAAAGTTGAATTCTGGAAGGTTATGTCGCATTTTTCTTACATCGCACTGAAATCGTGTTTCTAACAATAAAATTCAATTCTGGAGTTTTTTTCGCATTATTGTAACCTCTGATTTAAATCGTGTTCATAGCAATAAAATTCTATTCTTGATTGTCATTTCGCATTTATCTTTCTTCGGACGAAATCGTGTTTCTATCACTAAATTTCAATTCCTGATTGTCATATCAACAATTAACTCAATCTAACAATAAAAATTCAATTCTTGGGTGTTATTTCGCATTTTTGTAACCTTGGACTGAAATCGTTTTTATAGCAATGAAATTCAATTCTGGAGTGTCATTTCGCATTTTTCTTACTTCGAACTAAAATCGTGTTTCTAGCAATGGAATTGAATTCTGTGGTGTCATTTTCATTTTTCTTAAATCGCGCTAAAATCGTGATTCTAGCAATATAATTCAATTCTGGATTGTCATTTCGTATTTTTCTTACATCGCACTGAAATCGAGTTTCTAGAAATGAAATTCAATTCTGTGGTGTTATTTCGTATTTTTCTAACCTAGGACTGAAATCGTGTCTAAAGCAATAAAATTCAAAGCAGTATCGTCATTTCGCATATTTCTTACATAGCACTTAAATCTTATTTGGAGCACTTAATTTTAATTCTGGAGTGTGATTTTGCATTTTTCTTACATCGCACTGAAATCGTGTTTCTAGCAATGGAATTCAATTCTCTAGTATAATTTCGCATTGTATTTACATCGCTGTGAAATCGTGTTTATAGCATTAAAATTCAATTTTGGATTGTCAATTCGCATATTTTTTACGTCGCACTGAAATCGTGTTTTTAGCAATAAAATTCATTTCTGGATTGTCAGTCGCTTTTCTCTTACATCGCCATTAATTCGTGGTAATAGCATAAAATTCAATTCCGTAGTGTCATTTCGCATTCTTTTGCATAGGACTGAAATCATGTTTTTTGCTGTAAATTTATATTCCGAAGTGTTATTTCGCATTTTTCTAACGTCGGACTGAAGTCGTGTTTCTAGCAATAAAATTCAATTCTTGAGTGTCATTTCGCATTTTTCTAGCTTCGGACTGAAATCGTGATTCTAGCACTAAATTTCAATTCCGGGGTGTCATTTCGCATTTTTCTAACATCGCACTGAAATCGTGTTTCTAGCAATTAAATTAAATTCTGGAGTGTCATTTCGTATTTATCTTAATTCGCACTGAAATCGAGTTTCTAGCATTAAAATGTAATTCTGTAATGTCAATTTGCATTTTTTTTACATCTGACAGAGATCAATTTATATCATTAATATTCAATTCTGGAGTGTCATATCGCAATTTTCTTGCTTTGGAGCGAAATCTTTTTTCTCTAACTAAATTTCAATTCTGTAGTGACATTTCGCTTTTTTTTACATAGCATTGAAATCGTATGTTTAGCAATAATTTCAATTCTGAAGTGTAATTTTGCATTTTTAATATTTCACGCTGAAATCGTTTTTTTTTGCATTAAAATTCGATTCTGGAATGTCATTTCTCATTATTTTTAAGTCTTACTGAAATCGGTTTCAAGAAATAAAATTCAATTCCGGGATGTCATCTCGTATTTTTCTAACGTCGTACTGATATCGTGTTAACAGCAATAACATTCAACTCTGAAGTGTCATTTCGCATTTTTCTTGCAACGCACTCAAATCGTGTTTCTAGCAATTAAATGCAATTGTTGAGTGTCATTTCGTATTTTTCTTACATTGCACTTAAATTTGTTTATAGAATTGAAATTCAATTCTGGAGTGTCATTTCGCATTATTTTAACATCGCACTTAAATATGGTTTAAATCAATATAATCCAATTCTGGAGTGTCATTTGGCATTTTTCTTACATCGCACTGATATCGTGCTATAGCAAGAAAATCAAATTCTGGATTGTCATTTCGCATTTTTTTTACATCGCACTGAAATCGTGTTTCTAGTAATTAAATTCAATTTTGGAGTCGTTTTCGCTTTTTTTCAGTTCTAACTGAAATCGTGTTTCTTGCAATAAAATTGAATTCTGGTGTGTCATTTTGCATTTTTCTTGCTTTTTTCTGAAATCGTTTTCATAGCATTAAAATAAAGTTCTGGGGTGTCATTTTAAATTTTTCTTACTTTGTACTGAAATCGTGTTTATGGGAATAAAAAAATCTGAAGTGTCGTTTTGCATATTTCATAATTTGTACTGAAATCGTGTTTGTAGCAATAAAATATTTCTAGAAAGTCATTACGCATTTTTCTAACCTTGTACTTAAATTATGTTTATAGTAATAAAATTAACCTCTGGAGTGTCATTTTGCATTTTTGATACTATGTACTAAAAACCGTGTTTATAGCGATAAAAAAATTTCAGGAATGTCATTTCGTACTTTTCTTACTTTGTACTGAATCCGTGTTTATAGCAATGAAATTAATTTTTGGAGCGTCATTTCGCATTTTTTTACCTTGTTCTGCAATCGCGTTTACGGCAATAAAATTCAATTCTGGAGTGTCATTTCGCATTTTTCTTTCTCTGTATTGAAGTCGTGTGTATAGCAAATAAGTTTTTTTTTCTGCGGTGTAATTTTGTATTTTTCTTAGTTTGTACTCAAATCGTGTTTAAAGTAATGAAATTTATTTCTGGAGTGTCAAATCGCATTTTCTCTTACTTTGTTTTGAAACCTTATTTCTAGGAAGACAATGCATTTCTGGAGTGTCATTTCGTATTTTTTTTCTGTGTACTGAAATCGTGTATATTGCAATAAAATTCATTTCCGGAGTGTCTTTTAACATTTTTCTTACTTTTTCCGGAAATCGTTTTAATAGCAATAATGTGCAGATTTTTTTGAGTGTTACTTTACAAAATATAATTTTATACATGCTCACAAAATTGATCCGCAGATTGAAGTCGATACATTATTAGGGCACACCAAATGTAAATGATTTTAACGCAAGTTGCGGGAAGTGAATTTCTTAATTCTTTCTGTGGATAGGAAATTATTTTAAATAGTGATTTGAAAAATTGTATAGTAATATTTATACAATATTCAACCACAAATAGCTTAATCTTTAGAAAACGGAAGATTGAAATGATTAGAAGGAAAGTTGTGAGAACTTCTTTCAGCAATCTTCGTGCGAAAACGCAATATTTTTAATTTGTGACTATGAAAAGTATAAAATTTTTAATATTGACACGAATTTTTAGTTTCGCAAAAGTTCTTGAAATTATTAGGACAAAAAATTTAATTTTTTTAAACGAAAAATGTGGAATGTTAATTAAGAATTCGGATTGAGGATGTGAAGAATTTTAACATGTGACTTTAAAAAATATGACGTTTTTTATATGTTCATTGAATTGTTGTGTAAAAGTGAATGTTGTGGGTAATTTAAATGTTGAAATGTTTTGTTTTTTGTTGATTTGTTGCTATGTACATGGGGATATGTATTGTATGAAAAATGGTATTTTGAGGGCTTTTTAAGTTTTTTAGTACGTAAAATTTTGTTTTGCATTTAGGTTTATGCTTGTATGATTAAACCTATCAACCAAGCTATTACTTTGCATTTTATATTTTTGTCTTAATGTACTTCCTGACTTTATGTTACCACCTGACTTCATGGTCGACGTGTAACAGTTGACGTGATAATAATTCAAGCTAAGGAAGAATTTGCTAAATTATTAGGATATCAGAATTTATAATGATTAGAACGAAAAGGTTAACAAGTTATTTCAGTATTCTTCTACCATATAGGCAGATTTTCAAATAGTGACTATAGTATAACATTTTTAGTATGCACGCAGCGTTTAACCGCAATAAGAAATCGCTAAATTTAATGGACACACAATATTTCAATAATTTAAACGAAAGCTGTTAGGAGTTATTCCTATTCATATATTTAAACTTAAAAAATATAGAATTTTTAATTGCACATAAAATTCGAACGCAGGAAAAATTTTCTAAAATATAAGGACATCAGAATTTTATTGATTTGAACTAAAAGGTTAACGACCTATTTAGGCATTCTTCTGGCAGGAAGGCCGAATTTTTAAATTGTGACTTTAAAACATTGAACATTTTTAATGTGCAAACAACATTCTATTGCAGTGAGAAATCGCTAAATTATAAGGACCTACACTAATTCAATAATTTGAAAGTAAGCTGTGAGGAGTTATTCCTTTACAGATTTTTAAACCTTGACTTTAAAAAATATAGTATTTTTAATATGCACACAAAATTCGAACAAAGTAAGAAATATTTTATTTATTAGGCAACATCAAATTTAAAAAAATATTATCACAAGTTGTGAGAAGTTGTTTCTTATTAGAATTTTTAAATGTTAACTTTAGAAAATATGTTTTTAAAGTATGGCCACAAAATTGATCCGCATGAGGAAATCGCTAAATTATTAAGTGACATCAAATTTCAATGATTTTAAAGAAATTTGCCAGAAGTTAATTTCGTAATTATTCTTGAGGATAGGAAATAATTTTTAAATTGTGAGTTTAAAAATTATATTTAATACGATTCACAAAAATTCAACCAAAATAAGAAATCGCTAAATTAATGCGAAACACCAAATTTAAATGATTTTAACGAAATTTGTGAGAAGTGATTTCAGCAATATTCCCTTGGATGCGCAGAGTTTTTAAATTGTGACTATGAAAAGTATAACATTTTTAGCATACATAGAAAATTCAAGGGCAGGAAAAATGCACAAATTATTAGGATGCAAAAATTTCACTGATTCGAACGAAAGTTGTGAAATGGTATTTCAGCATAGAGTCTGTGTAATCGAAGAATTTTTAAAGTGGACGTTAAAAAATATAATGTTGTAATATGTACACAAAATCAACCGCAGTAAGAAACCGCTTCATTGATAGGACACTCCAAGTTTAATTGATTTGCACACAATTTTCGAGAAGTTATTTAAGAATTTTTTTGAGGATATGCAAATTTAAATATGTGACTTTTAAAAATATAACGTTTTTTATATGCACACATAATTCAACCGCAGGAAGAATTTGCTAAATTATTATGACATCATAAATTCAATGATTAGAACGAAAATGTTAACAAGTTATTTCAGATATGTCGAATTTTAAAGTGTGACTTTAAATAATATAACATTTTTAATATGCATACAACATTCAACCGAATCAAGAAAACGCTAAGGGCAATCAATATCTCAATGATGTAACCGTAAGTTGTGAGGAGTTATCTCTATGCAGATTTTTAAACTGTGACTTTAAAAAATATAGTATTAATTATATGCACATAAAATTCGAATGCAGGAAGAATTTGCTAAATTATAAGGTCATTAGAATTTCAACAATTTGAACGAAAAAGTTAACAAGCAATTTAGGCAATCATCCTTCAGTTAGGCTGAATTTTTAAATTTTGAATTTAAAAGGGATCACATTTTTAATACGCACACCACAATAAACCGCAGTAAGAAATCGCTGCATTATTAGGACAGACAATATTTCAATTATTCAAACGAATGTTGTGAGGAGTTTTTTCTATGCAGATATTTAAACCGTGACTTTAAAAAATATAGTACTTTTTAACATTCACATAATATTCGAACGCAGGAAGAATTTGCTAAACTATAAAGACATCAGAATTTCGTTGATTTGAACGAAAATATTAACAAGCTATTTAGGCATTGAGGATGCATTCAATGGTGTCAGGCTCAACTTTGTGGAAGTTGAAGTTCACAAATGAAAAAACGACTTCGTTTTCTTCCACTAATTTATTTTGACGGTACGACATGTTTCGACCTTGAGCGGTCATTTACGAGTACCTTTACGAGTACTCGTAAATGACCGCTCAAGGTCGAAACATGTCGTACCGTCAAAATAAATTAGTGGAAGAAAACGAAGTCGTTTTTTCATTGAGGATGCAGTTAGGCCGAATTTTTAAATTGTAACTTCGCAAAATTTATCATTATTAATATGCATGCAACGTTCAACTGCAATAAAAAATCGCTAAATTATTAGGGCACAACTCATATAAATTATTTGAACGCAGGGGTTGAGAAGTTATTTCTACGCAGAATTTTGAAATTGCGACTTAAAAAAATTAACTTTATAATATGCACACTAATTTAACAGTAGGAGGAAATCGCCAAATTACATGGACACTCCAAATGTACAGGATTTGAACAAAAGTTGTGATAAGTTACTTCCACATTCCACCTGTGGATACGTAGAATTCTTAAAGTGTGGCTTTAAAAAATATAGCATTCTTAATATGCACACAACATTCAACCGCATAAAGAAATTGCTAAATGATAAGGAAACAAACTATTTCAATCATTTAAACGAAAGTTGTGAGGAGGTTTTCCTATGCAGCTTTTTAAACATTGACTTTTAAAAAATATAGTATTTCTAATTTGTAATTCTAAGTATTTCTAATTGAACGGAAAGGTTAAGTACCTATTTAGGCATTGTTCCTGCAGTTAGGCCGAATTTTTAAATTGTGACTTCAAAAAATTGAACGTATAATTTTTAAATTATGACTTTAAAAAATATAACATTTTTAATATGCAGACGAAATTCAACCATGGCATGAATTCGCTTAATTATTAGGACTCTCCAAGTTTAAATTATTTGAATGAAAGTTGTGAATAGTTATTTCTTCACAGAATTTTTAAAGTAAGACTAAATAAATATTGTTTTATAATATGCAAACTCAATTCAACCGCCATCATTGATTTGAACGGAAATGTTAAGTACCTATTTATGCATTGTTCCTGCAGTTAGGCCGAATTTTTAAATTGTGACTTTAAAAAATTGAACATTTTTAATATGCACAGAACATTATATTGCAATAAGAAATCGCTAAATTATAGGGACCCCCAGTATTTCAATGACGTAAATGAAAGTGGTGAGCAGTTATTCCTATGATGATTTTTAAATCTTGACTTTAAAAATATAGTATTACTAATATGCACATAAAATTCGAACAAAGTAAGAAATATCTCATTTATTAGGTCACACCAAATCTTAAAAATATCAACACAAGTAATTGTAAGAACACACAGGGTTTCGTTGATTTAAGAGAAAGTTGTGAGGAGTTATTCCTACGCAGATTTTTAAACATTGACTTTAAAAAATACAGTACTTTAAATATGCACGTAAAATTCGAGCGCAGTGAGAAATCGCTTATTAATTAGCGGACACCTAATTTTAAAAATATAAACACTAGTTGTGAGAAGTTATTTCTACGGAATATTTTCAAGTAGTGAATTTAGAAAATGTTATCTTACAATATGCCCAGAGAATTGATCCATGAGCAAATGGCTAAATTATTAGGGCACGCAAAATTTAAATGATATTAGCGTAATTTGTCGGAAGTTAATGTCATAATTCTTCTTGTGGATATGAAATAATTTTAAATGGTGAGTTTAAAATTTATAATCAATATGACTCAAAAAAATTCAACCAAAATAAGAAATCGCTGAATCAATACGAAACAAAAAATTTAAATGCTATGAACTTCCTTTGGATTATAATTTAGAGAGTTCTCACTAAAATGGAAATTATGTGTTTCCGTGCGAAAATTTATGTACTAATCAATGAAAGTAAATGTGTTATTTTAATGGACAGAGTTCTTACGGAGTGTAATTTTAGTGCGTTGTAGTTATAATGTTGTATGTAATGTGACATTTTGGAAGCGTCAGAGTAATTCAATTCTCTATGCCGAGGGGGAGAATGCTTCAGTAACATCCAATATAATACCTGCTCATCAATGAAAAGCGGCATTTAATCAAGTTTTATAGAGATCTTACCTCGAAGATTATTTCGCTTGTTTCCTTGCCAAGATTTTATGTTAAATGATATTTTTGAACCGTTGAAGAAAAAATATTTTCATATTTTTAGAAATTTAACGTGCTCATCAATGACGTTTGATATGCATCTATGATTTTAAGAACACTCATCTTCAGTGCAAATTTCGAGAGTTTTGCTGGAAATATTTTTACGTTAAGTGAAAGTTTTGAAGCGTGGTATAGTTAATAATTTTGATTTTTAACGGGAAGAATGTTTGAGCAACCTCGGACTTATTCCTTGATCATCAATTTGCTGTGAAAAAATATTTTTAACTTTTAAAATATTTTCTTTACCCGGTAGAAAATTTTGCGTACGTAAAAATACTGTTTTGTGGCTTGTTAAAAATTTTTATCTGAACGGGAAGAACGTTAGAATTAATTGTAGGGTATTACGTGCTCATTAATGAGATTTGGTTACGTTCAAATTCAATGTAAGTTGTAGTCGCCATCTTACTCCGTAAAAATACTTTTATGCGCGAATGAAAAGTGCATAATTAGAGAAGTGGAGTTTATACATTCTAAGAATTATTTGATTTTTATATCCACATCCGTAAGAATTATTTGAGGGTTTGGCAGCAACTTTGGATATATTCCTTGCTATGCAAAAATAATTTTAACTTTTAAGATATATTCTTAACCCGGTGGAAATATTTGTGTTTGTAAAAATATTGCTTTATGCTTTATTGAAGTTTTTTTTATCAGAAAATAGGCTTAATTTCGGCAGGAGAATTTTTTCTTCTACATGGGCAGTTGGAATACTTTCACTCCCGCATAAAAAATATATTTCTTATCCCATTCCCTCCCAGAAAACTTTGTGCTCGCGATTGTGAAGATATTTGAGTACGTTGCTCTTATGTTCGTCTTCAGTAATCCATTGAAATATTTTATTGATACACCAACTTGTTCCTTTAGAACGATAAATAGCCGCGTAGCTACAGAGGGTGGTAACGGGATGAGAATTATGTTCAATTTCTACAAGTGACCTTGATAGAAAGGATGAATCTTCAGGGCATGAACATCTTTGGATGAAAGAAAGTGAAAATCATTTATACAATGTCATTTACTCTTAACTTTTATGATTTTTTCATGTTATTTACTGACGCTTGGCGGCCATATTGAAGTTCTGTTTCGCACTCGTATTTCACCCGTGTTTTTCTCTCCGTCAGTTATTTATATTTCTCCGTCAGTCGCCATACGACTTCGACTGGCTTTAATAATGAAGTGACATGAGTATTAGCATTTTGCAAGCTTCTACAACATTTTTTCGTCAATTTGACAGCAAAAAGGAGTGCGGGTTTTTTTCTAGAGCCTCTTATGCTCAGGATGGTAGGATGTAGCCACATGGATACGGTGGTCGCAAATGCGTTCTATTCGCCATTTCTAAAATTTCTTTCGCCCCTTCACTTGAATTTTTAATTTTTTTGCTTCTGCACACTTTCAACTTTTCTAACTGGTGAAAAATGATACTAGCCTGTTCACCTTTCATTTCAATCGTTTTATCCGGGGCGCGGGTATTTTGTATGTGAGAAATAAATGCGTTTCCTCCTCGTGAAATATATTCTTCAAACCCGCACACCTTCCCATGGATCAAATTTAAGCTATTTTCTCGATGGAAAAAGTTTTAAATTTGATCAGTGGTTCGATTCCCGGTCGAAGCGAAAACTTTCCACTTTTTTCGGCCATCACTTTCCTTCTCTCCGCTGTGTCTACGTCATATATTTGTGTTTATTTTCTTATTTTTGTTTCAACTTTTATTTGTGCTTGTGTGTCTATATTCGCTCATAGCTACCTGTGGAACGTGAAATGTATGTACAGACTGTCCCATTGATCGTGTGTTATTTTTTACCTTTAACTTTAATCACTTCGCCTCGAGCTGTGTTCATGAAAACTGGCATACTCCTCGGAAAAGGTCATATTTTTAGCCAAGTTTTACAATTTTGAACTTTTGGCCTCACAATGTGGGTGCACTTCAAAATCTAAAATTTTCCTCATGGGGTTTCAGTGTTTAAATGTCAAAGTAGAAATAAGTCCTAAATTAATTGACAATTATCTGAATTCTTAGGTTTTCGGACACGAGAAAAACGAAAAAAAAAACTCTTTTACATACAAAAATTCAATAAGTACGTACCTATATTGGGGAATGCCGATCCCAGCGAGAAGAAATCAGAAATAGAAAGAAAACATAGAAGGAGACGAAATAGAGAGGAAACTAGAAAAAACATGATGACACGGTGGTGGCACGGAGATAGATAGGCCGGAAACTCATGGATAAAATTTCTTACAGACCGGAAATCGTACCATGGACGACCTTTTTTCTAGATGGACGCTCAGACGAGCAAGCTACCGAGATTACTTTTATTACATTCCGGCGGAGGGTTTTTTTATGCAACCAATTCCACCCAATGTCGCCTAATAATGTATTAGCTAAGAGATGGCTGAGAGGAATGATTTCCGCCACCAGAGAAGAAATACACAGAAGAAGAAATTAAAGATAGACACATTCGCTGCGGCTTAGGATAGATTTTTAGCACATGAGTTTCGTAAAACGTCGATCCCAGCGTGAAGAAATCAAGCATACGTAGATAGCTGTAACAATTCTCCTTGACGACGGAAGTAAACAATGGGAGTCAAATTATACAGGGCAACAATTCTGGTTGACGACGCGAAAATAAACAAAAAGGGAGTCATGTAATGAAAATGGTGGCGCTCGGTCATACGCATCGTCGCCTCCCATTTTTGTCACTTACCAATTTTGTTACTCATCAATTGTGTTTGCAAAGTGTGTGTAATTTGAGTTGTGGTGTGATGGTACGTGTCGTAACTGCCGCTTTTCATCTTGAGTAATTACACAGGGAATTTGTGTCTATAATTTGTGTTAATTTGATTTGTGACGTAAAAGTACGTGTCGTTGGTTCCGATTTCCCTTCGTAAATAATAACCCAGGACAACTTTATTAGTAATTTGTACTTATTTTATAATTTGTGAAGTAATAGTGAAAATCACGTAGCATAACAGGGAACAAGATAGGAGACAGCATTATATTCCCAATAATTTCAAAGCTATTTACTTTGATAATTAAGGTAATCGATACACTTATAAAGTAGGTATTCGTTTAATTTTATGCCACAAAACCATATTTCCATAGAAATGTGAGTCTGCAAATGTAAACATCAATAGTTGAGTCACATTTCTTAGTAACACACGAGTTACCGCAATAATAGTTGTCATTAATTATATCGAGTCATGGTAATTATCAAAATGAGCATATCCGAGTGGGTACGTAAGGCAGAGAAAGATTGAAACTCTTCTCTCGGAGTGGAGTAAGTGTAAAGGCTCGAAAAAGTGTTAAAAAAATGCAGTTTCCCACTTATTCCCTAGGACGAAATTTTACTTTCCCTATTCTTGTTTGATATTCTAAGAGCACTCCAGTGGATAGAGGAAAAATAAAAATTTGTTTACTCCTCTATCCGAAAAATGCACAAATGAGGATACTCATATGCAAATACCGTGATTCATCGCCATAGTAAATAAATAAATTTTTACCCTGAAAAATGTTTTCCTTCTCCTTGATCTTTGTAATATTGAAAATGAATACCTCCCGTGAGGATAAAAACATCCTCCTCACTGCAAATTATTTCGACCTTCTATTGCACGGCCTTCAGTGACGCACAGCAGTAGCCAAAGTGAAATATGATCAAAGGACATGCATCTCAATTCACGAGGATTGAAGAGTACACATCATCAATATCACCACTCAATTCGTTGGGAATCTTTTTTGTTGCACTGCGATTCGCCGCTTTCAGTACCCAGTAGTCGGCGATGGCGTAAAAGAGCATACTCTCATCCTCGTGACTACCCTTGACCACTTCAGACATGATTTCCACGTTCTGGACTAAAACCAATACCTATTTCGCGTCATTTGTCCCATGCATAAGAAAAAAAATGATTCGGCGTGTTGCGGGTTGTCGACCCCACAAAACTGCTTTCGGGGGTAAGATAAAATGCCATTTTAGCCGACCTATTTGGTCTATAATATCAATGAAAGACCAATGTTATATCACACTGTAAAAAAATGAGTGCTTGTTAAAACCAAATTGAAATTATTTACATTTTTTTTTCGTTTTTAGTCACAAATCTCGAAATTTCAAGACAAAATGGCGAACTGAAGGATATGTAGTATCTTTGTTCTGAAGATTTTCTAGAGAAAAGTATATCCGGCACGTTCTTTGTATTCACACTTGCCGCTGAAATAAAAAATAATCAAATTCACAAACAAAATTTTAAAACATGCGAAAGAATTTTTTCTCCTGAAAAAATTGAAAATTTATTTTGGTGTCATTTCATTTTAGTAATACTACTTATGTAGTTGATAATCAACTGGAGTATATCTCTCTTGAAATTAGCAGTCCATATTCAAAATTATTAGCGACTGTTGTATACAGACCACCAAAGACAAACGGATTGCCCGAACTCGAAAGTTTTCTTGGAAACACTTTTCCTAGTTATGTAAATCGAGTAGTCATGGGTGACTTCAACATCAATCTTTTAAAAGAAACAGCTGATAAAGATGGCCTCCTTAACCTATTACAAGTGTGTGGTTTGAATATTGTACCAACTATGCCAACCTGTCATACGAAGAGCTGCAGCTCTCTTCTAGATATTATCTGTGTTGATGACCTTAATAAAATTACGTCATCTGGTCAAACACCGGATCCGCCACTCTCATGCCACGACCAAGTCTTTGTTACTTACAAAATGTTAATTCCATCATTCACGCCAAAAATTATAACCTTCAGAGACCTCAAAATTTTGACGAGGAAAAGTTCATCACCGATCTATGCCAGATTAACTGGTCTTCTATCAGCAGACTGATTTCTGTGGACGACAAAGTTAACGAGTTAAACTCCCTCCTACTCAACACACTGGACTCGCATGCTCCAATCCGAAGTGTACGTGTCACCCATCCCCCGACACCATGGCTCACACCGGAAATTAAACTGAAGATAAAAGAAAGAAATATTACTCGAGCAATGTTTCGGCGATATAAAGTTCCGGCTACTCTCACTAGATACAAAACCCTACGTAACCAAGTGAAGAGTATGATACGCAATGCAAAAAAAAAATTATTTCAAACGCACTCTAGGAAAAAAGGGCGATCCTAAATCTATGTGGAAATCCATTTGTAATCTCGGAATCTTACCTCCTAAAACCAATAACAATATCTTAAATATCCATCCAGATGTCCTCAATAATCAGTTTGTCAAAAGTGAACCGCAAATCTCCCTCGAACCACATATCCCACGTCCAGCAAATCATAATCAGTTCTTCTTCTCACATGTCTCATCGTCCTCAGTTTTTAGCGCGTGCAAAAGAATCACCTCCAATGCCAAAGGACACGATAAAATTCCCATTTCTTGCATTAAGAAGGCTCTACCTGTCATTTTGCCCTCGCTCCTAAACATAATAGATGCCTCACTTCAAACGGCACACTATCCTGCGACCTGGAAGCACTCCCTTATACACCCAATTGCTAAATGCCCCCAGCCCTCTACACCTGACGACTTCAGACCGATAGGAATTTTATGTGCCTTTGCCAAGATATTTGAGCGGATTGAATTTCAGCAATTAAGCTCATATACATCCACTGCTAACTTACTAAACCCCTTGCAGTCTGGCTTCCGTGGTCGACATATCACTCAAACTGCACTCCTAAAAATTACCGAGGACATTCGCGAGGCAATGGACAAACGCCAGGTGACGATCTTAGTATTATTCGATTTCACCAAGGCGTTCGACTCCGTTTGCCATGAATTGCTCCTCCGCAAGCTGAGTACCCTAAATTTCTCAAAGAGTGCTGTTGACTGGTTTAGATCTTGCCTCAGCGGTCGCACTCAAGCAGTGGTGGTCAGTTGCAACCTACAGTCAAACTGGATTCCTAATACCGTGGGGATGGTACAAGGCACAGTTCTTAGCCCAGTTCTTTTTTCTCTCTTTATAAACGACCTCCCTGATGTCCTCATGCATTGCGACTACCACCTTTACGCCGACGATTTTCAAATTTATCGTCATTCATCGCCGTCCAATATTATTAATTCAATCGCACTTATCAATGAGGACATCAAGAGAATTAACAGTTGGGCGCAGGCCAATCATTTGGTTCTTAATGACAAGAAAACAAAAGCAATAATTATAGGGAGCAATTGCTTCTTTTCCCAATTAGACCATGAAAATCTACCAAAAATAAGAATCGGCAGCCACAATATACCTTATGAGGAAACAGTAAAAAACCTCGGAGTCATATTCGATCGAACCCTTAGCTGGAAGCCTCAAACCCATTATGCAAGGCATACATTTTTGGGATCATTGCATCAACTTCTCAGAGCCAGAGAAATACTTACACCCGACATACGAATTTATTTAGTTAAAACACTAGTCTTCCCTCACTTGGATTATTGTACAGCCTTATTCACTAACCAAGACGACGCAAACAATAATATACTCCAATTGGCCATGAATTCAGCTGTAAGATTTATTTACGATTTAAAAAAATGGGACCATATTAGTAACTATTACAACCGCCTTAACTGACTTAAGTATAAAGAGCGTCGCACCCTTCACATAATAACTCTAGCCTTTAGTGTCTTAACGACCGGTTACCCGCCATACTTGTACGAGAAATTTGTTAGAAAATCTGAGGTTCATAATATACCTACCCGTAATCATACCATTGACCTCCATATTCCAAAACATAACACGCCTCATATGAACAAATCATTTATAGTAACCGCCTCACGAATATGGAACTCTCTCTCAGCACAAATAAGAAGCAGTACAAATATCAATAGGTTTAAACATAGCGCTTATGGGTTTCTAAAGAATGCCTCCTTAACCCCAAGTTCTTTTGTTTATATACACTTTCTTATGTTCATATTTCTTGTTTATATTCACTTTCTTATGTTCATATTTCTTGTTCATATTTCTTTTGTTTGTCACCTTAAATTTTGTAATTAGTGTGTTGTATCTGAATGCGATTATTTATTTCTTTTTTTTGTCGAAAATATTGTATTTTTTTTCATGCACTAGGCGATATGCACTGTTCACATTTGACTGTATATATATATTTATTTACTTTTTGTCTTTTATTTATCTATCTCAATGTGAAATGTAGAAAGCTGTACTTATATTTTCTCATGGGCCCCAGTGCCTACGAAAATAAACAATATCGTTATTATTATTATGTGTTAATTTTCTAATTTATTATAATTTAATAATTTTATTATAATTATAATAAAATAATTTAATTTTCTAATTATACTGTGTTAATTTTCATTGCATTCATTTTTGTAATTTGCTGGTGACTTAATTCTGGTGACAATAGACGTTGGAGACCAACTTAAGCTCCCTCCAATGTGCTTTTTACCAGCTTTTACGATCAAAATTTTGGTAGTAAACTAATTATTATTACTACTATATTAATAAAAAAATAAATACTTTGTAATAAAGAAATGGAACTAAATATGGAAATAATTTTATGGACAGGGTTACAGAGACGGTGATTACAATTCGGTCGTCGAAGGGTGCCAATAATTAGAACTTTCAGACAACAACGTTTTTTTTTCAGGAATTGGATACACACCAACATTTATTGGCCCAAAAAAGAAGTTAGGTACACAAATTATTTACAAATGGTCCACAGCAATTGATTGTGGTAGTACAATGAGACAATAGAGGCAACAAATTAACTCACCGCACCGTGAGCACAAATATTAATTATTAGTAATCATGCCATCATTATTATTAATATTGGAAGAGGGGATAACAATAAAACCAAATGTTTATCGAGAGTACAACAATTTTCAGGAGAAAAAGATTACGAAGGATCAACAACGCAACATTCAGGATGGCTTTGATTTTGGATGAGGTACAGATACTGACCAAGAGATTGTAGATTACATGAACTACTAAACCAGGAAGTCGATAATTGATCCGTTTAAGCACTCAGAATCACACAATAGGAAATTAAAGATATAGAGGACAATGTGGAAGGGTTCAAAGTAAATGAAAACAATAAGTCTAACAAGTTAATAGGATTCATTTTAATAATTAATGTTAAGATGATAAGTGAATGACTAGATTTCTCACTGCTTTGATAAAAAGAAATGACTAGATGTATCGCATAAAGCCAGCATTAAGGTGCTTGTATTATAACAATATTATTCTTATTGATGAGATCCTATGTATTATTATCAATGGATGTGAGTTCTGAGAAGAAGATTTGTCATGAATTGGAGTCAACCATTCTAAGACACATTAGTATCAAAAAACACCACTTACTATTTTTTTAACGCATCTCAAACGCGCTACGCAGCTTCTTAATTTTTGCGATCATATGAATGATCCGTATCCACCTTCTGACTCGTTCTTCTTGGTAAAAAAACAGCATTTTCTCGGGTAATGATTTGTACAAATTTCCATGACGTGATTGCAACGCATTGTGACGAGAGACGCCAGAGGTCACTACTGTCGATGATAGAGGGTTAGTTTCCCGGATCAGACGGAAATCATCGGGAGGGCGCGTCACTGTAGTCCTCGATAAAAATCACGCGTAGTTTAAACTTGCTTGTTTTATTGCGTCTCGACCACAAATGGTTTCTCGAGAGGGCGTTGGTGCATTAAAAAAGTGAAGCCAGCTGTTGGTTGTTTATCATTGCGGCTGCCATAGAGATACACCGAGCTATCTACGCTTTTGCCGTTAGGGAGCGAGTCAAATAAATGGTAAATCTTTTGCCAAAGCATTCAGAAGGTGTTTTACAGTGATACATTTGTCAACGTGATGGATCAATGTAACCCACCACTCATCCAGCTAACTTTGTTTTCGCAGGTGTTCAATAAGGATAGTCGTACCGCATTTAAAGAAATATTGAATTTGGTCGTCATATGGTACCATCATAGTTCGTATATTTATGCTTCAGCTGAGATAGAACAATATGGCGGACCCCTAGCTTAATCTTTTGACAGCAGTAGTTATTGGCAGCGCCCTCTTCCGAAACATCTACAGTCTCAACAATTATCTGACTCGGTTATCCGTAGAAATGTACTGGGTATGTAAAAGTGATTCAAAGTGACTGAAGACACGAACAATTTTGCGAGTCTAAAAAAACACTAGAAATCCTTCGCTTCACTCAAGCTGTAATTTATTTGGGTGGTTGTTTGTCATCGTCACGGCTTCTTTGAAATAATTTGACATCCATTGAAAGTCACGCCGATCGATCAATTACAATGATATGATTCATGAAATTTTTTAAAGCTATCGTATTCTCCCAAACTTGAAAACGATACTAACGTCCCCTTAAGCAGAACCGATATGGTAAAACCTGTCTAAGGAATTGCATTAAACGACGGCTCAGGGAGAGCATCCGAAAAAAAACAACGCTAACTCTTCGCGACTTCTAACCGTCACCTTTTGAAGTTGCCATCGCACGAAACACTACAAAAATTCAGTTGAAAATTATCATTGTAAACGCTCATTATTTCAAAACGTCGATGAATTTCGAATATCTGCGTGAATGAAGATGAGTTTTGGAAGAAAACGTCCACGATCGCGCAGCTTCAGCTTTATCAATTCTTTGATGGCTGAAATCCTTCCCAAACTATGGATTAATTCGCTAATTGTAACGGCACAAAAATTTCATTGTCAGTTTTCTAAGTTTGCATTATCGTTCCCTTTTATTATTCAAGACTATTTCATTTAAGAACCGTTGCTTTAATGGCTACGCTCACTTCTGAGTTTTAAGCGTTCTTAAAAAAATAATTTCATGGAATCAAATGTCTCTATCGCACAAGAAATGGAATGGAACATAGATATAATTGATTTTCAAATTTTTTTTTGCTTTTTTGGGTGTTCTTTTTTTATAGTGAGCCTCAAAAAGAGGTTTTAATGATGATGATGACGATGCTTATGAATATGACAAAGTGGTTTTTGAGATTGAATCCACAAACAAGACGGATTCAGGAGAAACAACCATCCGCCGAAAACAAGGAAAGTACTTGGAGGCCCCTGCCGCCCCTCGTGCAAGTGAGCACAAACACTCTCCACAATCCCACTTCTGACAGCGGCGGGTATATTGCTCTGTTGATCGCTTGGGGGCGGCATTAGATTTCTCAAACGACTCCTCCGCGTCGATGTATCGCGTCGAATGCACCCGCTGCACCCGCCAACCTGCGAGATATCGCAAGAGGTGCGCCGATCACAGGTCGAAAGGCCAGTTCGAAACGCCGCAGGAGAGACTCAAAGCCCCTGGCGGAGCACAGATCTATCCAGGCGACGCCTTCAACTGTCTCTCTACCAATTCGAAAACGACAGATTGTGTCACACCACTCCCCCCATTTTATGATCATCCCCACTGGCACTAGATCACAGTCGTTTTGAGACGCTGGCGATGATGGTGGTGGTAGTTGCGCTGCTGATCGGGAGATGTCATTCGCCGCATCTGTTGCATCCATTTTTCGGGAGCGGGCAGAGGTGACGTGAGGGCGGACGCAGAGGCGGCGCGGCGGTGCGGCAGGGTCTGTCTCTCTCGACGATGTTCGAAGGATGTCGTCTCGAGTTGGGAGTATCGGTGGAGTGATTTTCGAGGTTTGATGGCGAAGAAGAGGATGACGGGAAGGGAAGGAGGGAGGGTGGGGTGAGGGGGAGGGGGCTGGCGTCTCTCTTTCGTTCTTCTTTCCTTTCTCTCCACCCCTCTCAAATTGATGACGACCCGCGCGAGGGCGGAAGGGGTGGAAGCTTCCCTCACCTGCCGGGGGCGGCGCTGGCGGGGGTCGTAGCGCCCTCTAGGTCCACCAAGCTCTCCTCTTGCCCCCGCCGCTGCCCCCCGCTGCCCCCGCCTGCCCCTTACATGATGACGCACTTGCCCTTCTCCGCCCAGGGGTTGTTCTTCTTGTCGGGCGCGTGGATCAGAGGGTCGTTTTTCTCGTTCTCCTCCACGTATTCCCGCATCCTGCAGAAAAAAAACGAGAGCGGATGTCAGTAAAAAAAAGAGCAACACTAATTCAAGATGAGTGAGTGATGGAAGCTATTTATTTGAAGCATCTGAATTATGCGGTTTGATTTGATGCTCCCATACTTGGAGTCAAAACATGGAGGCAAAAGCACAATAAATTTTTAAAAAATACTAGCAACAGTCCAGATATAACCTATGTAGACGAAAAAAACTGGAAAAGTTATTACAAATACATAGCTGTCACAAATAGCCCCCGCAATATAAAAAAAAATCAATAAAGAAAAAGATACGAAAATGGAATAATCTGCCTGACGCTATGAAAAAATGTGGAAAATTACCTCAGTTACCCAAAAATATAACAAATTATAATATCAGGCACAGGAATAATATTAGCTAACTCAATTGTGAACCTGAGTAAATTACAACTACCAAAATTTACATTTATACAGGGCGTTTCAGGAAGAATCTGCAATACTTCAGGATTTGAAAGAGGAGACAATTTGAAGTATTTTTCGTCCTGTAAACATGTGGTCGCAACTACTTAGTTACTGAGCCATGGAAACGCAAAAATATTTTGCATGCACTTTGCAGTTACCATGAGAACGGTTTTTCTTTGACATCCAGCCTTATCCACTTTTAATTAAACACTCTGGATTTTTAAGGACATTAAATAATTAAGGTTAGAAGAAAATGTGTTATTATAATAGTCTCAAACAATTAATCGCAAAATGGGTGATATTGCAAAATCATATCGTTGATACCTGCTCAAAGCTTTTGTTTAATTAAGGTCAAAGATTGATGGCTACAGTGTATAAAAAGTCATTTGAATCAACTTATGACATTAGACTCGGCTGCTCCCGTTTAGAATTCACACACGTTCAAAATGCCTCTAAAAACTCGAGTGTGAGCCACAAAGAACAAAAAAGCCAAAGTTTTAGGATTTAATATCTTCCGTCAACATAGCGTGGAGTATTCTGGGGTATTACACGAGAAATCTGATAATTTGATGCAAATGATGATGGTCCACAGGGTATAGACTCATTTTAAGGTCACTAACAGATGGTATCACATTCATAATGACCTCTGATATGTCATCCTCCTAGAAGAATGCCCAAGGCCCTGATGTTGTCAAATATTTGAATTCGAAACATTGGCTGAAATTAGTTGCATTTAGCCTTATGAATGCCCTAGTCTCGATATATTGAGAGTGTTATTAATATGAGATATCGAGATGAATGATGACGTAATCCAAAAGCATTCTACAAGCTATTTCCGAAATCGCCATTAACCGTTTAGAGACCGAATTAACTTACCAACTGATTTTTATCATTTCTTGCATGCCTATCCAATTTATTTCACAACTAATTAAGAGATATCATGAAAGAAAAACAGAAAACATTTTAAAAAAAAATGCATTTCAAGCATGTTCCCAAATGGGCACACGCCAAAAAATTGGCCATTGCTTGAAAAACAAATATACACTTGACCAAAAAACTAAGTTTAACAACGTAATATATATTTTGATCTTTTGAATAAATGAGCATTTGTGACTTGAGAGCGAGTGTATGAGAAAATATCGAATAAACCGCATACTCACTGCAGAGGTGATGAAAATAACCAATTTTGAAAAGGTATAGTTAACGACCAATGTATACACAAGTCATGCGATTCACTTAAAAAATACTTATATACTTTATTTACGTAAGAAAAGCTACAAAAGTAATCACGGATACGAAATATAATTTTCATGAATTTTTAAATGTCAGTTCCCAAATGGGAACATTTGACTGTAAACGGTTAACCTTGTTGAATCGATATCAAGTTTACTTGATGACGTACAATATAGTTTTCATGCGGCTATATACGACGGTACCTCCTTCGGAAGAGACATCAACAGCTTAAAATCGTGTTTTACTCTTTGAAGCCTGAGGTATTTCCTTGTGCGGGTTGCGAGAAGCCCAGAGTTTTTGTTGTTTTTTATAAAATTATTTCCTAATCCGAAAAAGTATAATCAGGAGTCGCTAAATGACAGCACCTTCCATACAAGAACACCATATAGCTAAAGAAAGAGGTTAAATGGTTCAAAATAGACTTATCCGTGAAAATATGCACCCTGATGTATACTCGGGCTTGGGCTTCAAAGCGTTAAAGAAATGAGAACGTAATTTCCAAATGTACGAGGTGTGTTCAGATAGTAACGGGAACTAAATTCCTCGCGAGTTTTGAGAATTCCGATTGTCAATTTTTATAATCATGTCCCTGAAACATGATAAAAATTTCGGTTGCATAAATTGCTTTTCTTTGTCCGAGGAATCCAAAAATAATACCGCCCCAGCCTTCTTAGTTCGCTAGAAATGGCTGCGTGTGAATTTTTCCAATTTCCAAAAATAAAGAGAACCTTAAAATGGCCGTTGTTTTACAAGCATAGATGACACTGTAAGAGCTAAAGGCTATCCCAAATATCGAGTTAGAAAAGCGTTTTGAGTATTGAAAGAAGGGCTGGCAGAAGGGAATAATATTATGTAATGGATACTATTTTGTAGGCATTAATGTAGACGAAAAACTATTTAAAATAATGAAATTCCCGTTATTTTCTGAACACTTCTCGTACTTATAGTACCGTAGTAATTAAAGCGACGAGATGTCTGTTCCGTTGGAGGAGGCTCGCAAATTATCATTGGAGATAGTCATCAAGTGAACTGGAAAGAAAAGGGCCGTTTAACTTGATTATTGGCCCTTTCGAACCCGCCCCGAACAATGACTGATGATGTAATTTCCTCCTGAGATACTTTCCAAGCCCTCTTTTCAGAAGAGGCATTCCATTTCGAAGAATTATTATCAGACACAGGTACATTCATTACGTTCGACCTGAGCTCGAGATATTGTGAGTTATGAATATAAGTCCAGGAGAACGATGCAGCCGGGATCGGGTTGGTGTGGTGGCTAGAGTATCGTTTTCCCACCCCGGGGGCTTGGGTTCAAATCCCGGCGGTGGTAGAGAATTTTCAAACTATGACCTGACCGATCCCTGCTTGAATGTTATGTCGAGGACATAAAAAGCGCTATACTCCGTCCGTCGGATGGAACGTTAAGCCGTGGTCTCCGGGATTTTCTCCACCCTTCCTTCCGTACTCTTCCCTGAACAAATATAAACAATGAAGCACAAACGGATCACTCTCACTTCCACGTCGACTACGGACATTTCTGAAAACCGGTTAAAAAGTAATCTAAGCAGAAACCAAAATCAAGGTCTAAAGGTGTTGAATGATTTATATATAGACTTTGCGTGACTTTGCGTTTATTAATTAAACAGTCATCGACGTGACACAAGCGAGAAAAGAAACAGTTAAACTCCAAGAACACCAACTTATTTACTGGTTACCAACCAGACCGCACCGACAATTAACAATCGATAGTATCGATCAAAGATATCGATACACCCAGTATCACAAATACATAGGAAATACATACATCACCAAATTTATGCATTCATATTTTCCAACAAAAGGAACTAAGCCTTCTCTGTGCAGTCCCCTTGAATGTATGCAATGAGAGGAATAAACTACATTTGAATGACTGTATTATACGTACAGTGGTATTTAGAGAAGGTTACTGGAAGCTGAGGTCATTTTCGCCATTAGGGAAGGGTGCGGAAGGAGGGGTGGAGACAAACCCAGGGACCACGGCTTAACGTCCCATCCGACGGACGGAGTGTTGCGCATTAAGTGCCCTCCACACAACACTCATGCAGGTATCGGGCAGACTCAGAAAATACTCTGCCACCGCCGGGATTTGAAGCCCAGCCCACGGTGTGGGAAGCCGACACTCTAGCTACCACACCAACCCGATCCCGGCTGTATCATTCTCTTGGACTTATATCCGTAACACTCACAATGTTTCGAGGTTAGGTCTAACGTGATCAATGTACTGATTATGTTTCAAAATGGAGTGCCTCTTCAGAAAAGAGGACTTGGAAAGTTCCCTGGAGGGAATTACTGTAGTCATATTTTCATATCGATGAATGATCCTTGACAATTTAATATCGATAATCTTGAGGAAAAGCAATGAAAAATCATATTTTAGACGGAACATATAATCTGAAATAAAATTTTTGGTTACAGTTCATTTTAAATATCTTTTCGACCGAGAGTTAAATACAAATTTTTTGGGGGGGGTCAGGGCGCAGGGCGAGTGACTTCCAGGAAAAAAACAAAATGCGATAGGCGGGTCATAGACTCCTGGAAATTCAGTCGCTTTCAGACGTCTGTGGTGTATGCTTCGCGAGTATGTTAGCTGTGTTGCCAGGTGGGAAGAGGGTTTTTGACGCAGTCCTTCGTTTCTATGCATTGACAAAGTCTTTTGAGGAAACATGGCAACGCCAGGGGTGTCATACTGGTTAACAAAAGACACAATAGTCAAATAACAATTTTTTCAATTTTGCTACCTCAAAATTTCTAATCTTCTCATTCGTAGCCAAAATGAAAAATTTTGTAATAAAATTTAAATAATAAATTGTAATAAAAAAGATTAATATATCACTTCTAAAAAAATTATGGGAAGTCCGTTCCGGCACTGCTAATTTTGCGATGACGTCACTGGGCAACGGCCGCCTCTTTATCTCTGCCCATCGCACACCCTTGATGTCTTAGGTCCCACCTCCTGCCGCGACGCCACTCGAAACATTCCGAGCTTGCACGAACGGGCCAGTCGCGAAGATATTTGAAAATGATCATAGTAACCCTCATTGTTGCTTATTTCTCCGTGAAATTCGGAGCGCTCCTACCGTGAGGCCCCTTGCACACACACCGATTTTGGACGGCCGGTAAAATATCGGCCGTCCACATTCCAATAGCGAATAATGGGATAGCGTGGGAGCTTGCACACGTACTGACCACGCGCCGGCACCGCCAAATTGCCGGTTAGCTGCCGGCCATTGTCACTGTGGAACGCCGCGCCGACGCCGGCTCAAAAACATAGCAAGTTATCGTTTGACCGGTAAAAATCCGGCGTGTGTGCAAGCATCGCTTCGCCGACAAAATATCGGCCGGTATTTTACCGGTCGTCCAAAATCACTGTGTGTGCAAGGGGTCTGAGCTACGCGAGTAGCGACAACTGTAAACACAGTTAAATGTGCGGCGGATGGCAACACAAATGATGCCCACTGGATATATTCTGTTATTCAGTAACATTCGTGGATACGAGAAGGGTAACACGGTACAGGAACGTCGATTGTTCCTTCCCTGCGGCGACGTAATGAGAAACTCAGCCGCTTGGAAAGGTAATATCATCCCGGTTAATTCCCGAAATGAGGGATTGCAAATCACCTCCGTGGCCCAGCCTTGCCGTCGCGTCGGCTCTCTCATCTCCAAAAGCATTTGTTTCGTACGAAATGAGTACCGACGTAATTCGAGCATCAACCAAGTTCATTTTTTCCAGAAGGTCCAGCTCCCTGAAATCTGCCAAATAGTCCAAAAATAGTTTCGAAAAGAATCAACTCCACATGATAACGCTGACCTCATTGATGGTAAAGTTAGGAACAAAATCTCAAGATTTTTTAGCAAGACAATTGATGCATACGTCCATCAAACGTAAACAATAGGTTGCAGAACCTTAACGGATTAGTCATTAAATAGGAAATTTAATTGTATTTAAATTTTTTTTCAGTTAGCTTTTATGACAAAATGATGAATTTGACAGTATGTGGCACTGTTAAGTTAAGGTTACGTAATCGAGTAGCATACCCTCCACGATGACTCGAAATGCATAGGCCCTATAGCATTTCAAAATAAATGTACAACTGCTTTCCAGCATTTTTTTCCATTGCACCATATAATTCATTATAAAAGGGTAGGTAAACTGGTTCCTTTAAAAAAAATTCCATTCATCAGTATATAAATATCAATACTTTGTGTTGTTTTTTTTAAAGGCGACCAGTAGAATGGAAACGAAGTCATAAAATCGAATGAGCAGCCTGAAGTGGATCATAACAACCCTTATCTTAATAGTCTTCAAAGTCGAGCGAGAGGTCTGCAACGGTAGTAGAAGTAACCACGTTACGTTTCGAGAAAAATGCAACCTATTTCCTGTAATTTAGAAAATGACTGCAATCCATATCCGAACGTCTGTGGCCATGACTGAATATATAGTGGTTGCCATGGCACCCACTAGAGATGTCCTAGGGGCGCAAAAGTAGCCTTGGAAGATCAAGCAATGTGAAATTTATGACTTTTAATTCTTATGATGGTTGTTATCCTTTGTGATATTTAAAATATCATGTAATAATGGCATATAATCATTCATTCATGCACGCATGTCTGTATATTTACGTTTTATAACTATTAAAGGATTTAGATTGGTATTTATTATTGCATATACTATCATTTAACTGCTCCGTTGTCATATAAACATAAAGGTCTCTGTGAGTGGGTCCTAGAGACAAAAAGCTTACGCTTTCTGAAGTCTTATTTTTATATTTATTCCACTTACTGAGTTTTGGAGGACTCACCCAAACATGAAGCACCAATAATGAGGTACCCATTTTGACGTAATAGTTTATTTTAAAATTGCATCGATTTGGTAAAATTAGCTATGAGATTTAAGTCTTGTACCCTCGTGTGATTCTTTTCTATGTTGGTAGCCCTGAAGACGGAATTCATCAAATTCCGAAACGTTGGAAAAGCATGATTTTTTTAATCTCCCGAACTGACGACATACTCTCGATATTTTTAATTAATATATAAATCGAGACGTCGAGGAAGATACTGTGCAGTGCTTGTTGAAGGGATATTTTGTTACTGTTAAATGTAAATAAAAAACCTACTAGTGTCCCAAGTTAGAGTACTTAAGGTTTAACATGGAACAGGTATTAGAAAACAAAGGTGTCCCAAGTAAGGGGGAGATATTCTTAACTTGGGACAACACAAAAAAGAAACAAAAATAAAGAAAAAAGAATGGTGTGTTAAAAATTCCTTATTTTCAAAGTGCAAGGGCTCTTCAGATTTTTGGTTTACATTTACAGCTGGTGGTTATTTCTAACAATATTTTTATTTATGTTAAACACAAAATCTGTCCTAAGAATGGGCTACTGACTTTGCTGAAAATTTAAACTTTTTCCTTGGAAACCAAAGTTAAGAAGCACACAAAAGTTGTATCTTAAAATAAATAGGTATGTGTTATTAATATGGGACATTTTCTTCACAAACATTTCGATAACAGGCTAAATTTATAAGGGGGAAGGGCGCCAACTAGTACTTTGGGAACCCACTCCTAAAACACGCCTGTCTTGAGGCCAATAATAAAATGTCCGCGCCGCAAGATCTCTTCCGTCGCCGTGGAAACGCAGCCTCCGAAGTGAGTGCGACGACGTAAGTAAAGGGGCCAGATGAAGATGGGATCGAGGGTGGTATGGAGACCGGAAGCAAACAGAAAAAAAGAAACAGAGGAGGAACGAAAATGAATGCGCACCACTCAGATGATGATGATGTGTCCCGAAATAGCAGAAGGGGGCCTAGAGGAGGGATTCACGCCCTAAACACACCTCCTTCCCTCGGAGACGCAACCACTTTTGGCGAGAGGCGATCCAGGGGCCAATTCATTCATTTCGATCATCGGGAGGCCGATCACAGAGCGAAGGATCTGACGCCGATCACGAGGCATACGGCGGCGTTGATTCCGCTTCCTCCGTCGCTAAGGGTCACCGTCGCTAGGGCTAACATCATCCAGCCATTAGACGAAAAGACAACAATGGTAGCCAGGCACGTGTCCGGGAGGGCGGGGGGTGGGGCATTGTGGTCTTCAGCCTCCCCCTTCTCTCCTCTCGCAAACAGTAACCTCACCTGATCGAAGATCTGTAATAATTACACGATGAGGGTGTGTGGACAGGATGTAATCCCATCGACTTTTGTTACAAATGCGATGTTTACATCGTTGATGCTCCAAGCACAGGACAAATCATTCGGTGACATGCCGAGGTAAACTTAATACTGACGCAAGATCGATGGTACTCGCTTACTCTTACTCATTACACAGGATCTTTCGATTATTTACGAGATTTTTATTAGGTCGCTCCTTGCGCCCTTAGCGCCATTTTGTTGTGCAACCACGGTCAATCTGCAGTTTTTTTGCGTGAATTTAAGCATAAATAATTATAAAATTAAAAGTTTGGGAGGGTATCCTCTAAAATCTGGGAGAAAGGACGATTTGACTCTCCATAGTAAAATAAACGGGGCGAAATAACGTGAAACACCCTAAAAGGGATACAGTCGTGGCTCAGTTTGCATATCCACGGATCCAAGAGCAAAAGACGCCATTGAAGCAAATTACGAAAGGTTGACTTTACGAGATTAATATTCCGCGATTAATACCGAGTTCGGAGGGATTAAAAATTCATGAACTGACGAAAATGACGAGACAACTGTTTGAACGATGGGGAAGTAATAATAAGGGTAGGGAAGAAGAGGAGACTTATGAAACATTTAAGGAAAAACGGATAAAATTAAGCAGACGTATCCTGAGGTATGATGGCCTTAAGAAGACAATATTCGAGGGATAAGCGGATAGCAAGAGTGGAAAAAGAAAAACCTAGAATAAAATATTTATAGCAGGTAATGAAGGAAACGAAAACGAAGAGAAACTTAAATATGGAAAGATAAACTGAGGCAGTGAGTGGAGAGCTGCGTCAAACCCATCTTTCAAGATCTTTGAGCAGTGACGGTGACAATGAACAAGAATTACACAGATATAATTACATAGACAGATTTTTCATAGAAAATAACTTTCAAAATAATGTCAATTTTATATTTCAATGTTTTTTTACGTAAAAAATAATCCTTGGAAATGATAATATGTTGGTGAATATTTATGGGGTGTAATCAAAACAAAATGCTAAGAGGACATTCGCAGATCAGGTTCCATTCGTATTGATTTTGCGGCAGTGCGTAATTGACCCAAACAATTGAGGTCAATCGCACTTGTTTAATTGTTTGCGATAAATAATGAGAAGGAGGGATTTAAAGGCAATGAATTCGGCAAAGGGTTCAATTATTATTTAAAGTATTAAATGGAAACGTTTAGTTTGCGCGACTCATCGATTTTTCATAGACTTTAGTGAGGACTAGGAACTTGCGAGCATCGATATAGATCGAATTGTTGTTGAGAGTGTAGTGGCAGGGATGTAGGTCGAATGCTGCCGTCGCAGCGTTTATTGATCGGTGGGTTGAATGCCGCAGTGAAGGGTCATTAAACTACAACGAGGGCAATTATGATGGTCAACTTGGGGAATGTTATAAAGTGTATGTTATAATTCGCGAAAGTTTGAACATGTGTTCTCATGTTTGTAATCTAGCCACAAACTAGTAACAGGAAATCGACTTTCCATGTTACACCTTCCGGAAATTTCACTGAAAAATCCATATTTATCAATCCAAAAATCGTCCTAATTTAGTAACTTTGATCTAATTGTCGTATTTATTACACGTTTTACATGGAATTACCTCCTCTCTCCAGTTTTATCATTGGTTTCTTATTAACGAGTCCCAAAGATACAAGTGTTTGAGTTCGCTATCAATGCTTGCTGACATTTGATTTTACAGACCACATACATCTCATAAAAATAACTTTCGTAATGATGTCAATTTTATATTTCAATGTTTCCATGTAAATACTAATCCTTGGAACTGATAAAATGCTAGTGAATATTTGCGAGGGATAATCAAAACAAAATGCTAAGACGATATGCCTTTCCAAGTAAATATATAATACGAGATTAGAAAAAAATTAAAAACACACGTTTTACATAAAAAAGATTTGAATCGTTTTAAAACTACCACGAAAAAAAGTTTATTGTCCATCACTTGTCATTAGAACCGGTATGATAAAGGGATAAACGCATGGCTAAGGGTGAATGATTTTTAAAGGAGTTATCCATTCTCTTCCCCTGCTGGCCCAAACTGGGGCGCTAAATTCCGAAACAAAATAATCGTAATTTATTGAAAGAATTCGGTGGATGGAAGGGAAATATATGCTTGACTACAATACAATCTTTCCAATCCAGCCATTTTCCTATACATTTTAATTTTAAAAACTCTGATGTTGTCGCCCTCTTTTCATGAGTTGGTGACGATATTGCCGAGTTCTGGCTCGTTTACTCGTTCAGTGCGAAAATGTCCTTGAGGGAAGGAAATCACACCCTAGGGGAGGGTACACAGCAACGAATTACGTGAGCCTGATGCACAAAGCCTGAAAGTGACTGAGACGCGGTAAGCAGCTCGACAGGAGTTCGTAACGTGTTCAACTCATTGATTAATTACAATTAAAAATGTTTTAAATTTATTCTTAATTTTAATCTAAATTATCTAGAGATAACTTGTAGTACATGAAGACAATACAAAATATAACGTAACCGGTAATGCAACTTAAATGCATAATGCGTAATGCAACAAACTATTTTAGGAAAATGGGCAATAACTGTTTGGATGAATGGATATGTTAGAATTCCAAGAAGTTGTGCACGAAACAGCTCTCTATGATCAGCGAATTATCTGCGAAAGAGATAACACGGTCTGTTTCTCATCTTGAATGGGAAAAAAATCAGGCAAAGGATCGAGAAACAGAAAAATGCGCGTATCTATACCTATATATTTTTTAAAACTTTATCAGAATGTAAAATTGTGCAGAATGGCTATTGGATTTGAGATGATCGGTGGGGGGGCGCCTCGCTCAGTGAATGAGTGGGTTACGAGGGAATGGGCGGCGAGCCAAAGGACGATCGGAAATAGAAGAAGGGAAAGGATGAAAGCGAAATGATTCGGAGGCGACTTGACGGCGAATGACCCCTTCCCTCGCGCGGGAAGGAAAAAAGAGATTCCAAGTGCTGCCGCCGCGTGTCGCCTCGAGCGGACGCTCCTCCCAAGAAAGAGAATTTTCTCACTTTTGGGAAACTGCGTCCAAATGATTAAGACAAGCCAAAAATGCCAAACTTCAAATATGACGACCATAGGTGATACCGTATTTTATATTATCACTATCGTCTCACGATCAACCTGGTGGAATTTCATTTTATCGTAAATGAAAAGAAAAACCTTGTTATGTTGATACCTTGTTATTGTGATGAATGGAATGAGATGCTATGATTGTTTTATGTTAGTTAGTGGTTTCATATTCTAAATGTTTTTCTATATATATATTATGTTTACATACTATATATGCTTCATATGCTAGGGAGCTTATAATTTCTCAATACGAATGATTCAGCAAAGTAACATTTTTTGTGTAATTGTAAAAAGCACTCTGACTGAAGAACGAGTCGGTAACCCCAAAGCGGAGTGCCAACTCCAAAGGGGTAACTATGTTCCTGTAGCCATGTATTTCTTAAAATTTATATTTGTGTGGAAAAATAAACATAATTATTATTATTATTCCACTAATTTATTCTCAGGTACGACATATTTTTACGCAGCAGCGTCATCTTCGGGTATTTTTAATACGTATTTTATTACCAATCATTGTAATTTACGAAAATGCAATTGCGCTGAGCCGCGCGAACCGTTTTCCCAAGTTTTTCGGTATGCGACGTGTGCTTTCACCCATATCATTGGGTGTTTTCCATTCATGCGACTCACGCGTCCACTAGTGTCGATTCACTGAAACTGGTTATAACTCCAAAATTCTTTCGCGTAAATGTTTGTTGACTTGTGTAACAACAATCGGCGACACACACAGAATGGAACACGAAAACCGCGACACAAGTCGACCTGTGTCGACGTATATCGATGAATGGAAAGCACCTATCGAGTTCGCTCATTGGCATTCGTTTGTTTTTTGTTGTTTGGTTACTTGTGACTCTTTATTCTCTATGGAATTGTTTATTTAGACTACTAATTCGATTAAGACTTCGATTAAATCTAAGAGATAATGAAAGGCCGAGCAGGAAGACTAAGTGGTGATACGTAAATCTCTGATCACTCCCCGTGTCGTTCTACTACGAGTATTGCCTACCCGTAGTTTTTCCTCATCTCCTCAGTTTTCCGTTTCCTAACTTTTTCCCCGCCTCACTTCTGTTTTCCACCCCATCTTCAAACTTGTCAAATCTTCTTCACCTCTTCCTCAAAATTTATAAATCTGACATTTTCCTGTACGTTGAATGTCTTGTACCAGATGATGATTCTACAGACTGTCCCAAGGGTCGTGTGTCATTTTTGACCTCTAATTTTAGTAAATTCCCCTCGATAAATATTCTTGAAAATTGGCATACTTAGAGGAAAGGTTGTAAATGTTGATTAGTGTAAGCCAAATTTTACAAATTTGACCTTTTGACCTCAAAATGTGGGCACAAACCAAAATTTTTAATTTGCCTTATGGGGTTTCAATGCAAAAAAAATTCGAGATAGGAAAAAGTCTGAATTTAATTGACCAAGATGTCAATTCTTAGGTTTTCGGACATGAGGAAACAGAAAATAACACTTTTATTTACGAAAATTCAATCGTTGACCGTAGGCAGAAACGCGTCTTCGCGTCGACTCGCATTAAAATAACTGTGGGAATGTTATTTTTATTTAAATGTGTTGAGCTTCCACTCCATCTTGCCTTTATCGGTAGAATTTAAATTTTATGGAGATATCTCTCGCTCGCAAATGCTCAATTGTTTGGAAGAGGAATGCACCTGTGGTTCGTTTCGCCTCTTTCATGTTGGCGGCGGCGGCGGCGCGGCGGTCGCAACTGACTCAACAAATGAATGGGTTGCCCACGGCGACAGCTTCAGCGTGTTCCGTAAACAAACAGTGCATAGAACCAAGAGTAGGGATTAGTAGGGGGAGGGTTGCTAACACCCTATTCAGTAAACACACGTGTGGCCATCATATTAATCACGCCCCGGGGGGAATTTAAACAACATGGAGCTCGGGAGGAAAAATTAGTCACATTTCAAAACTGATACACTCTATTTTAAAATATTTTCCACTTTACTCACGCATGATAGTTCACCGAGCTTCCCTTGAATGATTTTTCTTGGTACACAAATGCACGGAATTAGTGCAACATTTCGTTGATCGTATGCAAGCCACGTGACGCAACGCCATGTTACCGTTCAGACGATCGAGGTGTGTTGGTCCAAACTAGTGACGTCATCATCCCTCTACTAATCCTTACTCTAAGGCAGCGGTTCCCAAACGTTTTCTTTCCGCGACCCATTTTAGCTCATTCTTTTTAGCCGCGACCCCCTAAAAATGGTCGTCCAAGTTTAAGTACGTTGTTCACCATATTATTAGTATCTCGCGACCCCTTTCCGAACGGCCTACGACCCCCTTGGGGGTCGCGACCCCCACTTTGGGAACCGCTGCTCTAAGGCAAAGAACCATAGAAATCATGGGGGACATATTGCGCGAGTGGAAACGAAATCGGCGAAATATGTAATTTTAAAAAGACAGCGGGAAACAAGCTAATATTGCGCGCTGATTCCATCTTTTATCGTACCCATGGCAAAGCGGGAGAATTTCTCAGCATATTCATAACATACATACTAAATTTACAGTAATTTCATTCGTCATGTCACTCACGTCACTTAGCGGCAGACATTTTCCAAATTGCTGGGACGCAGTGGCCCATGCTATTAAGCCAACGCGAGTCTTCATTTTCCTAATGTCTAAATCGCCTAAGAAATGAATTACTAGCGCTACCGCTCCTGCAATTAGACATTATTATCACGAAGTTATTTTTACGGAAATCCGATGTTTTTCTTCCATTATCTAGCATATTTTTTTTCTTAGAAAATATGAAATTGCTTGGGTATTTCGACACAGGAAAGAGTAAAAGAGAATCGCCGACGATGAGATGAATTCATCACTATATCATTAACCATCTTCGTCTCTGATCTCATATCAATAACGGTCGCCGCACAACTTTTCATGCAAACATAAATATTGAAATCAATCAGGTGCTCCAAATTCATCAGTCTGTTTGCTTTTAACGTTAGCGCCTTGAAAATGCTCCAAAAAAATATCCACAATGATTGATTTTTCAAAGCCAATATTCGAATGGAAAAATATGATGCAAAAAAAGTCAAAGAAAATATACTTAAAAAACAGCCATCGATTATAATGGTGAATCTAGTAACGAATCGCAAAAAATTCAAAGTTTTAAGTTATTTGTGTAGCTGCAATTATTTAAGTACTGAAGAGCTAGTAGTTTAGCTTTGCGTTCAAGTAAATACAAATATTTGCAGTAAAATTCAGTTATTTCCATTGATTACATGATTATTGATCAATTATAGGTACTTCCTAGTATTAAGTAATTATAATATTTTGGTAATGATTTATTTCTAGAGAATGTAGCCTCGAAACATGCATGTGGGGTGTTCGTAATGTCCACCTCGGTAATGGAATGTGAAGTACGAGGAACGTCGCGAACTGGTCATGGTTATACTGAATATAGTAAATGCCTTTCTCACCATCCACGTGGGGAAATACGATTTCCTATATCCATCCGTTCGGCAATATGTCTTCCTTATTTTATCGTTTCTGTTGAACCTACAACCAAAGTGACACTCTAAGATGGCATTCTAAAATGGCGCTCTATAATATTGAGTGCCCAGTGCCAAATGTCGTCGTCGAAATCTGACCAATGATCAATCTGAAATAGAATTGGTGTATTTGATTATTGGTGAATTTGAGCCGAAGGGAAGTCGACCGTTGCGAGCAATGGGAATGACGGTTGGTTGAGTCAGGGGGTGGGGGGGCAGGGGGGATGGACAGGACGAATTGCCCTCGCCCTATGACCTCTGCTGCTCCGCACTCTCAATGGGATCACGTCGGCTGCGCCTCCAGACAGTCTTTTGTCGCGATCGGGCCGCTCCGTGGTCCTTCATTCACTACGGTCCGCGAGAGCGACCCTAAGGATTCTTTCGACCGCCAACCATTGATTCACCACATTCAGGGCTTTCAAAAGGTCATTTCAAAGCCATTCCTGGCCACACACACACACGATAGGAGGACTTGGAAAAAAAAACCACGGGCAAAGAGAGAAATTGGCCAACTTGAGGCCATTATGCAGCAAACAGTAATTCACTTCGCAGGTCAAATGCGCGAGAGCTTACATTGTCATTGCGGCAAAAATTGCTGGGAAGTTTTCGTCTGCGATCATGATTGGCAGTGTCTGCAAAAGCACTGAGGAAATGTGACTGGGCTCAATTACTATTACTACGTAGAAAAAGTAATCAGTTTCGAGTAAACGTAGAGAATAGAAATCAATTAGGAGTAAAAATGACTGATTAAAAAAAATAATTAGTAAAATTACAGCTACAATTACAATTATTTATTACAGGATTGTCCGTTTTAGAGACCACCTGGAAACTGTTGAATATTGGAATAAAAATGTGGAATAATCGAGTCACAGAAATTGCCTATGTTGCAATTTCACGTGTGATGTATAAAATTATTACTTCTGTAACGACACAAGGGGTGTAATATTTTTTTACCCATCATAAGTAGCCTACAGCATCAGGGTGATTGAAACTAAGCAAGCAAATTAAGGTACTCAGGGACCCAAAGTTATCTGTAGGCTCAGGTAAATCAGAGAAATCAGTAAAGTAGAAATCTACGATTACGAGCGAGTAGTGATTGCAACAAAAGTGACGGTTCCTCTTTCACTGTGAGGAGAAAAATTACAAATAAAAATTACATTTCATAAAAAGTAATCGTTACAAGAAATCAGCTTACTTTTACTCCATTACTTACCAACACTGATAATTAGTCATACGCTTTCCGAAATAATGAGAAAACGAAGTAAAAAAAATCGCTGATGGCACGTCCTCTTTAGATCTCACTTGACAATATACCCTGCTTGTGAATACGGGCTTATAATGTTCAGCTCCACTTACGAATATTGCTTCTTGGCTTACATGACTGGGATTGTTTTAATTAATCTGGAGTGAACGAAGGCCGGTAGTCACTTCTTAAACCACATTACCAATGCTCTCCTGATACCAATTTATGTACTCAGATTAAGGATATAACTATATAACTTAATATACAGTGTGCGTATTTTAGGTATTGAAAATAAATTAATTCAGAGAAATCCATGAGAGATATCGCTACAAAACGCTAATAATCTAAAAAAAAAACATTCCTTCGTCATCATTGCACTACTGCAGACAATTTTTCCACTCTTCGAACGCTCCGTGGAAATAAATAACCGAAATTGTGATTGAAAAAGTTAGTCAAAATCGATTGTTCGAGCAACCTATTTTTAATCGAACTGAAAAGCTCGACTTTTCCACAAAAAAAACGAAATTTGAACGTAAAGATTGATTATTGAAAAAGATCGACGGTTCTTTTTCGAAAAATACACTTTCTATTAAAAAAATGTTAACTATAAATTCGAAAAACTCTCAAAATACATATTGGAGAGGTAGAAAAAAACCCAAAATACTATCTTTTTCAAATTCAAGCTTGAATCGTTCGTAATAAAAATTTACAAATGCACGTTCATTATAGTTTTGGGAACACCACATGCAACCATTCGGCTTCACTAAACTTTTTAAGAACTATCAACTGATTGAGAAGATTTATCGATGATCGAGGGCGTGCCTTTCCAATTTTACCGCCCTTAGAGAAAAGTATTGCACATGGGACGGATGACATTATCATAGGCCGGCAGTGACGCCGCTGAGATCAAACCAAATGGTGAAGGTCGGAGTTGAAAAAATCGCGTTTGGATCGAAACTGGAAGGCCATGGATCGATTAGCCAGCCTCGGTGGCGGCGTGGTAATATCCTCGACTTCCGAACCGAAGGTCGCGGGTTCGAGTCCCGCCTGGGTAAGTTACCCTTATCCAGGGCATGGGCGTGTGTGAATGTCCTTCATTGTTATTTGTTAATGTGCCATTATAAAGGCCGTAAATGTGCTGTTTATGGGGTAATGGAAATAAATAAATAAACAATCTCGTTTTCCTCAATCTTTGATTATCAAAACTCGATTTTTGATTTTTCCATCTCTAAACCAAAACATCCTTCAGAGCAGGGGCGCAGCTAGGAATTAAGCACTGGGAGTTTTAAGGCGCAACAGGTAATAAAGGGTCTGGGGGGAATGGAATACCCTCCAGGGTAAGCGGGAGGTCCGGATGCCCTCCCCCACAAAGATTTTAAGATAAATGGTTCAAAATGGTGAGTTTTACGACTGTGTGAATAGTTTGATGTTTTGTTTGTGTGTAATCCATCTCACTAATATTAATTAGAAAATTTGTCACTGTAAAATGTTTTGATAAAAAATTCTCTGAGTTCTGATGGAGGGGCTTATACACTAAAACCCCCCTCGCTGCGCCACTCCTACAGAGCAAGCCGCTTTGAATGCATCCAGGGATCGTGGTCACAGAGCACCTCGCAAAAAATTGCATCACAATGCATCTTAAGGGTTTCCCATCCTCCCTAAAGCCCATATCTTGCCAGCAGACTTTTTTCCCCAAAGTGAAAATGGCCCTCGTGGATCGTGTAATTCTTAGCGGTTTGCACTCACGGCCTGCTGAGTTTTTCGATTGCTCACTTCCAGGGATGATAAAAAGCGTTGAAAAATGCAGAAGTGTATTGTTGCTGAAGGAGTGTGCTTTGAAGAGAACTACAGTTTTTTAACGATACTTCTCATAAATTTTTTAAAAAGAATTTAGTCTTTTTAATTCAAATGCACACCCTGTCCAAGCTAATTTCTTCCTAGCTCGGTAAGAGCAAGGCGAGAAAAACAATGTAAATTTAGTACACAAAAATTTGGAAGACTTTTTTAAACATTGATAAAATCCGAAGATTCGAGCGTGATGAAGTGAATTTTTTCATATTGAAATTAATACTTGCAAATTTACGCGATTATAAAATTTATAAGAACATAAGTTCAAATGTTACTACAGCATGTTCAAGGTGTTGATTAAAAGGTGATGTAATTACATTGAAAGCTAGGAGGTAATAAATTTTAATTTAGGGAAAAATTGCAAGTATTATTTTTAACATTTTAAGCAATAGCTTAAAAAGAAAAAAAAACTGAAAGAAATACAAAAAACATAGAAATCGATGTGAAAACATTTCGCTACAAACTAAAAAGAAAAGAAAAAACTTGACATAAAACAACTCAAAAATTGCTTCTTATGATACTCTGATGGTTGGAGAAGGGTGCAAAATCGAATTTGAATGTCACTCTAAATCCTAATGAAAACAAGAGCAACAGAGAGTTCACTAACTCAGGAACTTTATGAATGGAATGAGATTAAGCGTGCTACCCTCTCTCGATAAATCCAAGAAACTCTTCTTCATCAAAGGGATACTGAAAGCTTGAGGATTAATTCATTAGTAAGGCGAGTGGGAAGCAAGCTATCTCTTAAGAGCAATGACGAATTCTCTTTCATCTTCAAACTAACTACCCATGCCTCGCCTTTGTTTAAAGAAACATGCACTGTCCCAAGGCCACAGCAAAGAAGGAATCAGGGTTTCAAATTCACCCCGAAATTAAATGGGAGATACAATCTTATGGGCCACTCCGATCAACCCGTCATCATCTTGAGTTTTATTTCGTGACGTAAAAATTATTTAAAACTTACGCATACAAAAGAGGATGGCCGTGAGGAAAATTTCCCACAAACCACAGATCTATGAATATAATCTTAAAATTTTCTGAGTATACAGAGAATTGCTTGGTCAACATTTCCCGGAGACAAAAAAATTTTTTATAGCGTCTCTGATATAAAATTTTCAAATTTGAGATACAAAAATTTTTGCAGAGGGTCTATCTTGTATTCCCTTGAAATATCAATACATCAAGCTGTAGTCGAGTTATCCGGCATTAAAAAAACAGCAACCGAACAGAAGTTATTCGTCCCCTTAAGTGTACCTCTTTCGCGAATTAAAGTTTGGGTGAAGGAGTCTGGGAAAGAGTTTAAGTGAGTGCTCACGGTACTAGATATTTAAAGCGCCAGGCGAATATTTATATTGGCGCCCGAAAATGACGAAAAATCCAAAGTATCTAGCGACCTCTATTGCAACAAGACATACCAACTTAACTGGACTGGTAAATTATTAATAAGATAGAATTTCACGAGGTTAAACCCGAAAAGACACACTATATACGTAATACTGTCATTCCAATCCCGGCATCTGGACAGACTTTTTACCTAGATGTTTGTGTGATACGACAACTAAACAATTTTTTCGCACAAGTATCTCGTTTTACATGAAACGCAGAGGAAATAATGAACATTTATTGTTAAAAAAAACTTAAGAACAAACATTCAGAGCGAAACGAAGAACATTATCACAGAACCTCACCTTATATTCAGATTGGACGATGAATCAAGAGAAATACTTTGCCTAATGGTTTTGTCTAGGAATTCGTTTCTTCCCCGAACAACGAACAACTTAAATAAATACGAGTAAGGGAACTATGGGGAACACGCATGAAATTTGTTCATCATGCTAGTAACTCTCACTGAATAGACAATTTTCTCGCGAGTCTAAATACCGATAGCCAATATAGCCAATACTCTCCTAGTATTCCAGAAACGTCATTAAATTCTAAATAAAAGTGCTCGAATATCGTTTGAAGTCACGTGACCTGAAACGCCTTCTGACGTCATCGGACGGTACACCATCCATTTCGCTAAGAGAGTAGAGCGGTGGAACCTTGAATGCAAGATATCAAAGTAAAAATTGCAAAGTTTTTCGCCAAATTTTCGTTTAAGCCCCTGTATAGACAGATTTTCTATCCACTTCCTCAGTCTGTCATCAGTGGATACCGTACCGTGACGTCACGATGACGCCGTCTTTTCAAGCAGCCGATGGAGATTAATTTTTAAAGACTCATAACTCAGCTACAAAACATTATTCATCCGCCAGATTTTCGGCGAGTACATTTGACGTAGGGACCTTCTTATTATAATACTTTGAGAAAATGTGCACGTTCCCCATTATCTTCAACGCGCAACTTCTTTTTTAAAGTCAATATCAAGTGCCCAAACATCCTCCGTCAGTGTATAACGAAATAATTTACCTTTCTTTGAGCATTATACTTATTTTTTTTGACTTGAAGAAAGGTACATTTCAAGCCTTGGCTGGGCTTTACGTTGATATGTTGAAGATGTGATCAGAAGTTTGGGTGAAGGTTCGTTCTATACGCGTATTGAGGTAGCTTGCGGGATAGCATGTATATGCAGAACTTTGTTTTTGAAAACTACTACACTTTGTGGTAATCGAAGATAGTGGGCAGGAATATTAATGTTCAGTCTTCAGGCGAGTCTCGTGACGATGTCCAAACACGAAGGGATCAAACGTTCGGCTCGGCAGTTAAGTGCGCCACGCAGAAGTCATCTGAATAATCATCGATGCGCTGTAACACACGTTGATTGACCCTGAAGTTGGACATAGTCACGTGAGTACTACCACCATTGGAAATAATTTTACTATGAGCGTATTCCCACGACGCGCGCTTAATGCACTTTAACTTCAGTAACTAGAACACGCACATACCGAGAAATTTCGCCCAGTAAAATTCTAATGCCAATTCGGTAAACGTTGATTTTATAACTGTCCGAACTTCTTGTAGAGAAAATTGTTTTAATTTAAAAACATTTTTAGGTTGTTGTTATTTAAAAATTGAGATTTTTTCCTTCGGGAAATGATTAAAAATTCCTCTGGAATGCTATACCTGCGATCTGTATAGGCAATAAATCACAATAAGAGAAACGCAAGTGCCGAGGACCGTATAAAATTTAAAATATACAAGGTAAGCACCGCGAATGCAAGGAACGAAGGAAAAATTGAGTGAAATTGAATGAAGAAAAGAAGTGAATGGAATAAAGCACTTTTTCTCGCTTAAATTGAGTGTAAATGTGCGTAATTTCTCTTTCACCGAAGCAAAATAGTCGAGAGAGATGTTTCCTACAAAAAAAACGAACCGAAAATGGCCAAATACGTTAAAAGGTGCTATTTCAGTCTCCTTCTAAATATATATTTAACGCTTTGAATGCATCAGAGAAGATTATGCAATAATAATTTGATTTCCCTTCCAGTTGAAAGCAGTCCCTGCCATTACCCTGGCTCTTGAGCGCCGTCCTTAAAAGCGGGACATGATTGGGTGGGCGTCTCAGGGACGGATGATCATAAAAATGCAAAGGGGTCGAGACGTAGGGTTTGATGGGAAGGGAGGGGAGGAAGCAACGAGGAGAGGAGGGGAAGGGGGAGCTCCAGGAGTTCATGAGTGAACCGCTCTTTGAACGAACGAGTCATCAGCGTGGACCGAATGACTCCCTTCCTTCAAATTTCGAGACGACTTCGCACCATCATCTTCCGATTGTTCAATCTCACGTTATGAACGTCGAACCACCTAGTTATCAATGAACAGATAGTTATACTATTTATTTTATTGTAAATCAAGGGAGACTACTAATTTTAATAATTTTTGTCTTATTATAATGAATTAAGAAAAAAATTCAATTAAGCAAAAAAAGGTGGCATTACAATGGCTTGTTAGAAAAATTTCTTTATTCAATATACATAGGGTAGACCGGGGCACGTATACGCGGATTTATTTAAACGAATTTTCTATTTTTTATGTCATAAATAAGGGAATTTTAGACATTGTGGTTTTATGAAGCAGTTAATAAAGTCAACATGTTATGCATTTAGTTGTTGGCCAATTTTCATTTTTAACCGTGAAAAATGTTTTAGGTCCAAGTCTTCCCAACGTTCTCGAGGCAGGTTGACGCAACGCTGGACCGATGCGTGACTGACGCTCAATATCCCGTGAGATTAGCCCCTAAGAGAGCAGCATTAATATTTCATGACTTGTGGCGCACTGGATATAACTCGGTTCGGAAAAGTGCGCTGCGTAAACCTGCCCCAGTTCCGTAAACGTGTTCCGGTCTACCCTACACATTCGGCTTTATTCACTTGAGTCAAGTACCTTCTGATATACAACAGTTTTTGTTTTGTTACGGGGCGGAAGAACAAATAAAGCGGATGCCTTACCAACTCGTGAACATGCAACTTACATGAGAAAAAAATGACGTATCTAAATTCAGAGCACAAGCATTCACCATTTAATTTGATAATCGTCATCGCGAATGCAACACGACATGGAAATTGAATTCGTTTCAACTCAAAGGGCATATCGGTTGGGAGCATGGGAATTCTCGGAATGAGAACTTCCTCATCTTTGAATTTTCCTTAGAATATAGTCGCGTGAATAACATTGATCATAAGTTTTTTTAACGCATCAAACGCGTTCCATTGCATAGTTTTGGTTGGTTTAGGTTTCGAAGCGTCTTGAAAACCGAACCTACCTTCAGCTGTAAATTGTGCCGTGGTAAGCCACGCACATGTAAGTACTTTAAAAAGGGTCTAGCAGGTTAATATGGTGAAAAGTGCCCCCCGATATTTTGAGAAATAAAAAATATACACTTATACACAAAAAATATACAAGGTGCATCCAAAATTATGAGTTTATCCAAAGTTTCAAACCTCAACAATGGAAAATAACCCCAGGAAAAATTGAAACACGATTTTTAGTTTTTTAACCATATCTCCAGTTTTTATTGTTGCAAAATCGTTTTCTTAATTTTAAATTGTGTATACTATTATGGTCTACAATTCTGATTTTTTTCAAAATTTTTGAACCGAAAATTAAACATTTACATAAGTTTGAAAATTTCAAAATTAAATTAAAAATTTTAGGAAACAATAGACACGCCGAAAAATATATGTTGTTACCCCTATCTTAAAGTATAATGCTAATTTTTTTCAGATTTTTAAAATTGGTGGAACAGGGTCAAAAACACGAATAACTACTTTGCGTCATTTGCTTCTATGCATTCCAGGAGGATATTTTGCAGTGCTACCAACTCCTGAAAAAAATGACTAAGATCAAGATCAATTTTTTAGTAAACTTTTACTATTTTAAAATGTTATTTTAAAATTCTGTTATCCGAGGCTAAGACGAATCCAAAAAAACAAATATCGTTAAAATTGGTACGGCCGTCCCTGAGTTATAAATGGTGTAACTAACACGATTCTCGACATTGTTTTATAAATATGGATGTCGAACTTCCTCCATATATCGCCTGAATCTGTAGAACTTATACTTACCAGAGAATGGCTGAATGAGGAATATTTTATTTCCGTCGTAACTAATCCTTTCCTTTCCATAAACCGAACTCTTCTAATGAGTCGTGATTCCGTGTCTGAGTGAAAGAATCCGCACAAGAACGGATCCAGGTGGGATATGACCTCTGTAGCAGACCCACCTTCGATATCTCGACTTGCATCCTTCAATATTTCGGGCAAAAATATTTGAAAAGGATCATAGATAAGGTAGATTCTTCTTAGTTTCCCTGTTCAGGGCATTCTACTCTGGACGCAACCTTTAGACAGTGAAAAGAGGCATCAATTTTTTAAAAATTAAAACCTTTGATTTAACAAAAGGATTAAAGCGATTGTAGCGGTCTATGCTGAGCAGAAATCCATTATCACAGAAAATAATTAAAAATTTGCCTAAATCAGCCAATTAAGTACATATTAATAATTTCTTCTAAGCCAACATGTTTCACTGCACTGCAGTATGAACAGTATTGATAACACAATCATTGTTGTTAGAAGGGTTCGTTAAGGGTATTCTGTACTCAAAACAAACCATCCTAGCAACGGTAACTATGTATTTAGTCCTGATGATACTGAAATAATATGCTGACTATAATAAATTCTTAATACGTAATGAGTTGATTTTTGTAAAGTTTAATAATTTTCTGTGATAGTGAAAAACTGATTCCTCATCTTACCCAGTGACTGCAGGGTATGTATGCCTCCCTTGTATATCCACTGCTCGTGACATATTTCGTCATCATTGATACCGAATCAGAAAACTAGTTGACATCTAAACATTATTATTTTGTGCTGCATTACATTGATACAGTCTTCCAGGAAATCTTGGAGGTTAATTAAAATCCATACGACCATTCACGAGCGATTTCGCCGGAAGAAATGTTCGAAATGAGAGACACACAAGCGACATCATAAACGCGAGTGACTCCTACCCAGCATGCCTTGCAGTAAGCTCGTTCGTCTTGTCCCTCCTTGAGACAGATGATTTCACGAAAAGTGCATTCGCGAGCACTGCATGAACGTGAGGTGAGTGGAGTGAGTCCTTTGAATCCCGCCTCCTTCTGAGATAGTCCGCCAAAGGAGAGACAAAGGTAAGATAAAGCCATATCTGGATAAGATAACAAGCCGCAAAAGCACTCGCAAAATCTGAGCATGGGAAAATTCGGCGCACGATAATTAGTGTCGGCGCATGAATTCAGTCCAAGAGGATGAGGCTCCGTAGCAACAATGAAGGTTATGCCGGGGGGCGATAACAATACCTGCTATTGTTGGCAGGTGAAGCCGGGAGTCCACCATATTGTTCTATTGTTGTGGTGAAGTAGAAATACACAGTCTTCTACCACAAATATCACCACGAAAACTCAACATTGACTCAAATAATAGTGCAAAAGTCCCTCTTTTCAGAATTTACGCGAAGAAAGTTAGTTGGTTGTGTGGCCTAAAAAAAGGTATTGATGCATACAAAAATATTGCATAAAGATATGCATATAAAAGGTATTAATCGAATCTCAAAATAAATACGATGCGTTACGATATTGAAATGAATAATTTTACGGCTCCGACACCCTGCTGTACGTCAAAATCAACGACTAACTCAACACGCGCGCTTACGGGAGACACTACAAACGCGGTAGATCACTATGGCGGCCGAATAGGTGAAAATGCTTTATCTGGCTTCACTAAAATGCATATATCTCTCCCTATCCCTTACTGGAAACCTCCATTGTGGCGACATTTAAGGGGCTCAATACCTCATCATGAGGCTTCTTTTCAGACCATCACGACGTTCCATTTCTTTGCTTAACCTTGGCCATATCACTGTTTAATTTTTCGGACGTACTATGGTAAAAGTGAAATTAACGCTTAAGGTCAAGGTAAATATACATAAAAATAACGTTTTTCCCGGATTATACAGGTATTCATGCAGTTTATAATTCAAATTTAAAGATATCAGGAAATATCTGCAGCCATATGGACATTATCATCGAATGTAACCGGCATGCAGTAGTTTATACATGTATTAATAGAAATAATTTTAAAAACAATGTTTAGAGATTTTTCGAAATTTTAACTGATTTTTGCACGGTATCATCGAAAAAAACTCATATTATGTGTTGGTATATCTATTTCACAGGGTATATTTGTTACATGTATAAGTGGTGCATTGTTGAGTTGTCATTGTCCATGGTTACAGGGTGCCCACGCAATTCCTTCCTGTAGCGGAGTGGGGGGGGGGGGGGTAGTTGGGAAGGCGAGAAAAATCCCACACTTCTAAAACTCAAAAGAAAAAGGTTACTCAAAGAGTAATCGTTATTAGTTTTTGGGGTAATCGGAGGGGTTGGTTCAAACACCAGCGCCGTCAAATTCCTTTTTAATTTGTTATGCTCAGTGAACCTAACAAGAAATGAAAAAAATATTTGTCTAGATGTTCAAAACTATAGAAAACAAACTGAAAGTACACCGATGTTTGGAAATTTTAGTGTGCATACCTATAGATGAAATATTGTTACTCTAATTGTAATATAGCTATATTATTCGCATATTAACTGTGGAAAAGAGAATAAGAAAATGAGCTTTAAACTGGGATGCAACTTCTGCTGGTTTTTCCGGGTATTCTTCCGCGTTCATCCATTTGTAGGACGATATTTCGCCAACTGGAACGTTGGCGAAATATCGTCCTACAAATGGATAAACGCGGAAGAATACCCGGAAAAACCAGCAAAATTCATCATAATCTCCGCGGAAGCCTACTTGATAACTTTGGGATGCAACTTGCTGTGCTTGTTTGAATTTTCGAATCCAGCGTTATCAAATGTTAGCTTTCACACTGAATGGATAAAAAAAACTTATTCCTTTCAATTCCTTTGAAAAAATATAAATATTTTTTTCCTCAGCATTTTTTTAAAGATGATTCAAATGACACGTTATAAAAACCTAGAAATACAAAAAGACATGGCCTATGTAATGGTTTGCCAGGGACAGAACTAATATATATTTTCATTGCCCGAATAATAATCTAATGTAGCTACCTTCAGAAAGCTGTCAGCAATAGGACACATCTATCTACAGAGTCAATACGACGGATTTTCTCCATCCTCTCCACGCCCAATAAACCTTTCAGGTGACTTAACCTATGGCCTTTTCCCGAAAGATGCTCGCTCTGCAAATGCTGTCCTGATCAATTTTCTCCGTCCACTCCCCATTGTGAAAGTGTGCCAGGGAGCAGGAAAAGGGTGCAGGCCGAAAATGTGGAAGGGTCAGAGGAGAAAGCAGCGGATTGGGTCGTCAGGGTCAACTCCCCCTCGAAAGTGGGGTGGGATGGGGGGGAGGATGTATGTACCCTTTTCCAGAATCCGTCTTTTGTGCTTTTGGGATTTCCCGCGAGAGGCCTCCAGCGGCGCACGTCCGCCTCCCAATATCCCGTGAGTGAGCGAGGGCCAATCCATCTCTCCCATTTGTACTTCGGGCCGCCGCCGCACGCAGCGCTCGTGGCGCCGGGGGGAAGGAGATAGGGAGCAAAGGATTAAGCTCGGAAAGGCGATTACGAGGAAGACGGAGCGAAGAAGCGACGTAGAATGAGAATAGGAATGGAGGTTGAAGCAGCCGACGGTCTCGATCCACAAATGAGGTAATGCATAATAGAAGGAGCACCTCCGTGAGCTAGGGCCTGAATTCTCGCCACTAACGCTTCTATTTGCCGAGGACACAGCTGCATCGTGACGGGCGGGTCTTAAGAAATGGATAATGTTATTTCAGGCAGTGCACATGAAGATAAAACTGGTTTGCAGAGGCTCTCTACCAGTACCTCGTTACCCGTAATTGAAGTTTTTTTTTTAAACAGAATTTGAGAAACAACGAGGATCACGAAATGATTGCGTATTTACAATTTCTTTACTACAAGACGATAAGGCGCAGTATCAGACAAGGCGTCATAAACATTATATTGCCAAGTAAATAAATCTCTTCGTTGCCATTTTACCCTGTTCCATGAGCGTGGCTGTAGAATAAAAAAACAACAATAGAGAAAGTCCAAATTCGTCGGAGAGGATACGTGGCGCCGTTCCATTCACTGGGACACTTTTTGACCACCAATAGTAGAAATGTAGACAATGTTGGGCAATATTTAGCCCATCAATACAATCCCATGGACCAATTTCATTAGAAAAGTGATGCAAATTCGTACCTCAACAATGGAACAATAGTACAATAGCCTGAGAGGAGCCTGACTTAACCTATGACCTTTTCACGAAAGATGAGCGATGCTCGCTCTGCAAATGCTCTTCTGATCAGACGCAAATTGTGAAAATATGATTGGCAGCGGGAAATATTTTCCAACTGATAACTTGAAGAAGAAGCACGTTAGGTTTCAAGCGTCGAATGGCCCTAACTAAGGCGGCGTTCCTAGCAAATAGGCCGCTACTAAGTTGGAAGAGCGTAAGACAGGAGACCAGGAAAGAGTGCGTGAAAGCATACGCGTGGGCGGTGCCAGTCTATGATTAAGAAGCTTAGATGTTGACGACGATATGAAAATGGAACAAGGTGCAGATTATGGCCGTAAATTTGAAGCAAAGGTGGAAATAGGGTGGTTTCCTATTATTTTTTAATTGCCTAAATCGAAAGATTATTATTCCTGGAGTACGAATTTCACACTTTTAGATTTTTAAATGACGATATCTATTTGTCGCGATTTAATGGAAAGTGAAACTTTTCAAGCGCGCGAAAACGTGACAGCTAAGTATGAATGCTGGGAAAAGCCCGTGTGATGTATTTCTGGTTTACGCCGAGCTTACGCCGTGTGAGGTGACCTTGGGGCGAGGATATGTGCGCCGCTGCGATACAGGCTGCTAGCAGGTGGCAGAGTACCCTGCTTGCAGGTAGTTCTTGGCTTAAATAAGTATTATTCATACCAGTGGCGGAATGTTGTTCGGGGGGGGGGGGGTCCAAAACCAGGGGGGAGAATTTTTGAAAAACAGGGTACTAAGTAATGGAATTTAAACCAATTTAAACACTTTAATAATCGAAAAAACTTAATTTGTTAAAAATTGTTTTTGTTAATTCATGATTTTTTAAATATTTAGTTTTCCTTTATGAAGGAAAATAATTGTGTTTTCATATTTCGGGAGGGGGGGAGGGTCCAGACACCCCGGACCCCCCCTGGCTACGCCACTGATTCATACCTTATCAAACGATGGAAATTTTCCAACCATTGCCAATTTTAATAGGTGATTATTAAGAGATGTTTCCCTGAGCTCTGAGCCACGTGCATGCATTGGTAATCTCAGACGATGAAAACTCCAATCTACTCGTGTAGAAACTAGGTCCCTGTGACGTCACGTGGAGTGGAATCGCATGGGCGCCAATCTGGCCTTTTTCACATGCGGTTAAAATTGACCATTGCCATTCGTCTAAACTGGGATTTCTAAAGCCAAATGATTTGTACATTATGAATACACTAATGGTGGGTAACGAATCTCAATCTATGCCTTTCGTTTTCTTTGATGAAGGAAACTAACCTATTCCACTCTGCCATTTCTTGAGTGTCATCGTTCAATGGGAAGAGGACGGAGGCGCTCGCCAGGAGAATCGTTTGCGAGCAAGCGATGCGAAGAATGTTGGGAAATCGGCCTCTCAAGATGCGCTATGGGAGGGGTTTGAACGGATATTTGCATGTTTGCGAAGTTAAGGGCAGCTGCGTCGGAACGGATGGAAGAGTAAACGATTGGACGCGTCTTGCTGGAGAGGGGGATTGTTGAAAGAGGCCATTGTTGGCGAGGGGGTGGATTTGGAACGGATGGAGGTGTGAGAGAGTATCCTGGGATCGCCTGTTACTCTCGAACCTGTCACCGATTAAATCGACACACTGATCACACACGATACATTCCTTTCCTTCCGATTTTCGAATGATACAAATATTACGATGGAATACACCGCAGTCGGCCACAGATGTGCTTTCACTAAACGCGGATTAATATAGGTTTTCAAAAATAGTCACTCGCGTTGCTGAATGCATAGCGATCCCAATTTCATGAGTAAATATGCTAAAAATTACGGCTGCTGACCAATATCCATATTGGTGATGATGCAATTTATCGAATGCATAACGTCGCATTATTGTATCTCGCGATTGAAAGTACCCCTTAGCAAATATTTTGAATTATCGCTCTGAAATCCGCAACGCAATTTAATCCACAATAACATTTCATTTTTCTCTAATATTGTTGTATTCACTGTAGCAATATTCGCGGTTCATTTGGTCAACTTTTTATCGCCAAGTATCAATTTATATCAATGGAAGGAATGCCATCCTTATATTTGGTGTTTCCGGAGGCATCTGCATTACTTCAAGAGGTAAAGGGGAGACAATTTCAAGCACTTTGTGTTCTATTAAAATTGGCTTCCAATTCCTTAGTTACTGAACTATGGCAACGCAAACATTTGTTTTCGAATGTACTTATCAATTACCATGAAAAAGGTTTTTCTCGAGAATCCGGCCGTTTCGACATTTTATTTAATACTATGAGTTTTAAGGACATAAAATAATTTATTTTGGACGAATTTGCCGTTATAATTATTCGAAACAATTAATATTAGAGCTTCATTAAACGCGAGTATCAACAATACGATTGCGCAATCTCTTCCATTTTGAGATTGTTTCAGAAAATTATAATCGCTCACTTTCGTACAACCTTAATTATTTAATGCCTTTATAAATCCAGAGCATTAAATAAATTTTCGGAATGCTGGATACCCAAGAAAAACCGTTGCCATGGCAACTGGAAAGTGCATCCAACCTAATGTTTGCGTTGCCATGGATCAGTAACTAAGGAGTTGCGACCACATGTCCATTGTACAAGGGATGCCTAAAATTGTCTCCCCTACCACCTCCTTAAATATTTCTGATTCCTCCTGAATCACCCTGTATGTAAAAATCGAAGTCAGCTCGTTCGTCTCGCTAAAAATCGAGAACGACTGGGCCGATTTGGCTAATTTTCGTTTTACAACTAATTTTTTAAGTCTAGGGGAAGTTTAGAAGGTGAGAATATTATTCTGCAGGGCCCATGAGGCCCTGAAATGGGACCTGAATCTTTTCCATAAAAATACATGTAAAGTTCGTTATTAATGACTGCAGGTCTTTTATTCTTTGGCATATTTAAATATTTGAAAACGTGTACATAAAGTTGGAGCATATATCATTGGAAAGAAAACAAAACACACATTCTTACTCTTGCAATCGATTTTCGTTTTCACGGTGAATTTTTAGAAAACATTCATAAAAATGCTGACATTTTAGCGTTTTCGGATTACTGTCCCCTTGACCACGGTCAGTATTTCTTATGCTGTTTGAAATCGCTTTCTAAGTTTCTTCACAAAATAAATCCTTTATCTTAGTCGTAAAAGAGTTCCAGTCACTATTTATTCACAAATTTTGTGCGCAAAAATTTTCTTCACTTAAATTAAGCTAATTTCTCTATTGACCGTTTATTTTGTATATTAAGACTCATTTATTTTTACAGTTTGACATGGCAACATATATTCCGCTAAGTGCGCGAGAAATTTCTTTTCTTTGATTATTTACGCAACGCTAAGGACCTATCTTATGTCGCCGAATTCAATGAAATGAGAGACGACCCATCTTACGTGCTAACACTAATGATGACCAGCGAGAGAGAAAGAGAGAAAATGATAGTCGTATAGGAATGGCAGAATTGCGTTCTACAGCAACAGAAAATGAAGCGGATCGGCTTAGAATACAACGAGTTCGTGCACATTAAACACAGAAACAGCGAGCAAGACAGTGGATTCGGGGGTCCCAGGGCGGGCCCCGCAAAGGATACGCTCTCGAGGACCGGGAACCAAGTCTGAGACTTATACGCCCGTGCCACTTCGAGAGGGGGAGGACAGAGGAAGGATAAGGATGGGAGGCATCGCCGCGATGAGAGCCCGACGACACCTCCAAGGGAAGGATAGGAAAGGAAGGGAAGGGACGAGGAATCCCGCGCCGTCACAAAGGCGGGCGGGCCCTACTATTGGCGAAACCAAGCTTACGCAATTAATGTGACAGCGATTTTAGTGGGTTTTCCTATGAGGAAGAAAAATCCATCGATCAAATCGCAAGACACAATGAAACTGGGCAATCCGCAGGCGCAGTGCTCCTGTGATCCTGGGACGAGAAGCATTCAAATACGATCCGGAAGCAGATTACTGTGCCGACAAATCAGAAACGTTTGGGAATTTGTTTTCTGCGATTGGAAATGATTCTAAACATCTCTTGTCCAACATTACAAAATATTACAGTTGTTTTCACATGACTTCGTTTGGCTCAACGCATATTTTGCAGATTTTTGCATATATAGATAGATGGAAGCTTACTGGGTCATCTAGTGAGTCAGTGAGTGAGTGAGAAATTGACCGCTGAAATACCAGATAGCATCTTTATGCACTTTTTAAAATCAGAAAAATGCTCTTTCCACTTCCCAATGAAATCGATTGAATTGGCCTTTTTCATTTTGGCTGGCCATTTGTGCGGTTCAATTTTCAGTCAGTTTCATTCAAATACTTTTGCTTGCATGGGACTAATAAATAAATTGTTATACCACCACTGGGGCTCCGTACTCTCTCTGCTATTCAATCAGTCGACCCGAAGTGTCTCGAATTCAGATTCGGATAGGTATGGGTTAAGCGCCATTACCCTCTCTGGAAATTTGTGGACTGTCGGTCAAGGCGAATGATTTTTTCTCTGTGAAATTCGTGCATTACGGGTGACTCAGTGAAGTTATCTCCGTGGCTAGTCCCGGTACACTTAAATTTACTTGAGGAGTAAAAACGAATCCTCTGGACTTCCGTTCTTTAATTCTCACTTTTTATGACATGCTGTTAAATTTTTTAAATCAAATTTTGGAATTAAATTTATGATAAATTAAAGATTTTAAAAATTTATTTTCTTTCATTTTAACTTAAATATATGTAAATAAACATTCCAATTTCCATCCAACTTTGCAGGGAACAGCCTCTATTCAGTGCTAACGAGTCTGCAGAAGCGCTCTCGTCCTTTTGCATTGTTTGCGCCTCCTCTATTGAGTCGAACTACGCTGTGTAGGACACGCTCCGTCGCCATCTTCCTCAAATCAGTTCCCCTCCGGCCACGTGGGCGCTACTCCCAACAATGCACAACAATCGTCTCCCCTCTTCCCTCCGCGAGAGGGGCGGCCATTTTTCTCCCTCCCGCCTTTTCAATCTGCCCTCTTCTCTCGCCTCGCGAACGAGGAGCCGCGCGTGCCGGCCCAGGGCTCCACGGAACGTGGTCTTCGAGGGGCGGCGGCGGCGGCTTGGGCATCGCTATAAAGCGAAAACAGCAGCGATTGGAGTGGGGGGATGTCGTTCATTCATCAGGGGGCGCGTGAGTGCGTCAGCCGACTGAAAAGGAAGCCTCGAGTGAATATACGCTCATTAAAATTTGCCTCCTGGGTTCGTAGACGGCATAGACGGCTTCTTCCCCGATCGGAGCCGTGAGCCCACACCTGCCCTCTTCCACGTGCGTCGTTCCTCAAGAATACTATTCTTTGTGAGAGCTTCAAGGGTTTCGCACGTGGGTTTGTGCTTCATTCGCAGCCGGTATAACATCTAATGAGAAAAAAAAGAGATAGATCGTAATCAAAAGAAGCTTGTTTCGAGGCCTTTCTTTCAGTAACTTCGAACACGCTCCCTTCTTGCCGTTGGCTTTTTTCTGCTTAGAAGACGACGGATTTGTTCACCTGCCGCTACTACTGTGGCCAAAAACAGTGCAATGGGCTGCTATGGCATTTTCGCGATGTTTCTGTAAATTGGCGATTATTAAGGCCTGGTTACACGGTACATGAGAATGTACAAGAAAATGTGAGAATGTCTGAATCTCAGAATGAACGCGAAAATGCACCGTGTAACCACGCAAAATGTAAGAATGTATGCATTTCTGAACGCCTGCTCTAATTTCATTCAGACAATCATACAATTTGAACTCAGAGTCACCTGGTGGCAGACTACAAAAACGACACATTCATTTCATCTGGCTTGTATAGGCGACTTCTTTGTTTACGTACGGCCCCGATAGTTATTTCGATATGATATGATCTTGCTTGACTTGGATATCTCACAAATTGGATATGGGTAGCGAAAGAATGGAACACAAGAAAAGGGGATGGGTAAAAGGAAGGATCAGATGGAAAGGCGCTGAATGTATGAACCGCGAGAATTGTCCAAGATTGAGATCCAAATGATAGTTAAAAGGTCATAAAAAAGCATGTGATAGGCAAAGAAATAAGATTCAAGTACTATTTACGCTGTATTTACTCAAGTTCCTGTTTTTGAATCGCGACTGACTGCAAAACGAGTCGAAATTTTAGGTGTTGCGTTGACATGCAGCGAACGTTATGGGCATCGCAGTAATAAATATTGAATTTACCTTGCCAAAAGCCTCATATTTCTCGTATATTTCTGTAGCGTGCGCCGATTCATAGGAGAAGGATGGAGAGAAATCACGACACACTCGCTTTCAAGTCTAAAATTCAACTGCCTTTATTATGTCCTGTTTATTATATCACAAGGCTTAAGGGTACGAGATATTTTGAAAATGTGCTTTTATTATGGAACACTACTATCCAACAAAATTTTAACGATATCGGCGAAAGACACTTCGTGAATATTCCTTGTTAGGGGCTCCTTGTGACGAGAGGCCGGCCGCCCATTACATTCCTTATTTTTCACCGTGGTTTAATCGTAATCAGTATTTATTCTCGTAAACAGCCACTTTTCTTATAATTTGATCCTACAATGGGTAGAATGATAGGTACATTTATAGAGTTGTTTACAAAGTGAAATAAGTAACTTGATAAAATCCTGCGGTAACCCTGATTTAAGAGTGTACTTACGTTGAGAATATCCCGTTGACAATATAGATAATGTATTTGACTCCATTCTTCATCAACCACTTATTCCTCTTATTTTTGTCCCTTCAAACACAAGCAAAAAACTTCTCCGGCGAGTAAATAGAGGTACTAGACGTGGGGGCACTTTATATGGTTTTATGGGATGCACGATTTATATGGTTTTCACACGTTTTTCTATTGAAGGTCCATGCTGCAATATACTTACTGCATTAAGCAAATGATGTAGGTGTGTAACGTAGATCACAATCTGCAATCAACTTATTTGAATTTAATCTTTCCAAAGCCCCCCAAACAATCGCCTTTATTTATTTCAACAACGCCTTGGCAACCCAATATATTCACAATCCGAAGTTTGACATTAAAGCAGCAATTATATTCGCCAAATTTGCGTTTGAGTCCCTACATAGACAGTTTTTCTATCCACTTCCTCAGTCTGTCATCAGTGGATTCCAGGCCGTGATGTAACGCGCGCACGCTCCGTCACGTGTTTTCAAACAGTCGATGAAGATTATTTTTAAAGACTCATATCTCAGCTATAAAACATTATTCATCCGCGAAATTTTCGGCAAGTACATTTTAAATAAGGATCTTATTATTCTAGTACTTTTAAAAAAGTTTGCATGTTCCCCATTGGTTTATATTTGAAGTTAAAATAATTTGTTGCGCATTAAAAAATGTACGAAAAAATGTCCGAAAAAATGTACCGTGTAACCACCTACTCGTGGATCTTGTCCATGAGAATGTACAAGAATCTGTTCAGAAAACCATTCAGAAAAATATACAGATTCTTGTACATTCTAATGTACCGTGTAACCAGGCCTATATAATGTTTTAAAACAAAGAAATATTTACCTATTTCTCGACCAATCGCTTCTTTCTAACGATTCGTAACGAAAAACCGATATGAATTTAGCCTCTTTTACTTTCCCTATATTTCAATCTTATTTCATTTACTTTTTTCAACGTCGTTCCGATCTAATTATCTGAAAAAATTCTCTTTTTCTTGATGCTAACTTTATTGTAACTATGTTTTTTCATAGTGCCTTTCATTTCCTTATACGTTTCCTACTAATCCTTTGAATTATTTTTTAAAGTTATAAATTCAGCGAGATGTTAGGATATCGTTTATTTTTATGTTAGAAATGTACCCCTTTTGCTCCCAACAAAAGGCTTTAATAAGCCTTCATGTGAGCGAAATTTTCTAATGGGCTAAGAGCAGTCCACGATAGAGAGTAATGTTTTTTTTTTTTAATCTATAACTACTAATAGTATTGCCTTCCAACCGCCAATCTCTACGAGAATGGCATATTTCTGTAACAGCTGAAATATAATGCCCGATCATAAGAAAAATAATGGTTTTCTATTTCAAACAGCACTATCACCATTTTTGAGGCTGTTATATGCAAGCACTGTTAATGCAGAAGTGAAACAACTTTTTTCAATGCATCGAGGAAAATTCGAAACATCAAATGCATATTGGTGCATTATAAAATTTTCCAAAAAATCCACTAACCAGTATGTAGAAATAAATTACAGGTAACCCCTACTCAATGTGCTGCAATCCCAAAGGTGCTCATGTGGTTAGGCTTGGGCTTGCCCTAAAAAAACTATAATTGAATATTGCAAAACCTTATCAAGTATACGTTCCTCTATGATTTACAACGAAGTTATGAGATTTACTTACAAATTTATGATTTTGAAACGAATCATCGCTCATATATCTTGCGGCAGCCTTTATAGACGATTCATTAATACGAATTTATTAAAAAGTCAAATCACAAAACAATAAAAAGAGACGATGAATCATCGCCAGAGCTCATTCAGATGACAAATGTTTGATCGAGTAATCAGGGAAGCCTGTGTTCGCCCTCAGCAGTGCCCATCACAAGCGATTTGAAGTGCCATGAATTAAAGAAAGCCATGGGCAAATTGGGGCAAAGCGCGACAGACGATCGAAAAAACCATTAATCAGGGATGCCTGCAACTGGAAAGCGGGATTAATTAATGAGTTACGCGAACTGATTAGCCCTGGGATCGTTTCCACATGGATTTAACTCAGTACTACGCAGTCATCGTCAAAGCAACCAGAAAAATAATCCCAAAACAGCTGACGCACATATTGATAGGCCACAGTCACGTTCCCCTTTCACCGCCAAGCCACGAAAAATGGCCGCAGGCAGCGTTGGCACCGATTTGAGCATCGTTTGGCATGGCAACCAATGGACCAGAAGCGGAAAAATCCGTTATTTGAAGCCGTATTTGAAGTGAAGTACGGCAATACAGCGGAGTATTCTTCGGCCGGCAACAAGATGAACTGTCACCAAATGCGCATTTAAATGTGCTTAAATAGTCGCCATTCGATGTATAATCCATATAATTTGCAGGCTTACCGTATAATAAAATAATACATGCGTATCATATCAACTCACACAAACGATTGACTAGGAATACAGAGTTTCTCATACTCTCCCATTTCTGCATTACCTACAGTGAACGTGAGATCGGTATTCGTCACTTTTAGCCGGAAGTGGAATTCTTAACCCGAGGAAGTGGTGTCTTACGTAATAAAAGTTCAGGAAGCAGCTCACTAGTCACCTGATATTATAAACAAAATTATAGCTCACTGCAATATAAAATATCAAAGCATCTTGTTCATATTGTCTTAAGATCTATTTTTTGAGCAAGTATATTGTGCTATTTATTTAGAACGAGACTATTGACAAAGATGTCAATATTTTTATTTTACAATCAAAACGTATCAAGGGGGGAAATATTCTAGAACTTTAAAAGATGCACACATCTGATATTTTCTTATCTCGTCCAAATTTCCGAGAATACATTTCGACTTATGGCAGTATGTACATATGTATTACATTGTCGGTGAAGTTCTTTACTTGCTCAATTAATAGGCTTAGTAGTATTACGGCAGAGTATTCTTCAGGCGGCAGCCGGTTAGCCTGCCACCAAATGCGCTTTTAAATGAGCTTGAAAAAGTCATCACTCGATATTGAATTAATAGGGCTTACACAATGTGCAGATTAGATACTGACAGAACTTGATGGAATACAAACACTTATCAACTTAGTAACTGGAAGAAATTTCCAGACAGTATTTGTGTTTGTTATTTTATTTTATCTTTAGGCACTAATGGGTGTTATTGTGACGAGTAGATAAAATGATCAAAAGAAATATTTCCAAATTAGGTTTGAGCAACAGAAAGATGAAAAAAGAGCCGTAAAAATTAAAATAACTCTCTTGTTTCTCTATTTCTCCCATCATTCCCCTCACTTCTTTTGGAAAAAAATGCTTTCTTGACCAAAAACTCCCAGAGGAAAGTAAGAGGAGCTATAACTTATAATAATTGGTCAAGAATTGATACATCATGTCTCTTGGTGACGTTTGGACCGAGGAATGTTTGAAAGTAGGTACTTACGAGTATGCGTACAGACTCAAAATATATAAGCTTAAATGGAGGAAAAGGTGTAGTTAGTGATGATGGACCCAGAATCGACACTTACCTATGGAGAAAAGAAAAAAATATAATTAGTTAGGATATCACAACGACCGAAAAAAGTTACATCCACGCTTAACATAATATTTGACACTATGATTCTATGATGAAAATACAAATAAATTGATTGCATTCATGTCACCTGTTTACAGTAAGAGCTATGGAGAAGATACAGACTTGACTGGAGAAAATTTAAAATAAAAAATTGAAATTTTTCTAGGCAACCATCATTCATAACTAAGAATACATACAAAAAATAATTTAGCATAGAAAACAATCAGCGAATGCCATCCGAGCGGCACAGCACTATATAATATCTCCTCGAAGAGCAATAACTCCGAACACCTTCGACAAATCATCTTCGTTTAGAGCAAAAGGTTATTCAATTCAAATTTAATTGGAATTTAGACATATTGCATTCATTTAAGCCAATCGGTGGCTCAACTAAATCTTTCTCATAGTCAAGGTTCATTCCTGAAAATTTTCTCTGAAACGCACATACGCAATACTTAGTTCGAAGAAGATTGTAGTTCAGGACGCACTGTCTCATTTCTCGCGTGGAAGCTATTGACTCACATCGAAGTGCTACAGTTCACATCTGGAGCCACAGCTGCACATATGCACAAATGTGAGCACAATGGATTGAGTGCTAGCCTTGGTCTCTTCGACTGGCGCCATCTCGAAGCGATTCAATGAGTCCTTGCGGTTAATCATTCTGTCACATCATCTCCTCGGAACCTCCCGTCTCCTAAACGCCACATGCTATCGATTATCGCCTCAAACAAATGAAATACTCAGCTTAACTACCAACCTAGATCACAAATTCCGTTATAAAGGACCATGATTAACTGCATTGAAACAATGAAGAGAAAATTAACACGGTAGATCATTTAATTACACGGTTCCAAAAACGAAAGAGTTCCTGCTCGAATATTTTTTTAATACAGAAAATAGGATGAACTCATTTTTATGCTTACACCATGAAAACTCAAAGATTCTGTTCGTAGTGGATGTTTTGGCAAACAATTTGAATCGTGCGCGCACGCATATTTGATAAATAGTGTGAATGAATTTATTTCAAATCAATTGATTTATTGTTTTCCCTTGAAAGAAATATTTCAATCAAAAATTTCTCCAACAGAATGTACGTCAGAACAACGACCGAAATTGTAAACGCAATCCATTATCTGCATCAGACGATGCTGCAAGATGTCACAAAGCGTTTTTTTAAATAATTAAATACATTATTTTAGAGATCATGTAATCATTAAAACTATGAATGCGAGGGTCGTTTTTTTCAACCTCCGACAGCTCAGCAAAAGCACCATACAAGCGACAGGCGGGTACTGTACGGATAGGGCACCACACGCTCAAGTCATTTCTGACCGTAAGTGGCTAGTTTAAGATAAGTAGCAATCTCATCAACACCACTGCCTCAATTGATTCTCCCGCAAAATGTGCACTGCGGAGCGACACTAAGTCCGGCTGTCGCTGCGACAGTCAGAAAACTCGTCCAATGGCTTCAGCATTGATTGTCTTCACATTTATGCCGATAAAAGAGAATTTTTCTTTAATGTACTGCGGCTAGACTGTGAAAAAGGGTGAAACATTACGTCCATTCCCGTTCAAAACATAAGAAGAGACATGCCGACTTCTGGAAGTGCTCTGATCCATGACAACGACCGGCGTCATCTCAGCGCTGATGCAGCTCAACTGCTCCTTGAGCCATTTCAATGGGACATTTTCGATCACCCACCGTGCAATGCCGACCTAGAGCCGTGCGACTTCAATTTTTACGCCGAAATGAAGACGTTGCTTGGAGGGGAAGCGTTTTCAAACGGGAGATGAGCTTCCGGACAAAGGCATAATTCATTGGAAATCATAGGCGGCGACATCATATGAAGAAGGCATAGTAAAGCTAGTCTACATCCACGGCCTATTCCTCGATCGCCGAGACGATTATGTAGAGAGCACACCACAATTGTACTAAAGATTTCACAATGAAATGATGTTTAATCAATAATTTCGTCTGGCCCATCGGAGCTTGAAAAAACGGCCCTCGTATGATAGGTAAAATTCTTAAAATTCGATTCCGAAGCTGCCGATTGTGTTAATCAAATCAAGGATCCACGTTCGTAATAATTGAGGAGTGGACTCCACTACTGATAGAGGGTTGATCTCTCCCCCACCCTTCCCTATCCCCTCTCATCCTCATCCCAATCACACTGTGTGAATATGCGGTATAGTGCATGGTTACCAACCTTCTCAACGTTCGTCGGTACCATCCGCAAGCATATTTCACGGCGATCAACGCTACCCCCTGACAGCATGTGTGGAAGGGAAGGGCTTCCGTCATGTTTGCGGTGGATGTATGTATTTCTAAGGCAAAATGCTGGTGCCGAGAATACACCCAGAGGAGATTGGGCCGCACCAACCACGTCACGCGCTCACGTCACCTAAAGCCGTCTCCTAGGAGCTATCTCTATGTGAGGATGTATATGCGCGCTGAAAGAGAATATCAGAAAATTTCAACAAAGAGAATTCTTCCCTAATAGAAACGAGGCATTGATGATGACGGTAGTAGAGAAATTAACGGCTTATGCTTTCGAAATGTGGTGCAACAGAAGAATTAACGAAAGCAATTTGATTGACCGAGTGAGGAATGTATAAGGAAAAGACACACTTCTGATAACTCATCGGTGACTTGCTTTCGCCATCAAGTTGATAAGATAGTGAATGGTGGACAAAGTATACGAAAGAATTTCATTAAATTAATTCGCCTGTTTCTTCCGCCTCGTCTCGCGGAAAGCAGTTTATACGCATGAGCCTGTGCCCTCTGAACCTTCCCTCTTCACTCAAAACCGCAAACCGATATCTCACAACAGCATCCTCTGCAGACCACGTATTGACAGCACTGTGCTGTGTTTCCAAATAAAAATCTGGCTTCATTAAGTGCCATCTCATTGGAAGGACACCTAATTATTCCGTAGATGATAGTCAGTCAATTTGACTTATAAATATCCAATTATACCATTTCCAGCAGCTACTTCTTGCATAATATCATTGAATATCCATTTATCAACGCAGCAAATGTAGAAAGATACTCGCCATGCTGAGGGCAATTAATATAGATTTTGGGATTTCTGCTATATATCAATGAAGATGTATCTCCTATACGGCCACGAACGTGGTTGAAAACTAAACGAAAATAATTATTTTAGTTGAATAATACGTTCCAGAGTAAAATATAGATTTTTTAAATGTAAATTATAGATTTTTCCCAGATTATTTTACGTTATTTTGTCTACCAAAATGCTCTGCAATGCCAAGTTTTCGGATTCGAATATTTAAAGTGTACTGAAACAAACATTCCGTTGAATATGGCCACGGAGTCGCGGGGATTGGCTTACATTCGCGATGTCTATTCCGCCCTCGCTTCATCGCGACTGGAAATTCTCAGCATCGTGTCTCTTCCGTTATTCGTTTTTTCGTCCTCATCCGCCAGATGGCCGCCCATCGAGTATTTATCGTGTCGCCCTCCTTGGGGGTAAAACCCTTTCCCTGTTTAGTTCTCTCAAAAATCGATGGATGGCGTGCTTTTCACCACTCACCTTCCGACACCAAAACGATGCCATCGCCATAAGACCTCCCTGGAGAGTTTATCAGCGAAAGTGGCGACTCCGACGGCGCCTCACACCCCTCCCCCCCGACATTTTTTTTAAGAGCCGACGATAAACTTGCAGTATCGGTTTCTTTTTTTTTTATTTCAACGGAGCTTTGAAAGGGTAAAAGAAATAGCTCTCAGTATGAGTAATGCTGAACCGGAGAACTTCAACATGCAGTCATCGACCTACTGGGCATGGTAAAACGTTGAGACACTTCACCTATTTAAATAATTCAAAGCAGACTTCATTGAGAAAATGACCTTCAGACTGTTACGTGGCAGTTCTTGAGGCTCTTCTGATGAGTAAGTGATTAGGCCCACATTTATATTCTTGTTCACCTCAAAAGTTAACAGTTTTTTTTCTACACACAAAATTTTTTCAAACGTCTCTTGTGGAAAAGAGCTACGCTACTCAGATGATAATGTATGGAATTCGAAGATAACTCGCTCACAAGATACTAAGGTGAACTGATATGATAGGATCACAAGCCTCTTACTTGCGCGAAAACCCGTATTTCTTTAAAACATTGTTACTTTGAAATATTATCACTGAAAATAATAATTTTGCTTAGAGCACGGCCAAGTGACGTAAATTTTGAGGGTCGAGGAAGTCAGCAGTCCTAGCCACCAAAGCAACCCGATACTTCTTTACAGGTTAAAAAAAAACCTTTCAGGCAGAAATAAAAGATAGAAAATTCAAGGATATATCATTGAAGAAAAAAATAACTTGGCGGTGCCACAACAATAACTTACTTCCAATGAACCTTAAGAGCAAACTTACGCAATCGAGTACACGTGAACAGGGAGAATGAAATGCGTGGATAGGGTGAGGAAACTTTGAGACACAGGACTTGTCAACTTGATCGTAAAATGCAAAAAGTAAAACTAATTTCGAGAAAGCTTAATCTTAGAAGACGTGATCGATAGAGTGTAATTAATAAGCTTTAGTTTACACGTGTTCCAAGCGCACGAAAATTGTTCTAATTATTCATTCCGGGATGTACATTCCGGTTCTTTGGATGCTAACATTAAATTATAAATAACGGTAGCTATTACTAAGAAGATGCATTGAAAATTGAGGCTTAATTCACTAATATTCTTGGTTTGCGTGAGCTAGCGACCGACGAAAGCAAACGGGCAAGTCCTCAATGCGCCTCAAATGGGAAAAGTGGAGTTTTGGATATGTACTAGCAGCACATCGACATGATTCACCACTAACTTCCTCACTACTAAGACGAGTGGCAAAGTATATTAAGAATTCAAACGTAACAAAAAAAAGGAGAGGAGATGTGCTTTAGAGTTAAGTGACCACTGACTCCCTCCTAGTCTTCAATTGTTTGTGAGCTGACCTTGTGGAATTTGTTCATCGCCATCATAAGTCAGAAATCCTAAGTCAAAACTCTCCTCAACTGTGCTATTCTACTGACTTTTTCTTTCTAGTTTCGTCTGTCATTGGCAATTCAGCTTCATGGGTAACAAAGTCTTTCATTACTTCAAGCTATAGTTTTCATAATTTTATGTTTTTCCCAGCCTCATATGTGTTGCTGCATATACATATAGTTAATTAAATAACTTTGTCTATTCTACACACTTTTTTTGGTACACGTCGATTGACGTCAACCCTCCCGTGTCATTTTCTGGAAGAAGTTCTATTTTGAACGAAATAAAGTATGCAACAGATATAGTTATCAACTTCTTTAATTCATCCCTCTTAATATTTTGCTTTGGAGTTTTTCTCTGAAATTACTTTCTTCCGTCATCGAATTATCGGCAGATACGTTTCTGATATTTTCATATATCCACGTAGCATTACGCCAGCTGCCTCAATAGGGTGGGAGGAGTTAGGACATGAGCAGTTTACGAAGCCAGATGAAGTAGGTGATTGTTGGAGTGACTTGACTTTAAGTTACGCCAATCAATTATTAAAACTCTTTACCATTCAGGAGCAAAACGAATTCCTATAACTATACCTTCAGCAAAATAGCTCCCTTATTTCAGTTGGAACTACAAACATATCGAGCTACTGCAATGACGACCTCTGAGTTGCTCTCAAAGATATCTTCTCTTAATATCTCAAGCAATTAAGGACTAGTACGTAGCCTCCCATTCTCTAACCGCTTCCAGCCATTTAAATATTTCAATTATAATCTAAATATTTTTCCTAAACTCAATTTTGAAATCCGAAAAGTCTAAAAAAAAAAATCAGAATGTTTTTTGAGATATGAAGTGAAACACTTTGCACTTTCCGCGTAAAAATTTATTAAACTTGACATGAAAATATACGTTCATGAATTTTTTTCAGATTCTTTTAAAGCAAAGGATCGCTCAGGAAATTTTTTCTAGGAATCTAAAAATTTCGCTCAAGGGGTTTCTGAGTATTTAATTTCGAGTGCCTAGTCCCAAATAAGAATACAGCGGAGTGCAGATTTTACAATTTCATCCCGCTATAGCCATTGAATAAAAACTCTCTGCTTCCTCTTAATTGTGAGCCTACCTGAGGACACCGACTAGGGAATATATTTTATTTTGCAGTATTGGAATGATTTCCAAAAGGAAGTCGACAGCTTCCCCTGACTTAAAGCCACTCTTATGAGATATCGCAATGAGAAAATCGACGAAACATAACCTCCGCTCCGTTGCGCCGCTGTAAAGTTAACGGAGGACGCTTAGAGAATAGGAATGAGCCCCCTGGCATTGAACTGACATCCGTGCAGCAGCGGCGACACAGTCGATAGGGATCCGATTGACGATGAGAGAGAGAGAGAGGAAGCGGAAGGCGCGCGACTCCGTGATCGCGAGGAGCCCCTGCGTCACTTCCGTTGGAGGTCGTTGCCGCGGGCGAGGGTTGTCGCTGGCACCACGGGGAGGCGCATCAATCGCCGATTGGAGGGATATGTGGGGGGCACGGGACGGTGGGCATGGAATCTCATCTACATTTCCAAGTCTCAAACACACATGCGCAACAATTTTTTACGTTTTTATTAATGTCGGTTGTGACTGGATTTGAGAAACAATTGATACTACAGTAGTTTTCCTTTTTTCATTCTGTGTACCCCCACTTCTTGAGCTATTCGCGACGAAAAAACATCAGCCTTTCTCCTTCCGCATTTGAGTTGATGACGCCAATGACTCTTATCTAGCAGGTCATCACGTTTCAGCCATAGCATGTCCCGAGGGTTTATTTTCCGTTTTCATCACTTTGGGCGATGAGCGTCTCCCTCTCAACTGGTTAATAACGATTCCGCGCTTACATGAAGTCACTAATTCGTGAAAAGTTGCAAACGTATGTGGAATACCACACGAAAAGGGGGCATATTTTTCATTTCGAGGTTTTAAACGTTTTATCGTATTTCATGACATTTCAAAGGGTTTCCATTGACTATGTCATAACAATTCCAAATTTATTTCAACGAGTGCATCTCTATTTATATTTAAATTTATAATTTGTAAAACTTGTCAAAAAACTTGTCGGATTCGGTGGCGGCGGGGATGAGTCCTCGTCATCCATACCGAAGGTCGCGGGTTCGAGTCCCGCCTGCATAGGTTGCCCCTTGCAGGACATGGGTGTGTGTGTATGTTGTTCTGCTATTAATTGCTTAAAACACCCGATGTAAAGGCCTCATTGCGCTGTTTTCGGGTGTAATTGAAATAAATAAAATAAAATAAATATATATCAATAAAAATCTGATGTGATAAAAAACATTAAATATCCGTAATGCATGTCAAAAGTGATATGAAATACAGCTCTATGGAGCCACAACTAATTTCCTGATGCGATCAAAGAAAAACGCTTGGCATTACTCTGAAGTAAAAAACTATTGTAAGGCCAACACTCCAGAGAGGACACAGCATGCTCGAAAACAATAAATTTCAATACGGAACAAGTGCACAGATAATGTAATAAAAAAATTACTGGTTCCAGCCGTGAGTTTTGTTATTGAGAGCCATGCTCAGGCCTAGGTGAAAGCGGAACTAGCTTGCAACGTCTGACAGAAACCATCAAATTAGTTGAGGAAAGACAAATTGGTTAGTCTTTCCGCAATTCTCTTTCTTCGCGAAAAAACTAAATTAGCCAAAGAGACTTGGCTGAAGGGACTCGCATAGAAATTAGTTTTCCCTTCACCGATAAAGTACTTCTATAAATTCTACGTCATACTAAAACATTTAAGGACAGCTCATTTTTCTTAGTGCATTATACGTATTCTCACTGCGGTCAACGGATAGTGAACTGACACGTGTCACAGAATGCCTAGTGAAGCATCTTTTGACCAAGCATGGAAATATCGACGCCAAATATATATTTAACGCACAATATGAAACACGAGGTTTAACGACCCTATAATTATTTATCCTGACGATTTTCCCGCACGCCCAATAAACCACAGTGTTGGTGTGCGGGAGGATGTTTTTATGGCCAATAGAGTTCATATTCCATTAAGCACCTTGAGAGAACGTAGATATAAATTTCCTCACATTAAATTATATGCTGAAATTAAGAGTTATTTAAAGTTTGGCTTCACCGAATTTACGAGGAAAATATCTAAAAAAGCAACAAACTCATGTTTTCAAAGCAGAAAGAGATTGCGAAGGCTGCGCTTGGCACCCGCCATACTGCAATGCAACGGCAATACTGTTATGTTACTGCAATGGGACCTGCATGGAAGGGGCTGCAGTCCGTTCTGTATAAGCTTGAATAATAATTGCCGCTCCTTCTCTCGCTTTTGAAATCGGTTTTCAATAATATCCGCAGCGCAGTCGTAAGTGCGAAGCGATCCATCGATTCCGAATGTCTGCAATCGGCAACGTATACACTTGCAAGGAATAGCATTGATAAGTCGAATGAAAAGTTTTATTATGGCTGTGGGAAACCCATATGAGCAAAAAAACACAAGTTCAGATTACATCCTCCTCACATTAGAATAGTCATGCATTAAGCGTAATATAAACTCAATAGTAATTGAATACAAAGGTTCGAACAAAAAAAAATAATCAACACAAAGATTCTTAAATTTCAAAAACAACAATGTAATTTTTTTTTAATATTCGTACTATTCTTCTTTAGTGAATCCGGGGTGGAGAAGCGTTTCATTGGGGGCAGGGGGGAGGTAATGAATTTCAAAACTTGAATGCTATAATAGGGAAGGAATTTAGGTACCGGTTCGTACTCGCTTAGGGTATGTGGACAAGGCTTAGGTCTGTCCGGGTTCTCCTGATGGAAACGGTAGTTCAGAGGGTGAATATGTTGTAGAGGTATTCGGGAAAATGGGTATGAAATGGGGAGAACAGAATAGACCTCATAAATTAGTTCCTTCGGGAGCCAAGAGGGAGCCACTTCAAGCCAAGAAAGTACTCAGAAATATGATCATCTCTGTAAAGATCGAAAGTTGTAAATATTACGCATTATATCATCTCCACAATTAAAACCGGAAAAATGAACAATTTGAAGTTGATTCTTCCGTGAAAAACGGATTGCTCTGAATTCTTTGACGAGAAGGGAGACTTGTGGAAATAAATTTTAATGGGCGGTGGGTTCTCATTTAGACTTTAGAATCCAATGTTATGTATATATATTCGCAATTTTTCAGATGCATATTCTGTATTTCCCAATTTAACGACGTCCACGTTAAAAATTGATTTTCTACCCTACACAGAGGAACTAAAAAGGCAAACCCTTTGACTTTTTTCCACTTGGCATTCCTTCTTTTCGTCGCCTGTGCTCGCGGCGTAACAGAAGAGTTAGCCCCAGGTAAACATCGCAAGTTTGCCCCAATGAATTTTATTTGCACACCCATTTCCTATGAATTATTTTTTCGTGAATCATATTTTTTTGCATTTGTATATTGATTTGAAAAATTTAATCATTGTAGATAGTCTTTGGGAGCCTTTTCAAGGTCCAAAGGCTAAAAGCAACTAGACTGAGAGAGAGAGACTTTGGAGTACCTCTTTGGTTTTGAAAATTTTGTTTGCGCTGACAGTCTCATAGATGACCGATATTGCAAGTTGGAATCTGGTGAATAAAATTTCATTCTCATCGCATAAAATCGTTTCAGGCTTAATTTTGTGGGATAATACTATATCCATGATTAAAACACAAATGATAATATACACACTATTTTATTTAGCACTTAACCGACCATGGTTTCGACACTTTTTGTCATTTTCAAGGAAATTTCATTTCGACACTTAGTGTCATTTCCCTCGAAAAACATTTCCTCGAAAATGACACAAAGTGTCGAAACCATGGTCGGTTAAGTGTTAAATAAAATAGTGTGGATATTATCATTTTTGTTTTAATCATGTTCATTTTCATCGTTGAAATCTCTTTAATGGGTCAAAATACCGAGCAATTGCATATCTGAGGAAAATCATTCCTTAAACATTGAAGAGAAACATGTGATTTCCGCAAAATAACTTCATTCATGATGATTTCAGGATCGGTAGCGATAGTAATTAATTTCTGAGGCGATTTGTGCATTGAAAAATAGAAGGCTCTCATTGGTTAAAAAACATGATCCAATGGGTTCCACACTATTTGGATAGATCTCTCTCCGGATGAGTGACTTAAGAGGTGAATGAAAGACATTTTATTTTGTTTTCGTTTTCCGACAGAATGCGATCTAGTGGACCTCGTAAGAGCGAGTCATCTGTTCACAATAAAAGGTATTGCTGGCCCATTACTCGCTTGGATTTCTTCTTAGAAACACCCTGCCCCAAATGTATTCGCGGCTGAAATTAGAATACACAGTATATGGTGAGTCGATTCCAAAAATTGGTAGAGCTATCGCATAGAATGAATATGAACAAACTTTGTAAAAATAAATTAAGTGAAAATTTACGAAGTGTTTTTTATGTTCATTCAACAAAGTTGAAGCCGAATCTATAGATTTCAGAGCTATCTTAATTTAATGCTGTTGTAAATTTACATTTTAAATGAGCGGGAAATTTTCGCTCATTTAAAAATAAATTTACGCGAAAAATTCCCGCTTTATCACGAGTGCGACATAGGATGGATTTGTCTCGTGATCAGCTTATTTTGTCCTCCTTAATATCGGAGGCTTTCGGGGAGAAACTGCGCTTTATTAAGCGAGCTTTTGCGGTCATTACTGGTCGCATCATCAGGAGATGAATGATTCTCGTAGCGAAAACCTAGGTTTCACATTTTGCTCCCTTTTATAAAAGAGCAAAATTTGCCCATTTTATTTTCCAATCGCGTACATCTAATATGATTCTGTGACTCATTTATTTGAGAAACAAATTATTTCGATTCAGATTTTGTGCCTTAATTGCTTAAGAAACGCACAGAATGAGGCGAGCGCCTTGGGGGAGCTATTCATTGGCCGAGGAATCAGTGCGAGAACCCCCCGACCCCTAACAGAGGCGAATGAATTAATGAAGACGAAGGTCCATCCCACCTAATCCTCCGCAAAGCCAACGCTAATACGCTCAGGGGTATATCTCTTCCCCCGTGCATCCCTCCTAAGGTTTTGTATCTCCTTCCCTATCCTTGTTGCTCTAATTTCTCCCGAGGGAGGCCGACCGCGCTCTGAGGCCACTCTCGATCGGATCGGTTGCCATTTTTTTTCGGAAGCCTCACGCCAAGGGTTTCCTTAGCAGGAAAAAAGGTGGGTTGAACTGGTCATTAACCCTTCAAAGACCGAAATAACTTAACTACTGTTTCTTATTATATTTTTGCATATCCTATGTATTTTACAACCAATTAAGAGATATTATGAAAGAGAGCCCGAACAAAAATATTTAATTGCGTTTTCAAGCATGTTCCCTAATGGGAACACGCCAAAAAATTTGCTATTGCTTGAAAAATAAATTCACTCTTGGCCAAAAAACTAAGTTTAACAAAGTAATATATATGTTTATATTTTGAATAAATGAGTATTTGTTACTGGAGAGCGAGTGTAGGGAAAAGTATCGAATAAGCCGCATACTCACTACAGAGGTGATGAAAATAACCAATTTTAAAAAGATATAATTAACGACCAATGTATACGCAAGACATGCGATTCAATTTTTAAAAAATACTTACATACTTTATTTACATAATAAAAGCTATAAAAGTGATCACAAATACGAAATATAATTTTCATTAATTTTTACAAGTCTGTTCCCAGATGGGAACAGAATTTGTAATGACCCGACACAGAATTAAAAAAAGAATGTGATCTCTTGTCTCATTAAATTGATTACATAATTAAATGTGCAAGCAGTTAGAAATCTAACTAATATAAAATAAACCAAATAAGCAAGCAGAATAGAACTACCACTATTGTTTGATTTCTATGATACAATGTATATTTTTTTCTGAAATTAAATGTGATGCTTACTAATGAATACAATCATTGTAAACGTTGCGGCCCTCCGATTAACCTTCGCTCATACAAAGAGGCCCTCGAGCCCAAACAATTGCCCACCCCTGGGTTAAGTTATCATGTAGGAGAGCAGAATGGAGAGCGGCGTCTAAACAATCGTACAATTTTTGACTCGTCATGATGTTGATCCTAAGGGTGAAATTGACCATTAAAATAGCATTTGTCTCGATTGGGATCCGACCCTGGATCTCACGATTTCCGATCAGGAATACATACTACCAGTCAGTGGGGAACCTAGGGGGAACCGGGGCACATGCCCACACCAAACCTATTAATTTTAGCAGAAAAATATTTACGTATAAAACAAATTTATTCTACTCCACGAATATGTTTCAAAAAAGCAGCTTCCCGGCGATCCATAGATTTTAAGTGCCAAAATAGCATAAAATGTGATTTCTAGAGAAAAAAAACCCTCGCATTTTTCCCAGAGAGGTTTCCACCCTCCAGACCCACCGGTTCGTGCCCCTCCTAACAAGTTGTCGTGGCTATCCAACCTACGAACAAGCTGTTTCAAACTGGGTCTAAAAGCGTTTACGCCTCGAGTCCACATAGTGGCACGTAAGAGATGTTAGTCGTGCCTACTAAAGCGGCCCACACACATGGGAACATGGTTCCCCGAACTTGGTTCGCACGAACCAAGTTCCCGTGTGTGTGGAGTGTAAACGAACCAAGTTCGTCATTTTTTGTCAGGAACTTGTGTCTTCCATCGGGATGGAAAACATTTGTTCGGTTCGCCGCCAGGGCGCACCAAGTTCGTCCTTGTGTGGATGACGCGAACCGTTGTTCGCCCATTTCGTCTGTGGAGACGCTGTGGAACGGACGGATTGTCGTATTAAATTATTAGCTTTTTGATTAAGTGCTACAATGTCTGAAGCTGTCACTGTCAATTTTATGAACCCTTCGTTTTTAACAGACTTCATTGAAGCCTACAGGGAGCATCCGCGTTTGTGGAAAGTAAAAAGTGAGGAATATAGAGACAGGAATGAGCGGGACGACGCATTAAATAATCTGTTGCTGTTGACTCGAGAGACAATTCCGGGTGCAGATCTAAATTTTATAAAAAACTGAATCGAGTCACACCGTTTTCTCTCAAAAAAACCGAACTCATCCAACACAATCACAGCAGTTGCCGACTTCGAACACGTCATCTCATCCGATTCCACGGACAAACTGACGAAATGGCGAACCGTTGCTCACATTTCCCTCCACTGTGTGTGGAGAGTGACGTCCACGAACTTGGTTCGCCGAACCAAGTTCGTGGACGTTCGTTCGTGGAACCGAGTTCGGCGAACCATGTTCCCATATGTATGGGCCGCTTAAGCCTTTGTCGTAAAAAAACCTACCTAGTCGTCGTTCAGCGACGAACGTTCAGCGAAGGACGAAGTGCTGCATGCCACAAGTGAATGTGTGCATAGTCACGCGAGGGTTCGAATCCTGGTTAAAGCAAATGATTATTTTATTGTGAATTCCCTTCTTATTGTTAGTGTAAATGTGCACCCGTGCGCGTGACCGCGCTAAAAGTCACGAGTTTCATGCTGTGCTTTTCTCGAACATGTCCTGAGGTATGATAGCCAGATGAAGGCGACAGTCGTGTTCTCTTTCCACGGATGCGAAAGCAAAATACGCCAACGAAGCAAATGTAACAGGTTTATTCATGGATATGCCAACGTTCTCGAAATATTATTCTATACTTTTGAACCTTTGCATAAATTGGAAATATAGCAGGTTTATTTGCTTCATTGGCGCCATTTCACGAGGGGAAGTTAGATCGCTGCGAAGGTCTCTGCGGTGTGATAACGATGAATTCTACTCTATTCTTCCGGGTTTTCACCATGTTAACATTGAAAGTTTCGGATACTTCCCAGCAGGCTTCTTTAGGTCGAAGTTAAGTCGCCATAGTTAACTGAAGAATGGAACAGAATTCATTTAGAAAGATGTGAGATACGAATATTAAGTTCGACTGGTTCCACTGTTCGACTATTAAGTTCGACTGTTTTGAGTCCACATTTCGTGTGTCTGGATTGCAAAGAGTGCTCCGCTATCGCCCTCTGCTCGCATCTTTTGCAGCATTTCCCATCTTCCGCCTTCCCCTCCCCGACTACCACCCGTACCCCCTCCTCCACTTCCCGCTCTTCCTCCTCCCTGCACGCGTGTAATCGATACATCTGCAGATGGGTGATATATCGGCGACGCAAGAAGGCGGAGACCGACTCCTAAGCACAACCGCGGTCGGAATCACCAATATAAAATTTTGCAAGTACCTTAAGTTTTCGAACCAATTGTTTTGGTAACTAAGTAAGAAAAAGCTTAACAATATCGGAAACCTAACTTTGAAAATTTTTACGCAAATGCATGATAAAAAAGAAATAAAATTATAGCAAAAAATAAATTTTAATCTCATTAACCCCACCCCTCATAATTTTAGACTTGACCAACCAACTCTTAGTGCGTAGGTTTCCGCGGCGTTGTTCACGATGACTGCTAATTTTCGGGTTCTCCAGCCGCGTCTGTCGTTTATGGTTGACAACAGCTTCGAAAGCCATCCTGCATCCGTCTTCAGGTCGAAGGTGAGAAGTTTTCATTTTTTGCCGTCTTATATAGCACTGTCCGATCTCCCCCTGTGCGCTGTTTGGTCAGTACTCTCTTCCACACGTTGCTGATTGGGTTGCCATTGTTCCTGTTAATATTTTGTGTTTTGTGAATTTCAATTGCTTCCCTGATTTGCCTTAGGTAGTAGCGACTCTCTTTTGCCACTATCTTCGCTTTTTTTAAATCAATTTTATGGCCCGCCTCACTCCAAGCATGCTCTGCAATGGCTGACAAGTGCAGTTATTTTTTATTTCTACTCTTAGTGGCCAAGGGCCTTGATGCAACTCGCCTGATGATGTGGACTCCTCTACGTATAATGCCCGTATATGAAACCCATCGCGTGCAATGGAGTTAAGTGAAAATTGTACAAAGCTTAATTATCATCGTGACAACGAAAAATTTGCATCAATAATGAAAGCATTGAAAACTTCAGACTTTGAAATATGGAAACTTTGGCTCCTAAATACAGTATTAGTTTTATTGAATAACGAATCGCAGTTAAAATGATATATAAACGAAGAAACAAAGGCTTCACTTGGTTGAAAAGTGCCGCTGCTGTTGGGGTCGGACAGAGGGGAAAGCTCTTCCTTACTGAGGATGCTGTGCGAAAAACGAAGCATAATTATGTCATTGTCACGAAATCCTCAAAACGTAGTCTCTTAACTGTATCCCATTTACATGGAAGGTTACAAAAAAAGGGTTTCCTGACATAGTATTTACAGTAATTGCATTTCAAATACACATGTTAACTTAGGCTCATTCGGCAGCACTTGCCTTAGCATAGGAAAAATTTTAATTTCAAAGAGAATATGCCATTTTGAAAAAAAAAATGGTTCGATGATCCTTGAGAAAAAAGTCAAATCTTGTTATTTGCATGAAAATAGAGCCACGGTCACGATAACATCTAATCGGAAAAGCCGTTCCAAAAATATAAAGTATGCAACGAGCTCGTTCACCCATTCAATTCAATTCTCCAATTTGATAGTTTCGAGTTGTAATATCGTTCTTATTTTTCCGTTTTCTGGTACGTCACCGACTTCTCGCGGCATTTCATCGACGGCTCGAACCCTTTCGCCGACAAGTTGATAACGTCACGAACTAACACCAAACTGGTTATCGCCTCTCAGATACTTCTATTCATTAATTAATTATACGGATACCACATGCGGTGTGCCTTTGTTGAGGGTTCCCTGCAAACCATTCTGGCCGGTCCGCCTCTTCTGATCCAAACCTTGTCGGGTAACTCCACTATCGCTCGCGGAAAATTATGAGCAGAGTGAGATAAGCGCGCGTCCGCCGCCTTTGGCGGATAGAATTCTAGATAAGAAGGGAGCGATAAGGAAGTGCTTCAATTAAACATACTAGCACCAAATAAAACACGTCAGGTTAAGAGTGGGAAACACGACAGCCAACACGGAGCACACCGAAATCGGCCGCTCGGAAAACAGGAATGCTTTCGGTCTTGTAAGTCGGATTTTCGAATTGAAAATGCGTTCCACCATCTAGGGCCAAATCTCTGCACCCATCACTTCTAAATGTAATCGGAATATTCTCGCGAGGTAGGGTGGAATTAGTACATTCTGCAACAATGTGGAATTTTGAACATAAAATAATGTTAATCCGACCCTGATTTCAATGTTTCAACACGTAGGTAAAACAATGGAAACCGAGTCGGGTTAAAATTTATTTTATGCAAAATTGTACCTAATTATTCCTTTTCAGAGGTTAGTTTTCCCTCTCCCTAGAAACGCTAATTCCGGTTTTCATAGTGGTAGCAACGGCCTTCCCCAGGGGCGCTGACTCCACGGGGCCTGAGGGGGCTCGAGCCCCCTCAAAAATTCGTTATGGGTGTGAGGAAAAGATGTGTCAGGCTTGTCGATTTTACCTGGAGTGTCCAGCTATCGAGATTCGAGTTAATTGAGTTCTAATGTAGATGACTCTTCTAAAATGCTTAAAAAACTTAAAACTCACTACTTATAAAATTTCCCGGGGCAAGATCCCCGCTTTGGGCCCCCCAATATTTTTTGTAAGTCGGCATCCCTGGCCTTCCCAGGATTATAATGACTATGATGTTATACCCACGAAATACAGCAAAGCAGCGTTGCTCAGATTCCTTGTATTCTGTGAAATACGGGAGCAATACCAATAAACATTGCGTCCTGGACAAAGATTAGAATGGATTTAAATTGGAATAAGGAAGGAACACTCATGAATAAAAATTAATACCAAAGGAATACCGATTAAGAGAAGTTTTGGCGTTTACTTCGTCCTGCCTCTCCTCAACGACAGCGCTAGATTCTTGCGTTCCTCTTCCTTCCTCTCCTATCTCTACCCTAATGTTGGACTCATAATCGTAGTGGTGACAATAATTTCATTTTTTCTTCCCATTCCTCTCTCTCCTGAAGTTCAGGGTGTCCTGGAAGTCATTGAAGGGAACACCCGGCCTCAGAATTCGTGTATCCTTGCGACATCCCAGAAGGATCTCGTGTCATCTGTCTCTTCCATCAGCTCGGACCAAATCGCATATCTTCTCCCAAACCATTCCTCATTGGATATGAAAAGGACTGATTCCTATAATGCTGGTTGCGTATATGAGATTTCAATTAATGCGGTACGTTCACGACCTTGACTTCAACGTTCTGTATGACATGATAAAATATAAACAACAGATGGTAATTTCCACGCCTGCATATAAAACCCCACTACCGTCCATGGTTTTGACATTCTAAGCCATTTTCAATGTCCATGAAAACCTTGAAAATTATATAGAATGTCGAAACCTTGGTCGGTTGTGGAGTTTGATATGAACGCGAGGAATTTACCATTTTTAGTTTATACTTTATCATGGGCATGTCGCATTTCCACCAAGTCAAGCCTGAAACGATTTTATACGCAATGTATGACCTTTTCCTGCTTCCGATTTCATGTAAAAAAATTCCATTGCGCTCAACTTGTACGGAAATAATTTCATCAACCATATATAGGTATCACAAATATCTTCTGAAAGCACAATTGGCGTACCAATTGTCTCCAAGTACGTCGCCATTTCACTCCAAATGATATCTTTAACAAATGTTGATACAGGAATTTTGAATTTATATAAAACTCATGCTAATTACTCCAAGAGGAAAGAAGAATGACAAATGATAAATTAAGAGAGGTATTTTGCCGAAAGGATAAGTAAGTAAGCGAATTCGGTTTTCCCCCGAACTATAAAGGACTTTGATAAATACTAGGCGGACATCGTTAGAGCATTTACTTTTTATTTGTTGACGACTGATGTCCGAACACCCTCAGACACACGCCTGCTCAGGCAGCTTGCGGGGTAGTATGTCGACGTGGATGTAATTTCAATATAGCCTCACTTAACAAGAGAGACGCTGAGAATTACTGAGAGGAAATGAACGAGGAAATCGCCCGTCTATATCATATGGGAGATGAGGAAGCACTGCTAATTTTCCACGGACGTCCTCATCACCCAGGAGTAGATCGTGAACCGGAGATATGGCCTCGAGGAATTTCAGGAAATGCAATTACATCCGACGGTAGCGGTCGCAACACGAGAGCGGGGTGGTTCGATTCCGTCCAAAACTGATCGCAATTTATCACGAAAAAATCCATTGCATTAAAACTGTACCGAAATAATTTCATCATCCATACATATTTAAAAAAAGATCTTCTGAAAGCACGATTGGCCTACCAATTGTCCCCAAGTATGTCGCAATTTCACTACAAATAACTCTGATTTCGAAAAAAAAACATCTGAGCAATGGAATAGGAAAGATAGGTTACAAAGAAAGGAAAAAACCCTTCTCATTAAAACATTCTCTCATAAGTTCAAAGTAAAAGAAAATAATCCAGTTAGTTAGCTAAATTTTACTGCCAGTCTGTCATGAGCGGTATGCGTCATAAAATTTCTTCTTCATTTTATCGTTCTCTCTTCGGGTTTTTGACGCATTGATTCATTTTCGGGGGGAGGGGGGGGGGTATAAGTTTTCCCTACATTCTAGGTGGCGCCATCTGGTCCTGCATAAATTGCAGATCACTTCCTGATACGATATTAATAGGGCGCGCGCTTATTGGCCGGATGGGGATTTTGAACGCGATTGTCGGTAGAGCCGCTTTAACGTTGAAGCTAGCGGAGCTAAGCGGTCTTTCGCTCACAAAGGAAGATGTTGAAATAGAAAATAAAACTGTTGTACCCCGCAAAACTGAATCAACTCGTCCAAAACCCAAAGGAAATACGGTCATTTAAAAACCCATCATCAACTTATTTGCGAAAGGGTTTTTGCCTCTGATTTTTCGTCAAAATGAAGACGACGGATAAAAAAAACGAAAAAATACGAGCCTCTTTTACTTTTAAAACCCAATCATAATCGAAAATTTAATAAAATTTTTGAACTAGCCAATTATTTGGGATTTTATACATAGGTGCAAAGAGTCTCCTGTTGACGCATTTTTTTCCTAATTGGTTCTTCCTTGCCCAATTCCGTTTATAATGATTGTCCACAGGGTGAATGAGGGCTCAAGGGGAGCCCTTCAAGGATACAACACACCGGAGTCGGGAACCAAGTCAGAAACTTATACGCCCGATCACCCGGGGAGGGGGTGGAGAGGAAGGAAAAAGGAAAGAGGCGCCGCCGCGATAGGAGCCCGTCGACGCCTCTGGAATAGGGATAGGTTCGGTTAGGGATGGGACGGGAAAAAACACCTTAACGCTATAGAAGCGAAAAGGGCCCAACTAAATAGCGAAACCAGGAAAAGCCGTCACTGCTCTAGCGATTTTGGAGGATTATTCTATGAGGAAGAATAATCCATCGATCAAATCGCTAGATAATGATTGTCCACAGCTTGTGTTCGGTGGAAAGTGATGCCTGCTTTCATTCTGGGGCTGTTTACGAAGGGATTTGCATTCCGAATTTTGGAATACGTTGCCAATGTCAGCATTTTACGCCTGATTCTACGGTGCCAAAGATCCACAGAGAAAAAATCATTCGCCTTGAGTTCGGATCCCGGTCAAGGCGAATGATTTTTTCTCTGTGGATCTTTCGCACGATTGTGCATTGCGGGTGACTCACGTAAAAGTTACCACCGCGGCTAGTCCCGGTATACTTTAAAACTGATTCTACGGCATTACTTTCTGCCATATAGCTTGACATTTCCTTCACACATGCCAACTGCGCGTTTATCTCCCTCTATAGATGCGCTTCAAAGACACATCGAGGGCTGATGATAATTTACGGCCATGATAAAACATAATTGGTAATGGGGTAGTTTCCTCCATCAAAGAAAACGAAATGCATTTACTGCGATTCCTTACCCACCATTAGTGTATTCATAATATACAAATTATTTGCTTTTAGAAATCCCAGTTTAGACGAATGGCAAAGGTCAATTTTAACCTCATTTGAAAAAGGCCAGATTGGCGCCCATGCGATTCCACTTCACGTGACGTCACAGGGACCTAGTTTCTATACGAGTAGATAGGAGTTTTACATTGTCTGAGATTACCAATCCATGCATGAGGCAGAGAGCTCAGGGAAACATCTCTTAATAATCACCCATTAAAATTACCTAAGATCGTAAAGTTTCCTTCGTGTGATAGGGGAATAATAATCCTTATTTAAGACAAGCGCTACCTGTTAGCAGGGTACTCTGCTACCTGCTGGCAGCCTGCGTCGTATCGGCGCTCAAAGCCTCGCCCCAAGGTCACCTCACTGGGCGACAGCTGGAACCAGAAACACGTCACACGGAGTTTTCCCAGCATTCCTAATTATCCGTCGCGTTTCCGCGCGCTTGAAAATTTTCACTTTTCTTTGATCGCAAAAAATAGATATCGTCATTTAAAAATCTAAAAGCGTGAAATACGTAATCCAGGAGTGATTATCTTTCGATTTAGGCAATAAAAAAATAATAGGAAACCACCCTATTTCCACTCTATTTAATTCACCATTCAACAACCGACCGTGGTTTCAACGCTATGTGTCATTTTCAAGGTAATTCAACCAATACTTTCTCGGTATTTATGCCCAGGCCAAGGTAGGGTGGGGGAATATGGAATTGGAGTGAGGGTAGTGGGAGGGGGAAGAGTTTAGGTGAACAAATGAATGAAGGCCCTGTTCACCTAAACTCCTTTTAGTCCACGAGCTTAGGTGAACAGGGCCTCCATTCATTTGTTCACCTAAACTATTCCCCCTCCCACTACTCTCACTCCAATTCCATATTCCTCCACCTCCTACCTTGGCCTGGGTATAAATACCGAGAGAGTGTTGGTGGGATTACCTTGAATATGTCACAAAGTGTTGAAACCACGGTCGTTCGTTGAATGGTGAATTAAATAGTGTGGAAATTACCATTTGTGTTTTTATCATGGATATGGCAATATTCCACAAAATCAAGCCTGACACGATTTTATAATTTGCGGCGTCAATTTCAGGGCTAAAGCGCTATTGCCTTCTGCGTATACGAAAATAGGGATGAGTCGTTTCAATTGCTTCTGTGCATTAAAAAATTGGATATAAAGGACGAATTAATGCCATTAAATATTACGCATCGTAATTTTCTCGCGAAATTAAAACTTAAATACGGGATATAGTGATATATTATGGATGTAATTTATATTCTCATGAAATATTTTAATGTCGGGTGGGTGGTATCGAGGTGTCTCCTGCTGCTTAATTGGCTTCACATAATTAATTAATTTGAAACAATGTGACGCTGCGGTTATGGTGCATCTGTTACATTCCCAATATGTTCACGATAGCGCGGACAGACATCAATTTTCCTCAAAGATGCGTAAAATGCAGCCAGATTAAAGCCTAATTTACCCTCCGAAGTTGTACTCGACTATAACCCACGACTCTTCAGTGAGGACAGCGACTTTTAAGCACTTCGAAGGAAGTATAATTCAGTTAAGGTGTTTGTTTGAACAAATATATGATCTATTGGCGAAGTTGATGGAGTTCGACTTCATATATTGCTAGTGCCAATCGTTGATTTAAATGCGGGCGGAAATAATGTAGTTACTGTGTAATATTTTGAAGCCTACTACGTGAACAGCGGTGATATTTACATGAATTGCAGAGAGAAAAAAAATTCCCTGGACCGGGAATCGAACCACTTACCTTTTGTTTATCGCTTCATGTAAATTTCCCCGTTTTTCGCGAGTTCTTTTTAGTCCTTTCTACCCGCGTTGCTATCCTTGATTAACTGTCAGGGCCCAACATCTAGCACCGTGACGACAATTGCCATGGAAAATTAGGACCTCGAATAGCGTAGTGGCTCGGGAAGGCAAAGGTATTTGGTTCAGTTCCCGGCAGAGGGGAATTTTTTCTCAAGGAAGTATATGTGAATAAAGTTTCTGTTCGCTTTCTATTTTTAAGATATGGATGGCAAGCCAAAATTTAATTTATCTTTACCATTCTTCATTCCCCCCTCTTAAGCTATTAGTTACTCTCTTTTGCTAGCGATACTACGGCGATCAATTTCTCTGAATGAAAGGTTATCCTTCAAAGAGGGAGAGCCTTTAATTGAGTAAAAAGAGAAATCAGACGGGAATGTCAGCACCCAAGTAATTAAAAAACTACCCAAAGACTTACATCTGGGGTACGCTCCGCTGTGGCTGTGAGGCATGAACCATGACAGCAGTGGATAAATCGAGGTTTTAGAAATGCAATGGATAAAGAGAGGGGACGAAAACTTAGTACAAGAAAATGCACCGCAGTACATTTCTTGGGTAGGACGTCCAACTATTCCTACGAATGAGTTATTAAAATTATATACAAAAATATTTCTGTGTGAGAATCTTCTAACAGCTGAGAGTACAAGTGAGGAAGCATATTCATCAGATGTGGCATATGGAGCATGTTCCTCTATGGAAGCGAGGCTTGGACGTTGACAGCAGCAGAGAAGTCGAGAGTGGGGAGGCATTCGAAATGTGGTGCAAACGAAGAATGATGAAAATAACATGGATCGACCGTGTAAGTAACGAGGAAGTTCTAAGAAGAGTGAGAGAAAAGAGAAGTCTTCTGAAAACCTCAAGGGGAAGACGCTAAAACTTTGTTGGCCACATTATAAGTGAGAAAGTAAAAGAAAGGTGCTATTTCGCTCTCGTCCGACCGCACCTTGAATATGCAGCGAGCGCATGGGATCCGGTGCAGAAAGACTTAATCCGCGAACTGAATAAAATACAAAGGAAGGCTGCGCGTTTCGTCAAAAACTGCTACGGGCGTACAGACAGTGTTACCCAGATGTTAAGCGAGTTAGGCTGGGAGCCGTTGGAGACTCGGAGGCTGCGCGCACGGCTTAGATTGCTTGAACAATTGAGAATGGATATCTTTAAGAGCGACACAGAGAACATAATATTAGAGCCACACTATATTTCCAGGTCCGATAGAAGCGATAAATTAAGAGAGATGTTTTGCCGAACGGATAGATATGGGAATTCGTTTTTCCCACGAACCATAAAGGACTTTAATAAACGCTAGTCTCAACCTCGTTAGAATACTTCTTTTTTTATAGTCGTAAACGGCTGGTGTCCTAACACCCCCTGCCACACGCCTTTTAGGCGGCTCGCGGGGTATTATGTAGATGTAGATAAGACATAATAGCCCGATGAAAACAAACGCAGAAGGGCTGGTGGAAGGGAAAAAGGGCAAGGGAAGACTTCGAATGAGTTACATAGGATTACAGATTGTAAAGGATGTATGTGAAAGAGAAGAAATGCGTCGCAATAAAAAGGTTAGCGGATAGGAGAGAGGAATGGAAAGCTTAGTCAAAAGCGATCTAAGAATTGTTGAGTATTGATCATGATGAGCCGAATCTCAAACAAACGTAAAATTGGAAATTTTGATAGTATAAAATGGTTTGAATCGGTGTAAATAACGAAGAAAACATCACAAAAAAGGTTTAAATCCGTTTCTGAACTTTGCCATTAATTGCGCTGCGTTTGAGTTGACGCCGTTGGGATGGAAACTGTCTGAGCGCACAATATAAAGAAGAACTTGCGGGAACGAGGAAGGATATAGGGGAATGAGGGCGATCCAAGAGCCCCTCAACGCGGCCACGGACCGTGAAATCACGCAATAACGCCTTCCAAAGCTACCTCTTACCTTCCTCCCACCCGCATTATCACGCATTCCGATCTCTCGACCGGAAGAGACGTCACGGGCCGTGCACCTCCAGCCCAATCACCGGAGACATCCAAGCGGTCTCCAGCCGCGGTTAATGCTGCCAGATGAGCGGTTTCCCGACAGTGTGCGGTGAAGGAGATTCAAGCTCTACGTATATATGCGGTCAAGGTGGAACGAATGTCTTCGCAACAACTTCCATCGCTATGATACGGGTGATGGAATGTTTTCGGAATTTGAATTGTTTGACTTGCTGGGATGGATTCATTTATTTATTTCGCGTCATATAATTAAATTTTTGGATAAACATGTAACATCATTTCGTCTGAAATCGGAATATCCAACATTACCATGCCCTTTAAAAAAAATATATAAAGGTTTTCATGACGTTCGGCCACAAAATAATTTGTATTGAATACAAACATGATGAATACACGGGCATACTGTTTTTCTTCCAAATGAACGATCATAATCAAGAGCCATCTGATGACCTCATAAGTTTCATATTTAAAAAAATCACGCACTTTTAACACGAGAATGGAAGAAAATTGAGGTGGACATCAGAGTTCAGAAAATAGTTTGTTTCCGTGAAAACGAACTGATATATTTAAACTTCATTTCCATGAAACTACATGATACTTAGATAATTCAATAATCTCATATCTCTATTCAAATAATGCTGCAAAATTGTGATCGAGATTTTTGGCCATTAAAAAAAAAGTCTGCAAAAATCAATTTGTGATAAAGACAACAAAGAGCAAACGTGGTTTGCTGACACAAACAGCGCGTTTATAGAATCACATCGTGGATATAAAATACAAGTACAAATACTCAAGACTCCAGTGTTCCCATTCATGGAGAATCGTTTCAAAGGGGTCACGACGTGCCTTTATGGGTGAACCTATTACGCGAGGCATAATTTTTTTATATATTTGTTCGCACCAATTACCTCTCTAGTCGCGGATAACGATCTGGGAATTCTCGGAAAGAAGGGAACTTCCCCGCTTCCCCTCACTTCACTTCACAGCCCAAATTACCCTCCACCCCTCCCTCTGTTTGAATCGTCGACGAGGCAGTCTAGAGCTTGGATTGGATGGGGGGGTGGGGTGGGAAAGAAAGGCCGTCGACCACGGATGAGAACGGAGAGTGAACCCGTCAGGAGGCTGACTCAGTCGCTCACAGTTCACCCACATCCACCCCGCGAGCTGCCTTCATTTGCGCGTGGCGGGGGACGCTAGGACACCTTACGTTAACAAATGTAATAAAAGATTAAATCTCTTGCTTAATTAATCGTTTCTTTCGGAATTGGAAATATACTGGGATTCTAACATGGTGTATTACCTTTCGCTTTTGAGGATATCTATTATCAATTGTTCAAGCAATGTAAGCCTAGCGCGCAGCCTCCGAGGCTATAGCGGCTCCCAGCCTAATTCGTTTAACATCTGTGCAACGGCTTCCGGCGAGAAAACATCCTGAAGATAATCCACAAGATGAAACGAAAGCAGCAGCTGACGGCCCCGAAAAGGACCGACAAAGAGAGCCCTATTACAGGAAAGGCGAGAGCACACGCTATCCTTCCTTACGTCGCTGGTACTACGGAAAAGATCGCGAGAGCCCTCCAGAAACATAACATCATGGCCAGGTTCAAATGCGTCACCAAAATGGCGAATATCCTCATCAAAACGAAAGACCACCACCCTAAAGGCATCTGTGGAGGAGTATACTAGATTAAATGCAGCTTCGGTGATTCCAACATCGGCCAAACTTCAAGAGCACTGAAATGCCGAGTCCAAGAATACAGAAGGGCCGTAAGAAATAGACAATTCAGCCAGTGGACCTACCCACACTACTGACTTCGATAACGCCTCTCTATTAAATAAAGAAGGCTCATCAGGGAGGCAATTGAAATCGCCAAAACACCCAAGAACTTCAACCGTGAAGACAGCTACACTCTCTCCAGCGCATGGAAACGGGTCTTCAAATATCTTAACCATTCAGGGCACACCTACACAAAATAGGCGCCAAACAGGGTGTATATAAAGACGACCAAATTTCTGCAGCGACACTTCAGTGGACCAGAGGAAGCCATAGATAGTCATTTCGCGATAGACGACAGGGCCGACAGAAAGTAACGTATGTCATTGCTAATTCGGGAGCAGAGGTCGTTTTTATTGTCAGTCATAAATAGTGGGTGTCGTTGAGGTTGCTGAGTTTCAAATAGCAATCCTTAGTATATTTTCACCAAGTGGATAATACACGGAAGAGGCCCAGTCAATCTGTTAGAAGCTCGATTTATGCTGTCTATTAAATGTGTAAGCAACAATTCTGTGTTAATATATATATGTAGCACAAACATTCCTCACACCGAGAAATCTAAGCATAGATTGTTCAGAATGCACTTAGGTACAATTGATTTTGCGAGTGCTATAGATGCATACAATACTACTCGTTTAAAAATATTTTAGTCCGTAACTTTATGACTAAATTAATATTTAATGGAGACATTTATAAAAAAGATCCACTTAAATTTATATTTGTGATCAAATTGCATTATCTCAGCATTAATTGGAGCATTCATACATGATGCCGATTTAAAACTTCCGCGATTAGCAGCTGTTCCATGTCCGGTTGGGCGATTTATGGAGTAAGCCGGAACACCTCGCTACTCGCCTAGCAGTTTGCTAGGGGGCTTAGGTTGGTTGGAGTGTGCACAACAACAGCTCCGTAGGAAGCCCTTATGCCTGTTCTACACGATCGTCTCATCCGGCAAATAGCTCATCCGGCTTAGCTCAGCCAGATAGCTCAGCAGCAGCTTATTCTTTACGGTTAGATTTAATCGACCACTCGCCATCTGAAGACAAGGATTGCAACTAAAAAAAATGAAATCGGGTGGCGTAGCAATTTTTGTGGAGCGTGGTTTTTTTTCTCGTGGTTTAATATTTAAAAAATTGGAAGGAGGCGAAATCGGAGTGTTTCAAGATGAATTTCCATCTTGAGATAGAAATATATTAATTCTGAAGGTTTGATAGAAAGTTCGTTGCCATGAGAAATTCGTAGAAATGTATTTTGTGCGTTATAACCCATTTAACCACATGTTACTCTTGTTTTAGCCTTTTAATGGCATATTTATGAAGATATCCGAGGGAATATGCCGATTATAATCCGATGGCCCGAATAGTGTAGTTTCCTTCATCAAAGAAAACGAAAGGCATAGATTGCGATTCGTTACCTACCATTATTGTATTCATAACATATAAATAATTTGGTTTTAGAAAGCCTAGTTTAGACGAATGTTAATGATCAATTTTAACCGCATTTGAAAAAGGCCAGATTGGCGCCCATGCGATGCCACTCCACGTTACGTCACAGGGACCTAGTTTCTATACGAGTAGATAGGAGTTTTACATGGTCTGAGATTACCAATGCATGCACGAGGCACAGAGCTCAGGGAAACATCTCTTAATAATCACACATTAAAAATACCTAAGTTCGGAAAGTTTCCTTCGTTTGATAGGGGAATAATAATCCTTATTTAAGCCAAGCGCTACCTGATAGCTGGGTGGTCTGCTACCTGCTAGCAGCCTGCATCGTAGCGGCGCTCGTAGTCTCGCACCGAGGTGGCCTCACACGGCGGCATCCGGAACTAGAACGGACGTCACACGGCCAATTCCCAGCATTCATACTTAGCCGTCGCGTTTTCGCGCGCTGGAGAATTTTCACTTTTCATTTAATCGCGATAAATAGATAAAAATCTAAAATTTTAAATCTGAAAGCTTGAAATACGTACTCCAGGAGCAATAATCTTTCGATTTAAGCAATAAAAAAATAATTGGAAACTACCCTATTCAATGAGGCGGCGACGCTTGCGGAGGGTGGCTGCTCTTCAACATCTGAGCCATCCGTCAGGATCACCCCGTACGTCCGTATTAACACCACTGTCTCCTCTGCTTTCCAATTCCTTTTCCAGCTCACCTCCTTGATCAATTCAACTTCTCGAGCCAGTGGCGTAGCCAGGAATTTCGTTCCGGGGGGTTCAAAAGCACGGGGGAAAATATTTGAAAAACAGGGTAGGAAGTAATGGATTTTAAACTAATTTTGACGCTTATCATAATCAAAATACTTCATATTCCAAAGAAATCTTTTGCAAATTCATAAATTTTCAATATTTTGTCTTTTATGATGCGGAGTAACTGTGTTTTATATTTCGGGTGGCGGGGGGGAGTCCGGACCCCCCGGAACCGTAGAATGCAACCACGCCTAGCGAAGACACGCGCCAAATGATCGCGGGGATAAAACAATAATGCAGCGCATTGGCGGATTCAAGGGAGGGGGGCACGTGTCCCCCCCCAAAACGCTTGAAAAAGAGACAAGATATTTTATACGGTTATCATTACGTTCGTTTTATTTTGTGGATTACGGGGCCTTTAATTTAACAACTTAAATATCTTAAAACTTTAATACTATAACTATAAAACTTTTATATCACAATAAAGAGAATAATTTCTACAGTAATTGTTTTATTATTTTTTTTAGTTTTAAACTCAAATATGAGAAGACCTGTCAGACACCTGAGCAGAAAAATATCCTGGATCCGCTTCTGACATAGCGTTTAACTTAAGCTGGGTGGCGTAGCCTACATGATCCGGCCCAATTTGACTTCATAGAGGAGGCCCAATTCCATCCCACATAAGGGGATGGAATCTGTGGCCACTTCGGTCGCATTCTCATCGTTTTTCAATTATATCCGTGGCGCGGTGATGAGTGCAATGCGAATCACTTTTTTCCAATATTTTGCAATATAGCATATTAAATTGCGAGAAATAGCGATGAAAAGTTATGAATCCGCTGGATCACATCGTCAGGAATATAAATCATGGTTAACAGCTCTAATTATACCTCATTTCCCCGTGCAGCTCGGATCACTTCGTCCGTCAGCGACACATAGTGGCGACTCTTGTAAACCCATTTTAATGCGCGGTGTGTGTAAACGCATTAAGGGGCCGACTCGAGGATCATCTTTCGTAATATTCGTGATCCGACCCCTCGGCCGAGAAATGGTGTCGCCTCTCCGCGGTAAGATCAACCATTAGGTCGGCTGATCCCAGCGAGCAGAACCTGCATTAGAGGGGAGCTTGCCTCGTGGGTAGCTTAGTTACCCACTACCTGCCACCCATGAGTCCACCCAACTGCTTTGTGGCCTCGGCCTTACGGGTTCCTTTAATCGGTTTTCGAAAGTGTCCGCAGCACGGGAATAAGTGCTCGGTGATACATATTTATTTATTTTATTTTTTTATATTTATTTTGTTTATTTATTTTATTTATTTATTTAATTTATTTATTTCCATTACCCCACAAAAAGCACATTTACGGCCTTTACAATGGGGAATAAGCAATTGACAATGAAGGACATTGGGGATCGGGTTGGTGTGGTGGCTAAAGTGTTGGCGTCCCACCCGGTGGGCTCGTGTTCAAATCCCGGCCGTGGCAGAGAATTTTCAGAGACTGCTCGATCCCTGCTTGAATGTTGTGTGGAGGACATTTCAAGCGCAACACTCCGTCCGTCGGATGGGACGTTAAGCCGTGGTCCCCTTGGCGCCTTTCGTTAAGAGCAGACTAATGCCAACGCCGGGTTTCTCTCCACCCTTCCTTCCACACCCTTCCCTCATGGCGCAAATGACCTCAGCTGTCAGTCGCCTCCTCCAAATACTATACCTATGAAGGACATTCACACACGCCCATGCCCTGGATAAGGGTAACTTACCCAGGCGGGACTCGAACCCGCGATCTTCGGCTTGGCAAGCGAGGACTATATATTCTTCATATTCGCATAAAAGGGCTTTCTATAGCATTGAATAGTTATGTAGCCGACAGATCAGGAATATATATTAATTTAGATTAAAATCCATAGGTATTGCTTATTACTACGAGAAATTCGGATCACTCTACCCGCAGCGACGCGAGTGACGACTTCTCAAAAATACATTTAAATGTGCGGCGGGTGACAGCACATCTACAGTGCGACTACAGTGGAGAATCCTCAGCTGCTGTGATGCTCGTGGCGCACACCATTGGGACTACGCAGAGGGCGTTCCAATCCGTTTATCAGAAGCTTGATGTATGTCGCCACTTATGTCCAACCTATTTTAATCGGATAATATCCGAAAAATCAAGCGCGATGGAGTAGAAGGTTTCCATATTGAAATAAATACTTTTAATTTTCCACGATTATAATATTGTTTACGACCTATCAGGGGCGCAGATAGGAATTAAGGCTGGGAGAGTAGGGGGGGGGGGGGTTAGGTGCAACTAATACCGGGGTGTGTGGGGGTATGGAATACCCACCAGGATGAGCGGTATATGCGAGATTAATAAATTGCGGAATTTTAAGATAAATGGTTCAAAATTGTGAGTTTTACGGCTTTATGAGGGGTATTTTAATAATACTTACACTATTCTATTAGTAATATCAATCCAATTAAGTAAAATGGATTAAACTTAAAAATTTCTCTGAGGTCTGGGGGAGGGGTGTTAGCCTCAAAAAAACCCCCTTCGCTGCGCCCCTGCGACCTGGGTTTCAATGGTTACGAGTAACATTGACAACTAAGGTCGTAATACATTTCATGATTGCAGACAACTGCGACCATTTATTTCAATATCATTTTAATTGGTTTTCAAAATTTTCCGCAGGGGAGTGATGAGAACGGCATTCACCTGGTTGTCTCCAAAACTATAAAAATAAACAAATACTCTTGGCAGTTTATTTTCAAATCCAGGAGAAGAATAGTTCAAATACGTAGGAGTGGGTGAGATGGATTGAGGGAATTGTATGTCTTAACTGAGAGGGGGATTTGGAGAAGGTCATTTTGATTGGTTGTGTGCTGAGAGCCATGGCAATAAAAAGGTCATTTTCTACGGCTATTTCCTCATTCTCGATTCTGAAACATGGACGCAACAGTTAAATCGGCCGTATCTTTAATATTTAGGGAAAATCGCGAAGTTTCTCATACTTCATCATCATTTTAATTCTGCCTTCTACAACTCCGAGTATTGTATCAACATTTTTTAAAGTCGTGGTCTTCCGCCGATGTTCTTATGCCACTCTAATTTTTTGGGTATTCATCACTCTCTCTAATATTATATCATCACGGATATTTCGCTAGCTTCGTCTATTTTTTCCTTGCAGTCAATTGAAAGAAGCCTGAATTAGACAGCGGGAGATTTCGCGAAATATTCTCGGCTACGTTGAATTAAAGTGAGGGATTTATCTTGAAAAAAAATGTCCACGACACATTCTCTCCTTGCACGAGTTTGAAATTTCGGCATGGTGGTACGTGGATTGTGTTCGCCTCCCCCTCCCCTCCAACCCCCGCCGAGGACGCGGTCTATCCGTTCCCCCCAGGCCTCATTCAGACGGCATCTCCGCCCCCTCCCCCGCCTCCGTATCGATTGGACTTTGGGGGTTGGTTGCCCGGAGGGGGTGGGGGAAGGAGAGGGGAGGGTCTCTGCGGCGTCGAGTGTAGAGGGGGGGGGGGAGGCGGGAGGGGAGGGAGGGTGGGCAAGTGAGTTGGCAGCGACTACACAGGGGTGGGCATTTCCATTCGCTTCGATGATTCGAGTCATATACATATGATTTGGTTCATGCCGACGAATCTTTCAAATCGTTCACAATGAACCACCCCTGCGAAGCAAATGAACACGCGAACTGTACACAAGTACCAAAATGGACAGTGGGGATCAAATGGTGGCACGATACAAAAAAGTGAATCGTAATAAATCCATCGAAGATTGCGCTTCGTTTTGCTGTAGGTGGCGTGGATGGCGAATCGCACGAATTTCACATGTAACGCGAAATTTTTAATTGAAATTTTTAAATTGTATTTCCAAGAAAACAATGTTGTTAGTAATGCCATTGTCTTTACTTGATTTATATTTCAATAGCTCATCTCAACCACTTAAGCCAAATTTTTTTTTACTCTTCTTTATGGCTTAATATCATAAAAATTCAACAAAAGTCATTAGCTGATTTTTGACTATCACCGCGTCGGGCCCAGAATCCTTAGTATAGGATATAACAATGGACCAACTTCTTTTCCATGTGATTAAATTTTCTTTCATGGGACAATTCTTCATGAACCACATATGATCGTCAAGAACGACGTGATCAGCATTAACTTCATGAACCATTTGATTCATTACGACCCATTCCAAATGAAATATCTACACAGAGAGTTGCTACAGGCTTAACATGGTGGAGTTCTTATGTATTATAAATTAAAACTTCAAAGCAATTCGCACGATTGGTTTAATATCACCTGACGATAATACGTAATGATTTGAAACTGGTCGTGTGAATGAAAGCAATTCTGAAAAAAAAAGATCTGAAACACGAGTTGTGATTAAATTCATTTGGCTCATGTTAATGAACCGTTCAAATTTGAACGATTCACTCATGAACGATACAACTCCCCTACCCTTAGGCACATACATACATACAGACAGACAGACAGGCATACATACATCGGAATTCGTATCCTGCTCCGCAGAGCAGACATTCACCGAAAATCCGACCACCGCACCATATAACGAGAGGAGGAGGGTGGGAAAGAGTCCTCCCCCTTGTGTTCTAACCTCTGAAAAATATTATTCTGCGTCCGATTTCTTTTTTCATTCGCGTCGAGTGCCGGTTGAAGTGGGATTTAAAGCTCCGGAAACGTCTGCTGCAGAAAATAAACGCTCTGCTACGGAACTCCTTGCGGGGACCTCAGTCAAATAATAATGAAGTATGCGTGCGCGCAATGAAAGGCACGGATTAGAAGAGAAAAAAAAGGAATTGAAAAAAAAATTAATAAATAAACGAACACATTGCCTTCGGATATAAATCTCCGTCTCAAAGGATGGAAATCGAAATTTGGGCTAGACTTGGAAATGATGGTATACAACGAATAGTCACGGATTAGAAGTGAAGAAAAGATAGCGAAAAAATATATCGATAAACTAACGAACATTCTCTTCGGATGTGATTCTCTGTTGAAAGGAATGGATATCGGATTCTCAGTTTCCAATTGATAAAAATTGGACTCAAGGCTTGGCAGTAATGTTGGGATGCATTTTCCCTTCTCGTTCTATTATAGCTCTCCAGACGAAGCCGTATTTTTCTAGGATAGGGTTCGTCTATATCTAGGCGATATCGGACGTGGCTCACCATGGTAACCCACACCACCAGCTGGCTCTTTTCACGTCATCAATGACTCTGTGCGCCACTAGACACTCGGGCGGCGGCACCACGAACTACAAATTCGCGAATGACTCCCTAGAGACCTTTCTCCCCCACTACAGACGCCAGACGCACTCCGCCTCATTTCTAGTATATCTCCTTCATACAACGGATGAAGCAAAGGATGGCATACCCCGTAGAAAGGCGTATTTTACCCAGGAAAAGTGTGGAGGTGCACGCGGATACGTTTTTCCTCGTAACTTTTCTATCCACGATCTGAACCATCTGGCGTTCCTCAAGTCTTCCTACAATAATGCTGTCAAAGTATGAATCGAGCTTCACACGGTTGGAATTAAAATGCACGGACGTCAATGAAGAAAAAATTTTGAAGCCTAACGGGGCACAGTGGGCTGAAATCGAAAAAAGTTTGCCAAAATCCCCCAAGTATGGACGTTGAAACTTTGCAAAGATGTTTTCAGCACATTAGTGCATGTTTTGACGCATGCCGTTTTTCATAGAATGGTTTTTCTTCACAAAAAACATGGCCTCAAAGTTGACCAAATTTCGCAATAATTGCTCATATAGATTTTTTTCGAAACTCAGCATATTAAAACTAATGGTAGAACTTTTGCAGTTATATAATGAAACAAAAAATTGGCAGTTAACGTGGGGTTCGTTACTGTTAATTGTCATCAACCGTCACGAATTGTGACGCATTGCTTTATTTGTGACCGATACAATATAAAGTGTCGGCCGCTGTACTTCCTCTTCATTATAAAAAAAAAGGATTACCGACTTTCCTCAAGATATTTACATCACATATTTAGACAAGCGTACAAGGTGATCCAAAGAGATGATCTGCGAACGCCTGCGACACGGGAATTAAGATCGATATTTAAATCGTACAGCAAAGCACAGCGATAGCGTAAGAAATGCACCATTTAGCCTTGTTTGGTGTTGTAAATACGTTGAAATGAGTAATAATGAACATTTACGCAGTTTTTAAGTTTAAAATTGTGTTATTTTGGTTAATTTAACAAATAAATTGTTACGGAGATTAAGCATAGACTATTTTGCACAGACAAAATTTTCGACGGATAAATACTTATTTTTTCCGTTTTTTATTGATTGAAAATACATTGATTCACGAAGCTATATATATATATATATATATAATTGCTTACTGCTAGTAGTTATGCATCTAAAAAAAAACCAGTGGATTCGAAGAGATTATCTATTAAGGCCGTTTTACACGGGGCACATCGCGCAGGCATTTCCTCGTTCTTGGGACGCCGCGACGGCTTGACTGACATTGCTGGTCGCTTTTTCAGGGATGTGAATAATGCAATCGCTTCGACCCAACTCATAGAGCTCTACACTACGAAGTACAATGGGAATTCGCTCATTCCACACCAAACGAAGCTGAAAAAATCACTGATGAAACTGCAGCCCAAGGGGACTGTAGTGAGAAGGCCCAATTCTATCCCAAAGAAGGCGGATTCCTCTTGCCACCTCGGTCGCATTTTAATCGGTTTAAAAAAATTTCGTTGGCAGTTCAATATTTTGCAGTACAATTTATTTAATTTGTCCATTATTTGCACTATATACTATTTATTTAATCATTCAAATACAGCCAAAACGGCCTTTACACAGAATAGAAAACTTGAGAAATAAAAATCTGCAGGTTTAACAAATATAAACAATAAGAGAACTACGAAAAGGATATTTAAAAAAAGATTCAGAAGACGGCTATTCGAAGCTGCCTCTAGAATGATCTGATGGGCATTGAAAGATCCAGGGGAGGGTGAGTAGTTGAAATGATATTGGAAGAGGTATGAAGTCTGTAAAAAAGTGATCTCTGGGAGGAGAAAGACGGAATTTAGGTTGGTGTAACAGGTGATTATTACGAAATGAGCGGGTGGGATAATGTTTATACTTGCCAGGAATAGCATTGAAAGTTATGAATTAAATATATCACATCTTCACGTGCGTACATTTCGGTTTACAGACACCAATATTTGTCCGTCAGCGACTCGAGTGGCGACTTTTGTAAACCCATTTAAATGCGCCGTGGACGACAACACATTTGAAGAGCAACTTGAGGATCCTTAGTTGCAGTATTTGTGCTGCAGCCCATGAAACGTGGACTGTATTGGTGGAACACCATCCAAAATAGTAGGCTCAGGTAGTGCAATAGTGGCAAATAATTTGCGCGTACCTTTTTGCGATATGCCCTAGCAAGAAAAAATGTAATTACCGCTATAAAATGTCAATTTTTACTTGCAATTGATGATTTCACTGATAAGAAAAAAAGTATATCAATAAGAAATAAATCTTCAAATGAATTTCAGCGACCGAAGGGAAAGAAGATATTGCTACGCACCGATATTGTTTTCGTAGAAATAAATTTTTTAGGGCCTCATTATTTTTAAAATTTCTTATCCAAAGGAGAGTGTGATGGAATACGAAGGTACATATATTGTTAATTTTAACCTTGACCATATACATGGGTCAAGGATGTGCTATTTTTGATTGTAAAAACAGGCCATTGTTCGGAAATGGAGAATGCAGGTTTCGAAAGCAGCCTAGGCATCATCTAACAAAGCATACTTTTAGACTATTAAACAGGCACAATGCTGAAATAACAGCTATTAGCTTCCTCGGCTCATCTCCGATTTGCCCGATTCACAAAGGTGGCGCCAGAGGTCGTTGGCATTTTGAGGAAGCAGGGATGAGAATCATGGAAAGAAGAGGGGATCTTTACCACCCAACCGGTCTAATTTCCTCATTTATTCCACATTTAACATTTTCAGAGTACGCAGAGTAGACCCATTTATACATTTAACACTGTTTGAAAGTGAAAACTTTACCTCAGAAGAAAATAACGTCGGAATTAGGAGTAATCGTCACTTCCGCCTGATCATTCTCTTCCCCATGACGCACTCCTTTTTTGAAACTCTTCTTGAGATTTTCAGAGAATATTGAGAAGACCGTTTGAAACACATGATTGCCCTAGATCTAAAGTATCTTAGGTTAATATAAGGTTTAATGTACCCACTTAAGACACGGACAAATAGGAAAACGGGCTTGTTAATATGCTTTGAGTTTTTTTTAGATGGTAGCTTCAGTTGGTTCTCAGGAGGGCTCTGTTTGGTCATTGATTTTGAAGAGCCTTTTCCATTAGTTGGCTAATGTACAGCCGTTTTCGCTGTCGTAGTTGTCAGAATGCTTAGTTATCTCTATAGCCTCTCGGATTAGCCTAGGATAGTAACAGCTTTCAGTACACAGCCCACCCGAGAACCAACCAATCAGAACCGATATCTAATCCCCAAAGAACCTACATAAGATGGCCAATTTTACACACCAGGTAATCCAATGACACCGAGATAACAGCGATTAACATCACCGCGAGAACATCACCATCAACAGCAATAACACACCAGAGTTACACGGCGGTCTACGCGGGGTTTTGCCAGTTTCCCTCACGTCTCGGACGAATGTCGGACCAAAAGCCATCCCGGAAGGAAAGAGTTCCAGATTTTTTATTTTTGCCATATCTGGTACATGTTCACAAACACTGTAGGTATAAATAATAACAAATTATGACATGCCCTGAAGAGGTAAGTATTCCTATTACGGGGACCATACTGTATACATGTATCATAATATTCTACCTCACTATGTAAATATCCATGTAAAACTCGCAGTATGGAAATAAAGCTTATTTTGAATTTTTTTAATGTATCGCCACTTCTGACCTAAAGACTCCAGCAGGATGGCTGGAGAAACTGTCGTCACCTATGGACAACACGACGCGAAGGAACACCCGAAAGCCGAGACCCATATTGGCAAATGTCCATTAAAATACTAAATACGACCTGTGGCTAAGTTCGAGGCGAGTGGGTGGTTTCCGGAGATACTTTTTTTGGTATTTGCTGAATAATATGGATGAATAAAATTTATACTTTGTTTTTTTTTCCACAGAATTTTCATTAAAAACAAGACCCACGGTGTCGACGGCCAGCGTCATCCTCTACTCGTCAGCTCCACCCTCACCTATCCGAAACACCCTTCGCATTGAACCACGGGGCGCATTTAGGGGGGCTTTGAATCACTGGGCGACGGGGCGCGTTTTGGGTCCGAGTCTCACTGCTTTAGTCGGCGATGAAATCTTTGCACACCTCCGATCGTCACGGAGCGGAAGGGAAGATAACAAGAGAGAGTCGAGCTGCGTACCATGGCATTCGGTGCGCTCTCATGCACTGTGATCATGTCGAAATAATCAACTCATTGCTGAACCCTTTCGCACATAAGGTGATGACGTCACAACCTCCTTCTGTGCAACCCAGCATTTCTCAATTGCTCATCGCACCATCCTCTCGTGGTTTGCTATCGATAAAACTTTTCAGGTCGATACATTCTCTCAATGAGTATTTCTCTCAAAGCGAGTTTAAGGACCGGAACTCACATGACGTCACCGACTCATGAAAATTGGGCAGTGGCTACTTTCGCGATTTTATTATTTTGAAATTAGGGATTGGAAGATATCCGGATGAGGAATAGTTTTTTCCACTGTAAATTAACTATCTGTTGCTAAGAGTGCAAGCCCATAACTATTTTTTTTCTTCTTATCATGACCTCGTTCAATACATGTTAAAATATTTCCTGGAGTTTAGGTCAACGAAAACCTAAACTCCAGGAAATATTTTAACATGCAAGCCCATAACGACATAATCACGAAAAATCTTCATCCATTCTTCATCTTCGTTCATACTCAGATCAAGGAATTGTCACCGGAGTACTAAGGGAGTTGACTTCCATGCTAAGTTGTCGTTTTGAGGTAGATGGATTTAAAACAAAGGAACGGAAAGTCTATGGGAAACTTAGTATGACTGTTGAATATAATGCCACTCTTATGAGGCTGCACGTAAATTGGTATAGGGATGTATATATTATTAAATGTTGAAGAGCGATTTCAATTGAGTCTACATTGGATGTGAACTGATAAAAACTTTGTTGTGAAGACGAAGAAAAACTTAAGTACTGAAGAAAACATCTACGATGATAAAAGTAATGCTCTTAAGCATTTCGCAAGTGACGGCCAAGAGAGCTGTTTTTATAAAAAATAATTCCAGGGTCGCGAATTCAATAAATAAGACAATAAATCCAAATACGACGGTAGACGACGATAAGAATGATATATCTAACTACATTGGAACCCGAGATGGGTTATGTATCATCCATAAAATAAGTCGATTATGCAATATTTCATCATCTTGAAGAAGAAAGATATTTCAACCCAAATTCTCACTTCACGTTGGCCAAATTGACTCATTCAAATGCATAGTCCAATCTAGCTAACATCAAAGCACTAGTAACTTTTCATATTTCCAACTGTACTAATAGGCCTGCTCATCTGCATGCCTTAGTATAACAGCCACCATGGTGGGATGATATCGACTCCCCGCAAGGTTTGCGACGGAGTCAGCCAAGTACTGCCCCTCCGAATAAAACGGGGAGGGGAAAAAGGGCAGAGACTGGCCATAATGTGAATGATTAACGAAATTTCGTACTAAATAACTCTCTCAGTGAATCAACCGGAAGGTTAGTTTGGGTGGGTGAGGGTAAAGTTCACCCCAGACTAAACCAAAGGCGTGTGAAAATCACGCAGTCAGGCTAGGAGAGTCAGTTCATTTCCCTGGGTCACCTTGCAATTGCGTGTGTGAGGATTTTTTTCTTTATTCGAGGATCTTTACAGCGCCACGTCTTTCTTTATTCAAAGACACAATTGGCAAATTTGTCTTCTTGCTCAAACACATTAAAAGAAAGGCACAAAATATCGACGGAAAAGCACAGAGAGAAGTGTACGAATCGATTCAGGTCTTTATTCGATATAATATAGAAGTTGGAGCAGTTCAATCGTTGAACCTCGAACGTAATAGAAAACTCTATGGCTTTTATTTCATCGCAGGGGGTAAACTTTGATTAAACTACGCAGGCAAATAATATAGATGCGGCTTGCAAAGGATATAGATGCGGCTTAATTTTTTTATGTTGAGATTTTTCATAGTTTCCACTTCATTTCGACAACACAAGCCAAATTAATCCGTTAATATTTAATTATATCCAGTCTATTCACACCAGAGCGCATTGAATTGAGCAGGAAGAAAGGCACGAGGCACACATGGCGATTGGAAGTGCCCCCTATCCCCATTGGAACGACCTAGTTTGGGAAAGAAGGCAAAGTCGCCAATTGCGCTTTTGAATAAAGAAAGAGTTTGCGCCATAAAGATAAGAAGGGACTGGGAGATGTGGTGGCCGAACGTACGAGGGCGTATTTCCCGCTGTTTCCCATATGCATGTACATACATCTAAGTTCCCTAACCTGAAGGGAAAAAGGCATGCTCCGGAAAAGGGAAAGAAAGGACGAAATAAAACTGGCATCGACGTCACGTTGACACGTCCGAGTCGAGCGTGATAGTCGACCGCGATTACCGCCAGAGTGTGAACGAGACTTCGTTTTAGAATGTACGCCAGCTAAAATATTTGACCCAGCGGCAAGAAGCGGAGCGTGGTGGCCAAGTGGGGAGAGAAATTGGCTGCTAGTTTAAATTCCGGGTTCAAAGCCTTCGGACACCCCCATATAAAATCCTCGAATTGCAAGGTGATTCAGGGAAGGTAACCGGTCCCTGTACCCATAATGTGTGATATTAACACGCCTTTGGCTTGGTCTGGGGTGAAATTTACCTGCACCTATCCAAATTAACCTTCCGGTTGAGTCACTAAAAGAGTTGTTTAGAATTTAAGTTCATCAATTTCATCACACGATGGCCAGCTCCTACCCTTTTCTGACCAAGGATCCCCGACTTTCGGATGGTTGGGGATTTTGGGAGTTTTCTACCCCCACATCGAGTCTTCTTCCTTCAAATGTTTCCGCATTCTTGCGATGTATTTGTCGTAGCTCAAGGTTTAGAACGTGCGATTCAAAATAATCTTCTTACATACTCCGCTGCACTCCGTACTTGGCCACATTTCTTCCGAAATAGTTTTTTTGAATACCATTCTTAAGGGATTCCCCATCAAAAAAAAACAATATTCTTGGCACCTTCTTAAGGGGAGCCTTATCTTTTGAATCGAGTGTGCGCCACTCGAAGTAAGAACGTCTTTATTTTCAGTCTAGACGGAGTTAACTTAAGTGCAAGTGTTGCACTCAAACTGTTGGAAACGGAGAATAAAACGGCCGCCATGGCGACAACTTTCTTTATTCAGGAAGTGACCTTTGCGATTTTTCCCGCCGTCTTTTGTCGCCGCTTCGCAAGACGTCTCTCGAGTGGTTCTCGTGCCCTCTTGGGTCGATGGCATACGTCCGCCCGCGGCCTTTTACCCTAATCCCCTTGGGATTCACTCTCCTCAGTCGTGTGGCTGATCCGGTAGGGTCGCCACCGTCGCACTAGCATCTCTTCGCGTCCTTCTACTACGCAGGGTGTTTACAGGAGGAATATGTAATACTACAGGAGGTGGTGCGGGAGAACATTTTAAGCATTTATTACCCTATAAACATGGGGTGGCAACTCCTTAGTTACCGAGCTATGGCAACGCAAACGTAGCGAAAAAATTTAATTCAAATTAACGCAAACGTAACGCATTGTAAAATAAGCTACCATTCTCTTTGTGGATAGAATACAATGAACGAAACACATCTCAAGGAACTCTACGTATTTATTCTCGTTCTCTTGCTCTGATTGACCCCTTAACTGACTGAAATCCGAACATTTCGGAGAATTCATTCATGTCCAGTTCCTCAACTCTGTGTCAAGCTTCCATTGTTGTAGCTAATCACCTCGGTGACTGGGGTAAATTACGACTCTCTCCCCACCCAAGGAATGCTACAAAACGATCACGACATCACTTAAGTTGCCATATCATCCTTGCAAATAATGATAGAGAAATGATGTTTACCGCATAAATAATTTTTATGCCGTCTCTGAAAATAAAGCTTTTATCGTAAAAATACACCTTTGAAAGTTGAAATGTCTACGATTATTTGGAGGCCCTTGTAAAATAAGCCACCATTCACTCTGTGGATAGAATGAAATGAACGAAACATATCTTAAAAACAAACAGCACAAGTTTCAGATCCCTTCCATCACTGCACATTACGTATTCAGCGTTTCCATGGTAACTGCAAAGTGCATCCAACGATAGGTTTGCGTTCCCAAAGCTCGGTAACTAAGGAGTTGCGACCCCATGTTTATTGGACTAATAATGCTTAAAATCGTCTCCTCTATCTCATCCTGAAATATCACAGGTTCCTCCTGAAACACCCATATATCAATAATACTTTCAGTGCGGGTGTAAATTTTGAGTTCATATTCAATGGGGAATCTATTATTTCGCTAATTCCATATTAAAAAGACTGATTATCGTACAGTTACGTCATATAATCATATTTCTGCGAAAAAACATTTTTCTTACAAAAAACTTCGTAAGCAGTCATTCGCCATTGGCGTGGAGGCAGTGCGAGGTCAAGTGCTTAAGAAGTCACCTGTATGGAGAGTGTTAAAATACGAGCCTGCTCCCTACAATTCTACCTATAAAACCTATTCTCTTCCCTCTCGTCCACCTCACTTGCTTCGCTCCCACAATCATCACCACTGATCAACATTCCTACTAGTAAGATTGGTGTGACGCATCATAGATATGGGAATTCGTTTTCCTCCCGTACCATAAAGGACTTTAACACATGCTAGTCCTGACTTCGTTAGAGCACTTCATTTTTATGTGTAATCGGCTGGTGTCCTAACACCCCCTGCCACACGCCTTTTAGGCGGCTTGCGGGGCATTATGTAGATGTAGATCTCTCCACTCAATTCTCCTGTCAGCTAATCTTTTCACCCCTAGGTATTTCTTCTTTTTCCCATCCTCCTTTACCTGTTCCACATGTACTTTATTCGAGATCTTCCTTTTTCGTTCTTACTATCACTTTTCCCTCGACGATTGCTTTCATCAATCCTTCATGTCTCAAGTTAAGGTCCATTAACACGTTGCGTACGGATGGCGAGAATTCTCGTAATTTTTCCCCCCAACGTTCCGGACAGATGACGAAGATTCTCGTCATTTAGGCGCGTCAACCTAAACAATTTTAAAGCGTACAATACGTATTCGTTAGTACGTTTTCAGTTGTTGTTCAGTATTCATAATGAATTGATGCATGATAACGTTTGATTGGATAAAGTTATATTCTAAACATTAGCTTTTTAACCATGTTTAAACCAAAGGCATTACACCCTAATAGGCACATATTTCCCAGAATCGGCGTTCCTAGGAATTTAAATACCCCGGTGCTATTTCGCCTTCTTGTGGAGGTTTTCACGAGGTTTCTCTTCTCTCCTACTCTCCTCAGGGTGAGATCATTCACTTCTTTCAATATCGATTGTCAAAGCACCTAATAAATATGTGTGACCCACATTTTTCCTTTTCTCGATCCAACACCAACTACTCGAGCTATTCACGATGAGAACTCAAAGACCATAATCCTTTCGCAGAAAGGTAAAAATCAATATTCTTCATTCGCAATCAGAACATGACCTCACGATTTTCTACGCGCAAATCATGGACGCATGCAACGCATCATACGGGTGCAATATCAACGCAGGCTTAGGCTACGAAATTTCAAATAGGCGCACTATATGATATTTCATTCATTATATACTATTTAAAATATATCTGTGAGATTAAAATAAAATTAGAAAATACTATAGTACTAGTGGATGGATAGAATACGATACCACGCTCCGATGCGACTACGATGGCTGTAAGCGGCGGGTGGTTGACGAATGAAACACCATATTTTCCTCATTTTGGTGGAGGCTCGAGCCCCGTGGGCCTTGCACCCTTATCTACGCCCCTGACGATGCCTTTTAAAAGACGTGGTGGGTTCATAAAATAACGGAAACTTAATTTTTGAATTCCTCGCAAGTTTGCAGAGTCCGATTGTCAAATTGTTTTTAAAAATGGTGTTAGTATAAATGTCTCAGAAGTATGATAAAAATTTCAGCTACATTAATTGGTTTCTTTTGCCTCGTTCACATTACGATCGTCCTAGCGATAGTTGGCCGAACTAGCCGTGTGAATACATATCCTGACAATAGTTGACGTATTTCCGAACGTCGCCACTTTACGATGGTTAGGCGCTGGGAGACCGGAAGAGGAAGCGACAAGAGAAAGACGATAAGTTCGTGTAGCTCTCTTCGCTCTATTTTTTTCCATGGATTTGTCCTAGGAAGGGCGGAAGAAAAATTATTCGGTAAATACAAGTTAAACACAGTAATATCTTGACCCTGCATATATCAACAGCTTTGCTAACCATCAATTTCCCATTCACTTTAGATGTCAGCACTAGAGGACATCACAGGTATAAAACATCGTCGTGTGAATGCACGATAGTTTCGAAAACCGCTGGAGCAATCGTAATGTGAATGAGGCATTTGTCTGTTGCAGCCGCTAAGGTTAGGCGTGTTTCTATGAGCTCGACGATTTTCGGCCAACGTTTTATAGCTTGTTCGAGAATTTTTGGTCAATAGCAACACTGTAACGATGCCCCGGCCCACACATTCGCAAGACATGGCTCATTGAGACTTTTTCCCATTTCCAAAAATCAGGAGAACCTAATACGGCTGTCGTTTTACGAGCGTAAGGGGCATTAAAATAAACCGCTGACATAACAAAATGATAATCCAAATTCGAGTCGAGTTTGTTAAAAGTTTCGAGGATTGCCAAAAGCGCAGTAACGAGAGAGTAATATTTAATTTTGAAGGCGACAACATTAATGTAGAATAATAAATTTTAAAAGTTTTTATTGTTCTTAAGCCCTCCTCGCATCATTACCTTGACCCAGTCTTGGTAATTCGCCTACTTGGAATAAAATGACTTAATGTGAAGAATGCAAAATATCGTTCGAGGCCGTAGAGTAAATTATTGAAATCTACTTGAAAGAAAAAAAATAACATTTGCCATGTTAGCACTCACTTAAAAGTGTATGAAAAGTGATAACAGAGTGTGTTTCTATTAAGTTGCACACAACAGTTCGCTGAAATGCCGTAATGCTTTCGTGGACCCTGAGGAGGTTTAAAATATTGATTAAGATTTCGCTACACCAAAGCACTACCGTGATAGCAAAAAACAAATGCCGCGCTTCGAGTTGAAATGATCAATTATTAGAACCGAGAGGAGGACAGAAATTGAGGACACATGAAAACTAGAGAAAACTCGATTGCAACACTAATAAGAGGAATTGGAATCACTCATTGCGGAAACATTTTCTCCAGAAAAAATTGTGAGATCTTCGATATCATAAGGGATGGTGAGGGACAAGCGGATGTGATTAATGGCTAACGAAGGCGTCAGATGAAAACAATGGAGCAGGTGAAGCAGCATGGCAAATGCGGAATGTGATTTTCAGTGACTCTTAAACGAAGCTATTGTAAAATACTTCTTCAGGTGCAATTTTCACTTCTCACACAAGAAAAAAACGTACATTCAATGCTGTAATATAGCTTAATTCATAATGTGAAATATAACACGCAATAATGGCTCCTTTAAGTAAACAATAATTGTTGCAGAATGCAGAATTTTCAAATGCATGCTAGGATTTGTGTGAATCATTTCATAAGAGAATAAAGAAGCATATATTTCGACTGATTCATCGGCGAACAATGAAGGGCATATAGGATGGCGCCATCTGGCGAAATGCTCTGATTTAATCCCTCTTCAGTTGCGGTAAGCGAAGGGTCAACACGGAGGAAAATTTCGGTCGAATGGACGGGAAATCTACGTGGCGGAAACGACCCTTTGGCTGTTCGACGCATGACGGGAGAAAGAAGGAAGGGAGTTCGGGACTGAGGGAGGCGAGGCAGTTGGCCTTTTGGTGGAGGCATTCGAAGCGGAGAGGCGAGCGAATATATATGCACAAGGCGGAGCACGATCAATGCTCTATAGGCACCCGAGGAGCCCAATGCGGAAGGTGATTTCAGCGGCCCTTAGACGAAACTACTGCGGTGTAAATACTTCATCTTGTGCAATCTGCACTTCTCTCACATGAACAAAAACAGGCAAAAATTTCAATGCTGTGCTATAACTTAATTCATAAATGTAAAATAAAGCGCATATGAATAACGCATTTATTAAACGTTAACTAAAGTTGAAGTAAAAATTAAGTAAGTCTTCTAGAGCAATCTGCACTTTTCACATAAGAACATAAACAGACTTAAGTTTCCATGCTAAGATATAACTTCATTCATAAATGTAAAATAAAGCACGCATGGAGGGCGACTTTTATTAAACGTTAACTAAAATTGAAGTAAAAATTAAATAAGTCTTCTAGGGAAATCTACACTTTTCACATTAGAACAAAAACAGACTTAAGTTTCAATGCGGTAATGTAACCTAATTCATAATGTAAAATAAAACACGCATGGATGGCGCCGTTATGTAAACAATGATTGTTGTTTTATGTATAATTTTCAAATGCACGCTCGGCTTAGTGTGAATCAATTCATAAGTAAATTAAGAAGACTTGAATTAAATAGATTTTCTTAAAATCTGGGTTGAAAAAAAATCGATTCCTTCCTCTCCCGTTTGAATGCTACCACTATTAATGTATAATTTCATGAGAATAGCAGGCATTGGTTGAAGCAAAAATGTTTTAACGAAATGTTGCTCATGGAAGCAGAATATAGTGAAAATAAGTTTTGAATTCATGACGACTTTGGAACCTCAGTTTAAGATAATATAGTCTGTACCTGTAGTAGTACCATACACATCATTTTACCAAATACAGTCGTTGTTACCATTACAAAAAATTAAGAAGAGAGATAAGCTAATGCCTGATTGACTGAAATGGATTTGAAAGATCATGAGGCTATTCTGGGCTTCCAGGGGAATGGGAATCCCATATGACCGAACCGGGTCCTACAAACACCCAGGGATGGATATTATGAGTGGCACCACCTAGCGAATAGAATTTCAGTCGACCTGAGGCTTTCCTCCCTATTGCATGCTGCTCCTGAATTCTATTCGGGTTCTCCCCCGTGTAGTGATCACCATATCCGCCGAGGTTTCTGAGCTCGAATCTTAAATAGCCTTTCTATACATTCTTTGAACGCAATTAATGACCCATACCTAGAATTTCGCCGACGGTAAGCGAAATATGAGCGTGACCCGGTGTAGTACCCGAATGACATTCGCCGGAAAGCAACTATTTATCGTGAATTGGAGGATATGAAAAACGCTGTTCTGAGGCAGCGGCGAGCACAAACTCTTCGCTGATACATTGCACTTTAGCTATTGGCTATTGCATTGTGAGGAAAAGTCGAATTTGCCACTACGTCTTCCTCGTGGAATACCAAGCGTTTTTGCAGTTAGCGTGGCGACTAGAGTGGGTGGCTTCCTATTCCGTGGGTATGGGTTCGAATCCCGGCGGTGGCAGAGTTATATTATACACTGCCTGATCCCCTGAGTGAGAGTCCTATGTGCAGAGGGTACTTCAAGCATAGAGCTTGGACCGTTGGTGGGGACGTTAAACCGTGGTCCCTTGGTGCCTTTAGTTAAGAGCAGGCTAATTCTATATTTACCGTTTATTTTTATTTTTTGGATAGAAAATTGTTTTTGTTCTTAGATGACATAAGTCGTAGAGCAATAAATATTTATTTCTAAATCTAATGCTCTCAGCTGCCTTTCAAATACTATTGTAACTTCTCCTGTATTTTGGTGAAAAATATAGAAATATAGTAAGTAGCAAGAAAATAATCATAATTCAACTCAGCTGTTTTGCACGCTACTACTTCAGTCTTCAGTAGTGGCCCATGATGAGAGCACAAGAAAGAGGAAATTCCTCACAAATCCGAGAGATAAAGGGTTTCGCGGCGACTGATGCTAATTAAACGCATTGAATTAAGGTGCTGATCCGTCTGTGCGCAAATAAAACAAGCGATTTTGGATTCCTTTCTGAAATTCTTGATTCCAACTCTATAATGAAAGCCTACTTTTTCTGATAATGGGTGGATCGTAAGGTAACTAGAAATATCATAAAACCGAGTTTGAATGTGCTTTGTCTAAATTACGGCAGCTATGAGCATAGGCGGATTTAGAACGGAAATTCTTGATCCCAACTCTGTAATAGGAACGTACTTTTTCTGATAATTGGTGAATCGTAAGGTACCTAGCAATACTGTGAAACAGAGTTTGAATATGTCTTGTCTAAATTACGGCAGCTGTGAGCATAGGCGGATTTAGAGGAGAACATTAATAGAATTTTCTAACTGCTTCAAATCCAGGAGTGATTTTGCTGAGACTGATCAGTTTGCTTCAGTTATGAACGACGCGTAGAATTCCCTCATAAGTAAAATATCCCTATCCGGAAACGAATGCAAGATTTTACAAGCACAAAATGAGGATCCAAGAGGACACAAGACTCTTCAATTTAGACCCATTTACGAATGGAACATTGCGCACACAGCACAATATTTCCCTATGCATAACACAGAAGCGGTAATAATGAACTAGGCGAAAAAAGAAAGGCAAAGTGTGCGAAAATAAAAGTTGACGAGAGACTTGTCAGTGTAACGTTTGATATTTAAATGCTGACATTCACGGTTGCCAGGGAGTTGTTGATGAAAAAGGATAAGGGTGATTGTTGAGGAGATAAGAAAGGGAGAAAGTTGTTTGAAGAAGTGAGGCGATAAAAAACTATAGATGGAAAAAAATAAAGCGGTTTTTGAATAAAAACAATCATCTGCCTTTACAAGAGAGAGAGCGGAGAGCTTTATCAAACCATTCTCAGGTCCCTAAAGTGGCGTTCACTACAAACGTAGAATGGTGATACTTGGCTTACTGCAAATCAGACAAATTCGTTACGCATTCTTCCGATAACAACACTAACCGCTCATCGATCGTGGAATCGATTTTAGATTACTCACAATAGTGTTCATGTCTTTATAGTTGTAGACCAGAATATTTTCTTTGCTACTCATTACAAATGTTTTGAGAAATTCAAACTCTTCTTCTAATTACGACACTAGAGTTACGCCATTTCAAGCTGTTGTAAACTAACAGGCGCTCTTTAGAGTTTTCAAATCCATAATTAAGTGGTTTTAAAAGATTTAAGACAAATAAGCGACTCTCGCTTTGATTGTTACCTTCTTAAGGCTGTGCAATGTTAGCCCTTAGCGACGCGATGTGGATAAGAACCGGAATCAATGTCCTAAGCCACCTATCCATTGCGAAGATTTAAGTTCGTGGGGTTTCCGAAGGTTTCATTCAGGATTTCAACCCGTGACCCTTTCATCAGTAGGCCAATGCTCTACTACCCACTAAGTTAACAAGCGACCGATTTCGTCCGTGAAGAGGAAGAAATATTTTTTCCTTAAAACTACCCTTGAAAAAAATTCTAGTTGTCCGAGTTTGAAGTGTTGAGGGAAGTTCCTAAATGGTTATGCTGAAATCAATTCGAAATAAATTGAAACATATTTCTAATATCCCTCAATATCGTCAGGAATTCATGCAGAGGCTAAAAAAACTATAACCGACTTTTTTGAAAAAAGGTACGGTTTATGACGTACTAATACAGAAGCTCAACTTTGAACGATATTTTCTCAAAAAATTATTCACGTACGACCACGTGGTTCCATGCAATTAAAGAACGGGCTCATATTAATGTTTTCCCTTGGTGAGAAATTTATGATAATTATAATAGCGAAAAAAGCAAACTCTGTAATTTTTTATTTCTAGGCTTATAGAAAATTTAAAATCACTGTCGGCACCGAAAACAATCGAGCATCGAGAATTTACGATAGTACAACATTTCAAAGTCAACTTTTTGAAAAAAAACTTTTAATAATTTTATCAAAGTTGAAAAACTGTTGCTAAATCAACGTCGCTATTTTCGCTACTTCAAGGCTTACAGAAAATTTAAAAGCGCTATCGGCACCGGAAACAACTCATTGAGAAATCACCGAGGTACAACACTTTCGACAGACACTACAATAGGAAAGTCGACTTTTTGCAAGGCAGTAAGAAGCAGCAGCCAGACCCTGGCTATACCCAAAGATTTGAGCTATGCAAACAACCTATTGAGCAGTTACCGAGGGACGGCCCTTTCGACACTACAACGCAAAGTCGACTTTTTGCAAGGGAGCAGGAAGCAGCAGCGGCAGCAAGACCCTGGCTATACCCAAAGATCCCAGGGTCAGACGCAGACGAAAGGGCCTCTCATTTCCCCTCCCCTCCTCTCCTTGAAACCCCCTCCCCTCCCTCTCCCAGCCCTCCCCCCTCCCGCACTAAGCCACCGCCACTCTCGCTAATGAGTGTCGCCGACTCAACCAGTCAGCCACTGGCCACTACCACTGATTTGGAGGGGGGCGTGGTTCCCCCCTTAAGAATCAACGGGCTTTGGTCACCGACCGAGGGGATATCGGGCTCATGGCCAGGAGAACCCTTTTAATATCCCTAGCGAAAAAAACACACGATGCGGGTTAGTTCATTGGATAGAAGTTCCATTTTATACCGAAAAATAAAGGAGTTGTTTGAATGCTTGGCAGAACTGAACAGTGTAAACAAATCATCGCTCGTCTTTTTTTGTACGCGGCTGGTGTCATAACACACGTAATGGCACACGCCTAATGAGACTTGCGGGGAAGCATTAAGATATACAAAAACTGGCGTAGAAATTAGTTTCCACCGAACATTCATCGGTACGACATCAAATATTGTGACGTCTCCAATAACCTCCACCCTCCGTCACAGCAACGTACACTTCGCACGTTGATACTTCCATCAGGTACATATGGCCGCGACTTTCATTTTGATTTCTTATTTCATTCGACAGTGGGCTTAAGCCAAGTCGTATTTTAGATCTTATAATCATCGTCATCACTGGTCAGCAATCCTGAGTTTTTTTTAACGTTTATTTACGGTGTTTTAGCAGCCACCGCCACACGCCAATTGAGGCATCTAGCGGAAGATTATGTAGATTTAAATTCTCAGGAAATAAACTAGCTATCTCAACGCGCAGAAGAGAATCTGCATGTCTTTAGCTAAGTCGGGGATGAGATCTTGCCTCAACGCAAAAAAACTATCATACAGGTCGTACTTCTGATCGTGATTGAGCGATTGCAAGTGAAAGTAATTTTTCCCATTTACGTGCGTATCGGGAGAAATTCTGCAGCAGTCAATTCACTTGAGGACGATGGGTGACAACTCTTCTTGAGAATTCTTGAGCACGTGAAGAGCCAATTTGAAAGACTGCAGAGAGAGGCAGAGGGGGAATTATCGCTCGTCTACAGATCGGAGGTTCCAGGGTTCGAACAAGAAAAAAAGCCTTCGTAAGAATCCGGATAAAATTCATCAAATGCATGGTGAACCAGAGAGAGGAACGGAATTAACTTAATGTGCAGAAATACGTCAACCAGAGGATAAACAACTGGTCATTTAGCCCTTTAATCACGCACTATTGAGCATTGACTAAACTATACACGGATATTAATTCCCCTCATATCACTCCATCCCCTTGAACGCGCGAAAATATCAAGCGTATGATGAAATCACACGACTCTTGCGATTAAATCTGAATGCCGATTTGGATGGGTGATGGTAGAGCTCACCCCGTTTATGAAGAGGGAGTGCGAATCCCCCACAAAGTCACTGGGCGCGCGGTGCCCTGATGAATTGAGCGCTTGGCTTCCTGATCGAATGGTCACAGGTTCAAGGCGAAACTTTCGGATTTCCCGAAGAAAAATTCTCTATTATATAGGAGGCCCAAGGGAAAGGAACTGGCTTCCATCCATACCCAGAATACTTGAAAGCCACGCGCCTGTGCGTTATCACGGGGTGAGCACTACTCACGCCCATCCCAACCAGCCCTCGACCCGGGTTTAATAATAAGATCATCATTGAGTGAGCGGTTTAGTCACGGGTGAGCTCTGCTCTCACCTGCTGCCCAATCAAACAGCACACCCCAGTGGTGGTGAGGAAGGCTTTAATTTAATGGAAGAGGGAGGGAGGGGTACGAGGCCAAAGTGGAGTGAGGAGGGGTGGGGGAAGAGCAGGTGCGAGAGGGGAGGGACCCTCACCCTCTCCCACGCCCCCCCTCCATCCCCTCCCACCGCACACTCACGCAAGGCACGGAAGACACACAGGAGAACAAAATTAAAAAAAAAACACACACGCACTAAGAGGCACGCACAATTTCCTCAAAAGCACACATATCTTTGAACACACACTCCTCTAATCATCCTCCAAATTTTTGACGCCTACTCTTTCCTCTAGACGCGTGCGGCTGAGAGGAGTCGTGAGTGTCACTGAATCACCATGGCGACCGCCTTGCGGCACGAGGCGGATAAAAAGGCACGGCGCCCCAACGGGCGACGAGGAAGAAGAAGAAGCGACGATCGATATGCGCACTCGCTAAACTCGGATCGATACTGGAATCGACGGGGCGCCTCGCCGATACACGCACCGCGTCGTGGACATTACGCGTCTTTGCACAAACACACCCTCACAGTACACATGATAGAGATAATGGGGGCGTAGATAGGGAAGGAGTGGATAGACTCACGCTTGTATGCTTTTGGAGAGGGGCCACCGCTCCATGGTCGCCTGGTACTTCATATTCTCTATCTGCTTCTTGAGCGCGTCCTTGTCCATCGTTCCGAGGATTGTGGGATCCAGGTTGACGGTGGCGCCGCGGCGCGGGCTTTATATAGGAGGAGAAGCGACGGAGGCGGTACCTGGCGGCGGAAGCGGGAAGCGCAGACCACGCCCACCGCTGCGGTGACGTCACTGCTGTCGAGAGAGAGAGAAAGAGAGAGGGAATGAGAGATAAAGAGAGAGAGAGATAGGCGTGCAGAAGGAAGTTTCGGGTGGGCGAGGGGGGGGGGGGTACGGAGGTGTGGGCATCGCGAAGGGGGCATTTTTAGGATACTTGGAGAAGGGGTGGGCATATGCCAGCCACCTCGTATTGCATCCGTCTGTTCCGGGTGAAGAGGAGTCTACAAAAGGAAGGGGTTTGCTGATAGTGGTCGAACTATGTAATTGGGATCCAAAGGAGACTATATGCCTCACTGTATGTATTCCCAGGTCAGATAGAAACTATAAATTGAGAGATACATTTTGCCGAAAGTGTGTACCAACGAACAATAAAAGACTCGAATAAATACTAGGTGGTAGGAACTCACAATCAGTAGCGAAGCCACTACAACGTAAGCATTGTTAACAACGGCTCGTGCAGCACGCATCAAATAGCTAAGCATGCAGTTCAAGCAACGAAAATATTTTACAATAATACATTTTCCGCTGCTTTTTACGGATTATTTAGAGCAATTTTCAGTGAAGTCGTGGCACCAATTAAAATATTAATTTGGAAATAACTCAAAAGTCATGGTTCAGTGCCAATTTTTTACATTCTTCACAATTTTGATGTTAAGATGAATCAGTAATTTTTCTAAACTTCCTTTTTATAATTTAGTATCCATTTATCCCTTCCAATGTATTTTCAGGGATTTTAATTTTTTTCAAAGAATTACGCTGATTTTACGATACAATTCTACGTAATAATCCGAAAATGGCTCATATACATAGAGACCAAGTCGTTTTAGGATTATTAAAATGATATTTTATGCCATTTTTATGTCATATATAGAGGCATATTTACATTCTTATGAACCTCCACAATAGTAGCTCGATGCAAGGACGAGTATTATCGGCTTTTTTTACACACTTGAACCCATAGTACACAGCCTCCATATCTTCAACCCAGTGTTGCTTGACGCAATATCGAATTGATGATGCGTCATTGAAAAAATTGAGCATTTTCCGCTCATCCAAGGATCTGTAGACATGAACCAAATTTATATTACGATGCAAAATTTAAAGTTCAAATATGTAGCTGCCGATATAATCCGGATTGAATTGCAAATGCACGAATTTTCAAATGAAATATCCTCAAATGTGATATTTGTTTTCGAAACAACATTGAATTTGAAAGGATTGAGGATTATTTAATCCTCTGAAAAGCCATTAAGGTATCGTTCAGGCGAAAATGGATGGCTGAATATCAACACCAATTGAGGAAGGAAGAACACCCTTCAGATGGCTACAAGAATTAAATACAGCGGTAGTTGGAAAATTCGCTTCTCAACAAATAATTTCGACAATATTATATAGAATACGAAGTAATTATCGTCGGAACCGCATTAAAATTTTAAGTTTCCCGATAAAAGTGGCGTATTTATTTCTCCAGCAATTATTTATTGCTTACATTCTGGCGAAAAAGGAAGAATGGGATCCTCTTAATTAGTAAGTGGCCTAGTGATCGTGGGGTGCAGGGATTAAATCTGGGTGAAGCATATATCACCAAAGAAACTATTCACGCGGTGCACGGTGGCACCGGCAAAGGAAATAACCATCTCCCCTATTCCAAGAATGCACGAAAGTCACGGACCTGACGATTAATCTAGGGGTGAGCTCTACCCCAAAGGAAGGCAAAAAAACACTTTTTACTCGAATCTCCTATGACACTCCCCGCCTTGAAAAATCAAGTAAAACTTGACTATAAGCATAATGAAAAATTAATAACGTGCCGTAAAATATTATCATATCTCAGTCCACGCAAAACATAATTCCAACTCTATCCAAAAGCGTAATATAAGGCGTCTAATAGAGATAATTATATCAGTTGTGGTACTTTTTACATATATCAATTTGAATATGAATATATATTTGAATATACCGCACTTGAGGCAGCTATCAGTATTGTCCAGAAGAAAACTTTTATGCCTGAATAGTCTAATTTAAAAAAAACCGGTTGTCATGTGTGGAAGGACAGCGTAAGCGGGCACTACCCTTACCCATGAAAAAGTAACCTTCGTGTTGCTTATCGTAGTGAACAAGAGACATCAGAAATTTATATGCATAAGGAATCGGCCATTGCGCTTCAATTGAGATGCAGATGAAAACAACCAGAACTCAGACGCCCGAGAAATGGAATTAACAAACGCAGTCACGGGATATATACATCGATAATTGGAATTTTCACGATTAATCGGAGCGTAGCGAGGAGAAAATGCAATCGCAAAATGAGCAAAACGAACCAGCTTATTACATTTTGTTTCGAAAAAGCACAAAAAAGATAAATCCATTCATTCTGCATGCTTGAATTGCAGAAACCATATTATAGAGATAATCTCCAAGAGACTGTCGGCACCAGCTGATTACGACGTTCATCTTGCAGAAAAATAAAAATTTCAGTTCATCTTCCTTGTAAAACTACATCCAATCATTTACTTAAGACATTATAGGGAAGTTTAATGTCAATAACCTTGGTATGAATTTCTTATGAATATGATAAAAAAATTTACTACATCATTAAATATAGCCCTAAGGATAAAGATTGAGGTAGCTTCGTTGATTATCGTCAGCAGGTTGGTTCCCCAAGGCCGTGACAAAATTGTACACGCCACTGAAGTAGGGACTAGTTGAAACTGCCTGGAGAGTTATTCTGTATTTAGACACCATGGAAATGCACCGTTTCCGTGGAAGTAAGTCCTTCGGTTACTTATGCGCTGCCATGGGTTAATCATTAAACTTCAAAGCAATTCCCGCATTTGGCTAATTTCGCAGTGCCAGCCGAATTTGAGACGAATTTGGAAACAGAGAATAATCTCTTACGTCTGAAACTAACTGATACCAAGTAATGGTCAAACTAGAAAGGTGACGTGACGTCAGTATTTATTGACTCACCCCATTTATTTTCTTTTAATTCGTAAAACGGAATTAAACAGCTAACGTTTTCCTCATCCAACATTTGAATCCCTCATACGGTCATTCAAACAGTTGATGATTTGCTAATGATAAATAAATACTCATGTGATGAGAAACTTGCTCTGTCCACTGCATGGGTCACCACTACCGTCACACACCTCACGAGCCGCGCTGCGCATGCGCAACCCCCAACAGATAGCTGAAAACATGCCATGAATGGGATCCTTAGTTGCTAATATAAACAGTTTGACATCAGTGGGTTCTTGGGTTAACATTGGACCAACTGCAGTAATGGAAAAGGGTAAAAATGGGCATACATATTGAAGCGACCAATTACACTCTGCAACGAAATACAAACCGCCAAATAAATCGAAAATTAACAACTTATTAAAACCAAAATAAATACAATTATTACATTTCCATTAATGGAAATAAAACTTGTCGTATGTTATAAGGTAGATGCAGAAAACTAATTGCTTTAAAAATTCTCTACATTGGAGAAAAAAATAAATATAAAAGCATAGGAAGGTCGAAAATGATCAACCGCACATTATTTTTCATCTTCTTTCTATCTGAAACGGAGCATAGGTAAAAAAAGTTAACCTCATTGTGCTATCGATGAAGATATTTTCTTTCGAAAAACAGTAATCGTGGCATATGTGCGCTGCACCGAGGCTCTTTAGCATTGATTAGAAGGTAATTCATTTTGAAATCATTCACATTGAGATGCGTTGGAATTTTTAAATGCGCGATCATGAATTTTCGTGCACAGTAAATCAGCGCTCTGTGATAATTTCACGCGCGAGAAGGCTTGCTGCACGAATGCGATCGTTACTCATTTTCGCCTCGATGGCCACGCAAAATGAGTTTTCAGATTTACGAGCAGCGAATGGAATAAATCAATCTGTGATCTGAAAGTGGACAGATGCAGAGAACATGGAGATGCTAAACACCAATAAAACGTCAGGGGACGCTGTTTTGCGAGAGCTTACTTCTTTACCCCGGTACGTTGGTAAAAAAGAGTGTAAAAAATCTAATCGTAAGAGGTTGTAAAAAACAATTGTGCTGATATTTGCAATATCAGTTGTATTCTATGTTTACTTCGATATCGCTGATGTTTTGTCCTAGTTGGTTGGCAACCAAACAATTTTATTCGTTGGCGACTAAACAATATATGCACTTAACAACAATACATTGTTGTGAAGTGCATATACGTTATGTGCATGTATGTTGATACATTGTTGTGTGATGTTCTTAAAATGAAGTATTAATCGATCAGATGAAGTCTTATCATTCATTTACACTTATCACCAGAATCTTCCAGCGGGAACCTAAGTTCACGCCAAGAAACTGCAAAATTGAGCCATCACAACCGACACAACAATATTTACGAATTGAGGAAACTATTTGTTTCTAGGTAACGATGGGCCAATTGTTAGAAGTTTTCATAACTAATGAAACAATGGGAGAGGGCGAGAATCGGGGAGTCGTGTGAAGGACTTGGTGGCGTGCAGAAGGAAAGTGACATGTGCTTCGGAAAGGTGAATCATTTGAGGACTGGTGGGTGTATAATATACACTGTATATGCGTGTGATTAAGGATCAGTGAGAGATGAGGTATTGCTCTTGTGTCTGTTTCGACTCCAAGTGGCTTAAAACAAAAACGGGAAAAAGTGATAGGCCTGTCTAGTGAGAGCCAAAAGAGAAGTGATATCTTTGTTTTACGGTGTGAAGAGTTAGTGTTAAATTGTACTACGTGAGGAAAAATTTATTTTTGACACGTCAGGAATATTTTGAATAGCAGAAAGAGAAGTAATTTTCATGCATATTTGAATTGATAAATATGATTTTAGGAATTATTTTAAGGTATTAACGTTCTGTACTCAACACAATATGAATGGTAATGTTTTTATATTCCAAAATCAAAATCACTGCTCGCCTTTCCAAACGAGGTGACTGACACTTGGCGGCCAAAACGTGAGCCTAAGGAAAAGTGATCGCGTGAATAAGTCCGATTGAGTGCAGGTGGTTTTCGTGATTTTTGACGGTATCCGTGAACATTGCGATTGATGCTATCAATATATTATGAAATGGCTTCCAATAAATATGCCATCGTAAATTAATTTTGACTTAAATTTTTACCGATTGAAGTTACGAGTAATTAGCATTCGGCAATTGCGCACTTCAGGAGGCGACAAAAACAGGCCTACAACTTCCTGAACCAGACGTGATCGTAATGTTGTTTTTGATGTTGTGTTGATGCTGACATCCTTCGCTAGCAAGATCGAAAATTTAACCTCATGAAATTTCCCACTGAATTTTTACCAATATAAAGCACATCAACGTCGGCAGATACTCCCACAGATGAATTATCACATGATATTTGATTGATAGGAAATGAAGTATTTAGTACATTCGTTCAAAGGTTGCTAGCCAACTTCAATATACAAGGTATTTTATGAGTGATCTGCAATACTTCAGGAGTTAGTAGGGGAGAAAATTTTAAATATTATTTGTCCTACAATCATTTGGTCGTCATGCCTTTGTAGCTGAGCTATGGCAACACAAAAATTGTTTTGGATGCTCTTTTCAGTTAACATGAAAACTGTTTTCTTATCTATCCAAACTTTTCAGCATTTATTTATGTACTCTGTATTTTCAGGACATATTAATTATTAATGTTGGACGAAAATTTGTGATTATAATTGTTTGAAACAATTAAAATTTGGGCTTAATTAAACGAGAGCGAGTATCAACAATACAATTGCGCAATCTTATCCATTTTGGTATTAATTGTTCCAGATAATTATAATCGCACATTTTCGTCCGACCTTAATTGTTTGATGCTCTTGAAAGTCCACTGTATCAAATAAAATTTCGAAAAGGCTGGATACCCAAAAAAAAAACAGTTTCCATGGTAACTGCCAAGTGCACCCAAAAAATGTTTGCGTTGCCATAGATGTTTATGGACACAAAATGCTTTAAATTTTCTTCTCTACTACCTCTTGAAGTATTGCAGAATCCTTCTGAAACATTGTGTATATTTTAAAACGTGAAAGACTTCGGCTATCGAGACCACCGCTAAATTCAAATAATGAAAAAACAGACGTAAACATGTAATGCATAAGGCCGTTTTCGCCCGATCGCCTCTCTGTTGGTTATTAATTAATGACGCTGCCACCATCCGTAATTGGATTCGCGGATTCACTTTTTTTATCTTCGGTTGTCATGGAAACATGCTGTTGCTAATTTCAGAGAAAAATGAGTGATGCTTCAGCTAATGTGATAATTTTGAGACAAGTACGGGAGCTAAAGGAAAATCTATGGAAATGATTACTTATTAGACTTTTATTTATCCATCTGAGGAAATAATTTCGGCTATCTATCTTGATGGAAAATAATTATAACGAACGATAAAAGAAATCGCTTCATCTATCTCAATAATTAGCACATGGAGCATCAGGGAGGGCCCTTCGTGGACCCTGAGACCCAGTTACAACGAATTATGTTGTGCACAAACCTTTTACTTGCATAAAGCTTAGAGTAAAAAGAAACTAAGTAGAAAATCCACCGTCAAAAATTAAATTAATATTTGCTGAGTATTTGACACAAATATTTTTTTATTTTATGCTTAATGTAATTTTTCTTTTAAGGGAAAGGAGATTCCAATGCAGAATTCATTAATGAGAAACTTCCATGGGTTAATAATCATCTGATTGTGAGTCAGCAGTTTACTCCTATTGTTCAAAAACGGAGTTAAGTACGTGCCGAGAGAAAAAGAGCTGCTAAAATATATAGCGTTCCGCAGATTTAATGGTATATTAAATGCTACTGGGACGAAATCGGCGGCACGCTATTGACCCGTTCATACAACTTCGGTCGAGTCCGTTATCCGTGCCGTGGGCGCCCTTAAGCACCGTCGGAACGTGCTTTGGTCACCGAGATACCATAATTAACAGTGTCCGGCGATACCTTGTGGAAATGTTTGATATCCATGAGAATAAACTATGAATGGTAAACTTCCACACAATGTTATTTCAAATACCGACCCGGTATCGACACGTAGTGTCATTATCAAGGTACAAATATACAAGGTACAATCCCTCGTCCCCCCCTTCTTCAATCATCACCCACATTTTCAGTCAAACTGTCTCCCCCCTCCCTTGCTATCCTTTCCACCCCACACTTCTCTTGCTGGACGGTATGTATAGAACGAGGAAGGCCACAATTTGTACCTTGATAATGACACTACGTGTCGAAACCGGGTCTGTATTTAAAATAAAATTGTGTGGAAGTATACCATTCACAGTTAATTCTCATAGATACCGAGATATCAGTTCGTTCACAGGTTCGTAACACTGCTATTTTTCCGTGGCGAGCGCTGCAGGTGCGGCCGAAACCGGAAGAAAGAAGTGTGAAGAGGAGAACGATATGATTATTTCGAGTCATTGGGGGCGAAAATGGATCGAGGATGCAGCTTCGGCGTGTTGGAGGTGGTTTCCAAGAAATATAAATGAAGTTGTTGATGAAGGCTTCCGCGGAGAGGTGCAGTAGGCGAAGCTTGATTTCCGGGCTGTACTTCGCATCGATTCAACTTCGTACCGAAAGTTTTACTGGCGTTGCCACAGGAGTCTTCAGGTTTGAAGTCACTTCAAATCTGGAGACGCCTGCGGCAACGCGAATCGATGCGAATAACAACCCGGAAGCCTAGCTGCGATAGGTGAAGTTATTTGCAGTGTGATGCAAATTTTTTGTCTCTTGCCATTCATTCTCCGACGAGTTTTAAACCTGCGGCACGCGAGGGCAGCTCTGGGTTACCACGGTCGTGTGAACGTAAGTTGGTTGGTTACCGAGGTCGCACGATGATACCGGGGAATATAATTGCCAAATTGACGGGAAGACGAGTAGGTGAACGTCCGGATATGTAGTCACGGTGCTTAATGAACCGAAGGGGAGTTCATGAAGGAGTTAACCGTGGCGGAAGTTATAAGGGAGGATAATACAAGGGTACAATTAGGCAATCTAATCCGGAACTCAGCGCTGTGGAAAGAATCTGAGAAAATATGAGCACGTTTTCCAACCATCTCAGAGAATAAAAATGGGTTGGAAAGGTGAAGAGAATTTATAAAAAATGAACGTTTAGTGTAACTTCTTACCCTATGGACATTTGACAAAATGCAGAAGAACAAGTGAAACAAAAAAGTGTGAATTTTAAGTGAGACCCTCGCTTCGACTAAGACGTTACCTCAAAGAGCTATAAGAACATGAAGATTTTCAGAAGCGTAACTAGGAATATGCTTTGCGGGGGATGAGGGACATAGGGGGCGACTCCTCCAACCCCTATCGGGGATTCGAGAAAATTTTTGAAAAATGGCATGCCTGGAAATGCATTTAGCATCATTTTGGTACTTAAAATTAACTTAAAGTAGATGCAGTTATTATAAATAAACACTAGGCAATAGTTTTATAATACTTTTTTCTATGAGGCTTTGGGGGGGGGGGGATATATCCGCTTCATCCCCCTCCATTGTTACGCCACAGAAGATTTTAAGCCTAAATCGGATTTAGTTAGTTCTTTTAATTCGAAAACTGCCTTCAACTGTTTCTCACAATGCTCGGCTTTGGGGAGGATTTTTATGTTCATTTAGTTAAATTATTGTACCTTTTTAAAGCATTTTATCCGAATAAAATACCAATTTCAACTCTTAACGGTATCTTCAGGTAAAGCCAGTGGTTGAAAATTCAAGTTCAGTGTATTTTATAAGCATCTTTTCATTGGTATTGTCTTTGATTTTCCCCACCAATCGTTCTCAATAATGCCGTAGGGTACTTCTGAAAAAATTATGATGTTAACTACAAATTTTCTTAAATTGTTGAGTTATCCTTCATTCAAACTCTCATTTTTCTTTACTATTAGCATTTTTAACTGAGAAATAAGCACAGGAAAAAACATCGTTTTAAATAAAACAATTTTCAGTTGTGTTTATGGCGTACGACGCACGTGTGTACACAGTTTTTCCGTGTCATTTTACTTATTGTTCTATGCGCTCGCAGTTTAAGTATATCGATAACCCTGAGTTTACTTCGTTGAGAACAATTGAAGCACGGATATGCGAAGGACGCAATGCAATGTGGATTTCGTTTTTTAACGTGAAAGGAAAGGGGGCGGGGATGAGGGGGGGCCTCCCCTCCCACCCACCTCATTCCAAGGAAACTCACGCCCCAACGAATTCGTGGAATGAACGTGACAGGAGCTGAGGGCGCAGGAAATAGTACGGTGTTTGCGTTACCAAGACAAACCGTTTTAATTAGCTGACAATTAAAGTGCTAAATTAGATAAAAAAACAAAAGACTAACTCGCTCATTCCCTTCTAAAGCAATGAGGTGGATTTTCATTTCCTAGACCTTAGAGGAATAGCAAACGTTGAAATTATTCTGCGAACTGGAGATGGATTTCGTCTCAGGCTGTTTTTATTATTGCTGTTATTTTGGGGATTGGGGGTGGGAAAAATTAATTGAGGAATTGACCTACTCATACAAGAATATTCCGGAAAACGGCATCGTATTTCAGAAATTTACACAAATGTGTAACTCGATGTTATGTTTTTTTAACGCTTCAGATATCTCGAGTTTAGGTCACATGTAATGAAAAGTGATTATTGACAACATTTCGACTTTTTTTATCCTTTCCATCGTCAGGACTACAATAAAGTCAAGCAGAAGGGACAAAAAACCTTGGTAATTACAAATACCTTTCATTTAGTACCACAGGACTGATAACACCTTAAATTTTCTTCCAAGGTATTTCATCAACTATCGTTGATAATCTTCAAATATCAGTAAATTTATAATATGTTAGAATCCCACTCGGTAATGCTTAAATTAGCTAAAAATATTTGTAAATGCACTTCAAATGAGGACCATACACCATCGTGTATATTCCATAGGTTGACAAAAAATTAATTTGTGATTTATAAGAATAATATGCACATGGATGCATATAAATATTTTATATACGTAATAAAGTTTTAAGAGCTTCTGTTCGCCTCTAGTTAATATTTGCATCCCAGAGCGTATACTCCTTGATATTTTCAGGAAAAAATTGCGAGGAATTTATCGCAACGGCTAGTTAACCAAGCTTCGGTGCTAGTGAATGGTGAAATCTGAAAGAAATTCCTTTTTTTCAGATATGAGCTCTTTCATTTTAGATTCCTTGGTATGCGATCAAAAGAGGAATAATGCTAGCCAAGAAAGCCTTTAAATTTCACAATGGCCATCCAGCATTTAACAATATTAATCCGAGTCTAGGAAGAAATTCCTGATAAGTCATCTTTAATCTATCAGTAATAAGTAAATAGAACAGTTACGATGATGAAACAACTACCTATAGCCTATCAGGTGCACCTATGAACTGCATCACTGATGACACATGCTAAGTAGGTACTAGAGGTCAATATTGATTTTCATTTTGTATTCCTTAAAGCACGAATAATACGTATAATTCGACATGATATACTTTCGTACTGCGCAAAGGCACATGAAACTTGTGGAAAAGTATAATGAGAACTATTTACAGAAAATTCTTAACCCATATTTAAAAAAAATAATTATTCTTGTTGATTTGTTTCTACGTCATTACCTGACAACGTCCAAGAACATTAAGAGATAAATAATCTACGTGTACGTCTAAACAAGTCCTGCCTTCAATAGGAGACGTTAATTAAATAAATATTACACTCAAGCAATAAAATGTTGTGACTCGAAGTGAAGTGAAATTGCAATGAAGCATGTGTTCACTAGCTGCGAATAATTCCGCGTCCAGAATACGTTTCTGAAATATAAAATTTTAATCTAAGATGATTAAATCAACAAGTTTTAAATTTTTTACAACTGGAGAACTGGAGAAGCTGGAGAAATATTAATTGCAAATCTAGAGGAAAAATGGGGGAATGACCTCATATGCTCACTACATCGCTTGATTTCTCTTTCTTAATTATCTCTGATACTTGCTCTCAGAGATAATTAAGGGAGAGAATTCATACAGAGCGGGTAGAGAGATAATCACGTCGAGCAAGTCTCAGAGATAATTAAGGAAGAGAAATCACACAACGATTGATGATATTATTGACGTAGAGAACAGAGTCACCTAACGACAAGCTTCGGTAGAAAACTGACAGTGATATCTGAGACTTTAAGGCACAAGGGAAAATAATTTCAAGAAAATAATGCGGGCCGAGATTAAAATGTTGCCAGTATTGAACATGACGCCAGTTTAGATATTGATGGCTATTGATTGGACAAAGTTACCCGGAAAAGTTATTTCACAGTTCTGTGACTCAGGTAATAGGTTCCACTGGATTAAAATGGCAAAATGACAAAATTAGATGATCAATACGGTGATTATAAAATTGAGGCGATAACAAGAATAGGGCAATGGGTGGAGCTGAAAAAATGAACCATTCTGACAAAAAACCACTCGCAATAATCGTGGGAGGGATTCATAGCTGAGTTACCTGCGAAAGCTTACGGCATTGAGTGATGAGTGCAATGCGACGTCGCGACATTAAAAACATTAAATGTCTAATACCTATGTTTTTTTTAAATTTGAGCTCTTTGAATCAATTTTCACCAAATAAATACCCCCACAAGTTCGCTAGTTCTATATTTTTTTGACCAATAAAAGGGCTTTATATCCACGAGCGACTGTTGAAATAAATTTGACGTCCGAGTCATTACGAACTAATCAATACAAAATCCGGAAACGACGGCTGGTCGTACACTGGAAGAGTATTCAGGTAGCTTCGCGATCACACTACGCAAGCGTAAACAAACAGCTTCGCGCGGCAAATCACATAACCCAGAGTCAGACGTACCCGGGTCAATCTCCAAAAAAAGTACATTTTCTACAGACAAAATTTAAAAAAAATTAATATTTGTTCATTAAGAACCAAAATTGTGTAAATACAGTTTGTCAATCATACAATCTAATGACGTAAGTGACAGATATCGTTAGTGATATTTACACTTTTTTATATTTACTTTTGTGCTGTCTACGGAAGCGATATATATGTCCACGGACATAGCAGAAGAGGAATATAGTGTGTACTCACAAGACTTTTTTTTTTAATTTGTCGTGGGAGATTCTGTAACTAGTCATAGTGTAGGTATCATTATGCACGTTACCATCTGTCATGCCCATGGACTTCAGATTTCATGAACACGATGTCCACGGACATGACGATTTCCTCTAAATTAAGTTGTAGTTGGGACTTAACATAAGTTAAGGCACTGTCCTTACTACATTGAAATTGTATTTCAAAGCTGCAAAAGACATCTCAATTGTAATTAGTAAAAGATTTTACTTTTACTAATTTTTACCTGTCCACGGACATAACTGATGATCTTTCAAAAAACTGATCCAAAATTTTTCTTCCAGCGTTAAAACATTCACTTAGCCAAGCATAAACTCAAACAAATCAATAAAGCTGACAATATCTTTCTCTACACACTGGTTTTTCAGGGCTGCCACCATCCTATGAATCCTATCCACCTATCCTATGAATAATTCCCCATTTTTCCTCCGTGCCCACGGACATTGCTTTTTTCAGTTGGATAAACGTTTTTTCTACTTTTTTGTTAAATATTATGAAATAAAGCAACCCAAAAACACTATTTTAGAATTTTAATGTTTTTTTAACTTGCTTAATCGTAGATTTTATGATAAATTATTTAGTAAAGGTTGTTAATACAAAAAACACCTCTTCGAAAATCTATATCGGACTGTACACGGATGTGACGAATCATAGTCTGTGGACATTAAATTTGGGGAATATAATTTTTTTCTTTGCTAATTTGTCACTAAAATTAGTAAATTAGTACATAAAATAATATGTCACTTTATTTTATATTTACCATTTTTGGTTTTTTTATGGCTGTCCATGGACATGATTTTGTGCGATTGTGGGAGTATGACACACCCGCGTTCACTGCAAGCGCAAACCTGCGCGGAGCTTCAGGCGTACTCAGGCCCGCGGTACACGTTCGGTTTGGGTTGGATCTGTCGCTCGCAGACGCTTGTCCTGAGACCTTCTTTTTCTCTTCACTATTCAAAATATCACGGAAAATACCTCGCGTCATCCGATATCCGTCAAAAAACGTTGACGGTTCATATTCCAAATCCATATGCAAATGGTTGTACTTGCCCATCGCCCTCCTATTCTGATAAATTGGGTTCACCCGACAAGGTATTCTCTTATCAGCTAGCATTCGACGTCTTACGGGGTAAGTACTGTCAAGTATGTGTAATTCCTCGAAATTCATATTTTATGATAACCTTGTTTTTAAAACATAGCCAACTCACGTATATGCGTAACGAATACACACGTCCACTGGCAGCGCAAGTTCGCTTGCAATGGACGAGCCTCAAAGTTAATGGACTGGCGTAGCGTAGTAGCCGCTAGTCAGTGTATCGTAAATTTAAGAAAAAATGTAACAATTGACCCAGATAGTATCTCTGAAAACATTCAGCAATTTTTAAAGAGATTTATACCTATGAATAACAGCAGATGTGTCAATTTATGTCGAAGAAGGAAATACTCTACTCTATCAAAGGAGTGTGTATTCTTTACGTAAAATGACACATTAGTAGGCATTATAGTAGGCATTGTCTCCGAGAATCCTATGTTGCCACAGACTAGTATAATCTTAGAAAATATTTTCTCTGTCCATCAAAGTACAGCTCTTGACCCTATTAAAATAAATTTGACAAAATCTTCTACGAGTGATATGAGAGCGCTAGCTTGTGTTAGAATTAGGCTGGAAGGCACAGGAGACTTAAGTTATAGGCTCAGATTGCTTGAGTAATAAAATAAGGTATCTTTCAGAACCTCATTTTGTTCCTAGGTCCGAACGAAACGTTAAAAAAAAGAAAGGTATTTGGTCGAAAGGGTAGGAATTTATTTTTTTCTCCTAAAAATAAAGAAATTAATTAAATTTTAGGTGATACTCAGTAATCAGATCACTCCATAACGATCCAATACTTTTCCTACCTTTGTCAACGGCTGGTGTACTAATTCGCCTAGTAAGGCTGCTAAAGGGCTTACATGGAGATGTAAAACGATCGCAAAAGCGAATAAACCAGCAATGGGAACAAAAACAACGAGAAAAGGTAATTTTAGAGAAAAAATACTTAGAAACTGCTACGTAACGCATGTAATTAGAGACATTGAAATTCACTCATCTTCGAGGAATTTCGGGAATCTATTCTTCTTGAAGTATATGCTCATGATAGGAAGTAATATTCACGACGGGGTGCATTTCTACGCTATTTCATCGGGCATCTTGTCAGTAACACCCAGGTTTCACGTTTAATTTAACTTGCTCTAAATACTTCTCTTTACTAAAATATTATATTTTTAGATTACGTACCACACCAAACTCATCCATTAAAATCGTTTTCAAAACCACCATTATCGGAAAAAAATATAGATTTATGCGGAAAAATAAAAGTCAATTTTGTCAACAATAAGGTGCAGGACACAATTTTTAGGCAAAATCAGTTCACTAAATTTTCATTAAAGTTTGGGATTTAGACTTCGAGTAAAAGGCTGGCCGTTAATTTTGATCTCGTTGTTTTTGTTAATTTAACAGCACCGCGGTAAAATTATCAGGTTATTGCAGCTAACCTCTATACAAGAGATTTTTTTAATTAATGTCATTAGTTTTATTTGATGATGCTCATTTACAGCTTCATTACAGCAAGACACGAAATAATATATCGCTCATTCGGAATGCCACTACTGCCTGGCCCTCTTGTACGCGTCGAAAGAAGCAAATGAAGCATGAAACCGGCCGCAAAAGGACAAAAAAATGGACACTTTAGAGGTTAAAAGAACGCCTCTCCCATAAATGCCGACCGATTCCATTTCACTGCACCTCCAAGAACATAAAATATTAAAATGCGCGCCATGAAACATCCGAACCCTCTCGATTTCGACGGATACTGCATACTAAAAGACTCGGTGTGTGCTCATCAAAGCATATACACCCCATTCCAGCATATAATGAAATTCCCTCGAATAAATATATAAACAAAATGAATGAATGAAGGGCGAGGACGTTAATCGCATTAGAAGAAGGCCTTTGAAGGGCGAAGTAAAAAAAAATGAAACGCGATCGGGCGTTTCCTGGATGAGTGGGCGATCGACTGGTTTCGAAAGATGAGACTCTATCCTCCCACTCCTCCCAATTCGTGAATTCCTCCCCCCCCCCCCTTATTTTATTTTCATATTTAATATGCCGGCCACACATCCGGGAAAGGGTGGGAGCGAGTTTTTTTGGGGGTGAGGGGAGGAAATGCAAATAGGAAATAAATCGCAGCTGGCCCCCCAACCACACGCATTGCAAACGAGATCATCGGCTCTCGGCTTCATTTATCGTAATTCCAGAGACTTTAAAAATATATTTTCCAAATAAACTTCTTATACTCGTTACAGGAACGTCCACATCACACCATATTACGAGATGTATTCATTAAGTAATGGCCGTTAGGTCACAGGAAGAAATATACTCATATCAAACAGATTTTATTGGCACTTTTAGTTGGCTACAAACCTACTTTATATCTCTAAATAATTGCCGTTCACATCAAGAATTTGTCGTACCGCCTTAGAGTTGAACCAATTGGACTAAGCCACAGGCTCACACTGCTGTCAAACCAATAAGAAAACTCAAGATTTTAGTTGGATTATCTTTGGCCACCCACCGTACATTCCTTACCTCGCACCTAGCGCCTACTTCCTCTTCTTGCAAAAGGGTGGTTTCCTATTATTTTTTTATTGCCTAAATCGAAAGATTATTACTCATGGAGTATGCATTTCACGCTCTCAGATTTTCGAATGACGATATCTATTTTTTGCGATTAAACGAAAAGTGAAAATTTTCAAGCGCGCGAAAACGCGACGGCTAATTAGGAATGCTGGGAAAACTCCGTGTGACGTGTTTCTGGTTCCAGCTGTCGCCCAGTGAGGTGACCTTGGGGCGAGGCTTTGAGCGCCGATACGACGCAGGCTGCCAGCAGGTAGCAGAGTACCCTGCTAACAGGTAGCGCTTGGCTTAAATAAGGATTATTATTACCATATCAAACGAAGGAAACTTTCCGAAGTTAGGTAATTTTAATGGTTGATTATTAAGAGATGTTTACCTGGGCTCTGTGCCTCATGCATGCATTGGTGATCTCAGAAAATGTAAAACTCCTATCTACTCGTATAGAACCTGTGACGTACCGTGGAGTGGAATCGCATGGGCGCCAATCTGGCCTTTTTCAAATGAGGATATGGTTGACCATTAACATTCGTCTAAACTGGGATTTCTAAAACCAAATAATTTGGATATTATGAATTCACTAATGTTGGTTAAGGAATCGCAATAAATGCATTTCGTTTTCTTTGATGAAGGAAACTACCCTATTGAAACGGTGGCTCGGTGGACATCATTTCGAAACCGAAGAGGAACTCAAGAACTGCGTTGTCAATTGGTTCAACTATTAGGTGGCGAGCTTCTGTGCAGAGGGATTAAAGAATCTGGTGCAGCGGTACGAAAAATGCTAAGAAGTAAACGGCGATCATGTAGATAGGTAAAATAGATTTCTAGCTAAGTGAAAGTGCCAATTAAACGTGTTTCTCATGACTACATATTTCCCTGAGACGATACGGCCCTTACTTTTTATGAATATGTCTCGTATAAGCAGCTAAGATGGCTCAACTTCATATAGTGTAGAGGATATCTTCTGGGATCCTTTGTGCTTGTTCTATTTAAGAAGAACAAATCACCGAGGTGTTTGTATGATTTGTTCCTTAGCTGTCCAAATGTCTCTACCATGTCCACTACGTCTGATCCTAATTCATTATGTTTCTCAGGGCATCGCACCCCTGTTTATAGTAAACTATTTCTGGTACAGCTTGTCGTATATGGAATAAGTTGTAAACTGATGTCAAAATCGCATATTTTTATCCTAACTAAAATATTATGATTATTTACTTTCTTGGGAATAGCATATCTGTTAAAAAATTAATACTAATACATATTATGATAATTTACTGTCTAGGGAATAAAATAAGTTGCTCTTATTCTGTTTCAAATTTGTTTTCTTGTTTTTATGGTTAATTTTTTTGCTGTGGAATTTTTTATTTGTTTAGTTAAGAATGCGAGGGTTTTGATTGTGTTTGAATGAAATATAATACGTATTTTTGTATAGCTTTGTGCATAGATTTTTTAAACTTATGTTTCATGCATTTTTTATGTTTAGTTGTTTTATGAAAATAGAAAAAATGTTATGATTAGAAAATTCAAAAAATATAAAATTTATCATTATTGTAATTAAATTATTTGTAATTAATGCACCTGCAAACTGTATTATATTCATTTTTGCTCTTGTAAATTTTTTCCTGAACAATAAATATTTTCATATCTATCTACATCATCCTAGTTAGGCATATTCTTGAATATTCACTATAATTTGGTTTCTTTTCAATCATAATTATGACTTAGGCCTAAAAGGGATTTCAAATTAATTTCCAAGATTTGTGGTCTTTTTAAGGCTGGGATTGTGAGGGAAAGTGGTGAACTCAAAAATATTTTGAAACTACTCAATATCCATAATCTACCTGCACGCAGGAAACAAATAGATAGGAATAATATTATTACACTCATTGTTAAATAATCAAAATAAATGTTCTTATCTATTATCTTTAATTAATGTAAGGGTTCACTCAGTTCAGTTCACTCTAGATCTCACCACATTTTTCATATTCCACACGTGGGATAGAATAACATGGATCAAATGACAATTTTTAGAATAATGAGGGATTTCAATTGACTTGTTAAATCTGTTGATTATCACAAAATGCATTTAAAAAATTAGCACATGGAATTGTCTAATTTTCTTAAATTTTTCTAATGCAACTATGTATAATGTAACGATTTGTAAAAGGAAATTAGTCTGTATAATAAATATTATTATTATTGTTGACAGTAGAATCACAGTAAGTATCTATCACAGTAAAACTCTCAGCGCAGAAATCATGGGCACTAGATTTGGGGAACAAAGTGGCTCATTCTTTCAAGTTTGCGATATTTAGATTGCAATATTTTATTTTATTTACATTTAGATTGCGAATTTTCCATTTCAGACTAAAATATTTAATTCCACCTAAGATATTTGTTTAGAGTTGTTAAGGACTCTTATAATTGTATTGGTATCAATAGCAAGAACAAAACTGTGGAAACAGATAAAGATAGTAACTGTTAAAAATTGAATTGGGAACCCTCAATTTACAACTCTAATCCTGAGTTGTTATAAATATAAAAATTCCAAAAAATAAGGTAGAATTTTAGCTTGAGAAACATATTTCAATAATATTTTCTACTGTAGTTTAAAAAGCAGCCGTTTTTGGGATTCCTCTTGCGAAATATGAAATTCGGTTCTCCTTAGCTAAAAAAAAAAGATTTTAATGCAGCTATATGTTAGTACAAATTAAATACAGATCTTTGCTATGCATGCAATGAGTTTTGGTTACGTAACTCCAGCAAATAGAGCTGTCATCGTCTCCGCAGTATGAAGGAAAACCAGATTAGGCGTCATAGTAACTCGTTCCTGGTAGCGTTGTAATACGTAAGTTTGAAGTAAAAAATTTGCATTCAATTTGTACCGATTGGAATTTTACCGTCAGAGTTTGTGTCTTCACTCGTAACTAAAATTCATATCATGTATGGTGAAAATTTGTATCTATCTAGCACTAAGGTTTGGCTGCGTTAATGTAAGTCGTGATACAATGCAAGTAATTAATGATGGATTACCACAGTTGTTGGTTTGCTGGAACACCCTGAGAAACAAGTACTATTTACTTTAAAACCTGAATAAATGATATTAAAATAGATTTATTAATCTAAAAGTTGACTTTAGATGAAGTAGAATTAAACAAGGAAAATAACGGTGCGATAATTTCTTCCGTGTCCCAAGTCGTTTCTTATTAATTCGTTTCCAAACTCGAATAAAAATAATTTATGCGTCGATAGTATTCTCCCTGAAGGGTATGCTAACTTCGCACTTTTTTTCATCATTCATCTCAGAAGTGATACAGACGTTAGGAATAAATTAAGGGACTTTAAAATAACAAATTAGTAACCTTCGTAATCTTTGAAACTTACGAACTTAGTAACGAACGAATCTTGTAGAGCAATATCTTGTCGTAGCATGGTAACCTGCCTCGAATACCGCGATAGTTTTTTTTCAGTTTTTTACTTTTTTTGTTGGCGGCACCACTTAGTGGACTCAGGTGTATCCGTACACTCAAAGTTTTCCTCCTCAGGGGAAGATGGAGGGAGAGGATTTTTTTGATGGAGGAAGGGGGAACAGTGGGGGTGGGTGAGATAGGGGCTGAAATTCAGTCCCTGTGGAGTCCGACCTTGTAAGTGTGTCCCAAGTTGAGCGTGCCTAAGTGGGGAAAGACGGGCTATAGTGATGTTAATGAGGCTCTTGAGAACACCGGAAAGCTGCCCATTGGTCAAGAACGTTGAGGGGTTTCCTTGAAAGGACCAAGAACATCGATGAGACAGATTAAATTAATTAAAAATATCTATAAGTCCCTATCGCTCGATTTTGTCTTAGTGTCATGAAAAACTGTAAGAAAGTTAAATTACAGCCTGTGCTCGCTCACTAAATTTTTTATTTTGGTCGGCTTCGATAAAATAAAGAGACCCGTGTTTTCCATTTTTGACATTTCACCTGCTTTTCGAGGCATTTGTAGCGTTTAAATCGACGACCTTTTTGCAGACAAGTTGATGACGTTGACGATGCGTCCTGGTAGAGCGGGTCAAAAACTTTCTCAGCTACTCCTGAGCTTCACGCATCGTCTTCACAAGGTTCGTTGTCGTATTTACTCTTTTTTTAACGATGCATTTCCCAATGAAATGTTCACCAAGAACGAGAAATAGAATGAAAAGAAGTTGATGACGTCATCTACTGATAACAAGTTGGCTGTGGCAACAATGTAGGTTTTTTATTAAGGTTAAGTTTATGAGACAATGCCTGAATGAGGAAGAATATTTTTTCGCCGTATTACACCAATCCCTTCCAAAAACAAAATTCTGAGAATCAATTGCAATGCTGCGTTATAATAAACTATCCTTTATCATAAGTAATGGAAATTTAAAACAACGCTTAGAAATGTAGCCGTTTAAATCACCATCAGAAGAGCGCTGCCCGTGAAAAAATTTATTATTATTTTTGTATCTATTCTGAGTGATTTTCTTGACTTCTACGACCAATGCAAAGCATGCAAGAATCGGAGCGATTTCAACTTCTACTGACTGATATCCAAGTTGGACAAATGTGAACCACTGCATCTAATGCATTGATTTCAGAAACGCCCGAGGGCTGCGTCGATGGCAAGGCAAATTTAAACAGGAGAGATTTCCGGCTTTTGCCAAATCAACTAAGATTAAAATTATAAACAGTCGCAAATGATTTTCCACTCCAAGTTGCTTATTTATTTTTGGAATTTTATTTTCATAAAAATTTAAAATCCGCAAGGAAGGAGAGGAATCAATATTTTTACAACATTTAATTTTGAGAATTGAATGAATCACCTTTTTTTTACATTTCAATCTAGTAATATATTAAGTTTGGGGTTTCAATTTTGGCTCCACTCCTCGGCTACTGAGCAGTGCAACGTTTGTATTCCCCCGAGGCGAATACTCGAAGACGCTCTCCCTCCCTAAGGGGGTAACCGAATGCAGCGGCGCCACCGTCGCAAACAATCGCGCAGCGGAAACGCAAACGCACTCACCCAAAGGGACGGGGATAAACTGGCGAGCGACCCTGCGGTCACCACGTTGGTCAAGGTGTGCGATCATTGGGGAGTGTGTGCAGCTGACGGAATGCTGTCGAGGTTGGTCTCATGTGAGGAGATCGAGGAAGCGAGAAAGATTCTGGAGGATGGGTCCACGGTGAACGCTTGGAATTACCGGGGTCACCCCAAGAAGGGTTAGGAGAAGACGTGGGCCTTGTATTTTTTGTTGATTACATGTCACTAAAACATATTTAAAAAAGCAGCCACGGGTGGCCATTTACAATGAATTTGAATAACAAGCCGAGATACATCATCAACACTGGTCCACAACCCTTAGATTGGTTTGACGCAGCTCTCCAATCAATAGGGTAGTTTCCTTCACCAAAGAAAACGAAAGGCATTGATTGCGATTCCTTACCCACCATTAGTGTATTCCTAATATACAAATTATTTGGTTTTAGAAATCCCAGTTTAGACGAATGGCAACGGTCAATTTTAACCTCATTTGAAAAAGGCCAGATTGGCGCCCATGCGATTCCACTCCACGTGACGTCACAGGGACCTAGTTTCTACACGAGTAGATAGGAGTTTTACATCGTCTGAGATTACTAATGCATGCATGAGGCACAGAGCTCAGGGAAACATCTCTTAATAATCACACATTAAAAATACCTGAGTTCGGAAAGTTTCCTTCGTTTGATAAGGGAATAATAATCCCTATTTAAGCCAAGCGTTACCTGATAGCAGGGTACACAGCTACCTGCTAGCAGCATGCGTCGTATCATCGCTCAAGCCTCGCCCCAAGGTCACCTCAAACGCCAACAGCTGGAACCAGAAATACGTCAGACGGACTTTTCCCATCATTCCTACTTAGCCGTCGCGTTTCCGCGCGCTTGAAATTTTTCACTTTTCTTTTGATCGCGAAAAATAGATATCGTCATTCGAAAATCTGAGAGCGTGAAATGCGCACTCCAGGAGTAATAATTTCGATTATGGCAATAAAAAATAATAAGAAAACACCCTACTCTCCTGTCAACTAATATTTTCACACCAACTTATTTATTGTCTTTCACATCCTGCTTTACTTACTCCATACATTTTATACGAGCTCTTGATTTTCCATTTATGCCATCTACTTGCCCCGCAACGATTGTATTCGTCATGGCGTCAGGCCATGCCTCATGATATGGTACAGAGTGTTGTTCTGTCTTCTTATCGAGGTTTACTCGAGGCTTCTCTTCTCTCCCACTAGACTTGGGACTTATTCATTCCTCACTCGATCGAAACATTTGATCCTCGACAAAGGGGTCACATATAGATGGCTAAGTTCTAACAATACGTGTCTCAAAAATAGCAACTTTTCAGGAGATCGCAAGAAAAGCGATTTATATTTTTAATTGTACACTGAAATTAAAGACCAAAAATTCATTAAACTGAAGAATAAGCATACATTTGCAAACATAGAGTTGTTTTTTGATTGAATTTTAACTTTTTGATTTCATTACACTTTATTTAAGATACCTATCTCAAACCGGCCAAATTTTGAGAAACGTATTTGTTATACCTTAGGCATCGATATAGTAACTGTAAAAACATGAGTGAAGAGATAAATGAGTGAAAACATGAGTGAAATCAATCCTAGCACTGTTATAAAATAATGAAAAACATTATATGAAAACATTATGCTCTGAAGAAAATTTTAAAAGTGAAATTTATTACATCTTGACCTAAGACTAAGTATAATTATGTTTGAAAAGAGTAGCCACAATCAAAGCCGGAATTCGTCACAGCAACACAACAGAGTCAAAGGCGAGTTGGGTCACACGCAACAGCGGGTCAGGGGTCAGCGAGAATTGGGCCGGTTCTAGTGCTAAAGCGGGGTGGAAGGAATTGATGGTGAGCAGATAAAAAGAATCAGAGATTGGCTATACTTGATTTGAAACATCATTTCAGTGTCACTTTTATTATCACCATCAGAAAGTTAGCAATGCAGAGATTGACTTTCACACAGCTCACCACTCTACTCTCCAATATGCTAACCTTTTCATATTTACGAATTTATTGAAAATAATTTTCATCTCTTATATACCTTAAGTAACCTACCCTATCTATGTAACTAATTCGGGGCCGTCCCCGGCTCCTATTCCCTTCCACCTGCCTTTCGAAGATTGTCTTCATCAGGCCATTATATCTCATGATGAGGCTGATCAAGCTGCTATGTCTTCTTATGCGAATTTTTAGAAGACTTATTTTCACCTTTCGATCTCAGAACTCGGTAAATCATGGCTATTCCTTGGTAGCACCGCATTTCGAATTCACCGTCACCTTGTCTGCTGCAGTCGACGGCCAAGTCTCGCTCCCATAGAGAAGCATACTCCATGCGTAGAAACTGATGAGTTGATTCTTTACTTCTATGCTTGTATTCTCAGCTCTGAGAAGATTTGAAGAAGATTTTTTTCGTAGAATGCTTCGCAGGAGCTGTTCACTCTCATAGCTGCTGTAGTGCTGCCATGATAGATGCGGGGGTAATCACCACATTACCATCGTTACAAAATTCTGTAATTCTGTGGAATGATTTATATTATATCTCAGTCACAATGTGGAACGCATTGGTAAAAAAAATAGAAATTTATAGAGAAAGACAGCCACTGTCAGTCAGTATCGTCCTTTAATTAAAATATTTTAAACAACAGCTCAATAACTCCGAACTAAAAACGCATTCTCGCAAGCACTAATATGATTTCGGCCCTCGTATTTGATTGATCTCAGATTTCAATTTGCGAGAACAACTTTTTTTCTCAATCCTGCTTTTGCATTCAGGTAGAATATGAAAGTGCTCACATCCACTTGATGGAAGTGGAAATGATTTATTTTTATATTTTACCTCCTAAAATAATTAGTTTATGTTACAATCCATCACTATGATTTCGTTTCCAAAGATACTGAAGAGATTAAAAAAAAATGCAAAAGCAGTGGTGGAATTCAGTCAAATATTTTTCTGGCGCCCTCAGACATTTGGATGGATGAAATATCAAAAGGATGTTGAAAGCCAAAAAAGTGATTCATAATCGTCAGTGATAATAATTGAGGGGAAACGATATGAATGAGGTTGAAACAAATTATAATTCACTAGCAATTTTCCACAAATTCTTAAATGCAAGACCGGTTTCATTAAATTTTGTACTATCTACCACCTAAAGTTAATACAAAATGTGAAATAAGATTCGATGCTTACCCGGCGAATTACGTGTATAAAATTTTCTCGGGATTCCTACCGGGTTAAAAACTCCATTTTTGCCGACGTTTCGAGCTACGACTATGGGTTCATCTTCAGGGCTACTGAATGTCGTTTTGTTTGCTTTTATTTTGGTTGCCATGCCACATTGTTACAAAATGTATTGAAACAGGTCGCGAAGTAAAGCATTTGTGGACAATCGCCACCGACTTTAAAATTTTAGTAATGTTATAATTTTACGAGATTAAGCCACAAATAATTCTCTAGTTTCATGAGTTGAAACAATATTCAACTTTTAACTGAAAGCAACGCCGTGATCATTTTCACCATGACTTGAATATTTTCCAAGACTGCTCACAGGTTCTTCGATTCGTCTCTGCTCTTCCCCTCCCTCTCGTTTTCCATGACTTGTCTCCATTGTGAAATAATCCCCAGCTTTAAGTTCCATTCCAGACGATGAAATTCTCCACCGAGTCGGCTCGTGAGTGAGGCAAGCCGTTTCAGAGAATGCGATGACAATGGAAGAGGCTCGTTCCTCAGCTTCAGCGTTTAACTATCACAGCGGTAATTTGTGAGACAATTTTGGTACTTGATGCACTGAAAACAAAACTAACTAATGAAAATATCTAAACGTCGCACGAGCAAATCGCGTGAATGGAAACTGTTGTTATTCCGAGCCAAGGTCGACTCCCATGCATTTTGAATGTCAAAGTTCGCAAACTCCGAACGCGAGGATAGTGTTTTTTTTAGTGCAGTTTCTACTGTTAAATACGACCCCAGCAGTGGTGTAAATATAGTGGTTGAGGGGATGGATCCCCCTCCCCAAGTCTCAGAGAAATAAAAAAATCTTTGAAACAATTGTCTAGTTTTGATGTACAGCAAGTTAAATCTGCTAAAATTAAATGTTAAGTGCCAAATGATGTAAAATATATTTCCAGTATATCATTTTTTTTCAATTTCCGGTAATCCCCGTTGTTTTGGGGGGAGGGTCGCACCCCAGGTCCTACCATCCCCCCTTAAGCATATTCGTAGTTATGCCTCTGGATTCCAGCAATTTACTCCAACCGCAGTCCCTTCGTAACAATGAGCTGGGAAATGTATTCTAAGCTGCATGATTTTCCTAGATCTCTTTGGTTTACGTTTTGAATAGCATTAGGGGGCGCGTAACTTCTTGGATCCGCTCTGGGATATCAGCATTCCATTACACAAAGCTTACTGGGTTATAATCGAGTTTATTTATCAATAAAGATAAAATAACTTTCCCAGTAGGTACCTTGCTGGCTTTGAAGTGCAATTTAAGAAGGTCTTCCGAACAACATTCGTCCATAGTAATGCGTTCTCTACCAAGAAGTAAGTTGTTTCGCTTAATATCATAAAAAGAAGGAAAATATTTAAAAAAATACTTCCAAAGTTATTAGCTCAGTAACTTAACCCGAAGGTTGGTCAGAATAAGCAAATGTAGAGCTCAACGCTGACTAGCCCAGAGGAGTTTTCTCTTCCCTTGGTCGGGAAGCGGAATCGATTACTTTTGTGGGACGCCTAACACCGCAAGGATTTAATGTTAAAATGAAATTATGAACGCAGGACCCAGTGGGGTAGCCACGGAATTTCGTTCGGGGGTGGTTCACAATCAGGGGGAATTTTTTTTTTTAAACAGGGTACTAAGTATAGAGCGTTTTTAACTAATTTTAACACTTTTCACAATCAAAAAGACTTCTTTAGCCAAAGAAATATTTTGTAAATTCATGATTTTTCAATATTTTATTTTCTTTTAAGAAGGAAAGTAATTGTGTTTTTATATTTCGGGGAAGGGGAGGGTCCGGACACCTGGACCTTCTCCCTCGCCACGCCACAGGTAGGAACCTTCAATCAGTTGCCATAAGCGATGCCCAATAGTGCTACACACTCTCAACTAATGAAATGATTTATAACCCTGCAGAGTGCGCGCGTCTTTACGAAATTAAACCACGGCTTAGCATCCCATCCGAAACACGGACTGCTGTTCTTGAAGTTTCCTCCACTAGTTACTCAACCAGGGATCGGGATGTCTCTGAAAAATCTCTATCGCCATCGGAATTCGAACCCGGGCCCACATGGTGGGAAGCTAACACTCTAGCCACCACACCATCCCATGCCCCCGTAATAGAGACAAGTTTTAATGATGGACAAGTTCCCATGAAACGTAATAAATATTTATTATATATGAGGGAGTGGAAATCCAAGGGGCACAAGTGCTTTTTTTTCTAAACAGAGTTAGTTACAGATTTTTGTTACAAAAAACAAACGAGATGAACTAGATATTTAATAGTGCATTTGATTTTCCACACTGCGTCATCATATAAAAGAGACTCAGTCATATCCCTTAGCAACCAACTTTTTGTACATTTCTTTTATCAATTTCTTCACCCAACTCTGTTTAGAAAGAAAATCTCTGGTATCCCTTGGCTTTTCAGCCCCTCATATGTAATGGCCCATAAAAACATATCATTCAACTAGCATGCCGCGTCCGTTAAACGTAGGCTAGGCGTTGTACTTTTGATAACTTCGTGGCTCATTCAAGGATTATAGTTTAGGCCAAAGTCACCAGTGTAAATCCATCTCAGCTACTAATAGGCTTGAAAGTTGGCCTGCGGTTGGCAGCACCATCGCAGGGCAAAAGACAAATGAAGGCGAGTGCGCGGTGAGGCGTCAGACTCCGAACTGGAGACAACAAGAGCCACTCTCTCGCGTGCGAGGGAGAAAGGAGCCTCTTACCAAACCGACTGGCCGTGATTCGCATCTAGGGGAGGTCCTTGTCCCCCCCCCCCTTCCTCCCATCTCCCCTCTCCCCCCCCCCCCGCCTGAACATCGATCGGGCGCCACAGACATACATACACTCTGAAAGTGCGACGATAGCGCACGTGCCGCCGAGTGCGAGAGACGATAGTGGGGATCCTCGCCGCCGGATGGCGACACCGCTGCCTCCAGTCGCCGCCCGGGGGGGCACTGTCCCACAGCCACGCGTGTGTATGTATAACGGCACACGGTGCGAAACAGATGCGTGTCTCGGATTCAAGGCACGCCTCGCGCATTTGCGCCTGATATTATGGACACTAAACATGTTTACACAAGTGCTACAATTTTTAAGTATTGGTGCTCCGCCGCCATATACCGTTTCATCTTCAAAATCTTGTTTTCAGACGCTAATGTGACTTTTTTCAGAGCGTGCACGAATTATGTGAAAGTGTAAGTTCAAAACGTTGAAAAATTTTGCTGTAAACAGGAAGGTGTGTACCGCGAGGAAATTTTCGTCAAGTTAAGAAAATTGTCACCATAATTCTGCAATGCGTCTGTTACCCTGACGAAAGAACCGAGCCCAAGAAAAAAAAACTATGCATCAATATTAACTTACCTCGTGAACGTTATCAAAGAATGTATATTTCTCTCGGGGAATCGAAATATATGTTCAAAGTTTGAATTGCTGAATTACTCACATTTTAACTAGCATCAATCCATTGATTCCAGACCTCAAACTTATATTCGATCCAAAATCCAACTTAGGGAAAACTATGCCTATCTAGAAAACTATAATTATTATCACCAACGAAATGTGGGGAAATTACAGAAAATAATTTATTTTTTCAAATGTTCAATAAACGTACATTTTTTGCTCTAAATTTGATTTGAGCGATGACGGACGTTCATCATTCAATACTTAAAACATAAAAAATGCAAATGTTAAGTAAGATGCTCCAAAAGCCTTAACAAGTTACACTTATCCATTTTACACTGACCCGGAATTTGCTGCAATGGTTTGCGAAATGGAAAGGTCTGCAGGGACCAAACACAGCCTCTCAATCGGTAAACCTTTGCACTCACTCACTCACACACACACGCCAAGCTGAAACTGCCGGGATAATAAGCTCAAGAAGAGCGGTCAAGATAGGAAAGTGAGAAGGAAGCACTTACAGTTAAACACCGACCCGGGTTTGCTGCAATGGTTTTCGAAGATAGAAAAGAAAGGACTACAGTGACCATACACAGCCTCTCAACCGGCCAGCCTTGGCACTCACTCACACAGGGGCGCAGCTAGGAATTAAGGCTAGGGGGGGTTTCAGGTGCAACTAATACTGGGGGGCTTGGGGTATTGCATACCCGCCAGGGTAAGCGGGAGGTGCGGAGGCCCTCCACCAGAAAATAAATTAAGATAAACGGTTCAAAATAGTGATTTTTACGGCCTCCTGAGGGATATTATATTAATCCTCACACTATTCTATAAGCAATATTAATCCAATTAAGTAATAAAATAGATTTAACTTAAAAATTTCTATGAGCTCTGGGGAAGGTTTATCACCCAAAACCCCCCCCCCCCCCCTCGCTGCGCCACTGCACTCACACACAATCACACGTAGACACCAAGACAAACTAGCTAAAACTATCGGGAGAAAAATCTCAAGAAGAGCGGGTCAAAATGTAGTATAATAGGAAAGTGAGATGCGGATAGCGCTATTTCGGTCTCCAAGGGGCCCTTTTCAACGCGGAAAAGAAATCTTCACGGCGACACAAGGCCGAAGTCATAAAAAAATTCAACATTAAGAATTCACAATTTCAATTTCAATAGATGTATCACCTTAGTATTGGTTTTAGTTTAAACCTGGGGAAGTATAGTCCGCTGTAATATTGTACTTAAATAATCATCAAGATAGAATACAATGGCAATTGACTTCCGAGATCATAAGATGTGGTCGTATGGCCGTAAAGAATTCGAATGACAAGTCATTCAAGTCACAATAAAGCGTATTCTTAAGCAGGAGCACATGGCATTTTTAGCTTTGTGATCAGGGGAAAAAACATATTATAACATTAATAGCGAAATACTAATAAGGCTAATTGATCCTAATAATCCAAATATGAATAAAGAAAACTTTGTATGGAAAAATAATTTTCTTAGGAGAATAATACTGAGCCATATTGTGGCCGAGAACTTCACGAAAATACGAACTGCGGCAAACAAAGTCAACGTCTCTGAATACAGCAGAAGCGCTGAGATCGCCAGCAAACTCTTTTCACAATCGGAACTGTTCTCTGTTCTCTTCTGTCACGTTGAGAACGCTTAAGCTGATCAGAGATTAGTAAGCAGTCTTCGCTTCGCTGGAGAAGCAAGGTAAGTAAGCATTCAGAAATCGGCTGAGAGGAAATCGATGGGAAGATGGATCTTAAAGGGCCCTTCGAGAAGCACAGGCGATCAGGTAAATGAAACACATTAAAGAAATGTACGGCAAAAAAAGAACTATGATTCATCATTGGCTCAGGTAACTATGTACAAAACATAAAATATACTGCAAAAAATTAGATCGTCGTCAAAAAAAAACAAAATATACAGTTTAGCTTAGGCTTGTCGTGTAATGGTATTTTTTAGTATTAAATATACCCTGCGATGAATGGAGTTCATACAACAACACTGAAAACATGATAAAATTCGTGATAAATAATTCACAATTTTAATTTCAATAAATGTATAACATTAGCATTAGTTCTCGTTTAAAGCTTAGAAAACGCAGTGCGCTGTAAAATTTTACTTCAATAATTATCAAGATTGAATACACTGGCCATTCATCTCCACTGAATAGATACTTTCAGTCGATTTTTTAGTTCCTTACCCTCATCAGACTCAAAAGAATTAGGAGTGCAATTGAAAATATTTCTTACACATATTTGTGTAAATTTCACAATGCATATATTGTCTATATTTTGTACATACTGAGCAATTTTTAGGGGGAATAATTACCAGTATTAAATAATATAAGTTCTAACATTCTTCTTCTTTCTCTGCAGCTCAATTACTGTCCTCCTTACTTACTTCCTAACTAGTCGCCTCCAATTCACTCGATCCTGTGCATCCCTTTCAGTCAAACCTTTCTCCCTCAAATCATTCCCGACACAGTCTCGACACATTTTCTTCCCTACTATCTTCAAATTTCGAATTATTTTCCCCTAATAACTTCTTAAAATATCACCGAAATATTGCACCCTTTCCTTTTGCGCCTTCCTTGAGATCTCAACCACTCCTACTATTTCCCTCACTTTCTATTAGTGAGCGCATTGTAGCTCGGAAAATTTCTCCAACATACATACAGGGGTTTGCTAAAACGATAATATTTCACTCATTTTTTAAACATAGACCTACCATCTAAGTGATGAGTTCTCGGGATCACCACCGGGTCAGGAACTCCACAACTGCCAACGTTTCGATGTCCGACTCGGTCATCGTCCTCAGGGCTGTGAGTCACGCCGAAACGTCGGCAGTTATGGAGATCCTGACCCGGTGGCGATCCCGAGAACTCTTCACTAAGTCCATTCGCCAGGAAAGCACGAAATCTTTCTCTACCTTCCATCTACATTTCATTTCAAATTACTTCTACTAAATACAGATAGCTGACTTGTTTTCATCGACTTCATAAATGATTGAGATTGAAACATCATTGACCATCAGTAATCGTTTTATCTGTAAGTATCACACTTTTTGGATTTTGGTACTGATCCGAGAACATAACTGTGGTCTGGACCCAAAAATGAGTCTTAGGAAATTTTTAAGTTGTCTCGTCACAGAACCAAAAGATCGTAAGAACTTTTTCTATAATCTTCTTCTCAGGAACTCATGGCTAATACCAGATTTATTTCAGATTCTCCGAAATCGGCTTAAGTTCTCTTTAAAGAGATTATTTCATAACCCCAGTATGCATGCAAAAACATTAATAAGATGGGGAATAAATATTTATATAAAAGTCCAGCATTCTTCGAATGAAAATGGTGTTAAATTTCAAATATTTATTTTAGACATATTCCCTCTGGAATTTTAAGCTGGTGATAGAACACGTCTACGAAAGTTATAAAAAGTGGTTCATAATATATTATAATACTATGTAATATAGTTAATTTAAAAGAAAATGGATGCATTTTTAGCTAAAATTATGACTTTCAGGCAAACTCGAGGGGTAAAAGAGAATCAATTGAAATACTTAAAATTTTCAATCATTTATACAGCTGATGAAAACATGTCAGCTATCTGTATTGAGTAAAAGTAATTTTAAAGAAACCACTAGACCAAACGTAATTCTCAGAATATGTACGAAGGTTGTACCAGAAGTAAGGTTTCCATATTTTTTACAAATACAAAACTTTTTTAATTGTTAATAATTTTCACGTCGTTGAAAAGCTTACACTCTTTCCTATTTTTCCACGAATCTCCATTTTTTTCGTCACACTTTTAAAGACGGTGCTCCAGCTTTTCTATCCCTAAGTTGAAGAAGTCTCCCGCCAACCCGTTGAGGAAGCGTGTGAACTCTGGTCGGACTTGAAGCTTGAACTCATCGTCGCTCTTGAAGCGTTTGCCACAAAAGGGTTTTGTTTCGATGAGGTAATGAAACACCCACGCTTCATCTCTCGTGACGATACTGTCTACCGGAGAGATAGTTGCACTACCTGAGGGCCCTTTATATATATTTACCTGAGGATAAAATATAACGAATTCTTGCCACAGTCGTGCGGAAAGCGTTAGAAAGATTTTAAAATAATTAGTTTGGGATCCGCTAGAGACTCAGTAGCTACGTGCTAGGCAAAGATTGCACGCTATTGAATGAGCGATTGAAAATGGATATCTTGAAGAGCGACGCGGAGAACATCATAATAGAACCCCACTACGTTTCCAGGTTTGAAAGAAACGATAAATTACGAGAAATATTTCACCGAACGAATAGCAGTGAGAATTCGTTTTTCCCTGAACGAAAAAAGACTTTAAATAGGCGTATTTTAGAGAATTTCCTTTTTATGGGTGAACGGTTTGTGTCCCAAAATTCCCCGCCAGACAGCTATTTAGTTGGCCCGCAGGCTAGCATGTAGATGAAGATGAAATTAGACAGTGTCTAAAACCTATTCCTTCCATTGAGATATTAATTTGCTCACTTTCATGACGATCAAATGAATTGTGTAGCAATGCATAAAAGAAAATAACTCCTCATTTCTTTAGTTCGCAAAAAGATATTCAGATTCTAGACTTCTTATCATCATACTTTGGCGTGGGGGGCTTGAGATAGTTTTTTTTTTAAGAAGCAGCGGACATAATTTTCCATCGAGGCTTTTAAGCCCCATGCTTTCGTAGAAACGTCCCCAGGAAAGCCGTTGAGCACCAGCCGATGGCTCTAAAGACAAGTGCCTTTGGAACGGCGCTCCAGACGTGGAGTTTCATTCTCCGAGGGTCCGATAAAATTATCCCCTTAGCGGCTTTTAGAGCGGAATTTTGGAAAATGTCGACGAAGATTATTGAGTTAAGACGCTGACTTTGGAAGGGGACGAATTTAGAGTCAACGTTTACACCATGCTTTTGAGCCCAAAGATTAATTCTTTGGTCTTCTTAGCTCGTGTCATGTGACATATTCTTTTTTATTTGACTTCATTTTGGTGACAATGTGCGCATCAAAGGAAATTCGGTGCCTAGCCTTCAGAAATTCCGTCGTTTTATCTCTGATGAGAGCTCTCCGTGTCAAATATGGCTTAAGACCTTCTCCAGGGTTTGTCGGAATGATTTTATGCTTCACAGTGCCTGTGGTCCACTGCAACATGAAGCATTTGAAATAGCCACTACCACATTAACCTTTTCTTCTTCGCCAACACGCTTTGATTACTTGAGAAAGTAGATAAAGATATCTTATCGAGCCACACGGAGAATTTCACATCACTTATACATACTTTTCCAGGTCCTCATAAATAATAAAATGAGAGTAATATTTTGCCGAACGATTAGCCGTATGAATTCGTTTTTCAACTCAAGAATAACAGACTTTAGCAAATAATACGCTGAACTCGGTAGTGAAATCACTTCACCGTGCCCGTCTTAATTTTTTTGTCCACGGCTGGTTTCCCAATAGTCGTGCTTTCGCAGACGTGACCTCAGAATAGCGCGTATCGCACGAAAATAATGTGTTTTTGACAACAAGGAAAAAATCAGGATCTTAATGACATCTATCTTTAAGTTCATAAATCGCTAACTTTTCCATTTCCATATTTTATATTCTCGCCTCATAGTCGAGGTGCGGCCTGACAATTGAGTGCTAGCTCTTTATCTCTTTCATCCTGCATTAGTTCTTGCTGAAAATCCTTTCCTCGCGCATTCCAAAGGCGGCTTCCAGGGTAGTACGCAGATGTAGATTTAGAAACCCTTCATCTCTTCTGTCTACATACTAAAGTTCCGACACGACATGTGCACAGCGAGGAGCTTAGAGGCGTCGGCACCCCTGGAAATAGACGATGAATATGGAGAGAACACCTGAGCTGAAGTCGCCGAGGAATTCACATTAGAAGCGTAGTAGTGGGATCAATTCCATGGATGCTATATTAAGGGCGTAGGTTCGAGTCCCGCTTTAGTGTGTTAATCACCTGTTCATCTACATACAACAGCGTAAGCTGACTTGCACAAGCTGAAAGCCCTCCTGCAAGTTAAGAAGATCCTGTGGTTAGTGAGAGAGCTTCTTCCCACCGTAAAAATGGGCTTTGTCCCACATTTAAAAGGGAAATTTAACAAGAAGTAGGATAGGTATTAAAAAAATAACTTCTACCGTTCTTAAACCGTTACTTTCTTCCAAAGGAAGAAAAATACAGCCCCATAAGTAAACTACAGTCCATTCAAAAAGCTCCTTCAGAAGCCTATTGCAAGGAGAGTGAAATGTGTTGAAATGACAGGTCAAAATTACGCGTAAAGTTAAAGGAAAACTAGTGTACAAGAGTACTTGACATGCGAAAGTCTTATGGGAGAGTAAATAATACAGTGTGTCCCAAAAAGAATGACCCGATTTTAACTTGTAATAATATTGAAACAAATATCACTAGGCAAGCGAAACAGCGCCAGATGTGATCGGCATTGTTTAGAATTTTTGAAAAATCCGCTGAATGTCACTACGAGTGCTGATGTGGAGCGTGCAACCCTTAGATCATTGGTCTAACAATTAGGTCTAACAATAAGGCGCAGCCAGTCTCGCTGAAGATGACGTACAGGACCGCGAGAACAGACTTTATACTCTTGGCCTCCTAGGTCCCCTGACATAACACCATGCGATTTTTTCCTTTTGGGAAATGTTAAACGGCGTGTTTACGTTCCTCCCTTACCTCGTGACATTGATGAACTAAAAACAAGAATATCAGCTGCTGTAGCTTCAGTGACAGAAGACACCTTACGCTCAGTTTGGGATGAATTCAGCTATCGGCTAGATGTCGTCCGCGCAGCCAATGGAGGACATATTGAACTTTTATGATGGCTTTTTATAAAACTTTTTTGTCTTTTGTGAGTAATTTAGTATACAATATGTTGATGTTAAGCCCTTCTTCCTAATAAATAATCTTATTTAAAATCGGGTCATTCTTTTTGGGACACACTGTAGTTTGGATATGAATAATATAAGTAGTTAGTTACAGTAGGTACGTGAGGAAATCTCAAATCCCATATTACCCCCATTATTTCATGCTCTGTCTAAGTGTGAACAAGAGAGATTTTCAATTTCTGCGCATGCGATCAAATTGAGATGGATCACATAATGCATCTCGTTGACTATATCTGGCCATAGAATTTGAGTTTCTGTTTTTTATTTCGATTTTAACTTTAACTTGCATTAAAGAATGTATTTACGAAGAAGTAGAAGAAACAAAATCTTAATTTTATCCACCTATGAGTAAAGGAATTGCCAACTTATTCCATTTTTATTTCACATTTTTGAAGTCTAAAGTTCCATGCAGACCCACTCGAACGCATTCACTCCTCCATGTGCCCATTCCCAGATTGTCACTAATCAAACGTTCCATCCTCTTCCGCCTCTCTTCCCTCATAAATTCCCTTCCAGATCACATTGACCCGTTCTCCTTTCCAAACCACTCCTTTACAAACCGCGCTCTTTCCTACCTTAATAGAAACTCTTAAGGTCAATAAGTTTACTTAAATGTATTGTTATTTATTTAAATTTATTATGTTTTATTGTGTTTGTGCTTTTTAAGTATGTTATCTGTGCCACTATAAAATGGCAAACTATGCTGTACGTGGACAATTTGATAAATAAATAAATGAAAGTGCGGCGGAATTCGTTTCGCAAGTTTTCGCTGCACTTCCTTCCGGCGCGTTTTCCAAAGACGCGATTCGTTTTCGTCCAGGTGGGGATACACTCGCGGGTCAAGCCTGCCCAGACACCGCTCCCCGACGAGGACGCCGTGAATAATGCATGAGGCGCCCGGCCGCCTTCGGAAACCCATTCATCCACTCAGCCATAGATGCCTTAAACCGAGCGTGTTGGCGGTCGGGATGGCGCTGTAAAAACCCAAAACCACGCCCATTTCACCTGAAGAGCCTCCTCATTCCTGAGTCCAGACCATAAAGGTTACCAGGAGAGAGAAAGAGAGAGGGTTTTGAGGGTCTGACGTGAAGTCGGAAGAAGCCATATTGATCGACCGCGTTTGTTGACATAGCACTGAATGAAACAAGTACTTTGCGGGCAGACAAGCCCATGAATGCAAATGAACACTAAATGTGAAATTTACCATGAATAAAAACTCCTAAGCATTATTACTGAGCAGGATCAGAACCCGAATCTCCCGCGGTGAGCTAAAACACTGCATAAAGCTACTTTGCAGGCAGAGAAGCGAATGATTGCATTTAAACACTAAAGTTGAAAATTTCCATGAATAAAAATTTTTACCTTAGCCTGGATTCGAACCCGGATCTCCCGCAGTGAGCTAAACAGTTGCACCACTAAGCACTCTTCTTTCAAGGCGAATCATTAGTCAGGGTTTTACTGAATAATGTGTTGACGTAACAAGTCTACACTACGGCACAGTAGACGGAGGTCATTCTCGGTGAGTCAATGTTGGAGATGAGTCACTCTTCTTTGTCACTCTTCTGAGACAGACGTTTTCCAAAGTACTACATGGAAAAAGAAAATTTCTGCGTAGTCAGGCGCACGAGTGCAATGTTCTATATACCGCGAAAAACCCATTTAACTTTGCTGGGATTCGAACCCGGAACTCCCGATTGCCGGTCAAATAGGTTACCTGTTACCCCACAAAACACTCTTCTTCTTCTAAGGCGAATCCGAGACCGGGTTTTACTGAACAAGGTGCTGATTACACAAGGCTACAGTGTCACACAAGATGCGGAGGTCGTGATGAGTCACTGTCGGAGAATAAACCCCACCTTGTCATTATTCTGTGACGGACGTTTTTCAAAGTACTGCATAGAAAAAGTAACTTTGAGCACGGTCGCGCCCACGGGTGGAAAGGTATGTACACCGAGGATGAAATTCGCCGTGAAAAAATCATTTAGCTTCCCCGGGATTCGAACAAACCTGATTGCCGGTCAGGTATGCTATCAGTTATACCACCAAGTAATCTTTTTCCAAGGTGAATTTCAGACTGGGATTTACTGAACAAGGTGCTGATGGCTCAAGTCCACACTGTGGAATAAGAGGCGGAGGTCGTGCTTACTAAGCCCCTGATGGAGATGAAATGTTTTCATTACTACACAAATAAAAGTAACACAAATTACAAACGCGATCGTCCAGGGTAATTACCCAAGAAGAAAAATTGGGAGTGACAACACGTACCATTACTTAAAAAATTAACACAAATTAGAGACGAAAACGTCCTGGGTGATTAAAGAAAATTTGGGAGCGACTATGTGTAAGACAGAACGCCAATATTTCCGTTACATCACTCCTTTCTCCTTTATTTCCGCGTCGACAGAGAGAATTGTTGTTCACCATTATGACCCTCATTGTTTTCCTCCGTCGTCAGGGAGAATTGTTACAGAGAGAAACACGCCTACTTTCGTCACACTTCAGGCTGTGTAACTGGTGGTTGTCGGTGGTGTAATTGTTTTGAGTACCCGAATAAAAAATTGGAAGACTGGAGTTCGCATCTCAGCTAAACCCCAAAGTAGTTTTTCATGGCGATATTCACCCTGAATGCATATTCGCATTTGTTGAATTTCCGGTAAGCGCGCGTGTTAAATAATAAATCATCACTTTAGCTGTGATCCTAAGCTGCCAAAATATTCTCAATCCCGTTTAATTTTCTGCAGTTTTTATTTATCATGAGAGCTTACGTATTTCTCCCGAGTTCTAAATGGCGGGAATGGCGTTATCCTCTTTTCCCTGGCTTCATCAGCCAACATATGGTTGGAGGAATAGCTGGAATGCAAGAATTGCTGGGTCCGAGGGAAAAGATTTAAAAAATATACAAATAATTCCTACGGATAAGAATAGGAATTCACTTTCCGAAATTAAGTGCTGCATGGATTTTAATTTCCAATCACAAAAAACGCGCACTTTTTTGTGAAAGGCTGGCATTCTAAAATCCAAAAATACTCCACAAGGATTTTGAGGCGGATTTCGCGGTATTTTTGTAGATAAAGATGTAATTCATAAACGAAAAATGAATCCTTTAATTCAATGTGACATCCACTCCAAAATTATATCATAAAATAGCTCGACTTACAAGTAATAGCACCTTAAGCATGCTTTTTAAAGCAATGTGAAATTGTCAAAGGACAAGAGGAAGGGAAGAACGGTGAATAATGGGCTTGGATGAGTTATACATATGGAACTGGTGTTGAAGAATGTAAGAGAGAAGAATTTCGTAAGCGCGAAAGTATAGACCAATAAAAGAACTGGACAACCACTTCGGTATTTCGTTGCTAAGGGTTATTTATCAACAGATAACATTAGCAACGAGAGATAACATAATACAAGGCATGTCCAGATTGTAAGTACATTTCTAAAAATAATACAGTAATTGATACCTTCAGGTCGCAACACTTTTTGCATACGAATGAATATATCTTTCACTACCACCTTGACTGACATAGCGGATGGTTGGCGGTGGAAAGTTTCATTTTCCAAATCGACCAAAACCACGCATATTTTCGTGTTAATTTTAATATTTATTCCGCGCTAAGCTTTTCAATGAGCGTCGTAATTGACGAAAGGGTACTGGAAATTCACACTAAGTGCTCGGGGCGACTGGTTTGTTGCTAATTTGTTTGCTATAAACCAAACTTAATGAGAATCAGAATAACATCCCTCCAGTATAGACCTGCGTCTAATCAACTTTAGGATTGTTGACTGATAATGATAAAACAAGAATAAAATCAAATTATGGTAGATCCAACATGTCTATATTCGATAGAAATTAGAACTTCCACAACCACTACACCAGAAGATTTGAGGATTTGCATTCTATGCAACAAAATTTTTAATTGTGTTCCCAGGATCCCAAAGTCATGAGGGTAAAACTATATAATGTAATCCCGTACCACATTAAAAAAGTGACATCTTTGAATGCCTTCAAGGGACTGTTACATAACTTTCTCCTGGAGAAATGTCTCATTAGAGTTGAGGACTTATTTATGAGAGTGATTCTGTGTAAATCTGTTTTTCATACCTCTCATTACATCTTTAGATATGTGATGTGTTGTAGACATTCCTGGACATCTCTAGAGCAAATAAATAGACACATATTATCAACGGATAAAGTACTAATGGAGCGGAATAAGCAAAAAATAATATTTTCATTTAATAAAAAGATACAAACACCACAAAATAGAGCCATTAAATAAAATAAAACAAAGATATGTTAAATTTATAAACTCACTATTAACACTCACCAAATATTTATAACAGGACGAGTTTCAAAAATATTATTCAACCAAGTTATGGACATATTTCAAACATTTTATTGTCGCTTGGATACCCATTATTAATAGGGTGGTTTCTTATTATTTTTTATTGCCTGAATCAAACGATTATTACTCCAGGAGTATGTATTTCACGCTTTTAGATTTATAAATGACGATATCTATTTTTCGCGATGAAATGAAAAGTAAAGCCCGCGTGATGTAATTCTGGTTCCCGCTGCCGCCGTGTGAGGTGACCTTGACGCGAGGCTTTGAGCGCCGCTACGATGCAGGGTGCTAGCCGGTGGCAGAGTAACCACCTAGCAGGTAGGGCTTGGCTTAAATAAGGATTAATAATACCATTATCCAAAGGAAACTTTCCAACCATAGGCAATTTTAAAAGGGTGATTATTATGAGATGTTTCCCTGCGCTCTGTGCTCCATGCATGGATTGGTAATCTCAGACGATGTAAAACTCCTATCTACTCGTATAGAATCTAGGTCCCTGTGACGTCACGTGGAGAGGCATCGCATGGGCGCCAATTTGGCCTTTTTCAAATGAGAATAAAAATTGACCATTGCCATTCGTCTAAACCGGTATTTCTAAAACGAAATAACTTGTATATTATGAATACACTAATGGTGGGTAACGAATCGCAATCAATGCCTTTCTTTTTCTTTGATGACGGAAACTACCCTATTGTCATATGAATTTCTTCCCACAATTTCTTATGTACTGTACCGTATTTCAAAAATGCAAAACTGCTAGATTCTAGAAAAAGTGACAAGAAAAAACTAATGCATTATTGCTTATTACTAAATACCTCGGTAACACGGTAAACATTTAATACACCTTTTGGGTTTCCATTGCATATCGGAGGAAAGGAAGACCTAATGCCAAACTCAAGAAGGATGTTTAGGTTACAGGCCAGCCTAATTTGCACACGATTACTTGTAAAAATACCTTAAGCAGTAGAAAAACTAAATTTATAATATTTTACTTAAAATATCATGCATACAATGTAGATTGAGTGCATAAGAACAAATGACGATTTCACTGCAAGAGTAAATTTTCACTTCTTTTTTAAATAGATTTAAGAGCCATATTTCGTTGAAATAGACTGATGGAAAGAATTTCTAAATTTAGAAGCGACAACTTAACTGAATGCACGTTCCCATAAAATAAGATTTTTTAATTGATTAAAATAAAAATTGGCCATTTGATACTAAAATGACTGCCTCAAACAATTATGAGATAAGCAAATAAACTTCACATTAATTTCCATGACCATTAAAGTCAGAATACTCTATTGAAAGATAGCATAATTTATTCCAACATTAAGAATGTTGTCACGAACTCGGTAATTTTGAGGCAGCCTATGCTAGATGATATTAGTTCTAAATCACTCCGACAGTAACGTCACAAAAATTTAGAATAACTTGCTAAATTTGCTAAATATGTTAGTGTTATAAATATTTACCTTGCCATTGGTACAAAATGTGTTATCCTAATCATGCACTATTTCAAAGTCTGTGAAAAAATGTTTAGAAAATGCATATTCTTGGCATCTCACCAAAGAGAGCAAGAAAAAATATTGCGGTAATCATTAGATTTCATGAGTTATAAATACAATTTTAGTAAGTAGTTTTTACGTACGTACTGACACAGTTAAGAGTCAGTTATGGTATCACTACACGAGCTATATGTATCTTTAAGTGAAAGCATAATGTATTATTAGATGGTAGACATAAACAGGTTCTCCTTAAAGGATTCCTAAAATTACTCTATATTTGCTATCGAAATGTAACTTTTTGTATGGAGTAGTACATTTTAAAAAATTAATTTAGGATAATTATTTTTGATTCAACAATATTTATCATCTGAGAAAAATAAGAAAAAGAAGAGTATATACTTTTGATTTCACAAGAGTAACATCCTGCTGACTAAATGATGAGCCACACTTTAGGCATTTCCTGAACTTACATCAAACTGTAAAGATATCCAAGACGTTGAATATATGCTGAAGATATCTGGTACAAATACAATGTTGGACGGGTGCTGAGAGAAGAGGGAAGTCCTGAGAGAAGAGTGCTTGAATAATCCGGGAGGCGACAGAGGGATTCTTTGAGGGGAGAAAACGAACGCCATCAAGTGTAAGGAGGGGGAAAGAAGCAACCGTCCATCCAATGCAATATATAGGGGAAAGTCAGTCGGTACTGCTACGGCGCGCCGTTGCCAGGTGTTTGTTTATCTCTTCGGACACAACGTTGCTCCGCCCCCACCCTCTATTTGCTGGTGGGAGGGGGGCAATTGTGCGGGCTGGAGTGTGAGACAAGGCTGCCCCCTGTCGCCCTTCCTTTTTTTAATCTATTAAAATGACGGAAGCTTAGAAAGAGTTCGATGAGGATATAGATTTTGGCTGGTCGATGTTTAAGTTCATGTCTTGGTTTGCTGCTGACCAGATAATAAGATATTCGTGAACCACTCTGTCTCCCTACTTTTTTTTTTCCTTTTTAACTCACAAAAACACCTACACCTTTTCATTCTTCTATAAACTCTATTATCTTCCCTCTCCAATGGCCAATAACATATCCTCATCGAATCTTTAAATGTAATCTTGAGCCTTTCGCACTGAAATTGGTGTGTGGTCTGATCATTAACTGTCGACATGCAATTAAAATTGACCGTCGGCAGTTACATTCGATAATTATTTATAATTCATTGTAATACGGCAGGCAATTTATGCAACACGCATTGCACAAAAGTAAAGCGTGCAATTTAAATCCACGGGGATAAAAATATCATCTTCCGCGGTAGCATACACGTTCAACACTCTCAGGAGCTAAGCGGTCCCCCGCAAAGCACAATGGGATTGCGGGTTACATACATTCACGGCTAAAAGTTAATTCCTACGCTCATAGCTCAAACAAAACGTTATTTTACTTACATCTAGAATTGAATTATTTTTACAAAGCCACTTATACCTAGAACCTAAAAAATTATTTGAGCTATCTGATGCTATAACAAGAGCAAGAAATTGAATAATCACATATTAGAAGGTGTAATGTTTTCTGTTTCTTTGGATAATGGTCGACTTTGCTCAGATAATTTGTAAAACGGTTTCTGTAGTTCAGAGCTGTACCAGCAACCTTGATTTTATGATTTTTAAAATTATTTTTCTTAAATGCAGAAGTTTGGATTGGTTGCTCACTCGGTCGGTGTGAGTTTCCACTGTGGCTCTCCCAACACTAGTGCATTGTTGTCTGGTTGCGTAGCGACACACTTGAATAATGTTTACACATGGGAACGAGTCGGTGGCCTCAAAAAGGAGTTTCTCCGAAGGAGCACCGATATTCCGCAATGCATGCCGTGCTGAATTTTAGTTTAGTTGTGTGCGGAATGTACTTCTTACTATCTTATGCGTTAGCGGAATCACGAAGTTACATTACAAACCGCCCACCAAAGCGTGAGCCACTTAGAAACCCTCTTCTGATGTGTCCAGGACAATCTCCTCATATTGTCCCCTGATGATTAAGAAGATTTTTAAGCGATTTCTGGTGGGCAGTGTGAGAGGCAACAGTCTACTTCTATCACATGACTAATATCAACAAATTCAGTATTTTTCACTTCATGAACATTCTAAACAGTCCTAGATATGGCCGAAAGCGCTACGACAAAAATTAAATAAATTGTATCCATGATACATATTTCTATGAAGGAATGTTGCATAGTTTGCATCGGTTTCCATGACAGATGACAACGGATTATCGGATCAACATGCATGTAAGCGATATGAGATTATAAGTTGCAATGATTCTCTTTTCAATATTGCATAAAATCCGAGAGAATGGATATCGAAGTTTTTATGCCGGCATGTGGAAATTTTTAGCCCCGTACTACAGACTATGTAATCATTTGAGAAAGGCTCATGATTCCACGGCGTACATTTGAAATATCCTTTCCATAACTATATGGCGATACCTTGAAATTTCACAAAAGAATTTCGGCTTCATTTGGCCTTCAAAATCTAACACGTGTTTAAGCAATTGTTTTATCGTGTTGTTTTTTAATCCATAATAATTCTATTGCATTAATAAACAGCCTCTTAGCCTAAACAGAATTGTATTAATAAATAGTATTTAGTATTCAATTCAATTATTAACTGACGTTTAAAACGAGTATTTTGAGGAAATTTTAGGGACGTCAGTAAATGTAACCGTTACTAAAAAAGGTATTTTGATGTAAAAGGGAGGTTAGAAATTGCATCAAAAACGTGTAGAAGTAATTCGTATAGAACTTAGCTAATACATCTCATTTTACTATGAGCTAAGAAAGACAAGCAAAATGGCTGAGGGTGAGGCCTAACAGCTGTTGCTGTCACTAAGCATTGCCTATTATCATCAAGAAGAAATAACGTCAGGTATCGATCTATAATGTGAAAAACCACTCATTTTTGTTTAGTATCTCCTCTATGTAAATCACATTTCCCGATGAATCATCAAAGATTGCTGTCAAGGATACCGGAAATCATGTATTTACTTTTTCTGAATTAAAAAAATCATAATTTTGTATAAAAAACGAGCAAAATCCGGCAGGGGTCACAATAACTGTCTTTGATTTAGACAGTAGATAATAGAATACTAATCAAAAGAGTAAAAGCTGCAGAAACGTTCTCTAACTTCAATTTGACTGGAAATGGTATGAAATTTAAATTTCTCACTCAATTACTAAATCTAATCGATTTCAATTTAATCATTGAAACAGATTGTTAAGGAGATGTGATATTTTATATTTAAAAGAAAAATATTTAAAAGAAAAGGAAACTGAAAATCATATAAGAAAAGTGACTGATTGAGAAAATTGATAAGGAATCGTTTATTCAGCTATCTCTCAAAACATTCACAGCCCTTTAACTTAATTGAAAGTACTTTTAGAAAATCAAATTATGAAACCATTTCCCTTCATCAAAAGCTTAGCTTATTACCCACCAGAAAAGGGGCCTTTAGGCTCTGGTCAAACAAATTAAAAGGCACATATGTGTCTTACATATATTTGACGTCTAACGCTATCGGATGAATGGTGCTGAAATATAAGGACAAATTAAGTGACTGGAATACGTTCGTTTTTTACTCTTTAGACCTAGATGTTAGGTGATACGCATATGTCAATTTGGTAGAAATTTGAGTTAATGGACGGCTCTGTTCGCTCTCCACTCTATGAAAGCAGAGAGTCTCTTCTTCCCATGAGTCCCAGGGGGTCAGTTCAAAGTCACTCAAATCTCCCAACCTCTATCACTCATGATGTTTATAGTCCACGCCGTTCATTTTCTTAATAGAAACTGCAATCTTCCTAATTGAAAGGCTGAACCTTATTTCCTCGTGCCGCTTAATCCATCGGCGCAATATGTCTACCTCGCTAAGTTAGACAGCTGGTTAAATGTTAAGGTAAACGTCCTTTATAATCCAGAGTTGCTTCTAAGAAACTTGCATTTTGAATATCAATGTCATATGAGGGGGTTAGAAGCCAAGCAAGGAGTACAATTAATTTTTTCCTAAACAGAGCTAGGTACAGAAATTAATAGAATAAATATACAAAAACTTGGTTGCCAAGGGATACGAGTAATTATACGTTCTGTGCTGACATTGAGTGGAAAATCAAATGCACTACTAAACATCTAGTTGGTCTCATTTGTTTTCCATACCTAATTTCTGTACCTATCTCTATTAAGAAAAAGAATCGCTTGCAACCCTTGGGTTCTCACTCACTAAATTATTTTAAAAAAGTGTACATCTAGCAAGGATGGATCTGAACCACGAGTTATTTTTTTATCGTAGAGCTGATAGGTCAAATATCTATGTCCAAAAATATTTACGATCGAGTTGAAAATGTGAGCGGTTTTAAATGAAAAATCTTCAGATTAGAGTTTTCTCTTAGGTAATCTTGGCTTTCTGAAAGAAGGACGATGCAATTCGAGATGGGATTCATGCGTGACCGTGCGTGTGCGTAGCGCGGGAGTTAGAGAGATTACGGGAGCGATTGCGGCTGGCGTGACTGGCGGCGGATCACAGTGACGCATAACAAGGGTGATATATGCAGAGGCTCAATTGTTCAGAAGCTTGGATAATCGGAAAAAGTGATCAGAAAAGATTTTTGGCCTTCGAGACGTGGTTGTGGTGGAGGATGATGAAGATAAATTGGACGGATAGGGTTAGAAATGAAGTGTTATAAAGAAGAATAGGAGGAGAATGGACAATATGGATCACTATGGATTAAGGAGACCATGATGCATTGGACACACATAGTGGGATAAGCATAAAAAAAAAGTTTTGAAGGAATCTTTCCGGACCATAAATCAAAAATGCAATGACCGAAAATAATTAAAACTTTTAGAAAAGATCCGCACAACGGTAGACTTCCGGGTACCGTCCGCGTTGTCATTTAGACGATGACGTTTCACCTACAAAACAGTAAATGAAACATCGCCATAAAAATGAAAGCGCGGAAGGAACCCGGAAGTATACCGCACTGCTAACGGTGTTTAAGTTAACTTAAACACCGTGAAAACCTACATCAGAAATTTTTAGAAAAGATGTAGTTTTTGCCACAGGCAATTTTGAGACGGATTCCAAGATGTAAGATGTAACAGGTAAATGAAGTCTGACTGTAGAAAACTATATCGATAAATAAGTACAACACGTAACTCAACAACAACACGTGTCTCGAAAATAGCAATTTTTCAGGAGAGCAAAATAACGATATATTTTTTATTGTATATAATTTCAATTGAAATTGAAAACCAAAAATACATATAGCTGAAGAAGACGTATACATTTGCAAACAAAGAGTCTTTTTTTGCTTGAATATTATTTTTTAATAACAGTATTAGCAATATTAACTCGGACCGGCCAAATTTTTAGATATGTGTTGTTAGAACTTAGCCATCGATATGCAAAAGGTGGTTCTTTAAAGTTTACGGAAAGAGCAATGTCTGTGGTGCGGCGGCCAGAAGACCACACCTTTGAAATTGCAAAGTCAAACAATTCCCTGAAATCTATTTGAAATTAAAGATGGACCAAAATATTGGCCATATTTGATACCATGAATTTTTATTGGAACTTTGGACCATTTCTGTGAATAAATTTTTAAATTGCATCCCGAAGTTCCATTTCTCATTAAAATATTTCATTTCTGTGATCTCTAAAGTCACAGTATTGCGATTTTAAAAGTAATTTTAGCACCTAACGAGCCATTGAAATGGCATAATAAGCGATTGTTATCCATTCATTGCCATTTTGAAATTCAATCAGCATTGGTGAAAATATTTTTGGAGAAAAGCGACTGAGTCAACGAAAATGTTGGAAAAGTGATGGCTATTTTTATGCCATTTTCAAAGCACGCCCTCCGAATACCTCGAGAAAGTAAATTCGATCGATGTCAACAAGCACACGAGTCGAAATTTTCGCCAAGTACCAACCCAACTAATGAGGATCTTCACCGCCAGATGGAAGCATGGAGAAAGAAGCAGGTGGCGCCGCGCGAGCGGAGAATGCGGTAACGACGAAGGAGCTTCAATTATAAAATCGCATGGCGGGCGAAACGATCGCCTTATGGACGCCGTTTCGATGTCAGAACACGTACATATGACATTAGTAGTTCTACAGTGAGGACTACAAAGAGGTAGTTTACCCCGTAGAAGCTTGATTAACGTTGACATTCATGGACGTAGGCGTATTTAGGGGGAGGAGGCACGTGCCCCCCAGACTCTTAAAAAATAACCAAGCTAATTGAGACTTTATCATTACGTTCGTTTTATTTTATGCAATACGGAGCCTAAATCATTTAATTTGATATTAATAACTTTCTAATCTAAATAAAGAGAATATTTTATACAGTATAGTTGTATTTTATTTTTAATCTCAAACATGAGAAGACTTATCAAAATCTTGTGCCCCCTCCCCAGAAAAACCCTGGATCTGCTCCTGTTCATGGAGAATTTTAATCGGATTACAAACGTGTCCGCGAAGCGGTAATGAGTTTTGTGCGATCCATTAATTCTCAATATTTGCAAGTTCGGTGCTGACTGTCCTTTGCAAATATTGTAATTCATATACATTCTTACGGATATATGTTCAATCAACGGATTTGGGCATATAATTTCAATGTGCACACATTGTATTTTATAAAATTTAACGCAAATTCAAAGGAAATCAATATTTGCAAGTTCGGTGCTGTCTATCCTTTGCAAATATTGAAATTCATATATATTCTTACGGATATATGTTCAATCAAAGGATTTGGGCATATAATTTCAATGTGCATTCTTGTATTTTATAAAATTTAACGCAAATACAAAGGAAATCAATATTTGCAAGTTCGGTGCTGTCTGTCCTTTGCAAATATTGAAATTCATGTATATTCTTACGGATATATGTTCAATCAAAGGATTTGGGCATATAATTTCAATGTGCACACATTATATTTTATAAAATTTAACGCAGATACAAAGGAAAGCAGCATAATTCGAGAAAACAGTACTACCAACGGACGAACAAAGAGCTAAACACAGATGAAGTTGTTAAAATTTTCGCGGTCCATATACTTATTGTCTATGCACTGCAGAAAAAATAAGTCAAATATTTTTTCATGGCGAACTTCATCCTTTGGTGTATTTATCTAATTGTCAATAGTTAAAAATTTTGTGTTAACCCGCGGCTTGTGGCTTAAAAGTCGTCAACGTTTCTTCCCCTTTGCTGTGGACCTCTTCAGGACTAATGTGCTTTGCAAGGGTTGTGCATCTGTTAATAGATCACAGCCGGCCTCAGTGGCGATGGGGTAAAGTCATTGCCTGCCAAACCGTAGGACGCGGGTTCGAATCCCACCTGGATAGGTGTTCCCTAACCAGGGCATGGATGTTTGTTTCTTGTTTTGTTAATTCCTCCGTTGTAAAAGACCTTGTGCTGTTTACGGGGAAGTTGAAAATAAATAAATACATATATTCACGGTGGAGGAGGGAAATGTAGAGGGGGTTTGGAATGGAACATTCAGGTATTTTCTTTATTAATAGATATTACTGGGGGACATGCATTTATAATCATCTGTCCTTGGTCCCTGTTGAAAATTGTGGGGTGTTTACAAATTTCCAGGGCTTACCAAAAAATGCTCGATTTGTACCTTTTAAATGAATTAGACAGGGAGTCCCGAGAGACCTAGAGACTAATTGCTAAGGTTGGATAGTTCGAGAAATTAAGAATTAATATTTTTCATAGTGACACGGTGGACATTACAATGGTGTACCTCACAATTTATCCAGGTCCGACGTTGAAATACGAGAAAAAATATTCTGAGCAGATAGATAAAGAAATTCGTTTTCCCCCGAAAGATGGATGACCTCTACAAACCGATATAGGTGGGGTAGGTAGCCAAGTTCTTCAATGCATAACTTATTCTATTTTATTTCAAACAACCGGTATCCGGACACCGCAGATCACACGTCTATTGAGTCACCATGTGGGTAGTATAGGGATATGGGCGAAAAAAATAGCTGGGGAATAACGAGAAAATTTCACCGAAAAGTTAAAAGCTTAAAAGATGATATATCATATTTCAGGAAGGCTGACATATCTAGTGAAATAAATGCTGAATATAGGGACTTAAGTAATTAACCAGGTTAATACATGTTTATTTGTAAATTTGTTAATATTTGTTCAACTTACACTATCAATTTCGAAAATCAGCTATCATTAAAGCAGGGTAACCGTGTTGCCTACGATATCACCGATAAATTTGGTGGGAAAAAATTTAAAGTGACACTTAGGTGTGGGGAAAAAATGAAACAGCTGCACGTGGCCATTGGAGATTACAGAAAGCACATATCTTCTACGGAGACTAAATTGATCGAATAAAACCTGTCTATTCAACGCAAAAATGTGTTGTAGCTGCAGCACGCCAATCGAACGAAAAAATAAATTTATGTCATCTCGGAAATTATTTCAAAATTGCTGTTTTCTAATTCAATTCAAGGTAAATGCAATGCTTCATGGAAATAGCACCAGAAAAAGCTGTTAAGTTTGAATAAGCTGCTATGGGGATGAGTTATAAGCAACAATTAGCATGTCAGCTCTCCTGCAGGTTTTTTCCCCGCGCTGTTTCGTTGTAACTAAAGACAATGTTTCAAAATAGTTCCATATCTCCTGCCAAGTTCCAAGTTAACCAATTGATCAGGTAAACCACCTTAAGAAGAGAAGTGGAAATTTCATGAAACATTGCAGTCAGTTCTAAGAAAACAGAACGGGAGAGAACTTAAAAGAAGAGCTGAAATTACTCCAGCCTGTGGAGCCTTATTATCTAACACAGCAGTTAACATTCGTACGCTTTTATCAAAAATATACTGATGTGAGGTGAGTAATGAAATAAAAGTCATTAGAAAGATATATGTGCCGTTGTCATCTAGCTGTACCTCATTGTGAGTTAATTGTAAATCGTATTTGAATTACGTTGGTTTAAAGCGCTTCAGTCACCAAAAATATCGCGAAAAGTGAGAACTTAAGAATCATTTCATTCAATAATAATCAGAAATCATTAATCATCATAAGGTAATATAAACACTAAAATGCTTTCTATTTTTCTCCTAGTTTTATAATTGAATTCTAAACCCCGAGGATAATATTAGACGTGTCCAAATGTTTTCGGGGAAGAAATACAAAGTTTCATTGACTACCACTCAAGAAAAAGAAATCTGTAAAGGCTAGTGGTCGACGACTACATTCCTTGTATTTTATGTACTACTAATTCTATGTCTTCAAGTACCAGTCCTTCCCATTCATTTACATCGAAGAAAAACTTGCTCACAGTCCCTCATAGACCGTGGCTGTCACTGCTTCGAATATGCAGCTAATTAGAATTTCGTGAGAGAGCAACACGAAATAAACCTATTGTGATGCAGGGGTATAATTAAGCCGTAGAGGGGTAATTTGCTTCGTGAGAGATTTCCGTCGAAAAAATTCGGAGGCCAAGCGAATAGAGCTGTGCTTCGAATACCCTCTGGAATATTTTAATCGCCCCCCGCAGGAACAAGCCGCAGGCACAACTTCAGTGAGTTCCACAACGCCGTTCGTTTTCATCGAATTGGTGTGCAGTTGGTGATTTCATCTCAACGAACACAGACCTACTGAATATGCCGGTGTTGTTAGGCTTAAAACCGCTGATAGGGAATATTTCATCGAGTGTACTGACTTCACAGTAAAGTAAATTTAAATCCGCAATTTGATTTCGTGGAAAGCCTTAAAATTAAGAAGACTTACTATTCCCTTTCAAACCGGCATCCTTTTTTTTCGGGACGTGACATTCGTTCAAACTTAGGATTTGACTTAAAATTTTAAGAGGAGTCAAGACATCAACAATTTCCTGGGTCTCAAATTTGAAGACTACTAGTTTCTCGGGTGAAAATGTTTTATTATTTTTAAGGTGAAAACTACAGTCTTAATTTAAAAATTTTGATCACCTGGGGTATAGAATAAAAGAGTAACTACGTCTCAAGACTAAAGTTCGATTGAATTGAAATTGAGAATTGAAAATTAAAAAAATCAAAGCATGCTGCTGCAAGAAATGAACAAAATTATAAAAATATAACTGGTGGCAGGGAAAAAATACTGATTACACTATGAAAACACATTTAAAAAACAGGAGTAGGTAATTATGAAGGTGATGTTCAACAATAAGAATCATCGCTACGGTTCAGGGACTGAAGATAGCAATGAATGGATTGAGTAAGTGAAGACAGCGTCGAACCAAGATGGTTGGCATCACCAGTGGAAAATGATAAATTTCATTCAGCATCAAAATACACGATTGAAGAAAGATACCAGTCACACATATCAGTCGACAAAATGCAGAATATTTTATGACTATAAAAAATTAAATCTTAAGTAAAATGAAAAAACTACGATTGTCTGAGTGGGTTGATGTCTTACCTTGAAGCTAGAGGTAATCTATAATGTTACACTTATCACTGGCTGCAGTCAATTTTCCCCCAGTGAAGCGCCAGTATTCGAACCCGCGCCCTCCTGAATGGGAAGCAACCTAACAACTCTCTTTCAGAAATCATCTCTACACTGATAATTTATCTAAATCTACATACTACCCCGCAAGTCGCCTAATAAGGCATGTGGCAGGTGGTGTTAGGACACCAGCCGTCTACATTTAAAAAGCAAATGCCCAAAAAATTACGAATAACATTTATTTAAGACCTTTATGATTCGGGAGAAAAACGAACTCCCGTATCTATCCGTTCGGCGAAATATCTCTCTTAATTTTTCACTTCTGTCGGGCCTGGAAATATAGCGGGGCTCTGAGATGTTTTTCTCCGTGACGCTCCTAAAGATATCCATTCTCAATTGTTAAAGCGATATAATCCTGACCGATACTCCGACGCTTATCAGTGGCTGCAGTAAATTCTTCCCTCCGTGGAACGTCAGGATTCGAACTCGCCCCCATCCTAATGGGAAGCAACCACTCTTCCATCGATCGCGCATGCCTCCCTGCCAATATGACCCTCATTAAGGAGGGTTCGTTCCCTGAGGGCCACGCCCCCTTCCCGATTGGGCAAAGTCTTCCTTCCTTTAGTGCCCCTCTCCACTTCGCACTCGTCGTCTGTGCAGTCGCCCTCTCTCTCTCTTTCGGAGGCGCCACTCACGGCCAAGAGCCCTCTCGGCGACGAAGGGCCCCCACGGGGGTCTCCCACGAGAGCCCTCCACGGGCCCCGCACACTTGTTTGATGACCCGCTCCCCCTCTCCTCTCTCTCCCCCCCCCAACTGCTGCTCCACATCGAAGCGCTCTCTCTGCCCGAAAATTTGATCGGCCGACTTCGGAAGAGAGCGAGGAATTAAAAGAGACATGGCCAGGGAAATTAGTACTTGGCCGATCGCTAAATCTCTCCAACGTCAAAATCTCAAGTCTTGAACATTCGTTGAAATACAATGAAGTTATCATACTAATGGAGCTTTTCCTGTTTTCATAAACTATTATTGTTTTCTTGAATTGTAAATATAAAATTTGATTTTAATTTTTTTTCAATTATATATACATGTACAAGGATTGTATGAATATTTAAATTGTAGGCTTATACCATAAACGGAATTGTCAATAACTATGTAAATTTATTAAGAACATACAATAATAGCTCAAGGATATACAGTGCATAAACATTGTAAATCATAGTATTGTTATAATTAAAATAAAGATTAAGGAGGGGTAAATTCAGTAAAACCCTCAAGAAAGGTATCCCGCCCATCCCTGATTAGGGAGGCCGGTGCGAAGAGGATGGAGAAACGCACAGCTTGAAATACGGAGCGAAGATACCCTCGGTAGAGGGACAAGCTTTATTTAATGGTCTTCACACCTTGTCAATGCGTGACAGAATATCTGCCAAGGTTTCTCTGGCTAAGATCGCCACCATCATGAGGGCACAAAATGACGTTTTGGAAATGCCCATATTAGTATAGACTAAGAGGCTACGGAGATTAATTTGGAGAGTAATGACGTCAACCGTGACACTGGTTTTGCCTCTAGTCACACCTGTAGAGTCAGCCTGAATTTAACTAAGGATAAGAAGCACCTAGCAATAATCATCGTAAAAAACAAAAACGAATAACAATAATGAATTTTTCTGTCAAAAGTTTAATTAATGGACGTTAAAACACGATCACGTAACAAAAAATGAAGTTTTCTCAGTCTTCATACCAGGTCAATGCGTAACTGTCAAAGCTTCTCTGGATAAGACAGCCACAATATTTAGGGCAGAAATATCATTTTTTAAATGCCCAGATTACTTCTCCGGACTTCGAGATATTCGTGTAGACCACCCAAAATTGCTGCGGAGATTAAGTTGGAGAGTTATGACCGGTTTTGTTTCGAGTTTTACCCTGGGAGGAACCTGAATTTAACTGTGGATAAGAAGCATCTAGTAACAATCAACATAGAAAAAATAAGATTATAAAAATGAATTTACTCGTAAGTTTAGCCCGTGACTTCAGGCTTAACTGTGTAAAACCTTTTCATATGGAAACGGAAAGAATAACATTTGCTTGGTGCACTGATGTACATTTGATGAAGCATGACTTGTTTTGATACCATAGTTACATCGCCAACGTCAACCTGACGAGGTAGTTATGTTTTGAACCCGGGTTGAGCTTTTTCAAGTATATAAGTGATCCTAACAAAGTTAATTCTTTCAATATCCCTAAATAAAATCCCTGTAGACGGTGGCCTATTCACCGAGCCTTCGTCACATTTCGTCAGCCTTAGCATAAATATGAACTCATTTCCGTTTTTTTTTAGCATATCCGCCTGAGAGGGCAAGGGAAGAGCGGTAGAGAGAAACAGTTTCCTATTTGAATGCCTTAAAATACTACTCCATTGTCATCGTCATAGTAATTATTATTATTATTATTTTTTGTTTTCGTGGGGTTTCACAGGGTGCTGAGCGCGAATGTTCTTTTTTGCATCATTCACTTGAGGAAGGGGTCAGTCATCAAATGGGGTCGTTTGTTCGCTGAGGTTTATTTCATCTTTTTTATCTCCTAATTATCTACTACCCCATAAACATTCCAACACGGTATTATCTAGTTGTTAGGCTCTCACCCAAAAGGCCCGGCTTGGATTCCCGGTACTCATCCCGGTCCCATTTTTTTAGGGGTTAGGTGGAAGACGGGATTTTCTAGTCCCAATCTCGCCCAATTAAGTTGATTAATGTTACTATTATCATTTTAAGAAGTCATCGCCTTAGTGTATATCGTTATTTGGATTCGTGGGCTTTTACAGGGATTAGCAAGCGAATGTATTTTTTTTTGCATTAGTCACGTGAGAAGGGGTCACCAAACTGGGTTCGTTTTTTTCGCTGAGATTAATTTCATCTTTTTTTCTCCTAATAATCCATCAACATTATTTTCCACGTCGTGTACCCCAAAAAGAAGCACGAGAAAACGATCGCTCCAGGGAGCTGCGTTCATTATTTAGAGTTTGATTTTTTGCTTCACGGTTGAATGGAGACGGTGGATGGCGTGGGGGTGAACGACAATGGGTGCGCATCAACCCTCCTTAGCATCCAAAACACGCTTTCAAGCAGAACCACGCTCACACATCCAACGAACAATCGCTCTGCTTGGCGCTTCAATAAGCGATGTCACAATGGATCATACACGTGTTTCTAGGAGTTCCAGGTTTCTATGCCATGCGTCAACTCGCTTCATTTATCGAGAGAACACACCTGAGGCCGGTCCACTAATTTTTGTTCTCCATTGATTATGCCTGAGTTTGAAAATAAAGGCGGTACGTCCTATTTTTTTAATCCGACGTTTACTTCTCGAGACATTCGCGCAATAAATGCGACGGCCATACATTTAGCGGTCTATATATGATTCAATACTATAGGAACGGTTTACAACGGCCTATGACGGCCCTTTCACAAATAAGTTGATGACGTCACGAACTCATGCCTTGCAGATCGATGCTTCCCGGCTAATCCTCTGCCTTTTGCAAGGACCTCACGTGGTTCGCCATTGTTAACACTCTTGTGATCGCTTCCTTTTCATGATAAAAGGTTCACCATGAACTAGTAAATGAACCAGAACTCTGATGACGTCAACAACTCATGGAAAGTGGACTGCAACTTTCTCGTTTTCTTATTTTAAACTTAATTAGAGAATGGCTGAATGGGGACTTTTTTACGTTCACTCCGTAGACAAATATTTACAAGCGCACTATCTATTCGATTTTATTTTATTTGCTAAATACTGGTGCTCTAACATTCCTTGCATGGCGCCCATTGTGGCGGCTTGCGGGAAGGATGTTTGTGAAGATAAAAAATCATTATACCACATCGTCGATCCAATTAAAGAAAGCCAGCACCTCCTCGCACACTACCTAATTCGATCCTTTATTTACACTTGGAATTGATTGCCGGGGAGCTTTTAATGGTCTGAAATTGTCATCATTCTAATATCCACATTATATTCTGGGACGCAATCCCCACATCAACGGCTCTTTAGCTCCTGGGCGTCCAGATGGGATTCCCGTGCTCCATGCAAATCTCAAGTGACCACTCGTCTCCCTCCGAAAGATGAAGGAGAAGAGGCTAACTCAGCCGACATGCTAATTCGGGGCAGGAACCATTTGAAAGCTCACTCACCTCGACACCCAAGGAGAAAAGAAGGCGAAGCTTAAGCTTAGAAGACGCCAGAATCAGAGGAGTAAAAAGAGTGTTTAATAGCAAATGAAAGATTTGTAGAGAAAATTGGACGTAGTTTTCATTACTTTCATCGAGTCAAAGGCGAGTTGTAACAATGGAGGTTCCTGGTGAGGGCATACTCCTCCTACCGTTGGTAGGTGAAACTAGGGGGCGTGGGATTTCTGCCTGTCCGACATATGTTCCACTTCAGGTAAAGAAGAAATACCAGTGGTTCTTATGATGTAAATGCCAACCAAAACTCAAAAGTACCTTCAGAATGCTTAGGTAGACTATCGTTACATCAAAATTGACGATTCAGTTAACACTCACGCTTACGGGAAACACAAGAAAAACAGTTGATCCACATGGCTGTCTGAGTAATGCACAGCGGTTAACAGGATTCATCTAGCTTTAGTTTTGACTACCTACGAAACTCTTTAGGATCCTCTAAGCTTGTAAATCTACTTTCGTAGATCGCATCCTTTACGTACTCCATTCGCCCTAAGAGCAAATATAAACAAAATTTCTCAAGATGGCTGCGCAGTATAACCACTTGCTTAGTCCAAATTGCAAGGCGCAACTCCAACATTATAATGGTAAATGGACCAGATTACCTGAGGAAATACCTAAAAATAGATGTTCTCAATCCTAGATATTCTGATTAATTTTTTGTGAGCATTGAATTTAGTTAAGACAAAATTTCCAATCTAAATAAACAACACGAAAACAAGCACCAACGTCTTGGTCAGCCAATCAGAACCAATTATTAATCACGTGATTAGAAATTTTAATTTATAAATAATATACGGTTGTCGCGGGTGGATGAGGAACCCCGATGTGATAACGTTTACAATTTTCGAAGCCAACAATCAAACTCGCCATTTGCTTTCAATGAATTTGAACATCCCAAGCCATTCGGTTCATGGAGGGATAATATTCGTCCCTTCTTTCTTAAGGGCCGTACGGGGCACGTCATTGTGCAATATGACGTATGTACGAAGGCGCAATCACTAAAGCTTTCTGTAAAGCGGTGAATTGCTAGAACACATGCGAAAATGCGTGGATGCGAGATGGAAAATTAGCCCCTGCACTAATTCCAAGCTCCAATTCTCGCAATTACAACAAGCTTTCAGAGCAAGCCAGCGCAATGACGTGCCACGTGTAAAACGGCTTTAATGGTCGGCTACATGCTCGATGAGACGTATTAAAGAAAAATATTACTTTCCTGATCCTGAATCAAGCCGCACTCGATTGCCGCGTTCGTATATTGAGTGCTCACTCGAGTCCCGAAGTTTACTAAGAATATACTCCATAATTGATACGTCGAGTCCCAACTAAAATTGAGTCGACAAGTCCCAAGATGTTGCCCCGCTTTTTTGAAATGAGATATCTAACGTCCACTTGTGACTCCAGTTAAGCTAGTTTTTGATGAGCCATGAGTTATGAGACTTTAGTTTGCTGTATAGTTATACAGATTTTACCACTGAAAGTTACCACAATTACTCTCGATGAAGTGAGTTGAAAATGAGTAAGTTTTTAAAAATACGAATCTAAAAACAAAATGAACTTCATTTTGAGATCTGAACCTCTGAGAAAGATTGAGGACTCAATTTTTAGTCAGGTTCTGGAATGTGGAATCAAACTGTCGAACACGAAGCTTAACGCTTAATTAAACTCGAATGAGCTAAAGTTACGTAACTCCTCGCATACGGTCTTGTTAACCCAGAATCAAAACCTTCAAAGTAATAATTGTCACAGGATTAGAAATAAATGTGAGTTTTAGCAATAAGAAACTGAAACAGTTTAAAGCATTTTATATTGTTTATACATTAGATATATTGTTAGTTTTACAATAAATTGTTTGACAGATAATTTTCAAGTGCTGTTATACACTCACGACGATACGTAGAGGGGTATTTTTCAAGACGCAAACATTCGCGTCGGGTCAAAACGCTAAATCATGATACATAATGCATACATCCGGTCACAAGAATGGCATGGAATGAAAGAGAAAAGTAGTTACGTTATGAGATTATATGGGACGTAGATTTCTGAAATATTTAGCTGAATGTAAGTCTTATTCATCTATAAAAAAAACCTCTAGGATCACATAGACCCGAGAAATCGCGACAACTAAGGTAAAAGTAATTAGATTTTGATAAAACTTTGCTCACATATTCTTTGAAAGACGCACTTTCAAGAATCCAAAGAATGTGGATTACCAAGTTCCATTTTGAGATATTAGACGGTAAAATTAGAATAATGTAATATTAAAAGGAGAAATACGGTTTTCTTTAGCTAGCGAAGCTGTTTGTAACAAGACGCTGTTGAGGCGGCATTCATTAGCAGCAAAATTTGTTCAAGAATCTAAATATGTACGGGAAAGTATAAGTTCATGATGAAATAAGAAAGATATTTGCGAAAAACTGCCTGAAACTGGCAAGATGGCCTCCGGGATCTATTGTACTGGCATCGCAAAACGAAGACCCGCACACCGACTTCGCCTAATTATGCGCGTATAATTAGTTTGCCGTCTTTGATATTCATCTTACATATCTTTTGTTGATAAATAAACATATTTATTTAGGATTTACCACTTAAGTTGTGAATATTTAGTCAAAAGTGTCGTCAACAGTATACTGTGCAAAGTTTCAGCATTGTTGAAAGAAGCATTGTTGAAACTAGTCAAGTTGGCTACTCTAAATTAACTTTAAAATAATAATTTTTGACGTTTGCATTATGCTGAGGTGCATGATTGCACTCAAATTTCATTACTAATTATGTCTCCTATTGTTTAAATTTTTTGGCGATTATTTTGCGTAAATAATAGGTAGCTCGAGTACTTCACTTGACTTCAGTCGATACCGCTCTATCTACCCTAAGGGTTAATTCCTCTCACACATTGAGACGCCATGCTGGCGATTCTGCTTTCTACGTGGCCTCCGACTCATTCCCTCACACGCATTTTTCATCCTTTATTATTCGCATCTGAAGAACATTAGGTTTCGAGAGGAGTGAAACTCCCCTCTCATCCTACACCTACCTACCCTAGAGTCATCTAGTGAGGGGAATGGCAGTGAGGCCGCACAATGAACCGTGTGGAGGAGGGGGGTGGTGGGGGCTTGCGGTCTCCTTAGTGATTCGCGGCTTTGGCGCCAGGGGGTACACCTTACAACCGCCCCTTTACCTAAATAGGTGCCACTGAAGACGATGAGAACCATCTGCCCGAAGGAAGGGATGGCCCATCGCGTGCATCATTAAAGACGCTGAAACGAGGATCACCCAACAGCCTCGATACACATTGTACCAGCGTTCAAGACACCGTCAATTGCGAATACATACGAACACGACCAGATAACTCGTGTTACACAGCATCCTACAACTGGTTTTTTTAATAGATTGATAATTCAGCTCCTTTATGCTAAAGGATAGTGAAATAAGGTCTGGAAATGAAGAAAGGGCCGCAATGCGACAGCTGGGTTTCATGAAATAGTGACAAAAAGTACTGAAAATGTAAGAATAAACTTTGTAAGGTTCACAAATATATTTGAAAAAAGCTCGAACTGGGTTTCATAACATGGTTACATCGTCACATAACAAAGTTTAACGTTTTATTTTCCATAATGGAAAGGTTTCACACAATTAAGCATGCAGTCCTAAGTTATACGATAAAAAGTGATCGAACATATCTATATAAATACGTTCAACGCCTTAATGTGCCATCTTTAGGTGCGGCAATAGGTGTACTTTTTTTGGTGATGGGATTCAAATTTTACAACGGTGAGCAAATGAGATAGGGAGCAGATGTAATGGGGGCAGGGCAGGCAGGAGGATGGGTTTTATGATCGATTACAATTCTTCCCAAGGAAAATAGTACGGTATTCTTTTCGGGATCTGAACTAGGCTTAATTTCTGCCGACGTTTCGAGTAACGACTTGCTTCACTTTTTCAATGTGTGTTTATCTCGCCGTGTCAGATTTTGTTTGGGCTTTTTTTTATCGTTTACGAGATCTAATATTCATTTTCTATTTATAATTTCCCAATTTTCAAAGGCGTCGTCCTTTTTCCTCCAAAACGCAGAATATTTGGCTTGAAAGAGCGCGTGTGATCGTCTCCTATGATCGTTTTCAAATATCTTTGCGAACGGCCCAGTCGTGCCAAGTCGGAATGTTTCGAGCGGCGTCGCGGAAGGAGGTGGGACCTGCAACAATAGAGATGTGGGATGGGGAGAGAGAGGGACGCGAGGATTGCCATGTTTCCTCATAGGACTTTGTCAGTGCATGGAAACAAAAGACAATGTCAAAACCCTCTTCCCACTTGGCAACACAGCTGACTCACTCACGATGTGTACACCACTTAGGTATGAAATCGACTGAGTTTCCCCGGAGTATTGAATTTTGGTTGGTATTCAGGAAGTCACATGCCCTCGGCCCTCACCCAAAAAAAATAAAACCTGGGCCTGCCTCTCGGTCGTAAAGATATTTCCAATGAACTCTTGATAGTGTTTGGTTACATGGCATTTTTTTGTCTTTCACGCACCCTCGCTTGTATGCTAAAATTCCTCGCAGTTTTACCTAGCTACAATGAAGCACTACTCTCACGTAATATTTCAATCTCTATTGTGCGAATATTCTGTCGATAGCACTTCTCAATAGGTTTTTTAAAGAGATGGGAAGGTTGGTGGACGCCTTTCGGAAAGCACTTTGCTGAGTTTAACTGTATGGAGATGAAGCATTCGACAGCTAAGGCCATTTTCGCCGAGAGGGAAGAATACTGAAGAAAGGGATGAGTGCCCTGACGGTAAAAATGTCGATTTTTAATCGAAATGAAAATCTCGGTTTTTCAACAAAAATCGTAAAGCGGGGATTACACGTACGAGTCGACTCGTTGGTACTAGCCGACTCGGACGTGTATCATATCAACTTCCGGCCGAGTTCACTATCGATTGCTGTGGTTCTCGATGCTCGGACGAGGTAGCCGCCATCCTAGTAGCTATCCGAGGGTTCTCGATTAGATCGAAAAAATCGCACTGGTCCGACAGCAGTGGATCGCTGTTTAAAAATGGAGAACGTTGAGAGAAGTGTAAGCGTGTACGCAAGAGGAGGGAATTTGAGTTCCCCGAGGGGACCGTTTACCGAGGCAGACACCATAAAGTTTATCGAGGAATATCAAAGGCATGAATGCCTTTGGTTTTTACTATTTAATCCAATCACTTGAGGATGGTTGTCAAATTGATGTCCTCTATACTGACATTTCTAAAGCGTGTGATAGAGTAAATCACATCACTCTGATACACAAATAGAAATCTCTTGGATTAGTGGACTCCATTGGTTTCATAGTTATGCATATTACTGTAAGTAAAAATTGAATCCTCTTTCTCACAGCCATTTATTGTAAACTCCTCACCGAATACTCAAGACATGAAACAAGCGAATGAAAGGAAGATTAATTCTTCCTCCACAAGGAACGCAAATCACGGGCGAGAAGAAGCAGAAGAAATTTGTACACGATTTTTACCCTACAGTATTAAAATATTCGTGAATTGTACATGTAATGGATAGAGTTAGAACATGCATGTCATGACATCCTATTGTAGTTCTAAACCCCTTTCTCTCCTTCCAATTGGAAATTTTGGACTATCATTCTTCCCTTGATTTATGGACGACATTTGTCCTTTACGCATCGACTTACTGAAGATTGCCTAACTGCCAAAAAAAATGTGTTGCCCTATGTTTCTCCCTCATGAACCGTAATGCTACGAGAATCTAAAAATATAAAAAATTCAATAGCGGATATTTCTAGCTACATACAGCTTTTCGAAACAAATAAGTAAGAAATATGCTAGCAAATTTAGCACAGAAAGCAAATAAAAGCCCGTTCTTCCGTTCACTTTAACATGGAGCATCCATTAAAAAAGTATTTCTAACTTTTTAACTACAAGCGAACTTTTAGTTCATCCACTATATCTATTTACGAATTAAGTAACAGCTTCTTTTGACGCGTGGAAATATTTAATGAAAATATCCATCATCGTATGCGAACGGATTACACGTATCCTATATACTCCTTCTTTCCTGATGAAATCGGCGTCTTTATTTTATATATCTAGCCAATGCCCGTTGAATCCGTATATGCTCCCCCGCAATATTCATATATTTCTTGAAACAATCGCTATATAATCGACGACACTCCGTAAATTTCTTCTATAACAGCGCGACTCTCCTTCGGTCAATAGACATCGCCTCAAACGAATAATTGGTTATATGCTTGATACAAAAATACCGCCAACGACAAGACTTCACTTGCGATAACGTGCAATCGACAGCGCTAGACGTGTAGACACAACAGTGAATCCAAGTGGAGTCGAAACTCACATTCGATTCAATATAAATCGATCGACTACGAGTTAACTCGTGTGTGTAATCCTCGCTTAATTTGAACCAAAGGATCAATTAATCGAACAAATCGACCGCTATTCAAAAAACAGTCAATTTAAAACATATGTTTATTATTCATTCTAAAAGCACTCAAAATACACATTTGAGTAGTGGAAAAATCTACCTAGAAAAATACTTAAATTATATTGGAAAAAATTTACAAATGCACGCATATTAAAGTCCTGGAAACACCGCTTGAAACAACTGGGTTTACTGTAACTAAAATAATTCAGAAAGGTCAACTGATTTAAATACTTTCTTGATGATCGAGGGCATTTATTTCCAATTTTACCGGTCTATAAATAATAAAGAGATAAATCTTCCGCGCGGGACGGATGACGACTGACGGATGACGCTGGTAGTGACTTTTCTCGATCATTGTTTATTAAAATACGATTTCGATTTTAATTTAAATCAATTTTTTTCACCACTGGTGGAGAGAGGCCCGGCATCGGCATCAACCTGCTCTTAACTACTGGCGTCAAGGGGTCAAAGGCTTAACGTCCTATCTGACGGACGGAGTGCTGCCCTTGAAGTGCCCTCCTCCAAGCGCACAAGAAGGGATCATGAAATTTATGAGAATCCTCCGCCACCGCCGGGGTAAGAACCCGGGCTCACGGGGTAAGAAGCCACCACCTCAGTTTGCAAAATAAAAGAATCTCCTTTCCAGCATGAAAATTCAGACTAATGTCCATTGAAAAAGTGAAAATGTAAACAGAGTATGATCAAGTGGTACGGAATATTTCACATATCCACACCAAGCAAAAAGGAGTTTCTCAACAAGAGATATTGGATTCAGTGATTCCCCTAACTACCCCATCTATGTCAATGAATAACTCAGTGCTTTGAATCGTAAAGTGTATGCTAAGGCGAGAGAGCTTAAAAAGAACGGTAAACTTAAATACTTATGGATAAGAGGGGGGGAAATATTTGCAAGGGAATGTGATGGGAGTGAGCGAATTCTTTTACGCACCGAAGGCGATCTCCATGCCCTTCAATGACCACTTTGACCACTCGTAACCACTTTGTTTGTGGTGATTATCATGTGATAGCAATTTCTGAATCCTGGTTGAAACCATCTGTGCCCACTGAATATGTTAATTTGGATAATTATATATTGTTACGAAACGACAGGTTGGAACGAAGTGGTGGTGTGTCTGTATATATCACAGAGAATCTCAATGGAAAGATACTGTCCTGTGTCAATGAAAACTTCAAGCTGGAATTTATGTTTGTTGAAATAACATGTCCTCTTGGAAAGATTTTACTCGGTGTTGTATACAGACCTCCTAAGGTTGGTTACTTGAGTGAATGTTTTGAATGTACGCTGGCAGGCTTCCTTCCGTCATATAATAAGATACTTATATGTGGTGACTTAAACTCGGATCTTTTAAAGATTACGAATGACAGTAGCTACATAAGAGACCTATGTTTCAGGTTCAATCTGTCTTTAGTACCATCTCATCCAACTCATCATCGGCTCACACAAGTACTCTATTAGATATATTTACTATAGATGACCTTTCCAAAAATTAAGGAACATGACGAATATCCAGTTCCTTTCTTATCTGACCATGATTTAATATACATAAAATTTAATCTTAAGGTGCCAAAAATGAAAGAGAAGGTAATTTGCTACCGCAATTTCAGTAAATTTGTTCTCCGTAATTTTCAAGAAGAATTTGATAATATGCCATGGGCAGACTCCATGTCCACCAATTCTGTAGATACCAAGGTATCAACCCCTATGATTAATTTAAATCAATTATTAGATATTCATGCCCCACTAAAAAGTTTTACTCCGAAACGAAACCAACCTCCATTGATAACCCCGGAAATAAAAAATATTATCAATAAAAGGGCCATAATTCGCCGCAGTTACACAAGGAGTAAATCTAAAAAACTTTTTCTGGAGTATAAAAAACTGAGAAATGAATTAATTAATGAATTAGTTAATCAATTCAAAATGAAAATGTTTGTTTATTTACTCGAAAAATATGATTGTAATTAAAATACTGTAATATATTTGTCATTAATACTGTTAAATTGTATTTTCACTTTTTCTATGTTGTTCACTGCAGAGACTTAACTGTAAAATTTGATATGTTCCATAGGACAAGGTCCTAGAACAATAAATTTATTATTATTATTATTCTTACTCATTAACTTCATAACTTTGAAAATCGTGAGCTAAATATGAAAATTTATGCAATTTAATTTAGGATATTAAGCATTTTCCCACGTTTTGTTATAATCGTTTTCTTGTTTTTCCTTCCGGGAAAAATCTTGAAATTCAAATTTCGACCACTTTCTGATTATCTAAGGTTTATATTCGCTGTCGCTAGGAGACAAATCTGATATTTATTGACCATCAATTATTAATTATATAATGCCTCATGCGCATCACGTTTTTCGTTTAAGATATCTAAACTGTTCTTCTAAAACTCATTTTACTTTATCATCGACCATATTTTGAAACTTTCAGTAATTTAAGGGGCCGTAGGCAGTTATTTTCTTCTTTTTAACAAAACATGGTTTTTATAAAAATGTCATTTTTATTCTTTAATATTATTTAATATTACGTGAGCTGATACATCCGTAATTGGAAATATGCCATCCATATCCTGCACTAGATTAAGAAACTGGAGGAAGTCGAGATGAATTTTTCAACATTCATAAATAATTTTATCGCTCACTTTCAAATATTTTTCCGAATGCAATTAAATGTTCTGGTCTCACGTTGCAGAAAGCTTCGTGCAAAGATTTTTATCATTTATGCTTCTAACAATAAGTATTAAACTTAGAATGACCTGACTCAGAACGCACAGGGCATGCGATACACTCATATTAGAAACTGAAAGGGTTTGATTTACACTTGCATGATCCAAAAAAAAATTCTTTAAGCAAATGTGTGTGATAAATTATGCTATGCCATCATAGAAGATATTCAGCGAGGTTAAGTAAAATATGGCACTCAGAATGCAGACATTCCAATCGTTAGATTTTTAAGCAACATTTTCCCTATCTATTTCAGCCAACTGTTGCGCCAATTTCATGTAAATAAAGTGTGTACACTTAAACACGACAGCACTTATTTGCTATTAACCCAAACAAAAGAATTATGACAGGTCCACATTTTTTCTATCATAACCTTGCGGTATGAGGAATATTATACAATTTCTTTTTCTCAAAATGACATTTAATCATCAATCAATCAGTAATCAACGTTGTCCCTATGGTGATTCTATATTCCTCCATTAGATCATGCGCAACAAAGCGAATTTTCAAATGTGATTACCAGAAAATTTACCTCCAAATATCTCTTTTTTGAGGACGTCAGTTCATGAAGTGAAATATAAATAGCATATGTTGGTAATAATATTTATATGTCATGTAATTAGCTTCTCAGATGAGCCTCCTTCAAGATTTCTACTCAACCAACATTCGTTTGCCAATAACTAAAGATATGATATGATTTTATTTTTAATCTATATAGTAGAGGAAAAGAGATCATAGCAAGGAAGCCTATTTTTTTAATTATGGCAATGTGGAATGGTTTACGTTACATCACAATACGATTTTTCTCTTTTGTTGACAATATTGGAATTTTCCCCTTAACTTTGGCGGTATAGAAAGGGTGAATTTGTTTGAATTTCAGTTTTTTTCTTTTATTCTATTCATGGATCGATTCTAAAATTTTTAAAAGTGATGAAAAGTTATTTTCTCATGGACCTCTCTGGTGCTCACGAAAATTAATCAAATTCTTATTGTTTCTATTTATTAAATTTTATTCAGCTTTTACCGAGTTTTTTTAATGTAAAGAGTGCGGGTTCCCACCAAAGCAGCTCTTTACAGTTCAAAACAAAATTCTTTCAGTTTTATTTCTGGAAGATCGGGTTGAGATGTTGGCTGGATTGCTGGCTTCCCGCCCGATTCGGCCTGGTTCTTGGCTCGGCGGAGGCAGAGTTTTTACAGATGCTGCCTGATCTATGCTTGTGAGCTTTAAAGAGGACACCTACAGTACAACGCTCCGTCCACCGCATGGACCGTTAAGCACTGTTCCCCTTCGCACCTTTCGTTTATAGTAGGCTGCTGATCCCGACGGCGGGTTTTCCTCCACCCTTCCTCCCCTATGGATCCCTCATGGTGCAAATCGGCTCGGCAGTCGATCGATTCCTTCAAATATTGGTATAACAATATGTTACTAAGCATTATTTGTGGAAAAATAGTATTCCTTTCATGCTTGGAATCCAATGATGCAGAAATGGAAAGTAGTGTCAAAGACGATGTTTGAAATCAAAAGGCCATTCATTCATAACCTAATAATGCTCTCCGAAGATTTTTTTTGGGTCGTTAATGCCATTATCATGTACCTGTCTAACATGTTTTCATTTCAACTGCATTGTATCCCATTGCCTAGGTTTTATTATGCCAGTTTTATTTGAACTGAGAATTTTTCTCGTCAAGTCGTAGGGTGATATTTTTGCAATTTGATGTACGTATTTGTATTAAGGTTTAGCATTGTAAAAATATTTTGCATTTTTTTTATGATACCAGTAGAGAGATGACAATAGGCTCTACAAAAACCTGTTCCATATTATTTTTTTATTTCTATTGCAAATTTTTGGTGCTTGGTCACTTTCCCCCTTATTGTCCTTTTGACGTTATGTGAGAAAGGTACAGCAATATTAACTATGCGATAAGCACTTTTTTTCTTTTTTTAAGTATTACGGGACTAGCCACGGTGATATCTTTACGGGAGTCACACGCAATGCGCAACTTGTGCTAAAAATCTACAGAGAAAAAAAATCATTCGCCTTGACCGGGATTTGAACCCGGATCCCCCGATTTCCTGTCGAGTGGTTCAGTTAGTTAAGCTACCGATGCGTCATTCCTCTAATTTATTTATAATCTACATATTTCCACTATTTAGTAGCTTAACTGGCTAAAGTACTCGACCGGAAATCGGGGTATCCGGGTAAGAATCCCGGTCTAGGCGAATGTTTTTTCTCTGAGGATTTTTCACAATATTTTTCTTGTTAAAAACATACTGCCTGGCCAATAAATAATAATGGTTTTATCTGTTTTGGATCGGTAAATCATAATATAGTGTATATCAACCGTTTTATGCACAATTTGGGGTGGTATTCATTGATTCATTATTTTTTTTCTTATCTCCTTAATTAGACCAAGTAGAACGAAAAGAATACTTATTTTCGAATTTATATAAAATTAACGCGTGATCCTTTCCAAGGATGAACCTCCACGGAAGTCTCTTCATCCGTCTCCAACTCGTCCGTTCTATGCAACGACGAAACGGAGCCGCCAACCACCTGAACGACACAAAGCCCCCTGGCGGCACCACGAGGCAATTCCGAGTCAGTTGAAGCATAGGCGACCCGCCCACCCCTCTCTTTCTCTCTCTCTTCCTTCCTTCCTTTCTTTCTTTCTTTGGCCCGACGATCGATTATTGTTCTGCCGATAAGTATTTCTTGCCGACAACTCCAACGCAGCGATAAAAATAAACCCAATGGCTGCTGCCGCCAACGGCAAGCGTTTTTATCACGCCAATGCGCGTTTGTCCAATGGCAAAAAACTCTCTTTCTCCTCATGGAGGAATCAGCGGCGAAGGTTGGATGGCGGAAGTCGTGGGAAAGCCTCGAGGGGAAATAAAAATGGTTTATTCAGGTGAGATGCGTCGGAACCATTTCATCATTAAAGGGTAAAATACGAAGAATCAAGCGTGATGGGGTGGAAGTTTTCCATATTGATGTAAATACTTGCAACGTGACATGATTATAAAATTTATTACGGCCTAGGTTTCAGTGTTACAGCATCATATTCAAGTGACCTTTGAAACCTAGTGCACGATAAATTTTGTAGTCTTGGAAAATTACAAGTATTTATATCATTATTATGAATGAAATAAATATACTTTGCGGATTCCCCTTAAAAAAATTTATTATACAATCGATGAACTTCGTAAATATTTATTAGCTTTATTAAGTGGAACCTCCAAATGTACCTTTCGGTTAAAGGAAATATGCATAAACAAGAGAACATCGGCGCATGGGAGTAAGTGAGACTGAAATGGCAAAAAAAACCTAGATGGGTCTGATTGGCGGACTACGACGAAAGCCTTAACAAGCAAATATTGAATTTAAATTGAGATGAAATCATGTTTAACAGGTGCATGACAGTGGTATACAACTGCCCCCAAAAAATTCTTCGGAAAGTATTAGTTTTGAAATATGGACTTCAGAATGCCAACATTCTGTTGGACGTTAACCTCCGTTTTGGCATCATCCATCACAGCTCTCTGAGATTCAAGTGATGGGATTATAAATGAATTTTGAATCAGATGGCGACATCATCCTGCGATTTCGAAAGTTTTTAACGGTTTAGCGATACAGTTAAACATGATTGTTGGATCGTGGTGGACATTAATTCCACCGGTATAAGCATCTGGCTGTTGAGACGCTTAAGAATAGACAGCAATTAGCGAAAAGCATTCATTGAGGAGTTGCCAACGATCATCCAGAAAATTAATGCTATTTTTAAAATCTACGGGTTAATATTCGTAACTTAAATTGTATATTATTTATCACGGAAATGAAAACATCCTGCAGAATAATTAAAGTAAGAAAATAAAATCATTTGCATGCATAGGTGTAAGGAAAAATAAATTGTCGCTTAATAAGCACTAAATAGTTTCATAAATTTGTCCAAGCAGAAATATCAACTAGTTCTGCCAGTGCCTTGGATTTAAAAAAGAATGAAAGGAGGGAAATTATTATCCGTAAAAATAAAACGGAAATTTTAAGGCATTGCCGTGAAATAGGAAGAAATAAAAGCGGTATAAAAGCCATCTCTGAATTTAATTTCTACGTATGCTTGGGATATCGACACTTCTAGTGGATTTATGGGCATTCCATTAGCAATCGAACATGAATACGACTTACCTTCCACGAATTTAGACCAAATTTTCACAATGTGCTATATGTTTCCATTTGGCTTATTAATTTTTTGAACATGACAATCCGTTGCCAAGTTACATTGGTGTGAAAATTTCAACTTCTCGTAAATAAAAGCTCAAAATTTCCCACCCCGGTATCGAAGCAAAGGATAAATTTCTTCAAAAGTCCCTTTTTTTTAAACAAATAAGACTGTAGCGTGCAAAGGATATCCCAATAATTTGGTCCAAATCCGTGGAAGTGATGCAAACTCAATGACCGAGTATACATGGAATGGCTCAATACCCACCAGAAGCGACGATAGCCCAAACGTATGTAGCCATTATAATTCTGAAATGGTTTCACTACGGCTTCTATTTCCTCCGTTCCGCGGCAAAACTTTAACTTTCCTGCATCGTTTGTCTGGTAATTTTCCATTTTCCTCCCATTTTCACTATTGTAGGTAACGCTTTTCTCGTATAACATACACGATATTCTTAAATGTCTGCTCTACAAAAACCTGTTTTTTCCTCGACTTAACCTATTATAACCCAATGTCGATTATAAGAAACATAAAAAATATAAGAAACTTCCTGCTCTATTCAGGAAAGATTTAAACTACGTGTTCTTTTGAGCTGTAAAGTTTAATTGCGAAATATGCAGCTGCCTCAATAATTATGATTGAGTAGAAAATCTTCAAAATTTAAAAATGAGAAGTCTTGAAATTTAATTGAAGAGTAGTTCTTGGTTGGAATGGGTTAATGCGAAATGACCGGCCTTATCACCTTGGAGATATCAATTTGTTGGCAATAAGTTGGCAATACCTGATTGGTGAATCTCGACGTCTGTTTGCCACTTTGTGAGCATTTGGACGAGAGTATACTTTCATCAATGCATCGTCGGATGGGAATCGGCGCGGATTTGTTACCAAGTTGGATCGTGTGATATCGGCCGATGGGATGTTTCAAAAAGATAACGGAGACTGGCGACTGGTGATATTATGCCAAAGCTTTCAGGCACCCTCCTCCCCCCCCCCCCCCCCCAGTGCTGGAATCAAATTCAGTTGCACACAGGATAAAGGGCCACGCTGAGAGATGGCATTTCATCTCTCAAATGTTTCGAGCGCCTCTCCTTCATCCATAACGCATGTCATTATGCAGTCGATCGCAGGGAAGCCATGACACTCGTTAACCTCACTCGCCGCAGTTCCGAAAGGCAGACGACGGCTGAGCATATCTTCGCTGATGAGTCTTTGATTTGTAGGGAGAGACTGCAGTTCTCGGAGAATAATGTCGATTGAGTGATCAGAGGGGACGTTCTGAGACCGCTGTAATGATGAGGTCGATAACACACGCCCGTAATCGTAATTCTTGATAAATTATTCAGTAGGTATAACAGATCTAGAAGTATGATTGAATCCCTACGTAATTCCATACCCGCATTTTGGTAATTTCATGCTCTGTGTTAATTGTACAGTTAGAGTAGTTATATTATTCATAAATTCATACCCCTGAGGTTGTATTAATGATACTTATTTACTTTATTCCATTTATTCAAAAGGAATTTTTACTAAAAGGATATCATATCGTGGTAAAATGATAATGAAATTAAATTAATAAATTGCTTACTTTCTTAAGATCAAAGAAAAGGGACGAAATCTTTTATCGATGTCTCCATATTTCCCTCTAAATGGTCAAATCCTCAACCATTTGCATTCGATATTTTTAGCGGCGCATAAATTGTAATATTTAGCAAGTACAACACAGGACTATAGTATAAGTACATATCTGTACTTCAAATCTTCATATATTTGTCAGAGAACATGCCGAGGAAAAACTGCGGAAACTTCAGACAGACTTTGAGAAAGAATCCCCTTGTAATTTGCAATGCTTCCAATTGCGCTATATTATTAACCAATTAAAAACTGAAACAGGTAAAATAAAGCTCCTCTGTAAGACTGTTAAATGGGTCCGGAAAAAATGTTGAGCAACTCGCATCGTGACATCTTAACCATTTATGCCTAAAATGTTGAAACGGATAAGTTGGGGAAAGAGTAAAAGGAAAAGTAATGCTGGCCGAAAAAAATGGCGACTCTAAAAAAAGTCGAATTTCCCGACGCTAAGTTCACCAAAGTTCATGCAAAGGGTTGAAGAAGCATAGCCCATAGGAAGAGATAGTTTTCTTCAAAGAATGGATCAAATTTTTCCGAAAATTTAAAAATTGGCGCATTTGTCCCGCTCAACCCCTTGAATTTGGTATTTTTTATTGACGTAATAATTGTAATGTTTATCCTGTACTTTAAATCTTTACAGTATTTAATCAGAGGACATACCAGGGAAAAATAAGGAAACTTCAGACAGACCTTGAGAAAAAAGCCCCTTTTCGTCTGCCAAGCTTCCAAGTACTTTTCATGGAATTACATAAGGCATACTCCATTTGGGGATTTAACTAGCTTGCGGCATACATGAAAGGAGTCACATGTTTGTGCACACTTAGCGCGGAAATTCCAGGGAGGAAAAATCATATGCCTCGACCGGGATTCAAACCAGATTCCTACGAATTCCGAAATTTCTCGACCGCTTTAAATACCCACGCCTCTTATTCCACAGCGCAGCGTTAAGAAGAAGAAAAACTCGGCAGAGGACGAAAATGCCTCGACAGCTGAATTGATAGAGCAATCGGCGCGAATTCGGGCGAATCCGGTATGGATCCCGGGTAAGGCAAATGATTTTTGATCTGAGGTTTCCGCGGCGTTTCTTCATATGATTCTCGGCTTCCGGGCTTTCCTCCGTGTTGAGTTGTCCATAGGTGACGACAGTTTCTCCAGCCAGAAGAATGGCAACTATGTACAACTCAACGCGGAGGAACGCCCCGAAGCTAAGACTTGTATGCAAATGATTTTTCCTCAGTGGTTTTTTTCGCAATTTCTTTTTCATTACACCTCCATTTAATATTTCTGTATCACGGAGAGTGACAGTACAAAACTGTGACAAGTTGCGCTACCTCCACACTGAAAGTCGAGCGCTCTGGTCGTACGGCACACATCAAGAAGTGCAGACTGCCTTACTAAAAATTCAAGGACGAGAGAGGCTTTGTGATCGTGAAAAGAATACAAGACACGGCCGTTGACCTGAAAGGGCAGGACGACATAATATTGTCCCGGATTTGGGAGAGCGCTTAAAAAAAATCAATATCTCCCGGCAAGAAGAAAATGAGCGGCGTTTTCGATTGCTCGTTTGGAGTTGCCCGCGCGATCGAAAAGTCTGCGTTGAAAAGCCTATTTGGGCGGCGAGGAAGGAGGCGATCCAACCCCCCCTATATGGCAAGCAGCCCCTGGGACACGGTGTGTTGTCCTGTGGGACCAATGAGGCAGGCGAGCGGGCGGGCGCGCGCCCCTGGTTAATGGGGCAGCCGATTAGCCGCCCCTGAGGGAAGGAACGTACGAAATGGAAGAGAGAGAGGGTGGTAGTGGAGGTGGGATGGATTCAGTCGAGGGAGAGATCTCGGAGCGGCGATAAAACGGAGGCGGCGTGACACAAATTGATCGATGCGAATAACAGCGCTCTCGCCACTCCACTCCTACTGCCTGCGAGCACAATGCCTTCCACGGCGGCCACGGTCTCTTGCTGCTTCACTTGTGCGTGATGCCCTTCCTTCGGAATCCCAAAAAGACACACTTGGCGATATTGAAGACGTACAGGAAAATAAACTCGATTGTTTCTGGCTTTACTTTGTGAAAATCCATTCTTAATAATTCTTCATAGCAACCAGATAAACAAGAGCAAAATAACTGTTATTATAACAGTTTCTGTACCTGATGATGTCGCCTCTGCGACGAAACCGGTCGTATTAATTAAATCGTGTGGAAAAGTACAATAACGTTTTATTATACAGGAAAATGTCAACATCAAGTAAAGGGTTGCACAACCATTGCCCGCATACAAACACATATTTTCGTTTAGGAATCAATCTATTTTTTCCTAGTATTTATATTTGACAGCTTAACCCATGATAATCCAATGTTGCTTCTAAGCAACATCCAAAAATGTAGATATACATTATTTATTCTGTTTAGGAAATATCTAAAATACGCATTATTTTGTGGTGTTAGTTGTAATGACGAAATATTCAGCTGCCACGATAATTGTGATTGATTGCAACATTTTCAAGTTTTCATAATGAAAAATCTTGAAATTTGAATTCTCCCAAAAGTAGCTTTGGATTAAAAAAAAAATATATATATATATAATCTATACTCCAAGAATCATTTAATCATTAATTAAATGAGGCCAACATAAGAGGAAAAAAAATTCACGTCATTTTACCACAACATCAATAAAATTAAATAAAAAACATACTTTCAAATTGCAATAATCTTTAATGGTTAAAAAGTTCAATCAATCAATGCGATTTTTAACACTGCTTATCTTTTACGAGTGTGTCGACATAATGTCAATATTTTCTTAAGCTCCTAGGAGCCGCAGGAAATTAGCCAGCGAGCCGCATGCGGCCCTGGGGCAGCGGATTGAAGACCCTTAACGTAAGAGCAAATACCAACCCCGCTCAACCCCTTGCATTTCGTTTTATTATTTAGATTCATTCAATTTTTTAAATATCACATTGAAATGTTCCGCAAGTATAGTGCAGGCTTTTATCAACGTTTTCCAGTATTTCAAATAATTTTTCATGTTTCACATCTGAGGAAATATCGAGGAAACATTTTGCAAGCTTTAACTCTTTAAAAGAATGCTTTAAGAAAGCGTACAATATTGGCAAGCTTTTATTAAAGAAGATCTGAAAATTACTGGAGGAAGGCTTGTGAGGAAAAAGCATATCTCCCACACGACCGGACTTCTATGATGATGGATTTCTCTCTAAAAACTTTATGGCTATCATGTCGGGATTTCCGGGTCAATCAGGGTATATTTGCATATTTCTCCAATATAAAAATATACACGTGAGAAAAAAAGTGAAAACGGAGATTTTTAAAATTTGAGATAAATGCAAGTGTTGAAAACTGTCTACTCCAAATACCCTGAAAATTTCAAGACGATGTCATTAAGATTTGATGCTTTCCCGGCGAATAATGTGGGTTAATTCTTCTTGGGATTCCTACCGGGTTAAATTCTTCATATTAGCCAATGTTTCAAGCTCCGAATCAGGGCTCATGCTCAGGGCTTATTTATTTTGGTTGCCAAGTATCATTGTTAATATTGTAACCAGCCCGTTCAATGGGTCCTCCCTTCCCCTGATGCCTACGTCCCAAGGAAGTGGTTATTTGCAAGAAATAAAAAAAAAGGAAAATTTTGAAATCCCAGATGGGTGTTGGGGTTCGCCCACGAGTAAAATACACTGCTGATTCGGATGGAAATGACGGTTAGCCACCTTACAATACAGAAATAACAATTTATTATAACATCAAAAAAAATTGTTGAACAATGAAAGGACCAAGTTATAACAACCAAAGAGAAATTAAAAAAAATCGTTGAACAATGAAAGGACCAAGTTATAACAACCAAAGAGAAATAAAAAAAATCGTTGAACAATGAAAGGACCAAGTTATAACAACCCAAAGATTAAAAAAATACCTTTTCCCACACACGAACAGTGTTCCCCGTATACGAGGAGGGGGGTCTTCACTGGGGGGGGGATGGATTGCAGATACTTTACGTTCTGTCCTTGACGTTACTGCGTCCGTATGGCTCCGCGGTGTCGAACTTCCTTTCCTTGGTTTCAATTATTTCACTCACCACTCACTACAACATCGTTGCACTCTTTTTTCTGTCCTGAGTCCTCACCCGCCGCACCTTTTTATGCCGTCCCTAGGGACGGCGGCGTGCGAAAACCAGCCATGCTATCGAATCATCCGATTCGATAGCCCGCGAGTTCAAAACAAAGCATACAACATAAAATAAAATGGTTGGTGGCTAACCGTTACAATATTAATTTTGTTTTGTTTTATTTAACGTTGGCTAATATGGAGGATTTAACCCGGTGGGAACCCCGATAAGAGTTTACCCACATGATAGCATTAGTTTGATTCGAGTAATATATCATATAAAAAACCACAAACGGTCGAGACGGAGGCGCTTATGCTTTCGCTTGAGGAGACGAATGGCTCACCCTCGGCTGGCCTTATTTCGTGTCGCATTTGATAATTGGGCGGTAACGTTTAATACTTAGACTTGATGACGCTAGTTGTCAACGTTTATTTTAAAAATTGATATTTTGCCTTCAACCATTTAATCATTTCCTCAGATATAATAGTATAATCTTTCAGATAAATACAAATGTTGAACAAGGCGAAAAAATGAAAAAAATATAGTAAAAAAAATAATACTTAATGTATTCTCTATTAGTTCCAATTCTTAATGTATTATGTGTGTACTGAATTGCCTCTGAACCTAAGAAAATTTTAGATTTAAGCTTCTGTTTCTCACAAACATCATTTTATACTGACAACGATACATATGGGCTATTTTGTTCATGCTCTTTTGTGAACTGGCTGGTTGGGATGAGTAAGGGCTCGTAGATCTTTACGCGCCAAACCGGCGGGTATATCAACGTGGAAAAAAGGCCTAATCTTTCTCCAGGAAACTGTGACTTTAACTTGAGAGTTTTGAACCTTAAAGTGAATCAAAGTAGTTGAGTGTGACCTTTACTTAAACCCCAGTGAGTATATACCGTATAATAACCACAGCGAAATGTAGTTTTTAATGAATACTACTATCATCAAAATGTATTTTTATATTCCACTCATTTCCAGTTACCGGGCGCTTCCGATAATCTGGCCTTGTTAAAGTGGCATGTGCATCGAATCACCGAAACCGCGACGTGCTATATTACATATTCAGCCGTTGCAGGTTTCATATACTCCGAGGCAAATACTGTGGAAGAGTGCACCTATCAGCATGAATATATTATTTAGAGCGTCGGAAGCGTTCTCCACTGCATGTCGCCTTCTTTTATTCAATTCAATCGACCTGGGCTTGTTTCCGCATATCAATCTGAATCAACGGTGCCTTAAAAACGCAAGGAACCAGCGTTATTGCTTGAGTAGAGGTTTTTACTACAGATGACACTTGTTTCTTTGCTAAAAATTTTTAGGATAAACATAGTGGTGTCACTGAATTAATTTGGAATATAGGATGGGAAAGTCTAGCCGGTCCAAGGGAAAAATTTATATTTGACACTTTTGCGGAAATTTCAAGTCGAATACTTATTGCCTGATGTTCAAGATATTTATAAAGAGCTTAACTACGAAGCATATTCATAAAGTAATGCACGTTTGCTTACATTTAAAAACTGGCGCTTCAGAACACAGTTTTACTCCCACAGCGCCATCTACTGATTCATTAAGAAGCTATAGAAGCATTTGTTTTGTTTTAAAAGTCATTTGCTTGTCTGTGCATGCAAACAACAATGTCCGCGACAATCGTTGATCCCGCCAACTGTGAAGTGCGTTCTGTCATGCGATTCTTGTATGCAAGAGGATTGTCGTTGGGAACTCTTTGACCAACCACTGTAAAGTCTTAACCATGCACCTGGCGACTATTTCCTCTTCTTGCACTTGAAACAGCGGCTCGGAGCACGTTTCGAATCCGAAAAGGCGGAAGGAAAACTCAGACACGGCGTTGTCAATTAGTCCAACTCTCAGGCGGCGAGCATCCACGCAGAGGGGTTAAAGAAGCAGGTGCAGTGGTACGAAAAATACTTAGAAGTCAACGGCGACTAAGCGGAGAAGTGAAGTAGGCTTGTAGCTAAGTAAAAGTGCCAATTAAATGTGTTTCTCATCAGTAGATTTTTTCCTGCGACCAAACCACCCTTACTTTATGAATATTTCTCGTGTCATGGCTGAAACGATCACTTGGATATGATTCGGGAAATAGATTGTGGAACCGATAGATGTGACATGTCGTTTTTTCCAAGGAAAATAAGGGACAATAATACTTTCCACAGTTTAGTTCTAGAATTTCAAGACTCGCACTGGGTAAATTATGCTCTGCATGCAAAGTTAATGACTAATTATACTTTTAACTCTCCGTTGGTCGCGTGGCGTCTACAGTCTAAAGTTTTTCGGGTTATCCACCGGTTGATGTTCTCATGTCTCACGACGTTTCGAGCAGCGACTTGCTGTTCATCCTCAGGGGATCTTATGAATGCCGTTCTTCGCACCTCTGCCACCAGCGGAAAGACTGGTTTCACACTTCTGCCGGACACATGGCTACTGGGACCGCCTTGTCAAGGAAGCCATTCATATCCGCATCAACCGCAACAACATTAACAGAGACACTGGGTTCCAAATCAGCAATGCTTGGAGACCACCAGGCAGTGTGAGGAAGATTTTCCTATTCTTAACGTCTTTCCAGCTTCTGCTACTATGACGTCTTCGGACATCTGCGAATTCCTCTGATTCGTTGTTTTTCCCGCTTACTCGCGAGCAGACAGTCGTCTTCACCTATACTTGCCATCGGCCGCTTGTACCTGTCTTGCGGACCGACCTTAATCTGTCCAAGCCACTTGATGTCCTTGTGCTTGACTCCTTTGCGTTGTTATAGAACTTCTTGGCCCTTTCGGGTACAAGTTCTTGCAACGTCTACATGGAGGTGTCCCGGTGCATTTTGGCGATGCCTTCGTATCTTGTTTTTCCCAGAATGCAGCGTAAACTGGCATTCTGGACAACTTGCAGCCTCAAATGGAGACCATCATCATCATCATCACTGGTCAACAATCCTAGGATTGGTTTGACGCAGCTCTCCACTCAGTTCTCCTATCAGCTAATCTTTTCACACCTACGTATTTCTTCTCTTTCACATCTCTCTTTACTTGTTCCATATATTTTGTTCGGGGTCTTCCTTTTCCATTCTTGCCTTCCACTTGTCCCTCGACGATTGTCTTAATTAAGACCAATATCCTCTTTATTCAACAAAAATGGCGGGAAAAGCACAACACGCGAGAATCGATCAGGTTACACCTGAACATAGATGGGGTGTATACATACGTGTCAAATTTTTAAGAACGGAATTCAAAAAATACCCTAAGGATGAACAGCAAGTCGCTGCTCGAAACGTCGGGAGACATGGAGAACATCAACCGGTGGATAACCCGATAAACTTTTCTGCGATTACTACGTTAACTTTTCTTTTATCTACGACCGACTATTAGTTTTATTTTTATGGTAGCAGGCTCGTGTTCATAGCACTCTCCTGGTCTAGTCCGGTGAACAAGGGCGTTTCTAAGTGCTTGCTAGTCTAAATTACTGGTGTGAAATCACCCCGTGCCACAGACCCAAGTGTTGGCTTGCACGGTGCCACGTAGATGTTGATGTGGCTCTGGCCAAATATTCGTTTGAGGAAGAAATGATGAAACGTGATGCATTCGCCGCCAAGATAATGCTTCGCCTTATCTATCCTTCAAATTACCGCGCATACAAAAGTATTGAACGGAGATAACGACGAAAAATATCGATGTCTCTATCTCCATCTTAGTGTACTTTTTGATTCCTACATCAGTACTCGTATTGCGTCGCCTCTGAAGCTTTATACCGCGGTTTACGGCAGGTTTTTCGTCTTTCCGAGAATCTACAATAATTTTCATGTCAGCAATGCGTAAATGTTTCTTTGGTTTGACAGAAAAAGGTATTATTATCTCTCATTCTCAACTCCAAAGTTGGTTTAGAGGTAAGGCTTGAGCTCACCCCGGAGTAAGCCACGAACGTATGAAATCCACACACATTCAGGGAAGTCCCTTCCTCTGGGCCCCCTCGTATTACAAGGGATTTCGATTGCTAACGGCGTATTTTGATTATAGGGCGTTTTACCCAAAGTCATGTCACAAGCCATTGCCCATTTCTTGCATGAATTTTTTCCCCGATTCACTTCATCGTATTCTTTCCTTATTTCCCGATTAATGACAGAATAATGTAGGTGTTATCCAATCGATTGCTTGGGCGCTATGGGAAAATTGTCGATACGAGTCTGCGAAATTGATGATATCGACTTGATTTTGCCATGGACAGCCGTGCGATCTTATGAAAAATTGAAAATTACCGTAAATATTTGAGCCTGAGATTGCATAGATAGTAATTTCCCCATTTATTCACCAATGATGAAAATTTAATTCCGCGAATTTTAAGATAATGCTTCGCCTTATCTATAATTCAATTATCGCGCATGCAGGAGTATTGATCGGCGATAACGACGAAAAATATCGATAATTTCTTTATCTCCGTCTCAATGTATTTTTTTAATTCCTCCGTCAGTACACCTGTTGCGTAACCTCTGAAGCTGAATACCGCGGTTTACGGAAGTTTTTATGTCTTTCCCAGAATCTACAATGATATTCATGTCAGCAATTCGTAAATTTTTCTTTTCTGTGCTTTGAAAGGTATTATTACCTCTCACTCTCAACTCCAAAGTTGGTTTAGAGGTGAGGGTTGAGCTCACCCCGGAGTATGCCGCGAGCGTACGAAATTCACACACATTCAGGAAAGTTCCTTCCTCTGGGCCACCTCGTACCACATGGAATTTCGACAGCTAACGACGTATTTTGATTATAGGGCGTTTTACCCAAAGTCGTGTTACAAACCATTGCCCATTTCTTGCATGGCTTTTTTCCCTGCTAAACTTCACCGTTTTCTTTCCAATTTTCCCCATAAATGACTCAATAATGAACGTGTTTTCAAATCGATTCCTAGGGGCGCTATGGGAAAAATTTCGATATACGTCAACGAAATTGGATATTGACTTGATTTTGCCACGGACAGCCGTGAAACCTTATAAAAAATTATTGAAAATTACTCTAAATATTTGAGCCAGCGATTGCATAGATAGTAATTTCCCCATTTATTTCACCAATGCCGAAAATTTAATGCCGCGAATCTTAAGAAGTCGACTGAAGTAAACGCTTTTGTCGAGTTATTTATTGCAGAACTACGGAAACAAAATCAAAGGCTCCGTTTCGGGTTGCCTACTTCCCCAGCATAGTTCCGTCTAAGGACACCGAACTGAAGTCCTCTAGTCCATGAAAAGTAGACATGCAACCTGTGTACTGCGGCTTCGACACCAATGTTCATAATAAATCAGGCCTTTCAAACAAAAAATTCGCTCAATCCGACGGATAAAATAAATGGTCAATTTAGCTCCGTTTGGTGCGGTAGCTAAACTGTTGGCCAGCAACCCCGTGGGCCTGAGTTCCAATCCCGGTGGTGGCAGAAAATTTTCCGATATTTCCCCACCCCCTTATCGAGTGCTTTGAGGAGGGCACTTCCAAGTATAGAACTTCGTCCGCCGGATAGGACGTTAAGCCGTGGCCCGTTGGCGCCTACCGTTGAGAACAACGCTATGCCGAAACCTGGTTTCCCGTCACTCTTCTTTATCCACCTTTCCTAATAGCGCAAGTGACCTAAGATGTCGCTCGCCACTTCCAAGCACCAGAGGCCTCTGGATGGCAGTTCTCTACACTACTCCCTCAGAGGGTCGAGTCATTCCATTCACTTCAACTGTGGGAATTGAGAAATCCGCCATCTTAGTTCTTCCGTCTCTATAGAGTCTTACGGGGGAAAGTGATAAAGTATGGTATTTGGATGAGGCGACCGACAGCTGAGGTCATTTGCTCCGTGGCATTTTTTAGTGTCCCCCCCCCCAAAAAATTTCTGGTACCCCCCCCCCAGAAATTCTTCGAACTTCCTCGAACTTCCTCCGAACTTATCCGCAGAACTTCTCCCGCCAAGAACTTTTCGCGCTAAGGTTTTTTCGCGCAAAGGATTTTTCGCGCAAAGGGGCCCTGTAGCAAAGTGTCCTGTCTCGCAAAATCCTGTCTCTGGAAAATCCTGTCTCTGAAAATCCTGTCTCTGAAAACCCTGCCTCTGGAAACAGCCTCTGAAACAGCCTCCGAAACAGCCTCCGAACCAGCCCCGAACCAGCCTACCTGCAATGCAAGACTTATATAGGACTACTGCGGAGAAATACTTCTCCTTGGCAAGCAAGGGGAAATCGGTGCTAAGGCCTTAGTATTGCACTTGGAGTGAGAAGTTTTACCATTGTCCTATCACAATTCTCTCTCCCTCCAACACCTCACCCCAGTATCTCCCTCCCTTCCATGTGTTCCAATGAACTGATTCCTCTGATGTCTCCAACCCAGAAGTTGAGGGGAAAATTCTGGGTGCTGGGCGGTTGTCTCAAAACCAGGGAAGGCTGATTTTGTGGAGCGGCCGTGCTATGCAGAGTGGCGCCGTAGTTGAATTCGCCTGCCTACCCCTCCACTCCCTGGAAGAATCCCTCCCCTCTCATCCTGTCTTGTCCTGCTTAGGCAAGGCCCTCTTTTGATCGTGACCTGCTGGGAGACACATGTCTTGTGAGGCATGAGATTTTTTAGAGCAATTTTCTGCTGGTATTTAGCTGGTAATGTTTCCTTTGGGATCATGAATTTACTATCATTGTTTTCTGTAATACTTCTGATTTTTTGAATACTCTACTTTGAATAGATATCGTACGGTAATAACTCGTAAATTGTTTTTGGCTACCTTTTTCTTGTGAGCTGTTTTTCTTGTTTGTGGAGTCTTACCCTGATCCAGCATGTGACCGACGGTTGGAGTATTTCCCTTGTCTGGACTTACGTGAAAAATCAACCAGATTTTACGACGTAACGTTACATATTGGTAGCAGAGCGTGGTTCGATTTCCTGTCCTTTCGTCGAGGTCTCCGAGTGCTGGACAATGGTGACAATTCTCCACTATTTCTCCACTTTTTGCAGTTTCTGGTTGTTTCTCCTCTTAAAAGTGAGTTATTTTATGTTCCATTAAGTGCTTTTTGGTTCGTGTGGGATTACGTGACTAGTGTTGCCGACTTTTCCTCGTGGTCATATGCCATTTGACATTAATGTTCGTAATGCTCGTAATGTTCTTGATATTTTGGATAGCAGCTAGTTATTCTCGCACTATTTTTGGTGATTGGACTCTTCCAGCAGAGATAGATAGTTTTAAATCTCGCTCTTTCTCTCTCTTTTTCTCGTTGTCGTCACTTCACTTTTCAAAATGCCTGGAGGTATTGACAACCCGTACGAAAAAACTTATTTAACCACGGGCGAGGATCGTAAGGCCAGGGGTACGGCTAATGTGTCCGTAGGAAGTGAAGTTTCTAATAATGAACAGGAATCTTCTTTAGAAGTGGTTCCACCTCGCCCAACGCACGAGGAAAGCAGTGATGTTCACGTCTCTCACGAAATGTCTGCTTCTCAGACATTGCCAGTTTCTGAAGGGTTAGTAATTGTCAAACAATTACTCAGTGATTTTCCGCCATTTGAAGTGTCAAACAGTGAGAATTGGTTTAATTTCATGTTAAAAGTTAATGAAATCGTTTCTTTGTCTTTGGTTCCTCTGTCAACGTTATTGTACCTTGTAGTATCTAAACTACCTGCCAGCTCTCGTCATTTTTGGTTGTCTATGTTAAACTTGAATCTCGCATGGTCTCAAATCACAGAAAAAGTTTGGGCTAGAATTGTTAGTGACAGAGAGTTTGATCGCTTGATCACTACGAAAGTTAAGAGATTTCAGTTCCCTCGCGAAACGCCCCACGATTTCGTGTGTTCTGTGCGTAATGCCACTCAGGTGCTGGGTTTGCAGTATTCCGAGTCTTCTATTGTGCGACTCATTATTCAAGGGTTAAATCCTTTAACAAAATCTGCAATTATGTTCTCAAATCAGCCTAACACATTTGTAGAATTGGACTCTGTTATCACGCAGGCTTCTAAACATTTAATGGACTGTGCTGAATATTCCAACACTTTCCATCGTATCTCTAGGAATCCGTCTTCTGTTGCCTCTTCCAGTGCGCCTAGGGAAGTTTCTTTTCCTATTAATTGTTCTTACTGTCATAAACCTGGCCACAAAGTGAACGAGTGTCGCAAAAGACGACGATTTACTCAGCCTGCCGTGAGTTTGATGAGTGTCCGTGACAAGTGTTCGACTCGATTGCCAATATTATCTATTAATCTTCATTCTATGCCATGCCAGGCTCTAATTGACACTGGGTGTTCAGTTTCACTGTGTGATGAAGATTTCTTTGCTTCTCTGAAATGTTGCCGGAGAAAAATTATTCGTCAAAATGTTGACGTCGATTTAATCACGGTGTCGGGGCAGCCTTTTCATATTAATTCCTCTGTCTCACTCAAGGTTCAAATAGGCAAGTTTTCTTGGAACCACGTGTTTTATCTAGCTAAAATCCCGTTTCCCGTGTTACTGGGTGTGGATTTCATTTGTAATTCAAAGATGATTATTCGTCCGGCGAACGTCAGTTTTGAAATTGCCCCGAATTCTCTTTTTTCTTTTACGGACAATTGCGAAGCGTTTAAATCGGCGCCAGTTAGTAACTCGTCCGAATCACATGTTCTGTCATCCACTGAAATCACGTTGTGTGATAAGTTGAAGGGCTTATTGTCAAAATTTCCTGATGTGATTTCTCAAGAATTGGGGGTCACATCTGTTATGACATACGAAATTGAACTGCTAGATTCAACTCCGATTCGATCCCATCCTTATTCGTTGTCACCTCCAAAGGCTAATTTAATGAAGAAGCACATCCAATCTTTACTTGATAAGAAAGTGATTGAGGTTTCCAATTCAAACTGGTGTTCGCCAGCTTTTCTAGTGCCTAAAAAGGATGGATCTGAAAGATTAGTGGTTGATTACCGTAAGTTGAACAAAGTTGTTAAATCAGACGGTTATCCAACACCTTCTGTTGAACATGCATTCCAATATCTTGCTGATGCTAAATATTTCACTGTTCTTGATCTCAATTCTGCCTTTCATCAAATACCATTATCTGAGAATTCTAAGAAATTAACTGCTTTTGTGACGCCGTTCGGAGTGTACCAGAATAATAGATTGCCATTTGGTTTTGTAAATTCTCCTCAAATATTCACTCGTCTCATTAATGAAGTATTGGGCGATTTGAAATATTCATGTGTCTATCCATATATTGATGACTTGTGTATCTATTCCAAGTCTGCTGAAGACCATGTATCTCATGTTAATGCTGTCCTCAACAAACTACGCAGTGCCGGTTTGACGGTGTGCGAGGACAAGGTTAAGCTTGGTGTGGAATCACTCACTTTTCTGGGCCATCTCATCACAAATGGAACCTTGCAAGTTGATCCTGAGAGAGTGAGACCAATTGAACAATTCCCAGTTCCCAGAAATGTGAAGGAAGTGGCCAGATTCATTGGACTTTGTGGGTTTTACTGCAAGTTTATTCCAAGGTATTCTGAAATTTCTATGCCACTGAATCGCTTGAAACGTAAAAATGTTCCTTTTCAATGGACAGCCGTTGAAAATGAGGCTTTCTGCCAGTTGAAGAAAGCTCTCACCAATCCACCAGTATTATCTTTCCCTCGATTTGACGAGGAATTTCATTTATTTGTCGATGCCAGTAATTTGGCGGTTGGTGCCGTTCTGAATCACAAAGTAAATGGTGATTTTGTCCCTGTGGCTTTCGCTAGTAAGGCACTCTTGGAACATGAACGTAAATTTCCTTCTTATGAATTGGAGTGTCACGCAATTCATTTTGGAATTCAAAAATTCAGTGTTTACTTACAAGTAAAACCATTTCACTTGTACACTGATAATGGTGCCTTGACATGGCTTTTCTCTCATCCTAAGCAGTTGGGCAAATTAGGGAGGATGGTTCTTAAATTATCCTCTTATAAATTCACTGTGCATCATGTTCGAGGATCATCTAATTCTGTCGCAGATTGTCTTTCTCGCATTCAGCCATCCTCATCTACTAATAGTCAATCAGATGTGGAATCTAACACTCATAAGGAGTCAGCTGTTCCTTATTCTTGTGTGTTACATAAATTGCCTTTGTCATTTGTCGACATTCGAAAACACCAAGAAACTGATCTCGTTCTAAAGGATATTTTCAATCAGATTAATAATAATTCCTTGAACGACAAAAACTATTTTCTGAAGGGACAGCTATTATGTTATGGGAATTCTAAAATTAAGCGAGGAAGAGCTGTTTTGCCTACGGTCTTGAGGCCTATGATTTTTCAATATTTTCACTGCTCTAGTATGTCTGCTCACTTGGGCATGGCTAAAACTTATGATAAGATTAACAGACACTTTTGGTGGAAGGATATGAAAAAAGAGGTTTATGACATGGTCAGAAAATGCCATCTGTGTCAAACTTGTAAACCCAGAAATGCTCCACCTCCTGGCATGCTATCGTCGCACAGTCCTTCTGAAGTTTGGGAAAGACTTTATATTGATTTTGTGGGACCTTTACCTTTGACTAAAGGTGGACACCAATATATACTTTCTCTTATTGATGGTTTTTCTAAATTCTGTTTTCTTGAGCCAGTTCGTAAGGCTACTGCTGGTTCGGTTGTTTCAATACTCACTCAAAGAGTATTCCCGAAATTCGGTTTTCCTAAATATTTGGTGTCTGATAATGCACAAGTTTTTAAATCTCATGCCGTTAAGGAGATGTGTTTGCAACTGGGGGTTAAGCAAATTTTTGTTTCTCCATACTATCCCTGTTCTACTCAGGTAGAGAGATTGCATAGAAATCTAAAATCTGCACTTGCTATTTTGTGCAATAATGCTCACCATATGTGGGACACTATGCTGGCTGACTTAAATTTTGCCCTGAACACTGCCTTACATGAGAGCAGTGGATATTCTCCTGCCAAAATAATTTTCGGCAGAGAACTTAAGCATCCTTTAATTAATCAGTGGGACATTCCAAAATCTTTATTCGAGAATGATCTCAGCGATAATGACAGACAAGCATGTCTGAATCATGTTATTGCTAATTTAAAAAAGGCCAGAAATAGGCATAAAGAATTCTATGATAAATCTCACTCCCAAATCACTTTCTGTGTGGGAGATCTTGTTCTCTGCAAAAACCATCCTGTCAGTTCTAAAGGTGAACAGAAAATGGCAAAACTGGAACCTCTGTGGAACGGACCTTTCGTCCTTAAAAAGTATCTCTCTCCTGTAACAGTTATTCTGGAAGTTTCTCCTGGGAAAGAGAAAATTTGTCATGTTTCTCATTTAAAGGCATATCATGATGGCATTGCTAATTCCAGTAATTAAAAGGAATGAAATATCATTGATTTTTTTTAATTTTTTTTTATTTTTCTCAATGAATGCTAATGTTTGCTTTCTCAAATACTATTTGATGCTTGATTTCGGTGTTGAATTTCTCTTGATTCCTAATAATATTGTTTTGAATAATGAATAATAAGTCTATTTCTATGCTTGTAATTGAAATTGTTCTGAAATATTGTATTGTACTTGCTTATTCTCATCTGCTTAATTCACTCATGTAATTTAGTGTTGGTCTACTGTGATCGTGAGATGGGGTAAGGTGGAGGAATTATGGGTGCTTGGAGGGAGAGGACGGGAGAATAACTTGGGGATGAATCCCCGAGATGGCTCGTTTCCAGATAAGCTGTGGAGGTGGCCCCAGTTATTAAGATTCAATTGTGTTTTGTGTCACCTTTCCTCCACCAAGACTTTATGGACATTCTCACAATTCTTGACAGTGATAAGTGTTGTGATTTTGCAGTGTTCGATATTCTATCGATGGCTGAGTGATTGAATTGATCAGCTGATCTTAAGACTGCCTACTGTGTTTTAGTGTGGCTTTGGCGTTGAGTTGCGACCTTCATCGCCCGACAAGTATGAACTTTCATCTTGTCGCAACCAGCATGTAGCTCTCATTTCTATTGTTAAATGAAGAGTGAAATTTAGAGTGATTTCTTTTGTTGATGCAATTTGCAGTTCTCATTTTGTTAGCATCGCCTATGATTCTTTTTTGACTTGTTTAATTAATACTGAGAGATATATATACACATCTTGATTAAATTTAGTCAGTACTTGTTCAATAGCTGACATGAATACCATATGCCTTGTAAATATTAATAATTATTGGAAAATCGAGGAATTTAGTGCAATCTATTGTCATTTATGTAAATCTTGTTGAATTTTGGAGGATTCTTTATTGATAATTAATTATGGACTGATAATATTTACAAACATGGAGGGTTTAAAGGGAGAAATACTAATGCCAATGTATATTAATTAAGTGAGACACATATTATGCTGAATATTTTTGCTGCTATTTTGATAACTAATAATTATTTAGTGAATAACCGTATATTTGAATAACCTTGTATTTAATGTTTATATAAATTGGGATATATATATTTTATTGGTCAACCCTAACTTTCTCTTGGGTTGCAATATGAATTTTGGGTAGAAGTTAAAACCCATTTTTGTCAATCGTTGATTTTTGATAAGGTGGTTGAACCCAACTAATGGGACAACCCAGGGTTCTCATGAACCCAACTGCTTAACCAACCCAATCTTGCCCATTTACTAAGTGGTTGGTTATTGTATTGCCTTACTTGGTTTTAAAAAACCACAAAATATCTCTGATGAGAGAAGGAACATTTGAGTTTGGTAAAGATATCCTGGTGTTATACCAATAAAAATCTTCCCAGTTCCTTCTAGTCGCTGATGATAATTATTTGTAATTTTGATTCACTGTACACCGAAACAAGCATCACATTATGACATATTGATTATTAATTTTATTTTCTTGCTATGTAATACTAAATAATTTACTCTATATCAATTCAGCAATATTTCTTGTCTCACTCTTGTAATTATGTCATGTTACTCACTTAAGAATTCTGTTGAATTCCAAACATCACTCCTGAGGTTATTTTTTACAGAGTGATAAAAATGTATGTTCTTGTCAAAACTATTTTTGAGTGATATTTCTTGAAAACTATTGTCTCAATCAATAAACTTTTTATATTCAGTTCAATTCTAACCACTGAATAATGGTTTTTGTGAAATTCATGGGGGTTAAACAGTGGGGGTTCATCCAGTGAAAACCAGTGGACCTGTGATGCCTCGATAAGTTTTCTAGGCATTAATCAGTTCTTGGTGGACGTGTCTTGGTCCCCAAGTTCAAGCAATTTTTGTGGTCATTTTCCCACAGAGGATGTGGCATTTTTTAGTGTCCCCCCCCCCCAAAAATTTCTGGTACCCCCCCCCCCAGAAATTCTTCGAACTTCCTCGAACTTCCTCCGAACTTATCCGCAGAACTTCTCCCGCCAAGAACTTTTCGCGCTAAGGTTTTTTCGCGCAAAGGATTTTTCGCGCAAAGGGGCCCTGTAGCAAAGTGTCCTGTCTCGCAAAATCCTGTCTCTGGAAAATCCTGTCTCTGAAAATCCTGTCTCTGAAAACCCTGCCTCTGGAAACAGCCTCTGAAACAGCCTCCGAAACAGCCTCCGAACCAGCCCCGAACCAGCCTACCTGCAATGCAAGACTTATATAGGACTACTGCGGAGAAATACTTCTCCTTGGCAAGCAAGGGGAAATCGGTGCTAAGGCCTTAGTATTGCACTTGGAGTGAGAAGTTTTACCATTGTCCTATCACAATTCTCTCTCCCTCCAACACCTCACCCCAGTATCTCCCTCCCTTCCATGTGTTCCAATGAACTGATTCCTCTGATGTCTCCAACCCAGAAGTTGAGGGGAAAATTCTGGGTGCTGGGCGGTTGTCTCAAAACCAGGGAAGGCTGATTTTGTGGAGCGGCCGTGCTATGCAGAGTGGCGCCGTAGTTGAATTCGCCTGCCTACCCCTCCACTCCCTGGAAGAATCCCTCCCCTCTCATCCTGTCTTGTCCTGCTTAGGCAAGGCCCTCTTTTGATCGTGACCTGCTGGGAGACACATGTCTTGTGAGGCATGAGATTTTTTAGAGCAATTTTCTGCTGGTATTTAGCTGGTAATGTTTCCTTTGGGATCATGAATTTACTATCATTGTTTTCTGTAATACTTCTGATTTTTTGAATACTCTACTTTGAATAGATATCGTACGGTAATAACTCGTAAATTGTTTTTGGCTACCTTTTTCTTGTGAGCTGTTTTTCTTGTTTGTGGAGTCTTACCCTGATCCAGCATGTGACCGACGGTTGGAGTATTTCCCTTGTCTGGACTTACGTGAAAAATCAACCAGATTTTACGACGTAACGTTACAGCTCCATGAGGGAAGGGTGTGAAAGGAAGAGTGGAGAGAAACCCGGCGTCGCGTCGGCGTTAGCCTGCTCTTAACGAAAGGCACCAAGGGGACCACGGCTTAACGTCCCATCCGACGGACGGAGTGTTGCGCTTGAAAAGTCCTCCACACAACATTCAAGCAGGGATCGGGCAGTCTCTGAAAATTCTCTGCCACTGCCGGGATATGAACCCGAGCCCGCCGGGTGGGAAGCCAACACTCTAGTCACCTCACCAACCCGATCCCCCCAACCCAGTTTTTTTCATAAATACGCGATTCCCGTCGCATTTTCGGTTATTATAATTTATAATATATTCAGTCTTGATGTAGTAGGAACATTTTACTATCAATTTGTAAATTTAAAATCGTGAAAAATAACAAATAATCGCGCTTCAGTCATGTTTTGATTCTTTTCACAGGACATTTTTCTGGATATGAAAGTCTCATATTTAAGTCTGAAAAAGGGTAAATCATTGTGTATGTAGTGTATTATATAGTAAACTATATAGTGTATTATCAACAATCCAGAGGACTCAGCCAAACACCTCCTCAACACACTGAGCAACAATTTTTTTACGAGGGACATCCGGAAGGTAAGAGTACTGAATTTTTTCATTTAATGAGAGAGAAATTATTATTATTTTTAATTGCATGATATTGAAGATTTTGTGTGTTAAATATTTTTATCTTAGTCTCCTTCCGCTCTATGAAGCTTTTAAGCAGTGGCGAAGATGTTTTCATTACTCCTTATAGAATTCCACTTCATCCACTCGAAGGCCTCTTTTTTCGCCTCGTCATCGTTGAAAATTTTTTTCTGCCAATGTGAGTCTTCAGGAAGATGGGAATATGAAGGGGCCACGTCAGGGAAGTATACAGGAATGTTTAAAAGTTCCCAACCCGATCAATGAAATAAATCCTCCCGCGGCAATGAACCTTATCACATCGCGCACTTGTCGGGATTTCTTATCGACGCATTTCACAGAAGCGGACACTGCGACGCAAGTTTCGATACTAACGAAGGTCGCCGGTGTCCCTTGTGTTGAGAAACAACCCCCCAAAACCATTCAGTTTTGCCAGCTTCTGAAAAACATTTTCACGGCGCGAGAGCTCAGTAATACAACGGCATCCTAACTTCATTATTATATAGTTAGCATTTCTTAGACGTATTTCACAGAAGCGGCCACTACGACTTAAGTTTCGGTATTAATGAAGGCCGCCTGATCTCGTGTTTAGAGACAACCCCCACAACCGCTCTGCTCTGCCAACTACTGAAAATAATTTCCACGGCGCGAGAGCTTAATAGTTCTACGGCGTCCTATCTTAATTATTAGATAGTTAAAATTTCTAACTTAATTATTTTATAGTTTATCGAGTTTATAATTTTATGTGTAATCATTGTTACATTGTTACTACGCAATGGATTTCGTTTGTAAAAAAAAGCATTCAATCTGGCTTTGATGACAATACAGTGAGTGAACACTGCTGTCAGATTTGTATTTCAAGTTGAGTTTTGGCGTTCTTATTTAGGGCTTAAATTTTTAAACTAAGTTCTAAGAACCCTTAGTACTCTTACTTTATGGATATGTCTCGTATTTATGTCAAAATTAAAAAAAAGTCAAAGGTAAATTTTCTGATCATGTATATTAATTACCCGGCTGGTTTGAGGCAGGGTAAAGTCCTCGCCTGCCAGACCAAAGGTTGCAGGTTCGCGTTCCGCTCCGGTTCCCTTGCCCATACCTAGAGTAACGATGCTACGATTGTGATAGTCCATAGTTGTTGATTGTTGTAATTCCCTCATGTAAAGGCCTTTAATGTGCTGTAATCGGGGAGATGTAGATGAATAATGCCGGCCTCGGTGGCGGCGGGGTAAAGAACCGGCCTGCCTAACAGGAGGTCGCGGGTTCGAGTCCCGCCTGAGTAAGTTTCCCTTATTCAGGACATGGCTGTTAGTCCACGTGCAATTGTTGAAATGATTATCACCCCCCGATGTAAAAGGCCAATGTGTGCTGTTTACGGTGGAATAGAAATAAATAAATGAATAAATAATCGATTTCCACAAAATGTCATAAGTGTAGCACTGATACGAGTTAACAACTTTTGCTCGGTTGTAGTACAAATCGCTCAGAGGGAATATGAGTGGTCGAACGAGATATATCCCATATTATTTGGTGGCGCGGCGCTCCTCGCTTGCGGGACTTCTTCACCTTGCAGTCCGCCACTCTCACGTGCGCAGCAGCACACGACAGAAATCCCATTAGGAGGGAAACCCCGCGCGTACATGTAGCGGCGGTCGACACGCGGACGGCTCAGTGTCCGGGGAAAACGCGCGCCCTCGAATACAAGCCCATCTCCAGCACCTCACCAGAATTACGTAACCAACACTCGCTCCAATCAAGGAATTAACCGTGATCTACCCAGCGGAGCACTTTCAAGGAGTCATACGCAAGTACCAATGTAGTGCGATAATTCCACAGAGGACATTATAAAGACTGTCCCGTTAATCATGTGTGTGTCATTTCTGACGTGTAATTCTAGTCACTTTCCCGCGAGCTATATTCATGAATATTGGCTCATATATACTCATCGGAAAAGATCTTATGTTTTTCGAAAAATCATTCGCCTTGACCGCGATCCCGGTCAAGGCGAATGCTTTTTCCTCTGTGGATTTTTCGCACAATTTGTGCACTGCGGGTGACTCCGTAAAAGTTATCACCGTGGCTATAGTCCCGGTATACTTAAACATCTTATGTTTAGTTGAGAGTCTATGCAAAATTTTTACAATTTTGACCTTTTTGACATTACAAAGTGGGTCCAAACCAAAACCTAAAATTTGCCTTATGGGATTTCCATGTTCAACTGTTTGAGATAGAAAAAAGTTTGATTTTCATTGGTAAAGATGTTAATGCTTAGGGTTTCGGGAACGAGAAAAACGAAAAAAAAACTTTTATTTACGAAAATTCAGCCGTTAACCCAGGAGGTCACGCTCAAGATCATAGGGTTGTCAAAAAGAATAGCATACCAAAAAATACTCACAATATTCTTTTAATGAACATGAAACTCTATGAAAGCATTTTGATGAGGGTCCAGTGTCGAAAGGAACGTCAATTCCGATTGAGTTGAAATCAAGTTCGGGAAGTAACAAGTAATTTTACTCCAGGAGGCGTTGCTCCCACAGAGAAAATAAATTCCAATTTGATTCTAGTACAAATTTTATTTTCTTCATTCCAGTACTCGTGTACTAGGTTACCCATTTCCACCCACTGTAGCCATATGGCTATATTCTACATTATTCTGAGCACATGAGACTCTTGAAGAAAACTCGTCCTCCCTTTTGCTGTCAAATTGTCATGAATATTACGCTGAAGCTTGAAATAGCTTAATTCACTGATTAGTTTATCTGTGAAGCCGGTATAAATATGGCCACAGACGGAAAAAGAAGAGTGCGAAACGGGAATTCAATATGGACGGCAAATATCTGTCAATTACACTCAAGTATCATGAAAGTACACACGAAATGGCATCGTATACATCATTTTAACTTCCCTTCATCCAAAACATGCTTTCCCTGAATATTCATCCTTTTTTCATAGTCAATAGTGGAAAATGCACAACACTAGAGTATGTATCTCATTAACACTCATCGTAGTCATATACACACGGGTCATTCTCAAGATAAAAGTTGACATTATATAACCAATATATTTCACTGGATTACTGAGGACGACCATAAGAGCAACGTAATAGAATATCTTCACAAACTCAATCTTAAAGGATTTCTGGGCGGGGGTTAAACAGAATAATAAGGTCATTTCCCAAGTACTGTCATATTAATCCAAACATTCGGGTACCCGAATTAAATTGAATAAATACATTTGTCACGACACTTCTTTTGTTTCCACCACAGCTGTGTTACACCTGCAAGGAATGAACTAGCTCTTTCCAGCTCTCTTCAGAGTGGCTTCAGAATGGCCGCACTCCGCGGGAAATAAATGGTTCCCTCGTGTAGACATGCCCATCTAGGCCTAATCCTTTTCGCCGCCGCGCAAATGGCGTAAGTTAAGATGGGCCATTTGAAATCCCCGCTCCGTCAAGCTCCAAACACGGGGTCTCGAAGGCTTCTCGTTCGCAATTACAGCCGTAATCATACCCTCAGTAAGTTAGAGACCGGAACATTATTGGTAAAACGTGTAGGGGAAGGTGAGAGAAGATGTCTCTCATCTCATTAGTCCCTATTTTTGCATTTTAAAACTGTTTGTTTTTTTAACAATTTTGTCGGAAAATCGGCTCTTCCTAAAGAACGGAAAAAACGAACCCTTGGAAAAGTAAAGCTCAAACGGAATGAGTGTAACATGACGCCAGGAAGATTCTAAAAACCGATGATTTGTTCATTATTTATCGATTAAAAAAAGCAAGAATACGTAAATAATCTACTTTTCAATTTTTTTTCCATTGTTTATCATCTCAAATTCAGCGGAAGCAGAAAAAAAGTGGTGACATGCTAAACAAATGAGTGAAAGACAGGTCGCGGTGGGTCGAAAAGTTTTATTTCATAAAAGTAAAGGATGCGCTCAATGTACTACGAATATTTCAGGATGGTGGAGTAATTTTTAAACAAGTGAGGCGTGAAAACGAAATCAGACGACTGGGAGTGATTTGCTCTCCTGATAACAAAAGAAGAAGAATTCTGATAAGAAAAAAATTAATAATTTTTACAGCAGGCCATTAAAATGCACCACCTCCTCTCTGAACCTTCCACGCTACCACCCAGCCAGAGGAACTCATTCGTGCCTAGAATTGCGCACGCCTTCCTAAATTCCGAGCGCACCGATGCAACCTCTATCGTTCGTCCACTCCGGCGACCTCTGGAAGCGGGTCTCGGAAATGAAAAGCACTAGTGAATAGCGGGAGCACAGCACAGGACGGACGGGGAACAGGTCGCGCGAGGGTGAGGAAAGAAAAAAAATAAGAGAGACAAGTGAAAAGCGTTCGCAAACAGAGCGCACGCCTCCGAAGAAAAGACGAAAAATGAAAGTGGGGGGGGGGGGGGCGATCTGCGTAATGGCGACGCAGCGGAGGGATCGTCGTCATGGTGACACGCTGCTGGATAGGGCCAATGAAGCCTTGTTTACACGTCTGCAAGTTGACTACCATAGCGTACATCCTCCGAGATGTGCTTATAAAGCGGGACACCACCTAACCCCACTTCTATTTAAACTTCCTACGCGAAACGCTGTAAATTAAAATTCAAATACGATTCTGTGGCACATTTCAAAAAGTTTAACTTTCATATCAAATGAAAAGTGCTGGAGATTTATAAAAGTGAAGTACAGTCATTTTCCCATGGGACAGGTACTCACGAAAATAAATGTAATTTTTATTATTTTGTCTATTCCCGTGCCTCATTTTATGGGTCGAATGAATTTCATTTTAAATTTTATGCGCTAGGGAAAATATTAGTATTAATTGAGAGGGGATGTTAGGCAACCAATAAAAAGTAAAATATTTCGTTTCTTTCTACAGTATTCTTATATCAGGGGTTGCGAAACACAAAAATATATCTGTTAGCAAGGCTCGTTCAATGGGCCATTTCTCTCCAATTGAAAACAAAAAGTGACAATTTTACGCAAACTTGTTTTCTAGACAAATGTTTCTCGGGTTTGCATCCAGGTTAAAGCTTTTATGTAACCTGGATGCAAACCCGAGAAACATTTGTCAGAAGTATTCACCAGGAAAAACTTAAATCGTTTATTGTTTTCTAGAGATAAAAAACAACCAGACGAATTGCACGAATCGCAAATGAAAATCATTCCAATGGACGAGTTCCTCTGAACGATGTGTCAATATATTGAATAAAAATTATATAATATACTTCATGAGCCACAATTTACATTTACTTGATAGCTATGATAATTATTATGTAAAAATTTCGTAAGGAAATGTTATCAATTCTTCGTTAAAACTTTCGCGGGTGGTCACCATGGTAGTTAAAAACATTTTAGGTTATGTCGCCGCGTCAATTTTTGGGTGGCCCCAAAGTTTCCCGTTTGATCCCAAAGTGGCTAGATCTATTATATAATTCACCAATAGAAAGTAGAAATTAAAATATAGTGGAGAAGGTTTAAAAAAGACGATTTCTTCCTCTAAAAACAGGAAAAAATGCACTAAAAAGTGAAATAAATAAGCTATTCATCACTTGGAGATTAAACAGTGGTTGCCAATCCTTATTTACCTGTCAGGCTCGTCTCTACGCATCTCTAAGATACCCAATTAGCGACCACACTTTGTTCACCGAATCGTGAAAAGGTTATGTTTTTGTTTTTAGTGCATTTTATACTGTCTCGGGAGAAGGCGTATTTATATTTATGGCCTGCTAAGGCTATGAGGAATTAAGGTTTTTGCTATGAAAGGTAGCATAAAATGTTATCAATACAAGATTGTAGTACAATACAAGTACAATACTATTTAGTTATCACGTGTATTAGTATTGTGTGCATGTAGATTACTGGAATATCAAAATTGAATGCATACGATAAGAAAAAATATTTCACTGAATTCAACGAAAGAAATTCATTTGTCATGTATTTATAACACCAGTCCTGTATAAACAGTGTATGATGGTAGCCCCAAAACAATTTCACAAGGGGTACCTATATATTCCACCATTCCTATAGGGTTTTCTGTTGTAATTTAATTGCATATGAGTGGAATAAAGTTGTATTATTATTATTATTATTATTATTACAAAAAAATGTTTTCTTTTATTTATATAAGCAACTATCAACTTGATTAAAAATTACGTTAATGAAATTTTCACATAATACAAATCGGTCAATATTTGCGCGCGTTGCAAGAAAAAGAAATTTACATTTGATAAAATATTGAACTGAAATAGGGTACGTACGCAGCACGTTTCTTCAATGCAGCGCTGTATGAACGTTGTCAGCGGAGGAGACATCGAGAGAGGAGGCACTCGAAAGGTGGAGAATGTAAACGAAGAATGATGAAGATAAGATCGATCGATCGATTTAGTAATTAGGAATATCTCTGAGGTGTGGGAGAAAGAGAAGTCTTCTAAAAACTTTAAGGAGGAGACGGGATAGTTCAGTTAGCCACACACTGACGCATGATGACCTGGTAGAGGCAATTGTCGTAGGAGAGGTGAATGGGAAGAAAGGCAAAGGTAGACCCACCCCGAATAAGTTAAATATGACAGATTAACCCCTTCTAGCCCAGATCTGCTTCTGGAAGAAATCAAATTACAAGATTTTTGATAATAAAAACTTGAACATTTTGACCTCAATCATAATTATTGTGGCAAGTATATAAATATTTCGACATTAAAACTTACACCACAGAGTAATACGTAGTTTAGATATTTCCTAAATAGAGCTTAAAATTTAAACATTTTTGATGTTGCTTAGGAGCAACATTGGGTTATAATGGACTAAAGGTTTAAAAGAGAAAAAATAATAAGTAGATGTGAAAAGGATAGGAGTCAGGAGATCAGAGTGGTGAGTTGCGTCAAACCAATCTTCGGGCGTTGACTTAAAATGATAAGCCACAAAGGAGTGATTCATCGACCGGTCGAGCGGTCATCTGAACATGGAAGCAAGGGCAGTTGCCTGGAAATCCCTCACCTTAAATCTCAATAATTTTCATTCATACCATAGTTTTACTCTGAATATACTCAAGCAAAAAATGTAGTATCCGTATAATTCCTACTGCTATGTGGGTCATTGTGATAACAGATTGTGAGACGTAGTGTGATGTTACAGATTCAGCCAACCACATCTTGAAATTGGTGTGATGTGTACCGGGGATTAAACTCCTCTCGGGGTTATATCCCTGAGACCTACGGCTCAGCAAGTCTCTGACCTCTTTTTGCTCTCAGCATCCTCAAAGACTAAGTGAAGCTTTTTGCAAAGATAAAGCGAATCGACCCGTTAACCAATTTTATTTTTTCTGTCGATTGTGATAGAGATTAAAAGGTAGAGGGATCTGAGTGTTTTCCGTTCTTAAATTAGTCGCGAGATTTTCCAGGAAAATGTTTATGTTTCTGCTTTGCATGCCAAATAAAGCTCAAAACTTGCTACAATACCCGAAGCATATTCTTATACGTGGGATGGTTACGGTGAAAATCATAGCCATAGCATCTTCACTGGAGTAATGCTTAAAATGGTCAATCGGGAATCTAGGGAAATGCTAATTCTTTAAAGGATAGACTCCCAAAATAAAACAATTTGTCTCCTTTCCGAGTACCTACGGGCTGACGCTTGTCCCTTTTACAATTACTGGCGCCAAAACAATGCTCATCCTCGTTCAACTCCAACCCCACTCCGCTGAGCATAGAGGCAGCAGGGGTACATAATGTGTGGCGATTTTGTATCATACTATTAATGAGTAGAGATACGTGAAAATCGCACTTTCAATAATAGTTTATCGCATTTTGTAGCGTCTATTTTTTATTTTCATAATGAGGTAGATGACGATAAAGTATAGTGAAACACAGTTATATGGCAATATACAGAATATTTTTAATAACTATGTTGTAGAACAATAATAAATTAAGGAATAAGACATATAGGGGTGTAGCTTGCCCGCAACCACTTGTAGTTCGCGGCCACGCAGAGTCCCGGCTAAGTAGTAGCTGGCCAGTCGCTCACATGCTTTAAGCGGTGAGTGTCGGCGGACCATTTACACAGCGCTCGGCACAAAATGTACGAATTTTGCCGTCGAAAAGGCAAATTTGTGTAATAATATCATAAAATTCCAGTCATCGCATCTATGTCGCATTTATTTGCGTACATCGCATCTATATCGCATTTGCGATTTTGACGCATCTCTATTAATGAGCCACCCCAAAGGTGCCTCGCATTGAAAGGCACGTAGGATTCCTCATAGGGGAAAGGATGCATTCGGAAAGGAAGAATCTCGCGCTTTAGTTTGAAGGAGACGCAAGCGCCAGCGAGACATTGCAGTTACTGTTTCCCGCAAAGTCGAGCCCATTTCCAATAAATAAAAGAATGAACGTCCCATTTGCTGGCGATTGTGACGAAAGCTGCAATATTTGGCCTCCACGAAGCAAGAGTACTCCAGTATTCCTGACACAAATATAACAATAGAGGATTCTCAAGACGGCCACTAGATTTGATGTCATTTAACAAAAGTTGCCACTATCATCGATGACGGCAGAGTGATCCGAATTGCGGAAAATAACTTTGTTGCCAAGGGACCCAAATGAGTATTTGTTCTGTACTAACATCGAGTGGAAAATCAAATGCACTACTATATATTTAGCTGATCTCGTTTGTTTTTTTACCTAATTTCTGTAACTTACTCTGGTTAGAAAGGAAAATCACTCTTAACCCTTGGCTTCTCACCCCCTCATATGTTATTAGGGATAATAAGTGCAATTCAGGATCTAATTGAATCAAATTCGTAAATTTTCATTTATATTCTCCGCGAGTACAAATATTGGGAATAAATGGATCGCTCTCCATTCAACGCCACGCTGCGGTAATTTTTTGAAAACTGATTGAAATGCGCTCAGATAGGAATCATGACTGAAGTATCAAGAGAGTGGATAGGAGCCTCGCCTACTAGTACCTGCCCATAGCTCCTTGCAATCTAGCCTAGACTGATCGAAGAAGTCCCTCCCTTGCTCTGGAGAGGTTCCTCGAACTCCCCCGTGAGATAAGGGAGAGTTGCTGCGAACGGCCGCCACGCGGCGCTGGTGGCGGTCGCGAGCCGAGTGTGGGAAGGCGAAGGCAAATGTTGACTCGAGGCTCCCTTTGAGCGCGGCTCCTTGCATCCCAGATGAAGAAGACACAGCCGCGCCTCAGACGACCACGGGGGGCGGAGCATGAGGTACCTCGCGAAATGGAATTTTATGGGGGGGGATCCCATATCTGTCGGCTGGTTCAGGGGTCTACCAGAGCTGCAGGTGAGATCAGTTTTCCTATGCTCCCTCCTGAGAAGACCTACACTCTCAAGTGGCGTGAAGTAGGATAAAAGTTCAGCTTTATTCATTGTTTACTTTGTCTGTGGCAATTGCTAAGGCATTGGCGTACCCAGCGAGGGGCAGGAGGGGGCAGCTGCCCCCCCCCCCCCCTAGAAGCAAAAATCGCAAATGTGTTTAAGGAAAATAATATTTTTTCAAGCAAATAATTTAAAAAACTAATAAAGAGCTGTTAAAGTTTCCTTAAAATGTTGATTTCATTCACCTTTTCCATCCTTTAAATCTTACCTACAACTTGAACAACCATGCCTTTCCCCTCCCCCCAGTTTTCATCCTGGGTACGCCCTTGTGCTAAGGTTGTACGCGTTTTTATGAGCACGATATTGTCGACTCATACTTCATTGTTTTATCGTGGCCAAAAACAATTTTATAACAATTCCCAAGCCCCTATATTCACTAGAAATGGCGCCAATTAAATTGTTGCTATTTCTAAAGCTACAGAGAACCTTAAAGTGCAGTCGTTTAAAAGCATAGTTGACATTAAAAGAAATAGCTCACAGAGCTAAAGGCTATGAGGTTTTGAGGACTGGAACAAGGGCTGGCACGAATAAATAACACTTAAAGGGAATTGTTTTGAAGGCGACAACATTAATGTAGATTAACGTACATGAATAAACGATTTAAAAAACCAAAATTTCCGTTATTTACTGAACACACCAAGTCTCCCAAAATTTTCCCAAAGGATTTTACTGTTATTGCGATCACACGTTTAAAGAGAGAGAGAGAGGATACCAGGCGTCGTCAAGCGACCCACCTATCAAATCCCGGAAGTGACGCAATTCCCTTCGTCCGCGGCTGTCATCTGCACACACACCTTTTGCACGCCATGCGACCGTCACATGTTAGGCGCAGCGCCCCTCGGAGGAGGTGGCGACGGTTGGAAAGCTGACGGACGAAAACATCCGAAATGGATTCGCTGCGTCCGACCGAAAAACAAAAGAGAGTAAACTCCGCTCCGATGACTCACTCACAGTGACGAGAGTTTAAGGGAACTCGCAATACCGATGGCGAAATGGATTGCTGCAAGACATCACGATTTAGAAAATTGTTACTTATACTTGGCCATGGTTCCTTTGAATACATCTGCATGTTTTAAAGCTTAGGTCGTGCACTCATTTCGAGGCATTGTTCATTCCAACGTCGAGTGAAATGAAAAACAGACTAAAAAGTTACGTATATCCCAGATGTACCAAATGCATTCCTATGTAACACAAAAAATTAAGATATCGCGTATTAGGGGAAAATGGTCCATTATCGTCGAATGTAAACAGCATGCATTACTTTGTTAATGAATATAACAATACATAATTCAAACATTTTTAACATATCTTTTCACGACGTCATCGGTGAAATACAAAATATGCGTTAGCAAAGTCGATATGGTACACTGTTATGGTAAGTGCAGAGTTGCACCGAGTTTTTTATTTAAAAGAAATAAGGAGTATAAAAGCTTCCATATTTATTTATGTGAAACATTTTCTGCCAAGGTAGTTTTCCCCTTATGCTTCTCGTTCAGTTCATTTAAAAAACCGAGATTAAGAGGATAAATCACCCCAGCTCGATCGGCCAAATTTTCCGTGACGCATAATTTCCTTAAAACTCAAACTATCATTTTTACATTTTCTTGGCGTAAATTTTAATCCCTCGCCCAAAATTATCTGTATATTAAATCTTAATATTTATTAAAGGATTTTCTTGAAGGTAAATTATTAACGTCACATAATGTAAATAATATCACAAAATGTTAACCTAGGAAAGCATAGGCTTCAAGAGGTGAAAGCGTTTTCTTACCTGGGAAGCCGAATTACCAACGATGGACCACGCAAGAAAAACATAGAGGAATAGCGCAGGCGAAGAGGGCTCTCAACAAAAAGAAGAATCTTCTTGCAGCTGAGAATAAAAGCATAGGAGTGAGGAAACAATTCATCGGTAACTACACATGGAGTATGCTTCTCTATGGAGACGTTGACAGCAGCAGAAAAGTCAATAGTGGAATGCTAAATGTGAAATGTGGTGCTACCGAAGAATGATAAAGAAAAAATGGATCGACCGTGTAAGTAACAAGGAAGTGCTAAGAAGAGTGGGAGAAAAGAAAAGCCATAAGCAGAAGACGGGACAACTTAGTTGGCCACATTTTGAGGCACGATGGCCTGATGAAGACAAAGACGATGGTCTGTTGAAGGACAAGTGGAAGGGAAGAAGGGCAAGGGACGGCCCCGAATGGGTTACTCAGGACCAGGGGCACAGCTAAGAAATAAGGCTAGGGGTTTTACGCGCAACTAATACTTAGGGATGTGGGGGTGTGCGGGGGCCCTCCTCCAGAAAAATTTTACGAATAATGGTTCAAAATGGCGAGTTTTACGGCTTCCTGAGGGACATTTGATTAATCCTAACACTATTATATAAGTAATACTGATCCAATTAGGTAAAATGGATTAAACTTAAAAATTTCTCTCGGCTCTGGGGGGGGTTTTATCGCCCAAAACCCCCCCTCTCGCAGCACCGCATAGGACAGGTTATAAAGGATGTAAAAAATAAGAAATAAATCACTATGAAAAGGCTGGAAGATAGGAGAGAGAAATGGATAGCTGCGTCAAACCAATCTTAGGAAAGTTGACTAATGATGATGATGAATGTAAATGCTGACAAAGATTTTCCGCTCGTATCTTCAAGATAAAAAAAACTGTAAATTGCACTAGTAATGCGCCTCAAATGAAATGAAAGTAGGACCGATCAACAGCGTCCTATTTGGTCTTGCAAATTCAAGTTAAATGATTGTAGAAAACCGAAATATCGATTCCCACATAACGTTCATCGAGAGTATTTGAAGTAACAACTCAAGGGTGCTAGCAAATGTGCTCACCATACCATGTTCAGAATCTCCGACGAAAACTTGCAACATGAACAAATTTATCTCCTTTTAATCGTAGCCCTCGACGGAACATCACCTAATTTAAAAATCTAATCCATATTAAAAATTTTATAGCATATTTCAATAATTTCATAGCATTTATAACCTCAGTGGAACATTGACAATTTTAACACTTGTACTATAGAATTTGAATTATGAATGGAATTATATAAGGAAAATTATACTATAAAATTTATTATTTCAAATAAATGTCTTTCATTCAAATGCAACCGTATATCAATCGTTAATAAATATATAAGATAACTTTAATGCAAATTTTAATATATATTTAATTCACAATAAATGCCATTTCAGTTTTTCAAAGTAAATGGTACTTTAGTCAAAAAAGAATTGCTCTTGGAAAAAATGAAAAAAAATATCGGTTTATTAGGAAAAGGATATCACCTGCTATCGACTGATTCTTGATAAGACACCTGAATTATGACTATCGCGATTAATCCAATAAATCGATTCACCTCTTATCAATTAATCGAACTTCCTGCGCAGGTTAGCGGAAAAATGTATCCGAGAGATCTGCATTGAAAGCATTTTCATGCAAAATTACACCAAAATCCACAACATAAAAGAGAAATAGGCTTTATCGCATTTTTTCCCGACAATCGTAATTTGTTGGCTCAGCGTATTCAAATTCTAATTTTACAAGGCTATCAAGACACGAACTCTAACTGGTATTAGTCAATTTTCTCCGTAAAGCACTTGATACAGAATTTAAGCCCGCGGTCTGATATTTAGTAAATAATGTTATAAACATTTTAATAGAAAATAGAGAAATTACTTAGGGGAAAATATAGGGAAAAATATTAGGAGTTGAAATGTCCGTGTATTGCATAATAGGCGTCCTTGAACTGAGAAATATCTTAGTATACTCCCTGAAACCCATTACATAGTTTTTTGTATGTTCTACCGTCCTAGCAGCAATAAAGACGTTTAAAACATCGCACTATAACTAAAGACGGAAATTAAATTCAAAATGCCTTGTTACTTGGACAAGTCTGGCAGAATTCACGCAATAAATAACATTATAAAGGAAATATGTATTTTATGGATAACTGCACGTTGTACGAGGAGCTAGGCGTCGTTCCTGTAGTTTAAATAGGATTTTCTACGTAATCAGCAGAATAACCTGTGTGAGGATCTACCATACTGTTGGATATTAAAAAGACGAGGTGGGTAACTGCTCACGCAATGGTACTTACGAACGTAAATTGGGAATTTCATCGTTATTTTAAACCATGTACTAGTTCGTCAAATAAAAATTTAATAGAAAAATTTACTTTGATGGGTTACTTATAGCAAGACCAACTAGGTATACTTTTCCATGTCATATCACTCCCGGTCGCGTTTCCTTACGTCTTACGTGCCAAGGAATTAAGTTATTATCTTGAAATTTTCAGGTTATTCCAAGAGTAGACCTTTGTTATAACTTTCGAGGACTTCAAATATGAAATTATGGTATCAGTATTTTCTCTGATAAAAATTTCCATACAATAAAAAACGAAAATATTAAAAGGGTCTACTCTCAATAACGTAAGAATTTAAAAGTCAAAAAGTTAATTTTTAACAAGTAATAACTAATAAGCCATTGGAATAATAAGCAAAACACGATCCGTTTATCGGGATTGATAATGCCACGAATACCAAAATAGAGGATTCTCTAATCTGCCACTGAATGTTGCGTTACCCATCGCGTATTTAAATGGATTCATTAAAGTTTCCACTCGCGCGGCTTATGGGCAGAACGACCCGAATTTCACTCTGGGGAAATAATCAGCAAATTGGTCTGCACACCAAAATTTATATTCATGATTACATGATCTATCGAATTCATCACTGTTGAATGCTAATCCTTGCCGAGTGCAAATACTTAATTGCAAATATTGAGCGTGAATGGATCGCTCTGCACCCACGGAAGAAAAAAGCAAAGTACTGTTCCACAAGAATTTTAATGCTCTATACTAGTTTCAACGGTTCATCGTCATTCTCAAGACAAACAGAAGGATAAAATGCAACATCGAGCCTTATACAGGATGTTTCAAGAGGAATCTGCAATACCTCAGGAGGTAAAGGGGAGACAATTGTAAGGATTTTTTGTCCGCTAAACATGGGGTCGTACCTCCTTAGTTACTGGGTTATGGCAACGCAATTATTTCTTTGGGTTACCATAACCATTGCTATGGTGTCCAGTCTTTTCAACATTTTATTTCATATTCTGTATTTTTAAGGACATTAAAATGATAAAGGTCGGTGAAAAATCTGTTATTACAATTGTCTGAAACAATTAGTCTCAAAATGGGTGAAATAGAAAAATCGTATCGCTGATAACTGCTCAAGGCTTTTGTTTAAATAAGATCAAAGATTAATGGCTAACGTGCATAAAAAGATTCATTTGACTCAACTTATGGATGACATTAGACTGGGCTGCTCCCGTTTAGAATTCACACACGTTAAAAATGTCTCCAAAAACTCGTGTATGCCACAAGAAACAAAAAAGCATATACTTACTCTACCAAAGTTTTAGAGCTTAACATCTTCCATCATTAGATCGTGGAGTATTCAGAGGTAGGGGAGACCCGGGCAAAGTGGCCACTCTAAGGGAATTTTATTTTTATATTTTTCAAATGTTAATTTGAAAAGACAATATTACGTGTATAAGTAGCCTATTATTTTACTTATCTGTTGGTATAAAGGTGTAGTACTATAAGTAGCTCCTTTTATTTTTTATTTATTTTTTTTTAAACTTTACCAAATGGCCACTTTGCCCACACGGGTAGGGCAAAGTGGCCACATGTGGCCACTTTGCCCGGCATTGTTTTAATAAATAGTAAACAGATTTATATCAATATTAGAAATGTATTACTTTGCAATTCGGCAAATAACATGGAAATGGCACAAAATTATTACATGAAAAAATGGCAAAAAATAAATTTAACAAAGTAACTTGTTTCTGTTGTTCCTACAGACAATATTCACACACGAAATAATCGTCCTCCTCCTCACATCCAGCGCAAGCTTCGTGGGCCCAGCGGCTGCAACCAGAGCATTTTATCCATCCTTCACGACCCTTTGAACATGAATACAATTCATTGCAGTAGAGACAATCAGTGTCACTTTCATTGCTGTCAGATTGTTCATCAAATTGTAGTTGACGTGTCACCTTAACTCCACACTTTCCTTTTTGATATTTCTGTCCTGCTTTGCTTACTGTGCTTGCAGTCTTCATTTTCCTTTTTTTCGTCTTTCCTCTTTCTTCTTTCTCTTTCCTCTTCTCTTCCCTTGCTACTCGCCTCATCTCTTTTGCCTTTTCTTTTTCTTCTTTTTCCTTTCTTGCTTGTTCTAATTCCAATTTATATGGGTTTGAGGTCAGCACAGCAGCAGTTCCTTTTTTCCTTCTCGTTTCCTTTTTAACAACTGTTGTTTTTGGTAAAGGGATTATTTCTTTTGGGCTTACAGCGAAGGAAGGTCCTGTTTGTGAGCTGGAAGAGGTCCCAGGTTGTGGACTGGAGGGTGGATCTGGCTGGGGTCTCGAAGATGGTTCAGGTTGTAGATATTCTTGCCCAGCCTCAGTTTGATCTTGTGGGTCTTCCAGAAGTAGGCCTTCTTCTTCCACGTCTTCTTCAGCTGCCTCAAGTACGGGGTCTTCAGTCTGACGTGCTTCAAGCCCTTCTTGATTTGGTCTAGGCTGTTGAAGTGGCACATCAGTGCATTCGGCAGCAACGTAATCAGCTTCTGTGAAGACATCTTGGTCTAGCGGCACAATGCCGCACTTGCGAAATCCATTTATTGCTGTGGCTGGAGTTGCTGCTTTTAAGAAAGCTTCCCCAAGAAGTCGGCTAACTTGAAACTGGGTAATAACCCTTCCCGGATTGTTTTTTAGATATTTTTCAATAGCTTGAACATAGAATGCGTTAAAAGGGCCCATAAACGAGACCTCAAGAGGCTGCATTTTATGGCTACAGTGAGGCGGTAAACAAACCACGGTAGTGTGCTTCTTTCTCGCTTTTTCAATAAATGCCAGGTTTTTTGCATGGGTAGAATGACCATCTAATATTAACAACACTGGGTCGGCAGCTGATGGTTTGGCATGAGCAAGGAAATGGTCAAACCACTGAAGAAAAATATCGCTCTGCATCCAACCAGATGCAGTGGCATGCAATAATTGTTCCTGGTGGAGCTCCATCTTGGAGCTCTGCTTTCATTCGAAGTCTTGGAAAAATAACGAATGGAGGAATGAAGTTTCCGCCAGCTGACATACACACAACAAAGGTCGACAGCTGGCCTCTTTCTGCTGATGTCAGAGCTCCAACTTGTCTCCTACCCTTGAGAGCGAGAATCTTATAACTCTTTGATTGAACTGTTACGAGCCCAGTTTCATCCACATTAAAAACCCTGTGGGCAGGGTGGAAATATTTCTCTTGAATGCCCTTAAGAATATTAAAAAACTTTGTCATGTTATGTTTATTGAATGCCTGAGCCCTAGCAGCAGAGGTCTGCTCTGGTTTCCTTAAACTAATATTGGGGTGCCGATGTCTGAATCCAGCAACCCAATCTAAGCCAGCCATTTTGGTTTCTCTGTTAAAATTGTTCGGAATGCCATTTTTTTCAGCTAGGCTGTATGCTAAAGAGCGAAGATCTGAAATCGTGACACCAAAGAAACGAACCTCCAAATCCAATATGTGCCGTACCAGTTCTGCTTCTTGTTCTTCTGTGAAAACAGCACGGTACTTCCCCAGCACCTTTATGTTGCCCTAGGCATCAGCATTCTTACCAAGGACCCTCCTCTTCAGAGTGTTTCTTGGAACTGAGAACGTTTTGGCCGCAGTTGAATAGGGCATTCCATCATTTGTGACCGCTTCTATAGCTCTCTGCATCGCACCCGCATCCCATGATTGCTGCTCGCTTTTCCTCTTATATTTGTGGACCATTTCAAAACTTAAAACAAAAGTATCTATGTAGGCCTACCGATAGGCTATAATAATAAGCTATTACCTATTATACGAGCAAAAAATATGAGTCAAATTATACTAAAACCTGTTTTATACTTAATAATAATTAGTATTACAATTATAATCCACAAAAAGACTTCTGCCGGGCAAAGTGGCCATGATGGCCACTTTGCCCTTGGCCACTTTGCCCGAAGCGACGCCATTAATTAAAATCCCTCTACCCCCGCATCTACTGAAACCTACACAGTTGATTGAGATGTTAAACTGAGCGTAAATTTGGCGGCGGTGAAAGGTGGCGGTGTAGCAGAGAAAGGAAGAGAAAGCAGAGAAGGGGAAGCGCCTACGAGAGGAGAAGAGAGCGGGAGGAGGGGAATACGGCGGAACTCAGGATCCACGCGGGTGAAGTTCATGGCGGTGGTTCAGTGAGTGGTGGTGGTAGATATAAATGGAATTGTGATATCATGGTGGCTTATGATGTTGGTTTTATGCTCTAAGTTTCAAAATATAGAGTTTGTTTCGAATTGTATTGGAATTATTTGTTTATAAAGCAGCGAAGATTTTAAAAAGTTACAACACTTTTGTCCAACGCATCTAAAAATTCCATGCTAAGATCATACTTATGTCCGGAATTCAATTTGGTGATATGAAATATTTTATTGGAAGTATTTCAATCTTGCACTTCTCATATGTCCGTCGACACGAGTTCGAAATGTATAGCCTCTTTGACCGATGTAAACCTCAGCGCACTCATCACGACCCAGAGATCCACTTTTACCTTCAGGAGGCACTTTGTATTTTGAGTGAAAAATCGCTTTACCAAGGGAGATCAGGAGGAAAAATAAAACTCTGTATTTGTCTTTCGGAAGGAGATTTCAGAATTCGTAGGAAAGGGAACCTAGGAAGGGTAATTTGGAATAACGTTATAGGGCTGTGCTTTGGGAACAGGTAGAAACATTAGTTTAGGGGGACGATGCTATTTTGCGGACTTCTTTAGCTAATATTTTTCTGACAAAGAGTTCACTGTAACCGTAACTCAAACATACCTATTTTATTACATTGAGCTCTTGGTCGAAGCTTTGTTCAGTCATAGGGATTGAAAGTACACCGCGTAACATGGAGTGCTAGATCTCTTGTGAGAGTAGGGATATTTTGACTCAGCGGGGATAAGTACGTCCGTACAAAGTACATATCCGGTAAATTGCGAAATTATGTCCGCCTTCATTTTAAAGTAAATCGTCAAATTTTGGAAGTGGTTTGATTAAACTCTACAGTAAAATTGACGGAGTTGGTGCGGAGAGCATTAAATGGATTACTCCTTCATCAATCATACTTTAGAACTCGGAGGTTAATCAATCCATTCCCCTACGACTGACGATTTCCCTTAAAAAGAAGGGAAAAATTTTTCCGCAATTCAACGAAAAAATACCTTTACGGATGTACCTATCTCCGCTTAGTCAAAACATCCCTACTCTCACAAGATCGCCGTGAAACTTGATTGAAAATTTCTCCACCATCTAGAAATTAGGGGGATATCCAGAGGGGACCTTTTCCAGAATTTTCCCGAATCTTAAATAAAAAAATACGTGCGAGGAATTACTGGGGAGAAATTTTCAAATACGATGTAATGAAAATGTTGAACTTGGTGTGATTTATATAGGCTGAAAATTTGCAAACGAGAGCATAAGTTGAAATCGAGTAATGTGTAATCAAAAAGCATGGATCTAGAGGCCTAATAGTACATTTCATGCGACCAGAAACCGAACACACTGTGCTTTCTTCATCTAGTAAAGTAATAAGATTATACAGAAGAGGCCCCAGTTCGTCCCGTTTAATGATTGCTGTTTCCTCGTTGGACACATTTTAATCGGATTTCAACAATGTCCGCAGCACGGCGTTGAGTGCAGACCGATCCATTTATTAACAATATTTACTATGTAATTTTAACAATCGCGAGGAACATCAATGAGAGGTTATTAACTTGTTACATTCGTATCAGGAATATAGATTTCGCTAATTATCATGACAATATTATTCTACCAATTAAGTTAGGTTTCCATGGAGTACTTAGGAAGCATTCTGGCATCCTCACCTTCCCTCATCAACTTTCTTCTTCAATTCACAATAATGCCTACTCCCTTTCATTCTAGCTAAAACTCCTTTTCTCTTCATTCCTCTTTTATCCAACATTCTTCAGAATGCATTATTTTTCAAAATTTAAACATCAACCCACTTCTGAGAGCCAAGAGGCACTTCCAGTCCCATTATACGCAATCAGTAAGATATTTTCAAGACTGTGGCTTTGTTGACGAACTTTCAAGCTGAATTAGAAATATTTTTTCAAATGTAATATTAGCAATCCTTCGTCAGCACAATGTGAAAGGATTTTTAGAGTTGCGGAAATTCTATATGCAGACTGGAGAGGACGGATGTCCCATAAATTAAAAAAATAAAATTGTTACTACAGTTTAGTCACTTATTAGTTAAAATTAAATAAAATATTGCTCAAATTCTTTGTATTTATTTTCTTGCAACTGTTAAAAAATATTTTTATGCTTAAAAAAATAATTTTTAAGAAACTAAAAAAATTACTATAATTTCAATCAGTTATAATTTGTTAAAAGAGACGTTGCAATATTTCTACTGAGTAAATTTTAGGACGACGCGTTTCGGAGTAACAGCAACATTCTCAAGTGCTCGTTGTTGTAAAAAGGAAACGCGTAGAGTTAAAAAAAAATGAGTACATAATAAGAAATAACAAAAGGAAATATTACAACCAGTGGTGGATACATATGGGGGGCGAAGGGGGGCATGACCCCCCTTGCGGGGCTGCCCGTATTGCCGAACATTGCAGAACCACAATTGTAACTTTTTTAATATCATAAGATAGCATTGTGTTGTATATGCTTATAATCAGTTAAAATAAAACTGTCTTAAATTTTGCATGTAATTTCATTATTTTTCATTAAAATTTCATTTCATTTCATAAAAGTATAGGTGGCTTAAAATATCTTTTGTACCCCCACTTAAGTGCTTTCTGTATCCGTTACTGATTACAACCTATCATTTAACTAATATTAATAACTTGCGCCACATATCAAACAAGACATTCAATCAATTACTATTACAGAATAGTAACTTAAAGCTATTACTTATTACTTTTCCACGACATTTATTTTAATCAGTTAATTGTTTTTACCCATCACGGTCTTGTGGGTGAACCATTTCATTCTGCATCCTCATCTGTATCCAATTCGTGACTTTCCCATTCTCACTCACCCACTTCCGTGACTTCCCACCCTAAGCCACATTCACGTCGGACAGATTCGAAAAAGTGAAAACACGATCGCATTCATTTATTATCTCGCATGGGAATCTGGGTTACAGCACCCGAAGACTCCGCGGCACCTCTGCAGACACATCCGCCTTCACTCACGAAATCCAACTCGACTCGCGAATCCGATGCGAAGCGCCCTCTTTAACGAGTGGATGGCATTAAAGAAAAAGGCGACGGAATGACACGGCTGAGGCCACGTTCGCGCGATGCTCCCGTCACTCCTTCCGTATTCTTGCGTGCAGAATAATCCACAATAGAGTATTTTTTCCCTTTCTGGAAACATATTTTAAAAATCTATACCAGCTTAATTTCAAACCTTGCGTACTCAGGAGTTATCGTTAATTTATCATTATTTATCAAAATCTAAGAAATTACAAATCTTATGTCCCCAGGAGTTATCGTTAATTTATCATTATTTATCAAAATCCACGAAATTGCAATTGCGCTGAAACACACGACCTCCATGTTTTTCTTTTGGTTACGTCAGCTTTCTCGCAGAGTAATACATTACGCGAATTTTAGTCTTTGGAATTAGTTTATTATTATTTTCTTTGTTTGGTAACCAGCTATTCTCAGTTCTCCTTGAAATTCTCTAAGAGTTAACGATTAAGACTGATATAGATTGTTCCATAAACCTTCTTGGAGTAACGAAATATGTCGAAAAATTGATTATGATTGAAGAAAGTACTTTAAAAAAGAATATTCCATGAAAGAAGATTTTGAGGGAGTACTGTTTTGTTCCGCGGTGTTTTACCACGAGTATATCTACCCCGGGAAGGCTTTTTTTTGGCATTCCAATCAACGAAGAAAGTAGATGATTGCGACGCGAAGGCTTGTTGCTGCGAAGATCATTTCTACGTTAGTGCAATAATTTAACTTATAATTTAATATGCATGCAAGATGACATCACAATTTGGAGAACTAATGGTCGGGTGCTCAGCCATCATGGTCAACGAAGCGGAAACAATGAAAAATAAAACTTAAGGCATTAACTAAACTAAAAATTATCTTGATTTTTTCATGGAAAATTTTGAGACCACTTTCAACCCTATGCAATACATTTTATAGGAATGCTCCGATAACATAATTAGTACAAAAACAAGTTGATGTGATTAAATCTGGACCTCTCCCTGCGGAGAAGTGAGAAGGAGGAATTCAGTGAGACAAAAAGGGTGCTTTGTAGATCGAGTGAGCAATGTGGAATCCTCAAGGAAAGTAAGAGAGAAGAGAACTTTTTGAATTTGAGCGGGGAAACTAAAACGGACACAGCATGAGACATATTTTCCTGATTTACAATCGTCGCAGAGCAAGAGAAAGAAAGAACGGCAGAGGAATGCCAGAGATGAGATGCCTAGCATAAGTGCGGCAGGATGTAAAACAGAAGAATTATGAGCGGTATTAAAGATTTGCTAAAACGAGAATTGAGTGGAAAGTTACGAGATGGAAATCTTTAGATTGTTGATTGTTGATGATGTACGGATGGTAAAATAGAGGATTTGGCTGTCGGCCAACACGTGTTTTGTTTTAGATGGGTTTGCAAAAGTCACAACTCACGATGCTGGAAGTAGCGCCACGCAAATTTCACGGAGTAGTAACCAAAATGAAAACATGATTCGATGTAATATTGCGAATTTATGGTTTTTAATCCCATTCTTCGAGGGTAGAAATGACCCATCAGGGTTGCCCTTATATTTAAAGTTTTCGAATTTCTTTTGGGATGCCACCCAGTTTTGTTCTATTTGGTGAGAAAATAAATCATGAAAACTATTCTTGGGATCGGATACCGGGAAAACGTGACGCATCCCACTTTTTTGAAGTTTTGAGTTTTGAAATTCTGGTATTTTTGGGAGTATTTCGGACATAACTGAAGATGATGCCACTCTCGGATTAATCTATCACACTTTTGTCTTCTACAACGTCTCTTTAGACATTTGCAGTGTATCACCTAAAATATCTTTCATATCAGTCCTTGGGTTCCCGGGATATCGCACTGAAAGTGAGCGCGCGCCACCCCAGTCAGACGATTTGGGTGGCACGCGGGTTGCATACTCTCAACATTTGCTGATCATTTTCACTCATCGTAAAAGCATAAAATTCTTTAGATAAACTTTAAACTTCGTCAATATAACCTTGAATGCTATGTTTATCACTTTTTAATACCCCTTTGCAAATTTTTAGCATAAATTAATCACTTAGCGCCGAGCGTGTGAAATTTGCGGATTTGCTAATTAAAAAGCGCGCAGTTTGGCAGCATGAATAAAAATTCCGAAAGACGGACTGGGACCTCTTCCATGCATTCCCCTTCATGAATACTAAAATAGAAGATACTATAGTCGGCCACTAGATGCCTAGTCATCCAGCGAGGGTTTAAGTTGGTTTACAAAAGTCTTCAATTGCGTCGATGACTGCAAGCAAAACCGATTTTCTCTGGGAAGTGGACAATAATTAGGCCTGTAGACCAAGCATCTACCCTTGATATATTTTCTGCGGCCATTGTCCATGCCTCACTACATTAGAGAAGCATACTTCAAATGCTGATGAAGTCGTCTCGGGTAATCAGCCGGATCAGGATGGATATTACTGCCAACGTTTCGAATTCGCCCTGATGACGATGGCATAGGAGACCGTTGAAACGTTGGCAATAATGTCCATCCTGACCCGGCTGATTCCCCGAGAAGACTTCATCAGCAAGATTCGCCGGGAAAGCACCTAATCCTTCATCATACTTCAAATGTAAGTTCTGATTAATTGTTTCCTTACCTCTATGTTTTTTTTCTTGCTATAGGTAGATCTTTCTTTCGGTGGAACCCTTTCCTCGCCTGGGCTATTCTGCTGTTAATTTCTTTCTTCCCGAAACATTTTGACAGGGAATTGTGAAATTCACAGCTTTCCTATTCTAATCTTTGCGAGTATACAATCCGCTCATAGCCGAGTTGAGGGCATTTTTGAAATCTGATGAAAAGGCGCGCATTTCGGTAGCCAAAGTCAAACTTGTATGGTCCAAAGAGGGGCATTCCCTAACGTAGTCATGGCACGGATGCGTGTTGGAGAATGCGGCTCGGAGAGGGGTCCTAAACCATTATCAAGTAGTGGCAAGGCAAACCCCTCTTCACTGCGCCTCCAAGAGCGCCGCATTCTCGAGAGGTGCTCAGGGTTGGAAGGGGCGGGAGTCAACGTCGCGTCAGTTATCCCTGCCTCATTTCGTACGCAAAGGAGAACCAAGTCATCAGCCGAGGGAGGAAAGGGATGAGACCACCAGGGGATCTGCCGGCGTTGATGGCGCCTCCAAAGGGAATCCCGATTAAAATTAAGAGATATTTCCCCCCGAGGATTTTCGGAAATTCATTCCTCCAAGAATCAAGAAACTTGGGAGCACTGCGGCGCTTCTTCCGAGCGGCCACAAAAACAGTATAAACGTAGCACAGTCGTAAACCTCTCTTCATACGGACACCTCAAAATAGCGGGCACCTCCCATGAGCAGATAGCATTTAATGTCCTGGAAGCAGAACATTGAATAAAATGGAATGTAAAAAACTTTATAATTTCGCATAATTTATATGGAATAATTAAGGTGTTTTTTTAAATTTCAATATGTTAAGCCTATTCAATGAAGTCAGCCCAAATCTACGAATTACAGGACATTGAGCCTTACGAAAGCTGCACCACCAAAACGCGAACACTAATTACAATCGACGCGGAGAGCAAATGAAACAAAAATATAATTTCGTAAAGATTGCATAAAATAACGGACAACCATTCAAAGAAATTCAGTGAAGATTTCTTTTTCAAAAATAAAATAAACGCTACCATTGAAAGCACACTGTTTGCAAAGAACTTATCCTGAAAAAGAACAGCGAGCGATATGAGAGAAACATCTTGTTGGCCTACTGGTTAGTTGACCTCTCCTTTTCTATTGCCACGTATTCCTTATTGCTGTGGAACTATCATCGGGGGGTTACACTGAATACGGACGGGAAAAGGTTGCTTGGGAGGAGAAAGAAAAGGAAAAGAGAATTATTTACATTTAAGGAAAAAAAGACGGCGTCTGAATTTCTTATGTTTAATCACTTGACGCAGTTGCAGCACTTGGAAACGGCGCCAAAAATGCTCACACAATATCTTGCACTAAATAGTGAGCATCTCTCGATAGCTGACAATTTTCCCGCTCCCTTAAAGGTACATATATTTACGTCCCTATTATAGAGGTTTGACTCTTGTGCATTTGACTGCATGTAGTCCTTCATCGAGCTACTGGATGTAATTTGCAAAATGGAAGAAATAAATGTCGATTACTCAACCAGCTTACAGATTTTCATGTTTCGATGAAGGAATATTCGATAGACACAATAAGCAAATCCTGCATGTCACCGATAATCAGCTCAGCTATGAAAACTTCCATTGAATGGAGGTACGGAAGGAGATTGATGCATAACAGCGCGGAAAAAAATTCAATCGCACCTCTTGATATGAACGCTTAATATTTTTCAACGGAATCTCCTTGACTTGGATCCTAAAATAGGTTTTATTAATAGAATTCGGTAGATGAAAGGGAGAAATAAGATATGACGAAAAAGCAGGCATTCCCATTCAACCATTCTCACTTAGGTCTAAAATAAGAAAAAGAGAAGGTTACCGCTGCCCACTTTCCATCAATTGGAATCGTCACTAGAGCTCTAATTCATTTACTAGTCGTCCTGGGACAGCCTTTCACTACGAGGAGGGTGAAAAGCAAAAATCCCACGCGGCCAATCCACAAGGGCGAGGAGTAGTTTTGGAATTTGGAGAAATGCGAAGTGTTTTCATTTATAATTTTCAGATGCTCTTTGGTTGGCGACCGAATATATTCACTCTGAGAAACAACACTCTTCCGATATGATGTTAATTAAATGAAGTCTCTCAGTTTAATTAATATTTTTCATTTACACTCAACCATTGTCTTCTATAAGTTCGCGTTAAGAAAGTAGCACTAAGCATGAGTTCGTGATGTCATAAACTTGCGTGTGCAAGACCGTCGATTTTCCACGGCGAATATCTCGAAAAGGAAGATTCTAACGGAAGCAAGTCACTAAAGTCATGGAAATTGCGATGAATTATTTTCTGCGAGGTGCCTGGAAAGTAGCTATCCCACCTCACCCTGATAGTGTGCTATCCAGTGCTTAGTTTCGGCTCGAACGTGTCGGAACGGCGTTTCAGCACCTCTCAGGGAAAATTGGGCACTATATAATTCGGTGCTGCAAAGTGAGAAAATTTATGATAAATATATCATTGTGCTTCGGAAGTGTTGTTCCTAATTCAAGTCCGACCCAAGGCAGTTTACTTAAGTGAAAGGTTAAAGTGAAGTTCATACGATTTGTCTTCATTTCGCTACCTTGGTTTGACAAGGTTCTAACTGACATTTTTGCGAAGTTTGGTGTTTTCACTCAAGATAACTAAGTTTATGTTTCTCTATGTGTTGCACCGGTTTTTATTCCTCTGTGTAAAATAAAAGCAGATTTAGAACAGTGACAAAGTTCCAACTGCAAGGAGAAAAAACTAATATTTGATGTGACAAGGTTCTGACTGCATTTTACTTATTTTATTACCCATATAAACATGTAAAAAAATAAAATAAATAACATATTTTCTTAAGGTAATAATTACTAGTGTATCTAGTGGATCACTAGTGTATGTGCCAAAAATAAAAAATAAATTCCTATTAATAATAGAAATAGAGCAGTTTAAAACTTTGACAAGGTTTTTCTCAAAACCAGCTGATGGTCAGTTAGAACCTTGTCAAACCAAGGTAGCGATTTGTTAGTACCGGATATAAAAAAGTTTTTAACATGCCATCGTTTTTTTGTATTCGGGAAAACATGAATCCTCAATGTTGTAACTCATATGACAAGTTTTAAAAATTCGGAAGTTAAGGGGAGGAGTTGATATTTTAAATATATGTGGATTAAATGTGTGGTTAGCGTTCCGCTACTCACAATTTTAGAAATTTAGCACTGGTGCTATCACACCTCCATACTTCAGTCAGGTTTACGCTCTACCCTCACCTACCCAAACAAATCTTCGTGCAAAATCCACCGAGTTAGACCGAGTTTGCTTTCGTGAGTGTAAGACATATGTCCTCTTTACTCCACGTGAAATTCCAAACTTGGTTTAGCAAACTCTCCCCCAGGCATCGCCACCTGATTAGGAACGTAATTCTACTGCGAGGGTGTCGAGCCGTATTCCACCCAGGAGGCGCCGCTCGCGAATAATCATCACGTGTCCGCGCTCATAATATAATGGAAGGATTTCTTGGAGGTGCGAAGCGGGAGGGTCCGGCGGACGGAGCGGATGAAGGATTGAAACAAAGCCCCACAAAAAAACTGCCGAGGCGAGTTTCGATCGAAACGTCGACGCCGTGGCACGCGAGAAGGAAAAAACGAAGAGAGGAGAAGAATATTATCAAAAAGGTTTAAAGAGTTTGGGTAGCGTGGGTTGGGAAGCAGAGCAGGGTCGGATTAAGGACGTTACGGTGGAGGCGGATTACTCATATTATATTTTAAAAAATCACGTAGAATGCTCTACTTTGTTATAAATTGTTTCACTAAAGGCTCTTTCAGTCACTTCCGCGTTGAATGACTCATCCAAAGTGCCATAGATGCCATTTCATTATTATTTTTACCAGCCACCATAATGCAATGAAGGGTGCCGATGATATCTCAAGGGATTTGGACTATTTTCTCTCAATGTATTTTAAAATTTATGCGAGGAAAAATGTCTCCAAACTTCTCATGCCAATTTTCTTTATTTTTTCTCTTTTTCTTAAATTAGTTTAACTTTTACTATCATTTCAGATATCGAATTGTTTATCAAGAGCATACAACGCTGAATTTCCACTTCCCATTAATCTTGTTCCGTACCGATTTCCATTTATTGCATTGTTTGTAACTGATGTCAATATGTACTTTAGAGTGGGTTTTTCATTACCCGTTCAATTAAAATTAATATATTACGCTACATCTTTATCCGCGGCGCCTTGATGGTATACAATACATCTCAACAATTATACTTCTGAGGTCTATTTTGCGTAGACTTTGAAATAATCATCAGTCATTTTTTTAAAGAATGCTTTTTCAGCAAGCGTAGTTAAAAATTTTATTGGAGAGCCACTTTAAAGATTGACATGCTTTCGGTTTTTTCAAGAAATTTTGGGCTTAGATAGGGTGGGCTAAGGTCTTCGTTTTGGGGCAGGCGGTACCTCACCTCATTTCGGAAAATCATGTAAAATGTTTTGCTCTGTTATCACCTGTGTCACTAAGGATTTCGTGCTCCTCCAGCGGCGGCCCTTATTCACACAATGGAAGGAGTTGTGCAATTCCGGCGCAACTATTTCCGAACCGATTCAGGTGTTATATCGTGGAAGTTCGACATGCAATGTAAGGTAAATGCACTCTTCCACAATAATTGAATTCGTACGACGCGTTTCGGCCGAGGAGGTTGTAAATATCTTGGTTGTACCGTAATTTTTAGATTTCCATTGGCTATAATAAAATTAAATACCAGTATAAGTGCAGGTAAACAACTACTTTACTCTCGTGAAATTTTATTTTCAGCTGAGGCGGTTGTGAACGTAACCGTGGTGATTGATTATAATTTTTCCCTGGGAAAAGATGTTTGAGTCATTACTTCGCGAAGCCTACCAATGAAGCGAGAAAAAAGTTTTGAAGTGTGCGTTCATAGCTTATATTAATGTATAAGCGAGTTATGACCAAAAATTTTCACCAAATAGTTAGCATTGAACCTTATGGGATTGTCAATGTTTTGGTCAAAGTGGGCGTGGCTATCCTACCCAAGCACCCCTATTCCTGCCACACTTCGCCCCACGCTTGAAACCAGTGGTGCCCCCTCCACATATTTACAACCTCGGTTTCGGCTAACAGAGCTATCATCTGGTACAAGACATTGTGGTACATGAGAGCATCACATTTATACCTTTGAGGAATGGATGGGAGAGGATTTGATAAGTTTGAGGAAGGGGTGAATAACAGAGGAACAGTGGGGAGACAGTGAGAAAACGGACAACTAGAGATATACGGGAAACACAGGGGTGGAAAGTGGGAAAGTGGACTCTTAGTCATGACTGGCCATCGCTAGCCCCTTCGATGCTGTGAGCATTACTTTACATCCTGTCTGACTTTCCCTCGGCGCTTTTGCCGCATGTGACGGGTAGGTTTCTGGATGGTGGGCCGCAGCGGAAGGGCTCCTCATAATGCCTCTGTGATCCGCAACGCGCCGCACGAATTAAATTATTGTGGAAAAGTGTAACTAACTTTCATTTCAAAATGCAACTATTTCCCATAATTTTGTTCGAAAATGTTCCTGTATTTATCTACTTTTAAGTTTCTTCTAAACCTTCTAATGAAGTAAACAATGAATTTAGCTGAAAATATTATCATACTTCAGGGGCATGTATACCTACAAAATAAAAGCATTTCCAACATCCGACTCCTCAAATTCGCGAGAAAAAATTTTGTTCCCGATTTCTCCTGAACCACCTCGTACATGACCTGGAATTGTAAAGGTGATGGCGTAAGTTACTAAGGATCAATACGTCTCCAAAATTGACATCTCAACCATCTTATAAGTATCCTCTGTATCGAAGTCTCCCCTCCGGCCTGGATATTCTAAAGCACAGTTTATGTAAATAAAAGCGGTCAAGGCGGCTGCGCAGAAATCCAAATCCAAGCCCAATAATGTAGCCCCCGGCCTCAGCGTTGCTATGGGTAACGCTGTGGATAGAATCAGCCAAGCAGACTCGCAGGGATGGGATCACGTGATCTATTACAACCTATGATTAAAAAATAATTCGTGTGTTCATAATTTGGGTAATTTATATGTACTTTTTCCACTAATTGATCTTTAACTTTGCGGTTCTTATGTAGCAGAAATGATTTGACCGTAATTTGATAATTCAGTGGTAAATAGCTAAAAAAATATTCCTATGATGTGCGTGAATTGTATCTTTAATATAACGACATAAAGAACACTAGATTTACTGGGAAAACTATTAGTATGCAGCAGAAGAGAAGAAGTCTAGAGTAACATCAAAATAAGGAAACTAAAACAGAAAAAGCTGGATAATTCTGTTATTCGGGAAGCAGGATAAATAGCGATGGGAGAAGCAGGAAAAATATTACCGGCAGAATGGCCCCGACGTCGAGAGTATTTCGCCTAAAGAAAGATCCACTTATAGCGGGAAATTTAAGCATAGAAGTAAGGAAAAAAGGTTATCAGAACATACATTTGGAGCATGCCTATATGGAACTGATGCATGGACAATGACAGTTGCAGAGAAATTAAGGGTAGAGGCCCTCGGAATGTTGTGCTACAGAAGAACGATGAGGATCAAATGGATCGGCCGATTAAGTAATGAGGGAGTCCTAAGTAGAGTAGGAGAGAAGAGTTATAAGTCTCATGAAAACCTGGCTAAGAAGAAAGAACAACCTTATATGCCCAAATTGGAGACATGATGGTCTGATGATGACAATCGCCAGGAACAAGCGAATCGCAAGAAGAGAGAAGTAAAACCTTGAAGGATATATTACATGGAAGAATAGGGTGGTTTCCTATTATTTATTTTATTGCCTAAATTGAAATATTATTACTCCTGGAGTACATATTTCACGCTGTCAGATTTTTAAATAACGATATCCATTTTACGCGATTAAATGAAAAGTGAAAATTTTCAAGTGCCCTAAGCCGGCTAAGTATGAATGCTGGGAAAAGCCCGTGTGACGTCTGGCTGCTTCTATGTGAGGCCACCTGAGTGCGAGGATATGAACGCCGCTACGATGCAGGCTGCTTGCTGCCGAGCATGGTGGTAGCGTAGACTACCCTGCTAGCAGGTAGCGCTCGGCTTAAATAAGGATTATTAATACCCAATCAAACAAAGGAAACTTTCCAACCATAGGCAATTTTAATACATAATTATTAAGAGATGTTCCCCTGAGCTCTGTGCCTCTTGCATTCATTGGTATTCTCAGACGATGTAAAACTCCTATCTACTCGTACAGAATCTAGGTCCCTGAGACGTCACGTGGAGTGGCATCGCATGGGCGCCAATCCGGCCTTTTTCAAATGAGGTTAGAATTGACCATTGCTATTCGTCTAAACTGGGATTTGTAAAACCAAATAATTTGTGTATTATGAATAAACTAATGGTGGGTAACGAATCGCAATCAATGCCTTTCCTTTTATTTGGTGAAGGAAACTATCCTACTATGCGAAGGAGAAGAAAAACGTAGGTATGAAAAGATTAGATGGTAGGAGAACTGAGCGGAGAGCTGCGTAAACCAATCCTAGGAATGTGTTGACCAGTGATGATGATGAAAGATAATTATTTATGATATATGATTACTGCCATCTGATGTTCAGCTTCAAAAAAAGTGAACCTGAAAACAATGAATGCGCAAGGAGGTTGTTGGTGCTGGGGCTTCGAGAGCGGCAGGGAGAAGGCCAGTGAGTTGCAAGTGCTCTCTAAACGGGAAGGAGACGGGCAGCGCCCCTAGCGACACCTCGTCCAAACAAAGACAAGAGACTGTGAAGGAGAGAGGGCCCTCGGCGAATCCGGGCGGCCCCTCGCGGCGACGAGTTTGACGAGTCGATTGCTTCGGGCAAGAGCAGCAGTAGCGGTGAGAGTAAGAAGAAAGTCGACTCAACTCATCACGCACCGTCCACGCCGCGTTAGTGGAAGCAATCCAAAATATCCTAGTTTTATTTTGAAGATAGAGAACCACTCACAGAAGTGTTGCCTTTTTATTGTGGCCAGGAAGGAAAAATTGTTTTTAATCAAAGATTGTAATAGCAGATCACGTGATCCCATTCCTGCGAGTCTGCTTGGCTGATTCCACTGCGAGCTCGGATATGGAGAATTTTCCATCTTATCCATACAATCTAGGAATTCACCGTTTTACACGACGCCACTTTGATCGCCCGTCGTACATACGCCAGATTACGCAATGACGTGCCGGCCAAAAAAACGGCCTTTACAAAGTAAAATGCTGAGGCTGGTGGCTTCATTATTGGGCTTAGATTTTTATTCCAGCGCAGACACCTTAACAGCTTTTATTTACATTAACAGTGCCTTGGACTATACAAGCTAGAGAGGAAACTTCCATGGAAAAAAAACAAAAAACAATAGGTGTGAGCAGTGGCATTTCAGATGCTAGGAGTACCGAAAAAATTACCGGGAAAGAATGGAGGTCTTGGAGAAGAGGCAGTGGAGGAGAATGCTGGAGATAAAATGGAGAGATATTTATGAAGAATGGATATTTATGATTATGTTCAATGAATACTGCTATTGATTTGATTTTAATGTTGAATCTGATGTTTACGTGTAATGACGAGGGATGGAAGGTTGCCAAGGAGTTGTTGGAAGGTGGGAGGGTGATTGTTGAGAAGGAAGCCAATTAAAGAGGATCTTGAAGAAAGGAGACTAGAAAAGATATTGTAATATTAAAGAAATAAAAAGGTTTTGGAAGGGAAAATTGTCTGATCTCACAGGAGGTATGTAGAAAAATAGGAGAAGAAAGGACACTATGGATCGCTGTACGCCAAAGAAGAATACGGTGAATTGGCCACGTAAATGGGACTCAGCAGTTACGTGAGAAACAAAATAGAAAGATAAATTGATGGAAAAATCCCTTGCGGAAGACTAAGGGCAAGTATTTAGAACAGATCAAGAAGAATTCGGGAAGAATTGCCTTAAGGACGTAATAGAATATGCATGGGATACAGAGCAATGGAGGACTGCAATCAATCTTAGGATTGCGATACTCCGTTTGAAATGATCAACGAAGGTATCGTATCGCCCACAAATTTTATTAACAGATTACTACACGTGTTTCAATAGTTACACAATTATCATCAGGTACTAACGAGTACTACGCTGTTTATAAAATTCGTGGGCAATATGATGTCTTCGTTGGTCATCAGATATGTTGTTCGATGGCATCCCTCCGCAAAAAGTTGACTTTACTCTGTTTGATTATATTGACATGAGCCAGCGTAGAGCGTAGTGCTACTGAGTGATAGAGGTGGTAGTAGTTGTCAGAAACAGCTACATAATTTCGGCCATAGGCAAAGAGCGATTCGCTGTGAATCTGATATGCCCCCAATTTGACGTAAAGATTTTTTTAAGTAGGACTAAATTAGTAAAATGACGATGTTAATAAACGTTTTCATTATTTCATAAAATGGTCATTCAGTATGATTAAAAACATCTCGACACATCCCTTTAGAAAAGCGACCGAGAAAATAATTTCAGCTGACTTAAATGGCAATCGTTGTGTCGTTCCCTCCTCATCCAAAATCGCAATTATTAAATGAATCGGGAAATGAAAGGGAGAGATAGATATTGCCGAAAAAAATCTTCCCTATGTGGTAGCATTTCACGATAGTTAAAAAAAACCATTACGGTAGCACCCTTTTTTTCATGAGCTGGTGACGTCTTTGGAGTACTGGGTGATTCACTCTTCAGTGATAACCTTTGGGTATGGATAAGCATCGCTCAAAAGGGTGTGAACAACAAATAAACCGCGCGAGGGTCATGCATAAGGCCGAGGAGCAGCTTAGAGGCAGTGAAAGAATCTCGTGACGTCTTCAACTTACTTGTGAAAGGTTGAAAGCCGTCGATAGCATATCGTGAATATCTCGAGAAGTACTAGAGGGTTCGAAAAACGGTAAAATACCTCTCTCTTTACGTTTTTCACTCTATAAGAAGCAACAATAGAAGAAAATTGTAGAACGAGCCCTTTATAAGTGAAGTTGCAAATTTGCTTCTTCATTATTCCATGTAATTGTCAGCCATTACGTTTCACAATATCTCGTCACTAAGCTATGAAAAATGAAGCAATGCACTCAGAATAACAGTCACCCGAGACGTCAATTCTTTTCATTGGAAATGCAAGTATTAATCCATCCCCATCTCTTCGTATGCAATCGACTGCTCATTTTTTTATGCCCAGACGTCCTCGTGTGCTCCGCCGGGGGCTCCTTCACATCATATCTGTGGTGCAGATTGATGCCATGAATTCTGGAAGCGCTTCACTTCCCAGCCAGTCAGCCACCGGCGTCAAAACTATTTCGCCGGGTATCGCCATTTGTGACGCGTCGCACATAATAGACATGAAATCGATCCGCCCGGGTTGTGTTCCTCATTCGATGCATTGCACCCAACGGACCAATGCGGCGCTGTTACATATATATCCACCCCCACCCACCCCCTCTCCGCACGCAGCCGAAGGAAGCCTTCGACTCGCGACGGCTAATTGAATTCCGCGCGACTCCGCTCGAGGCGAGCGACGGTGGCGCCGCACCCTCGGTGGTGGCGGCCCTCGGAATCTGGACGGAACTACATGGGGGTGAGGGGGGATACCTACCCTTCCTCCCTCACCCCACCCCACCTTCGGGGGAGGGGTTTATAATATGTTCGCCTCGAAAAGAAACGTGGAATAGTTTCTGAGAAGTGAAGTGGAGCTCCCGACGAGTCCAGATTATCGTTCCTCGGGAACACCTGAGCGTAAAAAGTTTATCGGGCGTTCGGGCGGAACTACTTTCCTTTCCAAACACACGGTCGGCCATCGCCGAAGGGGTAAAACACTCGAAACCTATTTAGGGAACTAAAAGAAATCTTCAACATGTTGCTGTTTGACAATTGTACACATAATTATTTGCATTTTGTTTTTTCATACCATTCATCTGCATACCTATACATATAGAAGAGGATGTCTGTTTGTTTGTCCGCTATGTATTTCCATACGGCAACAATAATTGCTACCAGCTTTAGCTAGTGGGAGCATTACGTGCTCCAAAAGCCCGTAGTGTTACTTCTGGTTTCGTCCGACGCGTCCCTCGTGTCGTTTTCCTATTACCGTTTGATAAGTCACGTCATACAACTTCCGCTGCTGGACATCCTGAAGAGTAGGCACACCTCTTGACCCGCTCAAAGAGAAAGCTTGTGAGATGTGTGTGTTACCGTGTCATTTTTTCGCGGCTCGTATCGGGTCGGACGGGGAACACCAAAATACTCCGTCCCATTCCTTCCAAACCTTTCCCTTTCCCAGAGGCGTCGTCGGGCTCCTATCGCGGCGGCGCCTCTTTCCTTTTTCCTTCCCATCCAACCCCCTCCCCGGGTGATCGGGCGGATCAGCACGATTGCTGGGTCGCGGCCCCGGTGCGTTGTACCTTCGCAGGGCTACCCTGATCCCTCACATCTTGTCTTGCCCGATTACCGTTAAATTATATCGCTGCTCTTTAATAAGTTCCCCATCAGCGATGCAAGTTCATACGCCTTGAATGAGTGATCTCTCTACCCGCCCCGTCTTGCCCTCTCTGAATCGTTAGGCGAATATCTTAGAAAGTTCCGAGCTCCTTGGTCCGCTCCCCTTCTCACTTATGTCCGCTCACCAGATTGCAGGTGGAATGAGAGAGTCATTCAGCTAAAAGGTTGGTAGCCATAAAGGGAAAGGAAATAGGTGCATGAATTCTGAGAGGGAGAGATATTATTGGAGAATTGGGGACTATTTCTCGTTGCAAAATTCGGAAAATGAGTCGCGCATATCACTCCCTTGGACTGCCAACACCAGTGGCGTAGCCACGGGGATAGTTTCCGGGTTACAGCCCCCCTTTCAGCCTTTAAAAGAGGCGTCAAAAACGATTAATATGGCCTCAATTAAAAAAATTTCAACAAATACCGATTCAAAATGATTGTTTTTGAGTCCTAAAAATCACGTTTTCAACATTAAAAAAAACCCTTAAGTTTCCGGGGGAGGTGGCCCTGAAGTGTTTTCCAAACATCCTGGAAGGGCCTCGAAATCTCCTGCAAACCTTCCCCTCCATTTCAAAGTCCTGGCTACGCCACTGCCTTACACCGATGTATTCATCCGCAGGGTAGCTAATAAAGAAACATAATAAAAGATGCAATGAGTTGTATGTTCCACAAATTTTTAATAGACCGACCCAGGTTTCGACATGTACACTATGTCATTTTCAAAGGTGTACAAGTGTACATGTCAAAACCTGGGTCGGTCTATGACACTTTTGTGGAATATACAACTAAATGCATCTTTTAGTACGTTTCCTGTCACCAAGTTCCACTAAATATCGCCATCAAGCATTAAGTTAATTAGCTGTTTAAGATTTGAAGAGCAGGAAAGGAAGGGCCAGAACAAAAAACATCGAATAAATTATTGGGGAAGAGGCTAAGACATATTTCGAAAACTTAAGGTCAAATGATACTTCTATTATACAGGGTGTCCCATTTATCTTGACCATCCGAAATAACTTTTTGTCCAGATGCAAATTCAAAAATGTGTCAAGCAAATGTTCATTAGCCGTCAGGAGGAAATTAATCAGCATGATTGCCTTCCTTGTAGATTTGTTATTTACAAAGATATGAACAGGAGTTGTTATAGGAGAGGAAATGAATTGCCGAATAAAAATTATAGGGTGCCATTTAAAAAAGACATACTGCTGTTCATATCTTTGTAAATAACAAAGCTACAAGGAAGGAAATCATGCTGATTAATGTCCCCCTGACGGCTAATGAACATTTGCTTGACACAATTTTGAATTTGCATATGGACAAAAAGTTATTTCGGGTGGTCATGAGAAATGAGACACCCTGTGTAAGGCTAATTAAAAAATTACTTATTCCAAAAACGAATGTATGGGATAGATATAAAAGAACGAAATTGTGTCTTCAGATTCAGGCAGGGGAAGCCCTTGACAGGGAAATAAAGAAGATAGACATTGCAAAAAATCGATGAAAGTCGATGACAGTAAATTGAAGCTGATTTCTGCAAGGCACACACGAGGAGGGGTCGGCAGGTAGGGCTGGTAGGCAGGCCCGGATGGAGGTTCCGGATGGGGTTCCGGCATTAGAGTATCCGGCTTTTAGAGTCGGTGATATTTTTCCATCCTTTGGCCGCAGGACTTGGCGCGAATTTCTTCCGCGTTTAGTCCTGCGGATGGGATTTTTTCAAGGAAAATATTTACATGGGTGCACTTAAAAAAATTCCCAATTTGACAAATAATAGCATGCTTATCTAAATTCTTGTCACTCGTGGTATTTTAAAAAGTAGCGTTACAGGAGCACAATGTCACATGTGGAAGTTTCGAGTCAGCATTTCAAATACGTAAGTTTACGGCGGCAGACATCTTCAAATTTTACGACTCAATTTGAGTTTAGACTCAGCGTATCCACTGTGGAGAGTCATGGTGAGCTTTGGTACTCGAGTGGGGTCTCAAAATATCAACTTGACAACTAAGTTGAGCGCGAGTCAGGATCAAGACTTGAGTAACGTTCTAGAATACGGCATCAAATCACGATTATTATCATCACCAACGGTTTTAGTTATTTACATAGTTGATTTTAGAGAAAAATAATCACAATTTATAAAAAATCACAATTTGAAGGCAATTGCAAGGGGGGAAAACAAAAATGAAATCGCTGTAACAAATGAAATGCTTAACATACTGATAACCGCCCTGAAGGCCAGATTCAACAATTTAGATTTAGCGTGAAAACCTTCTCTTCGCAAAAACACATTAATGTTCCAACTTTCATGGCGATCGTATGAATGGAGTGGGAAGCGTAAAGAGGTATTTGTGACCAAAAAGCCATGGAGAAATGTACAACTCGACAAGGAATAGAACAACGGATCTCCTGCTTTTTGACAAGATGCTAAGGCCACCAAGCCACCGATATTGCATTAATTTTGTGATCATACAAATAATAAATAATTGCAACGAGGCTGCATAGCAGTAAATAATTAAGATCCAACTCACTGATAGTTAAAATAAGCTTTGTCAAAAAAAGTGACTCATAGAGATAAATTTTTCTTCATTGAATATTCTCAAAACTGAGGGCACAAAAAAATTAAATCTAGGCTGCACAGTAGATCCATTTTTAATCTCCTCGAGCCTTCCAGAATCATTAAGGCCGAGAATATATCCCACGTACAACTTTAAAAGCTGAAGAAAAAGAAGTGAGCTTCGATTAAAAAAAATGTTGACTTCCTCCCCGTGTCTCGAGATTGTAACCTAAATGCAACCCCACCTCCCCTTACATTCCACTCCACTCACTGAAACAATGGAAAACTGCAGATGGAGACTTATTATACGAAAAGTTCTGATGGAAAATTATACTGTAAGAATGTAAGAAGGCAATGGTGGCATGCAAGTTCCCCCTAATATACACAATAAGAGTTTTTTTTAATGCTCTCCCATTTGGCGTAAACGTACGAAAGATGGAGAAAAATTGATTGGAGTGAGCAATGACAGCTTTTACATAAATTATAGGCTGGGGTCCAACGGAGACAACAACGCATTACGGCTATATTGCTGGAGCAATTAAAGAAGTGAAGCCTTTCACAGCAACACGTAGATTAGGTATCTTAGTTCCTCACCATCTCTCTTTAGGTCCGAGAGAAACGAAAGAATTATGAAGGATGTTTTTCTGAAAGAATAGGTATAGATTTTCGTTTCCCTTCGAACAATCAATAACTTTAATAATGAATCTGAGTTTACCGCGGTGAATGACTTGAATGAATTCTTCTCGCAGGGGCGGTCTGGCCATGACGGCTGGTCGGCAATCGCTGAGGGCCCCGAGCTTACAGGGCCCCCACAACCCCCGGATCTATCGTGAAGCGTATGTGAAAAGTGTAATTAAAACAGACTCAGATTACTTCAAAGTCAGTTTTTTTTAAATAATAAAATTCTATATTGTCATAAGTTGCTTCATCTACAACGTACTCAGGTAAAAAGATTATATAAAAATAAAAAAAGGTATCAGAAGATAGAAGAGAAGCTGATGCTTTTTTGAACGGGTTATTCGAAAAGGATATTTTTGAGGCTTTAATATTTCAGTGCAGTTTCATGGCACAAATTGACGAAACAATCGATAAAAGAACCATAGTGTATTATTAAATTTTACAAGATGTATAATTCTCACTTTTCATGGTATATTTTGTACGAAATTTCTATTTTTTTATAAACTTTTATATGGTTATTAAGAGACAGAATAGCGTCAAAATCCACTTATGGGCCTGCAATTTCCCAAACATTTCCAGGGGCCGAATCCCTAATCCCCCGTGAACCTCCCCTGAATCCACAGGTAAAGGGTGCCCATCATGACCCAGCCGAGGGCCTAAGTCCAGACCCCAGACCACTCCTGTCTTCTCAGGCTTCCAACCGGGTCAGGGTCTTTATGTTGTGGGCCTAGCAGGATCTGCACGCTGGAAGTCCGAGAAGAATTCATTCAAATAACTTTAAGAATTGCTAGTTTGGTCACAGTAGTCTAATCACTCCCATGCACACCTCTGTCTGCAACTGTAAAGGCCTGTTTACACGATACATTGACACGTTCGAGTTAATGTCTGTTTGCATGAATGATTTTTGTGGACTAGAACGGAACATGTACGAATGCATGAACCAAATTAGAAAAGGTTCTATTTTCTGTACATGCATTTGCACAAGTTGGATGGTTACACGGTGCATTTTGGCGTTTATTCTCGCGTTCATACATTTAGACATTAACCCGTACGTGTTAATGTACCGTGTAAACAGGCCTTAAAAATTTGTAAACGGTTGGTGTCCTTACACCCCCGGCCACACGCCTTTACTGAAGCGGCTGGCGAGGTAGTATGTAGTTGTAGACGTTTATACACTACACTGGCCCGAAAGAAAAGGGAGGATATTAACCCATTATAACCTCATGTGGCTTCATGAGTGACATAAAAATGTATATCATTCTCAGCTCTATTCAGTAAAGATTCATAATACGAATTCTTCTTTGCTTCAAATTTTAATGGCAAAATATGTAGCTGCAACAATAATTATGAACAAGTAAAAATTTTCACATTTTTACGCAAAATGTATTGAAATTTAATTTCTCCCAGAAGCAGCTCTGGGTTAGAAAGGGTTAAATCCTTTCCAGTAATACCTAGGGACGAAGAATATCGCTATAATTGCCATTCAAACGTGAGCAAAGTGGCAGAGCAAAAACTCTCCTTACCTTCACCCTCCCACAGCAATGGATGGCGTCCAATTGATAAACAAAGAGGTATCTGACGAAACATTGATTGCGCTGCGCGAGCATATACATTAATTTGGCTAATATTTCAGTTCTAACATCTTGGACACTATGTATCGAAAAAGTATTATAACAATCGAGTAAAAGCAAAAAGAATCATGCAAGTGATGCACAGTGAATTATGTACACAAAATAAACGTTTACATGAAAACGAGAGATGAATGTTGCCATTTTACCATCAGTTTCATAGTCGAATAATCAATTATGATCTAAAATCGGCTTCTAAACTTGGGGGAAATACTCATGAGCCATGATGTAATATTTTTTATCTAAAGCAAATATTTACTCGTTCAAACAAAAGGAGCATCGAGTCTCAGACTGCGTGGTATTTCATGATCTGTGTATTTCCTCCGGGAAACATCTATTTTTTTCACGTTGAAGGGTCACTCTCGATTGGAGCGGGTGATTTCTTTAACAGAGGCCTCGGGTTTATTCCAAAGTCTAACGTGTGATTACAGCGTGGGCTTAAAGCATGAAAATGGAAGATGGATGGTAAATTTGAAGATTGTCTCCAGTGTCAAGCACTTTACATTTTAAGCAAACGATTATCATAAGGCAGTATCTTTATTATTTAAATAAAGGTGATTATAAAAGAGAATCTTTGTACTAGTCGTGAAATTTAAAGGTGATGGCGCAAATTTTAAAATCTAATAGTTCAGCAAATCCAGAAAATATACAACTGATTGGGCCGAAATGTTCTTGATAGAGAAGTTCTTGTTCAGTTTATTTTCAACTTTCCAATTAAAAATTGAATGAAATAGAAAATTCGAAAGCAACAAATGTTTTTAATAACTTGGTAAATGAGTTTCAGGATTTTCACTTTAATTCCGACGTTCACATGGTTGCCACGCTTCAAATAATTTTTGTAGTTTTTTTTCTAACAGGTTCCGGAGAACATCTCAACTCTCCTTGAATGCCTGACGACCTTCACACAATCAATAAACATTTAAAGGAACATGAAATGCTTGGTTCAGATGGGTGAGGGTAGAGCTCAACCTTGATTAAGCAATAGAGACGTGAATTTCACACATCCTCAATCATTTCCTTTCCCGGGAACCATCTCACATATTGAGAATTTCTGGTTGGCGGGGTCCGAAGAATTTAGCCGGGATTTGAACCCAGGTCCCCACACGTTTTACCCCCGAACCATAAAGGACTTTAATAAACGCTAGTCCAAACATCGTTAGAGCCCTTCATTTTTTTTTAATAGCTGTAAACGGCTGGTGTCCTAACACCCCCTGCCACACGCCTTTTAAGCGGCTTGCGGGGTATTATGTAGATCTAGATCAGCTATTATGGAAATAAAATTTCCAATATAAATAGACAGCATGTAAACGAATTTTTATGAACAAATTCTATCGCCGCAATTAGCCTATCAAATCCATCACCGATTACCTCACCTGTGCTGAATATCTGATAATCCCATCTCATGGTAAAACATTTCAATCATAGTCGCGTGCGCAAAAGCCGAACATCGGATTTGATTAAATTAATTTTGACGAGATTCAGCCGAATAAATGGTAATTCCATTACAGTTTACCGTTTTACGCAGTTGTAAGCGTCTACATTGAAATGAAAGACAGTAGCACTTTTCCACAACTATTTAATGCGTAAGACGCGTTTCGGCTCACTGGTACAAGACCTCTGTTAAAAGACCGTGTTGTACCACATGATTGTTCTGTGAGCCAAAACGGGTCGTACGTATTAAATAATTGTGGAAAAGTGTAACTGCCTTTTATATCAATATGTCGAACTTCCGCCATATCACGGCCGAATCGGCCGAACTTGTAAGCGTGCACATACGAGCCGATGTTGTGTAGGGGTTGGGGGAACTTTTTCGTGGGAATTGGCGAGGCGGAATATGAAAAAAAACACGAGAGGGGCGTGTAGCGCAAAACTATTCCGACCGCGCGCCGCTCGCCAAACTCTGCTCGTAGTTCAGGATGAGTGGAGGGGGGAGTGAGGGGAGGGGGAAGTGAGGGGAGGGGGAAGGACGGACGATGTCGAATCGTTCCCCTCTTCTGGGCACGAACATTACCGGTATACGATGTGCGTGGTACAGTGGCACATTTCAACTGAGGCATTCCTTCAAACACACGCTCTGCGATGCTCACCTCATGTCTCACAATCTCAGGATGAACTTCGGGATTTCGGCGCTCAAAGAGGACCATATCGATGGCTAAGTTCTAACAACAAGTATCTCAAATTTTGGTCGGTATGAGATTATACAGCTAGTACTGTTGATAAAAAATAAAATCCAATCAAAAAACTACTCTTGTTTTGCAAATGTGTGCTTCTTTTTCAGTTTTATGTATTTTTGGTTTTTAATTTCAATTAAAATTATACAAATTAAAAAAATAAATAGTTTTTTTTGCTCTCCTGAAAAGTTGCTATTTTTGAGATACGTGTTGTTAAAACTTAGCTATCGATATGTAGGGTGGAGATAAATCATTACACGAAATTTTAACTCCAAATATCTGATGTCAGTAGGAACTTAAATTACCAATGACGTTTAAGTCGAAAACGCGGTATTTTTAACAACAGAAACTTTGAGCCGAGTGATCCGATTGGACGCGAGTTTGCCCTGTTGCCGGATGCTCTTGACAAAGGCAAAGCCAAATGCTGGTCAAGCATTCGAAGAAGTACTGCAAATTTCTAGTACTTTTAAAACCTACCAAAATTCCTCTAAATTTCGCAGCAGGGATGTACACGACTTTGAATTTGTTTTAGCGGTAGCAGCTGAATGGAAAGCTATTAGCCAAGCCCTAAAGAAAGCCGTATACAATCGTGGTAGGCTTCTGCTTGCAGTGGCTACCCATGGGCTGGCCAGAAGCTCTGCGCCTCGCTCCGGGAGTCCCAGCGAGCTGCTACGGCTGCCCCCAGGCTTCCAGCTGTCACAACCCGCGCTTCTGGAAATATCTAGGATATAGGAATTTTGAGGAATTTGCGAATAGCAACGACTCCTTGATTCATGAATTGTCCAGAGCATCCGGCAACAGCGCAAACTCGCGGCCAATCGGAGCGCTTGGCTCAAAGTTTCTGTAGTTTAAAAATGGTGCGTTTTCGACCTAAACATCATTATTAATTAGGGTTCCCACTGGCATCACCTATCCAGGGTTCATTTTTAGTGACATAATTTCTCTCATCCCTGAATAGATAGTGAAGTTAAACAAATAAAATTGTATCGGTATTCTGATTGGGTGAGGACTGGCATGTCTGCTGACGTTTCGATACAATAGGTACTTCTCCGTGGAATGAATACATTCCGAGCCCCTGTATTAAAAAAAACAGTCTAAAGCACCCAGGATAGAATATGAACGCATCACATGAACACCCGGTATCAACCCTGAGGACGACGGAGAGAACTCGAACTTTCTCCGAAGACGAAGTAATTTCCCCCAAATCTAAAAACTTACCAAAAACTCCTTAGCCTTCCGAAATACCTCCCTTTTTTCCAATTCGTTCATTCAACTCTCTATACTCACTCAGTTACACTCAGTATTTTCCCCTCCTTTTCTATCTCCCTTGTTTTCATCCGCCTCGAGTATTTTCCTGAGTGCTAACACCACTTTGATTGTACTCCAGCAGGTGTTAATGAACAGAAAGGACCTAACGACAGTATACTAATGTAAGAGTTTAAAGAAAAGACTAGTGAAAGGTCCGATCTGGTGTATAGCGCTATACGGTGCGAAAATGTGGGCACTTAAGAAGGAAGACGAGATAAGACTGGAGGTGTCCGAGATGTGGGCCTGGAATAGAATGGAGAAAATAAGGCGGACCAAGAATAGGAGGAACGACGAAGTGCTGGACATGGTGGGTGAGGAGAGAGGGCTTAAATATGAGATACGGAGGAGATAGAAGGTATGCATGGGGAGAGTACTGAAAGGGGTGGGGAAGTTGAAAACAGTGTTGGAGGGTAGAATGTTGGGTAAACGAGGGAGAGGAAGGAAGAGAATAAGATTTTTAGACGGGATGAAAAGTAGTAAGCCTTATTATGAATTGAAGAGGGAAGTATATGAGGAGAGGGGGGACTTCCGGGGTGCTTCGTGAATTCTCCATGCAAACCGACCTTTATCAGTAGAATTCTTTAATAAAAGCTATCTAAGGTTGAATTTACGCGACACACTTTTTCTGCACTACGATATTATATATTTTTATTATAGATCTTTATCACGTGAAAATTTGTCAAAAAAAAGACCATAAAATTTGTGGGTTTTGATCTGAAAATAAAGTGGAACAAATACCAATTCTCTCCACTTTGTCAGTAAAAATTTAGTCGAAGCAGTTAAAATTATTAATATCTTTAAGAACTTCTAATTAAAACTTATAACAGACAACTGAGCTTACAGTGAGCAGCCTAAAGGCATTTTCCACCGCTGGTGATCGTTCTCACAACTGCTCACGACAGTGGGGTAGCCAGGAATTTCGTTAGGGGGGGGGGGTTCAAAATCATGAGGAAAGTATTTGTAAAACAGGATACTAAGTAGAAGGTTTTGAATTAATTTTAAAAATATTTCATTATTAAAAAAACTTTATTTGTCAAAGAAATCTTTCAGAAATTTCCTAGAAAGCTTGAAGAAATCTTTTGTAAATTTATGATTTTTAAATATTTTGTTACCTTTTATGAAGTAAATTAATTGTGTTTTTATATTTCGAGGGGAGTTCCGGACCCCCTGGACTTCCCCCCTGACTACGCCACTGGCTCACGATAGCAAAACAGTTCACAGAGCCGCCAACAGTTTCGAGGACGAGGGCTCAAGGGGAGGAAGCATCGCAACGGTAAACTAGAGAAGTGGAAAACTATGCAGCGAGGAATCAGGGCTCTCCGTCAAGTAACATCAACCATACCAATAACCTACAGCTGAATTACTCTGAGTTCGCTTAATTTCATCACGCTCTTACCATTCTGCTCATGCGAAAGCTTGCGAATATAACGATGACTGAGGATTTCTCAGTCGGCCGCTGAGTGTACTGTCACCCACCGCTCATTTAAATGCGTTTACATAAATTGCCACTCGAGTTGCTAACGGCAGAGCTTTCCGAATTTCATGAAGAGCCAATCTATAATGAGGTCTATCCACGGAAATGCATATTTATCAGGGCCGGATTTAGGATGTGGGTGGGCCGGGGTTCATATTGGTGGGAGGCCCGCTGCTTCAAGGTGTTGCAATTTTTAACGTAATAAAAAAAGATGCAAGTAACACAATTTTCATCAAATTTATTAGCAATTATCCAAATATGACGAACGGGTACAGTGTTTTTTGATCAGCAGCGTTAACCATTTATTAACGCCAATGTTGATGACTAGATGTTAACCAAAAATGAACCCATCTTCACTTCGAATCCTCAGGTACGTGATGGTTATTTTTCTGTTTTCCGGTTTTGTGAGATTTACCTCTATATTGGCGGTAGATTCATGTTTGGTGGCGGGCCCTGGGCCCCATTTTATCAGTCCGAGTATTCATGATGATGTAGTTAATCGAATTTGTAACTTCTCTATGCTACTCCTTGCAAGTACAAAAACTCAACTGAAAACATTGGGATGGAAGTGTGTCTGCATGCGATATAACGAGTGGATCGGTCTGCGGTCGTCACCGCGCTATGGATATTTTTTGTGTACCAAATAAAAAGGGAAAGAATAGCATAAATATAACTTCTACGGGATGGCCTCCTCTCAATAGAGATAGTAAATGTATTGCATCATGAATTGCCTCTTCGATTGCGCATACCAGAGGAGGCAATGTTTCGGACACATGGCAGGCATAATATGGCCAACGCGGCCCATAAGGGTAGAAAATCGAATTCATAGCCGCAGTGAACAATTCGATTCGCGGATTATTAAGCCGGTGCGGTGGGCAGTTTTCGAATTCAGGTGGGAAGAGACTACTATCTGCCCTTGAAAAGAGTCGAACACGCACGAGTTTTTAATTTCAAATCTCGGTGATTACTTGATCGATTGCTATGAGATAAAATGGAATTGAAAAGCATTTGATAACTTGTTTTTTCATGATGTCATCAAATACTGAGTAATCGATGATTTTATTCCACTTCGAACGCCATTTCAATACCTCCACTGTAAAAAAGCCCAACAATCGACCACCGAATCAAATCCGCTCATTTAGCAGCCCTTGTAGTATTAGATTAGCGGATTCGATTCGGTGGGCGATTTTTGAGCGCTCGTGCAGTGGAGGTATCGAATTGTTTTATATTTAATTCATCTTCGTCACCCAGAAAAAGCGCATTTAAGGAGTGCGAAAAATCCACAGAGAAAATATCATTCGCCTTGACCAGGATTCGAGCCCGGATCCACCAATTTCCGATCGAGTGCTTAGTTACCGAGGCGTCATTCTTCCCTGTGGATATATCTGAGGGGTATATCGGACAAGGTGGTATGGACTGCTGAGCATATGTTGCCACGAGCAGTCCAGGGTCGCAGCCGATACGGGTTCATTTATAAAGAAAAAATCATTCGCCTTGACCAGGATTCGAACCTGGATCGGCTGCGGCCTGGACTGCTTATGGCATCATATGGTCAGCAGTCCATACCACCTTGACCGGTATAGTCCTCTTTCCACAGAAGAGAATGACACCTCGGTAGCTTAACTGGGTAAGGCACTCTACCAGAAATAGGGGATCCGGGTTCGAATTCTGGTCGAGGCGAATGATGTTTTTCTTTGTAAATTTATCGAACCATTTGTGCCCTGCGGGTGACTCCTTAAAGATACCACCGTGGCTAGTCCCGGTACTCTTAAATTTAAAAAATGCGCATTTAATATCTTTGCAACGGGGGAATTTAACGAACAACAACACAAGACGATCACAAACGCCCATGCCCTGGGTAAATGCCTACCTTGGCGGGACTCGAACCCGCGACCATGAGTATGGCAGGCGAGAGGGCTTTAACCCGCCGCCACCATTGCCGACTATTTATTTTTCTTTGCGGGTCCCTTTCACTCTTTACTGTGACTAGAAGTTGGGGGTTATTCAATTTTTTTAAAGATTTGACAAATTTTAAATTTGGCAATGTGAATTATGATCATGTGCCCATCATAGTGGAATTTCCTATTCGACAATGCAAACATGAAAGCAGGAAATGCTAATTTTCCCCATCTTTGGACAAGTATGAGTTACTTCTTTGCTAAACAAAATCAGAAATAAGAAGATTTTTCTTAGGAACCAGATTGTGAGCGGAAGATCTTTACATCTAATTCTGTTGGCTCAAAGTGGATGTTAATTTTCAATAACAGCATTTTTTCTCCAAAACGAACAATGTGTTAGCATAGAAACACGCATTTATACTTCGCACAATCGATAGTCTCCAATGCACTTCCCATTTCCGGATTGTGCTTTTCTTTTTTGCTCTACCCATGAAGAATGAGAAAACGGCCAAAGTGAGTGATAGGTATGGAACTTAAAATGTGACATATGAATGATGAAATTTATCGTACAGTGCAACACCAGTCCCAAAAAATTATGTGACACCGAAACTCGCCAAACAGAACGTAGGATTCTTAACAAGCCAGGATTTGAACAAGGAACCCTTGAATTTGGTATTGGTGCTATCTCTCTAAAAGTTATTCCGGGCCCTTCGGATGTCTTTGTTTTTTTATCGGTCAGGAATTGGACCGTCCTCAATCGCAAATGCTCTTCGGAGGAAAGAGGTGTGAGGGCACCCTGGGAAAGGCTGTGTGAAATCAAATCACTGTGACTTAATATGGGGTTGGCTCTAGCCTAACCTATTCAAACCAAACTTATAGCTAAATCACTGAGTAAGTGACTTCGTAACCATAAGTGACTTCATTGGATTCCAGAATCTCTGAAGACGATGGGCGAGTTGTCCATCGAAACGTTGGAAGGAGAAATGGAGGACCTGACCCGGCGCGAAACTCGAGAAAACTTCAGTGCGACTTCGTAACCAGTCGCAAAAATATGTTAAAACGCACCTATAAAAAAATGTACAATTAAGTTTGCAAAAAATACACGCAGAGGCTTCAATGACTATGGAAAGAACATATTTTTCTCTCCGAAAATTTAACGGAAAACGTAATTTTTCCACGTCTTCGTTCGAACGATACCCCATGAATTTAATCGTAAGCTTTTTCTCACTCAAAATGTTGGTTTGTTAATTGGTCAGGACCCTTGGAATAAATTTGAGTGATTCTGGGTCGAAATCGTAGGATGAAAGGGAGTTTTACTCCTTAGTGCGGACACCTGGCTAGTCTGAGGCAGTGGCGCAGCGAGGGGGGGTTTTGAGGATAAAACCCCCCCCCCCAGAGCTCGGAGAATTTTTTAAGTTTAATCCATTTTACTTAATTAGATTGATACTACTAATAAAATAGCGTAAGGATTAATAAAATATCCCTCAGAAAGCCGTAAAACTCACCATTTTGAACCATTTAATTTATAATTCCTATTTACTAATAATAATTTACTAACCTCGCGCCTACCGCTTATCCTGGAGGGTATACCAAACCACCACACACCCCGGTATTAGTTGCACCTAAACCTCCCCCAGCCTTAATTCCTAGCTGCGCCCCTGGTCTGCGGTCGTAAAAAAACACTATTACCAGTATTACTTTTTTCTCACCATATTTACCGACAAAAACAGTAGCTGAAAAAAATGAGATTCGCTCGCTCAGTGTGTCAAATGGGAGTGTGCATTGTTCCCCCGAAGCATTATGCTCTCCAATAATGCCAGGTGTGACTCAGAAGGGAAATCACTCCAACAACAGTGTGTAAAGTTTTAATTGATTAACTGAGGGTAGACGTCACCGAGGAAAAAGTCAAGGGCGCAATATACACATATTCATGGTAGATGGTGCTGTTTATCATTCACTGCTTTCGCTCATCGAGGTTTTTTATAACAATGGGTGTCCCAAGTTTTCAACTGAGATAAGAACCAGTCACCCTCAGACCAACGTCCTACTCACAATGTCACCACGCTTCACGGTTGCTTTAAATCCGACTGAAACATCAGATATCTGGGTGAGATTGCGAGACAAATTCAGATCAGAAATGTTACACAGCGGTGCGGAGAACTTCTCCTCAAAACCTCAACATACTTCTAGAGACAGAAACGGTAGAGAGATATTTTTCCGAAAGGATAGGTTTAGGAATTCCTTTTTCCCCTGAAGCATTATGTCCTCCAATAAATGCCAGGTGTGACTCAGAAGAGAAATCACTCCAACACGCATCTTTATTTACTTTTTGGAAGCGACTGGTACCATAACGTTTCCAGGCATACACCTACTTAGGTGGATTGCGGGGCAGTATGCAGATCAGGGACGTATATGAGAGCCCTCCCCTCCTCCGCAATGAGGAAATCAAGATAAATATAATAGACTACAATCTGAATTAGTTTGACGAATTATGCGCGAGGCAACGGAATACAATGATACTCCGATATACATAAAATTATTACATTATTTTAATGGGCTAAAGGCCAGCCGATAGGAGGGAGGAATGAAGTACTTCGTAAAACCAATAAAAAATTATGAATCATGATGATGATATCATTCTAATATTATTTCTACCGATTATATAATATTCGTACAAATTAAGCATAAAATGTCACGGTGTGAATGTAAGGGAGATGGTCCGTTCATCCCCATAATACACCCTTAAGGTAGGAGCAGATCTTGTAGTAAAACTGTCTTAAGAAGACGTTTTCTCCAGGAGCTGCAACACCAGCCAAACACTGCGTTATTGTTTTGTTATTATTTTTGTTCCTTGGGAGCACAGGGGAGGAAGGGAAGCATTGAATGGCAATCGTGGGCACGAGCGTGTCCCAAAGGGAGGGATGGATGGGGTTGAGCGGGGACGGGGGGGCGCACACCACGTGCGCGGGGTCAAATGGGGCACGAGGGAGGGTCGAATGGAGGAGAGAGACTACTCACCCAACAACAACCAACGGTCGAACGGCGGAGACGACGCTGGCAGACGGTCTTCGAGGGACTTGTGTAGCTGCAGCGGGCTCCGCACGTAGTATTGGAAGCGGCTGTGGTAGTATTACTTCGCAGCGGCGTGCGCTGTAGTGGTCGTAGTATTCCGTGGAGTCGTCGAGCACGTGCGTGTTCCGAAGAGAGAGAGGGAGGGAGCACAACACGCGAGTAAGAAAGAGAGCACACGCAGAACACGAGTAGAGAGAGACAGAGAGAGAGAGAGCGACGCGGTCAAACAGCTGACGATCGGAGAGCGGAGTGCGGAGGCGACCGAGGGAGGCCCGAGGGGATATTGTACGTTGAGTGAGGGGAGTGAGTGGGGTGGTGGTGGAGGGGGGTGATAGGGGGTGGGGGTAGAGGGAGGGGAGGGGAAAGATGATGGTGGTCGCGCGCGGAGGGAGTAGAAATGCGCTGGCGGAGAAAGTATTCGGGGAGAGAGAGGGGTGGGGGTAGAGGAGGGGAGAGGGAACAGGTGGACGGGGAGGGGGAGAGTGGTAAGAATAAGATAAAGGGAGGGAGGAAGGAGGTTGTAGCAAAAAAATAAAAGGAACGTTTATCCTTCCTAAAAATCTAGTTTCAATTCGATCGCGCTCAAATTCTTCGGGAGCATTAGTTGCAAACGGGAGGAAAAATCAAGTCAACCTGCTAAGAGTGTTAAAATTTTGTTCGCAACCAACAAATTTATGCAATGAGAGATTGAAATGATTTAAGCTACGATTAATCACGTAACGTGAAGCAAAATCTTGAACTGACAACGCGAAATACACAAAAAACACAGATGTTGTTTTTATTGCCTACGTCTACTTTAAAGTTAATAACGAATATCGTATTACATAAAGTAATTGTATTTTATACGGGACATGCGATGAAGATCATATTCAAACGCCCATTATGAATTAAAATATACCACAGTGGATTAGAAAAAGATTAAAATTTATCACTAAGTATTATTTATTTCCTGGTAACAGTTGGTCATTATTTTCAACAATGAAAAATTAAAATTTCTGTGGTCAAATTTGGCGCACTTCATTGCTAACGAGAGAAAATAAGGCTTACCCTTTTTAAAAGTTACAAAAAGGTAAGAAGAGCCTAGAAAGACTCCGTTATGAGTCCTAAAAGACCATGAAAAACTTAACGGGGATCGATAGAGAAATTTCTCTATATACTGTTTTAAATTTCTCTCCCTTCTGATATTGGGTGTTAAGTCCCACAGCAAGACATACGAATCACTGAAATATGCTGGCTTAAAATTTAAGCTGCGATTTATTTTCTTTATTGCCGTTTGTTCAATACCTAAATACCTGTAATTAACATAGATTCAAAGAAGAGAAAATTGAGGGATATTGCGATTTTTCTTTTCTGATCAATTTATTTTTGGTATAATATTTATTTACTGAGAACTGAATTTCGTAAAGAAATAATATCTGGGATATGCAGGCGAGATATTCATGTGCAATTTACGTCTTTTATTTAAGCGTTATTTAAAAATATAAAAGAATTACATGATAGTCATGGCGAGACGCAAGAAAGAGAAACCAAACGTACAATCTTTAAAAGAATAAACTTGTTTGTCCCCTGCCATTGAAAATATCTTAAATTGTATGTAAGTTTTGGTGCATTCGATTTAGTACTCAAATGTCCATAAAACTTTGATCGAAGAAATATTGAATGAACTTTTTGTAGCGTACTCTTATGTGCTAGGCTGGCCTACGTAAGTATTTTACTTGCATCTCCCATTTGACCTCTCAAGACACATCTACACCGCTATGTGAGTCTCCTCTTCCTTTCTCTTTCAAAAAGTGCAACATCAAAAGAAGCAACCATTCTTTCAACAACCTCTTAATGACTTCACAATTTTATAAAAGGATGTTTACTGTCACTCATAATTCAAGGTGATAAAAAAAATAATAAAAGTTATCTCGTTTTCGTTTACTACGGTTATTTGCTCGGAGGCTAAAAATACGCATTAAAATATAGCTGCGTTAATTAACCGCGATACTGATAGGATTTCTATTATCATTTTTTTCTAACGCGGTGATGACCGAATATACAATCCTGATATAGGTGCCCAGTTCGACAGTGTCATCTGAGATCCCTGTCCTCAATTTTCAAGTGACCTTGAAACCAAGATAACTTAATATTTGGCAATACAAAAAACAGCCTGATTTAAAAGTAAAAAATATCGATAATTGCAACAAATATTATCCAAACGAAAAATTAATGTCATGAGACATTTTAAAAATAAATTAGGCGTTACAATTCCAATCCCTGATGGTATAATCTCCACGGATAAGAATCCCTTCTGCTCGAAAATGAACAACGAACCAACTACCGACTAGTAATAAGTAATCTTTATTTCCCCGCTATAAATCAACGTGAATTTCATGGAGTAGCATGAATTCTGACGGGGTGGATGTGTTTACAAATGGAAGAGCGGTGGTTGAAGTCCGTCGCGGAGGGGAGGTACCCAAGTGGATAAGGGTGAGGAGAGAGAGAGAGAGCGATAGCGAACAGAAGAGGAAGTCACGCGAACGGAGAGGGAAAAGGGATCGACCGATTGCGGGAAGAGCCCTTCATTTGTTTGCTTCCCTTCATTCTTCTGCGACGACTTCCACTCGGTGGTTGGCATTTGTTTCTTGCCAAAAGTTGACTTAAAGAGATTCGAAACCGAGAAACGAAGGGAATGTCATGAAAATCCCTCAATGCGCTTTCCTCCACAATGCTCGTTAACCATTTTTTTCTTGTCGATTGTGGTACACTGTGAATAACAAAAAGATCGATATTTTTCCGTTTTTTGGTCCGTTGCCGTAAGATATTCGCGACGACCTAAACCTTTAAAGTGAATTTTGCTATATCCCACTCATTGTGAGGAAAAAGTTTACTTTTTAGTATCAACATTTTCTCAAATCAAAAGTTTTCCTCTTTTTTGATCCGTTTTCTTAAGATATTCGCGACGGCCAGGTTCTTAAAAAGTAAACACATGTTGTATTTCTTGTATGTTACTGTAAAGCACAACAAAGTTAACTTTTTAATATATCATTTCATAATTCCACAAAATTAACCATTGATTTCGTCCTAAAACTTATCATGGATTGGCTGATGACGCCATGCATTCGTGACGTCATCAGCGTCACCGTTTCTTACCTACTCTTTTCTTCTCTACGTCTTGTGCGTAGTCATCGCGTGGTTCATTGTTTTTTATACTATTTTGAGGGAATCCGTCACTCAGTGGAAATTTCTCCCCGAACAAGAGACTCAGCTTGAAAGAGCTGATGATGTCACCAACTCAAGTGGATAGTGGCGACTTTCAAGTTTTCTCATTTTAAACTCGAGAGAAAATGGCTAAATATGTTAAATGAATTGAGATTTCGTGTCGGAGTGAACGATCGCATTGTCCTTCAATGACTGGCGTTAGAGAATATTGGGATTTTTTTTCTATTTTTTCAATTAAGATTGCTTTGAAATTAGATTGTTTTGTACGGGTTTTTGAGACGAATCTGATCTAAGCGCAGGAAAACTTGTCATGTTCTATTTGGAGTGTTGGTGAGAATATTATGTAAAAGGATCGGTCGATAATACATTGTATTAAATTAGAAAAAATGTCCATGATAACTAGAATTTAAATGTTGCTGTGACGATATGACTGACGTACATAATGTTGTTCCTTGAGAATCATAATTGAAATAAAATTTAGTCACGTCCCCGCCCTTCTGAGTAAGTAGGCAGACAGCGCTTCAACAGAGATCCTCACAAGTTAATTACTAGGCCACTAACGCTTATTGTTGTCTTTTAAATTCATGAGAAGAATTTATTTGAAAATATAATTTTAGAATTTACCCCATCCTGCTTGCCATCGTTTTCATTTTTGACATCAAATGCCAAAAGCGAAACATTTCTTGAACAAAAATAGTACTTTTCAGTCGTTCAGTCACGGCAAAGAGATCCGTAACAGTTTTACATTTCATAGCGTGACACCGAAGAGCGAAATCGCTTAGGTAATAATCGCATATGACACATACAGAGCCATAGTTTTTCCTTGCCGATCACCCGATCACTTAGTGATAGTAATTATAGCTGCTTGTACCTTGTAGTTTTATTTCCGTGCAATCCTGTCCATGGAATAGATTAAATTCCGAAACGTTTGCACTGGATAAAATGTTGTAAAGCACAGGTAATTTTTGTTTCTTTTTCATCTATGCATAATAACACCGTGACTCGAGATAGTTCATGTGTTACGTAAATGGGAGTTCGAGAAGAATGATGCTAAAATAATCACACGTTCCTTGACCTAGATTCCGGCCAAAGTCCCATGACTGCGCGCCGAGCGCTTTTAAAACCACAAAATCCCAAGGCGTCGTTTTCTCCAATGGGTACAATTATCGGTGGCTTTAGGGCACATCGGTGTAAGCACGGCCGTCGGATGTTCAATGTTAATGTTCGAGGTAACGACGCCTTGGAAAACTTAATTGATGAAAACATAGGGTGATAAGTAAGAAGATCCCGGACTAGGGCGTTCGTTTATTCTGTTTTTTTTTGCGTCGCTAACATTTACACCTACAGCAAACATTGGCGAACCATATGTACGTAGATTATGCAGCAATAGCAGCGAGATTCGCTAATTTCGGAGAAATCTTAAGTCAGAAACCAATGATACTAGCTAAAATAAACGCTTAGGTCAGGGAAAATAATTTACCCGGATGAAACATTAACAATTCCCATGCACATTCACTAATCTCCACATATTTATATTTATCGTTCGCTTCTACGCGACGGTTGCCCAAAGAAATATTCCATCGGTGATTTTTAAGTTTAAGACTAATTGAACATCAAATTTCATAATTAGTTGTGGTAGACTGGTATAAGTACAGCACTACCTACTGGTAATTTACGCATATGAGAGGAGGAAATACTCTTGCTTTAATTTTTAAGCTCCATTGATGTCAAAATGATAATTAATGAGACGCATATAATCTTGGGCTTTCCCGGCGTATCAGGTGCAGAAATTTTTCTCGGGTTTTCCACCGATCGATGCCGTCCATGTCTCCTTACGTTTCGAGAAGCGACTTGCTGATCATCTTCAGGGGATCGACCGGATGATTCTTCCGATTCCGAATGATCTTCGGAAGATCCCCTGAGGATGATCAGCAAGTCGCTGCTCGAAACGTCGGGGGACATGGACGACATCGACCGGTGGAAAAACCGAGAAACTTTTCTAATGAGATGCGGATTGCGAATAATTAAAAAATCACCTTTCGTTGACAAGTTACAGCTGCTTCTAAAATTTCGAGCGTAATTTGCATGATATAAAGTGATTTTACTTATTTATTACTAGTTATAAGCTAAAAAATCGATATTTTTATAGGATGAGCTGTCTGTGTAATTTTTTTAATCTTGATTAATACACTATAGCGAGCGTTTCGCCAGTTTTTTTTCCGTAGAAAGGGCATTTATATTATAGTTTTAATTAACATTTCTTCTTGCTTTCACCAGAATCACCGTGGGCCATAATGTAAACTTCTGATTTTCCAATTCCATCTCCGTAAAATTTGGCACTGAATACCCTATTTTAAGTCCACAACGATGGAATACTACCAGAGGAAGATATTTGAGAATTTTCACGAGAATGACTTATAATCCGTATCTCCATGGAACTTATTTTCCCTGATTGAGTATATGGTTTTGCGTAGCCATATACTCCAAGGACACGTGTTCAATTTCCGCATGAGGCTTTCGGATTTCACTCAATTAGCAACTTTTTTCGCATCGATATCAAATGCTGTTCCGTAAGATTTTTCGTCCTCTTTTGACAGTACCAGATACAGAAATTAGAGCCAAATGATTTTAAACCTTCTTCCTTTAAAAGCACACACTCATGAGCAAAACACCATGGAATATTTGTCCACATACCAACCAAAAGGTCTAAGGTTCATTACCCGGCTAACGCTTTCGGAGAGCTCCGCACTGATACGTGCCTAGAATTAAATTTTTTGATTAATCTCATGGCATGAGTTAAATTACATAAGTTTTTGTCAAAATGACATTTAAATTGTTTTAGCAATAAAATTTATTCCTATGCTTAGACTAGTATTGAAATGTGGATTTTTAAGTTCCATTTTCAGAAAACTTAGCAATCTTTTCTTATAAGGTATAATTTGAAGAGTATGTTTTGAGATTTTAATGAAAATAACATGTATGTACTTTGTATGAACTTTTCTCGGATTCGTCACCGGGTTCGAGAAATTGAAGGCAGCCGACGTGTTGCTCTTCAACTCGTCGCCCACTCTAAAGGCGCACCCTAAAGCTGGAGTGACGGTTGAATATCGGCGTCAGGAGGGACGGGATTGGTCAAGTCCCTATTCTTGACTTGTTGGACCGTTGATCAGCGAAGGTGATCTGAAAACCTTTCAGGATCCTATTCAAAGTACTGTTGATCGAGTAATTGGTATCTTGGTTATAATTCCTCCTCTCCATAAATATACATATCGCGTTTTATTTATTCAATCCCAAAATAATCGGATCGCCATAACATTTCGGTATCATCGAAATTACTTTTGAGGTCTCGACTAATTGTAAGTGAATAAATGCATTGATTTAAATCATAATAGCATAATTTGAAGAAGACTTTGATAAACACGAAAAGTACAATGGCCAGATAGTAGTTGAAAATCAAAAATAAAATAAAACAAAGATATTATTGTACAGAAAAATGGAGGAGACGATATATTTCAAACTGATTACGTGATACTGATTAGCCAGAGAGTGTTCCTTTAGCAAAGACTTTAAAGTAGCAGGTATGCGGTTCATTTGTCAATGAGTTTTTGCAATTCAGCGTGACATTTGACCTCTATATTTTTTCCGTAGACACAACGATGTCTTTTAAGATTTCTAGTATATTACTACTTTTCCTTTTCTATTCTTGACCTTGTTCAATTAACTTTTTATGATGTTTCTTGGAGTTTAGGTCTAATGAAACCAAGTTATAGCCAACGTTTCGATTTATGTAAAATCATCCTCAGGGCTATGAAAGTGAAAACATGAACAATATAAAATACAAAGATAACAACGATATACAATATTTTTACATAAAAATGTTACGATCACGTTTTTTATACAGTAATATAATTTAAAGTATACACACATATATATATATATAAGAACAGAATAGAATACACAAAAAAATTTTTGACATACCTCTTAACTTTGTACATATTTATTGATGTTGTGTTACTAAGGTATTGCCACACATAAGATAAGTATTTTAAGATTTCTGTCCTTTTTGTTGACAAATAAAATCATAATATGAATTTTATTCGATCTGAAAGAACATTTTTACGAGAAAGAACACTCATCCACCATTTCAAAGCAATTATAACTGTAATATAAGTCGTTCCCAATGAAAAAGGATTTGTTGTGGGGACAAGCCTGGTTACATCTATCCAAAATGTATTCTTCAGAATTCATCCATAACTCTGTCATTATTGATTTATGATAAAAAGTTTGAAAAATATGGAAAGGGCAAAGGTCAGATGTCAGCTGAAAATCAACTTAGAAGATACTAAGATATCAGTGTGCAGCAAAAGAGAGAAGACTAGAACAAAAACTAAGCTATGAAAAAAAAACTTGAAGAGATGCAAGAGTTTTGCTACCTAAGGAGATGGACTACCAACGACGGACGAAGCAAGAAAGAAATCGTCGATTTATGGGCACAGGCGATAAAGGTCATTATATGAAAAGAAGAATCTTCTGAAATCTGAAAATACAAGTATAGAAGCGAGTAAGTGATTCATCAGATACTACATGTGAAACATGTTTCTCTATTGAAGCGAGGATTGCACGTTTAAGTCAAGAGTGGAGATATTCGAAATGTGGCGCTACCGAGGACTTATGAAGATAATAATGGATCGAATTATTAAGTAATGAGGAAGTGCTAAGAAGAAAGGGAGAAAAGAGAAGTCTTCGATGTACCTTAAGGATAAGATTGGACAACTTAGCTGGCCGCTTAATAAGGCCTGATGAAAGCAATCGTAGAAGGACAGGTGGACTGGTAAAAGGGCAAGGAATGGAGAGTTCCGTCAAAACAATCGCAAAATTGTTGACTTATGATGATAATCATGACGTACGACTTCGCATCTCGCATTCACCTTATTGAGAGTATGCAAAACTCCTATACGACCGGTCTCTATTGGCGACGGATCACTCACTTAAGACTTGAACTTACTAACACCTTGAAATTTTCTGGCCACACAATGCAGACCCTGCACAATATATTCATTTATCTCAGCTTTGAAAAATTTACATCATTTTATTAAAATTTATTTTACGAGCGTGATGCGCCCGCTCCCAGCGGGCTTCCCCCGCCCTTTTCAATGCAGGTCGACAGAGGGATAGGCGCGTTTCTAATTTTAAAATGTAGAAAAAAGGCAGGGTCTTATGTACAAATTTAATTGGAATTTTCATGTACAAATTGAGGTCAGAGGACCTCATTAAACATAACATTGGAAGTTATTACACTATCCTCTGTTAATACTTGTTTAGCGTTTTCGTTAATATTTACACAAATATTTTGAAAAGATCTTACCCTAGAGAATGCTACATGAAAGAATACAGGGTCAGGCAGGAATAAGCCAGCTCTTTGCAAAGTCTGACCCTGAGCCTTGTTAATAGTCATCGTAGAGGAAACCTTAATGGGAAATTGTCTGCGAGTCAAATTAAAAGGCATGGTGGGATCCGACGGCGTTAACTGTATTCTTGGGATGAGGACAATCTTGCCGGAATCGATTACTTTTTAAATGGATTATTATTATTTTTTTAATTTTTAAAAACCAATTTTAGGAAACAATAGCAATATTTAGGAAGTAAAATATGCCGTCGCATGGTCTCTGATAAATTCTGTGCATTTTGGTACCTCATTTGTAGAGTTTGATTGCGTATAAGTTGAGAAAAAGGTATCTATACAGTAGAAATAATATAGAGGATTATTGAGGTGCAGGCAACGTCAATGATGTGAAATCTCTATATGGTATAAAAATTTATGGATAAAAGCGTCACCAAAATATGACCGGTAAAGAGGGAGGTATGCTTCCTCGTCATGCGCTCGTAAGGGAATACCGGGGGAGTGTGGGTGTCGTGGCGGGAGGTGAAATCGCTGGAGACACGGGGTCGACAAGGAGAGAGAGAGAGAGAGAATGGAGGTTCTGACGGGCGGAAGTGATACACGCGACAGGGAGAGGAGACACACTTTGGCCGTTGTTGGGACTAGTCACTTGTTCAATGAGCTCTCGTCCTTGTGATCATACACCCACTGAGGTGGTGCCAGCGAGGAGAGGCGTGGGCTTTGTAAAGAAGGAAGGAGGGAGACAGATCGACGGCCGCGATACGAGAAATTCGCGATGCTCAACTGTCATTCGCCCGGTCCTGAGAGCCCTCGCAACGATCTCCCCCTTACCCACGTTCAAATGGCCAGATACGAATATTTGAATAAAAGATTCTCCGGTCGGCCACTAGAAGCGCTCTCACCCACCGTGAGTTTAAATGGTACTTAATACGCGCCGAGTGAACCGACCTTGGCATCATGATTACAGAGCTGAAAGTTCAAATGTGTCAGGCGAATATGAAGGAACAGTATACTGAATGAAATGGTAACAATAATTGCACCGTTCACTGGTTTATTAATATTAAGGACGCATTTCGACGTTTGGCGTCATCATCAATTCAAATAGAAATTACAAGTTAACTTGTAAAATAACTTGTAATTTCTATTTGACCTGATGATGACGCTAGTCGTCGAAATGCGATGTTATTATTAGTAAATAAGTGGACAGTACTAGTTTTATCATTTTATTCCACAGCTGTAAGATAGAATTAAGGCACTCACCATGAGCAGCCGATTCTGACAATAAGAAATGTTTACATGTTTAATATAGCCATTTGAAATATTTTCCCATCAAATTCAATGCTCCTAATATGTATGAGAGTTTTGGTAAAAGTAAATTTCCAAGTATTTCGTATTCATTTGCTTACTTTACTTTCATTTTCAACAGGAATATAGAAGAAAGGTTTTTCGATATTGTTCTTAGATTTTATTAACTACGCATCCACCTTGTGAACTCTCACTAATTCATTACTTTTGAGGCTAAAAATAAGTTGACCCCACTGACTGAGTCATTCTAGGGGCCGAAATTTGACGCCTCATCCCGATCAATGTGGAGACGTTTGGCCGCCATTCCAACGAGCCTTCTTTCCTCGTGTGAATTTGGTTCGTCGCCCTGGGGCTTCAACCCCTCCCTCTCCACACCCCCTCACGAATTCTCCTGGCCCTCGAAACCCCGATATCGGGCGAAAAAAAAAGGGGGAGGAAAACTCAGGAGGCGCGAGGCCCACGAAACACTTTGTCCCCTCACGCCTTTTCTTTCCTCATTCAATTTCATGCATGCGGAGGCGTGAAACACAACTAGTCACACCAACATTTCGGAGTTGAAATTGGCGTATTTATTGAGTTGTTAGGACGTCACTCAGTGCGTGTAGACGTGTCTACAACTGGCGCCTTGACACATACGCGCAATGACCTATAGAGGCGCAAAGGTAACCATAGAATCGTAAATAAACAAACTAGATTCAAATGTGTCTTCCCTCCTAAAAACCTTAAGATCTAAAATAAATTCTGTTACCGCGTGGTCAGACTAAAAAAATGCAATTTTCTCATGAAATAGGATTGATCTGCAGAAAAAAACGAGAAAATTTATCATAAAAACATTTTATTTAAAATTTATTAGGACACATAATAATTTATTTAGAAAATTCATAATGCATAATTCATGACCGCATGTATAAGAGACTACATACATGGGATCGCTCATGTAATTTTGCAGCCCACGTGAAAAAATCCTAAACTCGTCTCAGAGAACGTTTAAACTAGGAATATTTGGATTCTGCGCACGAAACCACGATTAAAATGGTAAAAATTCCAGAACAGGTAATTTATCAAATTGGCTAGAGCATAAAAATATTGAAGGCGAGGTATTCAACGGGGAAAAAGATTTGTTGTCCGCGGTTCTGGTGCTAAACCACAGGCGTGCAAATTGCAGTCATCCTCTGAAACGTCATTGGTTGTGATGTTGTGACTTTTTTAAATAAATATTTTTTTCTCCTGATATTCAGACACATTTTCATCAGACTTCCATGCATTCTCGACTCTCTCTCACTCAACTCCTCACAACAATAACCTGATATTTTCTAAAAACAAAATCTTGCCAACGCATTAAGAAAACAAACATTCAATAATTATTAAAAATAAAGCATTTCATTCGATCCATCACATAGCATAGCTAAGAAAAATATGAAATAAAACAATCAGAAATACTTGACAAATTTGAGAATTGAAATTCCTCTGGGACGAATTAATAGTCTTTGTCCCCTCCTAGACCTTCGGCCTTCTGGACATACGAATATAGGACGTGAGAATTCATGACGTAACTCGCCATCTATTCTGGAAATAAATACAAAACAGGCTCAGAATCAGTTTCATAGCGGCAACCATTGAACACTCCCACCTATAGCGTCAATGGATCCTTCTGATGTTAAAAAAGATCATTCAACAATCTATGTCTATGAAAGAGAATGTCTGTTCGCCTGCTCCGAGTGCATTTCCATACAGATGCACGGATTACGATCAAAGTTAGTATATAAGTGTTTCTCATGCTACCGAAGCCGTGAGTGCTACTTCCGGTTGTGTGCGATGCGTCCTTAGCTTCGTTTTCACATTACCGTTCGTTACGTCATGTCATTTAACTTCTGAGTTTGGACATCCTGACAGGTAGGCACACCTATTGACAATATCACAAGAAATACATAACTCAAAGGATACTACAATCATTAATCCTCTCTTTGCGATGGTATGGGTTCACACGCATTTTTTGATCCGCTCACATACGGACACACATAGCGATCAACGTTGTGGAGCTGGGTATATTATGCTGATCTCGTTCACGGCACATTGGAAATCGTTTTTTCAATTGTTTGCTTTTCAGCGTCTTGCGCTCACCGCCTAACTGTAATGTTGAGTCAATGGTGGGATATATTTCAATAAACCCATCACGTATTATATCCAAGAAAAATAGGATACAAAACAACTAGAAACATTAAGTAAATAAAGCCAAAAAAAAGTTGTTGGCCGACGTTACACAGTCCGTTTTTCGACTCCGCGTCAAGTGTTTTAATATTTGAGAGTGCCCTGGGGCATCTCCCGGAAATGAATTCGGAACCCTTAGATCATTACCCAATCACTATATACTAGAGAGCAAAGACGATGACGTGTATTCACGATAAACTAGGTAACCTGAAAGAATGCCGATAGAATAAATTAAGTCATTCGTATCATTACAACCAGTGGTAGATCCAGGATAGGGACGAGTGAGTGCCAAGGGGGGTGAGGGGAGGGTAACCTCCCAGCAGTTTAGGTGGTTCGAAAAAATTGCTATTCTTTCTAGTGTAAATTGGATACCCTAAGGGGGGGGTTTAGCCCCCTCCTGCCCCTCTCTGGATCTGCCACTGGAGATATTAAAAGCGTGTAAAATAAAATTTAGGGCTAATTAGTATTTCAATTCGTAAAATTAGATAAATATATCGGAAAAAAATAACTTAATATAAATACTTTTGTACAAAGTGGCAACCTCCAAAAATTTTGATGTTATCAAGCGTGTTTTTCTAGCGTGTCTACTAACTAGCGTGTGTTTTTTTATGGGGGGCTATAACCCCCCCATAAATCCGCAACTGACTACAAATCATTACTTTTTATATTGCAGCCCTCCATTTCTCCCCAATCCCAGGAAGTTTCTTTAGTTCTCCGTGGTTATTCTCCTTCCTCTTTCATTTCTTTTTATGCTCCAAGTACTTATCATTCTGGCCGTCCCCGGAGAACTTTCCTTCAATTTTTCTCTCCATGATGTTCCTTGCGTAATTGCTATGCCTCAGGGCATTGCCCATCTATCGTGTCCTTCTTTGGCGTGTGGTGCTTTACAGTCCCTCTCTTCTTCTATTTTACGGTCGACAACTTCGTTTCTCACCCAATCCATCAAATAATCATCAGCACCCATCTCCAGTACTGAGTCTCCAAGGCATCCGGTCTACTCGGATCAGTGTTTCCAATGCTGCATGTTTCTGATGCGTGGAGTGCCCGCATGAATGTTTTCACGTGCTCTTTCATCGTCTCCAATTTTATTTTCTTGAGCCGAGCAATGACCTCCTTGTCATGAATGCCGGGGTTGTGTGACTCTTAGATTTCTGTGCTAGCACACCTCCTATCCTGCTCTACGTGAATGATGGTTCCACGCGCTCTAATATCTCTCCGTTAATTCACTCGGAAGCTGGCCACTGCTTTCTCTTTCCCGCATACAAGTATCTTGGCTTTCTTCTGATCGAATTTCACGAAGTACTCCTGAAAACCTTCTTGAATCACGAGCAGTGAGTTCCGTTGAATTCTCCCTTTTTAAAGTTGCCATCACCAATCGCAGAGTGATGATTTTGCCGATAGAATAAATGGTGTGATTTGAGCAAGACGTAAATTTTGATCGAGCAATCCACATATCATGACGAATGAGAGGTGCAGATCAACAACTGACCGTCTCCCGGGAAGGGGGTCATGCAAGGAAGGGGAGGGGGAAAGGCTGACCCTTGAAACCAATTTCCAACCCCTAATTGCTTCGGACGACCGGATTTCAGGGGATGGATGATTTGGGGGGGGGGTTGGATTAGGTGGGCCAGTCAGTCAGTCGGGAGAGTGAAGCGACGAAGGTGTCGGGTGATTTGAGGCCCTGAGGGTGAGGGGGGGGGGGGGGGAGAGAGGGGCTATTCGAGACAAAAATCGCTCTCCCAATGGACACAATACGATGAAATGACGGTCGCCTTGCGCCCTTAAAAAGAGCATCAGTGTGAAACTCCCCACTTGTCCTTCAACGATTGTCTACATCAGACCATCATATGGAGGGCTAAGAAACATATTGGTGTAAGTCAAGAAGCAAAGTTTTTCAATAATTACATGGTAATTCGCATAGAAGGTGGATCTCTGCTGAGGGCCCCCAGTATTTGCTGCTACCCCTAGCGATCCCAAGTGTTACTATGACTTGCACCGTCGTATTTATAGACTATTTTTGAGTTGGTTGCCATGGATATCTCAAAATCAACAAAATTGACTTGCACCAATCTATTTCTCAGCCCTCCGTATCTCAAGACGTCTCCGCTTAGTTACTCTAATCTTCTTCTCAAGTTTTTCGATAAATATTTCTCTCATAATCTTCTCAAAACTTCCACATTACCCACACGATTTGTATATACATTTCATTGCCATAATTCTTCCACGACGCCAGATTTAGAACACTTCCTACGTTGGTTTTTTTCCGATGCTGTCATCGTGTGGTATTTGAAGGAGACGATCAACACCTTAGGTCATTTGCGAAATGAAGAAAGGGTAGAGATGTAACGGTGGAGAGAAACCCGGCGTCGGCATAATATTTTCCAAACGAAAGAAGCCAAGGGTAAAACGGCTTCATGTCCTTTCTCACGGGCTGAATTTTGCGCTGGAATTGCCCTCTAAAACATGACTCAAGAAGTAATCTGGCGACCCCTATCAGGTTTCCTTCAGCGCCAGGGTTTGAACTCTGCCCCACGGGGTGTTTAGCAAGCATCTACTCACTACTAGAACTAAACCCCCAGCTGTCATCGTCCATGTCTCTTAACTCTAAGGGAGGAAACTCGGAAGGTGAGTCCGAATGGATTCCTTCCTTGCTTCAATGTCCAACTACGAATAGATTCCACTTTTTGAAGAATTCCCTCATATCTTGGGGTATTCTACTGATTTTTTCCTTGCTGCTACGTCCACCGCTGGCTACTAGGCAACCCAAGTGGAAGACATCTTTCGCATCCAAAAATATTTGCTTTTCTGGTTAAACTTTCGTCTTTTCATACTTAATAGAATGTCGTGCCATTTCTCACGATCTTCCACTAAGGCTGCGATCGCCGCCAAACTATTTGATTTTAAATGCACTACCATGACCCATTTCGTAAGTTTGCCATTGATTGTGATGGCAGATTTTTATCAAAAAAACTTTGAATAGAGAATAGAATTTATATTTTTTGGCGACAAGCTTATGCCTACGTGTCTCAAATAAGTTTTGAAAGAAAATAAAATTCGTGTTCCGCCTCATAGCGAGGCATTGGCGTCGGCCACTTGTGAGGAAGAGTGCGCTAGGGGCACAAAGGGAGGTCGCGACAATGCAGCCGACACAACAATGGATGGCACCCCTGGCTTCGTCACCGGCGGTGGCTTCTCCTCGAGCACCTCTCCGACCCTATAGTCGTCCCAGTCGATAATTCTTTTCATGAATATCATTTTCGTTTCTTTCTTGACCGACGACGGCGCTATTCAGGAGGAAAAGACGCCACAGACCAGTCTAGATCAGATCCAGATGGCCATACTAGACATGTTCTTTTACTGGTGCTGATCAGACTATAATCTGCGCATTTTTTGATTACTTAAACCGATTGGCCAAGCGAACGTAAAAGATTGGAGGAATCGAATTATTTAGGGAAACCTAACTCATTATAATTTATTTATTTATATCAACACCAAAAACGGCAAGTTGTGAAACTTGCCGGAAAAAAGGTTAGATAGGCTTAAGGTCACTAAATATACTCAATGGCCAGGCAGATGCAGGTGTATGGCAGTCTAGCTTGAAAATGACGTTGAAAACGTCGAAACCGGTCGCAAAACATTAAAAATTGTGTGGAAAGAACAAAGTGACTTCATTTTATTTTATCATGTATAACATCCACAAATGTATTTGAGAATGACGCCTCAGCGTCGAAACGCGTCGTACCAATAAATAATTTTCCAGTGAAAAGTTACCAGGGTTGTGTAGTTTCATTTCAACATGGATTTTCACAAAGTAAAGGCCGAATCGATTGAATTCACTTCCTCAAAGTTAATTCACCAATCATCAACTTCATTACGAACGTACAGCATTGGAAAATTTAGTTAGGGAAACCTGGCTTATTATAAATTAGACGTGAAACTAACTAAAAATAATTTCAAAATGGCTAATGACCTACAGTTATGCTACAGAAGACCCTCGCGCCGTGATCTTTTATGGAAATAAGGGCTGAAAATCGATAAAAAGCAAGACTTCATAGTCATTCCCGGTGCATTTTGCCGAGTCACGGTCCTGAGGGACGAAAATATCGTTCATATTTCGCGTCTGCAATCACTTAGCCTCAAATGGACTCCTAAGAGCGCGTGGGTTGGGGGGGGGGGAGCTTTGGCCACCCAGACGCAGCGCCACACAGCGATGTGGGGGAGAGGCCAGAATAACACTCGCGTCCTCTGCTTGCTCACCTCGACAAGAGAAAATTTCATATTCAATGAAATAAAAGAAAATTTTTTTTTTCTATCTACCCTATTGCCGTGCTTACACCCCTAGAGGAAACTTATGGCATTACGCAATGGAAGATATCGGAACAGGATGACTCTAAAAACCGGTTTAATGTGTGGAAGGGTAGCACAAGCGAACTCATTTCTATAATTTTAATTTCCTACTTTGAAAATCGTTATTTATGTCGTTTTAATCGTTATGGGGCCAATTATTATTTCAATGAATTAAAAATTTCCAGCTGTAATAAGGTGCAGGGAGTTTTAATAACAAAAAATATGTAGCCCAACGGAAGGCACTGTCTCTTCACTCGTCCAGTGGCTCAGGATTTGATAAGGGGAGGGAGTGTTCCATCTGCGTTCGATTATTACTGCATGACTAAGTCAGGTGTGTAGGAGAACTTGGGAGGAAAGTATTTGTAAAGAACACTTGGCTAGAGATTATAGTATTTTTATACCAATGGCGGCGTACATGGAATAAATAATCACTTAAGTGAAATAAACGAGGAAATCAGCGTAGGATCCGGTCGATTTAAAACCTAAACTACTGGAGTTGATGGTTTCAGGCGTCACTTCGTGGAATTTAATCATAATGAATGAAAATTGAACTTTGTTTTTCCACATAAGTAACAGTCGGAACCGCGGTCGTGATTAAATAAATATTTATGTGGAAAAAAAGTTCAATTTTCATTCACTTAACTATACTGTCGCGGTTTTTTGGAGACGTTAGCACTGGCGTGGGGACATTCCAGATCCCGAAATTGTTCATTTAATTTTTTGAATAACTACAGATATTCTCTCAAAACAACCATGAATTTTTGAAAGTTTAATTTCAGTTGTATATCCTTCGATTTTGATATTTTAAATATTTAATGGTTTTTTTTCATATTTTTTTAGAAAAGAAAAAAACCTCGCATTTTTTGTGAAAACGTGAAATCATATTTAGTTTTCTCTTCACTCAGGTCCTGGGAACTCATAATTCTATTATTATTAAATGCAAAAAATGCACTATAACAAATGCAAAATAAAGTAATATACACCACTTTACTTCGCAATGGTAATTACCTCAATGCAAAAAAACGACGTGTCTACAAAGCAATGAGTGGCGCGGGGATATTCCGGGTCCCCAGATCACTTTGCACAATGTTTACACTTCACAAGGGTGAGGTAGACTGACAAAAACCAGTTTGGTGGGAAGTAGACTTGAAGCTACTAAGTAAGTGGCTACGCGACGTTGCCAAATCTCCCTGGAAGTAAACAACAAATTTCTCAGCCTGGTGATACGCCATCACCCCGCGCCACTAGTCAAGGGTTACATTAAAGTGAAATTTAAGAGCGCGCAGTGCCGGGTTCATTTTTTTTATGCTCTTTGCATCCGAGTTTTGTGAACTCAAATGCAAGATGAAATCACGGGATGAAACGTATCATGGATATAAATATGGAATTGATGAATAAGCTAAGATTTAAAGCTTTCTAGTCGATTCGACTCAACTCAGCAAAAATATTGATACAGCGTATTAGGCGTGTAGCTATTAGTTCTTAGAGTAGCGATATATGGTGTCTAGTACTCGTAAAGATTTGTCTTTAACGCCTCAGGGCTTTTAAGTTTTATTTTTCGTTAATAACTCCGCATAATTTGGGCTTATATTATCTTATGAACCGACGTTAATGATGAAGAGGACTTTTGTGAGATTCTAGGCTTCTCATCGGTTTCGTCTTCCATTTTGGATAGGGGTGCTAAGGCATGATCAACCGATGCAAGGGGTTAAAGGAGGTCAATTAAAAAAGGGGCGGGGAAGGAAATGACCATCTGAGTGAATGGAGCAGATATAAGCACCACTCCCACACCCCAACCCCCCTCCACTGGTACTCCCTTTAAGATGACGCATCACTTTCACTCGACCGGGCGCCTTTCGTATTATTCTTGTCGAATAACTCGTTCAAAACTCAAGCCATGATCATAACAATGGAGGATTCTCCATGCAAACGTACATAGCATAGCAACCCTACACCTACATAACATCTACATAATACCCGGAGGATTGTGTTGGTGTGGTGGCTAGAGTGTTGGCTTTCCACCCGGTAGGCTCGTGTTCAAATCCCGGCGGTGGCAGAGAATTTTCAGAGATTGTGCGATTCCTACTTGAATGTTGTATGGAGGACATTTCAAGTAAAACAAACCGTCCGTCGGATGGGACCAGTGGCGTAACAATGGTGGGGGATGAGGGGATAGGTCCCCCCTCAAAGCCTCGTGGAAAAAATATCTAAACCTATTGTCTAGATTTGATGTATAATGACTGAATCTGCTTAAATTTAAATTTTAAATGCGAAAATGATATAAAATGCATTTACAGAAATGCCATTTTTCAAACATTTTCCAGGACTCACCGTTGCTTGGGGGTGGGGGTCGCCGCCCAAGCCCTCCCATCCCCACCCCCAAAGCATATTCCTAGTCCCGCCACAGGATGGGACGTTAAGCCGTGGTCCCTTTGCGCCTTTTCTTTAAGGCACTAATGCGATGTAGGATATGCATGGAAGGATGCAGCTTCTGGCATCGCCAGTTAGTTATTTTTTCATCGCCAGCAGCAACATCCTTTCATGCATAAAAAAATATGACCAAAAATGAAAGTCCGCCAATTGTTTAATACCTATGGTAAAAAATAACTAAAATACCCTTTAAACTTTACCATAAAAGATATGAACAACTGTCTCATTCACCAATATGACTATGGCTACATGATCTCATTAACTTTATATGCTTAGTATGTGACTGATTTCTAATATTTCGCAAGGGAATGGACTCTACGCTATTTTTTCGAAATTTTTGCGATTTTGACCACATGTACACAATCAATGGACGAGAAAAATCAGCAAACCAGCTTGCATCACCGCATGAACAGGCCTATACAGAGTAAGTTGTGCAAGGTCACCTTGCTTCCTGCCTTAATAAAGGCACTCTTTTAACTTTCGGGGCTGAGTTTTTTTTTCTATTTGAGCGTGGTTTATTTCGAATATTTCGCAATGAAATGGACTACAACTTTTTGTTCAAAAATTTCGCACTTTTGACCACATTCACACGATCAATGGGCGGGAAAAATTAGAAAACCAAGATGAATCATCAAATGAACAAGATATCTGAGTATTTAATGCAGGTTCGCCTTGCTTCCTGCTTTGATAAAGGCACTTTTTCTGACTTTCGGGCCAGAGTTTTAGTTTTTTTGTCGATTCGAACCTGGGATGCGCGTTGTGGCGTTCCCGGGTCGCGTCTGAACTTCACTCGGGACAAACAGAAAGGCACGGACGGACGAGAGCAAAATAAATTTGGCGGAGAGAGAGAGGGAGTGCGTGCGATGTCGCAGCGGCGACAGCAGGTGGGTCGTCCCTGCGCGCGGGAAAACGCAAACGCATCCGTTGTTTTTTTTTCTTTCTTTTTAAGGGTGCGTTTGGTGTGTCGTGTGGGAACGATGTGTGTGTGTGGGAAAATAGCAGATCGCTTTCGTGGGTCGGCGAGTGCTTTCCGTCCTCATCTCTAGGCGGAGACGTGTAAGCGCTCCAAGAGAATCGAATGCGGCCGCGTGGGCGCAATTACTCCGTCGAATGCATTCGACACTCCGCGCCTTCGCCAAAAAAAAAACGAAAACGGTCCATCGCGCGCCGCCGCCTCGTGTATCGAGGAGGAAATTAGCGCTTTAAAAGCGCTGTTTATTTGTCAGCCGCAGTGTGCTCTTCTCCAGAGAACAGTTCAGGCCGTTGCGCGCAAAAGTGTTCCTTTGTTTTTTCGGTCGCCTAATAGGAGCACCATTCAAAGACGACAAATGAATGCACGGTATTACAAATATGACAATAGAGTGCTCTACAGTCGGCCGCTAAATAATGCACCCCCATATATGTACGCTACAGTGAGTGTATGTATAAAAATATTGTAGTACGTTTGAAAATTATGTCGAAACAAAATTATATCGAAAGAATCTTGATTTCATCCCATGAGTGAAGGAAAAATCATTGACGAATACTTTTTTCATGATATTGTAAACAAAGGTAATTGTTTAGCATTAATTGAAATAATGCACAGTACAGAACCAGAAAAAGGACATTTTACGCAGGAGAAGTCAAGAAAAACTATTGCAAGAGCGCCTCATTAAACGAATGAATATAAACAATGAGTACTCGAGAATGATGCCAGTAGCATCGAAACTCGTCGTGCCAGAAAATAAATTCAGTGAAAATTTACGAAGTGTGTTTACATATATTCATTCAACATGCATTTTCACAAAGATTTTCCGAAACTATAGATTTCCCCACAATAAATGTTAAGGAAAACATATATTGGAAAGACTTAAATCTGTAATTGTCGAAAGTAAAGTTCTAGTACGATGAAATACTCTCAGTATTATCAAAAATGTAAAATAGTTTCTTAAATACAATTCAATTTTGATAACCAAAACGAATTATGCGAGTGAATTACATCCATCCAGCCAGCTGACGGGCAAAGCGATCTGAATTTCAGAGAAATATTATCTAAGTACTTACAGAGATTTTAACCATATATACTTATGCTGATGGAGACTTTCGCGGGGTGGTGCAGCATGCTTAGCAAGGTTTCCGGGTTGACCTCCGCGTCGATTCATCTTCAAGACGACAGTTTCGCCGGCGTTGCAGCTAGCGTCTTCAGGTACGAAGTATCGGATGCAGGTTTTCTTCGTACCTGAAGACGCTAGCTGCGACGCCGGCGAAACTGTCGTCTTGAAGATGAATCGACGCGGAGGTCAACCCGGAAACCTTGCTATACATATATACTTATTCACAACAGAATAAGAGTGATCACATTTAATATCATCTACGCATTAAATATATAATCTAAAGGTTTCTGAAACAAAAGCTTATGTGAAAACAATTTCTGGAAGAGGTTATCGTCAATATTCACCAGCGAAAACCTCACCGCTGAAAGCTCAATGCAACAAAAAAAATCATACATGGCAGGTTCTGCCGAAAATCACAACTCATCAATTATCTAAATGCGCGCGGTGTAATTTTACTCCTCATGAAATACAGCCAAAAATGTGCTTTCAGGCATATTTTTATTTTGAAGAAGATTTTCTCAGTTTCCAAGAAGACAATCAATGCAAAACACCCGAGTAGGTCTCACAGCTCTAAAAAAAATGGTTGTCAGTCAAAGAATGGGTGCTCGCTCACTTTTAACACGCCAACGAACGAAAATGTGTCATCGACTGTGAAAAAAATTATAAAATCTTAATTTTTCATTATAAAATAAACTCAAAACATGAACGCACCATTCCATTGCATTTCAAAACCATCTGCGGCAGCTATCGTAGACATTTGTTCCTTAAATACAATATTTACGAAGGCACATGATGCTAAGTTGACATGAATTGAAGAATTGGAAATTTCTCAAGCGTAAATAATCAATAACGAACCCTTTTTCTGCGAAATATTATTTTATAAGTCATTTCTACAAAAATGGTAAAATTTTCAGGGATAATAAAACGTTGAAGCTTGTTGAACGCTTTATAACTTCGAACTCATCTTTGCTCAATTTCGTCAGAGGAATTTGTACTTGTATTCAGACTATTAATATCTATTAATGGTTCGCAACGACGCGTCGTGGAACTTGTCACGACGTTTGTTCCATGCAGTTCAAGTACAAAATTAACAATGAAGTGCAAGAAAAAATAGAAACACCTAACTGAATATCCGACAGGCTTGCATTCAGTGAGTTATGTCTACATCGGCGGTTCCCAAAATTTTTCCTTTCTGCGACTCATTTTAGCCCATATGTTTTAGCCGCGACCCCCTAAATATTGTTTTCTAAGTTTAAGTACATAGTTCAACATAGTATTCGTATACATTTCGCGACCCCCAGTTTGGGAACCGCTAATTTAATCCTCGACGTAGTCATACTTTCACACAAAGGGACAAAGAGTTTCATATTCACTACGAATAGCACTGAAATATAGGGTGGACAAATTTCTAACCTACTGCGCTAACGGCGGTGAAGTTCCCTTGGGAAAAAATTCCCCCGGACTAGGAATCGAACCATGGACCTTTGGCTAACCGGACAACTGCGTAGAGCCCTACGCTTTCCTGGATCTTTGATTTCCCAAGGAAATTTTGGATGCCAGCGCAAGAGAATATGGGCTTCAAAGAAGCCACAAGAGGTGATGATCCCCATATCTGCCCTTAACGCCGCACATGGCAGTAAGTTAAGCTCTTATTTCCAAAATCCACAGGAAAAACGTTTAAATTCAATGAAGTAGAGGCGAAAATAGTTAAATCATCATTCGTTTAAAATATTTGATAATTTTTGCAACGCTTTTCATTGCTGCTAAATGTACTATCCCAACTCAACTCGATATCTTTGGCGTCATGAGGTGAAGTGGAGTTATTTAAAATAGCGTATTTTCACACGTTTGTGACATTTGTTGGATATTCAAAAGCAAATGAAAGTTTAGAAAAGCAAATTTTTTCATGTATGCACAGAGTTGAGAAAAATTGGGTCACGATATTTGAACCCTGGATAGCTGATGCCAGTAGGTGCCTAAATTAATAAAGATGTTTCGGACTAAAACGCACAATTTTTAAAGTACAGTAACTTTGAGACGCGAGTTTGCCCTGTTGCCGGATGCGTTGGATACACCACAATCTCCTGCAGGCAAAGCATTCGAAGTCATGAGTCGTCCAGAGAACCGGCAACAGAGCAAACTCGCGGACAATCGGAACGCTTGGCTCAAAGTTTCTCCAGTTTAAAAATAGGGTGCGTTTTCGACAAAAGTATCATTGGTAATTTTGGTTCATACTGGCATCCAGGGTTAAAATTTCGTGACATAATTTCTCTCCACCCAGTGTAATCATCCTACGAAATATAAGGGCCTGAAAATGCGGGTTTCGATTGAATTGATGCTTGCGAGCGATGATAAAAGCAAGTGCTTCATCGGATAACGGGAGCGAAAACGTACGTATTGACCTCTAATAGCTGTTAAGGGTGAGTTATTCAGGTGGTTTACTTGCTTTGCTGTTTTTTCGAGGGGACACGAGTGGAATATCATTATAATCGTAGTTGTGCGCACATACGCACACATATACATATGCTTGTCGGTCGCGCAAATAAAGAGTGAAAACTTCAAAGGGACGAACGAGTTATACGGATGAGGAGGGATTTTGGTTCTCTGTAGAGGCCTACGTACGAGTTTCGTCCTCAAAGCCACGAGAGATGAGAGATTCAAACGAAAGGGAGAGATGAAGTAAGAAGAGTCGGAATAGTGGACGCGGGTTGGTCACGACGAAATGCATCTCGTTTTTTTAAAGAACGGCTGGAAGCTTTATGGAACTCGGCGAGGTTATCATGAGAACGAATTATATGGAAAAAGGAGAAAGGCTCACGATGGAAGTCAATGGGTGACGGACTCTAACGCGTGGCTTTTAAAATGAAAAGTGAGGCCGTCATCAATGATCACAAGTAAAAGTGCTTGATCCGTCGCAGTTCGTGCATGCACGGCGGTGGGTTCAGCTCTTATGTGCAAATGGATTTGCTGTGGAATTTCAGAGTTCTGCTACTCTGGTAGTATACTGGAGAATAATAGCAAATATTCCTCTGAGGTCAAAAAATATAGCATTAAGTAGCCAAGAACATCCCTAAATTTAAGAAAAGTCTCCTAGCCAATATCAGCGTTAGTGTTGAGACTAGGAAGGAATTCTTGATACATTTTTAATGGAGTTTGTTGACGCATACATGTGAAATATGGACACTAAGGAAAGGTGACATGTCTCAATAAATTACTATGTGGAAATAGCAAAGTTGTTGATCCTTCTATTCCTGCGATTATGGATTTCCACCAAGTTACTCCCGCTACTATTAATTAATTTAGAATGGTATAAGGCCAAAACACTGAGCACATACGAGGTCGTTCGATAAGTCTTTCGAAAAAGGTAGAAAAACCAATTATTGTGGGTCAGTTTTTTTTTCAGCATAGTCTTCCTCAACTTCCATAAATTATTCCATGACTCTTTAAGCCCACCAAAAAGTATAGTTTCGGAATATCCTCAAAATAGGCATTTGTTTGGGCACACGACATGATGTCATATTGTTGAAACGTCTATTGCGTTCAAAATAAAATAAAAACATAGAAAAGTACTAAATATATTTTTTGCACTTTGAATTACTGCCATGGCAATAATTCAAAGTGCAAAATATATAAATATATAAAGAGCACTGGCTACCAATATCTATCTGTAACAATATCTAACTGGCTGATTTATACAAATCCCTATAAGCCTATAAATTTATACAAAGCCCTAACTATACAAGGTGTGATCTGAGCTTTAGAGATTTAAAGAAAAAAAATCATTCATGAAATAAATCCAAAAATTCCCTTCTTGTATGGTTAAATAAAAATGGATAAAATTGCTAATTATGCGTTGGTAGTAAAGAAAAAAGCTTAATGCAATAGTGCTTCTAAATATATTAGACATCGTAAGGAGGCAATTACGTAACTTCTTCAAATTCAAATCCTACACTCCCGTTTGCTCCTTACCTTTTGATCTTCCGCATGAGTTGGAGAGAGAGGAAAGCTCTCGAGTCCGCCGTCAGTAGGTACCGTGCTCCTTATGTCACCAGTCCATGTAAGAAGACCAAGCATTTATAGTTCACCAAGTTCCTTCCGCTTAGCGAGACCTCTGTGGTGAAAGAGAAGAGAAGCTAAAGGCCTTCTGGTTCCGTTGATAGTTCTCAGATAAAAATCAAAGAGAGTAATGTAGGAAGCTGAGCAGAAAGCAAAAGCCGTGACGAACATTAAAAAATCCTGCTTCAACGTTAATAGAATGAGAGAGAATGCATTGCTTCAGTACTCATATCCTTAAGAAGAATAGACAGTTCTTGAATCAAATAAAGAAAGCTAATAACAATATAACTCGTAAGGAGAAAAAAATTAGCATAGTAGCACAAAGGAAAGAAAATTATCTAAAGTCAAATTTTATCCTTTTACAAAAAATATTACTCGTAATATGGATACAAATTTAATTTTACGTTGGTATTTAATAAATGAAAACTTCTCTCGTACCTTAACACACGAATAAATCGTCTCATTGACGATTACAAAAAAATTTAAAGTTGATATACTTTTAATATCATAAGAAATCTTACCCCACAGATTGCTCCCTACAACCTGGAATGAATTTTGTAAGGCGGTTGCCCAATAGGGAAATAGGATAGAATGGTTATATTTGTGGATCTTTGCTTGACTTGGAATATGGAAAATAAATACTAGAATTACTTAGAATTCGAAAGAATTTAGTGACAAAACAAAACAATTTAGCAAAATATATGTTAATTTTCACACAATTGTTCTCTTGCCCGATTTAAAACGAAATGATTGAGGGACAGCTTTAATTTTTTTTTATCTTGAACAAGAATTAAAATTGTTATCCTCAAATGGACGAGTCAATTGCAATATTTTAAATAAATTTATCAAAATCCCGACTCTTCATCTTCTTCACGAGTACATTTTTTTTTAAATATTCACACAATTTTAACAACTGGTGAACGGACGGTATCGTCTGAATCAGTCACGACCTACGGTCACTGAATGTTTTGATATCGACTGGAACATCGATTCAAATGTTTTATGTGGACGATACGCATATATCATACTCTACGCGACGCAACGACGCAACGCAAATTTTTCGATGATATTTACGATCGCTTCCACGCAATTTCTCGGATTATTTTGGTGTCCATCGTAACTAATGTATCAGCTGCGAACGGATAACATTATGGCCTTTCGAACGACCAATGCCTTTGCAGCCCCTCTTGCTATCGATCTTGAGTTCGCGCTCTTTATGAATAAAGAATTATTTACAAGAACCATCCACACGAGAACTCACGAGTCAAACCTTGGGCCTTTCTTTGCACCCTTCACACGGATGTCTTACAAAACTCACGTTGCGTCTCTTTTCACCAAAGTTCGAATATGGACAACCATGTTAAACAAACAAATATATGTAATAACTCTACTGATAAATTATAAAAGGCATCTGCTGTTAAACCAAAAGTGACTCGTCATGACTATAGTGTGAAAATAGTGTTAAAATACCCGACTGTAAAAAAAATTGGTAGACTGCGCAATTTTTTTTACGTTACCTACTACGGCAAATCATTGATTTTCTGTATTACATTTCATGTACTTCTAAATAAATAAAAAAATAAATAAAAAATGATATAAAATTGTCAATCATTAGAATTTTCATATTCATTATAAGCTTTCTGCAAAAATGAGTGTCATATCTCAAGCACTTGAAAGAAAACCTCAAAAATTCGAGTCCAGCGTGGAAGAATTTGAAATTCGGTGTCACGGATGAATGATGAAGATTAAATGAACCAATCGTGTGATTAATATGGAACATTTAGAATAGCGGGAGAGAGGTCTTCTGAATCTTAGAGATGAAGGTTAGAAAACGTGTGAGATTTAAGGAGTGATTGAGATAACTGTCGAAAGTGCAGCGGAAGTGTCAACGGTAAAGAAAGGCGTAGAATGAGATCCACTGAGCAGATTTATAAAAAAGTTAAATAAAAAAGTATGTAACTATTAAAATACTTAGTGACAGGAAAAGTGATTACATAGCTGCGTAAAACAAATCCATTCACTGCTGACAGTTCATCTATACTTACATTCTAAAATTAGATAGAAAGGTATTTATTGTTCAAGGACTTATGTCCCCTAAGAACAAACCCAATTTACTTGTACGAAATCATCAAGTAGATTATATAAACATAAAATCATGAAATCAGCTCACTTGGTCGCTGTGAGCGACAAACTACCCGGAAAATATAACAAAAGAGTTCCATTAAAAAAGTAAAAAAAAAGAAAAGAAATAAAAACATATCATGCACAATTATCCAGCGACAAATTACAGAAAGCAGAACCAATGAGGAAGAAATTTTGAAAGTTTTTATTTTAAAAATTATGGAGGAAAATGGATTGGGGTTGTTTAGGAATTTCAAAGTAATTAAAAAAAGAGGAAAAGGCGAGAATATTTTCAAACTAGTTCATCTTCACGATGGCCATACAACCTCGACAAACCCGATTTTTATCCCTTTTGTTATAAAAATTGGGTGGTTTCCTATTACTTTTTTTTTGCCTAAATTGAAAGATTATTACTCCTGGAGTACGTATTCCACGTTTTTAGATTTTTAAATGATGATATCTATCTTTTGTCATTCAATGAAAAGTGAACATTTTCAAGCGCGCGAAAACGCGACGGCTATGTATGAATGCTGGGTAAACTCCGTGTGACGTCGTTCTGGTTCCCGTTGCCGCGAGTGAGGTGACCTAGGGGCGAGGATGATAGAAGGTAGTAGAGTACCCTGCTAGCTGGTAGCGCTTGTCTTAATTAAGGATTATTATTACCTTATCACACGAAGGAAACTTTCCGACCGTAAGCAGTTTAAATAGGTGGTTATTAAGACATGTTTCCCTGAGCTCTGTACCTCATGCATGCATTGGTAATCTCAGACGATGTAAAATTCCTATCTACTCGTATAGAAACTAGGTCCTTGTGACGTCACGTGGAGCGGAATCGCATTGGCACCAATCTGGCCTTTTTCAAATGAGGATAAAATTGACCATTGCCATTCGTCTAAACCGGTATTTCTAAAACCAAATAATTTTTATATTATGAATAAACTAATGGTGGGTAACGAATCGCAATCAATGCCTTTCGTTTTCTTTGATGAAAGAAACTACCCTACTGTACTTGAATCCAAACACCTTAGAAAAATTACCTCAATGACATGTATGCCTCTGGAGGTGTTTCGCGTCACAACCCAAACTTCGGGAAAGAGGACGAAAGATACGCCAGAGGAGAGGATCGGTTTGTGCTCAGCAGGAGATGGACAACACTCGATGCTCTTTTGGTGATGAGGACGCTGAAATAAAGGAACACGAAGTGTAATCAGATAGTAGCCAGGCACAAGATGGACACCAGATCACATGATCCCATGATCTCATAGTAAATCTACATACTATCGATGGCTAAGTTCTAACAACGCGTATCTCAAAATTTGGCGGGTTTTAGACAGGTATCTTCAACAAAGTGTACCTAATGACATTAAAAAAAGTAAAATTCAAGCAAAAAACAACTCTTTGTTTGCAAATGCATGCTTATTTTTGAGTTTTTATGAATTTTTGTTTTTTTTTAATTTCGGTGTACAAGTAAAAAATTCATATCGTTTCTTATGCTCCCCTGAAAAGTTGCTATTTTTGAGATACACGTTGCTAGAACTTAGCCATCGATATACACGCTACACTGCAAGCCGCCTCAACAGGTGTGTGGCGGGGGGTGTTAAGGCACCATCTATTGAAAAATTAAAAAGAGATTCTTCGACGATATTCCGTCTTGTATCAATTGAAGTCCTTTATTGATCGGGGAAAACGAATTCATATACCTATCCTTTTGGAAAAACATTTATCTTAGTTTATCGTTTCTGTCGGACATGGAAATATAGATAGGTTCTAAATTCATGCTTGTGCATGTCGCTCTGAAATAGATATATTCTGATCTTGGGCAATTTAAGCCTATCACGTAGCATCCGTATCTGTCGCGGCTCCAAGGCTGATTCTTTTTAAATTTTTCTAACGTTTTCTGTACACCAGTAGAAGTTTTAGGCGAAACGTGCAGCTTTCCTCAGTATTTTATTCAGTTCACGAATTAAATATTTCTGCGCCGGAACCAATATGCTCGCAGCACATTCAAGATGTGGTCTGAAGAGAGCAAAAATAGCATCACTCCCTCACTTTTTCATCCGGAAATCTTCCCACAACACGCTTGACGAATTTTAGCTTCTCTAGGTCTCTACGACAAATATTCCTTATATGTATTCGCTCCACAATAGGTTCAAAGTCATCATAACACCCAGATACTTCACTCCATGTATTGCCTGATTGTTTATAACACCATCCACCACAAGTACATGGGGATATTTGGAAGATCTACGCAAGAAAGGTACCACCGTTTATTTGATGACCGTGTAGGAATAGGAAACTATTCTTCCATAACATTTGGTTCGTAACTAGGGTAAAAACCAGTGCCAGTTTAAGCGGTAAGCAAACTACACGGTCTTGCAGGGCGCCAAGCAAAAGTTGGGCCTAAGAGCTGATTTTTAACGCTAGAATGCCGGGAAATTGGCATACCCCAAGAATGCTGGGGGGGTGTCATTTTGACACCCATGTTCTTATAGCCGTGTTATGTTGCAGATTATTTTTTTCTCAATCGATAGTATTAAAGCGTCATCTTCATTGTAATATTTGTTTTTGGTTCCAAAAAATAATGTTTTTTCTGTGTCGTCGTGTGTAGTGTATGTGAAAGTTTGTAGTGCATAAAAAAATAAGTGTCGTCGCGATAAAATTTGGCTGGTTTCAAGGAAAATCATTCGCAAATAGAGCGGAATTTACTTATCTCACGAGCTAATAAATTTTCGAAAAAATGATAAACAGCTGATATTTGTTGAAATTATGTGAAACATAAGCAATCATGAAGGTGTACTACGCTAAAATACTAATTTTGCTAGTAATAATCAAACTGCATCCCACGAAGCACCTAAACCAAACGAAGAAATGACAAAATATACTGGGTGTCAAAATGACACCCTCCGGCATTCGCAATGTAAATTTGATTTTTTTAGGTCGGAAAAGAGAGAGGGGGGTATCCCTGTCGTCTTATTGAGACTTATAACTTATTAAAAGTCACGAAATATTTTACTCTTCAACAATCTTTAAAGGCCAGCTTTGAAAAAAATGTTCGCGTAGGGTGTCAAAATGACACCCTTCGGCATTCTAGTGTTAAGCTATAAAAATATCACCTTCAACATAGAAGAGCACGTTATCAGTTTACGCTGATATTTCGATCCCGATCCTTATTCAAAAAGTATTTGCAATTATTTTAAAATGTACCCTATTATCTCTCAGAATATTTTTGAGGGGGGAGGAATTTTGCTCGCTTTCCCTAGAGTAATGTCTAGAATCGACCCTGATAAAATCCAATTGGCATCATTGAGTGCTAGTAAAGAATTTCTGCTGTTGAGCAAATGGAGAAGTGAGAGTGGTGGATTGTTATTCTTTTGTCTTTTGATGAAGCTGGTGAGTGACGACGGGAAGATCCTTTTTGTGCGCTCTCAAACGCCACAAGTTGACCGCAAAGAGAATTCCGAGCTCGACATAAAACCAAAGGGGACTTGACCGCATCCAACTGGAAACGCAGCGAAAAGCTTTATCGACGAATTAGTCCCTTATAATCCCTGGCTCCGTGGTTAGCATCAGGCGGCCATCATCAAACCAAGAACATTTTGAAGAAGAGCTACTCTGAGTGAAGTCCTCTTTGATGAGCAATGATATGCATAATTTTGACCTTAGCCATTTGTAACGGCATCTTTTCCGTACAAAAATTATCTCTCTTTTTCAGAAAGCAACAAACTGACTCACGCATTTCGCTTAGTTTCTTATTAGTTACAATGAAACAAAATCCAAGTACTGTTCCACAAACTTTTATTTGCTGTCGACTATAGTCTGTTTACCGTAGGGTGGCACACCGGCCCGCGAACTACCAGAACCGCGAGCAAAGAGGGGAAGGAAATTACCGATCAAGAAAACTGTATAGTATGCGATAACATTGTTTTATATTAGTTATTCAAACTTATTTCTAAGCACTATTAAAATAATGTTGTATCAAGATTAGGACATTATGAGAAATAAAAAACATTTAACAAATCGTACAGTTTAGCGGCCAAAAAATAACTTTCTACCATTTCGTTATTTATGATCGGAGCACTACGTGTTTTATATCTTTCTTCTTAGTTTTTAGTACCCTTTGCTCGCGGTGCAGGTAGTTCGCGGGCCCGAGCGCCACCCTACGGTATACAGACTATAGTAGACAGCAAATAAAAGTTTGTGGAGCAGTACTGGTTTTTTTTCACCATGAATATCTCATCGTTCCACCAAGTCACGCCAAAATCAGCTGATTCCATTTTCTTAGTACTTACTTATGCCGAATCTGGAAATGTTCTTGGAATATCATAATTTCCAAGTTAGAGAGGAAAATCCTAAAAAGAAACTAAGTGTTGCATAATTTCGACTCCCAGAGAGACTTTTGTTCATTCATGGAGTACAACAGGGCACAAATATATTTTCCTTACAAATCAATTCTGTTTTACCCGATTTTACATTAAATGATTGATCTACAGCTTCGATGTATTAACTTGAAAGCGAAATAAAATTTCAGTCTTAGAATTTATGAAAACTATCGGTTAATCTATTCATGCAACGAATAATTTTCAATCATAAAAATTTATTAATTAGCCTTTAAACATCGATGTATCATTGAATTTATTGCATACATAAGCATTATGTCCCCAGGACTAACAGAGAAGTTTATGATTCAACGTGTACAAAATGAAAACGATATGCAATTGTTCAATCGTTAATAAATTGCACAAAATATGTTGTTGTGATAAATCTATACACCTGGATATCACCGAACATGTATCACTCATTTTAAAATCTTGAACTAAGGAGGTATTGAAATAATTTTGGACGGAATTGATTAATAGGTGTTGCTTTACGTAAATATTGCGGAAAGGAATCCTATTAATGATTGCTTCAACAAGGAAGGAGTTTTCTTAGCATAGTTTTTTCTGTGACTTTGGATCTAAAGTGATTCTAGGGGGGTTCAGAACTACTTCCTGTAGCACAAAAACGTAACAATATTCATTTTCTGAACACATAAAATTCACATGGGCTCATGGCGTCGATTGAGTTCATGCGTTGCCTTGAAGAAGTGTTTGAACTTCGGAAACTGCAGACGCGAGCGAATCTTCGGAGTCAAAAGATGAGTCGATCGTCAATTGTTTTTTATGTTCATGAACTCTCTAGAGGTAGTGCCATTGAATTTTCCACCCTACTCGATTATCGCCGTTCGATGCACAGGAAGGGATGGAGTTTAGGAAAGTATGTCAGCAAAAATTGCAAATATACTGTGTTGATAAATATACTGTGTTGATAAATATACTGTGTTGATAAATCGATATTATATCTAGGTAAAATATTTAGATATATTACCGATCACCAAACGTTTATCACTCATTTCAGCATCTTGAGTTAAGGAGTTATTGAAATAATTTCGGTCGGAACTGATAAACAGATGTTGCTTTACTTAAATATCGTGCGAAGGAATTCCATTACTTGATTGCTTCAGCAAAAGATTAGCTGTTTTATGTGATTAGGGATATAAAGTAATTGTAGGAGGACCACGAAGTTCTTTGACGGACGTCTCTAGCCAATAAAAAGAAATCTGCTGGATGACCTGGTGGACGGAACAACTTCGTCTTCCTCTTGATGTGATGTCGTACAATATTCAGAGCGTTGGCCTCTCATGCGTAGCTCTCTAGCCCGTTGAAATATATATTCCCAGTATCTCTAATTGCTGTCCAATATTTTATATTATATGCCCATGAACATTTTCTTCGCCCTCTTTCGGGCGCCTTCAACTATCCCTTCCAAGATCTGAGGATTTCGTACTTTTTCCCACTCAGAACGTGGACGAGATATGAGATTTTTTCTTCCCAACAAACTTCCTTAGAGAGCGATCAAGGCCTGCTCTTCTCAGAACCTCAGCGTTTGAAACTCTCTTGAGGAGCCGTCCTGAGAACCACATTTCAGTGGCTTCCAGTCTTTTTATTAATGTTTTCTTAATCGCTTAAGTTTCCACTCCATACAATTAGATAGTTATTACATAGCATTGCGCCGCTTTTTTCTGATAGTCAAAGGAGTGTCTTTAAGGATCAATGTATTATTTAGCTGCCGGAATGTTGTTTTAGCAATGCCACATCGAATTTTAATTTCTTTGCCACAATTTAGTGATGAGTTAATCATGGCAAATAAGTTTAAGGCAACCAACGAGGGCGGATCCTGGATTTTTTCGGGGGGTCTGACAGCCAAAGGGTATTCTCATATTTGGGATTAAAAAAACAGCATTCAACAATTACTCTACAAAATTTACTCTTAATTTTAATACAATAGTTCTTAATATGTAAAAGTTTTTAACTTTTATGATAAAATATAAAATAATTATAATAATAGTTGTATTAAAAATCTCGTCTATTTCTTAACACTTTGAGTGCCGGCCGCTAATTTGAAAGCCCTACCGGCCATTTTTACAAAATTCGCAATTTTTTTTAAACACTAGCATCAAAAATATATTTATATCGATGTTTATTTCAATAAAAATGGACTTTGTTCTTCTTTATGAATGAGTTGAATAACATTTATTGCTAAATTTCAAATATGTATTTTAGCAATGAATACCTAATGTTTTTTAAAATAAAAAAAGTTGCAACAAATGATGTAGCGCCATTAAAATGCATAATATTTTTTATTTCGCTCAATTTGAACTATTTAAACCATGGAAATCATAACAAAAAGCATTGTTGCAAGCATAGTATTCAAAATTCTGGATGACAAAAAGGGTCACTGCACCCTCAACGAACGGTTCTTTCCTCCAAAGAATTTTCACACAAAGTAGGCTGAGATGAGAGTGTCGGTGGCTGCAGAAGACTTTTCGTCCTCAAGACTATTAAAACAACTTCTTTTTCCATCAAGCAGTTGATTTTTGAAATAACAGAACCACTAACCAGTAAACTGGAAAAGTACCACGGGCGAAATATTACGCCCCTTCACGCAAACAAAGTCAGTGAAATGGAAAGACGTAATATTACGTCCATGGCACGCAAAGTGTTAAGTACTTGCACTCGTGCCCCCCCCCCCCCCAAACCCGCCTATGGCAACCTATATAAAATAAAAGATCTCCTCGGCCAAATCCACACTATTTTTAGGGCTAATTTCACTACGTCCCGCGTTAATTTTTGTCTACGAACGAAAAAATTGGCATATAGGTACTGATGTTTTACGCTAATCGCTCCGAAAAAATATTTTTTTGTTAATTTTTTCGATAAACCGGCCTTAAGTGTTGGAAGACGAGCAATCCGAGAATAGCGCCACGTGACAAAACGGTGGATTGCAATGGGGAAACCTTAGCAGCGAGCCGTCACTGAAAATACAAAAATGGAAAGTGAATGCGGTGGCACTGGAGGATGCAAGGTGGATTGCAGCGCAAAAGAAACAACACCGACGCGACGCGAGAGAGGGTGGAAAAAATTCGATCAATACGGAGAAGAATTAAGAATATATAATAGATGAAGAAAGATGGACTTGAAAATATTAGATGCGGAGTGTGTTCGTTAAAATGCAGCGATTGCAATAGTGTCTACGTGGGAGGCAGGCAGGAAGAAGCTTCGGTGTGAGGAAGAAAAAGTATTAAAGTGCTTACAGAAACACAAAAGATGATAAAAGTAATTTTGCTAGGCAATTAAAATGTAAGTACCATAGAATTTAAATTTAAAATGAATATTTCAAAATTATGAAATCCGGGCCGTTTTATTTAAAATAGAAGTGGTGTAAGCAATTGTTTTACATCCAAGGAACTTATAAAATACTGTCGCGTCTTCTCGTAGACAACTCGGTAAGGGACGGCTCAACAGAGTCTTGGAATAGCGCTGAGGGATTCCGTTCTCTCAGCGGTACAGTATCGGTTAAATAAAAGACGCTAAGTTTTCCCGAAGAGAGTTGTATTCAATACTTAAGACGATGTGGCAAGAGTTAATCTCCTCCCTTTGGTAAGCTTCGGGTCTAACGAAGAGAGACTTCCCTCCACGGTCCTTGGGGCCTCACGTTACGCGTATACGAACTTTCGACGAAATGACAAAGAACCAATGATGTATGGAACTTTTATTGAATTGCGGTATCCGGACGCACACCTAAACCCTCTAGAATATTCCACAGTCTCTCCATAGCCGTATATGGTCATTTCCAGTGCTCCAGTCCCTCACCACTTGACCAAGATGACGAAGCTATGCGGTTTGCGATCGACAGGAAGGATCTGCATGGTGTGAATCAGCACTGCGAGGGAAGTTAAAAAGTAATGCAACACATTTATTTTTCTAAAACTGTTTTTTAATTTGTCAATCAAATACACCATGTTATTCCCCTATCTTTTAGCTACACAACACTATTATTCAACATATTCTCCATGCTATGCTACGGCTTGACGCCATCTTGAAGGGAAGGCCTGCGTGCCTGCACGGTACCATTTCTCTGGTCAATGTCGCACTCAAAGTCGTACTGCATTTGTTAAAGTTAATAGTAATTGTTTTAACGAAATATCAAATTAAATCAACAAGGGAAAGTGTTAAAGTTTATAAATAAGCTAAGGGTGGTCAAGGGTAAAAAGTTGTTGATAAGTTACCAAAGCAGATGAATAAATAAGTTAAAGGAGACAAAAACATCGTGTATAATTAAGAAGAATAATTGAGTTACAATAGCATTAATAACTTCTTCATCATCCCCGTCGCGGCGGTTATGAAAAACGCGCCGCTCGACGACTTACCATGCTTTTGTCCACTACCAGATCACATGGTGAAAGCGCCTATGAATATGTGTAATACTCTGCTTTTCCACCAAAAGAAACTCAACCACTGCCCGATGTTTGAGGCGTGGTACTTCAGTTACAGACGCCATTTTAACAGCTCCGAATAGCGCGGATACCGTAGACCTTGAATATAGTCGGTTGGCGGTTACATATCGGAAGTCAAAGCAACAATACGAGACGAAGCGGGAATGTTTGAAAATGTTCCACGAGAAATTCCAAGGTTTTTTCAACCGAAATTGGCCGTGAAAATTAATGTGCTGCATTACTTAATGAACCCATCTCGTAGATAGGCGGATGGAATGCTTTAGAAGAGTGATTCGAATTGAAATGAAGTCGAATTACAATGAATGCGCGAAAATCAAATGAATAAACGATTGGGGGCATAAGGATGCAGTGGCGGCGCGTGCGTACACGCATGTTAGCAAGTGCACACCCAAAGATGAATGAATTATAAAAGAAAACTATTCCTTTGCAACGAGAAGGATAAAAATTCTGTCTACATATGCAAGAAACATGAAGCTCCGAACGCTACAGCTATAACCTTTTCGAATTCACCGCTTTACAAGTGTGCGATCCCGTGGCATCGCACCGGTCGCTTATTCGGTTTATGCGATCGCTTGTGGGTGCTCTGGCGGGACGAAGTAAGCGGGGGGGTATGCACTGTTCAAATGGGTGATGGGAGCAGACTTAAAACGATGCGAGTGCGCACGCGCATAGTTTTGGTGAGTGACTCGCAGGTAGTGTAGTGGTGTAGCCGCCACCTACACTACCTGCGCCCAGGATCCTAGTCCGTCTACAGAGTCATCTGTATGGCCGTTTTCTACACCACTTCCTCATAGGGTGTAAGGAAAGGAGAATGAATTTCACCTACCGTCAGTTGTAAAGGTGTGTTTAGAATAATTATTTTCATGCATGCTAAAATTATTTCTGTTCATGCAATTTTAAGGGTAGAATACACCAGTGATATGTTTTGCTTGCTATGTATTCTATTACGACGAAATATGATGCTCATGGATTAGTATTAACATAATATAATTAAGTCATCCTATATCGGCTCAAATGTACACCCTAGATAAATTACCACCAGCCGCCACTGTAAGGATGTCTCCTCTCGTGTCTTTACGTCGTATAGCGCCTTGGAAGGCCAGTCGAATTTCCCACTGAGTGATTGTTGACATTATTGCCGACTTTCCGGGAACCGAGTCGGCTCCCATTGTTTCTCACGATAATGACCGTGCCAAAGGTGCTTTTCCAATCTGTAACAGTGATTAAAACTCACCCCTAACAACCAGTTAACTAAGATGTTTTAAATCATTGGCGCATATGTTTCCATTGTCTATGTAACGTAATGTTTATGTGAAAAGAAACTTTAAATTATTAAAGCGACAGCGCACCAAGATTTAACCAACCATCAATTGAACAAATATTAATATAAGCATATATTCAATATTTTTATTATCTTTGGTCAATTTTAAGTGCTTTTTGTACCTTTTTCTTACTTGAAAGAGCATTTAGACAAGCCCTGAAGAGGAATATTCCAAAACAGGGCCCTTTCTGTTAATATGTTTAAAATAACGTCCAATACTATGCAAATATCCATATACTATGGCAGCATAGGAAATGAACCTTTATTGACTTGACGGACCTGATATCAGCCCTGAAGATGGGAGCCGCCTCGGATCCTGAAGCGTCGGCAGAAATAATTTCAACATCACCCGGTGGGAAACCCGAATAGCCTTCCGAAAGTGATTTTAAAAATTAGCGTTGAAATGAGAACGCAAGAAATTTTAAAACGATACAAGGCGAATGGACATGCTGGAGTAGTGCAAGGCCACAATAAAGGAAATAATAGACATTTGAAATAACAGAGAATAAAATCCGATGAATTTGGAAAAATGGAATTAAAAGGATATTATCGAGGTACGAAGTCTAGAAAATGAAGGAAAATGTATTGGGTTGGGGAGAAGTCAGAAGAAAATAAACTGGGGGCAATGTTCAACGAGTTGGATGAACCAAATTTCAAAAAGGGGAATAAAGAGTGAACGCGGGGTATCCCTGCAATGGAATGAGAAATCGGAGAAGATAATTAAGCGGCGGAATTCTAGAGTAAGAAGACTTACGCACGTTAGGCTAATTTTTCCTTGATCCAAGAGAGAGCATGCCGTAGAGAAATCATTTCGTGGATGAGCCTCACTGCTCACTCTCCCGCCAGATGCCCTCGCAATCGCACGCCTCCGTGGATGAAGGGGCTTTTATCCTCATTTAACCCCGTCCGTTATTTTCCCTTCGCTGACAGCGCCGTCGCACCCTGAGCAGTGTATCGGCGCATCCGGGAACAGCGAGAAGGGCACAGCAGATGCTGAAAGAATTTCATTAAAACTTAGGGCCGACGGACGCGCAACAATGGGCTGAAGAGCGGCAACAGGGCGCGAGCGCAACAATGCGAGCGGGCGGCAACAATGCAACGGCGCCCGTTGTCAGCTTCCGAATGCAGGCTAGGCTTCTCCGTGGGCCAAAATAATATTAACAATGAGAAAAAAACTACGGGGGTGCTGAGGGGGAGGAGGGGCAACGGGGAGTGGGCGAATCCGAAAGTCGACTCGCTGCAACCCGGAAGGCATGTAAGGGAAGTTTCTCAAAGATTCAGTTCATCTTCCTCACTTCAAACTCGAGCTTCAAGTCACTCGTGAATCGTTATCTTACTCCCTCAAGACGTTGCTGTCCGCAATGCACCAGAAACTGTATGGAAAACTCGACCCCGCTTTGTCACTTTCGCTGGAATTTATACGATTGGGTCTGCATCCACATTCCACCCCACCAGCCACGACAATGGACGTGTAACGTGGGTATTAGGACACCATCCGTTGACGAAAAAGGAATGAAAAAAGAAAATGAAATGCGCTTGCTGTGTTCCACCTTGCATATATTTAAGTCCTTTATTGATCGGGGGAAAACGAATTCCTTATTCTATCCGGCAATATATGTATCATAATTTATCGTTCTGTCAGACCTAGAAATGTAGAGAGGTTCTAAGATGATTTTCTCTGTGGCGCTAAGATAGATATCTATTCTTCATTGCTCCAGCAACCTAGGCCTAGCCCGTAGTCTCCTAGACTCTAGCGGCATAATTGGTGTAAACTACGTGTGACACTCTCGTAGCAGTTTTTGACGAATAGAGCAAGCGCACTGAATGATTGAGCGAATATTTGATGATAACCACTAATTTCATTACGTCATTCCATCACCCTTAAGGTTGCCTTTGCGCTCTTTAAAATGCTTGAATTCCATTTAATACGTAAAATAACACGATGACCTGAGATATGGGTACCAAAGTGGATTCTCTCCATGGGTTTGTTGTAGGAGACACAAGTTGCGTCCATTACATTAACTTGTTCGCACTTTTATTTGAGTTCTTAGCGGTGAATCATGAAAAATTAAGGTTAAATAACTCTAAAATTTCGCGGTCCACGTCCATCAATATTAATGCGCGATAGGTCACACTATCGATGTAAACAATAACCCGAAAATTCTCGCCGGAGGTTTTGTGGTAACCCGAGTTAGGATTAAAAGATGGCCAACGTTTCCAAATAAATATGGTGTTTAAGGCACGCACGCAAATAATAGACATTTTCCGGAATGTCACGAGAAGAGAAAAATTGGAAACGAAAGGAGCATATCGTTTGAAATGTGGCTAAGTGTATGTGGGTGAAGTTGAACGCATAATAAGGACTAGAGTCAAGGAGCACAAAAGCGGCTGGGCCACGCCAATAAATAAGCGGTCGCCATGGCGCGATAGGTCACACCATGGACGTAAACAATTACCCGAAAATCCTCGCCAGAGAAAAACATTTCAAAACCTGAATCTTCCGGGAGGTCTTAGAAATTAAAAAGCATAGGAACAACTTAAACGGAGAAAACAGAAGGGACGGAAGATTGCTGACATGGCTTCGAGTCATTTCTTGAAAAAATGACGTCTGGAAAACTCTCTGCCGGCACCCATCACCCATGAATTTACGCTCAATAAAGGTGACACGGGACATATGCCCCAATGAGGTCTCCGGCTAAGGAGAGGAAACGTTGGCCATTTTTAAATCTTGACGCGGGGTACCCCAAAAGCCGCCAATATTGACGAAAATGAGGGTTTTTTGAAGGCTAATGAAAGTGTATTTACCCTAGATAACGGCTTTATGGGTACTCAGAATGTATACGGTAGAGGAAAAATTCGACTCTCGTCATTTTAAAAGAAATGTACCCTATTTTTAACATTAAATTGCGTTTGAAGATCAATTACGGGATGATTAAACGGCCTTCTCACCACAATGGCTTACCTGTATAATGATAGACGCCGTCAATTTGCATGAGACTTAATAGAATACCCTCCTGACATCGTTGGAGAAATATAGTAAAGAGCGAGTGTGAGTTGCAGGTTTCATAGTCTCTTCAGTGATGGCCTCGATGCCACTGTAGGATGTCATTTAATATCGAAAATACTTGCATTACCGGTAAATATTTCTCGGATTTTACACCAAGTAAGATTCTCCATATTTCTCTCCAACGTTTCAATGAGCGACTCTCCCATCATTCTCAGGGATTTTAGGAATACTACGCCATTCCGTTTGTGCAATGGCTTCATCTCAAATTTTCCCTGCCTTGTTCTCTCACTGTTTCCTGATTGGCTACCAGTCCTCTCTGACTCCCAGGAGGTGATTCCATATTCTGTTTATTATGTAGCCCCTGTCTTTCTTGATCGTGATACCATACTGTCGCATGTGTCGTAGATTCTTTCACTGCGTTCCTAGAACCCTTAAGAGCGACATGAAAGCTTCGTCTATTCCCATTCACTCATATCTATAACTGAGTTTCCGTTCGTTTGGCACGTAAAGATACATTTTGTGACCTGCCAAAGGATACATTTTTGGGATCTTTGATTTCTGAAAAAAGTTGCTTCATGGCCTATAAATGATATCTTTATGTCGAGTAAGTTTACCTCCAATTTCACTAGAAATAATTGGTGCTTGATAGGTATTTTCTTAAAATAATCGATCGATTGGCTGAATTTTATGAACAACCATTTGAACAGCATTATAATTTTTAGTATCGCTTGTATCTCATGTAGTTTTTTTATCGCTTTGCTGGCGTTCTCCATCAGATAAGAGGTTTCATGTCTAGCATCTGATCATGCCGTGTCAGGCATCTCTATTGAAGCGGGTGCTAAGAAATTGACTCTTTAAAATGATACTATTGCGTTGAAACCCAGGGAGGACAATATAACACTGTGGAAGAGTACTGCGTGATATCATTGCATAACACGGAAAAATTCAACAAAGTAAGCCCGTGGACGATATATTTTACTTTTACAAGGAAAGGACGTTCTGTTGGACAAGATTGCGCGTGCCTAAGGTATTAGGGCGACAACAAAAATCAATGCTTGATTTTTATCCAGGGGATCCCCTAAAAGTTACCAATGGCCTAAAAATGAAATAAGTCTAATTTCACTTCAATATAATTGCGTTCAGCTTTGTCTCATAGAGAGTAAATAAAAGAAGAAGATTTTTTAGCATAACATCGAAGTATTTCATCCGTAAAATGAAAACTGTTTACTGTTGAACATTAAGTATTATGTAATTAAATCGGAAATTTTATTGCCATAAAGTTTTATTCTAGGCATATTGTTGATTATTTAAACAAACCTACACCTAAACAATACTGTGCGAGCCACCTCTAGGATGTTTGGCTGGCGGTGATCAATCACCAACATGCAAGATGATCGCAATATGCATTCCGCAAGGTATAAAATATCACGCACATATTTATTTAATGCATATGCATTACATGCATATTTATTTAAAGGCAGAAATTTCCAACAGTTGTGAATTCCTTCAGAAAATCAATGGAATATTTGAACAATGAAAAAAATTAAATAAATAAATTATTTTCTTCGTGTGATCATGTCTATCATAATACGACAAATTTGGTTGTGATCAGCATTTTTCAAGGTAGTGGTGCGCGTGTTGCATAGCCTCAAGGATAATACGGGAAAATGGTGAGGCGGGTTGGATTCATCAGGAACTCCAGGATGCAGTTTCAAAGGCCGAAGAATCTCCGCGAAACAAAATTTTCACGAAGACTGAGCCGTGAGGGCTTTCATTTATTTCTATTATTGGCCACTTTCCTCCAACTAAATAATGCACTACGTGGAAAGTATGGAGGATCTCTTGTGATAGATGTGGCCAAACTAAAGGTCCCAAATACAAAGGAAACCCAGTCAAAATGGCGTCCACGGAAACTTACTGAGAAAATATTCCCATAAAATATAAATTGACTTCAGAAAAATACCGGATAAGTCCACAATAGACACGATAAGAAATTAAGAATTAAGAAAAATCATGGATGTTGTAACAATTCTCCGTGACGACGGGAGAAAAAAATGGGAGTCAAATAATAATGGACGACGACTCTCGTTGACGACGGGAAAAACAAACAAAAAAAGGGAGTCATTTATTGAAAATGGTGGCGCTCGGTCACACGCGTCGCCGCTCCCGATTTTCCGTTCTGAATGCTTATCAATCGTTTTCGCCTATTGTGTGTATTTTGATTTGTGAAGTAATAGTACGTGTTGCCGATCCCGAATTTCCTTCATGGTTAATAACCCAGGATATTTGTGTCTATAATTTGTGTGTAATTTTTTGTTAAGTAAAAGTGGACGTTATGAATATGGTTAATAATCTCAAAGATGGCGATGGTTTGGACTCTTCCAAAGAATGGAGGAAGAAAAAATTCCAAAAGGTGTTTTCAAATGGATACTGGAATACAGAAGGCAATGATACTGATTAATGATCCAAGAAGTCATGTTGGGAGGGAGTAAGGAAGGAAATGGATAGGACAGGGTTAGATGAATTATTTCCCACATAGCACAAAATATCATCTAGATATCTAGAGCATGTCTACAATGTCTTGGATATCTTAAATATCAACTTAATGTCTAGAAAATATCTTCAATGTCTTGGAAATTTAAATATCTACTAGATGTCTACAAAATGTCTTCAATGTGTTGGATATTTTAAATATCTGCTAAATATCTAGAAAATGTCTTTAATTTCTTGGATATTAGAATATCTACTTGATGTCTAGATTATGTCTTTTTTTATCGGAGACTCTTATTGTATATTTCCAGTACGATTAGCCAAAAAAACACGCGAACTTAGAAAAAAAAAGTGTAACTGCTATGAAAGTATGGCTACTGCTCAGCCTTCCAAAATACCGGAAATTTAGATACTGAAAGTAATTTAACAAAAAGATTATTTAAAGAAATGATACATATTTAAAAACATTTGTGACAAAAGAGCAGACATCGACAATTTAAGCATAATGTATTATCATTTAATTAATAAAAATTGATAGGTAACTATGACCTGCTTTATCTTGATTACCATCACAAAGCAAATCCAATTCAGTGGAATAAAAGGTACGTCCAAATTATGGTCTCTTCTATTTCATTAATTTGCAACAATTTTTTTTACTATCGTAACTAACAATTTCATGCCTTTTATTTGTCCCAGTTAAGTACTCATTCATTCATAGCCCCGACGAAGGTGCTTAAATACGTTGGCAAAAACTTGCATTAAAAATTATTGATGCGTGCATACGATTGCAGAGAATACGGATTGGACGATGAACTGGTGTGGAATATGAGAGATCAACGAAAAGAAGGAAATAAGCAAAGTTCTGCATGTTTTTCTTTTCTAAAGATGCATCACACGACATTCATCATAGTGAAGTAATAAAAAAATATTTTTTCTACAGTATTATCGTAAAGCGTTATATCATATCTTGAGTAACGCCACTTACCTACCTAGAAAAAATTATGGAATGTGAATGGCGGTATCTTCAGCAATGCATTTTTCTCACCTTCAAAGTCTTAGCGGCAACAACATATTAGGCATCGCTGTGCTCCATACAAATTGAGAAAAAGCGTGGTTAGGTAAGTCTCTCATGAGCCCTTAGTCAAATGAAAATGTAATATGCGATAATTAATATTTTGGAAGATGGATAATTTGTTAGGCTAGGGAAAATTACTATGAATAGGGATGCCCCAAGAAAAAATATAAACTACGCTCGGATAATAATAGATAAGGATGCGAATATTTTTTACTGACCGGGAATCGATCCTGGATTCCCAGATATAATTAAGATGCATCAACAAATATCAGATTTATTTTCTTTTTACAATTGTAAAGGACTTAGATAATTATAAAATAGATATAAATGCATACGCATTTAAGGTAGGTAACAACCTTTTTAGGCACATCGTACTCACAGAAACAAATCTCTTTTAAGCATTAGAAAATCCAAACCCACCATATATCGTTTCGCTAACAGTTTTACGTAACAAAGGAATTTTCCGACCCCTTCATAACACTCCGTGAGCGAGTTGATGGGATCACATAAAAGCTATTTTGGACGTGTCATTCGACCAAGAATGAGTCTCAGAAAAAGTATGCAACAATCTTCATTACTCCATGTAAATTAACAGCACAGCAAACACGACTGGGTATTATACGAAAATATCGATAGCCGTGTCTCCAGTAATGAATGCAATGAATTCTGAAAAAAACTGTCTCAATTCTATCTATCAAAACTATCGCTAGGTAATTGACGCCATTACATGGTCTAGGACAATGTTTTTTTTTGTTTCGAGGGTAATATGCAGGCACCCATTGAGTGGCATGGGAAGACATCCATTAGCTTTATATGCAGCATGCCTTTGCCCTGGCCACGGATCCTGCAGAACGAGGTCGAAGTATGCACGTAGTTGGAGTGCTTCTCTCCGGAGTGTTTAATTCATTTAAAGAGTAACGGAGAGGTCGACGGAGGGAGACGGGGGTGGGCGTAGTCACGTGACCCAGGAGGGAGGGAGGGAGGGTTGGTATGCGGTGGCTTAAATAGCCAGTCCTCTGCGGGGCTTCCCGCCATCCACCTACAACACTATAGTCCCTTGCACGCTTCACGTTTACCATTGTCCTTATGGATAACACTGTTGTCAGATCTACGAAGATTCATCTCTCTCTCTCTCTTATTGTTAGTGGTCCCCTTGAACACACATTTTTTCTCCACCCCCCATAGATTTAAAACGCATCGATAATGCATAAATAAAAGATGGAAGACGAGCCTAGTTCTGCATATTTTTTCTAAAGATGCATCACACCTTATTTCAATCTTATAAGTGAAATTAATGTATTTTGAGGGGCAAAACAATGTCGTATGCGATCCAAGTAATTTGTCGTCGAAGTCGAACTCTCTTCCGAATATATATTGTGTGAGAAAATAAGCAAGAATTTGCGCGTTTCCCCATGTCGTAAAAGGGAGCGAAATTTTGCATGTCCTTCTCAAGATGGCCAGATGCGCAATCGAGGCAGTGTGTTGATCTTCATACGTCGCTGGGTCAACCCTAAAAATAATTATGCATTAAAACCTCAATAGGTAGTATAGAGATAGGTGAAAAACTCTACAAGTGAGACTCATTGCTAGGTCACATCATTTTTACCCTTGAAAACCCATTTTTTACCCCATTTTTACCCCTTTACCCTTGTTTTACCCTCTATAAGTAAGACATTTTTTGACCGACTTCAGGTGGGAAAATATGTACTCGCTGTCCAACTCAATACGGAATGACGCGAAACCTATCGACACTTCCACTGCACAGGCGCTCAACAATCGCCCGCCGAATCAAATCCATCTAGGAGCCCAACAATACGAATGTATCTGGCAGTAGTCCGAGCGTAAACGCTCACCTCCGAAGCTTGGAGAATTGGAGTTCAGCGTTTATGCTCCGGCTACTGCCAGCTGAGCGGATTCGTATTGCTGTGCTCCTAGATGAGCAGATTTGATTCGGTGGGCGATTGTTGAGCGCCTGTGCAGTGAAGGTATCGCCATGTCACACTCAAACTTTAGATTTGTATACGAGGGTGTATCTAAAAGTATTTAAATAACTTATTTACATTGTTGGATACATCGTTTGAAATGCCGTGGCTTCAGCTATTTTTCGATCTAATCACCTTGGCGCTCGATAACTTTTCACATCCGCACGATGAACTTTTGAATCCCGCATTTCGAAGATCTAGGCGTTGTCATCCTCTTGCACCTCGTTGTCCGTCAGGAACTCCATCCCTCCTTGGTGCTTCTTTAGGACGAGAAAAGTGTGGAAAACACTGGGTGATAGAGTCACAAACATCATCTCCCTCCTCTTCAAAATGGCGCAAAAATTCTTCCACGCGCTGTCCCCGGTGGTCTTCGGTGAGCTGTTTGGGCACCCACCTTGCATTGGTCGTTTTCGCCGCCGGAAAGGAACTTATGGCACCACTTGCGAACGTTTTTAACACCCAATAGATTGTTCACTGCAAACTTCGACGAATTAGCGATTAATGTCGATAGGTGCCACCTTTTTCCCGGTCAAAAATCGTATGACCGACCGGATTTCAAACTTGGACGGAGACGTGTGGGGCAACTCCATGGAGACGGCTGCTATGATAACAATAAGCGGTCGACAATGCTTCGCGATGGTTGCGAGTGGTAGAGTAGGAACCAAGGAACAGGAGACCTCTCTTATAAGTTTACCCTCGTACATTTTAGTTAGCGTTGACTTGAAGGGGACATGCTCTTCACAATATTAACTCACTTATCAATTCATAACACGCACTTCGACGGAAGTTATAAGAGAAAGTCGCATATGTGATATTTTTTCGAAAATTTTTATAAGTTTACATTGTTATATCTTCGATTCCAGTGAATCGTGGCATGCTACTGAAGAGCCATTTCAAAAAGGTAACGAAACAAATTTGATGAGAATTATGGGATCGAAAAAATATTTAAAATACTGCAAGAGAATCTCAAAAGGCAGAAACAGATTTCTTTAAATAATAATTGTAAACATTTTAAATTTTATAGATAATTACACACGTAATAAGTACCTATATGTATAAATGTGCATTCCCAGCACTCCCCTTCCCCTGCCTTCTTATTTGTACCTCTATAAGTGATGGAGGCATGCGCGTACCCAGCGATGGGCAGGAGGGGGCAACTGCCCCCCCTAGAAGCAAAAATCGCAAATGTCTTTACGGAAAATAATGTTTTTTCAAGCAAATAATTAAAGAATTTAAAAAATTATAAATAGCTGTTACAGTTTCCTTAAAATTTTGGTTTCATTCACCTTTTCCATGCTTAAATCTTACCTATAAATAGAACAACCACGGCTTGGTCCTGGTTATGCCCTTGGATAGAGGTACAAATTTGTGAGTGAGAAACTGGGTAAGTGAGAAACCTCTGTAAGCTAGAAATTTCGCTTATCTATTTTCGTTGTCTATTTTCATCTAAAATGCCTGCTTTCGATCTTCAATGAATATATATTTACTATGCTTTCGTTATCGCCATTAAAACTGAACTTTTCCAATTTTAAAAGAACATTCAATGCGATCGTATTATATATTTCCTTGAATTTAAGCATTGTAAAGGGGAATCCTTACACGTATTTTGGTATCATCTGATATTACCTATGTGTTGTTTCTGAAATTAAAATTTACCAAAACGTACCATTTTAGAGTCTTGAGGGTGCACGATTAATAGGGTCCATGACGTTGGATGGAATATAATCATTTTAATCAATTGACTTTATTCCAAAAAAAAAAAAGAAAAAAGTCGCGTTCTCTTCCCCTACATGCTACACCGCAAACCGCTTCAATAGGCTGCGGCGGGGCGTGTTAGAAAAATAAAGGGAAATGGTCTAATGAAATAACGCCTAGTGTTCATTAGAGTCCTTCATTGTTCGGGGGAAAAACCAATTTTCATATCTATCCGTTCGGCAAAATATCTCTCTTAATTTATCGTTTCTTCAGTACCTGGAAATATAGTGGGGTTCTTATACGATTCTCTCCGTGTCGCTCCAAAAGATAGCTATCTATTCTCCATTGCACAAGCAATCTAGGCTTAGCGCCCTGCCTCCGAGTCTCTAGCGGATCCCAGCCATATTCGTTTAGCATCAGATTACGCAGATTCTGCGTAACGCTGTCTGTTTGCCCATAGCAGTTTTTGTCGAATCGCGCAGCTTTCCTTTGTATCACGTATAAGGTCTGTAGATGTTTTATCGTTACAAATGGAAGCGATGAGAATCATGAGGTACTAGGATAAATTCTTCCCACAAACCCTTCAAGAAGTCATTATTCGAAAATCCCTATCAAATTGTCAATCTTTGAACATGATGGGTAAAATTTCATTTTGGCTAACACTTTGTTTTAAATGGCTGTACTTATTAAAATCCAGAGTGCTGTAATTAATTCCCCTACGATGAAGGTCGAAGGAATTCTTGGTTAAGATTATTGAAATGAGAGAACTTCGATCCGAAAATATATATTCGAAGTGATGGTCAAATCAAACCAGCGAAGAACGTGCAGGGATTTTCGTCGCCGTTAGCAAGAATATTACAATACTTATCATGTTAACTAGCTCAATGTAAAAGCATTCTTCTAATAATTGCCTACTATTCCGCATCTATAAACCGGCAACTTGTTCAAATCAGTGGAGTGGACTTATGTCAAAGCGAACGTTTTTTTAATTTTGCGGTTAGAATCGTAACTTACATCATTTTTAAGCTAAATGATCATTTCTCTGTTTTTTTATCCATAGGATTCATTGGTAATCTATGAAAATTAAAATACTAAAATTATCATAGAAACTTACATTTCGTCGATCGCAGTTGTAATGCGCGAGGTGAATCACTCGTAACCACGGAAACAATTCATATCTACAGTAAATAACCCACATCACGCGGTTTCATTGATGTCCTCGACCACTTCTACTGCGCAGCCAGCATAAGCTCTCTTTACCTATATATTTCCCCTGAGAAGCAGATAACCTTACCATATCTTCAACGCAACAATAATTCCTCTGCCAACGGCTGTTGTCTTGCGATGGGCCCTTTCGCCAATTTTTTTAGTGCGATATATTTTGAAAAATAAATATATCCGTATATTTCCGTTTTCCGATCCGACGTTTAATTCTCGACATATTACCGTAGAAAAACCGACGATACTTCGTACATTTTCGTACGTAATTTGATGACGTCACGAGCACCTGCCGATCTAGTCATCGCTTCTCAGCTGCTACTCGGCCATGTGCAAGGGTCTCGCGTGGTTCGTGGGCGATCCCATCAATCAATAAAAGGTTCTCCCTGGACGAGTAAATGAACCACAACTCTAATGGTACCACCAACTCATTAAAAATGAGCAGTGACCACTTTCACGTTTTCTTTATTTATAAATTACAGATAGAATGGTTGAATGGTGGAAGATTTCCACGCCTTAACTTTTCTCTCCTTTCCATATTTATCTTTTAGTGTCGTCATCGTTTCATGAATTGAGGGGTTGAGAAGCCAAACATGTGACAAAGGCAAACAAGTGACTTTTTTTACAGAGCTCGGTGCAGAAATCAAAATAAAGAAATATACAAAAACTTGGTAGCCAAGGATACGAGTGAGTCTTTGTTCTGTACTAACATCGAGTGGAAAATCAAATGTACTACTAAATATATAGTTGATCTCGTTTGTTTTCTGTACATTACTCTGTTTAGAAAAAAAATCACTTGAACCCCTTGGCTTCTCCCTGTTGAAGTTTTAGTGTTAAAATCAAGTTGAATTCCTAAGTTTATAGTTTGATCCAGAGATGACGCTGCGACGCCGATTTTGTAGTTATATGTACGTTACTAAGAGAGTTAACAAACAGAGGGAACCTAGAAAAGGAAAAGACTAGCATCTGCAGCTAAAACAGAGTTATTGTAATGTTTCTTTAACAAATTAATGTGCTCAAGAATGTCCCCCCCTCAATTGCGATATGGGATCTCAGTGAATTTAGTTTTTTTTCCTTCCTAAATTGCGACGTCCCGCACACATTCGCCTGGTTGTGATACAATGAGCTATTTTACGGAGGCTACAAAGATAAGTCGCCGCTCACAGCTGAGGGTCTCGTCGAGGCCCACTGTCCCCTTGGAGGGAAGCGAACTCCTCCCCAATATTCCCCCTCCCCTCACCCCTAGCGACAGAGCAACAATGGGAAGGGGAGTGGGGAGGGGATGGAGGCGCCCAGCGACCATTCCCTCGCAATAAATCAAATTAAAGGAGGGGGAGGGGTCGTGCTTTCCCATCATCCCCTCCACCCTCTTCGAGTAATAAGGAGGCGTTCATTCTCTACCCCTCCCTCTCATCCCCTTCCCTTACCCTTAGAAGGCCAACACCTGACCACCCCCCTTGCGCCTGCAAGGTGGCTGTCCATGAACTGGCTCTCCATGCGACTCAAAGGATATTAAGCCAAACTCATTAACTACATGCCCACATCTCAAGAGTATAAATATCAAAACAAGAGTGCTCAAGGAGGTTGCGAAGTACCCAATACCCAGTAGAGGCCGAGGTGGATTTGGGGGGGGGGGAAGGTCACAGGGGTCATGAATCCCCCACCCAAATTTTATCAAATTTGTTTAATTTTTATTAGGTACTTAAAATAGTTTTTTATCCTGGTAAAGGAGTAAAGGGAGAGTAGGCACCTATCTATATGCAAATGCATGGTACAAGTGTGAGAAATTTGAGTTGTATTTGAAGAATCAACTTGAAATTATGAAAGTGAACTTGCTTATTTTAGTTGCTATGTAATGTCAACGATATAAATTTGTTGATTTAATCTTGCTATTAACAATAAAAATGGAACACTGAATCAATCGGTCAAAACTTTAAATCCCTCTGTCGGGTAGGAGAGTGGATTTAACATTTTTGGAGGTCCCACCGAGATTCAGTTTGCAGAGCGTTGTTTCGTGATAAGTACCTTAAGTGACCAATCGTCAACGTTCAAGTGTGCAGCCAGAGTGTGGGAGAATCTGCATAATGGAGAAGCTTATTAGAGGAAGAAACGCGTTGAAGATACAGCTTACTAGGATGGTGACTGACATCGAGAAGCTCCTTGACCTCAAGGATGAAGAACCTGATCACCTTGCCTTGGAAGCCGAGCTCACCCTGGTGAACGACGTTGTGAGGGAATGGGAGGAGATATGCCACACCATCCGTAAGGAATTAGAGGAATCAGAAGCATCCGAAGAGGTCTTGGCAGATGAAATGCAAGCAACAATGAATGTGCGAAGACGATTCACCGTAGTTCAACGGAAGTGTGAGAGAATAATCTATCCTATTTAGCCTTCAGCGACCAACGACCTCAACGGAAATGGGCAACATCAGTAACTGCAGGATCATTAGCAAAAGAAGCTTCAAACTCCCCAAGATTGAGCTCCAGAAGTTTGACGGGAAGTCGAAGTAATGGCTTGGATGGTGGTCTCATTTCCGAAAGATTCATGACAACGATTCACCCACGGATTCAGATAAGGTGGAGTATCTATCACAGGCTATGGAGAAGGGGACAGAAGCTAAGGAGTTGGTGAAAAATTATCCAGCCGATGCCAAAAACTACCCCAATGTCATAAGTGCCATAAAAGAACGTTTCGGAAGGAAAGATTTGTTGCTACAAGTTTACATTCGAGAGCTCTTGAAATTGGTCATCACGAATACAAATGGAAAAGAAGAAGTGAACCTTTCGTCATACTACTTCAAACTCAGTTCTCATCTGCGATCACTGGAAGCTTTGGAGTTAGGGAAAGTGGATCCGGAGACGTTTATCTTCCCACTTGTGGAGTCAGGCCTTAGTGAAGTAATTCTTCGTGCTCGGCATAGAAGCTCATTTAGCAAAACTGAAGGCAACCAACTCGAGGTGCAAATGGAATTTATGAGAGTGGAGGAACGAAGTGTCCGGTAGACCGACCTGGCTAAAGCAGGATTCCACTCCAGTGAACCTGTTACCTCTCAATCTACGAAAGGAGGAAGGACAAAAAAGGGAAACTGGAAGTCCAAGAAGGAAGATGATATTCCTACAGCAGCAGGTCTAGTAGCCAGTCCTGCTCCTCAACAATATTCTTGAAAAGGTTGGCTGGGATGACGTGGTTGGTGAAGAGATAGAGAAAACTTTCCGGTCATGGTATGCTACTCTCTACCTACTCAAGTCGATAAGGATTTCACGCTACTGTCAACTTCACCCCGATTCCAAGAAAGAGATTCACATTTTCTGCGACGCAAGTGGACAGGCATACGCCACTGTTATCTACCTCCGATCTGAATACGAAGCAGAAGTCGAAGTCAAACTTCTCAGTGCCAAATCGCGTCTTGCTCCAGTCAAGAAGTCAACAATCAACAGATTAGAGTTAGCAGCATTGTTGGGAGCCAGGATAGCAAGACCGGTGAAGGAAGTGCTGGGAAAGGACATCCCTCTTCAGTATTGGAGTGATTCAACTACAGTTCTGGCTTGGATCAAAAGAGGTAACGAGTGGGAGAAGGTCGAACCGCGTCAAGGAAATTCTCGACACCACCACTACCAGTCAATGGAATCATGTGCCTGGAGAAGACAACCCAGCAGATCTGCCTTCACGAGGGTGTATTCCGGCAAAATTGGTGGAATCAAAGTGGTGGGAAGGACCTAAATGGTTAACATTGAGTTGGGAACATTGGCCATGTCATACATCAGCTGAAATTGACGAGGATGAAATCAACAAGGAACAGAAGAAGACGACAGTATCAATGATCTCTACTTCATTTCCGGCTCCAAGATTTTCCTCTTATCAGAAAAATGTAACAGTCTGGGCATGGGTCAATCGCTTCTCTTACAATTGTCGTAACAGACAAGGATTACTTCACCCATCATATCAACGAAGGAACTTCGACTGGCAGAGAAGACAGTATTGAAGGATATTCAATGTCAAGCCTATGGTCAAGGAGGAGTTCCTAAAAACTTAGTCACGGTGATGGGGACCGATGGATTGCTGAGAATTAAGTCAAAATTAATACACCGGGAAGATACAACTAATTTCATCTCTCCCATTCTCTTACCACAGCATCATCCGTTAGTTGAAGGACTTATTCGGGATATTCACCTCTTCAACTGTCATGCAGGGATTCAGACTACTATGGGGAAACTGAGGGAGAAACATTGGGTACCCAGTGCTAGGAAGACTGTTACTAGAATCATTCACCAATGTCCGGTTTGTAGGAGGCACGAAGCAAAAGCGTTTGAGGTTGAGACGGCAACACTCCCAGTTGCTCATGTGCAAGACAGTGAAGTATTTCAGACCACGGGAGTAGATCTGGCTGGTCCACTTATCATTCGAGATGGACAGAAGGCTTGGATCGTGATCTACACTTGTGCGGTCTATAGATGTGTATCACTGGATGTCATTACGGGATTATCAACTTAGACATTTCTCAACTCTCTGGAACGTTTTGTGGCCAACTACGGAAGACCAAATACTGTCTACAGCGACAACGGCACTAACTTCATTGGTGCAAAGAACATATTCGACAAACTGGATTGGGAGGAGATCGCTAAAATAAGTCAAGTCAAGAAATTGCAGTGGATACTAAACTGTGAAGCAGCACCATGGTGGGGTGGATTCTGGGAACGACTCATAAGGAGTGTCAAGGGCCTCATGAAGAGGATGATCGGCAAGAGCAAGTTGTCATTTGATGAGTTACGCACCTGTATCGCAAGCGTGGCTGCCACCATCAATGATCGTCCACTTACAACCATAACCGAAGATGGAAATGATCTTGTGTCTCTCTCTCCATCCATGTTTTTAGGACGTACAATGCCTGGAGGTTTCCCTGAAGGAAATTTTGCCCCAGACTGGAACAGAGCTACCGAAAAATGCAGAATCTTCAAACCCAGCAAAAGGATCGTTTTCGAAAAGAGTACCTGTCCCTTCTCATCCAGAAGAAGAAGAAAGTTAACATTCGACCCACTGCTGTGGGAGATGTGGTACTCGTTGGATGTGACAACAAGAAGAGATTCCAGTGGCCCCTTGGGAAAATTGAGGAGCTCTACTGTGGAAAAGATGGAATCGTGAGGTCTGCAAAAATCAAGATTTATAGCGGTAAGGGGATTATCTACATCAATCATCCCTTACAACGTTGGTACCCGCTGGAGATTTCTCAACAAGAAGGTGCAGCAATGTCGACGACAACACCTGTATTAGAAGAAACCTCGTCGACTTCAATGGAAAAGCCTGTCAAGAAGGCAGAGAACAAAGAGGAGTTCATCATTACTCGTGGTGGAAGATAAGTGAAAAAGCCGAGTCTCTACTCTTCCTGGTTTGGAGGAATCATCAAATGAACTTCTTATACAAATATTTAATTCATTAAGCTATTCTTTTGTGGATATAATTCCCAACTAATTGTAAATAAGGTTAGGAATTAGTGGGAGGGTGAAGAATCAACTTGAAATTATGAAAGTGAACTTGTTTATTTTAGTTGCTATGTAATGTCAAGGATATAAATTTGTTAAGTAAAATCTGATTCTTTCCCGGCGAATATATTCATAAAAGGCTATTCGGGCTTCCAGCCGGGTGGTCTCCCTCCATTCTGCCGACGTTTCGGAACACGAGTCGGGTTCCATCTTCAGGGCTAATGGTGAGTGGATGAAGTTTGCCAGCTTATAAACTCTTCAATTGGTTGTGAGGTCTAACGTGATTGGCCGGGAGGCAGCCAATCTTATTTTCTTAAGTGCCGGTTTCCATACATTACTCAGTGAATACCCAGTGTTATGGTTGAGGGTGTTAGTTGTCAGCCGGATCTCGATGGATTCCTTTACCAGTCTTTTCCAGAAATCAGTCTCGCGGCATGGAATTTTCACGTGGTCCAACTTCACCCTATGATCGGATTCAATGGCGTGTTCTACAACCGCGGAATTTTCCGGTTGGCAGAGCCTAAGGTGTCTCTTGTGTTCTTTGATCCTGGTATTAATGGTTCTTCCCGTTTCCCCAACGTACACCTGCCCACACTCACAAGGAATTTGGTAGACCCCTGGAGTTTCAAAACCACAAGGATCCTTTGCTTTAACAAGTAGATCTCTTAGTTTGGAGCATGGTTGGAAAGCGGTGTCAATACTGTGTTTTTGGAGGATCCTTGAAATTTTCCCGGACACCGTATAGACACATAGAGAATTTTGGGTATAGCGATGGGCTTCGGTCTTTCTTCCTCCTTTAAAGAGCCTTGGTTTTTAATGCTCCTTTTTAGGGCCGAGTGTATCTCCTCATTACTGTAGCCATTTTGCCTGGAGGTGGTCTTCAGATGTCTTATCTCTTTTGGTGGGCTTTCTTGGTCTGCTATGGCTTTGGCTCGACAGAAAAGGGTGGATAAAACTGCTCTCCGTTGGGCGGGGTGGTGATGACTTCGTCCATTCAAATAGAGGTCCGTGTTGGTCGGCTTGCGGTAGACGCTGTGACCGAGCGTGCCGTCATTCCTTCTATGGATAAGGACATCCAGAAACGGGATTCGATTGTCTTTCTCGATTTCCTTCGTGAATTCCATGTTTGCATGTCGACTGTTCATATGGCTCAGGAAATGTTGTAAACTCTCCATCCCATGGAGAAAAATGATGAAGGTATCGTCGACATAGCGATAGAAGCATATGGGCTTGAGGGTTGCAGATGAAAGTGCTTCTTCTTCGAAAGCCTCCATGAAAAAGTTGGCTATCACGGGAGATAGTGGAGAACCCATAGCAACTCCATCTGTTTCTTCGTAGAAGGTGTCGTTGTACTTGAAGTAAGTCGTCGTAAGGGTGTGATGAAAGAGAAGCACTGTGTCATGGTCAAATTTGGCCTTCAATAGCTCCATCGTATTCATGATTGGCACACAAGTAAAAAGAGATACGACATCAAAGCTGACCATTATGTCCGTGCTCTCCAATTGCATATCAGCAATTGTTTTCACAAAGTTAGATGAGTTTTGGATGTGATGGTCGCCATGGCCAATGTGCTCGGATAGGATACCCGCGAGGTATTTGGCTAGTTGGTAGGTGGGCACCCCAATGGAACTAACGATAGGCCTTAATGGTACATTGGCTTTATGGATTTTTGGAACACCGTAAAGCTTCGGTGGAGCCGGCGCCGGTGGATAAAGTCCCTTGGCAGCCTCAATAGGAACCCCTGATTTCTTAATTAGTGCTATCGTCTTCCTGGTGATAGAATCAGTGAGATCCCGTGATAGCCTTCGGTAAGCTGGGTCTTGTATCACCATTAACCCTGAAGATGGAACCCGACTCGTGTTCCGAAACATCGGCAGAATGGAGGGAGACCACCCGGCTGGAAGCCCAAATAGCCTTTTTTGAATATAAATTTGTTGATTTAATCTTGCTATTAACAATAAAAAATGGAACACGGAATCAATCGGTCAAAACTTTAAATCCCTCTGTCAGGTAGGCGAGTGGATTTCACATTATTTATTGTAGAGCCTAGCACTCCCTACTCAGTGGCGTAGCGAGGGGGAGGAACCGGGGGGTCAGGACCCGCCAACCCCCCCCCTCCCCCCCAATTATAAAAGCACACTTACTTTGCATCACAAAAAGAAAACCAAATATTAAAAAATCATGAATTTACAAAAGATATCTATGAAAAATGAAGTTTTTTCAATTATGAAAAGTGTTAAAATTAGTTTAAAACCCATCACTTAGTACCCCTGGGTTTGGACCTTCCTGAACGAAATTCCTAGCTATGCCACTGTCCATACTGTAAAAACGCAACTCTCTCATGGGGGGTATTCCATTCTCCTCGCACCCAGGCCATGACCCCCACCCCAAATGTGATGCTGAATCCACCCTTGGGTTGAGAACGACATTAACCCTATATAATCTGAGGTTTCAGGCAAGATGGAGTGGAAACAGAACATAATGAAGAAGCAGGAGCAATTTCCACAATTTTTCAAAATTGTGGAAATTATTCCTGCTTCTTCATTATGACATTAACCCTCTTAGTGCTATCCTTATTCCTGGGGCGCTGGCAAGAAACACAGAGGGTATTCTAATAAAATGTAGCAGCCAGGAAATAAAACAATACAAAGCTATTTTATTACATGTCCATAAGCGATTTTTTAATATCGAGGTTAAACTGATTAATAATGGAAAAATATTTTTACCTTTACTGAAATATTATACATCAATATAATAAGTTATAGCAAATAAAACAATGTAAGTACTACGTAAGAGCCCATATATCTGCCCGCCGCACTTTACACCCTAGCAGCAAAAGCAGATATATAGGCCCACCGCACTAAAAGGGTTAAAACCCTCAATTATAGCCTTAATGCAGGAGGTGTAATTATTTATTTACCTATAACTTTCAATATTCAGATATATTTTATCAGAATTATAATGCATAAGTAACATTTCCATGTTTCTCCATTGCATTGCCTCCTGACAAGAACTTCATCTCGCTTTTAATTGGCACTACCTCTTTGAGGCATCCACTTCTGGGAAACCAGTTGGATACAAAATACTTAAATGTATCCCTGGCTTATTGTGTTATGGTGTCTTAAACATCATGTTTATGTTTTCAGCTTTTCAGCTCAAGACTACAAGAATGGATAATGAGACAGAACTGAAAACATTGGCTTATTCATTCCATTCACTGGGAAAGTGTTAAATCACAAAAATCAGAGTTTCAAAGACCATGTGTTTTGCCATGATAGATCTTATTGCTAGTCACACATTCTTTCTCATAATTGCAATATCACTTGATGGGTAGTGATTACATATTACAAGAGTTCTTTGGCTATGTCAGACTAAATGCTTGAGCTAAAATAGCATCAAATATCAAAGACTGTGGAATCGCAACATGTATTAAGTAGCTTTTATTGTCCAACAAGATCCCTGAAAAACCTTTTGTCTTGGTGAAAGGTGGTATCTTATTTTGCTAGAAATTAAATTTGATAAGTATTAGCAGTAATTTATAATTGTTCAAAAATTTTATTTTGATGGAATTTTTTCGAAGCACAAGAAGTTTCACTTTAATGTATAAAATGAGAAATTTATATTGACATGTAGTGGTGCAATGATGGGAGTAATGATGACTTTATGATCTTCCTCAGTACGATAATTCACCCAATCAGTTTCAACAACTACTGAGCCATCATTAGGGAAAAATCTAAAATTTTTGGGGATGATTGCCACATGCATTGGGTGTGTGAGAAAAGTAATGAGACTGGCAACACTGAGGGCGATCTGGCAACGTTGAGTCTACCAGCCTGTGATAGACCAATTTGTTCATCCATACCACTTCCTCAGTCCAATCATCTCCTTACAGCTAACACATTATTATTGATCGTGCCATCAGTGAAGTTGTGTTTTCGTTGTGTGTTATAAAAATGGAGCATCAGAATTCAGAGTGTGCATCCTCAAGTGTGACTTTTGAAAAGTTGAAACTGGCCTATGGAGAACATAGCTTATCAAGACCATAAGTTTTCCGCTGATGCAAATCATTTTTAGAAGGCCAAGAATGCATTGAAGATGAACCTCGCTTTGGGAGAGCTTCAACTTCAAAAACTAATGATAGTGTAAAACGTGTGAGGGCTCTTTTGAGATCAAACCGTCGAAGAACGATATGAATGAATAGTTAAATTTAAACACTTTCACCGTGCATCAAATTTTGACTGACGATTTGAACATGGGAAAGATTTGTGCCAATAGTGATTCGTGTGAGACCAGGCATTGCAGACAAGTGGATGCTTCACCTTGACAATACCCCGTGTCACACGGCCATTTCTATTGGTGAATTTTTGACCTCTAAACACATTGCTGTTGTTCCTCAACCCCCAATTCACCTGATTTAAGTCCTTGTGACTCTTTTCCTTTTCCCAAAACAGAAACATGTCCTAAAAGAACAGCTTTTTGGAACTCTGAAGAACATTCAAAACACTTTGACCGACCAGTTAAAAGCCATGCCAATTAAAGACTTACAGCACTGCTCCCAAGAATGAGAACGACGACTCCACTGATGTATAGCTGCCCAGGGGAACTACTTTGAAGGGGATCACTTTAAAAAAAAGATTTAGCTAGTCCAAAATCAGTCTCATTACTTCTCTAACTCACCGCATATACAGGGCCGGTATTAAGATGTGTGTGGCCCAGGGCCCATTTTGGTGAGAGCACCAGTCTTTCAAAGTGTTGCAATTTGCACTACCTAAACCAAACTGACAATGAGCTCTTCATCTTCCTAAATACATAAGCAGCTGCATGCTCAACTCACGTTTTCGATGACACTACTAGGCATACCACTGGTTGCGATCAGAGCTACATAAATAATGCCAACGGATTGTGTTTTGTATCTGCAGGGTTAGCCATTTATTAACGTCAACGTTGACGACTAAATTTTAACCAAAAAACAACCCAGCTTCAATTCGAATACCCTCATACATGATGGTTTCTTTTTTCAGTTTTTCTGATTTTGTGAGATATACCTCTACATTGGCGAAAGGCTTATGCTTGGTGGGTGGCCTAGGGCCCCCCTTTCAAGTTACCACCTTTTCCATTTTTTCAGAAATTGCAGGTGGCCAACCACCGCCACCCTCTGCTCCCACCAGTTAAATCAACAACTGGGTGGTCCGTCATGGTGGTCATGAGGGTACACAGAAGTCATTAAAAATCAAAAGAAAACCATTTAAAGCCATAGCACCTGGGACATTTTGACTAGGGATGGTCGAATCGGATACCTCGGATCCAAATATCCGCGGATATTGCCCTTCATCGGATCCAAAGTTGCGGAAGACATCGGATCTGGATCCGAAATATTAAATAATAGCTTCAGTGAATGCAACACCCCATCAGGGTGGAAAGAGTTCCGATTCTATCTTCGAATGCGCCGTCATATGCGATTCTTGTCCTACTCATGAACCGTTTTGTTTGAAAGCTCTCGCAGAGGTTACGTAGGAGAATTTCAGCCGTGGAAAATAAAAATAGCAAAATACGACTGGCACATAGTGTTACTCTTCCCAAGAGATTGAACAATCATCGGGGGAATCTTAGCGTCAGGATTTTGAAAATGTATTTGAATCCGAAAATATCCGATCTGAAAGATTCGGCTCCGAAAATCAAGGATCCCATCCGAATCCGGATCAAAAAAAAATCCTGGATCCATCCATCCCTGATTTTGACTCTTAGCAAATCACTCGTACTAGATGAGAGGGGAGAGGGGATGTGTTGATAATATGTGCTCTCAAAACTTTTGTTATTTGTATTTTGCATCTGAAATACAATTTCTTAACACACTCATTGCGGATAACTTTAACTCAAGGCATCTGTTCCCTTATGCTTCTTAACCAGCCATTTGTCTCTATGTCTTCTATGAGACCCTGCAATTGTGCCCAGCTTCTCAGCGTATCTTTCGCAGTGATTGGAAACATGTCGTTTACTTATAGCAGAATTTTTGCCTCCATACTGCATATGATATTATTTAAAAAAATTAGTCCCATGTGGCGGCATATTTTAATCATTTTTCTCAGCAATGAGTCTGTTTAACCCTCTCGCTGCTGTTCAATCTCCGAAAACCTACTCCTCACATGCGGCGAAAATGTGAAAATGCGTTTCGTGGGCCCATGGAGAAGGTACTTCCAGGATGGTTGTGTACACCCTCCGAAGGGTCGCTAATCTGCGACTCTATCCTCGACCAGCTCACCCACGCAGGACCGTCTCCTCGACCCTCCCAGCAGGGGGCCTCCCTCCCGAAAAGTGACCACTCTGACTGCAATTTGAAACTCAATTAACCAATCCGATCATCAAAAAATGATTGTTTTCATCGCACTCCTGCTAATCAAGCAATCAAGTACGTCTTTGAGCCGTGTTTCTGTGGTGAAAAATAACGATTTAGTTAACTTTGCTTAAAACGTGGCTGCGGACAACCGGAAAATGGCTATTTTAGCAAAGTTAACAAAATCGTTATTTTTCATTGCAGAAACACGGTTCAAAGACGTGATTGATTGCTTGATTGGCAGGAGTGCGATGAAAACAATCATTTTTTGATGATCGGATTAATTGATTGATTTTCAAATTGCAGTCAGAGCGGTCACTTTTCGGGAGGGAGGCCCCCGCTGGTAGGGTCGAGGAGACGGTCCTGCGTGAGTGAGCTGGTCGAGGATTCCAGGTCCCGGATTAGCAACCTTTCGGAGTGCTTCGGCGAAAGTGCTGACCGCATGGCAGGGACGAAGAAAAAGTACGTCCACAGCAGTGAAAGGGTTAAGTTGGTATTTTGGAAGTAAAATTAAATAAGTAGTGAGGATCAGTTTAAATTACACTACCATTGAAAGTAAAAGGCGTTAGATAGGATATTGCAACACCTCATGTGTACATCTAAACGTTATATTTGTCAGTATTTAATGAACATCCTATAATCAACAAATTTTTGTGAAGTACAGGGCTATCAAAACAACACCTGCTTTGACTTCAGTGCACCAGTAATACGATTGCTTCCCAAGACGGCTGTTTTAGTATAATTTAACTCATTGAAATCACCAACTGGTAGTTTAATTTGGATAGGGGAGCATAGTCCTTTCACCATACTAAGCCACTGTCATGTGGATTTTATATATGTATTCTGGAAAGAGGGGCAAGGTCCTTCCCTAGGACTTGAACATAGATCCCTTAGGTGATTAGCCCATCATTACCTGCTGGGTCACCATGGATGACATTGAAAGATGTAATTTGCCTGTTTCCACGTTTGAAACTTATGTTCCTTTAAAGGAAATACAAGATTTAAAAAAAATACATGTGTTTGTTTGTTCGCATTTTCAGAAATACATATCAGGTTTTGGCGAAAAACTTCTTCAGAAATGTTTTCATTAAAAAAAAGTACATTTTCATGCATGAATCTTCCTTATTTCATGAGCAATTAGGCCAGCTGCCTATTGCATTTGAGAAGTGAGAATATTAGCATTTCTCAAGGAATTCTTAAGGTGCTTAACCAGAGAGATTGACAATCTGAAACTTGACACCTCAACAAGAAATTTGTAGATCTAATTAGGAAACTAGAGGAGAGTCTGAGATAACCCTATTGATGTCAGACCTAGATGATGTGAAATTTTTCCCCAAAGTAATGACTTTTATCAACTCAGGTAATCAACCCTTTGAAAATGGTGTCACCCAATGGAGGACTGAAACAACTCGCCCTTTTTCAATCATCAACTACAAGAATCTGGATGCTGATTGGGAATTCACTCCAGGAAGTGAACCCTTAGGGTCAAAACAGCTAGTAAAGGCCTAAACAATGAGGGGGGATGTTATCAGGAAGGGGTCTCACCTGCTTCATTGACAAAGCAGAAGATACTGAGAGAATTAGTTAAGGATGTAAAGGTGGAACAGCAGAGAAGGGTGGTGAAAGCTTGTTGATTTTCGATGAAAGAGATTTCAAAAGTAAGTGTTGACATTTTGTTTTAAACAACCACTTTGAAATCTTGAGCAAAGATCCAACGAAGAACGTCCAAAGAAAAGAAGAAACTAAAATTGCACCATTCTCAACTCTTCTCCGTGCTAGAGTGCAATATTTATTGACCACTATAAATTCATTGCCTTCAAGATTATATATATAGCTGGCCTAATCTGTATAGGAAACACACTGCACTTAGACCAGGAATATCAAGAATAAACACACCCTCCAAGGTAGCAACTTTGTGAAAACTTAGACCTAAGGGTCTCCTCCTCCGAGTTTACGACCAAAGACAGCATCATTTTACCGAAAAACTACAAAGACTAAACCTGCCACCCAATGCCAAGCTCAAGTCCTTCAGTATTCAGAATATATTCTGTGCCATACCTACTCAAGAAGCCCTTGGATTGACCAAAGACATTTTGAAGCTGGCAGAAGAACTGCCTAGACTCATGATGATTTCTGTAGATTGTAGCCATTTCCTGTTCGAAAGAATGCAATACCAATAGAAGGAGGGCCTGGTTATGGGGTCACGTCATTCCCCAACACCGACTGTAATATGTATCAATGGAAAAATTAGAGAAGAAACAATTTTCCATTTTACAAGTTACCAAGCTCAAAACGCTTTATAATGAAAACATCATCCTTCTTCTTTCTATCCATTGCTTCAACACAATGACTTACATATTCATTACCATACCTATACCTGAAACCCACTATAAAAAGATACTTCAGACTCATAGTACCATAAATGCAATGAACAGGGATTACAATGTTGGCACGATCGACATACTCCAAGAAAGGAAGAAGCATTTGATAGGCTGGAGCATGTCCTACACACCACTAGATAGCAAGAATGGAAGGGAGAAGTGCAAAATTCTGTTTTTTTCATAGGTTATCCTACCGAATAGTAAAATTCATATCAAAAGGCCAATACAATGTTGCCTTCCACCAATCCATCACCAAAATCTCTTGCCAATTCACTTTCTAGGAACAAATTTAAAATATAAGTATAATGAAAAAGAGTAGAGTCAACAGGTTATTCTGTCAGTTTGGATACAGTAAGGTAGGCAAAACAGATCGTCATTTGACCATCCACATTAAAGTACTCAGGAGGTGTACAGAAATTAAAAAAAAAGATCTGTAGTTGCCAAGCATCTGATTGAATCCGGACATAAGTAAACTTGCATGCACATTCATCACACAGTCAGAAAAGCCATGTTACGCCATCTACCTCAGCAATAGTCACCAGATCCCCATCTCATTATATTTACTACCCATTACACTGAAATGTTGCCTTCCCAACATTATTCCAAGTTGCTGGAGATTATTGTGGAAACCCTTCCTCATAGACATAAAGAATTGGTGGTATGTGCTGAAGAAGTATGTTTATGAAATGTTGATGAGTAAATGAAATTTCCTTTTTGCACTGTCTACTAGTATTGTAGTGCCATTATACTATTATTGAGCTAATAATATTGTTAAGGGCCCCGCGTACTGACAACTTTTGCAAAGCAACTATTTAGTTGCTTAATGAAACATACAGGATCGACTGTGGCCCCGCGCACAGGCGACTTTATAGTTGCCGCAACTAAAAAGTTGCCTGTGCGCAGGACCACATTCAATGCCGTGTGTTTCATTGGGACTTCCAAAAAGCAACTAAATAGTTGCTTTGTAAAAGTTGCCAGTACGTGAGGGCCCTTACTCTTATCATTGGCTTTTATTGCTTTCTGTTAATTGCATATTTATTTATTTTTCTTTCATATTTTGATGCTGTATCTGGCCCTTTAACAAATGTAAACAGTAGTATGTAAAGGGTTTAAAACAATAATGTAAGGCACAAATTGCAGGGCACATTCCTCACTTGTGGACTAAAACAGTACTAGCAGTGCCCACCTACATGCTCTGCATACTGGCTGACCTTGCTGGGCTACCATTTGTTATCTTGTTGTTTGTCATGGCCAAATCATGAGAATCATCATTGCTCATTAGCAAAAATCATGGTCGTGGCATGGCAAATTGTGGCATTCGAGTGTCTGGCTCTCCTTTGCTAGAGTTTTGCAAAGGAATAACACTGCAGTGGAGAGGCAGGAATTAATTGTGGCTTGGTATTGTTTATCTCCCATTTTGTGAGCAGGCGGTTTTTGGTCCACTTTTGTACATATTTGCCTGCACCTTTACACAATGTTGAGCTAAAGCTCTGGGACAAGGTCTATACTGTGTGTACGTCAAATGCGAACTGCGAGATGTATTTTCAATAGCATGCATTGAGTCATGCAAACAAAAGTTTACTTGTCTCATGGCGTGCACTTATGGGCGAGAATTTTTTGTTTGCATTCAATGCCACCGACCACTTCGACTCCAACCATGAATTAACTTCCTGCCACAGTGAACATAGATCATCCAAGCTTTGCTCTATCTTCGGTCGGTGAACTGCATGTAATTTTTGCATTCTGATGTGAGCTATCCACTCCGACTCCAATCCACGAATTCACCTCCTGCCACTCTTGACACACGCCATTGCAGTAGTGAGGCAGTGGCCCATGAAGTTTACCCAAAACGCAGGCAGACTGAGATGCTGCAAACTTAATATACATTGATAATATGAACATGGTTCCAAAAATGCTTGTTTCCATGTTACACCTCATTGTTTGCCTGCTTCTCAGTAACAATTCAGAGACAGATGGATAGGTAGAAGAGAAGCAAGTGTCTTGCCTCCATGCTCTCCAGAACTAAACCTATTAGACTTTTATTTGTGGTTGGAATTTGAGAGATTTTTTGTATTAAAAGTAAAACCCAGTACATAAAAGATGTTTAGGGTCTCTGCTAGCCCGTACTATTGAAGGCAGCAAAGCTACATGCAATGCTACACAGACACATCAGGGCATCTGAGATTCTCTGAATAGTCAAATTGATGCATGTTTAAACGATGGAGGACATAATGAACATCTCCTGTGAAAAAGAGTGGCATATGGTTTGCAAGTGCGTACTGTTCTAGTAGTTTTTCCCCTGATTACTGCATTGGAGACAATGAGGTGCAACATACGTAGATACAAATCGTTTCTGCTCCAATGCTCCAATGTCTTCATCTATGAGTCAGGAATGGGTCTTGAAATTTGTGCCATAAAGTTTAGTTAGACCCTGCGTAACTATATAGGTTGGGACACTCAGGAATTTAATGGCAACAAATTTTCCCATGTATGTAAAAGAATTTATAATCTACTCCTATATAACAAAACAAATTCAAAGAATCTGTAAAATATTTAAACAAAGAGCAGCATCAGAAGAACAATACACAGTCTCCAATGCAGCCATCCAAGCTTAGCAGATGCAGTCACTGTAGAGAATATTCCACCTGTTCTGTTTGAAGATGTGCCTTTAGCTGTGTGATAAAGCAAGTACTCCATGCATGATGGAGATGAACTCACTAACCTTTAGAGTGTGGAAACGTTTTTGTATGTTTTGCACGCTGACTGCGGTATTAACCCAAAATTGTTATTGCAACCTGGATATCTTGCACTTGGGCACTTCTCCTAACCATTAAGATCGCTAAGGGGCTTAACTCTACCAGACCATCCCTCATGACAGGGGGTGCCTCCTATGTAGGGGGCTCTTCTGCACTGGCTGGCAGCTAAAATCATGAACTCCCGCAACCCAAGGGTTAAAATGTTAATTCTGTTGGCTTCTCAATAACTGATTAGCTAAACAAAATGTAACAAAGTTACTCCCTCAACGAGCGATGTTTCGCAGAACGAGTGATGAGGAGACATCATGGCATCACAAGGAGGTTACTGCCTGCATCTCGCTATCAGTATATGTTTAGGGCTCGTTCAGCTAGCATCTCACTGTCGCTTGCGAAAGTTGTATCCGGTCAAATTATTGTGTATTTTTTAGTACAGAGTTTAAATATTCTTATACGTTTATCTCCAAAGAAAATGTCAGAAGAAGACAGGTGCAAGAGAAAAAACCCACTATAGAAGTCAAACATCAAATCATTGAGAATTGGGATCGAGGTATGAGCGTGGCTGACCTAGCACACACGTACAATCAGTCTACATCTACGATTTGCACCATCCTCAAAAACAAGTATAAGGTTAAGGAGATTGATGCTTCAAAGGGTGCCACAAGAATTTCTACGCAAAGGCCACATATTCTCGATGATGCTGAAAGATTGCTTCTCATATGGATCAATGAGAAGCAACTGCAGTGCGGCACTATTAACGAAAATATAATTTGTAAGAAGGCAAGATTACTTTTTGCTGAACTCATGAAGAAGACACCAGGATCATCAATGGATGAAGAACATGTAAGCAGAACAAAGCAAGCTATGGGTGGTTCGAAAAGTTTAAGACAAGAACAGGTATCCACAGCACTATGAGGCATGGAGAAGCAGCAAGCTCAGACATTAAGGCAGCCGAGAACTTCATTGGCTTATTCAAGAACCTTGTGAATTCTGAGGGTTATCTGCCTCAGCAGGTTTTTAATTATGATGAGATGGGTCTCTTCTGGAAGAAGATGCCGAGGCAAACTTATATTACAGCAGAAGAGAAGGCAGTGCTGGGCCACAAGCCAATGAAAGACCATCTCATGTTGTTGTTTTGTGCAAATGCCAGTGTCAATTTGAAAATCAAACTGCTGCTTGTTTACCATTTGGACAAACCACGAGCCTTCAAGAAGTTTAAAGTCCAGAAGAGCAGGCTAAATGTCATGTGGAGGTCCAACAGTAAGCCTTCAGTGACACATTACCTTTTTATAGAATGGATCAATGAAGTGTTTGGTCCATCTGTAAAAAAATATATGTTTGAGATGAATTTGCCACTCCATGCCTTGCTTGTTATGGACTATGCTACTGCACATCCTCCTGGGCTAGAAGAGGACCTCCTTGAAGAATTTAAATTCATCAAGATCCAGTTCCTACCTCCTAACACCACTCCTTTGCTGCAGCCCATGGATCAGCAGGTCATTTCAAATTTTAAAAAGCGCTAAACTAAAACTCTCTTCGAGCGCTGCTTTGAGGTAACTGAAAAGGCACTTGCTCAAACAATCTCAGTCTCAGAGAGTTTTGGAAAGACCACTTTCACATCATTGCCTGCCTCAAGATGATTGACAAGGCATGGGAGGGGGTCACCAAGAGAACCCTCATTTCTGCATGGAAGAAGCTTTGCCCGGACAGCATTCTTGAACTCAACTCTGAGGAGTTTGAGCAAGTGCCTGCTGAGCCGGTAGTCTACGAGATTGTCTCTCTGACCAAGATTATGGTGCTAGAGGTGGACAGCAATGACATCGATGAGCTAGATAAAGACCATAGTCAGGAACTGACCATCAAAGAGCTTATGGAGCTGTATTCTGTGTCACAGCGAGAAGTTGGGGAGAGGATTTCGTCAGGGGAGGAGGAGATAACTGCCTCAGCAGAGCAACAACCTTCCAGCAAAATAAGGGAGATGCTGAAGGCATAGGAAACTGTTACATTGTACGTTGAGAAGCATCACCCTAAAAAGGCAGTAGCTATGCATACTGCAAATTTATTTAACGATAATGCTGTGTCTCATTTTCTCAAACTTTTGAAGTGCAGGCAAAAACAAATCTCTCTAGACAACTTTCAGGTAAAAAAGGATGTTTCATAAACAATAAATTACATTATTATACATGTTTTGAGCATATTTTTTGGAATGGAATGCATTATCCTATTTCACATTGATTCCTGAGGAAAAAATTGTTTTGCCTAACAAGTGCATTACGAGCGAGATTTGGGAACAAATTATACTCATTAAGCGAGGTCCCACTGTAGCGGCTATAAAGGGTTGGAGAAAAAAGATATGAAAAAAATGAAGTTTATCACTTTGCTGCAGATACCGATGTAAAAATCATGAAAGTTTTTCAAGGGTATTAACCCTTGGGAGTTTGTGATTTTTATGGCTTGCTCTTCTTCTGTGTGATAATGCAAGCGGAGATTTTAAGATTGAGTCATTGTCGGTATACCATTCGGACAATTCCACGAGCGTACAAAAGGAAGAGCAATCAAGAGCAAATTGCTTGTTACATGGCGAACATATTTGAAGGCCAGGCAGACCTAGTGATTTTTGTTGGGCGGGTCATGAAGTTTTTGCACCAAGTGTGAAAGAATATTAGCAAGAAAAGAATTTGTCAATGAAATGCCTCCTTATATCAGAACCCTCGTGCTCACCCTCCAGATTTGGAGGAGGGTTTAGTTGATGAGTTCAGCTTCATTTGCATTCAATTCCAGCCACCTAACACAACCCCTTTATTGCTACCAATGGTCCACCAGATCATTTCTAATTACAAGAAATTTTGCACTAAAGCCTATATTAAAAAATGTTTTGAAGTAAAAAAGATACAATAAAATTTTTTAGATGAAATTGTTTCCATGGGACAAAGAATGGGCTTGGAGGTGGACAGTGAGGATATTAAAGACCTAGTGGAAGACCACTGTACTGAACTTACAACAGTAGAGGTTGCAGAAAAAAGGACATTACCAATGAGTAAGTAAATCAAGATTTAAATGTCCATCTGTAAGAGACAGAAACAGCAGACTCAACTTCCGTTCCCATCCTTTCCAAGCTCCCAACCTATCACCTACACTCTCCTTCATATTCCTTCCCGAGTCATGAGTTTCTGTCTCTGCAAAGAGTTGGGTCGCTTTACTCCCTCGTATCCTGTGGCGGTTTCCATCCTCCCGTGGGAAACTGCAGAGCTGGGTGAAAGAAAAAGACGATGGCAGAGGATGGAGAGGGAGGAGGAGGGGAGGTCAGCGGAGGGGGCCGTTGGGAGGCGAACGTTGCGGAGTCAGACGTGTGATGGCGAATAATGTAAACGGTGAATAAAATCGTCTCTCCGCAGTCTATGAGTTTCCTTCCAAAAATCCCTGCCAATTGATCTGCGACACCCCTTCAAACATCGGGGGTCTTACACATCTACAAATGCTACAGCCTCTACATCACTTTTGGCTTCTTTCGTAAAAACACCTCTGCACCTTCAAAATTCATAACTCAAGTGTTAGTGAATGGAGTGGAACTAAATGCACTAATTGATACTCGAGAGTTCTCTTTGTTTCTCGAATAAACGCTTTGCGGAGAGATGCCGAATAACCATAAAGCCATACTGCGGTAAAATAACTATGGCTAATTCTTTCTTTCGTTTTGTTACAGGATGTGGTAAGATGTACACACAGATACAGACCTATACACATGCAAATACTGAGGTATTTTTCATGAAAAATCTCTGCGCTGACTTCCTGATCGGGAGCGTTCTTTTGAAGAGCCAATCTTCTGTAGAAATAGAATTCCATGGTGACAACCACCTCTTAAAATCTGTTCACTAACTACTGCTCGAGTTCCAGCAGCATCACTGTTTGCCAATCTCTCACTAGACTGCAAACCTGTCATCAACAAATCCAGATGTCAAACAGAAGCTGAAAAAATATTCATTGCAGCTGAAGTGGATAAATTGCTCAAAGAAGAGGTAATGGAACCTATTAACTCACCATAGCCTGCTCAAGGTTTTGTAGAGAGAAAATCACAAACCTAAAATAGTAGTTGATTACTCTCAAACTATTAACAAATTACAATGCTTGATGCCAACCCTCTCCCAGCAAAAGAAGAGTTGATACAGGATGTATCACATTGGAAAATATTTAGCACCATTGAAGAGTGCCTACCACCAAAGTACCTACTCTAGAATCAGATAAGGCATATATTAACGTACTGATGTTGAAGCTGCTGGAAAACTTAATCAGTTCCGGAGAATTCCTTCCAGGGTAACTAATGGTGTCCCAGCTTTCCAGAGAAACATCAACAGAATTATCATTGAAGAAAGGTTCTAAGGTACTTTCCCTAATCTGGATGATGTAAAAGTTTGCGGCCATGACCAACAGGAACATGACCAAAATTTGGAAAGATTTTAGAGTGCAGTTGAAAAGTATAGCCTGGCACTAAACAAATATAAATGTAATAGTTCAACTAAATCTGTGAAACTATTATGGTATCTGATCGAAGATAGAGTTATAAAACCTGATCCATATAGTTTTGCTTTTTTGATGAACTTACCTATCCCAAATGACATGTTTGCTCACTATTGCCAATGGATTTCTGAATTTTCAGCAAAGAACCAACCACCTTTTCCAGGGGCGGATCCAAGATTTCTTTCTGGGAGGGGCACAAGCAAGGCCGTATCCAGGATTTTGTTCAGGGGGGGGCACAAGGATACCTCGTCATACAAAACGAACGAAATGATAATGGGACCATATTAAAAATCTTGCATATTTTTTAGGGTCTAGGGGGGGGCACGTGCCCCCGTGCCCCCCCCCCCTGGATCCGCCTATGACCTTTTCCTTTAAAAGGGCCATTTCCACTCTCTGAAGAAGCTGTGAAAACATTCAATTCACTCAAGAAAAATGTAGGAGAGGCATATCTCTGCAACTGAGGAAAATACACCTTTTCAAGTTGAAACTGATGCTTCAGAGTTTACCAACCCCAGTCAAGCCGAACATCCCAAAGCCTTTTTCTCAAGGACACTGAAACAGCTGAGCAAAGATATTTCTCTGTCAAGAAGAGAGCTTATGCCATTGTGGAATCACTGAGGAACTGGAGACACTACCTTATCGGGAGACATTTTGAGGTCACCTCTGACCAGAGATGCGTGGCCTGTACGTTTGATCAGTATCACTAAAGTAAAATAAAGAATGAAAAAATTATGAGACGGCCACATGAATTAGCTAACTAAAAATTCAATATCGTTTACCGTCCAGGCAAAAAAACACAACTACAGGAGCAATGTGGAGGATTATAGCAAGTAAGCATTCAGAAGCAAGAACGAATCTAAAATAACTACATGATGCTTTATGTCATCTGGGAGTCACGAGAATGCACCTTTGGGTTATAGCTAAACTTAAGGACCAATTAGTCAGAGCAAAGGATCCCTGTAGCCTCGCAGCACCCGGAATACACCAGATTCCCTGTGAATGCGGAGATGTTTACTTGGGAGAAACTGGTCGGACAATCGCAATGAGAATAAAAGAACATCAGAGGAATTTAAGGCTATGTCAACCTGAAAAATCTGTGGTGTACGAACACAGCCTCCATGAAAACCATTCTATCTATTGGTAAGATGTGAAGATTATATCCCGAGAGAAGAAATATTGGGAAAGAATTTACTAAGGAGGCCATAGCAATCCAACTATCGGTATACATTATCAATAGAGATGGCAGTTACTCCCTGAGCAACAACTGGAAACCCATCCTGCGGAGATTACGTCCGATCAAAACCAAGGACCAATCAGAGGGATTTCAACCTGAGACCCTGGCACCAAGACGACCACTTTCCAAGCCACGAAATTCAGCCCTGATGATGGAGTACGACTCGTACCCTGAAACGTCGGCAGCCATGGAGGAGATTAACCTGGTGGAGAACCCAAGCAACCTTCACTCCCATAACTTGGCATTTTAGCGGTGATATGCAGTTATGATAATAATAATATTGTTTATTAATGAGAAATAAAACCCATTGCAAGATAAAAAAAAAAAAAAATAAACTAACATAATAATTTAAAAGAAAGACAAGATAAACACCAGTGGCGTGGCCAGGGGGTGTCCAGGGGGTCTGGACACACCCCCAAAATATATAAACATACATACTTTTCTTCATAAAAGAAAACAAAATATTGAAAAATCATGAATTTACAAAATTCTCCTTTTACAAATGAATTTTTTTTCGATAGTGAAAAGTGTTAAAATTGGTTTAAAACCGATTACTTAATAGCCTGTTTTTCAAAAAATTTTCCCCCTGGTTTTGGACCACCTGAACGAAATTCCTGGCTACGCCACTAATAAACACTATAGCATAAGAGTGTAAAATCACAGATAAATGAGGAAACTAAAGACAAGATACACTTCACTACATAATAGTACACAATCACAACTCAATACGAAGGACCATTAAAGAAAATGGAGATATGATGTGAACACAAATTCACCCAGACTCAAAAAAAAAGGGGATCGGGTTGGTGTGGTGGCTAGAGTGTTGGCTTCACACCTGGCGGGCTCGGGTTAAAATCCCGGCAGTGGCAGAGAATTTTCAGAGACTGCCATATCTCTGCTTGAATGTTGTGTGGAGGACATTTCAAGCACAACACACCGTCCGTCGGATGGGACGTTAAGCCGTGGTCCCCTTGGCACCTTTCGTTAAGAGCAGGTTAATGCCGACGCCGGGTTTCTCTCTACCATTCCTTCCATACCCTTCCCTCATGGCGCAAATGACCTCAGCTGTCGGTCACCTCCTCCAAATACCGTACCATCAAAAAAAAGGAAATTTGGAAAAAAGCTATAATTAGGAAACTTAGTAAATTTACCTAGCTATTATTTAACAAAGTTCTCACAAGTATTTATTGGTGCTGCAAAAATTCCAAGTCAAAATTTAGCTATCCCTCACTGCACGAAAAATAGGCAAGAAAAAAGAATAGTTTCTTAAAAATGAAATTGTGTACAGCGAAGTGTTTCGCGATGAAACGATTAGAACTCTGAGCAATATAAGAGATAACAATTTTGAGCATTTGACATGATTATTTACAATACATAATAAAAAAATAATGGAAAATTGCAGGTGGAGGGAGGCTAAATTAATACATGCCATTAACTCATTGGGATCACCATCTTATCCCTTTGAATTATTAATCCTATATCCTATGACATGTATCATATTCCTGAAAAATGGCTGCTCTGACGAAAAGGTCTAGAAATTTCGGTCTCATAGTCTTAAAATCGTGAGTTTTCCATACAAATGATGTTTTTCTTTAAAACTTCTGAAGACTAAGTCTTACTGCATTTTTGTGACTTTTTGAGTGATGCTTAATGTAAAACGACGGGGATGAATTTTTTAATGGTTTATGAATGGTTTTGGAATGGTTTTGATGAATTCATCACCACATAACATGTTTTGAGAGGTTAAAGATGGTAGTCTGTAAAAAAATAAGCTGCATGGTAAGTATATCTAGTTCGCCCTGGGGGAATTAATATTTTTCAACTAGCGTAAGGATTCATAACGTTAATTATTTTTCATCCGGCATTGTTTTGAACAGACTTTTCAATTTTTGCAATACGGTCTTGGGTCCCTCGGTTGGGGCTAATGATGGGGCCCTCCTTACCGAAGGATTCGAAGGTCTTTCCTCTGGAAATTTTTAGTAAGTTACATACCCGGATATAGATTTTAATGCTATTCTGGCTCTCAAAGTTAATAAAAAATAGTAATTCCGCAAGAAAAAATACTATGAAATGTGAGAATTTCACAGAATATAAAATTTAAAAATGAATTATGGTTCTATTATCTATTATTCAGCGAATTTGTTCCATGAAACTGCAATAAAATCTAAAAAAAAACTCTAAAATAACCTTTTCGAATAACCTTTTCAAAAAAGCATCAGGTTCTTTTTTAATTTCTGACTCCTTAACTTGTTTTTTTATATTTTTTAAAAACTGAGTATGGTCTAAATAAAGCAACTAATGAAAACTTAGGATTGCAAATACAACTTTAGTTCGAGTAATCTGAGTCTCTTTCACTACGCCTTTCATATCCGCTTCACAATAGGCGCAAGCGTAGCGGGGGTCCCCTAAGCTCGGTGCCCTCGGCGATTGCCGACCAGCCGACTTGGCCACTCCGCCCCTACTGACGGAACAGCATGCGCCTATACATGTATAGGTAAAATATATGCTATCACTTACAAAGGAATGTCGAATTGGCATTAATTCCATCGTCATACCCCTTGCGCTCCGTGATAATTGCATCTCCCTTCAACCCTTTTTCGGCCTTCACCCGAGCGCTTCCGCTCAATTTTCTCAGGACGAAAGTTTCAACGTCAACGTAGGTAACTCGTCTCAATGGAAAAGAAGTGCGAAGGGCAGCCCTAGAGGAATCGTTCCGAATCAAATATTTTAGAATGCTTGTGAGCCTCTTAATCTGTTGTAGCTATCCTAATGACGTTAACGTTTTCGGGCTGCGTCCGGGTATTTTTTTAAATAATCCACAACAGTTTAGCCGGTTATCCTTCTTGTGTCCTCAGGTGAAGGATGGCAAGAAGATCGTGGTCCTCTCTTTCATAGGGAATTTTGTCGCCAAAATCGGAAATTTTCTTCGGCCAATCAGGTAACGCCACAAATTTGCGCGGAATAATTCTTTTCCGTGCGCTGTGAAGCGGATACCAATCTTCGCTGTTGAAGTCTTTGAAGCCTTTTCGCTATCTCAATAGCTTCTCTTATTATTCTGGGGAAATACTTCTCGTTAGAAAGTAATACCCTTTGAAATTAATACCTTTTGCTAATAGTTTAGCGTCGTCGAATAAAATCGTACGTCCTGGTTCGATCCAGGCGTGCTCAACGATGGCCGTTGCTTTAAAACTTCTCAATTCTGGTCACTCTCCGCTGTTCAGTCACCCGTTTATTCAGCGTTCTGCATGTTTTGCCGATGTACCATTTACCTCAAGAGAATGGTAACTACACGCCTTCGGAAAGTAACGGTGAAATTTTATCTTTGGGCCCGGGTAGGATGTCAGCTATCTTAGTGACGCCGGTGAACCTGGTCACAACGAAACTGCTGTGGATATTTCAGCAACATACGCGAACGCAGCCAGAAAATTTTGACGTCATCCATTCGTTGCCGCGGAAACCTGCGAGCAAACCTTTCTCATAATTTTCACGCGAAACCGAAATCTCATTTCATTAAAATATGATTGGAAATAATTGCTCTTCAATTAAATATTAGGTAAAGGAATGAAGTTTGATTGAAGGTTACAATTAACATGTTCCATGTATCCGGCATAAGAGGCTACTTACTCTTCCCTTTGCAAACATGTTCTTCTCCTTCATGATTATTATTCTTCTATAATATGTAAATGGAAGAATAATAAGAGATACGAAAGGTTAGCTGCAAGTGAGCGGAAACAATCGCTTTCCATCATCCCCAAATTTTTTCTAGAATAGTGGAATGAGGAAGATTTTTGAAGCAACTTATTTCTCCCTTTCATCCATCGCTTTATTTCAATGAATTGCGAATTCGGGTTTGAGTGAAGGACCGTATTGAAACCATCGCATGTAAACACCACGTAAAATTTCCATTGTCGTCTTCTACACTACTGACGTGTTAATGCTATGACTGATTGTACTTAATGCATGCTTAATGGCATTAGTTCAACCTTCATTGATGAAAAGAAGAAACTTAACGAGTAGGTTAGCTCCGCAGTGAAGAGAAGTTTGGTAACAACGAGAAGAATGTTGCTTTTTTAGGCCCTTAAATAGGCATTGTCAGCAGAGAATGTCACTTGCAGGTAAAATAATCATTTTTAAATATGCGTGTAAATGAAAATGCAGCTTGCGGAGCAGACGAAAAGGAAAGAGCAAAACGGGTGGGAGTTCATACACGGGCCCCAAGAAATATATACAAGTTACGCGTCTTGGAGAAAAACCAATGACCTATCTGCTGAGCTACAACACAGCCGGAGAAATGCTCGAACCAAGCTAAAAGCAATTTTTGAAAGGGTGCCAAGAGTCAGCACGCATCTACTGCAGCGACAGTTTTTTATATTCTTGTTTTCAGATCGGAGATAATATCCCGACATTCATCGCAAGAATTGAAAGGATGGTTAATAAATGGATGAAATTAGGAGAAAATATCTCAGGATTCATGAGTCAAAAAAATACTTTAGACAATCTCAGCGGACTTAAATCTTTTACTTTCGGCCAGGCAAAGTCTCCCTGTTGAAGAAAAGAAATTGAATAACTTGATGAACCGATAAACAACCAAGGAAGGAATAATCAAATCGGTGGAGAATCCGAGCACTAGTAGATCAAGTTCAGCGATGCAGCTGGAAAGGCGCAAAATTGCGAGGAAAGAAACTAAACACTTTGATTACGGAAGAGCGGGGAATATTTCAAAAAGGCGCTAAAAACATTAGTTTTTTCTACCATTACAAGAAAACAGAGAATTTTATGGAGAATGGTAGGTTCAGAAATGGTCGAGAAGAAAGGATATTTAAAAACAAAAGCAAGCCACGTGGTAATATAACAGCTAGCACAATCAGAATGGTATTTGGAAAGTACAGACTATGTCTAGGTATAAAAAAATGCTGAAGGAATCGAATAATTGCCCATCATGAAGGAGAAGAACATGCTTGCAAAGGAATGAGTAAGTAGTTTCTTATGCCGGAGATATGGAACACGTTACTTGTAAACACTCAATCAAACTTCATTCCTTGACCTTGTATTTAATTAAAGAGCAATTATTTCCAATCATATCCAAATCAATATTCAGTCCATACAGCCTTAGACTATTAAATACAGATAAAAATTCCAAATAATAGCCGACAAGGAATATGTAATGAATGAACTTCCCCACTAACAATAAGATGAGGTGGATTTGAGGCTCAATAATGAACGCCGATTACAGACGTTCCTTTTATCATGGAGTGTCAAAAAGTTACGTCTTCCACCCATCACTCCACCACCGTAATAAATGCTGACGCTAAGACGCTCATTCGAGGCTTGACGTTGGATCCGACACAGCCAAACAGCTCAGCAGCCGTCAGTTATCGCCTGTGCCCCCTTCTCATATAGTATTTATGCCCGTTCGCATCAGAAGCCTGTTTACCGATGCGCATGTCTTACTTCACCACATTGATCAACCGCGCTTTCCACGTTTCCCATATGTTTTTGTCAAATGTATCGTATGTTTGGATTTAATCCGAGACTGTCTTGGTATTTTGAAGGCACTTCCGAGTTTTCGTGAGTTTTTTCAGAGTTTTCAACCAAGTTAAAACAATATGTCGGACGGTCTGAAATCCCACGCCCCCTCGCTTAACCTACCCTCTCTAACAGTGGCGTAACTAGGAATATGCTTCGGGGGCGGGGGGGTTTGGGGGGGGGGGGGGGGCTACCCCCCAGAAAACCGGGAGTTCAGGAAAAATTTTGGAAAATAACATGCCTGAAAATGCATTTTAGATCATTTTGACACTTAAAATTTTACTTCAACCCTTTCCAACCCAGAGCTGCAGCTGGGAGAGATTAAATTTCAATATTTTTCATTTTGAAAACTAGAAAATTTTGCACTCAACCATAATTATCGTGGGAGCGAAATATTTCGACATTACAATTTACATTATAAAATAATGCGCACTTAAGATATTTCCAAAATATAGCAGAAAATTTATACATTTTTGATGTTGCTTACTTAGAAGCAACATTGGGTTATAAGTTAAGCAGATGCAGTTATTATACATCCGATTCTGACAACATTTTAAAATGATTGTTTGTTTTCTCTGAGGCTTTGGCGGGGTGGATGCATCCTCTCATCCCCCCCCCCCCATAGTTACGCCACTGATCTGTAAGAGGAATAGCTAAAGCCCCCTCCATGAACATCTCTGCCATTTTGCATTGCAAGGAGTTTTTATGGAAAAGTTCAAAGATTCATCCGAGAAGTGCAACCGGGACCCTTCGGCCAGTAATCGAACCCTTTGCCCACCAGGTCACCTCGCTCTAGGGTCAGGCGGGGGGTTTAAGGGGGTCTTCAGCCCTCCTTGTGGCGGCTGAGGCGGCAATACGTCCGCTGAGGAGACCACTAACCTAGGCGCACCTATCCTCTGACATGGCATTATTATTCTATATAGTTGAATTTCATAAGGTCTGCCAGGGAATCATGCCGAAGAAAAAAACTTGAGTCAATCCCCTTTGCAGCATAACGGCATTTAGTGATAAGTACACGAAAATATTCAGAGCATAAAACTGAGGCATGAAAATCACAGAAGAGGGAACTATCGCCATTATCTTTTTTAAAAAGCAACGCCAAAGAAGCATTATTAGACATTAGACTGCCGGGCCCCTGGATTGCTACAAGGGCGTATCCAGGATCAAAACTAGGGGGGGGGGGGGGTAAGCCATGGTTGTTCAAGTTGCCGGTAAGATTTAAGCATGGAAATGGTGAATGGAATCAACATTTTAAGGAAACTGTAACAGCTCTTTATTAGTTTTTAAAATTATTTGCTTGAAAAAATATTATTTTCCTTTAAGACATTTGCGGTTTTTGCTTCTAGGGGGGGCAGCTGCCCCCTCCTGCCCCTCGCTGGGTACGCCCGCTGTCCGATTGGTAAAAAACAAAGATAGCTTTACATTTTAGAAACGAAATTAATAGATTTTTTTATTAAATTAATAGTTTTCCGATGCGTGCGAATAAACAAAAAAATTAACAGTGAAGGCAAATCGCATTTCACAAAAGTATACCCGAAGCTACGTGGTAACCTACAGCGTTCGTCGCAGCGACTTTTCCGATCGACCAGGTGGCCAGAGTGACGGCACAAACCTAACAATTGAGTGGTGGCGCCCGTCATCCTCATGACACAGCGACGAAGAGAGAGAGAGAGAGAGAGCGGGGATCCTCCTTGTCCACTTGAGCGCCCTCCTCGCGGCGACGGCAGAAAATAAATGAAAATAAACCTCGAGGCTGGATATTTTTTTTCCCAGCTTCCCATTGTCTTGTCTTCGGATGAAGAGAGAAGCAACCTGGGCTCTTTTGAGGGCAATTTATTTTCACTTCCCATCGAGTGAAGAGCGGCCGCGGCGTTTAATCGCGAGTGCGCCTGCGCGACCAGCGACGAGTACACGCAGTGGACATCCACAGGGGAGGGGGGGGAGAGAAGGGGGTGATGCTGAGTTGATAATGGAGGAGAGGAAGGGATGCTGCGCGGCGCGGAGGGCAATTGTTTGTCAGCTAACGTGCAGTGGAGGTACGAGAGGCGCGGCGGCCATCTGCAGAGCACGACCGGCCGGGAGGACCCTCAGACGTCCAATAGGCCCATCGCTGGACCCCGGAGGGTGTGGGCCCTGATTGCAACGGCGGAGGGAGGCCCACGTCGAGGGAAGGACCCCCCCCCCCAACTCCTGGTCAGTGCATCTGCATATGCGTATTTCTCTATAGTAGCTGCGCCTCGACTCCCTCAATTGTTTCTCGCCGCAGTGTAGAGGAGGATAGGCCGTCAGCCAAGCACTCGGCCTTCCGCTAGTGGCTAGCGAATCAAAACGACACGCGCTACACGAGCACGTGTGTCTGCGCGGGGCTGGGAGGTAGGAAGGAGAGGGGGTGGGGGGGACGCGTGACCGGACGACGCGAGTCTCCCGTTCGGAGAGAGACGGCCAGCACGCGTGTTTGCGCGCTGCGATATCGGTGCGAGTGGTGCGGAGCGGATGACCGCGGAGAGGTTGGCTGAAGCGCACGCAGTCGGGACGAAGATTGCACTCATGTACAGTGGAATAAAGAGGCGAGGAAACATTATAAAAGATACACTGAGGCGTACGTTCCACCAAAGTTAACTTTTGTGGAGCATACAACTCAGGGGGATGGGGTTGATGTGGTGGCTATAGTGTTGACTTCTCACCAGGTGTGCTCGGGTTCAAATCCCGGCGGTGGCAGAGAATTTTCCGAGACTGCCCGATCCCTGCTTGAATGGAGAACATTTCAAGCGCAACACTCCGTCCGTCGGATGGGACGTTAAGCCGTGGTCTCCATGGAGCCTGTCGTAAATAGCAGGCTAATGCCGACGCCGGGTTTCTCTCCACCCTTCCTTGCCTACCCTTCCCTCATGGCGCAAATGATCTCAGCTGTCGGTCGCCTCCTCCAAATACCATACAACTCAATGTACCTTTTATTATGTTTCCTGTCACCAAGTTCCACCAAATATCGCCATCCAGCCTTGAGCTGATAAATAGGGGAGGATTTGCAATACTATTAGTTCAGGTTATCGTATGGCTCAAGCAGAGACGACGCAGCAGTTATACGAATCACACCCGCCTGTTCCCAGTGTTAAACTGACTTTACTTTAGCTTCCTCAATCAGTATCATCCCTTTACACTTCGCGTCAAAAACCTCCTCGTTCCTTTTCCTCTCTGTCCATCTCACATTCTCAATTCTCCTAAACATCCAAATCTTGAACGCCATCACATTATTCGCATCTGAGTTTTCGGGTTAAAAAGGACTGCGCTCCGTTGCGGATCATCCCAAATCTTTTATTAACACTTCAACACAATAGTAGACACATCTACAGCTTCTTTTTAATTAATGCTACGTTTCCGGCGATGTTCTCCAGCTGATATGCTCAATTCAGGGTCCATGTCTAACTCCTCTAGCGTGCAGCCTAAATTCTTAATGTGTTCCACATGCTCAAGTTCGTCACCATCTACAGTTATATCACTCATCACGTTTACACAGAAAAATAGTTCTTGGAACTCCACTATCAGCAATGAAATTTATTGAATCGTCTGCATGCTCACTGGAATTACACTCCTTTCAATTTGTACGTGGGGACGAGGTGTGTTCTGTCAATATGAAGGAATAGGCTGTCTCCAATCGCAGAGTATTCCCGAGTAGGGCTTACGCGCAAGTGTTTTTGAGGAATAGTTTTTCCACTAGGTGACCTATTTTCTTTCCCAGTTCCATGAGCTAAGGAATTCTCATATGCTTTGAAAAAGAAGGGCTATACGAATTCAGATACGTGGACCCTTGCAAATTTATTTATCCAGAGAGGAGTCCTAACCTTCCCGGCTCGTGTAACTATCACTAAAACTACAGGCTTCGATTTCTAGACGCAACATTATCAACTCAATTCCTCCGGCAGTCTAATTTATTATGATTTTTCACTTGTCATCATCCTTTAATTGACTTTCATGTACGCGTCGTCACTTAAATATCGCCAACAGTTTATCTTTTAGGCCGCAGTGATTATAAAAACAGATGTGAATAAGTCACACACACAGTTTCAAAATATTTGTTCGTATAGGCAAATGTATGGCTGGTGCAAATCGTTCACTATCTAGGCGAGCAATCACCATCGTCATCATCACTGGTCAACAATCCTAAGATTGGTTTGACACAGCTCTCCATTCAATTCTCCAAACAGCTAATCTTTTCACACCAACAAATTTCTTCTCTTTCACGTCCTTCTTTACCAGTCCCGTATATATTACTAGCATTCTACCTTTTCCGTTCTTGCCATCTACTTTTCCCTCGCCCATTGCCTTGAATAGGCCATCATTTCTTATAAGGTTGTTCTGTCTTCTAATCAAGGGTTCCACGAGGCTTACCTTCTCTCCAACTGTTCTTATGACTTCCTCATTACTAACTCGGTTGATCCATTTGATCTTCATCATTTGTATGTAGCACCACATTTCGAATGCCTCTATCATTGATTTCTCCTCGGCTGTCATTGTCCATGCCTCACTTCTGATAAACTGGTTTGATAAACTGTTTTCCTGTTTCCATGCTTAAATTTCCCGCTGTAAGTAAATCTTTCTTTCGGTGGGAAAGTGAGCAAAGGCTTATATAGAATCGATAACGCCGAAAACCCAGCAAATTCCTCTACTTTACCGTCCCGGTCCTCATTCCTTCAAGTCTTCCACCTCTACAACTTGAAAAAAGCAAATATCGCCAGCTGCCACCATTTCCATGATTAAACCACCAGCAGTTACCTGTAACACCACACACCAAATAAGGAACCACAGCAAACGCCCAAAAATACGCCTAACGCCTATAAAATAAGCTCCAATAAACAAATTTTAATAATGAAAAAAGCAATTCAAACTTATGAAATCTTTTCAGGCTTAACGTGATGGAAATGCGATGTATCCATGGCAAATTATAAACAACATATGGCAATTTCCGCTCTTAAATATATAACTCCATGGTTTCGACACTCTATGACCCCTTGTAAATGACACAGAGAGTCGAAAACATGGTCGGTAGTGGAGTTTATCATATAATGTGTGGAAATCACCATTTGTTGTTTATATTTTTTTTATCGGACGATTCAAACGCTTCGATTTGTGCACACGAGTGGTCGTCCCTCAGCGAATGCGATTCCCCCGTCCTCACGATTACCCGAAGGCTCCCTCGACAGAGCAGAGGGTGGCCTTCAATTGGGTCAATTTGAAGTAATTCGCGTCACTTTATCCGTGGCGATTAGAGACGGCGCTGACCAATTCGGGCACTAGGGGGGGACTGTCCATCTCGGAACGCAGCCAAACTCATTGTAAAAATTAAGAAGCAAGAGGAACGGAAGCAAGCATTGTTTCTAGCCAATTCTGCGTATCGTATTAGTGTAAGCATGTCGAACCCACGGCTTCGTTGGAACAGGGAAATTCTTAATCATCAATGAAAGATAAAAATATGAGAAAATGGAATGTAGTAGCGAGCAAAATATTCTGCCCAAAACTTAAGCCATGAGCTTAAATTTGTTTAAGTTTGAATACACACTTTTCCACGTAAAATTTCACACTGGGAGCTGAATGTTGGGTCGACTTTCAGAGGTGTAGGAAATAAAAAAAATCGCGTAAATTCCTGTCTCAATATGATTCCGGACTGATAGCACGTAAGATTTCCACGGGAGCCATCGGAGATCCAAAGAAAAAAGGTACTCGGCATCCTCTGAAGCTCATGGTCAGGGATCGGGAGCAAAGTGGATGTAATTAACAGCAAATAAGGTTTTTGGTACTCTCATCTTCGTTTCCTGAATTTTATGAAGAAAGCTTCACAGTTTCACATATTCACAAGGCTGCAATGCAGGAAAAAGATATACACAAGTTCAGGGACATTCGTGCACTTCTCCACACTTAAAATAAGCCGCTAAAACATTATTTCGAGCGTCTTATTCTATGATACTATTGTAGCAATACGAACAACATGAAGCATGATAGAACATATTTAGCCAAATGATTCCTCACGAAGTTGATCAGCGATAAATTCACTCGCAATCGATGTCAAACACTTTTAACAGTTTCTCGGAAGTTATTGACTCGAGTTAGAATTTTGTGGTGGAATTTAGATAACACGCAAAATCGCGCTATCGACATGAATATTTAAATGGGTTCCTGGAAATTATTGGGAATATTAGATGCCATAACTCATGGATATATAAAGACGTTTGAAAGGGTCGATTGAAGTCAATTGATTGAGTCGCCTGAGCCTCAATTCGTAGATTTTCCCGTCATTCGAATGCTCATGCGTATGAAATTAAGGAAGTTTCTGCTCGGATAAGTCCGTTAATGATCGCGTCATGCATCCAGTGCATTGAAACCCGCAATTTTAAGATCGCACTTTAAAATTTTGAAAGCACATATGATTGGAGAGAAATAGTGGAAGATATTTCCATGTTAAGAACTGAATTTATTGATGGTGACAGCCAGAAGGAGATCTTCACCAATTACTGTTCACCGTTTATTATGAAAAAGACTAGGGACCCGTATTTTTTCGGATCTCGATCCGTAGCCTACTTTCTAAGCTGTTAGCAACAAAACATCGATGGCCTTTAGCATTTCACATATATTGATGACGTCAACAACTCACGCCAAGCGAGTCACCCTTTCTTTGCTGCTCCTCGATCCTGTACACGGATCGCGCGTGGCTCATTGTTGTTTACACTCTTGTAAGCGATTCAGTCCCCCAATGAAAGGTTCTCCCTGAACGAGTAAATGAGCCAGAACTCTGTAGAAGTCACCAACTCTTGAAAATTGGGCGGCAACTTCCGCGTTTTTTTTTCATTTTTCGCTCACGAGGAAACGGCTGAATGGGGAAAACTTTAATTTCATCAACTCGATTAATTTAATTGACTACGATATCGGTTCTTAGTAAACGACCCCATTATAGCAGCTCGTGTGCATAGGGAAAAATCTCCGAAAGTCTTGTATTGTCGCCGAAGAGTGTGCTCTCCATAGTAAGCAAATGAAAAGGGCCCATTGGCACGCTGCGTAAGCCCAAGCTGATGGGCATTGGCTTTGATAAGGACCACTTTATATCGCAGCGCCATAAACTCGAAAGATATATAATTATGCGAGTCTTTTCCGTGGTTTTTTTATTTCGTAGGTAGCTTCGCATAAGATTCTAATCATTGATGAATACATTTATGTTCTTCTGCATTTTTTCCCCAAAAACTCCTATTTTTTCACATCCTACCACAAACCCATACGACTCCGAAGACTGTGGCGTCAAATTATTGACCGATCCCAGAATTATACCACTTATAATAATTCAACTCATAGTTGTCTCTGTATTTGTTGCCGATCCTTAACTACAACATATTTCTTTCGTTCATCCCTAGATGATATCATCAAGATTTAATCGATTTAAGCTGATGTGCCACACTCAAACATGCCATTTCATATGAAAAATCTCAACTTGGGCTAGATTTGAGCTTCAGATCTTGGCATATCTTGATACTTTCTTTCAGACCGAGTAGTCCACATTTGGTTGAGCTGTCAGACGAATAAATCACTTACGAGAAGCAACCGTCATACACCAACTACATTTAAAAAAATTAATTCATTGATTCAACTCAGAGTCACTACCATGAATAAATACTATCCAGTTTACCACTATATCTGTTGCCACTCACCATCCATTCAAATGGATTTACAAAATTTGCCACTCAATTCGCAAACGACAGAGGGAACCGAATTTCACTGGAAAATTAGCGACCATTAGAGCTGTTGACCGAAATGCATATTCACGATAATATAATCAGTGCTATACCTCTTGAGCGCATGCACTCTGTTGCAAGAATTGAGCGGAGAGAGATTGATTGATCTTACACTCATTGCTACGATGCGGACATTCGTGGCGTCCGATTAGAATACGCCATAAGTGACAACATTACAACCAAATTAGTATTGTGCAGAGTTCTCAGGGGTTGCCATATAATAATATGGTGAGGGAGTAGTGTTGAGAAAGCTATCCAGAGGACTCTGATACGGGATGGCCTGGGGCCTCCTCTGTGAGATCCCTTTGGACACCACGTCATCAATCGTCATGGATACCATCTTACATATGAGTATAACTATGCGGCACACTCCCACTAAAAATCGGGTTTCGATCATTCTCCCATAAGTGACGTTGAATGGTGTGACTAAGAAAGCTCAAGCGATAGACTCCAAAGTTCAAGGAAGCAATCATAATTGGCGATTGGGTCAACAGGCGAACGCATTTCACAGCCACCGATCAATTCCTCGCACAGTTTCGCAATTAAACACGCTCATTACTCAGTTCCAATATACTCAATCTCCGTTCATGAATTATGCAACATTACCAGTGCAGTCAATTTATAACATTTCGCTGGGAGAACATGCAAGAAATATTTATTGCAGTACCCTGAAGAAGCTGGGATTCGTCAAGCATGTTTATGGAAGTTTTTCGGATGAAAAATTGAAAAAGATGTGCTACGTCTTACTCGTAAGGATGCAAATCGAATACACCGCAAATGTGTATGGTCCAGTGCAGAATTTTAATCCGTAACCTTAATAGTAGGCAAGGGAAAGCTGGAAATAATCGTAAAAACTGCTATGAGCGAACTGAGAGCGAAGCATAGATTTCATCACGTAAATAGGCCTGGGAGCTGCTAGTGACTCGGAGGTTGTGTATGTAAAAATTAGATTGCTGGATTTTTTAAGAACAGATATCTTTCAGAGAGAAATAGAGGAAGTCAGTCCAGGAACGCATCATATTACCACGCCCTACAGAAGCAGTACATTAAGGGAGATATTTTTCTGTACGGTTAGGCACGGGAGTCCATCTTTCGCCCGAAAAATAAAGGACTTTGATGAATGCTAAATGGGACTCAGTTTTAAAATCACTACAGCGCGCACCTATTCTTGCAAACGACTGATGTATTAACACCGTCGATTTTTGTGACGAAAAACGGAAAAATACGGTTCTCTTTATTTTTCAAACTCAAACGCAGTCGAAATGAAAATAAAGTTGACGAAGAACCTATTATCATTGCCTCCTGCATTGAAATTTGGAATATATTAATGCAGAGTAAGAGAAGGGGGACAGTGCTATTCCCTGGAAAATCGTAATGCCTGGATTAACTATTATTATTGTTTGGGGTTGTATGATGGTTTCACACCTTTGGCTTTCTCAATAAAACGTCATTTCTCTAGGGATCCTTTTCAAAGAGAAAAAAATACTTGGAAGCAATCAATCCATGCAATGCCCAAATCTAATCATTCTTCAAGGTGCTTCATATCAGTTATCTTCCGTGGATTTCACAATCTATGCCAACATTATATCCTGTAATGGGCTAGTAACAGATGTTTTCACATTCCATGATATCCTCGTAATAATACCTTATTTATAGCCTAGGTAATCAGTATCTTGCGAATATACATGAAGAACAAATATACCAAAGGTCCATTTGTATTAATGTATATATTAAAATTAGTAGAAGAGTTTTTAGCTCAGATGAGTTTCGAATATGGCTTCTAACAATACCAAAACTCGCAATAGTTGAGTATTTTCACGTCGCATCGGGATAGAAAATACCTTTCATAGTATATAAAGGCCCCTAAGCCTCAAGCTTTTCAGCATTTCAACTCTTTCCCGTTTTGAAATCTTAAATATAATAATATTGCATCGTCACGATGTTGGCATTGTAAGCGTTTCAAAATTTCAAGTTATTTTTCAGTGGACAACCACGCATCTGAAGAAATCGGCCAAGGAAAGTAGCCGAATTTGCAAGGCCAAACGGAGCGATGGCCTTGTCGGGTCAGAGGGTTCAAACTTCTTTGATGAGGCAATTGGAGGTGGAGATCGCGCCAGGAGGAAAGGGTAGAGGAGGAAGAGCGGAGAGAAATCCGGCGTCGGCCATAGGCTGCTTCTAAAAAAACCTCCAATGAGACCTCAATTTACTGTCCCATCCGACGGAATACAATTGAATAGGAAATGAAATTTATTATTCCGGGACAAGCGTGCCCCTTATAATAATAATAATATATTTATTTATTTTCTGTGGCAAAGCCACCTTAGAAAAACAATACATTTACATTATAATATATCAGTCGGCACTAGTGAATACAAATAATAATATTATAGATGTGCACATTTACATTACATATGATATTAATGAATAGTGTTCAAGAATATACAAAGGTGGGAAAGACTTTTACAAAGACAAAGTTTTATAAAGATATTTCCAGTATTTATATTTAAAAGATTCTAATGATTTCACTTGGGTTAAGTTCGTTGGCAGAGAATGCCATAATTTTATTGCACTTACAACAAAAGATTTTCCATATACATAACTTTTGTGTGGTGGAAAGTAAAAATAAACTTGTCGTCTAATTTTTAATGAGGATTCAGTAGTCTGTCTTATGGGAAACATATAATACAGATAAGCTGGCATATGATTACGTATTAATTTAAAAATGAACAATCCCAGGAAATATTTTCTCCTAAGAGTAACTGGTAGCCATCCAAGTTCCCGAAGGTGGGGACTGATGTGTTCAAACTTCCGTTTACCATAAATAAATCTGGCACATGAATGCATTAGCCGTTGGAGCTTAAGGTTTAGTTCCTCAGTAAGGTCATAATAAACTAAGCAGCAATAATCTAGATGAGGAAATATCAACGTGGAAATAAGTTTCTTTCTGGTGTCCATAGGAAGTAAATGTTTATATATTTTCAAATGATATAGTGTGGAATTTATTCTGTTTGAAATTTGGGATACGTTATCTTTCCAGGAAATATTATTACTAATAGTGACACCAAGATTACGAGCATTCTGGGAATAAATAATTTCATGATTATCAACCTTTATTTTTGGTATTTGGTCCAAATCAATACGCTGAAGCATACGTGTGCCTCCCATAATTAGGGCTTTAGTTTTGGCACCATTTAAAATGAAATTATTTGATGCAGCCCAAGAATGCAGTTTTAGCACGTCAGAATTCACTTTGCTTACGGCCTCTGCAATTTCTTGGGGTTTACAGTGGTAGTAAATCTGTAAGTCGTCTGCATAAAGCATATATCTACAATATTTCAGTTGCTGAGGCAAATCTAGAATGTAAATTGAGAAAAGAAGTGGCCCAAGTACCGAACCCTGGGGAACTCCAAGTGTGACAGAATTCCATTCTGACAATTTCCCGTCATGTCCCTTGACTGCTTGTTTCCTACCATGAAGGTAAGACAGAAACCAGTTCAGCACGCTACAAGATAATTTCAGTGACTTAAGTTTTAAAAGAAGCTTAGTATGATCGACACGATCGAAGGCCTTGCTGAAGTCAAAAAAAACAATAATAGTGACCCCTTAGGAACATACGTAATTGTACACCTTAGAGATAACGAGTAGCACAGAAAATAAGAAGATTTATATAATGCATCGATATCACAGAATCCGAGATATTTTTACCAAAATATTTAACAGGAAGGCAAATGTATGAATACACATATAAATATCTGATCTTTTAACAGTGTAGCAAAATATTTAGTTCACTTTTAGTAATATTTCATGGTGTTTCTTCTGAGTTGACTGACATTTTCAAATTTCTTAGGTCGTCTGACATTTGAATCCAACAAATATTCTATTCGCAAAAAGTGATAAGGAAAGACCAATCGCAAACAGATTTTCGATAGTGTGGTAGGTATATAAAGTTCTTCCATGGGCAGTGTTGGACGTTTAACGACGACGGATGGAGTTCTGTACTTGAATAAGCCTCCACACAGCACGATCGGGAAGTTTCTGAAGAGTATCCACCGCCGCCGGGATTTGAACCCAGGCCCATTGTGTGGGAAGGTGGCACTCCCGCCAGCCCGATTCCCTTTCGGGTTCAAACTTCCCCCAAAATGTCCGAGAAGATAGTTTTAAGTTTACCCTTACACAAAAAATGCATTCCCTACCCATGCAAACTCACCTAAAACTTTAGTGAAGAGTTCTCGGGATCGCCACCGGGTCAGGAACTGCATAACTGCCGACGTTCGACGTTTCGACGTCGGACATCGAAACGTCGGCAGTTATGCAGTTCCTGACCCGGCGGCGATGCCGAGAACTCTTCACTAAGTCTATTCGCCGGGAAAGCGCGAAATATTTCTTCTCCCCTAAATATGTATCCAGCTAAGACCCGGATCCTTTGAAATACGAAAGCTGAGCTATTGCCAACTTCCTGCCCTCTTCCTGGAGATCAGCGATTCTTTTGTCGTGCATATCAAGTTACTACTAATGAGAACAGAAATAAGACATTATGCAGCGACGCAGCAGTCGATTTGTGATCTTATCGGAAGGCGACCCAAATCGCTCGCCCTCTTAAGTCAGCAATAATGAAGGAGGAGCTAATCTGGATCTTCACCCTCCCCTCCCTCTCCCCCTCATTGGCGATAGCAACGCTCGTTGTTTGCACTGCAACATCCAAACATGCGATTAGAGAAGTTGGATTCCGATTTCGATCCCATATCGCATGCTTGTTCAAGTGCGCCGAATCTCAACAGAAGAAAACGTATCCGAGTTTTGGTATTCTTCAGCCTGATATAAACAGTCCTTGGACGTGCATAAAATACCATTATAATGGCGAGCACATGGTATTATTAGGAGTAGGAAATCCTGCATCACATCCAGCATCCTAGCTGATATTATTGCTCACATATTTCTAGTTTCATTCTTGTTCCTCGTAGGCTCCATACTTACTATAATAGTACTTTGACTATCAGATTAAATCACCAATGAAAGCGCTGGTTCATGAGCTCCTTTGGTTGAGACGTAGTGGGATTGGTAGATTAAAAGAGATTTTCAATTTTAAGATGGTATTTTATTTTTCATAATATTCATAGAAAACGATTGTTATAATGAAAACATAGCACGTTTTAATATTTTCGATTTAAGTACCGAAAAAAATCGTATCTGCACCGTATTGAAAACAAATGACGCACGATATTGGACGAAAGTCACAGGAATTTTAATGTCCACCTGCAAGTTAACTATGCAAATAAATTTTTTATCTAATAACTTATCCTAATTCTACGCTAAAAATTAAATTCTCGTTGAAATAGTGCACATCTCGCGAAGTGTTTCACAAATTCATCTACCGTCCGGTTTCATTAATCGTCATTGCCATCCTCACCCGGTTGGAAGAGCTAAAATTGCCGTCAAACTTCGTTTTTCAGATCTCATGTAACAGTATTTGTAAAATGATTAAGTCATGCTCACATAATATAATTTAAAGTGATTTGTGAAGTAAATTGATTACCGTGGTTAATTGAAGCTCAAATTTTGTTATGTGCGGCCCAGACAATCCGTTCACGAATTTGTGTAGGAGGAAAATATAGCAGCAAACTAAATTACAACCAACATAATAAATTATGCGCGTTGTAACACAATTAACAAAGAAAAATACATAACGTTCAGGCAGCATATACGCAGTTACCATTCGTAACTAACCGTAATCATCCGAGGTTAACGCTGGTGTCGAAACTAATGGATTCTAATGAGTGGTTTTTCCCTTGACGAAGCATAAGGCTATGTATACATAGCTTTCTGCTTCTCTACCTCTGCTATTCGAACTTTACAGCTGTCCCAAAACGGTTGTCATTATCACATAAAAATTTTAATCGTCTCACATGACGTGGCCGATTAGGTCTTCTAAAAGTTTTCAAAAGACTCATAAGACTCAAAAGACCCTCACTCATCTTGGGGCTTCTACATCATTCACACAATCGGATCTATTTGATTATTCTTTTGTAGCAACAGATGACCATCAATTTTGGTCTTGAATTCACTGCTGCTATCATCATGCATGACTCACTCCCGTCAATGGGTGGACATTAAAATTTACCATTTCGCAAGTGCGAAAATGAGTTGCTTCCTTGCTAAAACTATTTTATTTCCAGCTTAGAGTACATCCCTCTTTTACAGTATGCCTAAGCTCCAACATGAAGAAATCCAAATCCCAACTTATTCACTAGCTCGTTCACTCATCAGTTTACACTGGAGTTTAAAGCAAATACATGAGGAGGCTATTCTTTCTTTAACAAAACTACATGAAAACGCTTTCATTAGTATTTAGCTTAAGTTTCCATTCCACATATCTTTTTTTTCTCCAGTCGAAGTTGGTCTAGACCTAATTATGCCAACAAACGTAATAATACACTTTTTCGTTATCTTATATTATTAAAAAAGTTATATGGAATAACTTACTCGATATCTTAATTATGATAGAGAGCTGCATATAATGACTTTTATGAATGCATTGATTGATGCTATAGCAAGGTCTGTAGAGGCGTCTTCTCCGTGAATGAATGTAAAGAGATAATTCACCAAGGCTACATCAAATACGTCTATATCTACATCGTAACGATATTCTCACTTAAAGACCAAGGTTTGTTGAATTTCATTCGCAATCCATTATACAAAAAATCATCACTTGCTGCTCTTTTGAGTTCATGAGAGATTTACTGTTTACATGGATAAAATTTCTCTGTAAAGAGTGTCACGGAGATAGAATTTGGCATAAATCAAAACAAAGAAGACGTGATGTGACTCATAGAATGATTTTTTAGGGCGAAGAGGCCGCCTCTCAGTTTCGTAATCACCTTAAAGAAACAAAAAAAAAGCTATTCGGAGAGTCACTTGAAACTGGTCGGACGCAAAAAACATCGATAAGTGAGTTATCAGTGCAGGGAGGGGCGATGAGAAATTTAGCAGAGCCATACCGGCGGCACAATCGACGATGGCGATGGAAAGAGAATTATAAAATCGTATGAAAGAAAACGGCTACTAAAACCGAAAATATTTCATTGAAACGAAGGTTGCAAAAACAAAAGGAATTGCAGTTCTACGTAAGCCAATGAGCACGCATGAAAATATGACGCCAATAAAAATTACATCATTCCATGCAATCGGTTTCAAGTTACATACATACCTTCCGCTAAGAATACAAATACGCATAAGCAAAGTGGCTGTAGCATTTTTACGGCTAACCAATTACGATGAACGATTTCGGGAAAAGCATTAAATTTCATCCATTGAGGGTAAAAATGACTCACTTTCATCTCAGTAAATGTTGAGGTTTATGATAAAGGCAGAGCTCATAGATTAGAACTTCGGCATATCCCTCTCAGAAATAATATTCATTTCAATACTCACGGAAAAAAGTAAACAGCGCTCCATGATGAGCTTCTTTATAAAATGCTTGCACCGACGGGGATGGGAGGAAAAATCTCAGTTAAGGATGAGGACTTCAAACCTGCTAACTACAGTGAGGAGACTGCGACCAATTTTGGACATTAAGGTTCATCTATGGTTGTAAGACGAACTCGCACACCCACACAAGTTCTCTCTCTTGACTATGATTTATCGGAATGAAAATTTGAAACTGAGTTAAGCAGATAAGAAACGTAATTCAGACGAACAAAAACCCAGTGGAGGACTGGGCACAAAAGGGAACTACAAGCGCTGGGAATAAACGTTCCCGAATTGCGTGTGGCTAATTTCTCACCGAAATGAACTCTCGCCTCTACTCGAAGTGAAGGACGCAATGGAGTCGTTCATCATCTACTCTTTATCGTCGATTGAGAAAGACATTGAAAAAAAGAGAGACTCAATACTTTCCGTTTTTCGATCCGAAGGGAATTTCTCGAGGTTTTTGTGACGAAAAATCAACGTTCTTGACACTTTGTCAGATGCGTCGATGACGTCATTTACTGTAGTCACCGTTTCTCAACTACTTCTAGTTCTTGTGTATGGCAATCGCGTGGTGTGTCGTTGTTTAAATTCTTGTAAGCGATTCCTTCCTTCAATCAAAGGTTGTTCCTGATCTATTACTTTAACCAAAACTCAAGGCTACATCCTTAAGTCGTTTATCTATGACTATGGGATCCTTAGTAACAATTACGGCCCTAGTGGCGGCTGGGTACAGTCCTTACCTGCCAATCTGAAAGCCGCAGGTTCGATTCCCGCCTTGGTAGGTTACCCCTGAAATAGGTATGGGTGCTTGTGGTCGTCAATATTTATTTGTCATTTGCCCCCAATGTGAAGGCCAAATAGTAATGTTTCCGGGCTGATGAATATAAACAAAAAGAAATAAATAAAATAACCTTCTTATCAAGTAACTTATCTTATCTAGCACTTATCAAGGAATCTAGGAAAATTGGTTCATTTGGGACCATCTTCTAAAATATACCATATTTCCTAGTCCGATGGTAACGAGATATGCTAAGCAGAAGATACGTATTTTCATTTGTTTTTTCTCGCACATTGAAGGGTTTTTAGGACTGCCAGGTCGCACTAAAGCAGTCATAGACAATATCGATGGCTAAGTTCTAACAACACGTATCTCAAATTCGGCCAGTTTGAGACAGGCATCTCAAACAAGGTGTAATAACATTAAAAAATAAAGTAAAAGCAAAAAACAGCTCTTTGTTTGCAAATTAATGCTTCTTTTTCAGTTTTATGAACTTTTGGTTCTTAATTTCAGTGTGCCAGTAAAAAATATAAATCGTTTATTTTCTCTCCTCAAAAGTTGCTATTTTTGAGATACGTGTTGTTAGAACTTAACCATCGATATGTTAAATGTGAATTTTAATTTTTTTTTATTCTATATTATTGATTATATATATTAATCTAATACCGGTATCAACCAATAGCCAACAATCTTTCCGCTTCGAAGCACTTTCTGACCGTCGACATATCGATGCAGAGCTAAAATGGACCACTACTTTAGCGGGTTCCTTCCTCCCAAAAACGCCTCAGATTATCTCATGACCCAGACTCAATTCTATGAATGTCACAGCTTCACAATGAATCACGCCAAGGCATCCTTCACTCCCCCAGAACCCGAAATATCTATTCGATTGCCTGATACGAATGCAGCGACAAGTGGAGTTCGGAGATCTGATCGAGTTGTTCTGGGTCCAATAGCCGCCTTGGCTCGAGACAAATTACATTATCTCGGCGTCGCTAGAGTCTCGGAGACTGCGTGCTGAGCTCAAGACTGCCTAAAGCCTGAATCACACGATCATTTTTTTCGTCGCGAAAGCGATCACTATCGCGATCACTTTTCCCGTCGCGAAAAGCGATCGCTCTAGTGATCATTTTTCTGAATCACACGGTCACTCCCGCCGTCGCTTTTCGCATCACTTCGATATCACAGCTCGTTGTCATAGGACCCGCGTCACGAAAATATATAGGTGTTTGTTTATCTATGTCTTTCCCACAATTGTCAAACGCTGCGCTACAATCACACCATACGGTCATGCGTTCTGATTGACTGATATGGGGTTTTAGGGACGGTTTTAGCGACGGAAAAAGCGACCAGACGAGTGATGAAAAATAGCGATGGGAATCCTCATCGCGATCGCGAAAAACAATTGCCGGCGACGATCATTTGCGAGTGATCACTCTTGTGATCGCGATAGTGATCACTTTCGCGACAAAAATAAATTATCGTATGATTCAGGCTTAAGCAATTAAGAGATGGTATCTTTCAGAATGATACTGGGAAAATCATTTTAGAATCAGATTATATTTCCTATGGTCAGACGGAAAGAATATATACTGAGCTGAACATTAGTATTTGTAATTATTTTTTCTCTCGAACATCCAAGGACTTTTATAACTGCCGGGTCGCACTAAAGCAGTTATAAACAATGCCTAAAATGCGGACTTAAATTTTTTGATTCTCTTAAAGTTTACATGTCGCTACTCCTTTATATGCTGACAAACGCCTGTGGATGAGAATATGAGACTTTATGATAAATGTGGCGGAACGGAGAGCTATGCTAAACCAATCTCAGGATTGCTGATGGCAATGGCGATGATAAGTATACCTAAATTCAGTCAGAAATATAAATCCAGTTAGAAACAGAACAGAACGGTAAATAAATGTTGCCGCATCGCGGAGAAAAGCAATAAACTTAATTGTCAACATGACTGAGGAGACGATGAGATTATTACCAGCCCACGAGAGATAAGCGATGTAATTAATGTGATATAACTGCTAGAGCCGTCTCTTGGCGCTATAATTATCATTCCATGCTTCAACTTTCGAAGTGCAGAGGCTATAAACAGTGCGACAGACACCATGGGACACCACAAGAATAGCTTTTTCAAGCCATTTCTCTATAGCAGAGAGGAACAAAAAACTAGAGAACAAATGTATTTTTAATGATTGTGCTTGTAATTAATGTTGATGCAGTAGATTTTTAGGAAAGTTGTTAGGCTTCTTTTCTAGTTTTTCTAAACTGTTTCTGAAGTTGATTCATCGTTAAAAATGAATATGGTGGTGCATTGTCCTTATATTCAGGTCATTAACATATGTTCTTAAATCATCAATGACTACCGATGCATCATTCCAGGAGAATTTTCTAGATGTAACCGGTTTAAAAAATTTTAAATGGCACATGCGAGGTCTTAGTTGACCCTTCTGATTATAACACTGATATCCGTATCTTCTTTTTTATAAGTAGTCGTAACTTGGATTCTGGATGCATCGATGGCTACGGTCATTTTGCACTACTCAATTAATTATTTTGATTCGACGAGAAAAAAATTGCTTTGAGTGTGAAGCGAGCATAAAGGATCCAGCGCAGAATGATTTTATCCGCGAACAAAAAAGTAAAAAGGGAAGCTGCGCAATTAGTAAAAAATTGCTGCGGGTTTACATAAAGCGTAACACAGACGTTAAACGAATTAGAGTAGAAGCCGCTAGAGACTCGCAAGCTTAGCTCTAGGCTTAGACTGATTGAGCGATTGAAAAAAGATATCTTTCAGAGTGGAACGGAGTACATCATATTATATCCTCATAAGTATTTCTAAGGGCAGCATTTACGATAAATTAAGAGAGATTTTTTGCCGGGCGGATAGACACAAGAATTTTCGTTTTTCCCCAGAGCAATAAAGCAATTTAATATATGCTGGGCGGAACTTCGCTAGATCATTTACTTTTTATTTTTTGACTGCTATGTCCTAGCACCCCCCGCCACAAGCCTAATGATGGGGCTGGCGGGGTAGGTAATATGTAGACGTAGATTAACAAAAAGGCGAGATAGACCCAACAGTAACTAGGAATGACGCTGGTTGGGAGATCCAATAACGCCAGTGATTTGCAAACGGCATCAGTGAGCAGACAAATTCAATGCCGTGGCGAAGTCTCCCACTCCTATGCCGACATCCGATGCATTGTGGGACTCCGTCGATGGCGGGTGACGCAACAATGCGGCTCGGAGGTTGTCCGGAGACGCGGCTGACGGACAGGGGGCTGGGTGGGGGGAGTGGACAATGGTTGACACCGATTCTCTAGTCACCACCCGCAAAGCCTTTGGGAAGGAAAAAATGGGGAAAAATGCTAAAAAAAAAAACACTCCCCTTATAGCCGCAGAATGCACGTGTAGTGATGGCAAAATGTCGGTCAAAATCGATTTTTAATGGAAATGAAAAGTTCGACTTTTTGACAAAAATCGAAATTTGAACCTACAGATCGAAAAATCGAAAAAATTGACGGTTCTTTAAAATAATAAAAAAAAACAGTTCTCACACGAGTATGTTAATTATTTATTTTAAAAACACTCAAAATATGTACACATTTGAGTAGTAGAAAAAAATAGCTAAGAATACGATAATTGCTCGTACATGTACAAATTATTAGCAGCAAATAATTACAGCTGCGCACGCATTAAAGTTTTGGGACCACCGCTTGTAACCATTCGGCTTCACTAAAATTTTTATGAAAGATCCACTGATTTCGATCCTTCCTTGATGATCGAAGGCGTGCCATCCCAATGTTAACGTAATTAGAGAAAAGTCTCTCACATGAGACGAATTACGTTATCATATATCGGTATTGACACTGCTGGGATCCAACGAAATGGTCAAGATCGAAGTTGATGAATCGAGTTTGGATCGAAATTCGAAAACCACGGCTCGATCGTGATTTCCTTGATCTTTCACTATTATACCTCGATTTTCGATTTTATTCGAAATGGATTTTTCTATCACCATGCACGTGGGGTCGAGTGCTCTAAATATTTGACCTATCTCGCAAGTCGCCTAAATAGGCGTACGGTAGAATGTGGTGGGACACCAACCTTTAACCTACTTACGTATTAAAAGAAAGTAAAGTCGAAGAGCATTGATGACTGGAGTTACGGTGAACTGAGACTTGATTTAAGGGGATTTGACTGCGACCACTCATTAATTTATACACCAAAACTAATTCCAATCACTATCTTTTTGGCTATGTATCTCTCTAATTTTATCGTTCCTTTTGAAATGGAAATATTACGCAATTTTAAAATGATTTTCTCCGAGTCACTCCGAAAATGTATCTGTTATCAATTGCTCAATCAACGTAGCCTGGTACGTTGTCTTCGAGTCTCATGCGGCTATGCGGCATGCCAATCCAGGACCAGCTATGACAATCCAGCAGCTACCGACCTTGTAGTCCTTCGCTTTCGTTTGTGCAGCCAGGCTACGATTGAAACAGAATGCCCACCTGGCTGCTTGCACAAAGCAACGCTCCGTGCCTTCAACCACGAATTTCATCTTTTGGTTGAACCGCAGTAGTTTTTCCTCGACCGTAATCTATTTCCCTGACAATTCCAGGTCATAAGTTGAGTCACATAGCCAAATTTGCTTTTTACAGCTTAACCTTTCATCCTTTAAGGTCCCAAAATATGACATTTATGTCCCAAAATGTTTGATATTCTCTAAAAAATTAGATGAGAAGGTGCATGATTTTAAGAATTGATTCTATTGAAGAATAGGTTTCCCGTTTTAAATTCTTTTTGTGATATCCTTTGAATGTTGTACTTTCCACATTGTTAAGAACTTTCGCTTGAAATGCTGTTTAATGAAGTGGAAATTTGATACTTTGTAACAAATCAATGAAAAGGCCGATAATAAGAGGACTTTCAGATCATCCTTCATGTGTGCCTAGCCTGTGGGTTTAGAATGAAAAACTCCGCATTCGTGCTTATATTTTCACAAAATTAGTGTGTTTATGTCATGGGATACAGGTGTCCTTACGGATCACGGGGGAGCAAGAAATGGTGTTATTTCCCAGACTGTATCTGAGAAACAATTAGAGATGCAATTTTTGGTATCTACGCATCAATATCACCCTTAATACGTGTTTTGCTTTGCAATCTAACGGCTGCAATCCTTTTGGACCTTATAGGGTTAATGGCCGACTAGTTTCGATACACTATCATTTTCTGTACCATTTTGCGCTTGAAGTGGCACAGTGTATCGAAACTAATCGACGATTAAAGGTTAAGTTGTAGAAAGCAAAGTTTTTCATTTTTTCTAACTTAAAGTGGAATTCATACTAGGTTGAGACCTCAAAAATTTAGTGCATACAATGCCTTCCATAACTGACTAGCAAAACCCCTTAAATTCCACATCCCATCGCAAAGATTAAATCAGTCACTTTTCAATTCAAGAAAGGTTCATTAGAAGAATAAAGTTTTGGACCTTCTGAAGGAAGAAACTAACACGCCCACGTCCGCATTGAGCCGCTCTCACTCTCACTTGCTCCCCCTCCCCTCTCGCATTTCTCCGGACAACTCCTTCATCTTGACCAAACAACAATCAACTTCCCGGGGGAAAAAAACGGGCCATTGTTTTTTTTTTGGCTTCCTCCTACCCCTAAGCAAAGTTAGCGCGGCGCCAGGGGCGCCTCTGGCGGATGTACGGGGAAGGTGCAGATGACGCCGTCTCCCTCCACCACAAAAAATGTGACTCGCACTGCGTTGACAGAGCCACAGGAATGCAAGGTCTCCTTCACGGCGAATACGCGCGTGAGATGAAAGCAGTCCGAAGAGTAGACAGACCACCCAAGGTGGATGTACAATAGCCAATTGATGAGGATAACATTGAAATACCTAGCCTAAATACCCATCACCGTGGAAAATCGAAAATTTTAAACTACTTAACGGCTATAACTGATGTTTTCAGACTTCTGTGTTAGTTCCGATACGGAAAATGAAAAATAAACTTCTTTAGGTTCACTTATCTATTTGAGAAAGCACCGGTTCATCACCCATGGGCGTACCCAGCGAGGGACATTTTTGCTTCTAGGGGGGATAGATGCCCCCCCGCCTCCCCTAGAAGCAAAAATCGGAAAAGTCTTTAAGCAAAATCAGTACTAAATTGAAACGAAAGAATTCAATAAATTTTCTTTAAACCCACGAAAAATGATATGCATAAGTATAAGATATGTAACTAAAATAAAACTTTTTTTTCAAGGAAATAATCTCATCAACTAATATCACAACTTGGTTTGCTCCAAGTTATGATCTTGGGTACGCTCTTGTCATCACCTACTACACCTTTCTCCCTACCATTGCTGATCGAAGACCCATCTAATCAGGGAAATCCACCCAATCTAAGGTCGCTCCTTCCATCCCTCTATCCTTAACTTCCAACTCTTTTCCGAGAGACAGATGTCCTTACTGTCGCATCGGACTCGATACAAAAGGAGATGCACGCATCATAGATGCACCAGACGACGTAACAATGGCATGAAATCCGGGTCGTGTTTTTTCAATTTGAATAGTGAACCTAACAAAGTTTATTTTTTTCAGTTTCCATACTTAAATGCTTATAAGTTTTCTAGAATATATAGAAATTATGATATCTCTCCTCGGCAGGCGTTTGATTAAATAGAAAAATAAATTCAATCGAAATTAAAAACATGTAAAAAAACGCTATCATCAGAGTCGGCCGTATTTCTTCGACACGAAAAGGAAGGAGGTGGGGCATCACGTGATCTGGGTGTTTCCAAATTTGGCCGCATGCGCACAACCCGTTAATTTTTAGTTTTAATATTCATTTTTTAAGAGGCCACCCACAGTAGACGCCCTAGGTAACAGGGTAGTACAGATTTTGGGATCTTGTGATCATTTTAAGCGGCCTTTCATCCCTTCTACGATCCGTCTCGTGCTCAAAGTATCCGCACCAGAATGTTGCAAACTGAGATCGAAAATAAATACGCCGTTTGAGATTCATTTGCTCGACTCACCTCGGATCCCACAATCGCAAATGACTTTCTTCCGTGGGAGCATGACAATGCAAACATATCTTAAAAAGCCGGACGCAAAACAAGCGGAGAACGTAATCGGAAAACTAACGCCAGACCTAAACATAAAAGAGCACTCGAGAATACGACGCAGTATTAAGTCCAACCGCCATTTAATTCCACAATAATGAGACCAGCGATGAAAAAGGGCTCGCATACGAAGAGAGTTCATCCGACACCGGAAATCACAGGTGGAAATCATCTGCACAGCGAAAATCTACGCCAAGAAAATCCATGTAAATTAAAGAAAGGTAAAGAAAATTTGTTGCTTTCAACAAAAATATTGAATTTATTACAGTTACAGAATGCAATACAGGTTCTCTTTTCTGGGTTGCAAGAAAGAAGAACCTGTACTGAAGTAAGCCTTATAGCAATTGTGCATTAATCGCTAACGTCTCTATTTTTTTCACACGAAAGGGATAGAAGAAGGTGAAAGTTTCATAGAGTAACAATAAAAACCATTCACCCCTGAATGAAATGTAAACGTATAGGGAATTGACGCTTTTACTTCAAAACAACAGAAGGCGAATGAAGGAATCGTTGGCGACGGGGAATGGTAAATGGAAAGAGAGGAAAGACGGCAGTGTTTGGAGTGCTAAGTGGCGTCAGGAAAGGGGGAGGGATGGGGGTTGAAGTGGGGTGGAGGGGATGGGAAAGAGGGAGACTTTTCTTGGAAGGAATGACGATCGGTGGCGCGTCCACATCAAAACACACGACGAAGGGTAGACAACACATTGATCCTCAATGGCAAGTGACTGCAGCGAAAAGAAAACACTATTGCTCTTGCACAATCCGAGATTTCAATGACGGACAGAAGCCGCAGACATCTCAAACCTCATCAATGAATGCAATGTCTCAATACGCAAAAATTCCACGGAAGAATTCTTATCGCCCGGATTCTAAACGGTCGCATTCAATTACACTACATGTTAATCAAATCAATTTAATGCGATCTTTAAAATGCACTGAGAATTATGTTTGCAAATGACACTGTACAATATGAAAGGTACGGAAATTACCAGCATTTGGGAAAATTTAACCGTTGAATAATTAAAGACGACACTCATTGCCAAACGCCGCTTATCTGCTCCAATAGTATTAGAATGGAGACACGGAAATAGTTTGTGAAAACATTCGTACAGGCAGTGGCTGTACTCCACTGATAAGAGACTTGGAAAATCGGGAACTCCGACCAAAGCTTTCGAGACCTGGTGCCGGAGGAGGATGCTGCAGATCAAATGGAGGTATAGGGAGAGACAGGATGAAGTGTATCGAATAATAGCAGAAGAAAGGGAATGGTGGAGCTCAGGGATGCCGACTTAGAAAAAATATTGGGGGGCCCAACCCGGGGATCTTTTTCCGGGAAATTTTATAAGTAGTGAGTTACAAGTTTTTTAAGCATTTTAGAAGAGTCATCTACTTTATAACCCTGATAACTCGAATCTCGTTATGTAGACACTCCGGGGAAAATCGACAAGCCTGACGCATTTTTTCCTCGCACCCACAACGAATTTTTGAGGGGGCTCGGGCCCCCTCAGGCCCCATGGAGTCGGTACCAGTGGTGGAGCTGCATACGTCGGAGAGAAGGCCCCTCTGGATAGGTCACGTCATAAGACATAGCGATTACGTGAGAAATATGAATAATGAAAGGAGAATTAGGGAATAATTAAAGGAAGAAGAGATAAGTACTTGCTGCAGAAAAAAAGGAGCCCAGGATAAAGGACGTCGAGGAACTGAAATAAAAACTTACCAGGGAGAAACGGAGGGCCACAGAACACACATCCTATGATTGTACTACAACGTAAATATGCATACATGAAGAATGTGAGCTCCATACCCTCTAAATGTGATGCAGGAATAGCTCTTCTTATAGTTATACGTCCGTTGCGGCACACTGTGACTTCTTTGTCCTCTACACAGAAGTCATCTAAAGCTGGTCACGATGATGGATTCATCAATGATATTTTATTTATCGATCAATTTATTATATTTATCAATTATTTCCAACCTACCGAAAGATCTACTCATGATAACTGCCTTAGTCTTTCAACGAGCATGACTGCAAACATTATATCGACTTACACTCAAGAATGACACCACTTACGCGATGCGACATATAACAATAACAGCCGACGGTTATTAAATCCCCAGTAGCTGTCGCAAGAGGAAATGAAGCGCAAGATAATCAGCCGAAGATCGTAAACTCACCAGCAGCAATTTGGAGAGTGAATTAAACGAGGTTTTTAAGCACATATTAATGAGGTACCAACAGCAACAACACAATGGAGGAGCATAAAACGGATAACGGCCGCACTGGCATAAAACGGACTTCAAAACCGAGAGGGCATAAAGCGTTTTATGCGCGCAGACATAGCGAAGCCGGAAGCGACCAGAGCTATTATCCGTGTGGCGCGCGAGGCTGGCGGTGCCACCCCACAGCTGGACAGTCGGCCGGTGCGAGGGGCGAGTCTTTAATGAGCCGGACATTGCGCGCCGTAAAAGAACGCTCGGCTACCTATCGATTAGGCTTTATGGCTCATTGTTGACTTCTCGTTTGCATAAAAAATTGATCCATTCAAGAGAAGCACTCCGTGAGAAGCAAGGCAAACTCGCAACAAATGTTGTGCCACTCGAAGAAGCCCGTAAAGAAGATTGCGAAGGGAAAGCATAGGCAAGGCACCTGAGGTTAAATGTCTGATTCCCTTCCCGCGAATATTTCAAATAACGATTGCATAGGCTATGCCCCATCGATTCCCTTCAGTAATTAAAGTCTCCAATCCTGGCGGCATACAACGACTCCAAAGCTAAAGCTGATTTATCTAATACAGGTGTACGTTTTTGCAGTGGATATCGGCTATTTCCAAACTGTTATGTCAATATGTGATTGATAAAATTAAGAGACCCTCTTTAAGTGGTGTCAAGAACTGACCGGGAATCTTATTCCCAGGAAATTATCGACAAAATTCTTAAAAATATTATATATTGCAATGATATCACTTCAATTCATTTACATATTGCACCAAAACTCCATAAATTGCACACAAAGTGACAACGAAGAAAAAACTACAAAAAAGTGATCCAAACCTGTCAAAACGAACTCAACATTAAATTCACGGGATAACTTGGTTGATAAGTTATCAACTTTCCGCGCGTAGAGTTAAATTCCACCGCTTTTAGCATGGTTTAGCAATATTATTGATTGACGAGATTACTCATAGGCTAATGTGTCACCCATCTTTTTGTCTTTTACCGGCTCATACCCAATTCCAGTTTCTTACGCCAACAAATCTCGCACACCATGCGTGAACCGCTTGTATTTTCTCAACGTATTCAGTCACCCATAAATGTCAGCAGATGTGATTTCGCACGTGGCATCATCGCCTCCGCTTGCAAGTGACATACACGGCACTAAATATGAGCTATAAATAACCTATCGTTCAATCTCCGAAGTAAATAAATAACAAAGGGAAACTGCACGGTTCTTCAAAACTGCAACGAAGGAATAGAGATTGTTACACCGCTTTTGCATGAATGAGGCTAGGAGCAGCAATAGACTCGGAGGCTGAGTGCCATGATTAGATATTTTGAGAACTTTAAAGCAGATATCTTTCAAAGCGACGCGAGTAACATCATCTTAGAACCGAAATTTACTTCTAAGTTCGACAGGAATGATAAAATGAGAGAGATCATGTAAGGTTATTCGGGCATTACACCGGGTCAGGTTCTCCATCACGATCGACGTATCGATGAACGAGTCGTCCATCACGGCCTGACCCGAACCTGGCGCGGTTAAAGTCCCGAATAACTTTCCAAAATAAGGGAGATGTTGTCGTGTGCCACAAAGTACCCACGAAGTTAGAACGTAGTATTATCTCAGATGTTGGGATCTTTTCATACCTCAGAGGTGGTCGCAACGACATCCTCAACAAGACAATATTATGTAGGGATGGACGGATCCAGTTTTTTTCTCGGATCCGGATTCGGATCGGATCCTTGATTTTTGGAGCCAGATCTTTCGGATCGAATATTTTCGAATCCAAATGCATTTTCAAATTCCTGACGCTGAGATTCCCCCGATGATTGTTCAATCTCTTGGGAAGAGTCACACTATGTGCCAGTCGTATTTTGCCTTTTTTATTTTCCACAGGTGAAATTCTCCTACATAACCTCTGCGAGAGCTTTCAAACAAAACGGTTCATGAGTAGGACAAGAATCGAATGCGACGGCGCATTCGAAGATAGAGTCGGAACTCTTTACACCTTTATGGGGTGTTGCATTCACTGAAGCTATTATTTAAAATTTCGGATCCAGATCTGATGTCCTCCGCGACTTTGGATCCGATGTATCCGATGAAGGGCAATATCCGCGGATATTTAGATCCGAGGTATCCGATCCGACCATCGCTAATATTATGCCGAACGGATAGGTTTAATATTTCGCTTTCTCCCCAGAAAAATAAAGGACTTCAATAGACTAGACGGAACCCAGCAGTCAAATATCGCCAACCGGCCCTTATTTTATACACCAAAGGATGAAGTTCGCCTTGAAAAAATATTTGACTTAGCCGGGATTCGAACCCGGATCTCCTGATTGCCGGTTCGCTCTGAGTGTTCGCTCTGAGAAAATGGCTTGGTGGTGTAACTGGTTCACACGCCTGACCGGCAATCGGGAGATCCAGGTTCGAATCCCGGCTAAGTCAAATATTTTTTCAAGGCGAACTTCATCGTTTGGTGTATTTAACTTAGCACCCGTGCGCGTGACTGCGTACAAAGTCACCTGTTCCTGCAGTCCCTTATTTTATGTTGAGAACGGCTAGTGTGATAACACCGCCCACCAAACGCATATCAAGGAGGCTTGCGGGGTATTACGTCGACGCAGACGTAATTAAGCCTAACAGGGTAAAAATTAAAGCTATAACCATTAAATTGGCTCGAATCAATGTCAGTGTGAACACCTCAAACTAAATATGGCCTACTTTCCTCGTTCTACTTTGCTCCAAGATTCACGCCTTCGCGCAAAATGTTTTTATTTCCCTATTGCTTCAAGAACAAAAAAAAATTCGTCCAATAATACTAAGGGAGAGAGAGTCAAGCACGTGTTTGTGAGGGATCCTCGAGAGAGACTTGTGAAAGCGCCCTGTGGCGCCAGCGACAGCGCCTTTCGCCGGTGAAGGGGAGGAGGTGGAGGCGAGGATCTCCTGAGCCCCCAGTCACGTGGGCACTTCTGCCCGTGTAATGGGAATTTCACCCTCACTCCTGAATATACCCCCTCGCCATGCTGGGGACATGTTTCTCCTTTCAGATGGATAGAACTTGGGGCATCACAATTCAGGAGCGCGGCTGAGAATTAGGGCTTGGGGGGGTTTTATGCGCAGCTAATATTTAAGGGTGTGAGGGTATTGCATACCCGCCAGGGAAAGCTGTAGTTGCTGGAGCCCTCCTCCAGAAAAATGTTAAGATTAATGGTTCAAAATGGTGAGTTATACAGATTTCTGAGGGATATTCGATTAATCCTAACACTATCCTATAATTAATACTAATCCAATTAAATAAAACGGATAAAAATTTCTCTGAGCTCTGGGGGGGTTTGATCCCCCAAACCCCCCCCTCGCTACGCCACTGTCACAATTTACACTGAGGGAATGCCACGGAAAATAGAAATGAGGGAGAAACATAACAATTTGAATGCGATAGTATTGTAGGTTACAAGCAATACTGCTTATGTTGGTCTTGAAAAAGTATTTTAATACGAAGTTGATCCGAAAATACTCAAAATTCTGGAAATATTTATTCTGAAATGCAGCAATGGAATGATAATATTTAAAACGCTTGAAAGAATGAACATCCTTAATAAGGAAATGGGTCAAAGAAGATTGTGAAATACTAAAATGGGGTATTAGACCAATTCTTCCCTCATTGTCAGGCTCAAACAAGCCTGAAAGCATACACCCAAGTAAGGAAAAATGCTGAAGTAGGAACCAAAAGTAAAAGTAATGGGAAGGAAATTGATATTCTACGATACGTTGATGACATTTCCATGTTTGCATGTATACATGGTATGCAAATTATGCATTATGAGATGGAAAGAATTTTTAAGATCAGTAAGGTTGACTAAAAGTGATGGTAATTAATGTCCAAGACCGCAGGGAACCTGTACAGATATGCCTACATGTAGAACATATACATAAATATTATTCAGCTATAAATCTAGTGAAATAGTAGAGAGGGAAATATCCAAAGATAGATTAAAAAGAGATAAAATCTAGCAGCAATAACTTTTCATGGTAAAAATATTCAAATGACCTATAAACACGTTAATAAGCAGAATAAATAAAAAATGAGAGCTGTGAACGTTTATTAGTGGAGTTATAAAATACAAAAATATATCCAGTGATTGTTTCTCTCTTAATGAAGCTAATTAGCACTATTTTGTCAGAATTCTAATGGCGGTTTGTTTAAAAAAATAATTGGACGAATAATTACGTTTCGCGAAGTGAGTTTGCGTCGAAAATACTATAAACTTTATTCATTCTTTTCAACTCTGTATAATTTCATCTTCAGTTCCCAAAATTGTTTATTTGAGGAGATCTATTTAAACGTCTTAATATATAAATTGTTTACATGAGAAACTCTATTTAAAGTTTTTTTTTAATAAATCCACCCTCATAACCCAATTCATATAAAAGTAATTTAAAAACAGTTTAAAAAATAATGGAATGAATAATTACGTTTTCTCGAAGTGAGATTGTGTGGAAAATACAATGAAAAATTATTCATTCTGTTTAACACTGTATAATTTTATCTTCGGTTCCATAAAAATAGTTTATTTGATAATCTTTATTTAAAGTTTTTTTAAATAAATTATTTACTTGAAAAGCTCCATTAAAAGTTATTTTTAAAATATATCCTCCCTCATAACCCGGTTCATGCAAATTTATCTTCGGTTTCTCAAAACTTATTTATTTGCGAAGCTGTATTCAAAGTTTTTATATAAAAATTCAAATAGCTGCTCTCCGCTGCTTTCGCTTCCCTGCCATCGCCCCGCAGAGAAAAAGCTGTTAGCGGAGGGTCAGGGTCGTCGCATTGAGGAAAGTGTACTCATTGTCGGTTCCGCGGTCACAAGCACTCCTCGCGCTCCAAATAAGCCTCGAGACGAAGGCGCCCTTTCGTTCCGCGCAGAGTGCGACCTCTCGCCGAGAGAGGCGCTGTTTGTCTGTCAGACAGAAGACGAACGCCACTTGCGTCTCTCTTCATAACTGTCCCACGACACTCCACGAATACTACTACAGTAGAGGAGGATTCTCAAATCCAGCAACTTGATGGGCTGTCAACCCACCGCGCATTTAATATGGGTTAAAATCGCAACAAGCGTTTTTCACGCGATATTATGAATCGTGTACAGGCGATGAGGAGACTTGAATATCACGGGGAAATTATTAGGGCTGCTAACAGAGATTTATATTCGTGATGATAAAATTATGGCAAAAACATTTTTAATAAATACAAGGTATAATAAAAAACAAACTTTTTTATATTTCCACACATTGTTTATTAAGTATTCTACCGGTTTCCACATTTTCAGGTCATTCATTCAGAACAATCGATTTCCTTTTGACAATGACCAGTAATGGTGGAAATAGGTAGGCTTTTTAATAAATATTTTTGATTCCATCGTGTAACCATATCAAGAAGTGAGCTCGCAAACCATTGACTTAAATTATAAAAAATTAGTTTTTTCCACTTATATATTTAATATTAAATTAATTGCGACCTAAGTTTCGATTAGGATCTTCATCTAAAAGGTACATTAGTGATGGAAAACAGTTATTTTTTTGTCACTAACATTTGGGGAATGTAGAATCGGGAAGGAAAGAGTAAATTTTTGGCTAGGAGGGATTATGGGTCTTGACTTCCAGCAAGTGCTCAAGAAATATTCGGAAGTAGTGTCGAGTTTTAGATAACACTCACGTAGCACCATTCCATGGACGAATTCCCAGGCGCAGCAAAAAAACTGCAGACTATCAAGTTCACGACCAAATGTGATGGCTATCAAAAGAAAACTATAAGCAAATATTAATGCAAAATTAACGGATGTCGCTTTTAAAGCTAGATAGACCGGCGTTGGTCACGTATCTAGACCCGTTTTTACTCGACGGTCGCTATGATGTAAAATTAGTCACCCAATTTTGCACAAAAATATTCTTCATTTCGTGTGAAATTACGCTTATTTATCTCAATAATAGATGTGAAATATTCAATTTACAATATCTTGACGGTTAAAGATTTAAATAATAAGGTGCGGTTTTAAAAAAAGTATAGAATGCTCATTTAGCGATTATATCAATGCTGTGTACGGGACGTAAAAAAATGATATTAGAACACTTTTCAAGTGCGTATTTGGGACAGCTAAGCAAAAGCCGATTATAATTTGTTGAAAACGATTAAATCTGAGAAGTATAAAATATTTAAAAGATTGCAAATTGATTGAATCGGAGAAAAACTGAATGTTCAGAAAAATATTGAAGATAAACGGCAAAAAATTCAAACGTTATGATTTCGAGATTGGTGGAAAACCATGAAAATGACTGATTTGGTCTTTGTAGTGTTTATGCTTGAATAACTCAATTCTTAAACTAACCTCCTTGCAGATTTGTTCACCGGACACGAAAAAGGAGGTGCGGCGGACCCCCAATCCCTTCCCAAGGGCTCCTCCACTCTCCCGCAGCATCACAACAATGACATGGACGTCTCCATCGCGACAGAGCAACAGCCCTGTCTGCTCGCCCGGCTGCAGTTTAATTAGCAGCACACCTCGGCACCCCCTCCAATTAATTATCACTCGCCACGGGTCCTCCTCCACCCCAAGGGCCTCCTCCCCTTCTCACACTCGAAGTTGGTACAAGCCGCAGTAACATCCGCATTCACGGGGCGACATCCCACACCTTAGACCCCCAAATCCTCTCTCCATTGAATGGATGGAATTCGCCCAAATTTCAAGCTGTTTCGCATCCCTCAAGGCACGGTCGACCATTCCGGGCGGAAAACCACTAAATAAAAGACAAAAATACGAGGTAAAGCGTCGATAAACAGTCTTAAATGTCAATGCACAAAGTAATCGAAAAGCAAACGTCGAAAATAGTTTTTAAAACACGTACATAACAGTCATAAGTGTAGAAAATAGCAAAAAGAACTTAAGTTTAAAGATAACCAACAAAGAGATATATGTTTTCAAGTGATGAAATCCTACGCAGGAAAACACTGTGAAAATACGATAATTTACCCATTTTGAACACATAAATTGCCCACCCGAGGTCCAAATTCAAGTTGAAATTCTGTATGAGTACTATATTATTACATTGCTACGACAGATAACTCTATTGATAGTGGTGATAATCTCTTCACTATTTAAGTAACAGACATAATACGATTATGAAGACAATTATTATATTTCAATTTTTATTAAATCAACGTATCTTTTTAAAAGTTCAAACCATATTATTTTACCGAGAATAAAACTGCTTGGTTAGAATGACAAATCAAAAGGTAGCGATTAATTTACTCGTATTAAATATACCGACGCGACACTAAAATTCAAGAATTTCTGAATGAGTACTATATTATTAGATAGCTATAATGGAATACTCTATTGATAATCGTAAGTATTTCTTGACCAATAAAATTTATATGTATCACTTTACACCACAGAATATTTATAAGTATTTACACTCAACTAATCGTCTTAAAAAAAATTACTGAGAAGTTCCTCAGCGAAAAATGTTTGTTGCTAAAAAGATAAATTAGAAGCTATCGATTATTATAAGTTTAAGTATAGCGAAGAGTTCGAAAAGTTTCAGTTATATGCGTCAACTCACAAAAAATCTCCAGGTAACTGTATTTATAGCCCAAGGCCTTAAATAAGCGGTATTAATAACTCGTGGTAATTTGGCAATAATTCGTCTCTGAAGTCTGTGAGCTTAGAAGAATGCATTAATGAGTCCGAATCTGGGTAACACAAGGCATAAAATTACTTGGGGATGATAGTATTTGTCAAAATTACTACAGTACCAAGGTGAAGCTTAGAGGAGTACGTGACGTTCGGTATGCTCGCGAAGGAAGAAAGTAAATAGGAAAATGAACATTTTTCTGCTAAATTCTGTATACGTGCCATGCTCTAAATGGTGCTACCATCCAGCGGCATTATCGTTGCAGAGGCGACAACAAGGCAAATAAGTTTTAAAAACAGTGGGTACAGGATGGGTTTCATGCGTGGTATAGTTTCATTGATTGTTTTTTCATTATTACGACATGTGTTCCATTACTGATAATGTAGTATAAAATTTTCAAAAAGCCATGAAGACTCAAACAATTTTGTAAAAATAAAAAATAAAATCGGCAACTGGCATTGTTTACTTTTTAAAGTTACTGAAACACATCCAACACCTAAAAAATACAAACGATTCGATCGATAGTGAGTAAAAAGTTGCCCACGCAGCGAGAGAAACTTGACAAGGAGTACTCCAGTGTTTTTTTTCCATGGAAACCCTTTTTTCCGATAATTGGCCAAGGAGAATCAACTATTGTAGAGGTAGGTATGACGAATGTCAAACATTGGGAGAGGCAGGATTCTGCCAAGAAAATTCACTCAAACTCTAAAAATCCCAGTTTACATGCAAAACGAATCAATGAATCATTCTTTAAAACTCACTGCTGTGAGATAGTCTAAACTATTAAAAGGCAGCATTGAAAAGAGCACATATTGATGGGATATTGAAAGGAAGGAAGTAATGGTGAGAACCAAATGTAACCGTCTGCGGTCGCCTAATACAGGTTTCACAGTATAACACTTTATGGTTGAACTATTTAACAGTGCCTTCTGTCATTTACGTTAAAAAATCACACGTTTTTTAAAAGAAGAATAAAATCCATTCTTATGATAGTAGGCCAAAATATGATATGCATGTGATGTCTTCCTGCTCCACTGAACATCTCAGGAGTCCTAGAATATGTAAATAAAACTTTATATTAATTTAGCTGGTGATAAAAAACAAGAGGACTGATACCGTCTGTTTGGGAGAATGTCATTGAACTTCCTGATCACGAGTTGTTTTTGCAGTATTAATGAATATCTCATGTTGCGAGTAATGTAAACCTTATACCTTACTTCCTATTTCATACCATTATCACCTCATTCCTTCTTTTAACATGTCCTACAGGGTTACTTTGCACTTCTATTTAGTACAGTGTCTTTTGAAAAAAGATCTGAGGTTTTCTCGGCGTATGATGATGTTGAAGTTGTTTCGGGTTTCCCACCGGGTGAGGTTCTCCATCTCTGCCATCGAAACGTCGGCAGAGATCAGAGTCGGCAATCACACCCGGGGCGAAACCCGAAACAACTTCAATATCTTTTGAACAAGTCAAATATTATTAATCTCATCGCTACTTCTAATGCATACACCTCCACGAAAAAACAATCCTCGGATAATTAACATATTGAGGGCATCTATGAAATCGAGATGATCGCGCAAATGATGTACGGTTTACAATGGATAAAGACAAAAAGACCGCCGCCGACGTCGTACCCCGCAGAAATGGCTTCCTTCGCCAGCCATGAAGAGGGAACTGTTATTCGCAGTGTCCGCCTTGCACGCTTGTTTGATCTCATGAATCATTTCCTCTGGGCGCTGGTTAGGCCCACCATGTTGGGCAAATTTCGAGGTGGAAGCCGCAGTGAGTGCCAACAGCAGTTTTATACTTCTTCTATTGCTATTAGAAAATTACGCAGATTTACATACACAACGAAAACTATTATCATTGCATGACTCTTCCTGTGATCACAAATGCTTCCTCCAATTGACAAAAAGAACTGAAATTCGATATTCCCATCCATCCAAGACATATTTATTTCTCTGAACATATTTTATCACTCGGATGCCAAGTGATAAAATATACATCAACACATCATCTCTTGAAGAATATAGAAACTGAGCCGTGGAAGCAAGACTTCAAAAGTTAAGGGGGAAAAAAGGTCAGCATCATTTAGTTATCCAGCAAAATTCTCTTCGCTGGATGCTTCGGTTTCCCAGAGTTCAGGCTTAACCCCTTGGCGCTGTAATGACGAGTCTAGCTCGTCATGAACTTTCGATGCCAAACCGCGCAATGACGAGTGTATCTCGTCATCGGATTTTCATAATTTTAGCACTATTTTGAGGAACAATATAACTATTTTGAATGCTTAAAAATGTTACAACATACATATTATGCATAAATAATTCATATTTTATTTCTCGGTTCTACGTTGATTACAAATAACGACATAGCATTTCATTGCCTACCACTTGAAAAAGGACCACTGAAAAAATAAAAAGAGAATAGGAGCACGATATTCGGAAAATAAATCGAAGGGGTTAAGCGGGAGCGAGGCCATGGCAAAAAATTGAATTAATCCTACCGAAAAAAAAACAAAGATGTAAATGCTAACTTCTTCAAGATAAATTAGAGATTACGGTCGGAAAGTGATAGAAATACTTGTTTAATTCTTGAAGGTTTTTTTTTGTAAACTTTTTCAAAAGCTCATTAGGATTGAGTTATTTAGATTTTGCATTTTTGGCTTTATCTCGCACTTATGGTCGCCATTCTTTCCCCCGGAAGTCGAGAGAGAGGAATGAAAGCTTACGCGGTAACCGAATCCGCGACATCATCGGCGGCACAAAAAAAAACAAGACGTCCCATTAGCGCCCAACGATTTAACAGTCGTCCCAGCTAGAGTGGTCGAGCCTCTGCCGCGCGATTAACTTCGCATCTGTCACCGCTACGAACCGCCTCCATCCAAGCGGTCACGCTTCGACCTCAAGGCGAGGGCGGGGGGAGAAGAGAGTGAACGCACTAAGGACCCAGCCATTTATTCACACTATATCCGCCGACCCATAAGGAATCAATGGCGCGGAGGCCGCGAGAGCGTAGCACGTCCCTCCGCCATTGTCATGGCGACCGCGAGCGACAGGACACAGCCTTTCGAGAGAAGCCTTCTCCTCTTTAGATACTCCTTCGCTTCTCGTCATGCAAGCGCGCCTCTTCTCATTAGCATTGGCTCGGCGTCCCACAACGCTCGTGCAAACACTAATCGGCCCACGCCATAAAACCGGCGGCATCCGTCTCCGCATCACAAACACACACAACCGAGAAGCGACTCCACAGAGAGAGAGAGAGAGAGAGAGGAATTTTTCGCGATGGCAACGATGACTCAAAGTGAAAATGGAATTCTTCGATAGCTTGTGAGCCAACTTTGAGGAACTTTGCACTCGTGGCGTAAAATCATATCATTAGTTGAAAAACCGCAGATAACCATTGTTAAACATAAAATGGTGGGGATTACCTTCAAGAAAATGTCGGAAGGTATTCTTAGAAAATCAACGGGTGTGTGGCGAAAACTTAAATATGACTTCACAACTATTAAAGCATTGTTTTACTGTCTAAAGTAAGTTCTATATAATGACCATTTCACCTGCCTGACGTGCGTCATTAAGTGTGTGATTTATCAAAAAAAATATCCAGCCTCTTTTTGTTCACTCAATCACATGGAAGAAGTGGGAGTTTTGTGTTGGGGGGTCAAGCAATCTTGTAAGGGGTTTAGGGGATATGGAGCATTCCCCAGTGAAACAGTGAAGGGGGTATTCCATAATCCTAAAGGGTTCTTTTTGTTGAAAATTTCTTGGAAAATTTGTGTACATTAGTCTCTAAAAACAACATTTTAAGTACTATCTAAGACTAAAATTTATTTAAACTTTTCATATTTTTGTCCTCATTGTACTTGAATTTACAGGCATCGTACTTTTTTCGGGCAAATCACGATTAAAACTGGGGGGCCACGTTATCCCTGGCACCCCCAAAACTCCGTCCATGCTAATTTATCGTCTTCTTTTCATCCTGTGTCACCGCACCTTTCCCGTAAAATTGAATTTTGGGCGCCTGTACTCTTTTCTTTCTCGATTCCTCAGATTCCGCATAATTCTACTCCAAGGTATGCAGCAGTACAATCGAGGGCATAATTCTCCCCGCTTTCAGCATCCAGTCAATGAGGGTTCCCAGGATCCTCAGTCAGTTTCTTTTTTCCATCAGAAGAAGCCTTGCATTCGCTTTTCTTCTGAACAGCCCTTAAAATGTTTCTTCGCAACAAAACCTTATTTTATTCTCACTGATTTTTCTCTCTACTTTCTTTTTCCTTCATCTTATTATTTTTTAGTATTGTTTGACCTTTGCTTGCACCTTTGCGGTAACTTGTTTATTCAAAGGAATGGTTCGCGAGTTCTCTTCGCTGATGGTGACAAAAATAAAGTTCTTTATATTCCACATAGTATTTACTAAAAATTATACCGGTTTCTCACTTTTCAGATCATAATCATGAAAAGTCAAAGAATAAAAAAATGTTACACCAGGCCCGTTAAACCTTGATGATGTCGTCAAAAGGTAGAAACCGGTCGAGTTTTAATAAACACTGAGTGAAATATTACAAAGTTTATTTATAATAGTATCCTATTATTTAATATTTCTTTAACCTAGCATTGAAATGATGTACTAATTAAAAGATCGTTGGATAGGTTTAGCTTTCTGTGGGGTCTTTCACCTCATGGGCATATTTTTTTATCACGTGTGTCATTCTGATCGACTAGAGTGTATGCGGAAATTCTGTTGCGTGCTGATATTAAGTCACCCCCTGCCAAACACCCAAAGGTGTATTTGCATTTAATCTACATCCGTTTGTCAACTATCGAGCGAGAAGCCATTCTGCCGAGCAGGCAGGCCAATAATTCGATAATATTTACGATTTCAATCGGTATCATTATAATTTTATTTATTTATTTTAATTAATAAATCTAAATTAATTTCATTTTTAATATTTAATTTTAACTATAATATCGTTAAACTTTTTCAATCCGTACCATTATGAGAAGCCAAGCTATTGGAGCCCTCAGCTGTTTGAAAAATGGCAGCAGCCTTTCGCTGAGCCCGCCTCTCACAGTTGGGGACCTCTACTTCTTCTTCGATCGCTCCATTCGTGAGGAATGCCAATTTGGACATTAAAATTTGAAAGCTCTTACATATTTTATTAACGGTTGATCTGGAAGTTTTACGAGTAATTTCTACCTACGCCAATATCGGCATTGCGATAACTGGTGGCCATGAATGACACGAGGAGAATAATCTGAAAATTTCATGGCTCTACCTTGAGAAGTTTATAGACTGCGCATTGATGAACGAACGATTCAGTCATTCAGCACACTTTGCCTTCCGTAAGAGATAGTTGTGGCAGAGCCCTGAATTAGCTCCGATTCGTCAAGCGTTTAGTGGGAAGGTTTTCGGACGACAAAGTGGAAAAGAAGTTCTACTTCACAGTCGTTAGGCCGCGCCTACAATACTCGGTGAGCTTAAGGGAGAAAGATAAAATCCAGCGGAGAAAGGTCCAATCCAGGAACTACATCAAATACGAAAGAAAGTTACGCTCAAGGTAGCATGGAGGCGTAGCAATTAGAATTTAATATCTTTTAGTGCGACGTAAAAAAATGATTTTAGAATCCGACTATATTTCAAGGTCCGACAGAAACGATAAAATAAGAAAGGTATTTGGTCGACCGGATAGGGATAGGAATTCGTTTATGCCCGAAAAGTAACAACTTAACACTAAAATTTCATTGATACTATGTGGGACTCAGCAGTCAAACACCTCCACGGCGCAATTTCTTTTCATTTCTTTCCGTACACGGCAGGACGTCTTACATCCCATGCCACACGCCTATTAAGGCGGCTTGTGTAGTGACCTAGATATTTCTAAAAATTCAGCTGTAAATGTAAAATGCAATATCGACTGATATAAATTCCTTTTACGATTGTAGAATTTAAAGAACTAACCACTACTAAATCAATATCTATAATAAATGGTTAGACGCATAACTCACTAAAAAAACTAAAACTAATAGAAAACCTGTGATGAAAATGTCAACTTCTCTCATCCCTATCACTCCCGCGAAAGAAGAATCGAAGAAAGTAACTTAATTGAAAATTTCATCATGCAAATTAGGAACGATACTGATGGGAATCATATTGTGTTTTTGTAATTGCTGAACACTTGGTCGATTATTTTCTCTGAGCAAATGAGGCAAATTCGGAGCATGCATGTTGACCCATAACGCAAAGGGCTGCAATTTTTTTTTGAGGGATAAACGTGACAAAATTTTAAGGATAAGAGAAAAATTTAAATCTTTGCCAACGGTGACAAAACAATCATTTTTCCTAGTCCTTCATTAAATTTTAGCCATGTTTCTGATTTGGAGGTGAATGTTTACATGTAAGTAGTTGACAAAGTGGTGGTGGCGGGTGTGATGGTTAATTTGATTGGAAACTTAAAATTAATGACGAATCTATCAGCTGTTCGATAAGAAATTGTGAAATAAAGTGACGCTATAACGAAATCCTGATCTCTCCCAAGTCACAACAAATTTTCAAAAAATATATTTGATCTCGGCCACTCCCAGGCCGGAGAATAACTCGCCTAAACGATTCCCTTCCTCAACGACTCTATTCCTTCTTCCTCCATAGAAAACCGTATATTAACGCCATCGTGAACAGAAAGAAGTTGTATGACACTTGAGAATGTTACGAGAGAATGAGACGTGAGTGTTGAAACAGGTCGAGGTCCACCGAATAAGGAGTTGAGTGGAATTTACAAAGATTAAACACTTATTGTCTACTGCACTTCACTCACATCCATGAATAAGGAATTTTTCTGACGGTAGGAGTTGAAAGGATAAAAAATTTGCTTTTTCCACATGGTGCTTTATTTTTTCCTTCAAAATATATCATATTAATGATATTTTTCCTACATATACGGGGAAAAATAAATCACCAGGTGGGAAAAGTAAAGTTTTTATTCCTCCAGCTTCTACGATAAAGGATTTCCACAAAGTCAGAGCCGCTACTATTACTAATTTTCGCGACGGATTAAATGACGAGGAGAATTTTGATCCATTTCCGCAGAGGATTTGTCCTCGAGTTTTGACCCACGCGGCCACCACTTGCTTTGAAAACACAATCTCGAAGTCGTTCAATTTTGGGTCAATTCTGAGTTAATTTTTTATACCCGAGTGAAGAAAAATATAACTATAAGCCAATGCTCGAGGCCATCCTCTAAAAAAAACGGACAGAAATGATCTGAACGGAAGCTAAGCTAGCAGAGGAACGTAATTAGCTTTGGATGAGTCACCCGTGTGATGCTAAGGAACAAAATCCTTAGAAAATTAGAATTTTGCTGATGTTTCTTTTTGCATCGAAGCCATACGATTGAATACCTGCCGATCAATCATTTTCCATAACAAAACAAGTTAGGAAGCTTTCTAATGCTCTCTTGGACTCTAGCTTAGGCACTCCTTTGAATATCACGCGCATGCCTATCACGCAACACTCTTTCGGAATAGTCTCAAGGCTAAAGAAGAAGATGAGAATGGAAGTTCTTAGCCGGCAAACGATGTTAATGAAGATACCCCTGGTTCTAAACAATACAAGGGCAGCGGCTGCTGCCAACATTTCAATGACCACCTACACCATTGTAATCACGGATAATCTGACGACTCTCATCAATTATTACGATAGCATGTGTGCCGCGGGGGGAGGCGTTCTAGGGGGCTTCAGTCCCCCCGGATTTCCCTGGCTGCGACTACCCGCGATGCATCCGCTCAGGAGACCACTAGCCCAGGGGAACATATCCTCTGACACTACATTTTTTAATGTAGTTACATTTTAAAACGTCTGCCGGTATCCAACGATTAATGTAACTTTCAGCATTATTCATATCAAATATTTAGCCGAATTAATAAAGTATATGGTTCTCCGATGAGAGCGAATTGGCAACAAAATATCAGATTCGGCAACCCTCATTCCACCCTAGCTATCCTTAATTGTTGGAACAACATAAATGTTCTTCATCGCAGATAGATACCGTTAACTACTATCAGCGCAGAAATTGAATGCACTCGAGTTTGGAAAATAATAGCTATATGACCGAATGGGGCAATGAAAAATTAAAATACATTATAATTTTCCTTTTGTTTGCGTTGTTTTATTCTTAAATTAAACTTAAGAACTGCATCTTAAATAGTATACATCCGAGTTGTAGCCAGTGGCGGATTAACGGAATACATTTAGAATTCAGAATGGAAAATGAAATTTATTATTCCGGGAAAAGTTTGTCCCTTAGGAACACATATGATTATAAGATAATTAGAGCCAAAAATATTACATACAATATGAAGGTTTAAATGAAACATCGATGTCACAGAATGTGACTTAATGTATGAAAAAATAAAAAAGTATATTTATTTAGTTTCTTTTTTATTTTTGGCCGTGATTGTCGTCCCCCCATTATTTTCGCTAAACCTGAAAATTGACTCTTTACGGTGGATCTCCAATAAAAATTCTTATCTCATCAGCTTAGGAAACAATGTTCTACGCTTATTGATGAATATTCAAAACCTACTCGTCTACGCATATCAGACCCCAGAAGATAATGGCTGGCCGGTTTTGGATACCACCACAGCCCAGTGGAAAGGCAAGAACCGCCGTAAAGTGGTCCCAAATCGAAAATTGCCGGACTTAAGTCCAAAAGAGCAATTTTTTGAGATAGCTTTTTGAAAATTTGAAAAAAATACGCACAAATGGCTGGTGTTCAATAAATGGTAAGCCATTTCTCATAGTTATTACTAATTACATATACACAGAGACTCAAACACGATCAAGTTTTTAAAGAAGACTTCATCAAAACTCCATTTAGCTGTAAGTATACATTTATTCTAGGAGTTTGGTTTCCGATGAAGTGGTGTTGCGGCTGTGTTCTAGTGAAAACCAAACTGGCTGTCAATATGCATTTATTAGAGGAAGGGCGCTACTGGAAATACCCGCTAAATACAGTCAGCGGCAGCTTGAGGTCATGAAACCTTTTCCAGGAACCCTCCTCGGGGAGTGGAGGTAGACAGTGGATACGAAACCCTCGGGCGGGCTCGCTAGGTTACACTCCTGGGCAGAGGTCTGGAAGCGTTAGCTTATCAGCTCTGCACCGCAGAAGGGGGAGAACAGGAAGGAGAAGGGAAGGAGGCGCCGCCGCGATAGGAGCCCGACGACGCCTACTGGGAGGGGATAGGGAAGGAAGGCAAGGGACGAGGAATCCCCCACCGTCACAAAGGCGGGCGGGTCCTACCACTTGCGGAACCTGGAAAATCTTTACTGTGACAGCGATTTTAGAGGATTATCCTATGAGGAAGAATAATATAACGATCAAATCGCTAGATAGTGGAGGCAGACAAAGAGAATGAGGGCTTAAGGGGAGCCCTTCATGGATACAACACACCGGGGCCGGGAACCAAGTCAGAGACTTATACGCCCAATCAACCGGGGAGGGGGAGGAGAGGAAGGAAAAAGGAAAGAGGCGCCGCCGCGATAGGTGCCCGACGACGCACCTGGGATAAGGATAGGAGCGGAAGGAACGGGACGGGGAAAAACAGCCTAACGCTACAGAGGCGAAAAGGGCCTAACTAAATGGAGGCAGACATTGTGGTTCGCGTTGAGGGAGGAGAGGGTCAGGGGACAGAAGGGAATCTAAAATGCTGTCCTCCCACGATAAAAATGCATGGTACCCGCAGAATCCCCATTCTTTCTCAAGAGTTGAAATATTTTCATAAGCATGATAGAAACTACAAAATGGTAATGTCCACACTTTAATATTTCCTTGAAAATGACATAGAATTTCGAAACTACGGTCGGTAGTTTAGTTTGGTATTGAAGCGTGGAAATTGCCACTAGAAGTTTTTATCAGGGATACATCGCACTTACACCAAGTCGAGACTGAAACGATTTTAGACTTCCATAATGTGCAACGTGATTCATTGATTTATCCAAAGAAAAACCAATTTACCGCATAAAATCAACTGATTTGGATGTTACGTTTTGGTGGAACGATGAAATTTTCATGGTGAATCAAAACCGAGTATTGTTCCACAAACGTTATTCTTGATAATGACGGTATAGACGTCGAAACTAGTTGACAGCTAGTATTAAAAACTTTGTGGAACAGTACTGGGTTTTGTTTCACCATGAAAATTTACCGCAGTTACGCGTGCAATGATCCACTCTCTAATCAAAAACCCAATACAAATCTACGTTGCATAGTACTTATATATCAGCTATTAATCCCATAGGTTGAAAAAGTTGAATTCAACAAGTTGATGTCCACACCATCAACCTAAATGAATCGCGGTATTTCGATGCCCCGGGACACACGATAGGGAAATGGAGTTTATTTTCGGCACCGCATACTTTTTTCAGATGTTTTCACTTAATAATCTAGAATTATTTTTATTTTTTTACTCTGACGAAGTATCCCATTGACGTTTTTACGAATGAGGATTATTTATTCTACTTCAAGTAAAAATTTTCCCGAAAAAAGGTTCTGTAATTTTGCGACGTAAAATTACTCAAATATTCTCAAAAATTCTGAAACTTGCGCAAAGTGATATAATGTACTCTGTCAATAAATTTTAATGCATTTTATTTATTTTATTTTTGGAAATTTGGTTGTGTTCGAGCCTCTATTTGAGTATTTAGGCAATGGGTAAACGTATGAAAAATTACGCACTATTTCTTTATCACCGATCATTTGTGCCAATTTTTTCAAAGTTTCAATAAGCTATCTTTAATATCCCGGACATTTTTTCCGGCGAATTTGGACTAGGACCCCCCCTCCCAAGACAACGACCTTAATCCGCCCCTGGTTGTAACGAAAAAAGTGCCAGTATTTGATGGTGTTTGAGTGGAGCACCGAATAACTAGTTACCCATAACTCGGCAATGCATCATTTTATCGCCATCAGACTTAATAGGAACTCAACTTATTTACAAATTCTGCTGGTTTCATTCACAAGGCTGTTTATCATTCACGTAAAATGTGGGCAAAACAGGACTGAGGAGTCGTAGAGCTTCGTCCCACCGCGTTCTCTCAACCCACTTCGCCCATCCCGAGAGTTTCTCCTTGAAGGGGAGGGTCCTGCAACTGAAGAGCTGCGAACGCCACAATAAACCTCTCAATCCGAAAACCCACTCAGGAATTCCATTTCAAATCGCTCGTTAATCTTCTGCTTAGTCCACTTCGATAGTTTCCATTGAGTGACGAATACCAGAGAAGAATTCGTGGAAAATAGCTAGCGGAATGGGCAGTGAAAGAAAGCAAAACAGATGACCTCATACCGAGTGCGCATGCGCCGTAGCTTATGGCCGATAATATCTGAAACGATGCCTGTAATGATACATGCTTCGGATTCTAATAGGTATTTCCAAAATATACCAGACCTATTTTAATCGTGACAGCCCTTCACTTCTTCATTCAACTATCAATCAATCATTGCTGTTACAATCAACTAATACGAAAAATAAGAATGATAATGTGCAAATCTTCTCGTAATGGAAAAAAAATTGATGAGATCAGTGGAACTTAGTAGAAATGTTTATCATTCATATTGGAGTAATCAAAACTTAGTATTTCCTCAGAAATTTTTCTTTAATACGCGCAACGCGTTCCATCACACTGAAGCATAGTCATGTGCGCCGCCATAAAGCAAGTCAGGGGTGATCGTTGAATAGATGTGGGGTTAACGGAGGGATGTAGAGCAGGTCGGAATTATATTAAATTATGTTATAAAAGTGGCTTTTCACGTCAACAGTTTTTCTTAAATAATGTATTCATGGTATTTGTTAAAATTTAAATGCCTTTGGAATGCTTCACGAAAGTACCAAGTTACAGTTAAACATACTGAAAAACTAAATTATGTACGTACTTTGTAGGCACATAATGTAGTTTGTGTGACTTGTTGTGAATTGTTGTGTACAGTGATTTTAGCCCCATAATTTTTCCATCCTCCCCCCTACTCACATTCCCCACAGGAGTTGCGTGTCCTCAATTTCGCAGAAACGGATCCCTGACCTTAAAGGTCATCTTCCAACCCATCCCATCTCACTCCATTGACATCTCGTCCATATACCTACGCACATACGTATATACCTACACACTGCACTAGGGCAGCGTAGATTACTATGCCACAACGGCAAAAAACGGGTATAGTCTTATTGCATATGTTAGGACGAGAGAATATCTGGTGAAGCAGCACATTGGCAGAGGTTGAAGGGGTTTGAGAGAGGGATTTCCATCCCTACCTTCCCTCGTGGGTCCTTCGAGGAATAAATGAGAGAGTTGTGTGCCACATAGCATTGATCCAACCCTCGGAAAAACACATTCAGCGAATTTATGCCACAACAAAGTGGCGAAGTTATTCCCGAAGACATATTTGCAAGGCAAAACTCAAAAATTCTGCGACAAAACTTGCGCTTCGACATTCAGGAGGACGAGAATTTTTTTTCTGAATTTCCATTTGGGCGGAAAAATTATTTCCAAAAGGAACGCTCGATCGGGATTCCATCAAGTGAGGCGCGCTTCTCTCTCTCTCAAAAAAGCCAAAGAAGAGAATTCCTGAGAATATAGTTTCCCTCTCTTGCGTTTCAGCTGCCACTGCTCCCACGACCTTCTGTCATTCCATATTCCCTCCGAATTCCGCCTTCGAAAAACATTGTGCATGTTTAATTCTATCGAAAAATGGCCACCAGTCATCGTAGTATCGATATTGACGTAGGTATCAATTACTCGGAAAACAGACATATCAGTCACTAATAAAATATGTGATAGCTTTCAAATGTTATTGTCCAAATTGACATTCCTCACGAATTGGACATTCGAAGAAGAAGTAGAGGTTCCCAATAGAGAGAGGCGGGCATAGCGAGAGGCTGCTGTCACTTTTCCTTCAGCTCACGGCTCCGATATAATGGCGGCTTAAAATAATACGACCGAAATCATATCGAATTTCTGGCCTACCTGCTAGCCGTAATGGCTTCTCGTTGGATAATAGACATACATTTCTAGATTTAAAGTAAAAATAAAATAATTATCAGGCATAAAATAGGCCTTAAAAGATAAGTAATTGGGATAGGTCCTTGCCGAAGTACTCCAGAGGATATGAAAAAGAAAAACATAATTGAGTGGGTTGGAAGCCGAGGAGTACAAGCGATTTTTTTTCTCAACAAAGTTAGGTGAAGTTAATTGTTATAATAAGTATACAAAAACCTGGTTGCCAAGGGAAACGAGTGAGTCTTTGCTCTGTGCGGACATCGAGTGGAAAATCAAATGCACTACTAAGTATCTAATTGATCTCGTTTGTTTTCTATACCTAATTTCTGTGCCTAACTCTGCATAGAAAAGAGAAATCACTTGTACCCCTTGACTTCCAACCCACTCAATTAATGTAAAAATTGTGAGAAGTTTTAAACTAAAATACAGAAGCAGTCGACCATACATTATGACTTCAATTCCTCAACCAAGGTCATAAGTTCCACTCATATTTTTACAAAAGTGAAAAAAAGCATGATGTAGCATTTATTATTACAAAAATTCCTCAAATATGGATTTCAAAGAAATAGATCGCATTTTCTCGCTGAGATACAGGTAATACGGGAAGCAGAGCATTTCTTATAGAGTAATTATACCTAAACTCGACAAACAACTTGAATTAAAAGGCTGATACACATTCAATAGACCTTCCTTCAATCACTCCATATATTTTTAAACATCTATCGCTTAAAAACGACGAAAAAACGTCAGGATAATTATCACCTCCTCTTCAAGAAAAATGAAAAATAGCGTATACATAATCGAATAGGAGTTGAAAGTGCTCAACCAATAAAATAGCCTCTCTCAATAAAGAGGCAGAAAAGACAACCGCGCGCGGCACTACGCGGAACTACCTCCCTGACCTCCTCGGTCAGCCGAGAGCACTGCGTCGCCATGACTACAAGACCCTTAACTGAGGAGGAATAGCGCTTGCATCATCGTTATCGGCGGGGGTTCGTCAACAAGCGATGCGGCAATCCACCCTTATTCCTCATTGCGACACACGCATGGCATCTCTGTCTCGCGTTGAAATCGGAAGTTACTGCGACCTCGCGAGGCTAGGCTGGAGACGAAATGTTTATGAAGTCTCGCTCACAGAACAGCTTAACTTGGCGCAAGTTGACTTGTATCAATCGTGAAATGGATGCAAGATTACTATGAGTGGCTCATGTGGTCGTCGATGGGCATTATTATTTTCACTCCTACTGGACCTACCTTCTAGAGACATTTGATATTTATTTCAATTATCGACCATTCCAAATCATGCTACGACAATTAAAGATGCTGTGAACTAGTCGCCGCAAATCTTAAGTTCTCCATTAATACGCCACGTTAAGTTGTTGTGGAAGAAGCTTAACGTCTTTTTCACCCTGCACTTTTTGAAAGGGTTAGAAAGTGGAGAAAGAAAGGGGGGTGGCTCACGCAGACCCTAAATCGCTACCGTACGGAAGGCAATAATTTGTTGTCACCTAATAATATGATAAAGAAAAAAAAATAAGTTGCCGTCTAACTCTTAATGAGTAGGGACTTCGGTAGAGTTCTCGTTCATTTACAAGTCGTTCAGGAAGAACCTTTAACTGAGGGAAGGATTCATTCAGAAAAGTGAAGAGGAATGAAGTATGCGAGGTCGGGGAAAAGTTGAGACGCGGTGACCTGCTCTTCACCAAATCGTGACGTCACCAACTTATATGCGGACTGGTAAATGCCGTTGATATTTCATAGGGAACAGCTAGAGAGGCATGCGACGGAAGGAATGAATGGTAATGTACGAATTTCATTGATTTTCTCACTCTCGCAATCGAAAATTAAATAAAATTAGCGAACGATCCATTTAGATTGTCTTGAAATGATGAAACCTCCAACACAATTAGGACAGATTAGGCGCGGAAGAAACGGGAAAATTGATTTTCATCGAGAAAGGGATGACCAAACCATGAGTAAGTGAAGCTCCAAAGGCTGTTTATTCTCTATATACGGTGATCAACAGAGTAATAGGAATTAACTCGACCTCGCGGGCTTGCGCTCCAGAGGCCGTGTCTACAAGTCGGAGCACATTTTCTTCCGCACCCTCAGAAGGCGCTGGATTTAAGGTAAGGTTGATGGAATGAGACTCTCGATGTGATAGGCACTAATGCTTGATTTCGGCCGGAACACGCCCGAACGGCGTTCCGGCACCTCTCAGGATAAATTGGGTACTAATAATAATAATTCGAAAGTACCGTAAATAAAAGGAAAAGTTTTAAAAATTACATCGTTTTTTATACTTGGTAAAACATGATTCCTCATTGTATTTTTTTCAAATTTAAAAATATCAAAAGTTTTAGTTTATTTGATAATCGAGTGTGGATGAAATGTGTGTATTTGGGTACGTGCTCCGATACCTAATATTTTATAAATTGAGCACTAATAGGGACAACTAATCTCCCAGGATCAGGGATTTGTATAGTATTTCGCTGAATTCCCGTATTCAACATTAAAGTAGGATCACGCCATAGATTTCTCCAAGTACGGGTTATGATTGGGAATTCAACAAGTGACCGCGTATGGAAACGGAAAATTTAAAAATTCTCACTTCCACTGGAACAGTTCAGTTCCATCGTGTCATTGCCATTGTCTCGAGTAATTAATGCCTGATAAAATATTTCAGGGTCTCCCGGAGACTGTGTGAGTATGCAGGTTTTGGGGTACGCCGGGTCACAATCTCCATTTTGCCGACGTTTCAACACTCCAGTAGAGTGTCGACTTCAGGGTAGGGGCGAGCAGAGAACGACTCACCTCTGATCTCAAGACGACACTCAACTAGAGTGTGGATGCGTCGGCAAAATGGAGATTGTGACCCGATGTATCCGAGAACCTGCACACAAATGAATGACTCTTGGAACGTTTCAATTGAAGATCCAATAGCTCTCTGACTGCGTTCATTCGGATTCACAGATTAACCCCCAAGGAGAGGTATGATAACTCACCTTGGATAGGCGCAGAGGCACGTGAAATTTCACACATTTAGCCTAGAGGTCGTGTTCTTTTACCTTGGTCACTTCGCACCAAGAGTGTACGGTATAAATCGATATGTTAACCAAGTTTGATAAACCGGTCAATATTTACCGGCCTATTTACAAAATACTCATAGGTACCCGGTAATATTTCTCATACCAACAAATTGGACAGCAATGTTCAGCCAACAAAAACGGTCAAGAGAAAAAAAAATCCTCCTGGACCGGGAATGGAACCACGGACCCTCCGCCGTTCCACCATTCTACCTGTCTTTCAATGAGTTTTTTTCATCAGACCATCGTGGTTTATAGTAACTAGTTTACAGTAACTCAGTCTACTTCTCAAGGTTTTAAAACGACTTCTATTACCAACAAATTGTGGTTGTAATAGAGCCTAGCGGGTTGTCTTAATTCGTCAAATGTGACGGCGGACCGAAAAAATTACTCCTCCCACATAAAGCACGATGCCACGAAAAGTGTAGAAGTAATTTCAGCCTGAGGAATACTTTCTCATGTTTCTGAGTATCTGTCTCCGTGGAAGCATTGATCAAATAGTCGCCTAATCACAAGTTTTTATCCAGTTGACCTCAGCGGAAAATATGGTGTCTCACGGATAGCACAGAATAGCGTGTCCAACCCTTTTTTTTTGACTAAGAAAAAAGGAACAGCAAGATGATATGGCATCCACTTCTAGGAAATATCCATTTGACCTCTCCGACAGACGAGGTCAGGTGCCTAAAAGCACGGTGGAAGAAAAGGAAAGTGGTGTGATGGGTTTAATGCTCTAGGAAAATAGCCCCAGTCACGATATGTTGGACACCAAGTCCTGGATCTACCGTAATGAGTGCCCGGAGCCCATAATCACGATTAGAGAAGCATTTATAAGTAGGAGAAAATAAGGTAGGTCGCAAGAAGGTTAACAGAAACGCGGAAGCGATAGTTTATTATCTTTCGAAATAACAAACTACTACATTTGTCACCACAGAGGAGGCAAGTTCAAGGAGAGTCATGGTGGCCGACACAAAATTACGTTGACGTGCATCTAAAGCAAAAGATGCTTTTTATGAATCAGAGTTGAGTTCCACGCGGGAATGGAGTCCCCTGAAATGAGACTAAAAATATATAGGAAGTTTTCCTCCATCAATAACTGTCCGTTTCACCAAAGAAATTCGAGTACCACATTTAATAAACACCCAGTTACTATGATCACCCAAAAGGATAGTTACCAAATGCAGAATTTTCGAGCATTATCGTGGTGGGGGCTGTCGATTATAAAAATCTACTTGGGGCATAGTAAAGAATAAATTCCACTCCTGGTAGAACAAAACTTACGGTTAGATTAATTGATGACATGGTACTTGAAAATAAGTTTTCCTACATTGCTCACGATAGTGTTGAAGGTATCGCTCACAGGTATCTGACTTAAAGCGACGACGAACAGCGTATGCAGGTATGGAAAAAACGCAGACATGGGTGCAAAAACACCTGTGAAATTTTCTCTTTAGGGTAATCCCAGTGTCACTTCTAACAAAGTGATGTTTGGTGTATCCTAAATGCACGTAGACGTTCCGGGCCGTCAAAATGTCACGCTATTGCTGACTTGATACGAGCCTTAGACCTTTTAGAAACATAATTGACTTGTAAACGCCACCTTAAAAATCCATCCTATCCATTTATTGTCTCCTTCTTCATTTATCCTCCGTTTTTTTGGGTGTTAGGCAGCATTAATTAATATAATCTGAGTGTACAGGTTAGGAAAATGAAATTCAAAAATGCTTGCCGACGTTTCGATATTATCTTATATCTTCATCAGGGTTAAGAATAATGTTTACAAAAAAGTAATACATGAAGGCATGAACGATTTTTGCAATGATTTTTTACAGCAATAACATAAAAACGATAAAAAGAATGCTATTGTGCATAAATGAGAAAGAAAAGATAAGAATTTTGACATATCTTATTTGCACTATGTTTATTGATTGTAGCTAGGCTAGTAAAATATCATTGTAACCATCAATGTTTCCCCTTTAAGCGTGTCAAGAGGTGTGCTTACCTGGCAGGATGACCATCCAAAGAAGATGTAGGGTAGTGAGGGGCAAATGTCCGTTTGGGGCAAGATTCCTTTTCCGAAATATTCCTCTAAATACCGGGATGATGCCACTTGTAGTCAATAAGTTTTATTTACGTGACCGAATGTAGCAGAAGGGTGCTTTCAGTGAAAGACAGCGAACGACAGAACGTGGGTGTCTCTTATTTTTCATTTTCACGCGACTTTTATCTAAATTGCAGGACCGCGTGATTCTTATATGTGCTTCAGGAGTTTATTTAGCTACTACGTTTGTGTAGCGATCCTTTGCATGCATCATTTGCCACGAAAATTCATGCAGTTAGCAGGTTCGCAGCTCACCATGTGGTTGTGCTACGGCGCATTAGGTGTAGCAAGTGCTGCTGGGGTAAGAGTCCTGGGGCAAGTGTCCGCATGAGGACTCCTGCCCCACGGGCGCTGACTCCTGCCCCAATTTATTCCATTGCTTCATGTATAACCTCGTAGTTTCTGTAATAAATATCACATGAACTTTGCTGATGAATGCATTGCGAGAAAATGCGGAAATCATGGAGAAAAACCGATCGGAAAGAATTTGGACAACGCATTTTGGAGGTAGCTTCACTGAGGAGGAACAATGGAGAATCCGTAAGTTCTATTACAGCTGGTATAGAAATTGATGAATTGTCTCTGCGTAAATATTGCTTAATATCAGAATTATACGTGCGTTTCATTCATAGACATGCATAATACAGCCACACGTCTCTCCTGAGAGCATTAGACCAATATCCAAAAGCATTGCATGCGCATACGAGGCGCATAAACTCAAAGCAAAACTCTGAAATCCTTACGAGTTCCCCCCACACCGAGAAACTATTCATGAAAATAACTAAAAATAAGGTTAAGGGTTGCGATGCTAAGCGGCGGTTGGTGGACGGTAAACTGGACATTAACTTCACCGGAAAAACTGATTATCACACTGGAGTTTGCGGAAAATTGTGCTCATATCCGTCAATTGTTGATTGGATAGTGTGTAATGAATGTAAAACATGTAGGAAAGAACTTTGCACCTCATATTATCGAAAGGGACAGTACACATGCGAAAACTTTGATTAGGACTCTTGCTCCATTAGAGGAGGACACTTGCCCCGCAGGAGGGGCAAGCTTTCAATTTGTTTTCCTCTTTCTTTTTGATGAATAACGGCAGTTATTTATTTTTTTCTTATGAAGTGGAAGTTAAGTATTGTAGTGTGTACATGTAACTGCGAAAAAATTGTGTAAAAATAAAAATTATTGTTCGACCCTGAATGCATGATTTTAAAATTGTTTGTTAGGTGCGTACTCTTGCCCCTCATTCCCCCATGATGTGACGTAAACAACGTCAATAACAAAACGACGCAAAGGACATGTCAGACACAGCCAGAAGTAGCACTACGGTATTTGGGAGCAAGAGATGCACCTAAAAACAGTTGTGAAAAGAAGCTTGTTTAAAGTGTTATGATTTCTGTGCGCAATTATATAATCTATTTTTATTATTAATACTTTTCCTCTTCTATTCTTGACCTTGTTTAATAACTTTTTGTGATATTTCATGGAGTATAGGTCAATGTAAACCAAGTTATAGCCAACGTTTCGATTTATTTAAAATCATCCTCAGGGCTATGAAAGAGAAAACATGAAAATTGATGGTAACTAGGTGTGGCAATACCTTAGTAACACAACATCAATAAATATGTACAAAGTTAAGAGGTATGTCAAATTCTTTTGTGTTGTCTAATCTGTTCTCATACAGGGTTTGTCCGGAAAGTAAAAGGACTGATTTTCTTCCACCGCGACTGTACTTCGGAGCGTGTTTGCACCGACTGAATTTGGTAGAGGGTGTTTCTAGCTAACGAACGAGCGGCTGGTCAGTTGTCTGCGAGCACCTGGAGAGTCAGGACAGACTTTTTTGCGCGACGTGTTTCTGTGAGTGGTGCAAACCAAAAATGAAGCGTTCGTTACAGCAGAGGTACGCGATTGAATTCTGAGTGAAACTCGGTAAATATGCGACAGAGACGTTTGTTATGATCAAGTAGTCTTACCCAGGTGTTGCTTTAGCAAGAAGTGGTGCGTTTCGGTGGCACTAGGCCTTTTTGGAGGGCCGGGAAGAGGTCGCTGATGAAGACGGTGCTGGAAGACCTGTGACTACGGCAAACACCGACATTTTGACTCGTGTGCACAAAGTTTTGAACTCAGACCGTCGACTAAGCATTCGTTTAATTGCCCAGATGTTACATTTATCAAAATCTGTGGTTCATGACATTGTGACGGAGCATTTGAACATGCGCAAGATGAGTGCGCGAAGATGGTCCCAAAAGTGCTCACTGACGACTAGAAATTGCGGCTCACATCGCCTTTCATGTGAACAGCTAATTAACCAATGCCGGCATCCTAACGCTTCCGCAGCCGCCCTACAGCCCAGATGTGGCCCCCCAGACTTTTTTTTGTGTCCTTGTGTGAAATGGCCGATGAAAGGCAAGCATTTTGAGACGACATAGGGGATCCAATCAGCATGCACCTCGGCTCTCGAGGCCATTTCGGAGAATGTCTTCTGTGACGCCTTCAATGCTTGGAAATCGCGCTGGCAGCGATGTATCGACGCAGAAGGAGCCTATTTTGAAAATGTTTAAAGAATTGTAACAGTTGGCTCAATAATTTTTTTTAAATCGACTCAGTCCTATTACTTTCCGGACAAACCCTGTATATATATGTGTATACTTTAAATTATATTACTGCATAAAAAACGCGATCGTAACATTTTTATGTAAAAATATTGTATATCGTTGTCATCTTTGTATTTTATATTGTTCATGTTTTCTCTTTCATAGCCCTGAGGATGATTTTAAATAAATCGAAAAGTTGGCTATAACTTGGTTTACATTGACCTATACCCCATGAAATATCATAAAAAGTAATCTATTTAAAAAAATACTTTGGTATTTTGTTTGGATATAAATGATCCCGCGGTAGGGGGATGTCTGAGATGATGATGCTGGTCGCAATCCGTTCAGCCGTACGGAAATGCATAGCGGACAGACAAACAGACATCCTCTATAAGTCGGTCCAAGTCAGGCCGTATTTTTTACCTTTAATTTCTGGATTTTTTCCATTTACAACGGCACCATTTTCCTCGTTCTTTTTCTGCTGTGTTCCTATCCCTTTCTTTTAAACCCTATGAATTTTTATTACATACATAGTCAATAGCAATCAGGTATTGACCACCATCCACTGTTCCATGCAAGCTTACTAAATTATTGATTTGGATATCACGATATAATTGAGGGGGTGATAAGCAAAGGGATACAAGAGATTTTTTTCTAACCATAGTGAGGCACAGAAATTAGGTAGGGAATACAAACGAGATCAACCAGATATTTGAAAGCGTATTTGATTTTCCACTCGAAGTCAGCACAGAACAGAGACTCACTCGTACCCTTTGGCCACTAAGTTTTTGTATTTCTTTCAGTCAATTTCAGTACCTACTCGACTCTGTTTTGAAAGAAAATCAGTTGCACCCATTGGCTCCTCAGCCCCTCAATTGACACTGTTACTTTTGTCTTAAAAGAGGTCTTTCTCTCCCTCCTTAGGGCAGATCTCGCTGGCACGCGCGGATAGCGGCACCCTTCTTCCCGCCTCAGGTAGCCGTACCCGAGAGCCGTTTGTGTGTGTGTGTGGTTGTGCGTGTGAGCGGTAGGGGGAGCAGGCGCGCGCGCGCAGCTCCTGAATCGGGTGAGGCGGGGGTGAGGGATCCCCGTACTAAGAGTAGTGAGTGGCGGTGTCCGCATGGGCGCCATTCTCAGTTTGCTGTTCGGCGCGGGTGACGGAGGGCCAGAGACCATGGACGGCCCCACCGTGGACCTGCCCGACGAGGAGACGGGACTCACGCCGAGGCAAAAGCGCGCCGTCGCCGTCACCTGGGACCTCGTCAAGAAGGACATGAAGGGAAACGGAGTCGAACTCCTCTGCAGGTGAGATCCTCCTCTCTCCCCCACTACACAGCTAACTACCATGCGACCGTTTTAGCGAAAAAAAATGTTCATTCGTTTTACAACTTGGAAATTATAATGTTTGTTTCATTTGTGCCGCAAATCGTGGAATGAAAAATTCATTGTTATTACTGCATGGATCATTCCACCTCAATTCAATAAACGTTGGCCTGTGGGGGTCTCAGATATTCATGAAAATTCTGCATGAATATCACTTCTATTCAAACTAAGTACCTCGAGGCCGTTTTGTGAAAAGAAAAATTTCGTTTTAATCCAATATAACCCAATGTTGTTTCTAAGTAACATCAAAAATTTATACACATTCAGCTCTATCTAGGAAAGATTTAACCCTTTGCGGTCCAACGTCGAGGCTAACGCGACAGATCTAATAGATCCAACAAGTTTAGCTCGACATCACAATGCGCTGCGATCATACAAGGGCTCAAGGGATTATACATTATTTCAAGAGATATCACACATCGAAAATTTTCCAAGAAAAACACTCTTTGCTAGAAAATGGACACTAATAAAACCAGTGAATTTTTAGTTTGAAAAATAAAATAAGGACATTTAAAGGGAATAAATCTTGTAAATTATTTCTTTTTACTAAAAATTATTTTGAAAAAATACGAAAAATTAGACCGGAAAGGGTTAAACTACGTGTTATTCTGTGCTATGAAGTTTAATGCTGAAATATGTAGCCGCCACAATAATTATGATTGAGCAGAAACTTTTCATATTTTAAAAATGAGAAGCCTTGAAATTTAGTTTCTCCTAAAAGTAACTCTGGGTTCCATAGAAAGGGCTAAAGTGCAAGCTAATAATTTTTTTCAATGATTGATAGATTATTTTAATACTAAGACGTTGGCTAAAACAAAAAAGATGTGAACATTGATCAAATGCTTTTTCCTATGATTCTTTATTTAAATGTTTAAAAAATTCAGTCTTACTCGCTGCTTCATAATGTGTAAAGAAAAACTACTAGACAGATTTTCAACTAATTTAGCTAGGAGCCGCTAGAGAAACTTGGGAGGCTACGCGCTATATAGGCTTATAGATCGCTTGAGCAATTAAAATAGATATCTTTCAGAGCGACGTGGAGTAAATTATCTTAGAACCTCACAATATATTTCCAGGGCAAAAAGATTTAATTAAGAGAGATATTTCGCCGAATGGATAGGATCTCTTTTTCCCTCCGAATAATAAACAAATGCTACGCGGAACGCGAACGAGAATACTCCAACGTGAATCTCCTTTAATTTGATAACACCCCCGCGATACACATATTGAGACGATTGGCGGGGTAGTATGGAGATGAATTTTATTTCAGACTTAAAAACGCTTCTCCTTACATTTTTTGGCTAGCATAGCTGAGGGTCATCTCAAAGAGAAAATACCTCCCCGACTCGTTTTTGTTTTATCTCTTAAAAACACCTGGAACCGGCATATGTGACATATTTGTTTCCCGAAGTGATAAAAAAATCCATTGCTAACACCACAATGAGACATGGTTATTTGAACCTCTCAACATCGGATTACCACTAACCAAAGAACTTTCTGTGTTAATGGAATAAGGCCATGGAATAGAAGTCATCGCGAAACAAGATATTCGTTTCCCAAAGAAGATATATTCATTATATTTTAGCATTGGATGGTTAATAATTATGATTTAATTAAATTATGCATTAACATGTAGTGCTTTATTATGTTTGGCCGTAACATCCGCATCTGCATCTATTGAACTCTTCTACTTAGTTTGTTTTTTGAGCTCTGAATACACAGTGTTGCTTTTCTGTTCATAGCTGGCGCGTTTGAGTACAAGAGCAATGAATTCACTTCCATTGCAGTGCAATCCCTCGCATGTATGTCCACTCGATAATCTAGAAGACCCATAGACGGCACACTCGGCAAAAAAATTAAATCACACGCGAGCTAACCAAACAATACTACACCCTTGTAGCTGCTGTAACTCTCGCACAATGTGGTGTAGCTCATTTTTCAGGCGTCTGAAAAGTGTTCCCCCTCCAAAACGTTCATTTTGAGGAGAAAACAAGTGGGAACTTTTTTTACGCCCGATGCTGTTGACACGTGGGGCGTTAGTAATAAAATATCCCACTAGGGAAAGTAGAATTTTGCAACACTTAAGGTCTTTTAAGGGAAAAAATTTAATTTTACGTCCTTTGCGAACGACTATCTCGTTTAATTTGTCCTATCTTCAGCCGTTTCTGAGATATTGTAGGGCACAATGCCAAACTTATTACCAAACTGAAAAGTTGAAAGGAAAGGTAGTAGCATTTTTCCACAAAAATAATTATTATAGAAAAATGCAACAATATTTATTTTCATACGACGAACTTCCACTATATCACGCCTGAAAAGTGGGACTAATTCACGAGTGTTTCAGAAAAAAACTATTCAGGCCATATTACACATTGCCCTAGAAAACAACCCCAATCAATCTAAACCCAGAGGTCCATTTGGATAGGTGAAGGTAGAGCTCATTTCGGTCCAGCCGCAGGTTTGTGAGGCTCTCTCATTCAGGGTAGTGGGGCTGGTTCCCTTCCCTTGGTCATCCACTTGAAGAAATTTCCCTTTCTTTCCCGGAGTTTCTCTCGTATCCAAGTGCTTCCACCGAGATTCGAACTCGGGAAACTTTGATGATAGATCGAATGATACGCCGGATATACAACCACGCTCGAACTCATCCAATGGAAATCACCTATTTTCACGATCTCAATTTTTAGCAACTGATTTATCTGCTTGATGGACAACGTTTTTGGGAAACAATGGTAAACAAGTTGCTCCGTAAGGGCAAATAGTATGAAAAAAGTGACGTCACATACGAATAGCTATAGTTTTACGTATGACAATGCTATCAATGGATTGGTGTATGGCAGCATTTCTCCCTATTCCTTCCCTCTGGATCTTTTTCATTTTCAAGCCGTCCCAAGCGTGAGGTACAAATTCTACTGACCAGGGGCGCAGCTAAGAATTAAGACTAGGGGGGGTTTTAGGCGCAACTAATACTTACGGGTGTGGGGTATTGCACACCCACCAGGGTAAGCAGGAGTTGCCCAGAAAAATGTTATGAATAATGGCAGTGAAGTTTTCTCGGGTTCCGCTTCAGGTCAGATCCTACATTTCTCCTTCCAACGTTTCGATGGACAACTCGCCCATCGTCATCAGGGATTCAGGATTGGATTCATCAGGGATTGGATTCCTGAATCCCTGATGACGATGGGCGAGTTGTCCATCGAAACGTTGGAAGCAGAAATGGAGGACTTGACCCGGTGCGAAACCAGAGAAAACTTCACTGCAATTGTTCGCCGGGAAAAAACAAAAATTATGTTATGAATAATGGTTCAAAATGGCGAGATTTACGGCTTTCTGAGGGATATTTGATTAATCCTAACACTATTCTATAAGTAATACTGATCCAAATAAGTAAAATGGATTAAACCTAAAAGAATTCTGAGCTCTGGAGGGGGGGGGGTTTATCCCCCAAAACCCCCCCCCTCGCTGCGCCACTACTGCTGACAGTGAAACACACGCTTTCGATCAATTTTAAGCGCGTCAACGTTCGCAGAAGCGAGTGATAAGCTTTGTGGAAAAATTTCAACACTCAATAACAGATAGATTCATGAATTGGAACATAATGTGTGTGATTGTAGCTCAAAAAGTCCACTGATTGATGATTCTGGAATTCACTAAGTTGTGTTAGCACGGGAAGAATTCTTTTTTCAAAACGCTAGTCGTTTAAATAAATATATTTATACTACGCTCCATCGCCAAAATCGACACATAAGAAACTCTATGTATTCAGTATCTTACACTAGAATTAAATACTTTGTCATCATTCCATTTATTGAACGAGTCGACATGTTTACAAACATGTCAGCATCAGCAGGATGAATTCACGATCCGTGCAATACACTCTATACACAGGTAGTTGCTCGGCCGAGGGATAGCACTTTCATACTTTCTACTTTTTAATAAAAGTCAATTTACCATGAGGTAACGAGCAATGAGAAAACCAAAGGAATATGGATATTCCCCAGCATGGAAATTTTTGCGTTACTTTAAGCAGAGGTATTTGGAATGATAAAGAGTTAGATGTTAAGGCTTCTTGGCTGGATAAATACTGCTTACACCACTTCATTTTTTATGAAAAGCGACCCTGTTTTCGATGAATAATCATCATCCACAGGCTTATATTGTCATATATTATTGTAAACTACGTTAATATTAATAATACAAATGCAAAATAATTTAGGCGTGATGATAATAATTATTCTTCGAAATCAGGGTTGCTTTATTTAAAAAAAGAAGTGATGTAACTTATAGTTATCCGGCCAAGAAACTTTATAACAGAATATCACAGAGTTAAAAATGAGTTAGCGAATTTAGTTAGATGGCAGTTGATAGCTATTGATTTTTACATAATACGCTTAAGTTAAGATTAATTTATAATATTTAATAACTAATCCGCTACCTAGAGGGGAAATAATTTTCTGAAGATTTAGATAATATGCGCTGAAAGGCTTTAATGGCGATTTGGTCGTTCCACTGGCATCGAAGACCACGCTTCGATTCCCGGTCACGGTGAATTTTCATGTGGGGCCCCATGTTAACATCCTGGCTACGTTGCTGTGGTGAGGTAAACGGAAAAGAGACGAGTTCCGTGTTTTACGGGAAGGGGATCGGAGGAAGAGCTTTGGGAGACTTTTTCGACGAGCGACACGCTAATCGTCTCCAGGGATCCAGGAATCTAAGTGATTGGTCCGTGTTGATCGACCCAAGAATTGATTTCCTGAATCCCTGAAGACGATGAGCTCGTCGAAACAAACGTTGGAAGGAGATATGGAAATATTCACCCGGGGTGAAACACAAGGGGTCTTCACTAAACGAGGAAGATTTTTTATTTCACCTTAGCTTCTCTCTTTCCCCTTCATCTACGCGAATATTTCCATGAATTGCTATTTCGGGTCTGAGTGGACAATCCCCTTAGGTTGGCAAGAATGGGTGCCGTGATGAGATACTTCATTCACGGGATACGATAAAAACAGCGGCATGGAAGGTTACAAAGGCTTTAAAATACTCTTAAACAATTCGTGTTACACCTGAATGCATCACACGCCTGACCTTGTATACGAGTAAGGATTCCGACGAGAACAGGATTTTTCAGGAGCTAACACTGAATGATCTAAAATTGCCTTCGCCTGAATCTCACGATAAACTTGTAATTTCACAATGTTTTTTTGCTTCGTGAACCTTTGGTTTTAGCTATGGTAAGAATTTTTTTCTGAACAAAATGGAAACGTTTTATCTAAGGAAGAATACGCATACGTAAAAGAAAAATAACCCCCAAGTCCCGAAAATTTTTACTATATATACTTATTTATATAAGTAATTGACGATCGCGATGGATACGTTAGAAGGAGCAAACTTGATTGGTCGATGGCAGATCCTCTTGAGAGCAACAATTAAACTAGGATCACCCCAATGATGAGAATGAACATATTGGCCTGGATGCTGGCTATAATTCAGGATTTCCTATATTGCTAACTCCGAATCATTTTATTTGACCTTGCACATGTCCGTAGAGACTTGCGCTGGATGAAGTATCGTATGGTTCCGACTTTAGAAGAACGGATAACTGTAATTATGAGTATTCATTCAGTCGCTAACTCAACTTCATAATTCGGCACTTACATGGAGTAAAGACTAACTTAACCTTACATAAGATGTTTGCCTTAGGAATGCGGATATTGTTTTCACCGCTTGACCTTTATTTTGGATTAATTATCCATCACAACCTTTTAATTTTTTAGCATGTTTTCCCAATTTTTTTGCGGCAATCCTTCTGCTAAGTACTGACTTTATTTTAATTACTGGGATCGGGATGGTGTGCTGGCTTCCCACCTTGTGGACCCAGGTTCAAATATCGGCTCCCCAAACCCTTCGCGAATGCTTTATGGAGAGGATACCGAGTACAGCACTCATCGGACTAGCCGTGGTTCCATTAGCTCCTTCCGTTTAGAGCAGTCTAATCCTGACACCGGGTCTTTCTCCACCCTTACCTCCCAAACCTTCTTTACTGCGAAAATTTCGCCAGCTGTCGGTTACCTTTAAGCACCATGCGTTATTTTCATTTCTAACCGTTCGCGAGTTCTAGCACTCGATGTCAGTGTGCTTGTGCTGTAATCCTGAGCTGTATGCATGCTTGGAGTGAACTCAAACCCCTTCCAAACATGATCTCGTGTCATGGACATTGAACATGCTAAAACCATTAAGTTCATCAAAGCCGCATTGAGTGATGGTGTAAACTCACCCCCTGCCGATCAACCTAGATGCATCGCTCGCAGGGTTAAGTGGACACTAGAGAATCTCCCTCTTGCGTATGTTTCCGCTGCGACGCTCATGATGAATGCAAGATTGCGGCTTCTCCAGCCGCGTTTGATTTTGAGAGAGCAGATATAGTGGTAACAGAGAGCCGTCACTTTCCAAGGCAGATCGGGGAACCCTTTGAAATCCGCAAGACGCATAACATAAACAGAGAGGATGATACCCAATCAGCAACGTGCGGAAGAGAGTGCTGAGCAATCAGCGCTCAGCGGAAGGGCGGCCAGCAATAATCCGACGAAAAATCATTGCATACACACCTCCTAATCAAATTACTCGTCTAAGAGTCTTTTCTATGTCTTAACCTCCTTCAGATCTCAGGCCTTTAATAACTGTTTTCTGCTTTCAATTTTCCAAAAGGAAAAAAATGATAAAAAATAAAAAAGCAGAACATGATCATTAAATTCGCTAATGCGAATTAATCATTAAAATACAAAAAAATAAAAAAATCAAATATTGCCAATAGTTTGCTTTATAAAAGAAAATAAATGTACAACATTTAATAATAAAAGAAATCGAAATAATTACAATCTTTGTAATCTACGTATGTTTATGTAACCTATGAATGTTAATGTTTTATCAACTTATAATTCAATTAGTTTTAAAGTTTCATTTTCACGAAAACAGCACGACAGGCAGCATACATGCGCAAATCATTTTATTGTACCTAATTGGTTGAGGTGAGGAAGGAGTCACCGGAACAGTTACATGTTCGCGCCTTCGGCGCTGTGACATATCGTGACGAAAAAGGCTTCTCACCTTCTACCTGAAGACGATAGCAGGATGACATTCGAAAAAGTAGTCATTCACAAGCAACAAACGCGGCTTGAGAACCCGGAATCTTACATTCATCCTAGAATCCCCTCTTTCCTAGGACTTCAAATTTGAGGGTCCTGGCTCGAGTCGAGGTCAAGAGAACGTTCTCTCTTGAGGTTAATTTGAGGGCGACTATGTAATGGGCCCGCCTAGGATTGGCTTGACTGCGATCATTGGCGATAAGTCTTAATCTCAACGCTATACCCGCATGGTGACCACGCTCACCAAGCACAAGAGGGCGTCTAGAGATACACAATGAGTGCAATAGCATGATGTCCACTGAAGTGAAAGTAGAAAATTTTAAGCGAATGATTCCTGACTAAAGTATAAAGAAAATTTTCATTAAAATCATTGTGAATTTAACTAGAAAAAAATGTCATTATAAATTTTTTTAACATTAAGTTTGGAAAAAACAACCATTAAAATACATGGATAAAGTAAACATGTAATGATAAATAATCAAAAAGACAAAAACAAATAATAAATAGAAATTCAGTGTTCCGTTGAGTATAATTTTAATGCTGGAATTTTAAGAAAGCGAAACGATAAGTGGGCTTACGTACTTACTTACAAAAAGCGGCAGCGTAAATATTTAAATATTACTTTTAAAAACAGCTAACCTATTTCCACATCTCTCTTCAAATAAATATTATTACATTTCCATCCCACTGTTTCTCAGTCTATTTCCTTTATTTTCTCAACCATTTCTAATACATTACGTCCGCCATTGTAGCATATTTATCACATTAATTCCCAATTTCTTACTTTTAAAAATAGAATTTCCCTAGTTTATGTAGAAAAAATCTTCATCGATGAGACGAAGCGATTCTCTGCATCGATACCTATGCGGTTGATTGCAATTATAAAATACCTATGCTATGAAATATTAATTTAAAAATTCTTCACTTAAACCACCTTCATGCTATAAATATATACTAGGATTTGTTTTAACCCAGCTCTCTACATAATTCGCCTATTGGCAAGTCACTTAACACTAATTTTCACAAACTTAACACTTAACTAAATTCAGTTTAACATACTCTAATATACAGGGTGTCCCATTTATCTTGACCACCCGAAATAACTTTTTGTCCAGATGCAAATCCAAAAATGTGTCACGCAAATGTTCATTAGCCGTCAGGGGGACATTAATCAGCATGATTGCCTTCCTTGCAGCTTTATTATTTACAAAGATATGAGCAGGGAGAGTTATAGGAGAGGAAACGAATTGCCGAATAAAAAATATAGGGTGCCATTTAAAAAAGACATACCGCTGTTCATATCTTTGTAAATAACAAAGCTACAAGGAAGGCAATCATGCTGATTAATGTCACCCTGACGGCTAATGAACATTTTCTTGACAAATTTTTTAATTTGCATCTGGACAAAAAGTTATTTCGGGTGGTCAAGATAAATGGGACACCCTGTATACTCACCTGTATAACTCATCCGAGGCCTCTTTCAGCCATTCTTACCTTCCGCTTGCCCTTCTACGATATTTTTCACCAGGTCTCTCAGGTGTCTCAGTACCTAAGTGACCGATTAAGTGGTCCTGCCTACTTCCCTTGGTTTTAAAATGATTTCTCTCCTTCTCTCCTTTAAAGTTCCACATCACCCACACGATCTATCCATTTTTATCATCATCATTTTACCTTATCACCACGATTAGAAAGGTTCAAACAATGATTTCTGTGCTTCTGTCATCGTCTCACTACCATCAAGATGCATGCTAATAATACATACAAAACTAAATTAATTGTTTCCCTGTTTCCTAAGCTAATATTACCAGCTGATAAAAGACTCCTCGTTTTGAGGCACTCTTCCCTAGAACCTTTATACTAATTAGTTCCTTCCTGCTTCGGTCATCGATGGTCACTCGGCTGCCCAACTAGCAGGACTCCTTCATCTCCTCGGTTTCCTATATTCAGTTTGTCCTTCGCCACTTCTCTTTTACTACAGAACAATATTTGTTCTTTACTTTTTCCTCATTGATTTTAGTCTCACATCTAGCGATTATATTTTCAATATTTATTCCCGAGCTCTCTCAATCTCCGCTACGTCTACTATGCCATCGAAAAATCGCGGCATGGTAATTTTTTCACCAATGATTTCATCGATAGCTCACTCAATTAACACGGCAAAATTACGGGGAGCAGAACAGACCCTTGTTTCACTTAATTTTCATCTCCAAAGCTGGTTCCGGATTTAATGATAGATATTCGGGTTGAATGTAAACTAGCAGGCCACCCGGCGTTTCTCGAGAAGGATAGTACGCACAGAAGTGGAAAACTTGGAATTCATAGTAGCACAGCATGATTTTTAGATTTTCTTTTTTTATCGTGTCCAGATGTGTGCCTGCCCGGCAGGATACCCGATCGCAGAAGTTGTATGACGTGTTGTAACAAACGGTAATGAGAAAAGGACGCAAAGGACGCGACGGACACAACCAGAAGTAACACCTGCATACATGTACAAATTTTGGTCGCAATCTTTATAAGAGCATCATAAATGAATAAATTAAACTTCTTGCCCTAGGGTGAGCACACAGAAACAGTTATATACGAAAAATAATAGGATGGACATTATAGTTACTTCGAATTTTCGATGGGACGCAGCCCATCTTTCTCAAGTGAGATTTTCTTCCTTTTCTCACTTGAGAAAGATGGGCTGAGTTCACGAAAAATTTCCGCGTTTGCAAATGCGAGAATAAATGCCGGTTTTCCAGGGTATACGCGGCCGACTACCGAATCAAGCAGCCGTGAAACAAAATACCGATGTGACACGTACCGGGTCAATGAGGGAGAAGCTCGCCGGGTGGCCCGAGGGCATCAAATTCCAGAGGGAGGAAGGGGGGGGGGGGAAGAACGGAGACGAAAGTTAAAGGAAAGATCCGAGCAAAAGTTTAAAGGCGATGTGCGAGAAGCGATCGACGGACTGAAGCAGTTCACGTGAAGAGCCAACGACAGTGAAACGCAGCGTCTTCTCGCGCACGACCTCTCTCCACTCATTTGATTGAGGAGGCGGATTGCGACGTTCATTTGGTTCCAACTCTTAGGTTACAATTGCATCTATGGGTTAATTTCCGGGCCTTCGTGCCCTTGTCTACTTAAAAATTCCTTATGGTATACTCTGCTGGGGCAATGCATATTTTCACTCGTATAAATGTGCAGTAGTTTAAACAAAGAATCCTTGTCATATATTGTTAACCTCTGCCTTCCATCGACACGAGAGAGCTTCGTACATGGAAGTGCAAAAAATGTTCAAGGGCACGAAGAATTTCGTGGAAGAATTTCCCTCCACGATTCTCCGGCGCGAAAGGGTTATAACTATGATGGCCAAACTTTCCGTAATTGGTCTGGAAGTCAAGTTACCGCACGTTGAATGCTTTTGAATGGGAGGATTTATTCTCAGCGTTTGTGTGTTTCCTAATCATACGTAAGATCGATATCGGGTGCTCGAAAATTATGTCTTTCTTTCCCCATGATCTCCACTAAAACGCATACTTCCGGATTATTACTTGAACCCATGTTATTTTTTCATAACGACGCGAATTTCCGTCGTTGCTTCTTTAATTGGCTACGACCCCGCTTCTTTGTACGTCTTCGTTCGCAAGTCATTTTTATCCAATAAATCGATATTTTACACTTTATTCCGTCCTCTTCATATCTTTTGATCGATTCCTTTCGAAACTGGTCGCACCACGCGGGGACTACACACCTATAAAATAATCGGTCTGATATGCTTTTCATTTAATTTCCTTAGGCGTCTCTTTGCATGAAAGCACGTTTGAAAGACTGACTTATATCATAGTTGTTTTCCTTGGAACATCAATTAAGCGGGCATTCATAGCTCCTTTCTTCCAATAACCACGGCAAGATATTTTGCAGTGCTTCGCCATTTAATAGCCAGCCTTCCAATCTGTAGCCCACGGCCAGCCCCCGGCGTCCGCGGCTTCACGTACGTTCCCTTACTGTCCGATTAGTTCCCATACCGGCCGTCAAACGCTAGTAGTGCACTCGCCCGGTCGTTCCGGGCGTATAACATGGGTTGATATGGCTGTGAGGTAACTCGATGGACTATATTTATAAATTTTTGTAAGCCGTGCTTCGCGCATGTACTCACTCTTACGCGCTTCAGTTTTTAAGAATATGAATTAGCTTTATTCGTGAAAACTGGCGCAGTAGCTTCCGTAAACGGTCATAAAATAGCCTACGGAATCGGGTGTTTGAATTCTTGCTCCCACGGGGATAAATAATTTAGGTGTGTTTTTTGTAGATCCCATTTCTGCGAGACATTTAAGACAAAAAGGACGATGGTGTGAAGATAATGTACCCACCTGAAAATGACATCGGTCCATATTCGATCGAAATTATTTAGCAGTGGAAGCAAAACTGCGAAGTGTTTACGGAAAATATCGGCCCACGGCTAGTGTCAGTGCCATGGCAATAGACCGGAACCACCGGCCTCTATCCTCGGAGGCCAAAGACCAATTGATTTCTCCTTAATTTCTTGTGAACAAAAAAATAGAAGGGATGAATATTAACCCATGCATGAGCTAGAGTTTAGGTAAGTCGCCAGATTCTCTTTCAATAACTTTAATCAACCTGGCCCAAGTGAGGCCCACAATCCGGCCCCCTCTTCCCCTGAGGCAGGGATCTTTTACAGGGTGTTCGGTATTTGGAAAAAGTAATACACATCAGCTAAGATATTTGGGTACGCTGACCAATTTTGTTTCACTTTGAAGCCGATGGTGTCAAGCAATGAGTACAGCCAAGTTGATGCGCTATTTGATGTACGTCAAATTTTACAACGGCTACAGGCGGTATTTATTCCCGAAAAGTCTTTCGTATAAGTTGCAACAGGTGTTAAAACAATCTTTCAGTTCCTCACGCAACTTTCTGCCCCACTAATATAAGGTTTCGGTTATTTACGGAAAGAATAACTACTATTTTTCCTCTTTATCTTACTCTAGCTGCAAAAACAACGAATGAGGAAAATGATTTGTGTCCACGGAAATATAGGTCCGAGTCATTAATCCGAATGAGTCTCTCAAGAGGTATTTCTACGATATCATACGGAAATACTTATATTATTAATATCTCATTTGTAATTATGTCTCACAACACAACATCTCCAGAAGATATATTAAGGCATAAGGAGCTAAGAATAATAATGTCAGTAATTTGGGTTCTGGATACGAAAACGGATACGGTATTTCTCACTAATCCATACTTGGGAATAAATGAGAAAATATATTGATAAACAAATAGAAAAAAGGTTATTTTATAATCTACCCGATGAAAATTAAATACTTCTATCCAAGCCGTTCCGTAAAAACATATTTTTTTCAAGATGTTTTTAAGAAAATATCAATATGTGTCAAAACACACTAGTTCACATTTTCTCAAAAAGTTGAATTTCTTTTAAAAAGTCAATTTATCGGGTAAGAGTATTCGGAGAATCGCCCAGGATTGTTTTTGAGGCTCCGTTAACCTCGTGTTTCATTCGATGGGATCGGCAATTAACAACCATTCCGTCAGGGTGTGTGGCCTACTCTAAGGAGAGTCACAATCATCACAACTTCACGGGTGTTTCTCTTCCGTTAGTATGGATGAGTGGATCAGGGCTGTTTGTCCCATTCTCAGGCGAGCATTGACCACTTCTTCCCTCCTGACACTCCAGACGGCCACGGTGATGCGACCGGTTCCATATCCTTATCATCAGTCGCGTCACATTTAGGAACGCTATTTGCAGTGCGGCGTCACATAGACACCATTCAGTAATGGTTAAAGAAAATTCCTTCACATAGAAATTACTGTTTTAGCTACACAAAATTATTCATAAAATATGTCATTTCATGTATGAAAAACTAATTTATGCATGATGATGAATGCGATATTTGTATTAATAAAAGACTACAGCTACACAAAATTATTCATAAAATATGTCATTTCATGTATGAAAAACTAATTTATGCATGATGATGAATGCGATATTTGTATTAATAAAAGACTTAGTACTACTTTTTTGACGTTTATATCACATCGAAATTATATCAACATGTTTTATATGAACAGTGATCGCAAACATTTTCTCAATGCTCGAAGTAAGTTAAATTTGTAATATTATTACATTTGTTTTTCTTCATTCTATTCTTTTCCGACCACAGACGTAACATTTCTTTGGGGAAGCGAAATTTTCTTTGGTTCCTTTTCTTCTCTCTTCTTCTTCTTCTCTCGATATCCTTCCGGAAACTTTAGCACGTGCCCTAACAAAATTCATTCCCTTACGTTTCATTATTAAGTTCGATATTGTCTGTACTTTGCCACATTTCTTGCCGACCCATGATTTCCTCTCGAAATTTGGACCTAGAACTAAGAGCAATGAGACTTGATTCCATTCGTTCGTTCCTCGCCTCGCGTGAATTGAAAGTGAAAGACTCCTTTCTTTCGGAGGGGGGGTGCATTTGGGACGACGAGAGTCAGGCGAGCGGAGGGTCGAGTTCACAACCTCCGAGACGTGATCTCAATTGTAAGAACGCCGCCGAGGCCAGGACCACAGGAAAGAATACCATCGCTCCATTAGATTTGTCCTCTGACCTCGTTTTTCGTACAAGAACTCAACGTCATTCAACACCCTCAATTGATATCTAGATCCGCTACCTTCCTTATACTACTACTTCTCTTAGTTTACAAAATGTGCTTAAACTTAACGGATTAAAATGAAGGCAGAAGTTCTCGAATATACGGCTTCCCGAAAATAAACTTCCCATTGGCTGTAATCACATTTTAAAAATTTACTCATGAACAAAAGGGTGTATTGAACAACAGAGTTGTTTAGAGAGCTAGGTTTTACAGTGCATTTTTTTGAGAAATTTGATAAATTTAATCATTTGACAAGGAAATGTATACCTAATTCAGTCATTTTAAATTATCACAAAAATATTAAATGCTCCAAATTCACCTCTGGTTCACGAGGTAAAAGGTTTAAAAATGTTCTTCGATTTCGGGTGGACTAGTTACGAGTGAATACTCTTATTTTTTTAAAGCACTATATTGAACCTGTTACCCTACCTCTCTGTCAAATGTGAAGTACTCACCCTAGCCTATACGAGGGGAATGAGGAGAGGATTACAGATATTAGTGGGCCCTGTTAAGACTAAGAGGATTGAAAGATTGGTGCAGCCATATGCATGATTGCTCCAAGGTTTTCAATTCTAGCGGTGAGGCGATTGGGGAACGAGGGAGGCAAGTATTTCTAATCTGAAACATTCATCAAAATCTGAATCGTTGGAAAAAGCGTGGATGGGGGTGGGAAACGAGGCAGATGGGGAGGAGGGATGGAACGAGGCGCGGCAGTTGATAACCCGGTCGAGTGAAGTAGTCGTTGAACCGACGAAAAAGGAGGGGCATGAATTGCGTAGAAAGATGTAGATTACATTATTTGAAGTGCAGGTGGGGGATGCAGTGAAAAGAAGCGGGAAAGCGAGAAATGCTTTTGTAAGTGATTGTCAAAATCCCATTGGATAATTTAGTAAAATCTGCTAAGTACTGTACTTAGATGTATATTTTTGCACCTAATTCCACATTCCATAACCACTTACGAAATGATGACATGGAAAATTCAGGTCCTCTTGGCATTCCGAAGCTACCCTCGCTGGAGAGATTAATATATGTTGAATTCTATTACTAAGTAATAATGATCACCGTAATTATCACTAGCTAGCATAAATTATGAAGCATGGGCCAAAAAACGTACTACTTCGAATACGTCCATGTTCTTTCAACACTAAGAGTTGGAACAATGTTTTTAACTTTTCTAAATTAATTTCCTTCCTAATTCACGAAGTTTCCACGGCTTTCTAACAGAAGGCTGTAGATAGGCACCCACAACACTTCCATACCGTAGTCTGCTAACATCTAATCTAAAGGGAATATACGCGGCTATGATACCTTTAAATTAATCCTTGGCATGGACATAAAGTTGGTTTCTGGAGTTATGAGCATTGAACAGGTTCTGCAATGGGGTCGATGGCATGGGGTAGGTAAAGTTTGGTTTCGGGTGGTGAACCTTGTGAGTGGATTGGTGTTTTTAAGGATAAAATAAGAGCTTTGGTGGCCGTCGGAAGGCTAAGAAGAGGAAATTAGTGAATATATTTCCAGGACTGAGGTTATTAGGAAGAAGAGGAAAAAGACTTTCAAGTATTCAATGACTGCACGCCAGGGAAGCAAGAGGTGGGAAGTCAGAGGTTAGTGGGATATTTGTTGGGGTGATTTTTTGGGTCTATAGTATTTGTGAATGATTTTCTTATACAGACGGTGGTCAGAATATCCTCCGCGAAGAGGAGGTAGGCATAGGTTTTTAAGAAAAATTTCAGGGAGTCAGTGTTATTGCAGATTCTATGGCCTAATTTTTGAAAGAGAGTGATTGAGGGCTTGTTAAGTGTGTGACGGATGACAGCCAGTATAGTGCTGATATTTCCATTTATTGGTGGGTTTATTATGGTTTGAAGTGTTGAGTTTTTGATTTCCTAAGGAAATCCAACCATCTAGAAATGTCATTCAAGAGGAGGAGTGATAGGAGGTTAAAGAGTTCGAAGAAGTCACGTGAATACCAGAATGAAGGAGAAAAAAAACGAAATATTGGATACAGAATGTAATTTATCAAAAACATTATTTGAGGAAATGGTTTATGTATTCAAGCACACAAAAAGTTGTAGTGAAAGAACTGACGTAGATGGTCTAAGCTACATAATTTGATCCAATTAATCAAAATGGCCGTAAATATAAAAATATAAGCATATTTATTTTGTTATTGACCACTTGTTTCAATTTTAATAACCATGAAATCTTGAGTTTGGGTTCTTTAAGGTAAAATAACACTTGCGCCGACGTTAAGGAAATTTATTTCGTAGATATGGTCGAAGCGAAAAGGACGCATCGACCAAAAACCATCAAGGCATTGGAGGGGGGGACAAAGACTTTTCCTGGGGTGCTTGGCTTCCCAATTATCGAACTTTTTGCGTGCAGAAGGCTCTCGCTAGGCCCAGCAACAATCCCTGCGGAAAGACATAAGGTTTCCTCAGGTGCTTCCGTCAGTGAGGACGATCTACGAAGATAAAGCGAAACTTATAAGCTTGGCGAAGGAAACTTAAGCCTTAAGTCAAACTTTTAACAAACGTTTCTAGACTAGACGTGGTAAAAACCGAAGTTTCATTTCACAGCCCTGTACAATTATTGAATGTAACTCATCGGTCCATAACAGACAAAGCTACGATATTTTTTCTGTAAGGGTGGCATATTTTATCTCTCAAAAATTAGCTCTGTTTCTCCAAAAAAGAATAATCAGTCATGATAAAAACTATAAAAAAAAGAAAAAAGATCCACTTTTTCTTCGAGTACGGTTGCTTCCAATGAGATATTCATACATTTATAAGGGCCTGCGACGTTGTTTTTATTAGAGAAGTTGAAATTTTGGTTTTTCGTTAAGTTTGCCTTCTCCCTTGAACTTACAAAAACTCGTGTGATCTTGACGACAAATAAACTAGCATTATTCGTATGCTTTTGTATGCAAGACCTAGAGAGTTCACTTTATTTTCTACTCCATGAATCGACTCCAATTCTGCTTATTCAATGCCAACTAATGTGCTTTCGTGGAAACTATCTCAAGAAAATATTAAAAATTTCTAGTCAAAATCCCATTGGATAATTTTGTAAAATCTGCTAAGTAATGTACTTAGATGTTTTTTTACCTATTTCCATAACCAATAACCACTTATGAAATGATGGCATGGAAAAATTCATATCTTCTTGGCATTCCGAAGCTACTCTCGCTGGAGATTAATATAAGTTGAATTCTACTAATAAGTAATAATGACTACCACAATTATCACTATCTAGCACAAATTATGAAGAATGGGCCAAAAAAAGTATTACTTCGAATACATTCATGTACTTCAAACACTAAGATTTGGAACAATGTTTTAACTTTTCAACATTATTTCCCTCCTAATTTACGAAGTTTCCACGGCTTTCTAGCCGAAGGCTGTAGATAGGCACCCTAAACACTTCCATGCCGTATTCTGCTAACATCTAAAGGGAATATAAGCGGCTTTCAAATCTTTAAGTTAATCCTTTGCGTGGACGTAAAGTAGGGCTTTTTTAGCTCACCTAACTCGCTCAAGCATTGTTAAGCACCTTTAATGAAGAGAAATTTTCGTTTCATGGTAAGTCACTCAGATCATTTCTTTAGAGGGGCATTTTAATTACACCCAAGTCTAAGCTTTTTTAAGAGTCCACAGCTGCTTCTTTCCCACCCTTTTCACAACACCAGTTCGCCAATATCCTCAACCTCATTCCAATTTTATCGAAGGCCTCACCCAATTCAGCAATTTCCTCTATATCTGCTCTGTCTAGAGTGAAATAACGGGGCGAAATGCACACCAAAATTAAGGAATATGTTTTTATGCACCGACACCTGCGGAGGTGGTAGCCGTTGGGGCCCTCTGCTCACACCCACAATCTTAATTCACAGAAATAATTCCGTTGATGGTGGAAGGGAAAGATATTTGACGACGAAATCGTCACTCAAAAATAAATAACGCGAAGGTTGCCACTTTATTTTGTTGGCAGTGATGTCATCAGGATCCTGATTCATTTGGCGGTGACGTCATCAGGGTCCTGATTCATTCACTATTGAAGGGTGAACCTTTAATAGAGGTAAGACATCGCTCACAAGTGTGTGAGCACCGAAGACTATGAGTAGTCCCATGAAAAAGGCCCATGAGTAACTGAAACACGGTGACCCGCTCAGCTAACTCGTCCACGAAAGATTCGTTTGTGAAATGGAATTTACCAGCCAAACTTTGCTAAGCCAGCAGGCTTTGCAAAAACAGTTATAAGTAAACAAACAACTGAAAACAGAACGAAACCAAATAATAGAAAAAATTGATTATGGGGCGGTTACAATAAGACGGAACGCATCATTAATCTATAATAATCATTGTCATTCATGTTTGGGCGTGGACGAATTCTTGTCAATCATTATCACAACCTTCACTTTCTCATATTAAAAAGTTGCAGGCGTAACTTCGTGTAACTCTAGGATTATGAATGATGGAAAAATAAAACTAATCAACACGACCCAGTCGAATAAACTGTTCATTATGGAAATTATGGAGTGCTATTTTTCACTCGTCAGATCACAAAATACGCGGCTAGAAAGTGAGATCTGGTACGGAAAGTTATAATCCGTGAAATGAATGAGAAGCATTTGCTAAAGAGCGATTAGCTTAAAAACGCCAAGAGCGAACAGAGAGCGGTTTTTACATCAATAGGGCTGAGAGGCGCTAAGAATTTATGGGAGGCACGGGATAGGCCTTGATTGTTTAATTTAGAGGATTAATCTTTCAGTGTCATAAGGAACATACCTTAAAACCACACTTATTTCCAGGACTGACGAAAACGATAATAAGAGATATGTTTTGCTGAACGTATATTCATAGGAATCAGTTATTTCCTTGAATATTAAAGGATTCAAATAAATTGTGGGCCATAGCCAAATCTTGCTACCAACGCGCACCTTAATTTATTTAGAACATCCATCGAAGAAGAGTATCGTTGTAAAACGTTCCGCGGCACACCTGGTGAGGCAGCTTGAGGGGCAGCATGCTGACAGTTTTTACAACTTTATTTATTTTCATCTATCAACAACTTACACGTTTATAAGTTTCTCATAAAAAAACTCTGCATATTTCAGCAGCATGAATTCTATCCGCGACATAAACGGTACAATAAAAGAGATATTTTGCCGAACAGGAAAATCGTATTGTATGTATGTCATTGTATCGTTTTCCCCTCAGAAAATAAAGGAACTTATTATACGCTAGGGGGAAATCAGCAGTCAGATCACTCCGAAGCTCACCTGTATTTTTTTAAAAGAGCTCGTGTATTTTCACCCCCCACCTTTACCCCACTATACACATGCCTATTGATGTTTGTTGCGAGGTGGTACGTAGATGGGGATAAAAAACTTGCGTCAGGAGACTTACTCCGAAAATTTTGTAGAAAGACATGAAACTTGACCTCTTAAGCGACAATAGATTTTTATTAGAACATAATTGGATAGCTCGCCGGTAGGATTTCACGACCGATTCCCGCCTTATACACGTATATAGTTTATTCTTCTTAGCTTAAACTTCCGCGCTATTCCATCATGCACGGTCTCATGATGCCAACAGTAGGGATATTTTCACTTGCCAAAAGTACTTTCCTTGCTGTGAATTGCAATTTTATTTAATTCGCACTTCCAAATTGGTGGCGGTGGGGTAAAGTCCTCGCCTGCCAATCCGTAGGTCGCGGGTTCGAATCCCGCCTGGGTATAGGTAGTCCCCGTCCAAGGCATGGATGTTTGTGATGTCCTATTGTTAATGTTGCAGCCCACGCTGTAAAGGCCATTCTGTGCTGTTTGCGGGAAAGTGAAAAATAAAAAAAATAATAGTAATTATTACATTCGATCCACGAAGTAGGTAGTCGAGAAGAATGTTCTATGAATGTAAGCTATTCTATTTAACTTCCTTTTCTATTTTTTTTCGTTCATTTTTCTAGCAATGGCCCAGCGACAGAGTATTTTTTCATATTTTGCCATTTATGAATTATTTAACCTTATTTTTTTTTGACGAATGTTGATTCCTATACCAGGTACTTAAAATCACGTAGCCAATCCATGGTTGTATAGGTTAGTGATCGGTGATAGCAAATTTTAATTACTTATTTATATTGCTGTATCGTACATTTAAAACATATTTCACGATCTAATTTTCCTCACAAAAATTCTTTCTTGCGCTATTCTGGTGTCCTAATAGCTTTCGCCACCAGTCTATTGTGTCAGGTTTCGGGGTACTATGCAGGTACGAGTATGTATTTATCGACCAAATGGAAGCATTTTTTTGTTTTCCAATTGCCCACTTCAGAGAGTCACCTAACTTCATCTTTCATCGCACAGATTCTTCAAGGAGCACCCGGAGTACCAGAAGAACTTCAAGGCGTTCGCCTCGGTCCCGCTGGACGAGTTGCACGGCAACAAGAAGTTCCAGGCTCACGCCAACAGCGTCATGTACGCCGTCACGAGCATCGTGGACAACCTAGAGGACCCCGGATGCCTCGTGGAGATGTTGCGGAAGCTGGGTCAGAACCACGGACGACGGCATATCCCCGAGAGGGCCTTCTTGGTAAGCCGCCTCCTGGCCAATGCCACTTTGCAGTATACCCTGCTTTCAAAACATTTACATAGACTTAATGAACGTATATTGAATAGAGTTGTTGACATTTGGTGCACCTACGTATTGCCGAGTAATGTGAAACGTAGTAAACGGGGCATTTAAAACATTTTCTGAAGGGAATTTTAATGAAAGATAACTATGAAGGTATTGTATGCATTCCATTTTTGTGTAGCCATTAGTATGAACTTGAGAGAGTCTTGTATTCTGGTCTCGCCGACGAGAGGTTTTATTGAATATTTTTATACGTCATGCGAAAGACTATTACACCGTTTCCAGGTATGGAATGGCATTTTGTAGGAGAGTAATAATTGCATACTAAATTACCGATCCCGTCAGCGTGGCCCACGTCCATCATCAGCAAACGTAAAGAGGAAGTTGTCGTGATGCGGCTGAGAATTGCGTACAACGCCTTGGACCACAGCCAAATACTGACGACCAAATATGTAGTTGATTGATCAGTTGTTGCACTAGAAGTCAAATGTCCGAGACCTGAAGTCATCAAAGAATTCTTTAACAAGTCCTTTATTGTTCGTGGAAAAAATAAATTCCTATACCGCATCCTTCCGGGAAATATATATATCTTAATTTATTGTTTATACAAATGGCTACATAAAAATTGATTACATACATTGCCTAAATAGTTTTTTCACCAAATACCGTTCAGAAAATTTTTTGTTTGCCCCTGCTACTACGATGGGTTTCACATTACTCAGCAATACACTAGTGCACCTATAGCTAACAACACTATTCAAAATACGTTCATTAAGCCTGTTTAAAATTTTTGAAATCGGCGTTAATTACTTTTCAATGTATGAATACTTAACTAATGGTCGGATTCAAAATGTTACCATTTATGATGAGATGAGTTGTTTACGAACTTATTTGAAAGTTATTCAAATCACTTTAATAAACAAAAATGACATTCTTGGCATTAATGACAAAATTGCATACCGTTGCTAAATATAAAAATAATTACACAGTTTGCAAAAAAATTGCCTCGCAAAACCAAATCGAAATCACTCTAATCGATGGTATTTCTTCAATTGAACAAAAAATGTGATTTCACGCTCGCTAACTCTGATTGCGAGTCGACGAGAAAGAAAAATTCGAAGTACATCGACTATTTTCTGGTATTACGGCTAATGTACTCTTTTAAATTTGCAGGATTTGAAAGAAGTCTTGATGCAGCTCCTGAAAGACAAGCTAAGCAATCACCTATCCCCTTACGCCGAGGAGGCGTGGGACAAGACTCTCAACACAGCCTTCACTGTGGTCTTCGAGGGCCTCAACGACCCAGAGGGGACGAACGCATAAGGGGCCTTTGGGCCACGCAATTGAGCCAATATGACCAGTGCACCGATGAGTGAACAATTATTGAGGAGTGACAATCTACTTGTTATTTTTTATCGATGACCAATCCGTCGCTAAGAGGAAAGACTCACAATCTACTAGTTGCTCTTCAATTTCATATTCTGGAGACCAAGCATCTCAAAGTATGCAACTCCAGTTCCACGTGGGATTATTATTATCCTTAGTTCTTCAGCAAAGAGAACTCGATGCCTTACATCCTCAATAGTCCTACATTTTACTACTGTGATTTTATAAGCACGATTCCCCAAAATCAATGTTCATTGTAATATTAATACCAAAATGGAAAATATATATATTTTTATGAAAACATTTCCATAAAAACTCATTTTACACAACCCTGTACCGTAGAAGGTTGCAGGCCCTAATCATCTGAACATTTGAATTTATTTATTTATTTACTAAGGTCTCCAGGTTATTGCTATTGTTAGGTTTTTGGATGGTGAACTTGGCGGAGTGATGCACAAATATTTCTCCATTTGTCACAGCCCACGTGAGTACCAAAACATTCTTTTAAAACGTAGTATTTTATGACGAATCCCCTTAAAATGAAGCCACAATTGCGCAATGGCAATGAAAAGAAGGGAACACACGAAGGTTAAAAAAAAACAAGTGACACAACATACGATTAGACACCTTATTGAGTTTTTATTATTTGTATATACTTATAAACAATCGTAATTCGCTGAGCGGTATCATGTGATAAGTGTAAATGTGTGTATAGTTTTATTACCATGAGCATGGAGTGAAAAAATAGCGACTTAATCAATGAAATGAGTTTCTCTTTCCAAACGTTAAAAAAAATAATTCCTTCAATGATATGAACGTGGTGCATCATTAATGATTTAACTTGATAAGGGTTTCATCATCGTATTTTCCGGATAGCTCGCCCAGTTACTTTTCAGACAATATTTATGATACCGTCCGAAAACTTAGCTTTTATAGATGATATGACTGCAGGTATTTTCGCCATTGAACTGCGCAGCATTGTGAAAGTCATGCTTGACATCTTCCGTAGAATTAATGGTTAATATTTTGCGAGATTCAACTTCCATTCAAAATGAAAACGGCTCGAAAAACGATCGCGTATCTCTCATACTTTTTCAGCCGCCATTACCATGAAAGAGCCCACCGGAGCGATTCATGTGACCTTGTGCAGCTCCCTTAACCTTGCCCTCGAAATAGGTCGACTCTACTACCGCAAGTTCTTACGGATTAGCCGAGAATCGTTTCGAATTACCATCAGTTTGGAAAGGATGCACGAAATGTATCCGTGTGTATGTGTGGGGTACATGTTTCCAAACGAACGTCATAATTCATTGTGAAAACTAATGTAACAGTCGAGTGTTATCAAATTCATTAAATTATTTCCATACCACCGAAATCAGCTGTATACAGCTTATTACATCGGGATTTTTAACATGTCAACAGTATAACAAACACAAACAACCATTCCCTGGATAGGGGTAACTTACTCAGGTGGGACTCGAACCTGCAACCTCCTGTTTGGCAAGCGAGGACTTTACCCAGTCGCCACCGAGGCCGGAATTACGGATGTTCATCAAATTTAGGATTTTTCACCAATTAAACTTACTAATCAATCATATAAATGGGCGAAAGCGCTCCGACAACACTGAAATTAATGGTATATTTGGTTCTTTCATTGGGAATGTGTACATCGTTTAGATCGGCGTCGACAGATGACAACAGACAACCAAATCAACAAGCAGATGAGTGATGCGACATTCTTTCATTAGATAACTCGTCCTCAGAAATTAAGATAAGTCCGAGGGAATGGATACCGAAATTTTGATGCGGGTGATTAGCATTATGCTGGGGTGGGTTGGGGTTTGGGCTGGGTCGGGTTGTGTTTGTATAATCGGCACTAATTCCCAGTCGTTTCACCGTGCATACTCAAAAAATAATTTTCTCAGCTCTATATTTAATAATTTTCCTCTGACGGTACGCGAATGTGCACATGAACTCTTATTTTATTTCATGTTGTTGAGCGTTAGTTGATTTGACCGTCTGTTGTTAACTGCTCTGAAAGCCAATGTAAAAGATGTACCATTTCCTCTGGGATAAGTGCATGTGTACCATTAATTTAACTGTGGTCGAAGCACTTTTTTGTCCATATCTAGTACTTTTTGGAAAATTTGGCGAAAATCGACGAAAATTGGCCATTTGACTCGACTGTCTCTAAAACAAATTGCAAGCACTCAAGTCGGAAAAAACAACGAGGGATGGACAAAAGAAATTTCTAAATTCAACTTGAACCTTTAAGTTTTGAGTTTTTTTGTAAAAAAAGCAGCGGATTAGAATATTAAAATGTCTGACTCAACCACGAGAATTTATAACAAGCGGCCGATTCATCGAATCCAATATATCGAAGTTTGAATACACTTAAAAGATGATGAATTGCCGTAGGAGGATCAGTTTCAAACATTAATTGACTGTGCTCAAGTCTCGACCATGGGTAGTACTCCACGGATTGTATGAGGCCAATTGGATAACCAGAATGAAGGCTTTCCTGGGTCATCAGAAGCACGACCGCCATTCCGATTGTTTTCATCTTCGGTGAAGTACAGAGTTGATACTTGTTCCTAGAAAGACCAGCCAGCCGCCGAACAATTTAATTAGCTCATAGCAAGGCGTGCAGTGCAATAGTCAATTTCTAGTCCGGTCGCCTATTCTAGTAACGGAAATACACCGGTAAAGTTGTAAACCTAGCTTAACTAGTTTAGAAAGTTTAGCCAGCAAATATATCAAATCCCAGTTTAAAGTATACCGGGAATAGCCACGGTGAGAACTTATACGGGAGTCACCCGCAATGCACAATGGTGCGAGAGATCCACAGAGAAAAAATCATTCGCCTTGACCGGGATTCGAACCGATGGGGGGAATCCGAGTTCGAATACTGGTCAAGGCGGATGATTTTTTCCCTGTGGATCTTTCGCACGATGATATCAAATCCTATTTCTCCCTACTAGAAAACATTGCATGAGTTCATGGACCGCAATTAATGTCTTTCAGGATAGGTTCGAGGAATATTACTGCAAATTTTGCACTCGCTAGGATCCCAAACAGATCAAATCTAGTGTGTTAGAGTCTAATGGTGCTCTCAAAGAGTTTTTTTTTCGGCCTGGGGAAAGGGGAAGGCGAATCTAGTGTCGGCGCGACAGGAGGAAACGCCGGCGCCCGCTGATCTCGAGAGGTGAGACTTTCCCTGATGCGAGTCAAGTGATGGAGGAGAGAGAGGCTCATATATCGATCTTTCAAACCGCAAGTCGAGGGAGAGAGGAGTCGCCACTGAACTCAATACAATGGAATGACGGCACCCTCCCTCGCCGAGTGAAACCAAGAAATAGCGCATTCGGCCATCTTGAGGGGGACCACGAACTCCGTTCAAATGCACGGGAATTCTCCCAACTCGGAACTTTTTCCTCACTTTGATACTTTGTTCATTTCAACTGAACTGGATGAGGCTTAAAGCATTTAAGCGCTCTAACTGACCTTGGGAGTAGGGAGGGAAAAATAGGTGCATTGCTGCACTAACAAAATACAAATATATTACAGAGTTATTGAACTTAAATATTGATGTAGAAAAATTATATTATGATCAGAACTGGTTATGAAGATTGAATAGTTAAAATTAAACTCGTCGATAGTCACAGAGGAGGATAACATTCGGCAAGTTTCAGAAAAGAGTAATTCAGATACTTATTGAAATTGAATATTGATGCAGAAAAATGATATCCTAGCATGACTCGCAATGAACTGTATTTGGAACTATAAAACACAAGGAGCCTAATTTGATAGTTAAAGTACTCTGCGCTCGTTCGGATTATACACATATTCCCACTCACAGTGTACGATATTCGACCATTTTGAGGTGTGATCGGGGTTCAGACAACCCCGTCCGCACGGCATATCTTTATAGTAATTCCATAGTATCGAATTCATTGGAGGGTGTCAAACTGCGGGTATAGATTGTCTTCTGTTCTTCTTCCCCCTTTTCCTCTCCCCAGCGCTCCCGCCGACGGACAGGCCCTCCTCCGCAGCACATAAGAAAGGCCCACCGTTGGCCATACTGGTGGGTCTTCTGATGCTGTGGAATCCTGCGATGGCGACCCTGGACCTCACCCTGACCAACCTGCAGATGGTGGCCGATCGAATGCCCGAGGACGAGTGTCGCCGACTGGTGGCGGCCTTGCACATCAACACCTTCGAGTATCCGGGAGACGGAGCCGTGGACGCCAGAGGCAAATAGCCATGAGTACACGCGCCCGCCCATCCCCACCCACACGATCGAACTTAAAGTTGCTTTAAGAGAACGCACATCACTGCCGCTCCAACCTTGTTTTTTAAACCACGGATTGGTTTTTTTTTACTTAGCCAATCAACTTTCATTGTACATGTCATGAAATGACTGTGGCGTGAAGAAAAAATCTTTTACTACAGGGTTTTACGTGTATATACAGAGGAATTCCAAATGAACTCCAGTCAAAATAATGCTAATGCTTAGCTCGAGGTGATACCACAGTGATCCAACAAAGCTCAAGGAAAAATTTAATAGAAGCAACTATCTTATTTAGATCATGACCACATGTGAAATAACAAAATTATGGAACCCGAATCGTCGTCAAGTGTAATTGAATGCAGCAACTACATATACCATGAAAAATACATACTATGGTGGTGACCCCTCTGCTTGCACTCAAATACCATTTCCAAACTCACCCGAATTCCATACAAGTGTGCTCGGCCCACGAACTATTCTCAATGAATAATTTCACCGGTCATTTAGTAACAAACATTAAGTTGCGGTTGATATGAACAAATTAGTAGAACTGGCAGTAGTATTAATTTGGGTTCTGGGCGCGTCGACGACTATGGCCATTTCGCACCACTCAATTCTATGGTTTTAATGAAAAAAAAGGTGACTGATAAAAAAGGTTATTTCATTTCATTCGCAACACGAAGAAAAAATTAAATATTTCTATAACAGCCCTTACGCTAAAACTCGGGAGTTCATAATTTATTAAAAAGTTGAGTTTCTTTCAAAAGAGTAATTAATCCAGTGAGAATATTTGTAAACTTCGGGCTTCATGCGTTGGGAATGGTACTTATCACATTCCGTCAGCATTTGCACTTAAAGGAGAGTCACAGTGGCCACACCAAGGTGCTTGTTTCGCTTCGGTAGAAAGGTATAATATATGGTACATAACACAAGAGATAAAATGTAACACACTACTTACACACATCTGAGACTACGATTTCAAAGTTCCTACAACGTATAGTGTCTCAAGCTACTCTTCTGTGTGTCTTTACTTAGTTAGTCTGCCAGGTACCTCGTTCTGGTTTTAATAATGTCATAATCAGTTCATCAAAACAACATAAAAGGTGAAATTAACAATTTTCGATTAAAAAAGGAAAAAATATAAAAACATTGAGTAAAAACTCTTGAATTAAAAAAAGACACACTGATAAACCTACTTCAAATGATTAAAAGATTACCGTATTACCATGGTTTAAAAAAAATCAATAGTTGGATCATTGTTTGTTATTCCCCGTAAATTTGTCACATGTTCCTTAGAAATAAAGTATCCGCTCACACGGACACTACCACGTAAACACATGCGTAAAAATACTTCATAATTCACTGCAAACTGTTTTAAGCAACAGCTCAACGGCAACAACTAGCGTCGCGAACACACCGACGTGGATTCATACGTAAGAGAGAGATGAGGCGGACTCTTTTCAACACTCGCCTCTATCTCAAATATCTAAAAATGACCTTAGTATGACTTAACAGCGCAAAATTTCTTTGTATTTTAGGTACTGTTAAATTCTGATAAGGGTCTACATATATATTTTCTGATGATACATATGTTTATACTGAGTGATGGGCCTAGTAAAAAAAATATTCCGGATCGAGCAGAACTGATGCCTTCTCTTAAAAGCAAGGCTTCTTAGGCTCCGATTACAAACCGCTTACCGATTAAATTATTATTACCGCTTAAATGATTACAAACCGCTTGCATGCAATGGTCGAATAAAAAAGGGTGCATGCAAGACGGTTTGTAATCATTCGAATCATTTTATAGTAATTTTTATAGCAGTATTTTTATAGTTTTATTTTAATAATAGTTTTTATATTACTATTTCATTTTATAGCATATATTTTGTTTGTAATAATTCATTGTAATCATTCTAAGCAATTTTCTCCATGGTAGTATAAATCGGAGAGACGATTTAACTGTAAAATGTAGCTCCTAAGCTCCCTACCAAGAGCTGACATCGGAAGAATGATAAGACATAAGTGTCCTAATAAAAATAAATTCTGCACAATTAGCGGATTACCAATCCAATGTTATGGATCCAGATTGCCCAACCGGAATTATTTGCGGTCCAATGAATAGGAAAAAGCAGCCATCAATGTATCCATTGAGTCCAACTCAGTAAGGACTCCGTTGTGCCTCGGCTCAAAGACTCCCGTTCTCATAGTTACCCAATTACAGAATTTTACGATCTCCAATTAATTTATGGTCAAATTGACATCAAACGGTTCCGCTAAAATTCCGATTTTGTGTCAAAACCAATTATTTCGTTAATTATAATAAAGAGCAACTATATATTTACAAAGTATAAAAGCACTTTCAAGCACTCAGAACCTATGAAGAACTACAAACCCTGGCGGCGATCATTAAATACAAAAAAATTTAGAATTTTTGACAGTATCTTTGTAAATGATACCCTTTATACACGAGAGAACTCTTATGAAAGTGCATGTTCGATATTGATCAAAAAACATTTTTTGATCAATATCGAACTGTGGAAAGTCGCCGTACCGTGGTATTTCTCTGACTTATGACAAAAGTCATTCGAAATAATCATCCACAACTTATAATCATCCATAGTGAGCGTTTATCACATGAGATTAGAAGAGGGAGATACAGCAGATTGTACTCATAAGACAATCGGTACGCTTGTTTTAGATTCACGATGATTGCACAGCCCTTCCTCTCCTCCACGATTCCAAACATCTTTTAAAACAATTTCCTTCCTTTGCACACAATCGTCCTTACTTCCTCTCTTACCTCGCTGCTATGCTCCTCCTAGAGTCCCCCCAACACCAACAAAGCGTGAGAGTCATAGATGTGGAGGTAAGTCTTCGGTTTTGGGTCTTTCAACATTAGTTCCTTATTGAAATAAAATACACAACCCTGGTAACTTTTCACTGGAAAATTATTTATTGGTACGACGCGTTTCAACGCTGAGGCGTCATTCTCAAGTTCGCTCTTCAAGTTACTGGAGAATGACCTCGAAACGCACCCATAAAAAATTTGTATTTTATTTCAACATGGATTTTCACAAAGTAAAAGCCGAATCGGTTGAATTCATTAGCTCCTTATATTTAAGAAACAAAGTTTACCTGAAAATGAAGTCGAAATTAATGATTAAATATTTCAACGTCGAATGATATGCTCATAGGCTTGGCCTGTGCAACAATGTGTCTATGTTTAAGGCCGATGCGGTTCCGTTGTGGACCTTTCAGCCGCACTAGCCGTAAGTACTTGGCTCTTGGAAGAGAAGTTGGCCCATAGGAAGTAATAGGTGACGTCACTTAAGCAAACGGAATAATAACGAACGCTTAATAAACCGCAAAGTGAAATGAAATCCGGCCACGGTTCAGCACGCTGACTGGAGGAAATACACAGATGAGGCCGTCCTATAGGAGCTTGATAAATTCTGCCTCTTCGCTCTTATAGTAACAGGTTTTCAAAAATGTCTGCAGGGCGGTGATAAGAGCAGAGTCTTCCATTAATTCTTAATATTAAAATGCAGCATTTTCACTCGCGATGAATTGCGCTGAAAAGTTATGAATCCAATAAATTATAACATCATTAACATTAATTTCGGTTAACAGTTCTAGTTATCTCCTTAGAATTCCGATCGCCCTACCGTCACCGTCGTGAGTGGTAGCCTGTATAGTAATCCCATTTAAAAAAGGAACATGGACAATGACAGGACATCTAGTGGACTACTTGAGAATATTCTACTTTAATATTCGTGGCAATTGCATTGTCACTGGGATTCTAGGGTAATTGGTTTGGGAGGCAGTGCACAGGAACGTAGAGATACCCCCAGGGACAGAAGTCATAATTACTAAACCTAGGCCTCGCGTTCCCTGCCGTGTCAAAGGTTTAACCGGCTCAAATACCCCTATCCAAGGCGCTCGAGATGACGTCATTGGCTCAACAATGCTCAATTTATGACGATCTAGTGGTCAACCACTAGTCTTGACTAGACTCTGCGGGCATGGAAGACAAATTGGACGCCACATAATTTACCATAACCCTGCTAAACCTATATTTAAGTCAGCATCTGACCACACGCCTAACGTCATAATTTTTCGTAAAAGTTTGGGAGGAATTATAGCAACCCTTTTACAATATGGTGAATAGAGTCCTCGAAGAGGGCTTACTTCCCCGGTTCACAAAATTAACTGCTATCGCAATGCTGCTTACAGTAGGTGAAGATGTACAGCATGCCAATGTAGATCCATTTCATTCCTTCACCCTTATCACAAAGTAAAAACTAAAGCTCTCACCACACGGATATGAACAGTAATGGAGAGAATCATTCACTCAGACAAAAATTACAGAGATGACGATGAGAGCAACGTGACAAATGATGTCTATGCATGTGCACACGCTATAAGATTAACTACCAGAGCGACTGCATGACCACTCTAAGTAACACCTTCGAGTGCCTCTCACTGCCCAAATAATATTTTACGCTCTTAAATAATGGCCCATCCTAAAATATTTGAAAAAAATCCTAGGATCACTGACAACCACCATTTAGCTAGGCAGAAGGAAAACAGAAGAAGAGCTAACCCCGCAGTGGGTTTGGGCCCAGTTTTAAAAAAAACCCAGTGACTCTTACACAAAGATGATACTTGCCTCAACCCCGAAGACATGATCGCGTCTAGCGGAACAAGGAATCCTACTAAGGTGACCGATGCGAAAAAACTCTAAACATCTATTTATAACGGCGTTAGCAATAATTTATAGATATGGGTTGTGGTAATCATAGAAGTATCTGGAGAAATAAACGCCGTGTCCCCACAATCCAATACATGCGAGTGACCGAATAAAAATTGTGTATAAATAAAATGAAATTAAAGAAGTCGATTGGTGAAGTGAATCCATTCAGCAGCAATTAAGGTGCGCACAAACTTTTGACATTTGCTGGAGCTAAGTGCAGCGCTAATCACTCGCAAAGAAGGACAAGTAGTAAAAATAGTCCCGTAAACACTAGGCGTTCCTCCGAGCATCAGGAGAACTATCCTTGGAGGGCCACAAGAGACGCTGATCGGGGATTTATGAAGGAGTGTGGTGGGGAGAAGGAGGAGAGGAGATGAGCCAACCAACCCGAGGGAATCATCCGTGCCCACCGGGAGAGAACCATTCAATAATCAAAAGATGACGTGAATAGGGACAATGAGAATTGATGAGGCGCAGAAGAGAAAGATGAAGATCAAGCTTCCTCCCCAAAAAAATACGCAATAAGAAACACACGTAAACTGGGATTTCGAGAGGCAAAAGAATATCAAACACTCAAGGGATTAAGCTTGGCCAAAAACAGTGCTGATTGGAAAGGTACTTCGACGCAAAAGGCCATTTCCTACCACCCCTCCCTTATTACCACTAATTCTATTCCTCTGCCATCAATTCTAACTTCGTTTATAAGTTCATTGGATCGGTTTTTTCAGAGCCTTCATGACGAATAAAACAACGCGTCTAAATTGCAAAAATGTTGGGAAAAGCCGCTGAGCCGTCAGCATTAGCACTCACGAGCATAATATGTGCTGGTTGAATGGTGATATTTCGTTATCCTCAGCAAATACTTTAATTGAAGATGAGATATTTCGTCATCTTTAGTAAGCCATGTAATAAAAGGGCAAGAAATTAACATTTAGCCGCAAAGCTCTAAATGAAGAAAATAAAGGTAAAAAATGCTTTTATTAAAACACAATTTTACCTAAACAGTACATTGCACCAATAAGTAAAAAAATCTACTTTTCATCCCTTGGAGATAAGCGCGGGTACTTATCAGGTTTGTTGGGAAATAAGGGTAAAAGAACCTCATTGGTAAGTAAGGATTGGCGCGCAATATTATTATCTGAACCTGATCAACACTCACTCCTTATTTTCCATGCGATGAAATATTTTTTAAATTTTTTTTACTGTATTATCATTATTACTATTTGTATCATCATTACTATTTTGGAAAAACTGTGTTTTTTATAAAAACTTCCTTGTTTTAATTCTATTTTTCACTTTTTAGCAGTGAATCATAAAATCAAAAAGATAAAATCAATCATAAAAGCAGTGAATCATAAAATTAAACAAGAGCTATTAAAGAAATATCAGCCAAAGAAAATATATCTAAGGTCACCTACTGAAAATGTCTAAAACTTATCATTCCATACGTAAATTTTGATAATTAATTTGGATAAGAACACAATGGAACAAAATTTCAAATACCAAATCAGTGAATATTGTCATCAGAATCAAGTAAGAGCAAAATTTCAAGTCGATCCGTCAGTGGATTCGGGGGTCCCAGGGCGGGCCCCGCGAGGATACAACTCGAGAGCCGAGAACCAAGTCGGAGACATACGCCTGTACCTCTCGAGAGGGGGAGGACAGAAAGGAAAAAGGAACGGAGGCATCGCCGCGATGAGAGCCCGACGACGCCTCCAGGGGAAGGACGGGGAAGGAAGGGAGAGGACGAGGAATCCTGCACCGTCACAAGGCGGGCAGGTCCTACCATCAGCGAAACCAAGCTTACGCAATTAATATGCTACCAATTTTAGTAGATTTTCCTATGAGGAAGAAAAATCTATCGATCAAATCGGTAGATAGTCGATCCGTCAGTGGAAGTGGGTTAGAAACAAATGAAAAGATTGAACTTACCTGAACATCTTGAAATTTTGAAAGCTAAAGGAAGCAACAGCAACGCCATACTGGTCTATGGACTTTTATCTCCCTCCTCCACTCCTCTTTGATTCACGCACTTCTATCCACCACCAACTCTCACGACCAAATCTGAGCGGGACTCGCGTCTCTGACGTTGATAAACCAATCACCCCCACTTCACCTTCCCCCAACTCCTCTCCCTCGCCCATATAGTAGTAGTAAGTAGAAGTGGTTGATTTATAGGGTGAGTCGGCGGCTAAGACCTTTCTGCACCATTTACACGCTGAAAAAGAGAAAAAAATGATACTAAAAAAACAAGTCCGATCTCCTGATGAAATTGGCTAAAAATTAAAAAGAATATCAACTGTATTTGATTAAAAAGGCCAGTTGAGCAAAAAATCTGACGATTTGAGTTACGTGTTCGGGACTGTCTCCTAGCACTTCAGCCTTCTCGTCTACATCCTGACTGGCATGTACGCAGATAAATTATATTTCAATATGTGTGCCTCGTAATTATACATATGCAACTTATTTGTGATTAGTTTTTTTGTTACAACGACATTTAAATTCTTGTTACAACAAAAATATCTTATCATTACCTTACTATAAGGACCAGCATGACCATAAAAACCCATCAAAAGAAATGATGATTTTAAAATGAAATTTGCAGAAATCGAAGCATTTAGAGTCCAAATCATTGAAACCAATCGATAAAATACTATTGAAAGAATTCATTGTGGAAGATTAATAAAAATGATATTTCCTTCGTTTATCGGTGGAATTTCCTTATGGAGCTCTTCATACTACCATGAAATTTAATCATTAGCAATAAATTGTATGATTACGCCCTCAAAAAGTTTTCTCTGAACGCAATACGACTACAAACAAAGGATATGTTATTTCGTTCCATAGGCCATGGTCAAAACTCAAATAAAACTCATTTATCATTCTATTCATCTGAAATTTCGCGACCTACAGTTTTATAACACGCATTGTAATAGTGGGGCAAGAAAGTTTCGTGGTCGCTAGTGAGATATTTCTTAATGTATGTCATACCAAGAAGTGAGGTTCATTTGGATCCATAGCTTCTCCAATATATCAATATTTGTAATCTTTCCGTTCCGCATAGTCTTTAATCTTCGATGGACGAACTTTTATAGCTGGTGGGCACCCTGAATCACGAAAATTATCACATATCTTTGATTACAACACAGCATCGCATAAATGTGGCCGTAGTTATCTCCATTCTCTTTGGTATAAGTAGCTTTGAAGAACTAAAATATGCTAAACACAGTGCGTTCCTTCAATTTTCCTCATCCCGAATCTTCCAAACACCGGTCAGGTATACTACTACAAGTACCACCCAGCCCTCTTCCTGCAATTTGCTATCCTTTAAATACAAACACCTCAGGCATGTGTAAAATATCCAGAAAATACTGATATGCAAGATTATTACTTGTTACTATTGAAATTAATTATTCTCGATAGTTCAGTTACCATATTTCATGTAATTTCAACTGAAATGTGCTCGAAATTAGAAGATTTAACGGCTTAAAGTGCTCCACAACCGACTTTTTAGGGATTGCAAAACGTCCGTCCTCTCAGAGTATGAAAGTCGATAAGGAGCCATAAAAATCGGTGTCCCAGCAAAGGGAGCATGCATCGTACAGGAATTTAGTATCCACGTCAGGAAGGAGTGTTAATGACAGCATTGGTGTCCGTTGCAGAGCGTTTGCTGGAGGGAGAGGAAGAGGCGCCGTGCCTGGATCGTCTACTGCGGTGGAACTCGTCGGGGGGGAGGGGGGAGACGCACGACGCGCTGGCGAGGCGCCTGCGCCAAATGGGACACGGAGACCTCGCCGACAGGCTCTCGGCCGACGTCCACGAGGCTCTCGCCGACGCCCTGCGCACCGCCAACCAAGAGGAACCACCACCCCCAGGTACCACACCACCCCCCTCGATTCCACGCAAGGTGTAATTCACCATGACCATTTCGACATTTCGCCCAGCCGGGATTCGACCCCGCATCTCCCAATTGCCGGGCACGCTTACAACCGAGTCCCAGATAGTCCGCATTTTTCCCCTCTCATTTGATGCTTTTTCCATCCATCGCAGCACCGTTGTCCCCGCCCTTATCTCCTGTGTTCAAAACCCTTTCTGTAAATTTATGTTGCATGATTACTGATGATGCTACACGGCGTAGGGTGGATGGAAAAAAAACCCGAATCATATAATTCTTTTTTCTATTCTAATTCCTATTCCTATTTCACTTCCAAATTGTTGTATAGCCATAATTTAAGGTATATTTACAGATTAAACTTTGCGTAAGGCACTCAATGAGTAAAAAAATAACATCAAATAACCCTTCCCATGGTTATAACGTAGGTTTCCGCGGCAATGGTTTGATCTCTGCATTTCTTCAGGATTTTCTTCCGCGTCAGCTTGTTTGTAGACAACAGTTTTCACCTTCGACCTGAAGACGCTGGCAGGATAGCCAGCGAAACTGTTGTCTACAAACAAGCTGACGCGCAAGAAAACCCTGAAGAAATGCATAGATCAAACCTTTCCCATTCTTGTTATATTTAAAAATCGTTAGTTGAATTTTCTCAAATACTCCGTCTCAGAATGAGCTAAAGCGTGCTTTCTTTCCTGTGCCTCGCAGCCCTTCCAGCGGCGCCGAAGGAGGAGGAGGAGGGAATGGGGGGCGACCCATTCTCCAGGGAGCGCAAGGAGGCGGAGGCGGAGGAGAATTCGTGGGGGCCGGGGGACTCGCTGCTGCTGATGGGGGCCGCCGTGCTGTCCGCCGCGGCCGCCGTCCTGGGGATCGCGGCGCTCTCGAGGCGATGCTCCGGCCAGTGGTGGCCCCGCCCCCAGGGAGAAGACGGAGGAGGAGAGGCAGCCGCCCAGCAACCCCTACTCACGCCCCCACCGTCCTCACCACGCTGATGTCATCCCCACGGACACACAGAATAATAATAAACTCATCTCCAACCTACAATGAAAGCAATGCCCGCACCATGTGTTCTCACGCCCAACGAAAATCTGAACATCACACGATGATTGGCCTCGTAAAAATCCGAGGGTGCTGGGGAGTGCACGATTTCAATGACAGAATCCGTCCTTGCCCAAATTACACTATCCATGGGACTACTACAATGCAAGGGTTGTTTGGGTTTGTTGTTATGCTTTCACGTGAGATTGCATGTTTTTCACAAACCAAAATGGAAAAGTTGATGTGAACAACTTATGATGACAATTTTAATGTCATAGGGAGTCAACCTCACTATTCAGACGCATTTAGTTCCAAATAGGAGCAAAAATGAAGCCAGTGCCGTATCAAAAAATGGTATAACGCATACGTGCTAGAATAATAACTGGAATGCAAGTAATGATGCATTATTTCTAGCTTGCTAGCTCTGAATCACACGACACTCGATAGTACAATCGGATTTTTGCAAGGTCAAGACTCGCCTAATGGATATTTTCATACTTTCACACTGAATACACCTTCATTCACAAGAGGGTGGTTCTAGGGAGAACGATTGTAGTGATAAGTTGATGCCTTTCCATCACACTCCAAGAGGTACAATCGCGCACACAAGTAAACGATCGCAGTGATCGCACCAATGAATATCAGTACTATTTACTGTTGAAATAAAACGCAATTGCATTTTTCCAGTTATTTTAATTCGTACGACTCGTTTCGGCTCTCGGAGAGCCATCATCTGGTTCAAGACGTGTATCAGATAATGTCTCTGTGAGCCAAACCGAGTCGTATTCATAAAAATAATGGCGGAAAACTGCACATACCTTTCATTGCAATGAGTCGAACTTTGACTTCATCACGCCTGCATCGGTGGAATACAATCTCACGTCGCCGATTCTACAAACCTAAGCAATTTTTTTCAACCCCTCGAGGAAATCCTCCACAAAGGTCTGGAAAATTAAGTAAAGAAAAAATAAGTACATACGCACTTATGCATATGCTCGTATATCGACCATTTTGCTTTTGCTTTTCGCTCCCCAACGATACAATGAAACATGTAAAAACACTGTGGAGGCTGTTCCTGTGAGGCACAGTGTCACATGCTTTTCAGTGCGGGAGGAAAAGATCGAATTCAGTTGTCATTTCATGGTATGCTTGGAGAATGTAAAGGAACTTAGCAAATTGATACTAATAGAATCAAACCTATCGAGAAATCACGGGCGCCCAAGATAGGTGGGCAGATTTCAGGGTTCAGAGGTATCTAATCTACATTTATCCAAGATATTCCGAATTTTCTACGATTTTGATTAGCCTTGAGAGGAAAAAATACTCGTTTTTCAATGCAAAATGGCTGAGAATGAGTCTTATGTCAATAAAAGAAAGCATAGACGGAGGTTCTCATGCCTATAGCGATACTTTACTCAAATAGACTTCACAAGCTCATTATTGAATGGCAATAGAACATCAATTACATATATACAAGTATTAACCAGCATAACTACCCGACAATCGCAAGATGCCGGTTCGATTGCAAGTTAATAAAAATCGCACTTAGCTGATGAATTTCATCCTTTGCTGCGTATACCAAGAATGCAATCAGGCGACCATATCTCAAGAATAATACTAGTCGGGGGGCATTACTCGTGAAATATATTATAATTCCCGAGGGAAAGTCACTTTCCAATAAGCACGTAGGACTGCCACCAGTGGATAGCAGCCAATATTCCCCTCGGGAGCCACAAGGAGCACGCGACGGCGAAGAGAGAATAGCAAATCCCACTCGCTCCTAATCGCTTGTGCCCGCATGCTATGTCCGTCCAGCGATTGCCACCCAACGATGCCTCTCCAATACGTATTTTCGGCGTCGAAGCCCACGACGAAGAACGCCGGATACCCGCATTGAATATCAAATTATACTCTGGCGGTAGACCGCAGCCACGACCTCGGCTGCTTCGAAAACCTCAGCGGTGAACGGAAAAATTTTGACTCCATCGCACAGTGGTCCCAATCGCTATTCTAGCGGGACAAAAGTCAGTTTTGCAACTTTTAAAAATAAAGTCACCGTAGGTGTAGCGATATTCGCAATGAAATGCTTCATCATGATTAGTAACTTTTACAACGTTTATATATGTTATAGCAGTGTTATGCAGCTGCAAAGTCACGCGTTGAGGATTCCTACCGTCCGCCTACACCCAGACGGTGGCTGACTCGCTAGCAATAACACGTACCTGCTAGATAGCAATAACGCAAGGAATGACAATTTCTAACGGGATCTTATAGCCATCGGTATATAGAATTATTAAGAGTGATTTTTCTTCAGATATAATTGCTTTAAAATACTAGATTTCAAATGACAATCTCTCAAGTCTTTAAACCTCGCTTTTTTATCGACTTCAATTGTTTAACTTGACTTATAAAAAATATATGTCGAGATAGGATTGCGAAACCTTCACAGACATGTGGAAACGTCCTTATACTTATAGACATTTTTATCACATTTTGCGTCGACTTGCGCTTTTTGACAATAATGCCCTTTTTGTTCTATGAAGTTACAAACGAGAGCCGAAGGGGCCCCGGCCTGATGCATTTCCTCGGACGACGCCTGGAATATCGGGATAAATTACGCTAGTGAAGAAATATTTTTAATTTTAACTATAGCAGTTTTGTACGGTATACATTTTTATTAATATTTATGGTATAGTTATTACATGGCTTACAATTATTTACATTTTTATATCGATAGGGAAAATCATGTCGCATTCAGAGCGATTCAAGGTACCGGCGGTAAATCGCATGGAATTGTTGTAATTGCTGAGGAAGGAAAGACTATAGATGATTTATTAAATGCGTAGAACCTAAATTAGGATTTGAAAGTTGAAATGAAGATACCTCAAAGGACATCAGGAAAATTGTGACGCTATTTAAAAGTGATTTTGATAAAAAGTGGAAACTACTCCAGAAAATACGACAGATTTTGTTAGATGTGTACAATATCTTTTGAAGGGTATGTCGAAAGTAGAACCTTGTTTTGCAAGCCAATTCCAATTCAAATACCATTCAATTCCATATTCATCATTAGAAGTTTTGTCCTTTTCCATGGAAAAAACCTACCAAGGAAAAGTGCGTAAACATCAGAAGAGAGGCCAACCAGAGACGGTGCAATATTTATCCCTCATAAAAGATAAATTTGAACTCAAAGTTGTCTCACTATCCCCCATCACAAGAACTGACCATTACTGATACTTCGGCCCAGGTCAAATTACTGGCTCTAGTGAATAACACTATTTTGGCTCAGGGAGATGTTGTCGCCGCTTTCCTTCGGTCTGGTAATGAATTCAAACTAACGATGATATTTAAGTGGGGTTAAGTTGGGAGTAGTGAGAACAAGCAATATAAACAAAGATTTGTATTTCGGAAGGAATCAGGTCCAGTGGACGATTCCTATGCTTTCCATTTCTACGTTGCATCTTCAGCTAAAATCAAATGATAATAAAAATCTTATGGCAGAATACCAGGCCATCTTCGATCAGGTATTGTAGACCCATTAAATTATTTCTGGACGATGAAAGTTAGGAGATAACTGTGAAAAAAGTGCAAAAGATAGAGGCGCAGATCTCTCCACTGATGCCCTTGGTCATCGAAATAAACGAGAAGAAATTGTACAAGTATCAGAATTTTGACGTTTAAAGAATCCTGACATTTCATCAGGCATTACTGGAGTAGAGGTGGAATTATTTCAATGGTTTGGAACAATTCTTAGCGCACTTTCGTATGGTTTCTCCATAAGTACAAGTGAATTTGAGAAGTATGCTCAAAAAACAGAAAAAATATACATGCGTCATACTCATGGTATTATATGCCTTTCACGGTACATGAAATCTAATTCATGAGACAAAAGTAATTGATTGCCCCCATTGCATTGCATTAGTTCCCATTGGAATGCTTTCCGAAGAGGCCCAAGAAGCAAGCATATTCATAAATTTAAAGAAAATCACGCGCTAAAAGACTCGACAAAGGGCACAATGAGAGATGTTTTTAACCTAGGGGAGACCGGGGCACGTTGGCCATAGGGGCAGGATGGCCCAGTCGAGTTAATTCATACAATAGACACTGAATCGTGCTAGGAATCTATCAGAAGGTTGGTAGCACACTTCCCCTTTCTCCACAACATCATTATGACTGGCGGAGCAGTTTTTGACAAGTTGTAGCGATTAATTGTATTTGCGCGTGTTTCAGTAAAATTCTACTCCCAGGTTAAATGTGTGTTTTGATCAATTTGGGCCCAATAGTTGAGTACTATAATTAAAGCTCATAGTTTAAGGATAACTTCTGTGTGGCATACAATCTAAATTGCTGCAGTGAGTTTTGTAACGAATAGAGTTTATTGTAAACATGGCGATGGAGCAGGTTGGCCCAGCGACGACGGGGCACGTTGGCCACCCGGGCCAACATGCCCCGTCCTATGCATTTTTTCGTCAAAAATGGCCTAATTTTGAATAGACGGTCACTTCCATCATGAATTGAGCTGCCATTCAGGTATAAATGACTTAATATTGTTTCAAATCGGTTACAATGCATGCTTGCCAACAAGAGTGTGGGGAAGTACCTTTTGTTACCTTTTTGGACCAACACATACGTTTATTAGGGTATTTATCGTAGCATGACATTAGCATTACATGTCATATTATCTGACTTTATCATGTCATACGTTCCTCCTTCTCCAAAGCTAGATTTACATTTTTCTGGTTAGCATATATGTCACCGTTTATACAAATTTGCTTAAGCAGTTCATCCGAGAAAAATAAAAAAAAAAGTCGAGTGGACTTACGCATTTGATTACCTCTTCAGTAGGAAGAATTGGATTACAATTTAAATTGAGCTCGAAAGCTGGATTACCCCTTCCTCACTTACATGGATTATTTTCTGTTACATTTGAGGGTAAGCTTGCATCAATAGTCAACTCCAGAGGTGCCGCTGGGTCTAAGACTAGTCGTCTTTGGGTTGGGTTGCGTCTCAACTTATCACACACAAAGACTCAATTAAATTCACAGAGGCTACTAAAATATAAGCGCAGTGGTGAAGACAGACATCTATTTGAACGTAACATAGTATCGCAATGTAACGCATGTCTACTGGAGCTAAAAAAAAATAAAATACGCGCCACCGACATAGGAAGATGAAGATTCACTGTGCCTAAAGTGTGCCTTTTTCGACGGTCAGCCTGGAGCACAATGTATTTAGCGCACAAATTGTAAGCGTTGTGCTCATTAGACATGTGCGAACAATGAAATCCGCGTACTATTTCACAAGAGCAATAATTGTGCTGATCCTTTGTATCTGGACAGTAACAAAAGTCAACCGATTGGTATTAGCACGCCAGAAATCCTAATAATTTAAAGCTTTCCCGTTGTTTTAGTAAAATGGTTACATGTATTGAAATATATTTCTTGATAACTATTAGTTTTATTTTGATTTCCTAAAATCATACTAGTTCAGCTTATCAAAAAATACATGGGCCAACGTGCCCCAGCCGCTGGGCCAACTTGCCCCGATGTAGGGGCAGATTGGCCTGGCCTGTCATATGCCCAGTATTTATTTATTTTTTTAATTTTTAACTCATATATTCATGTATTAGAAAGACTCTTCTATAATTTAGCAATAATTTCATAAAGTTAACTATGCATAAATAAAAAATATTTAAAAATGTAAAAAAATCGGGCCAACGTGCCCCGGTCTCCCCTACTATTAGTCATATCTGATCCTTATGTTTCGAGTATCAGTTCGTTGCACCCAAGGCGTTGTTATTCCCTCTCGATGGATGTCAGACAGCTTCTCAGGGAACCAATATTACCTGTACCTAATGAAATGAGTAATGTTAAAGAGATAGAGGATGTGGAGTCGGTAAATGTCGGAGATGAAGGTAGTTGGGAGAATAATAATGATGAAGGTGACTAATATATCGCTGGTCACACTCTGTGAAAAACGATTTAATGTGTAAATACTGTGTTTAGGAGTATATTTTAACGTCATTAGTTCATTTAATTAAGAAAAGCGCATTATTATAGATTTTTAAAATGATAAAATGATGAATTAAAGTTTTGAGTAACACGAAATTATTTTGTAAATAAATTTTTTTTCATAAAAACCACCTTGAAAAGACCTATGATAGTGTTATTTTGTGTTTCTGTATATAATTTGGCAATTCTGAATGTTTTCACGACAAAAGCTCTAACTTTTTTGGGAAAAATAATTTTGTCCCGCTAGATTCGCAATTGGGACCACTGTGCATCGGCGCGAAACCCTTATGTAAGGCCCCTTTCAGACGTGACGGCTTTTCGCCGGCCGCCGTCCACGGCACGGCACAATGCCTTTAAATAACCATAGTTAGCAATGGGTGTCTTCAGACGAGTCGAATCACGCCGTGGACGACACGACGCCGTGGACGGCCGCCGTGGTATCCACGGCTCCCATTTCAATCCGGCCCGGCGTACGCCGTCCACGGCGTGAAATAAACACTGTGGTGTATTGGACTGTTCAGACGCGTCGATTTATGCCGTCCGCCGTGTAATTCTATAGAATTCAGAGTAGCGTGATCGGCGAAGAAATGCGGACATGAATAATATTTCATCGTTCCCATATTTTAAATTGTGTTTTTGAACGAGATGGGAGATTTTATAGTGGACGTTGACGCTTTTCTACCAAATCCAAGTCATGCAATTACGTGTGCGATATGTCCAACAGCTATCAACCTATCTAGAGCTAAACATTTATTTAAATGGAGAAATAGAGAAAAAAGGCTAAAATATGTGTATTCTATTAAGTAAATAATAAGACTAACGATGTACGCAAAAATAGTCTATATGACTTTATGTACATATCAATTGTAAATTACACCGAGTCTAGACATTCCATATGATCGGGGAGCTGTCGCGGACTGCGCGCGCGGCAAAAACATCGATTTTTATTTTTAGTTGATTCTAATGGTCGTATTTGATTTCTTTTGATGGACACTCTAAAACGTTTGATGTAATTTAATGTAAATATCTTGAGATAGCGCGGTGATCCTTTTCTTATAATCCCAAATAAACCCAAAATTTCGACGAAAAACAGTCCTACAATTTGTATCGTATCGACGATAAATATCGATAATTATAACGAAGAAATTAGGTTATATGAAATGTAAATTGAAGGTGGCACTAAATAAATTATATCTTATACTTAATTAACTCGCTAAAAAATTCACTTTCCAACGTCCGTCGAGCACGGTATTCCCCGTGGACAGCTGAAAGCTCCGAACTGTGCCACACGTTCGAAAAATCGATCTTAATTTCGGCGTCGCGGGTGGTCGCTTTCTCCTTTTGGTATCACTCTCTATAGGTTTTGTTGCATATGTGGTGTAAATATCTCGAGGTAACTCGGTGATCCTTTTTTTATAATCCTACATGGACATAAAAGTGGAGCCTGAGGAAAAGAGGAGCCTAGTAATTTAAACTTTTTTAAAGGAACTCTACCAAGCATGCATAACCTCAAGGATGCGGAAACAGTTAACTACCAAATCGAGGTATTGAATATTCTGGAGAGGATATAGCAGTTGCGAGCAGTTTCTTCTCCTCTAGCAGGATCAATTCATTCTCCGACATCACTTAATTCTACGCCGTCAAATCAGTCAACTTATTCTGTGAGAGAAGTGGTATAGTGTTTTGGGATTTGGGATGCAGCGAAAGGTTTCAACTTTATCAATATTTTATGTATTTTTTAAAAATTCTTTGTATTTTTTTCTTCCTGTTTGATTTTTTTAATTATTTGAAAGTACTGGAAAGAATTTCTGATAGCTAATGTTTTGAGAAGTAAACAATAAAAAATTCTAAAATCGGACTGAATGAAAAAATCACTATGATGCACTCCCCAGCTCACATGAAAGTGTTAAGATCCATTACATTATCTTTCTTTAGTAATGAAATTTTATGTTTCCTTTGTCTAAAAACAATTTTATGAAAAATAATGCTTAAATAAATAATTTTAAAAAGAAATTAAATAATAATAACCTATCAAATGAGTTACTCATTGGCTAGTTACAGATTTCATATTTGTATCGAGGTTCCCTAAACTAAATTTTATATATGAGCAGCATAGATAAAATTTATATCAGCAGTATAGATAAACAATTAAAATAATAATTTATATTATTATTTAAAAATTCGCTCCTATTCATGATAACGACTCAAGAACTATTGAATAAATGTCGCTGATGGCCGTGCCGATTGCTTGCCGTACTGTTCTCTGTATTTAACGGCGCGCCGCGCCGTGGACGGCGACCGGCGGAAAGTCGTCTCGTCTGAAAGCTGCCTGAATTTCACGGCGCAGTGCCGTGGACGGCGGCCGGCGAAAAGCCGTTGCGTCTGAAAGGGGCCTAAGGTATCATTTCTCTGAGAAATACTTCGACGAAGCGACCGACAACAGAGGTCATTTCCGCCACAGTTGAAGGGCACGGAATGACGGATGGGGAGAATCCCGAATTCAGCAGATGAAAGGGAAAAAAAAAGTTACACCCAAAGAAGTCTTCCTTGTTCAGCCTCTTTCTCCTCTAAGATACAAGCAGCTGTAGTTATTTTCCACACTATATTATTCGCTCAACCGGTTTCAACGTTCACACGTCATTATCAAGAGCTGTCTCTCTTGATAATGACAGAGTCAGCTGTTGATTATGACTTATTCACGTTGAAACCTGTTGAGCGAATAGAATATTCTGAAAATTACTACAGCTGTTTGTATCTTATTACAATGAATTCCCACAAAGTGAACACATCGATATGACAATAGGGTACTTCCTATTATTTTTTATTGCCTAAATCGAAAGATTATTACTCCTGGAGTACGTATTACACGCTTTTAGATTTTTAAATGACGATATCTGTTTTTAGCGATTAAATGAAAAGTGAAAATTTTCAAGCGCGCGAAAACGCGACGGGTAAGTAAGTGTATGAATGCCGGGAAAACTGCCGTGTGACGTCGTTCTGGTTCCCGCTGCCGCAAGTGAGGTGACCTTGGGGCGAGGCTCTTAGCGCTGATACGACGCAGGATGCTAGTAGGTAGCAGAGTACCATGCTAGCTCGTAGGCTTGGCTTAAATAAGGATCATTAATACCTTATCAAACGAGGAAAACTTTCCGACCTTAGCCAGTTTTAATAGGTGATTATTTAAACATGTTTCCCTGAGCTCTGTGCCTCATGCATGCATTGGTAACCTCAGACGATGTAAAACTCCTATCTGCTCGTATAGAAACTAGGTCCCTGTGACGTCACGTGGAGTGGCATCCCATGGGCGCCAATCTGGCCTTTTTCAAATGAGGATAAAATTGACCATTGCCAAATTCTAAAACCAAATAATTTGTATATTATGAATACACTAATGGTGGGTAACGAATCGCAACCAATGAGTTTCGTTTTCTTTGATGAAGGAACCTACCCTATATCTCCAAATTTTGAAATGAAAATAATATGAAGGTTGCCGCCTTCTTTTTATGAGTTGATGACGTCATTTAGATTCTTGGCTCATTAACTCGTTTTAAGAGACCCTCTTTGAGACTGAAAGTATCGCTCGCTAGTGCATTCATGACAACGAAGCATGCGAGACCGAGGATTAACGAAGAAGAGATGAACCGCTCAGTAAAAAGTCCGCAACGTAATCAACTACTCTGCGAAAGGGTTAAGCGCCCGTCATTTTTCGTCGCCAATAGCTTGAGAAGTATGGCCGATGGATCGAAATATGAAAAAAAACTTCGAATCTCTTCACTGTTACAACGTCATCACAATTGAATTAAACAAAAAGCTCCTTATCTCTAACTTGAAATTCATTTTATCGTCAATGAAAAGAATCATTTTGTTACATTAAACTAATTGTTTTAGGTAAAATTAGTTTCGACGCAGCTGCATCATCTTTAAGTGCAAAGAGCTTGAGATGTGTTTGATTTTATTCTTTGTGCCTGAAGATGACGCCGCTGCCTCAAAACTAGTTGTACCTGAAAATAAATTGGTGGAATATAACGAAAAATTTCTTTTCTAATACGAAAAAATTTGCTAACGAGTCCATTTCCAGACACATGGGTGCAGGGACATCAACCACCCTGTGTGTATTGCAAAGACTGATTACTTAACTGATTACTACTAAAGCTCATTTGCTCGATGTATTGGTGGGGTTGCGTTTGATGACATGCAACTTGTGCTGTCAAGGTTTTGTTTACGTACGCAGGAAGGGGGGATAGTTTGAAAAGATGTTGCTACTCTTTTGGCAAAAAAAATCTGTTGCACTTGTAAAAAGAAATAAATTTCGTCGAAAGACTGCTACGCGTAATGGACGTTACGGGATCAAACGACGAAAACTTCGCGAATATAGCGTCCGTCCGCCCCTCCCCTCACCGCAGCCGCCCCCTCTCCATAATACCAGTGATCTCGACGGCCGAGAGCGTAAACAGAGGCATCGAAGAGGCAGTAGGCGGCAACAGGTCAGTCGCGACGGATGCACCGACGAAGAACACTGGACAACCTGAGAAACGCAGTGACAACTCCCACAACATTCAAGAGGAGACGACAAGAGTGTGGTCGACGCATCGATAAGAAACCGCATTTCTCGCAAGAGATTACGCCTCCACTTAAATCGGCGCATTGTGAAAGCGTGTGATAGTCATTTATTGCAGGATCAGAAGCGGGTGTGTTCAGGGCAACAGTGCGATGGGTGCCGTGTTGAGCGCGGCGGCGGGTTGGCTGTGGGTGCGGGAGGAGGCGGCTGACGGCCCGCCGCACCCGGTCACCGGACTCACGCCGGGGCAGGTGCGGGCGGTGCAGCGGACGTTCGACTTGGCGAGGCCCAACCTCAAAGGATTCGGAGTGGAGCTCTTCATGGAGTGAGTGAACGCATGTGCACCCGACACTCGCTATACAATCCAAAATTTTCATTTTCTGTATCGTCATAGGCTTTTCTCAGGCTCACGCAAAATTTTTACATGAGAAACGCAATTTATTTGTATTTGAGTATCTGTCTTTGAGAGCATTCGATCAAGTACCAACTTAGGAAACCCTTTGGCTTATGAACAACACATTTTAATGAAGCCAGCATTTAAAACTACAGATACCAAACCTTGGTTAAATTTGTTGTCGATTTTAACTGTGTAACTATTGTACAAGGGAAATTTTTCTCAATTCTACAATATGCGGGCCTAATAACTGTGGCGTCGAAGATTTTCATTCTTGGCAGCGTTATAATCCGATGACCACAGCGTTACTACTATGTAATTGTCTGTAACGTCAGGCGGTGTATTTTATCTGTTACGATTGATATTTATACTGACGAAAATGAGTGTTTTAGGCCGACGATCTTCCTTGGCAAAGGGTAAATTCGTGGAGTATTGTAGCCGCGTTTACCAGGGTCGCTGCTGCCTCCACGGTCACGGAGTGGGGAAAGTCGACTTTGCAGGGATTCTTTAGCATATAAAAATTCTATTGCATAGAGGCTTTTACTCCAAACGTCAATACGACATAGGATCAATCTTCATGATAATTAAATTAGTAACGGTACCGCAAACATTTTTAATTGACCATTTTACCAATCGAATTCCCATAAGCACGCCTTTAAGGCATCTACGAATTTTAACGTTAGTGCAACAATTAACAAAAATGATAGAACATTATATTAAACTCCTTCATCTTATAATCATGCAGAAACTATTGATAAGATCAGCGAGATTAATATTTGCTGACAGATTTTAAGCTTGCAGGCGAAATTTGATACTTATTCCTCAGCGAGAGAATAATCACTCCATTAAATCTTGATAAATATTATTCGAAAACCTAATTTAGAAGTGATCGAGGTATTTGAAATTTCGGCTGTCTAATTAATCGTCATACTAAACCATATCCTTTAATCTCTCACAGAAATTATTAAGTTGCAGCCAATAGGATACCGAACATAATGCCATGTAGCTAAAAACATTTTCAGATACGTCACCAGTGTTGTTGATGGATCGACGGACCTCATAAATCAAGACGTGAGTGTTGCTTATCACTCTTCCCACGCCAAGGCAATGCAAGGTCCACTATTAACGGCAGTTGGCTATTTCGTATGCCTACAGCATTCGAGAAATACAATAAGACATAAGAAAACAGACAACAAACGACAGGATAAGTGCATCTATTTCCCTTCGAGATTAATGCTGTACGCGGAAGCTATTTGGTTTTTGACATCTCAGATAAGTCAAATCAAATACACAGTTCAAGCATTGCCCCATTGCGAGATTCATCTCAATGGTCACGAACACAATTTTGCAAGATATATTCAATCGAAGTTCTCCCAAAAAGCCCCCAACCAGCTCCGACCAGTCGCAGTAGTCATTCGGTATTTGTGGTCGGCGCCAACGAACGAAATACTGAAATAAATTAAGGCCGCCAAGTAACGAAGGATGTGTAATTTACATGGTAAGTCCAAAACTTGCTTATCTGGTAGTAATTCATCCATTGACTTGAAGAAGATGATCCTTTAAATAATATCTTTACTAATATTTAAAATCAAAAAATTACGTGGGCAATAATATCTGGTAAGTTCCTTTCGGCAAATGCTGCGTGTGAAACATTTTCGACTCCCTCCTACTGGTAGCATTTTCAATCCTCACTCTCTCGTTGAGGATTCATTCTCTTGAAAGCGCTCCCTGTAGGAGTGAAACGTTGAGCCGAAAATGTTTAAAACATAGCATTTCCCGAAAGGAACTTACCAGATGGATAAAAGAAACTGCGAAAATCTTCAGACAAAAACGGCAATGATACTCCAAGTAAAGGAATGCAGGTAGAATATAAATATCGTAAGGTGTGCCGTCGTTATCAGTTAAGATATCCATTGTTCGTATACCAGACGAATCACGATAAAATGAAAACGGGTACCACATCACCACATTACTTTTGAATTTAATAAAATAGTGTAGCTGAAATCAAAGTAAAAAATTGAAATATTTGCCATTTTATTCCCATGAAAACGGCGCTAAAATCGAAAGAGCTTTGGTTTACAAGAAAATTCTTTGATTTGTCCACAACATCCTCTTAACCATCATGGTTGACTTTTAGCATCATTGGATGCGATTCATGAAAACAAAACTATTTTCTAACAAAACGCACTGAAAGTATTCTTTTAATAAATTTGTCACATCGTAACTACGGTAAGATGTGTCAGTTGATCCACACCCAAAAATCACCATTCTGGGTGGTTCTTTTCTTTCCAAGACAAAATAATAAGAATTATAATTGTTTTTGAGTGTATGAAAAAAGAGGACTTTAGTAAGTGATTTTTATTACATATTCATCCATTCCGCGAAGCTTGAAACTTAAAATGTTAGAAGACAAAAGATCTCTGTCCTAATGATGAGACAATTTGCCTAAGAATATTGCATGAATGCGTTCCCACAGTGTTACGTGCGTGCGGCGACTGATATAAGCTAGGGAGGGAAGAGGATCGCTTTTTGTGTGAAACCATTCCTTCGAGTCGGAATCCACGACTCCTCGTCGTATTAAGGGCCACAATTCAGGCGGAAATTACGAAGGCAGAGAGGGAGGAGGGGGGAGCGAGGGATAATGACGGGTTAAGGGGATGAACCGATTATATACGTGTGGGCGAAGGGGAGGGGAGGGAAGGTGGTGGGGGGGGGACAAAACCATCTCAGTTTCCTAAATAATCGCCTCACTCAGTCCCTCGAAGAGAAAACGTAAACACAAGAGCCCCCAAGGTGACTCCGCAGGAAACAAAGACGACGCCAAAATTGAAACACCACAATTCAATACCACTCTTGGAAAGGAATTAAGTTAGCAAATAAAATAATTGTGATTTGATTCAATTTAAATCCATTTTGAAAAAATACTGGTAATTTTCCACGATTATATAAAATTCATTACGACCTAGGTTTCAATGATCATCTTCAAACGATGTCGATAGCTCCACTGCACAAACGCTCAACAATTGCCCAACGAATCGAATCCGCTCATCTAGTAGCCCTAGTAGAACTAGATGAGCGGATTTGATTAAGTGGGCGATTGTTGAGCGTTTGTGCAGTGGAAGTATCGATGCATTAACACTAGCACCTACATATTTCAATATTTAAAAAAAAATCCATTGCATCACTACTAAATCTTCGGATTTTATTCCATTTAAATTCAGCAACTACTTCCTCTTCGTTAGTGTTTAATATAATTTAAATAGAAGTTTCAAATGAAAGTAACAGCATCCACCATCACCACCGTTGAAATAACCCAACCAAACCCATTTCGTATCACGTGTTCTGTGATTCTACCATTTCCATATCGGTCCGAGAATCGCTTTTGTTTACTCAGCTCATTCCAAGGAAGAACACGATACGCGAGAGAGGTTATAATGAAATAAGCAATCCTTTATTTACACAGATAAACTATCCGCGGATCAAGGATCTAGGCTATTGGTCTCCAAACCTTTCAGTCAAATGGGTGCATTAACCGTCAAACAGCAGTTCATTGGCCGAATAAACATAAAATATCCATGTAAAAAAAATCATATCTTTTTTAATTATGCAATTAATATGATAATAATATTTAATATTCTCAAACCATCCTTCGAGAGTCAGTTTCCTAAGAGACGGACTAAAAAGACGAGACTTTGACTCCCAAATCGGTGTAACATTACCTTTCCTTTCACAACCTACTTCCTCTCTCCTCCACCCTGCGTAGTTCCCCACTTTTGCCTCTTCCAGCCCCTTCCCTGGCGGCCATGAGTTACTTCTAGATCAACGTTCCAAGCTGGCCTCCTGCTGACGTCCATTCCAGCCACCAGGAGTCTCCACAGCCCGCTAACCACGATCCCCCTTCCACTGAAGTCCATCGTCATTTCTGCCCTCTCTCCTCTTCCTTCTCTCTATCGTTTAACCATTCCCTTGACCCCCACAAACTGACCATGGACACACTTCCTTTGGCCAAAAAAAGAGGTCCCTACGTCCCATTATTTTATTCAGTTACTATTTAACAACACATTAACAGTTGTGTAATAAATAACTAGCTGGCGTTATATCACCTTATTGAAGATAAACAGAGGTACAATAGCAAGTGGCGAATAAGTTTTATAAATGTATTATTCAGTAGGAAAAAAATAACGCACTTCTGCATGCCCTATTTTGAATTCGGCGTAAAAAAACGTTACGCCAACGTAAGCGGAGGCTGATCATTGTAGGGTACGCGTGAGTTTCCCTAAAAAGACTCACACCAGGCCAGCAGGTCCTACTTAAGAGAATTCTGATTTGGACTATATCATTTTGAATGCGAGCATCTTGCTTCTTTAGTCTGGAGTTGGGGCGAGCACCAGCCCCACTGCCTGAGGTCATATTCCGGAACATGTTTCGCTCAGAGAAATATACCCAATTATTGTTCATTAAGTCACAAACTTGGCAAAGGAAAATTTGATCGGGATTAAATGGATAACTAATTCATGCGAGAGGGAACACGATGGTGTATCAGAGCCAACGGGAATCACTCCCAAAAACGGGGAGTGCCAAAACTATCCGATAACTTTGGAAAGAAACTAACCACCGCGGAGAAAATCTAAGGACCAGATTAAAATAAAAATTATACGCTAATGAAAAAAAAAGAGTCTGACAGTAAAACCTGCCGCAATGGCTTCCTCTGTAAGTGGCCACTTTCCTCCAGACCCACGTCTTCACTTTTCAGTAACACCAGTGTTGATTTCCACTCCCTTCAACTTCCCCCTCTGAAGACACTCAGGAACTGGGCACAAATGCTGATTTAAACAAGTAGAAGGAGAGCTCAGCCCAGAAAGCCAAAGATATATATGTAAAATAGTAAGGACGGGGGACGTAATAAATAAAGCAATAATAACAATTTTCTGTGAAAGACACAAAGTTATTACCGATTGTTATAACTATGCATAACTTTCACTAAGTAACACCTGAAACTATTTAATTCATTACAGAATTTAAGAGTGAAACGCTCATATGTCACACCCGAGTCCAGGACTGGAATTGGGAATTCCACTGAAAATGGATGATAATACGATAAAAAATATCCTCCACGCTGAAAATTATAATGAAAGCAGTTCTTCTCTAACCTGCGTATTATTCGTAAAATTTCACTTTGAAAATTGTAAAGTAATCTTGCGCTCTTAACGACCCATCGCCATGTTTGCTGAGCGTGAAGTTAGAGTCCAGTAAACAATACGTTTACGTAGTGCCAGTAGACTATTTGTCCCAGTTTTAGAAAAACCTACGCATCTTTTAGTACCTTTTCTCAGTACAATTTATTCTCTAGATAACTAGCGAACGAGATAGTTGATTTAATTTATCTTACATTTTAATTTTGTGGATTACCAACTCCGCGCCGAGAAATTTTCAATGCCAAAGAAGAAATACGCGACCATGAATTACTCCACCTTCAGAATGTTCCCAGAACGCGCCTTTACAAAGTGGGAGTCAGCCATTGCGCAATTCATACGCCGTAAAATCTTTAAAACTATTCACAACTGTTTTTTACACACTATACAAGTTATGAATCAGTATCCTCGTAGCAGTTTGTTATCCTTGTCGCTGTTTATTGCGGAGCGAATCTGCTTACTCGCATTCTGACGTCGTTAGGGCGTTCTTGCAGCGCGAAAGAATTTAGTAATTTTCGCGAACTTCGAAGCTCTGAAGCAACAAGGATATTGAGGATTACGAAGTAATATTTTGCACACTTTAATAATTTTAACTTAATTATCTATGCATGTAAAAAAAGACTATTTTAATTTTATGAGAGCACCCCATTGCCTCCAGCGATGATATCTAACCAGGCGTACAGTGGGACGAGGTAAATCGGGGATCGGGTTTCCGTGGTAGCTAAAATGCGGGCCCGAATCCCAACTCCGATTTTTCCGTGAGTGTCCGATCCCTACTTGAGTGCTTCATGGAGAGCATTTCAAGGAGAACACACCGTCCGTTGCATAGGACGCTAACAATATTGTTTGTTTGACATTATTGTCATAGTGAATTATCACCTTAGATTCTTGTAATTAGTCTGCTATATCAAAGTGTAATTTTTTTCCTTTGTTGAAAATATTGTTCCGCTGAATTATTTTCATGCAATTGGCGATCTGCACAGGATGCATTTGCCTGATATATATTTCTTTATTTTTCTATATTTATGTACCAATGATGAAAATGTTAAAAGTTGTACATTTATTTTCTCATTCTGGATCTCAGTGCTGACGAAAATAAACGAAATTATTATTATTAGTATCAGCTGTGGTGTCCCCGGCGTCTTTCGTTAAGAGCACGAAGATGCCAGCGAGATACTATGTTTCCATCAAGTATTAGGTTTCATGGCTGCGAATCCGAGGATTGGAGCCGTTTATGAGATCGGGCAACTTGAACCACACGCCCAATACTTTCAGTAACATTCGGTTGAACAATGAAGCCTTTTGAATATTTATGATTCCCACCAAGTTCATTTAAAGTCCGTTAGGTGGAGAGGCGTAACATAAAGTGAGTACCGAAAACGAAGGGGACTACAAAGGAGAAGTCACCGTCCCGCAAAAGTTCGATTTAATATTGCCACTTTAATCATTGTTGGCCCATTTTAATCGGTTTCCAAAAATATCCACAGCGCTGCGATGGTTGCATAGCAATCCATTTCTTTCCAATATTTGCCACAGATTATACTCGAGAGGAATAGCATTGAAATGTTGTGAATTCCATATATTACGACAGCTCGAATATAAATTTAGGTTTACGGCCTTAATTATACCTCGTTTCGCCCTGAAATTCGATTAGCTCCATCGTCAGCGAAGCAAATGGAGGCTTTATGTACCCATTTAAATGCGCGGCGGATGATAACACATCAAATGGGAGGCTGGAGACTCTTCTATTGAAGTACTGCTGATTAGAAAATAAGCAACGGAGGACACTGCAGCACTACAGCCAATAGTTTCTCCCGTGTCTCTTCATGGAGACACAGGAGGGAAAGCTGGGGAAGCGCCGAAAACAACTAACCAATCGAAAGCAGATAGCCAAGCAGTTGCGCATTTGGCCACCTTGAGAAGGACCTTCTGAGTCCCGCTCCATTGAATATTCACGGGAAATCACGCTACTTTGAATTGTTTTCTTTCAGCTCATTCATTTCGGAGGAGGTTGCGGCTTCGAACATGAATTGTTTGACTACCAGACGACAGTTTCTCCACCCTAAAAGTCACAATCTTTAAATCGAATCAGCGCGTTATCTCATTTACAATACATGGTACTCGGACATGTTTGGAGTGCACGAACGTACTTCACGCTGGCTTCAACTGCGCGCATGCAAAGCGACCAGCATTCAATTGTTTTCGGTTCGCTGGGGAGCGCGTGCACGCAGAAAAAGGACAGGGAATAGTGTGTGGAGACGAAAGACGCAGCAGCGAGGAAGTTCAACCGACGGATAACAAAATGACTGCGGATAAAAGGGTCCCATGAAGTCATTCTTTTCGCATCAAAGACACCGCGCACCTATTCTTCCTTGGCTTCGTCGTCGTCGCTTCCGACGACTTATGGTCTACGTTGCTTCCTTGACATCGCTGCGAATACATCTACATACTATCTCGGAAGCCGCCTCAATAAGCGCGTGGCAGGGGCTGTTAGGACACAAGGCGTTGACAAAAAATGAAAACAATTAGAAAAAGGTAATGCGCGTACAATGCTCCGTCAGGCATTAAAAAAATTCCTTTATTGTTCGGTGAAAAACGAATTGCCATGACTGTCCATTCGGTAAAATATCTCTCTTAGCCCTTTAATTTCCAAGGAACATATATGTTCTATTTTTTTTTTAATTATCTCAAAATTAAATGAGAAAGTGTATGATACTAAGAATTGGTTCCATTGAAGAATAGGCTATTGACTTCTAGTTTTAAATTCTTTCTGTGATATACTTTAGATATTTTAGTTTCCACACTGTTGAGAACTTTCACTTGAAATGCTCTTTACGAAGTCGAAATTTGATATTTTACAACAAATCAATGAGAAGTTCAATTATATCATGACTTTCGGTTTATCCTTTTTACCTAGCCTTTGGAGAGAGCATGAAAAACCCGCATTTGTGCGTAAAATTTCACAAAATTTATGTTTTTATGTCATGGCACATAGGCGTCTCTATGGACCATAAGGGAACGATAATTGGTATTATTTCATGTCCCACACTATATCTCAGAAACTATTCGAGATATCGCTTTCATTTAAATGTTTTTGGAATCTACGCGCTAGTATTAGCCTTAGATTGCATGACAAAACACGTTTTAACGGCTGAAATCTTTATGGACCAAGGAGGTTGTAAATATACTGGAGGGGGCATAACTGGTTCCGAGCGTTGAGCGCCGTGTGGCAGGAATGGGGGTGCTTGGGTAGGAAAGCCACGCCCACTTTGACCAGAACATTGATAATCACATAAGAGTCAATGCTATTACTATTTGGCGAAATATTCGGTCATCATCGTTGTTACCTTAAAATACACTATCGCAGACGAACACAGTAAACGTTTTTTCTATCATTATGGGAAGGCTTCGTGAAAATATGCCTTGAATATCTTTTCCCAAGGAAAAATTATTGTCAATCACCACGGTCCCGCAGTGTAACTAGCCGAGCCAAAAATAACATTTTACAAGTGTAAAATACCCATTATCCTGCACTTCTACTGGTAATTAATAAGATTACAGCCAATGGAAATCTTACGATAGCGGACCGGTCGCAATAATAGTACGAAAGTATGTTCACGACGACATATTATCACCACGATATGACTATATGGACAGTTTAATATGCATAGTAATATGACGAAGGATCGGAAAACTTCGACGACAATCAAGAAGTAAATGTTGCATTTTTATATTATAAATCAGAGGCGATTTAAGGAATAGAATACTTAATTATATACGTAAACTGTTTGAGACTAAGTCCGAAAATGGTCAATCCAAGATTGCAGAATTCAGACCACACTTAAAACTCAAATACAGCGTAGCCTACGAGTCTCTAGCGCCATCTATCGAGGCATTTTGTGACGAGTCGCGCAGTAATCCTTTGTATTTCATCAAGTACACGGATTAAGTTTTTGCGCTCTTGATACCATGAGCTTGACCTGGGCTAGTGCTCTAGGACATACTATATACACCCCTTAACGCAAAGGCGGGAAAAATACATTGGGATCGCGATATGAGGCATTTCTGCGAACGAAGGAGGCGAGGGGGGCATCTCAGATTCCTCCAATCAGAATGGCCCAGCGACTTATGCCCTCACAAATGAAAAAACGACTTCGTTTTCTTCCACTAATTTATTTTGACGGTACGACGTGTTTCGACCTTGAGCGGTCATTTACGAGTAGGGTACTCGTAAATGACCGCTCAAGGTCGAAACATGTCGTACCGTCAAAATAAATTAGTGGAAGAAAACGAAGTCGTTTTTTCATCTGTGAAATTCAACTTCCACAAAGTTGAGCCTGACTCCATTGAACGGACTTATGCCCTGTTTAATACTTGATGCGCAAAGCCACCGTAACAGCGCATGGAGTGGTCACAAAGAAAAGTCCATTTCAGATTCCTGTCATTCTGTTTTCCTATTACATTTTTACTTATTTTTTAATTTTACTTTTTACATCACATAGCGAAATTTTTACAGAAATCGAACCGATCAACGGTACGAGAGAGAAGAAAAGACTCAAGTTTCTCATGTAAGTTTTCTCAACGTTTATTTTCGCAGTACATTATGTTTCAGGGTTCCGTCCGCGTTGTCATTTTGATGGCGACGTTTCACCTAATGAGCTGTAGGCGTATTCAGGCTAGGGTGAAGTGGAGAGCGCTTCTAGGACGTCGTCCTCCCCATGCCATGCTTAGCGGATGGGGGACCGATCAAGCAACGAACATGCACGCGCTCTCAGCCTAGCGATACCGCAAAAATACCGGACAAGAAGTGCCATGCGCTTCAGCCTGGTTTGAAGACGCCAGCAGCACAGTAGCTGAAACGTCAGTATCAAAATGACGTGGACGGAATTTGAAAATCGACCTTACTGCGAAATGACTCAAGTTTTCCAACATGCAGTTTGGTTAGGATGAAAGGTGAGGGTAGGGCTCCCCCCAGATTAGGCCGTGTTAATACACGTCTTCAGCGTAGGGAGGACTGACAGCGGTTGCCAGGTAGCACCGCGACGATTTTTGTTTGGCTACATTCGCGGGGTTCACGTGGATTGGAACCCAGAATCATAGGGCCACCATTTTTTTGCCTTCTGCTCACGACTGAAAAAGACGGCAGTGATGACCATTATTTTAAAGGACTCCTCTCAAGGAATTAAGTTGGCATCCGAGCTGTTTCGTGTTCATCCTTGGAATATCACGACCAGCTGCCGGTGATCACCCGCTCCACCGCTTTGCAACGCCAAGAGATTTTTAAAACGCTACAACCATGGTTTTTCTCAGCAGTAAAAAACGCCCTAATGAAGAAGAGTTTCCATAGACGAGGAATCATCCTTCGGCATCTTTACGACTTATTTTCCTCCTTCCTGCCATTTCCTCAGCGATGACGGCCTAAGTCAGTAAAGCCGAGGGGTAATCTGCGAACAAAGCAGCAAACCACGCGACTGAACGGCCTTCTACCGAAAAGCGACAAGAAAATAATGCTCGAAGGCACTTAGTAACAAGTTCAAGACTATTCACTGCTATCATTTCCCCATTTGTAATTGCGTACTTATGTAATAACGTCTTGGGGGACAGCTGTCAGCATCAATTAAAAAATGAACTAAAAACAGCAAAAAAACAAAAATCATTCTTGATTGATGATAATCACTTATTCAAGCCGTAATACGCAGAAAATGACGCATAAATTTATTGTGAGAAGCCAACGTTGTGAGTCCACCCTCTCTACATGCTTTCATGGATCCTCTTAGAAAGTAACTCCATACAATTCGTTTGGAGTGACTTTCTAAGACAGACAGAATTATATGCATCAAGCGTTTGTAATGCAAACAGCTTGTCAGTGAATCATGCCGTGTACTCAATTGCTGAAAATTCAACGCCAATGCCTGGCGTGACAATACTGAGAGGAAATTATTCCAACGGCCAATTAACCCAAGGAGTAGGACAGAAAACTTGTCTGATATGCTAACATTTGAACTTTAACTCCAGCCTAAGCGAATATTTAGCATAGGCACAACCAAGAATATGGCATATCCTTTTAACGTCAACATACCGCGCAGACATTAAATTTTTTTTCTGATTTTCACCGCTCAGTGAAGGACCACAGGACCAAGGTACCGTTTTACTTAAAAGCATGAAACGGAGGATAAGAGAAGGAAATTCGGAGAATACACTAACCTACCTATTCAATCCATATTCAATTCAACCTATACCAAATACCTATTCAATCGAGGCCAAATTTACCAGCGTCCCGGAAATAACATGTTTTCAATGTGTACTCAAGAAAAAACTGAACACAAAAACCCTTGATTAAATCTGCACTGATGAGCACAAGAATCTGCCATTGATTTCGTGATAATAGCCGTTCTGTGATTTTTATCGTACTAAATAGAAAGTAAAGTATGTATTAGTACGCACCTCCTTGGATTATGACTTACTTTTGTAGATAAGTCTCACAATAATGATAACGCAAGACAGGAAGGTACTTCCTCTATAACGCAGAAGGAGTAACGGTCAATTTGAGCGTTCAATTGGTTGAGCAAAGGAAATTTTTTTTCTAAATTATACACAATTCCAAGGTAGTATATGGCGTTACACTCAGGGGAGACTGTGGCAAGATGACGAATGACTTATTTCTACCTCACGGTACTAAATAGCTTTTCTTCGCATATTATAGGGTATACGGAGCGACAAATAATTTTTGTTCTGCCTTTTGTTATATTCAACAACTTAATCACACAGAAAGTTTCATGTCTGATACACACATAATAAAATTCCAAAAATATCCCTAGCTGGGAATGGGGTCATAATATACATAACAGTGACATTGAAACGGTGAGAATTGGAAGGCAAAAATTCTAAGCAAGGAACTTTTAATTAAACGAAAACTATTGCACAATTATTAGAGATAGTAGGTTTCAACGGGCATTTTTTAAAAATATTTTCATTTTGAAAGAAGTTCAGAGACTTTACTGGGTTTGTTGTGGTAACTCTTTTAATACCTGCCTAAGTTCTGGTGTTAGATAGTAAACGTTTGCGACCAGAATTCGTGAAAAGAGCATTTCCTGAAACCGATTGATATGGTATTGATAATCCCTCGATATAGAACAAAAGATAAGTGCTTCCGTTGCTTTGGAAGTATTTGAATCTTTATTTATAAACTCCATATTGACACATAAAAACCTGACCTCATGGCACGAACAAGCTGAAACCGAGAATATCACTACTCCCATTACAGCACCCACGGCTAATCCAAAAGAAACTATGAATGAAAACAAGGCAAAACAATATGAAGCACCAAGGCCGTCAACGTACCTACTGTGCTTCTGATCAGTACAAAACAAAGCAAACAAATCCTCTTTCAGAAAAAAAACCATTGCCTGAGAAGGGACTTCATGGGATAAGGCGGAAAACACTAAAAAATAACGTAAATTAAATTAGAAATGATGGAGATATTAGTTCGGAATGATACTGCGACATTGGGATAAAAAGTTGTGGACACAGGAATAAATGGACTCCATAATATTCAACAGTAATGCGCTATGCTCCAAGTTGCATGAGACTCATGTCAAACCTTCTTCCGTGGTCTGTATGCAATGTTAAAAACGTCACTATCATGACTCATTATTGGCCGAATATGCGTTAAAATTGTGATCGATTTCCATATTAAAGAACAATGTTTTTTAGAGATTATAATTGAATTTTAGCAATTTTTCTTGAACGTGATATTAAATCATATTTCTTTAAAAAAATGTCATAAAAATTTCAATTATCAGTAGAAACACGTACAAATGTATTTTAATCGAATTGAGCTTCGCAACATTCTGAACGTTCGTCTTGCCCTGTACCGCCCGCGCCGCAGGATAACAGTTCATAATGGTATCAACTGAATTATTATACATTTATAAAACTGAAGTATTATATCAGTTACAACGATTTGTAAACTGTATTCTACACCACATTATAAAAAATTGCCCATATGGCATTAAAGTACAACATAATACCAAAGTAATACTATATTCAAAGAAAACTAAATTTTCTCCATAAATGAAAATATTAAAAACGCATGACTGTTAACCTCGTCATCTTGCACAGAGCTCTCCAACTAATAATGTATTGATAAATACTTTAACAAGTACAATTTGCTAAAATAAGCTACTGTAGTTTTTCAATAGAACGACTTTTCTACCACCATGTAACACTGCAGCATAATTACTTTAAAAAATGACGTAAAATATTTGGTTATCATTAAATGAAGTAAATGTGCACTCCCCTAATACACGTGCGCCATTTAAACGCTCTCCCGAGATTCGAATCCGTCCGATGCTAAACGAAAGGGTTGGCTTCCAATTGTAGCACATAAAAGTGCATTTTTGTGGAAAATATTGCAGCTGGTTCGAGATGCATGAGGTAGAACTCGTTTGCTACAAATTCAAAACAAAATACTGGTTCACCAAAACGAATTTGAGATTTTATTGGAATAGGGTTAATTTTAATGGTATCCAAGTTTACTTAATGCGATATTCTCAAGCAACATTAGTAACACCGAAATTACTTTAAAAAGATTTCATACACAGATAACTTTGGATTTGCAAGCTTCCTCAGACGCTTGGTTCGTAACTACAAGGCTGTGGGTAGGTAATCTATGGTGTTGTGCACATAGGAATACGCTGAATAAATAATTACAAGGCTGATTTCTATACATATGGTGAATTTTTATGTTGACAGAACCGAACCAGGGTAAACTTAAATGACAGGAAATTCCACCACACGATCATAACTATAACATTCGGAAAACTGGAAATTTATTTATCTCATTTAATATTCGATAAAATCTATCGTTAAAAGAACTTGAAATATAGGCACCTGCCTAACAAACTATATGAAGAAGATCATAACATTTCAGCTATATAACAAATAATGACAGAATTGTTTTAACTAGTATTCAGTGATTCGAGCATGAATTCTTCGACAGCAAGAAGACGAGAATTTCAAATCACTATCTACATCTTTAATTCATTAAATGCATCGATATTGGATACATAATCCTGTAATATTGCATGTCGGTGGCGGATAAAAAGGTCATTATTAACCATTTATAATACACGAGAAAGCAACACAAATTAAGTGAGTGTATCAGCAAGAGAATTATTTTCACACACATCAATCTGAAAACCGATATAACTTTTAAAAACAATACAATCGCTAATAAATATTCATCTAGCACCAAAATGTCAAGTTCAATTGGAACTTGATTTTAACTCGAAATACTGGCAATATTTTGATGACCATGGGTTATACACTGCTATATCATTGTAACAGAAATTTGTAAATTATGTAGTTACCCACACAGCACACGGACACCTTTCGGACATCCGGTGATTGTCCGCCAAGTGGCCTATGGACATCCTACGGACAGCCGAATTCATACAAAATGATGTCCGCTGCAAGTCCGCATGTCAGTAAAAAAGGTGGCCTATGGACGACCTGAAATTGTCCGCTCTGGACACCTTGAGGACACGTTTAGGTTAGGATTGCATTTTGTTCGATACAAATAAATAATAGGTCCAGACAAGAATTTAAATAAATAAGGCATCAATTCCATGCACAATATTTATTTGGCTTCTTAAAATAATACAATGCAAGAAACTACATACATATTATTAAATTTTCTTCTTCCCCTGCAACCGCTCCTTGGCGTGCCTTAGCCAGTTTTGGATGGCAACCTCCACATCTTTTTCAGCGGTCATGCTCTCCTGCACTGCTCCTGTAATAATGAAGTATATAAACATTTCATTGTAGCAAGAAATTGTATCTTGTACGTAACAAGCAGATTACATAAGACAGGACGCTACAGTCTTATTAGTCACGTGTTTAACATTCTTAAGGTTTCAAAATTAGGAAACCTGTCCATTACAGGCTGAATACATTTTACAAACTTTTCTTTAACTTTTTCTTGTTCTTAAATAAGAAAAGATTTTGAGTAAAAATATTAATATGTTAGTAATGTATACATTATGATTAAGAACATTTTTCATAGAACAATTGTTGAACTAGATTTTAATCCCAAATATGAGAAGACTGTTTGCCTGTTAGACCCTGGTGCACCATCTAGAAAAAAATTCTTTGATCCATCCTTGCCAGACAGCTAAGTAGAGGTCTCGAAAAAGATATTGGAAAAAGCATTCAAATGGAGGATAATATTTCTGAACAATTGGTCTCTGCTTGAAGATTATGACTACACTAGAGTGAATTGTGTTACATAAGCTGGAGCTAAGGAAGACTAATGCAGAGGAGCTGAATATGATATAGGAGTAAAGGAAACTAGAAAATTTAAAGGAGGAATTTTAAGTGGACTAGATCTCTTGGGATTAGTGTGAAAACAGCCACACTGATTTGGCACACAAACCACTTAGCTGCATTGGCCGAGATGCAACTTAAAAAAATAGAAACTTTGAAAAACTAGCAAAAACTTGCTGTAGTTAAGGCCATTCCATGATTTAGATCTCCGAATTCTTCCAATCTTAATAATTAAAATAGATCTTCTAATGTAGTCTGGTATCGAGGCAAAAGTGAAAACCTAGCTCACTGGCAATATTCACATTTCGACAGAGACATAACAGGTGAATAGCAGCTAAAGCCTGCTGTGAGCTACTGAAATTTCTAAAGCTCCTACAACAACACCTACTTCAAAACATCTTAGTTAGCTAGAGCTACTAGAAAATAGTAGCTTCTGTAGTACTGTGCAACTACCATCCCTGTTGAATAAGTTATCCCATTCTTAAGTTCTACAGGTGTTATACATCGAACTTTTATAGAGCATGAGATCCTTTTCAACCATGTTTTTGGTAATTATACCTCCCATATGCAGAACAAAAATTGTTTTCAAATGTTTGAATTACATGGTAGTGGAATCTGCATCTGAAAATAATACATAACAATACAATTTTCTCTACCTTTAGCATGGAAGGGTGAACCTTGTATTACAAGATGTTCAATAATTATTTAAATTTACTTTATATGAGCTCCCTTAACAGGAGCAACTTGCGAAAAAAGTATCCAGACCAAAATTATTCCTCCTTGCCCAAACCTATATAATAATCAAACGAATACTTACACCTCTCTCTCATGCCTTGCTTTAGCATGTTCCAGCCAACTCTTCACTGTAACTTCCACACTAGAATTGGTGGCTGTATCGTCCTGGTTCAGAGCAACATCTGTAAAGAATGAAGACAAATAAGTATACAGACAATTATAAGAAGAGAGACATACAAACTTATAAATAGAAATAGGAACTAAATAAAATACAGATAAGGTATTTTTATTCAACTCCACTACATGAAAGCTATAGTCAGTAAATGCCTCCAGGTAAATATATCAGGTTCACGATACTCTACACCAAAATGTGTACCGATGGCTGTACGAAAAGATGCACAAGTTCTATTTTCTGGGTATAAGATTTCATGCAGCAGTTTGAGCAAATAAATGAACCATGTAACATAGCCGTAAGGTTTGTTTACACAATATATCACTTATAATTAGACCTTGTTTAGATTCATCCCAAGTTTCTTACAGTCGTCCTATAGTTTCCACTAAATTAAATGCATGGATGACTAATAGCACAGTTACTTAGTTTGTAGTTAAATTAGTTTATAATTTAGTAGGTTAGCAAAGTTGGGCAGAAAAAATATATTAAACGCTATAAAAGTTACGTCGGCATTGTAATTTTTTAATCCCTAAGCCTTATCTTTACTGACATAATAGATCATTTATTTATTTAGGACCTAAAATCTTTAATTATTAACCTAGTTCCATCAAACAGATAAAGAGTATAAAAACTTTTTGTAAAAAGGCTAAACATTGGTGGTTATCCTATCATAACCTTAATCGCCATATCCTACCATAACCCTTCGACCTGAAGACGCTGGCAGGATAGCCAGCGAAACTGTTGTCAACCAACAATCTGACGCGGAAGAAAACCCTGGAGAAATGCAGAGATCAAACCATCGCCGCGGAAACCTACGCTCTAACATCCTATCATAACATTAATGTTCTTTTTCGATGCGTGCGTGAATATACATATCAAAAGAAATCACACGGTGTACTCCGATTTCAAAGAATTAATAATTTACGTGAAACCTATTAATCATATATGCGTGTTGCAAAATCCCCCGGTTACACGTAAGTACAATTCCTAGTTATATATATATATATATTTTAATATCACGAGATGTGGGTCAATTCCTAGTTATATTTATTGCCAAGAACCCTACTTGATTTGATTTAGGAACGGAACCAAACGGACCGTTCGGACAACAAATTCAGCCGTAGCCTACGTTATCAAAACAACAGGTTCTATTTTATACGCTAGCACTTACATTATTTCCTATACGTTCTCGCGTACAGAGACTATAGTACAAGAACTTCCACTTTAAATTATATCATGTAAACAAGGAACATAAGCGAAAATTTCACCATGAACAACGGAAAAAGACGCTACCTTTAGTTGCCAAGTAACGGTTTTACCGAGACGGTCATGTTGTTCCAAGCAGAGCCATATTTTTCCTCGAGATGTTACAGGCTGAGTTATAAGAAATATAAGTAGCATGCGGAAACACTATACTGCCGACAGTGAACGCCAAGAAAAAATTATTTGGATGTCACATCAAACTTACTTGGAATACATGTAGCTGCATCTTTGTAACCGCCAAACCACCATGCTGTCTCCGGTGTTCCATTCCGGTTCCTCTGTTGGAAAGGAGGAACGGAGGAATGTGGAGAACCATGGGAAAATCTGTATCGCGGAGTAGCGGTAGATTCAAAATTCGTTCGCCACCAAAAAAACTAGAATTTCAATATAAAGTAAAGGTACGGCAGTACTTACCTTCTATTGCCTATCCTTAAATTGGACAATTACAATGTCTAATCTGGGAATGAGGCCATCGATGCCGTGATAATTTTAGGAGAATTCTTACCATTAAAAATTAAAATGAATTTAAAGCGTTATGTTTCATTAAAATACTTTCCAATCAATCGCCTCTGAGATTTTTTAATCCCTAGAGAGTAAATATTAATTAATCAATAAGTTGAAATAGTTCATTTAACCTGCAGGAATGGAATGTCCCCGAGACGGCTACGCGACGTCGGCAGGACATTGGTACATAATATAAAATTTCAGTAAAAATCGATAAATTCCATTATTCCTGTTGTTAATTTTTGTAAAAGTTGCTAAATTTAAGTAATTTTTATAATCATGAAAGAGTACGGGTTTATTGTTCATCCAACGCTTCTCAACCGTACAACATGCGGAAATTTTTAATTTTTTGAAAATTGCTAAAATTGTTGCTAAATTTGTTAAAACTTTAAAAATTGTTATAAATAATGTAGAGAGTCATAAGTTCGTTCAATTGTTGTTGTTTAACCCGTAAGGCATGTAGAAATTTTTAACGCTCGTAAATGTTACTTAAATTGTTGCTAACTTTGTTTAAACTTAATTAATTGTTATAAACAATGTAAAACTTAAAAATAGCGTACATTTGTTGTTCTTAAACTATAGAAGCGGTAAAAATGTCAAATTTTTTTTTTCGTTAAATAGTTTATAATTTCCTCCCAGAGTCCACACTCCAACAAGAGGATTACACTTGGTTACCTAAAATAATCCTCAAAATAACTCTTCCTCCACGAAAAATTTCCTCTTCCTCGATCGGGAGGAAGTATTCTGGCTTCAGAAACGAGAGAGAGTTTTTTTTCTTTCTCCCTTCTCCTATACTCCCTACTCGGAGGAGGATCTCGAGACTTTCTCTCGGAGTTCCTCCTTGAGGAGGTGAGTGTTTTAAGAGGAAACCAAAACTCCGAAACCCTGCATAATGGGACACTAGCTGGACGTCCGCTGGACATCCAAGATAGGACAGTGTGCGGACGGATGGCCAGGACAGCCGGCGGATGTCCTCTGGCTGTCCTGAAAATCCGCGGACACTGAGAGGACGCGACGGACGCGCAGCGGACGTCCTCTGGCAACGATGTGCTGTGTGGGTATAATAACAATGAAATACGTGTTGAAACCAACACTGGCAGCACAAATTTTCCGTGAAATTGAGTAAAATAAATCCACGTTTCAAAACAGTCTCATTGAATTATAGATTGCCATACACGCCATTCAAGATGCAAATTTCACCTTTCAGGAGAGAAAAAGGAATACCAAAGAAAAGGCAAATCCTATGGGCACTCCAGATACCGCGCCACTCAATTCATCTCAACAACGCAAAGGAGACAAAACCACAACAGAGACTAGTGCCGATAACCTCCGTCAGATGGCATTTGCATCGGAGCCACCTCGTCCCTCTCGCGGCCGCTGACACAACTATAAAGGAAGCCGTCCTCTCACTTATGGCGGTATTTTTGTTTAAAAACTATTGCACTTATTTACTAAAGAGACCAAATGAGTCCGCTTTTCGTTGGCTGTCACTTGAAATTTCGAGTAGCTAAAACTTTTTAGATTATCGACCAAATGTTTCAATTACGAAGCCTAAATTTCCCTCAGGTCTAGTTTCGCTGGGGCGTCCCGCTTCCGAGTTCGGTCGTCGGGGTTGGACGCCGCGGCAGGGTGGTTTCCTTCGAGCGTCCCGGTCGCAAGACGCCAGAGGGGCCGACAACATTTGTTTGAGCACAAAATTCATTTCAGTAGTTGTTTGCCTGTCTAGAGGTAGGCTAGGAGCATAGTGGAAACGGACGACGATTAACTCCTGCTACCTTGTGCCTTCGCAATTAACTGTGGGGATATTTTTTTTTTCTATTTTTAAAGCTATGATTTTCATGGAATGGTCAACTTCATTGTCTTTTATTTATTGTTTTCTATGTCTTCAATTATTTCCAATCCCTCTCTTACTCTCTCTCACTCTCTTCAAAATTTTCAGCCAGACTTGAAGTACCACTACCTGCCTTCCTCAATTTCGTACACTTCTCGGTGTTATCGGAGTCTGGAAAAAGCGCTCTTGAATCGCCTGAATTTTGTCTCTTCTTCGTAATTATTGATAGAGGTATTGCTGAGATTCTTAGACCAAATGGCACAATATCGATGCCTTCTTCCTGATGCGAGGGCTCGGAAATCAGAATCATCTCCTGAATCTCTCTCAGTAGTAATGATTTGTGTCCTGAAAAGAACTGCATTCATAAACCTTATCAGAATTTGAATTTGCAGTTCACATTTCACATCTCAAATTAATGCCGTGATAAAATATTAATTAGTCAACTAATGAAGGAATGCTTTTTTTTTAGGTGTCCTCCTACAGGCGAAACCTTTCGGTCACTAAGCTTTGCTTTTCGATTGTTCATACAGTTATGTAAGTGTGATAAGCTTTTCTTTGGATTTTTGGGAGAGATGGAACTTTCCAAATTGTTTGTGCCCCATTGACGGAAAACAAGCTAGTATATTCTGCCCAAAAGCTAGTGGATCATTCGAAGAATACTTTTCTATTGTGTTGCTAGCCATGATTGACGCCAATTGTAAGTTGACACCATAGATGCCGGATCATATGGAAAAGAAGGGGACAGTGGAATATTCAATAAATGAAATATGGGAAAATAAGTTCTATCTGGAAAATTTTTCCCGCCAGATGAAAGACTTCCCGTGTGTCATAAGCTTTCGCCCCTTGTTATCGTTGAAGATTACACAATGTTATGGGTTTAGATTACACAAACACATAATGAAGCCATACAACATAGTAATATCTCAGGCGGACAGAGCGTTTTTCGTGTGTTTTATCCACCAATATCGATGACTCCTGAATTAAGCGAAACATTGATCATAACACCATGCTGTCTGAATAATTTATTGAGGGGTGGTTATTTAGAAAAGTAACAGCGGCCACAATATGAGTACAATGCTAATCCACCCACTAACAAACATCGGCCCTTGGGGAAGAACAGGGGCTCCATTGGATGAGAATGTTTTTAAGGGAGAGACATTTTAATGAATTTTTTCCCGGATTTATTATCGAAGTGGCCCATTTATAAAGCGTTCGAGCATGATTTCAATGGAATCTGTGGATTATAAGAAGAATTTGGATGAATTTTTTCTGAAAGAGGAGAAATATTCTAGCGGATATTTCGCATTGTTGCCTGAATACAGTCAAAAGTGTGTTAGATTGGTGTATGAAAGAAGGGAAAGAAGGTTTAATCGTCCAAAATCGAAGTCAAATTTATTGTTTTTTTTCTGTAAAATTATAAATTCCTTAATAATTATTTCTTTTTGATTTAAGTACAAATAAAATTAGGTATTTAAATTATATTTTTGCAGTAATTTTACATATTTTTCAAAAAACTTATCGTGCGCCGACCAGGGGGTCCAACTACGGTCGCGCCGAAATTATTTCACACATTGTTTGAATGCCAAACTTGTATGCCTTGCTTAGCAGCCACACTTTAAATTTGACATCAGAGGAATTGAAAGTAGACATTGTCATCTTACTGATAACAGGCTTTATCTCTTCGAAGTCCATTCGGAAATTTTGGAGAACGAAGTCTTAATACCCGCAATGATCTTATTACTATTGTATACGGCGGAACAGGTTTTTTGAAATCCAAAAGTATATATATCTTTTGTTATCATATGAACTTGCCGACAGAAGATAAATTCGAAAATTTCCATGAATATTTCAAATTGTTATACGACAATTTCAATGAAATTTTCTAATATGTTACATCCTCACATATTTCTACACAATAAACAATAGTTCCTTATTATGGACCGAATAGCCCTAAGCAGCACATGCATGGAAAACTTTTACGGTTTGTCGCGGATTCAAGCTCCCATAAGTAGATCGGTGGTCCCTATCCAGGAAATGGGAGTTAGCGCTGCGCATTGTTAGCGTTGTAAAGGCCGTCATGTAATGATTACGGTGAAACTTGAAATGAATACATAAAAAGTCATAGCATTGATATATCACGAGATTGGGAGAAAGTTACGGTCTCATGCAAAGAGACTGAGGGACCTAGTTTCCTTTGTATCCTTTCAAGAAGTGCAAGCTGCGAAGCATCCTCTGCAACAGGAGTTTGAGTTTAGCAGTGCTGTAGTTTTGGAAATGCAAAGTAGAGTACCTTCAAATTTCAGACCATAAAATATGTATTTTCATATTTTTTTTCGAGCTTTTTCTAATTTCAAGGCTGACAGACCTAAACACAGGTGGAACTGCCACAATTAGAGAAAACGGGCTTGGGAAATGTCCTCTAAAACCATTTCCAATGCCGAAAAGAAGGAGAAGCTCGTTTTCTTTGAAAGTCACGCGTGAACTTTATGTCGTGAAGTGGCATGGTAATAGCATCGTTACCATTGCATCCAACAGCCATAGCGGGAGTCCAGTGGACAGAATTGGTGTTGTTTTGGGAAAAAGACCTAGAATTCAATTATGCTTCACAAATTCGTTAAGTAAATACAGTAAATATATGGGAGAGTGGATAGATCTGATGAACTCCTTGGAGTCAGCTAGAGGGAAAAAAGTGGTAGTTTGCCTTTGGGCTAGATGCGGTCTACCAAAATGCTTGGAGAGTGCTCAAAGGAAGTATGACTGAAGAATTTTCGTATTGTGACTTCAGAAGAAGTATTGTGTAGGTAAACTGTGGACTATACGGTTACTTACCTACACCAAGTACTGCACGAGGAGCTGTGGTAGCAAAATTGTCCCTTGAAGTTAGGCTTTTTGTTAATGTAGATGAACATGTCAGACGGTATTGTCCTCAATGTCATTGTCCTGAATGCCACCAGAGGACAAGGGTTATGTGCACAAAATACAAATTTGGCCTTCATATTCACTGCTGGTATGAATTCCATGGGAGAAAAAAATTCAGGAAACAATCACTTTTCCAGTATTTAGGTTCAATAAGTATCTCATGTCTTTTCATCCCCGTATTTCATGAGTGTTAGACGAAAAAAAATTAGTTAAAATAATTTAAAATGCATAAATTTTTGTTTTGAAATATGGATAGTGAAATTCAATATAAACTTGAAAAAAAAAACCGTCTTATATTTCCGTTCATTCAAAAATAAAAAGCTAATTGCCCAACGCCACCTGAGGGTGACACACTTCCTGTCTCAAAACCAAAGTAAAAATTCATAAAAAATAACTAACTACCTAATAGAGATGTTTTTAGCTAAAAATGACCATATTAATATACTACAACCACTGAGCATGGGAACTGACGGGTTAAAGCGAGCGCTGAGCGTATGCATGACAAGAGTATAAAATAACTGCAGAACGACAACGGAAGAGAGAACGCTGGAACCGAGTTCCAGAAATACCTGGCCGATCAAGGAATCCTTCATAGAGAGAGCACACCAGAGACTACGCAGCAAAATGGACTTGCAGAGCGGACATATCAAACACTGTGTTGCGTGATTAGGTGCATGTTGATACAGTCAGGGATGTCTGGGATTTTCTGGGCAGAGGCTTTGCGAACAGCGTGTTACGTTAGGAATAGGAGCCTAACATCCTCACCGAGTTTCTCATCACCATTGGAGATATGGATGGGAAGAAAACTAAGGATGAGCGACACCGAACGTCTACGGGTATTCGGGTGGTGCCAGGCTTGGGCGTGGGTGCCGAAATCCCAACAGCAGGGAAAATTTGTTACAAGAGCCAAAAAGTGCGTAGAGTTGGGCTATAAAGAAGGCGTGGAAGGTTATCGTCTGTGCGACTTATCCGGCAAGATATAATTCAAGCCTTGTGTCAGGAGTAAGATAAAAATTATAGAAAATACAGAATCTGTCGTTAATCCACCTCAACTAGAGCAGGAGATGAAACAGCACACACCCGCCATTTCCATAAAATACATTCAAACCATTGACCGATTTCCTCTCCCAAGTCAGCCCCTTCAACTTTAGAAGCTGCAGTTGTAAATTCATTAAATGACTATAGAAATCCCCCAACTAGTAACCCTAGTAATGATTCAGTAGAGAACACCAAAATTTCATTCACTGGGTCATTCCACGCCAAATCATCACAGAAAAGTGGAATTTTTAACCCGACCGTGTAAGATTTACTTGAAATTTGGTAGGAAGTTGAAGCACATGATACTGTGCTCATACACAAAATTTTACCCCTCAGCCGTACACGGTATTCATACAGCAGGATTGCAAACATGACAAAAAAGGCAAAATTTTCCCTCGCATGCTCTACAAAAATAAATCGTAACATAGCTAATAATTGTGGTAGAAACTTCCTGTTGGCCTCATTTTAAAGCTAAAGGAACATGGTTTCTGCAAAAAATGTTAGATTTTAAGATACCGATATTTTTTATTCCGAGGTCACACCATGTGACCTTTGACCTCGAGTATCTAAAAAAATTCATCTTAAATTTTATTCGGAAAAAAATACGTTAAACAATTAAATGCATTCTATCTTTGGTATAAATTTCATTTTGGGATGGCATTGGGAACAGGAGTAAAAAATTATTGAATTATGACTGAAAATAATATATAATATAATATAATGAAAAAGTTGTACAGAAGTTCTAAACAGGCTGTGTACAATGTACATATTTTCATACATTTATATGCTTTTGTATATTAAAGCATACATGAGTACATTGTATACAATATACTCAATTTCCATTTTGGATGTGTACACTGTACAATGTCATTTTACGTACATTTGCATAAAAATGAACTCACTGTATATGCATATATTGTGTCTCCATAAAATGTATACAATGTACGGTAGTGCATATTGTGTACAAAGCATACATTGCATACAAATTGTGATAAGCCAAATTTTTATACAACATACACATTTTTTATACCATTTGTGCATTCACACCATAACCTGGAAATCCTTTGTACATTGTGTACAAATTGTACGCTAAATTTTCATTTGACATTTTATGCTCTTCCTGTATAAAACATCAATCACACAAGTTCAAAATTCTCTAGCTCTCTCTCTTTCTGTAAGTGCACTACTAGTCAGGTAAGCAAGCTCAAGTCTTGCACGAGCTTCTGTGGAGTTCACGTGTGTTTCAAGGGACTACTTACATTAGTGTGTATAATAATTGACAACTTAAATAAGTGTGTGGTAATGGATAAGAAGTATATAGACACACAGTGCTGCAACCGTTTTGACATTAAAGGGCATAATGCAGCAGAAAACAATTGAGGAAAGTGCTACCATGGATGGTAGGAAAACTATCGCATGTCAATTGTGAACAAATGATTTGTGACAACTGTAGCAAGAAATTAACATATTTGATTATGCTCCTCATGAAGAACCAAGCATATCAGTTGATGAAGAAAGTGATATGGAATTGAGCACATTCAGGACTGAATCTGCTATATAAACATTATATGAAAGTCTGAGTAGTATTGGTGCATCACCTAACAAGAGGAAGAGAATAAAGGAAGAGCCATACTGCAGAAAGAAAGCTATTAAAATTGCAAAAGTCGTAAAAGAGAAGATTTTTCCGATTCCAGCTGAAGAATCAGTGCCTAACAATCATAGTTGTGATGACATTTGCAACAACTAAAAGAAAATTTTGAAGAAACTACTATGAAAAGAGAGAAAGTAACAATTTTGACCCGTCTTCCTAAACTCTTGAGTATCAAAAGAATCGAGCAAGAATTTCCACTAGCAAGTAACCACATGACATGAAAAGCAAAGCAATTAGTAAAAGAACGTGGGATTTTGTCAACACCAAATCCTAAACCAGGAAGGAGCATGGATCCAGATGTTTCCGAGACTGTGAAGAGCATTTACGCCAATGATGATGTCAGCAGAATTATTCCTGGCAAAAAAGACTTTGTGTGTGTTAAAATGGGTGGTGTGAAAAAACAAATACAAAAGAGGCTAATTTTAAACAACCTTGCAGAAGTGTACATTCATTTCAAACAGACAGAACAGTACAAAATTTGCCTCTCTACGCCCTAAGAATTGGGGTGTGTGCAGGCCAATACAAAAACAGGAAAAACAAATTTCAAACCTGGTATAACACCAGGTTGAATTTGGGATTCCAGCCGAGTGGCACTTCTTTGCCACATCTCATGGCTAGAATTCATGTGATGGATTGGGTGGAACTCTGAAGAGGCTAGCCACTAGTGCAAGCTTACAACGTATCTATAATAATCAAATTATGACTCCAAGACAATCGTTTGTCTGGGCAACAGGCAATATTAAGAATAAGAACTTCGTTTATGTGTGTCAAAAAGAAATAATGGAAACTGGGAGGATGCTACACACTCGACTTGAAAAAAAGACCAATACCTGGAACTCAAACATTTCATACTTTCATTCCAGGAACAAGGAATGAATTAATAATAGTGATGGGTCGGTTCGATTCCTCGATTCTCGACCAAGAACCGGAATCGAAAACGAGTACCTGTCAAAGTGAAAAATCGATTCCGATTCCAGTAGTACTTCAAACCACAAATTTTTATACGACCGCGTTTCCAACAGTCATTCGAATTTTTGCGCCACGTAATCGTAATAACAAAACAAATATCTTGCGATGCGCTAGTACTCGAACATTCGAATCGAGTCGAGTACTTGGTACTCAACGCGAGCGTTTCGAGTAGCATCACGAATGTCGAATCGAGTAGTTAAGGTTACAGAGCTTTCGAGGCTAGTAGGTCCAGCAGTCTGGCGACAGGAAGCGCTATCATGAAACTCATGTAATAATGCAGTTTTAAAAGCCGATAAGTCATTCTAATGCCTTGGCCTGGTAGTTTCAGCTTGCCGAATACACTATAGTTGTCGACGTGGGCGCCTTTACGTCAGCCGCGGCGGCCGATCGTCTTCCTACCCGGCGCACACTGGTCCGAAATCGGAAAAAGCTGGAATAAAGTCCAAAATGACCTTTTTGGGGATAGAGACATGAAACTTAGCGTAAATACTCATAAATCATTACCAGGTATATATTTATACATAAATACGACCATTTAGTGAGATGCAGTGGCCCAAACATGACCAATTTTTCAATGCCACGCGAGATATCGTTTTTCCTCAAAAAATATTTCAATTTATTCAGGTGGTTCTGCGTTGGTGTGAGTTTTATGGAATAAAAAACGCAATATTCCTTTGACCCGGTGCTTTGCCTATACTTTCAATTACTTTTGAAGAATACAAGGATCAAGAACTTTGCTATTTCCACATAATATTTTATTAGCACCGACCATGGTTTCGTTACAGAGTAACATTATCAAGGTGAAGATTTAGGTAAATTGACAGAATATATATATAGCAGGAGTCGTTGGTTAGGGGGAGGTAAGGATTGGGGTTGGAGCTGGGTTTGGCGTCACTGTAGGTGGGGTGGGTGGAGGGGTGGATGAGTAAGGGGGAAAGTGGAGGAGGGGGGAGCGAGAAGGGTAAAGGTGGTCGTTAACAAGGTATGAGTCCCTGTGGCTTAAAATTTCCAATTCTTCTAAAGCGTCTAATCTCCGTCCTTTCTTCTCAAAATGCAGAATGGTAGGGATGAAGTCACTAATGTGCCCCATGTCATTAAGGTGTTTTGCAAATTGGGAGTGATCCTTCCCCTGTCTATGACACATCTGATGCTCGGCTGCCCGGATGGAAAAACTCCTCCCTGTTTGGCCGATGTAAATCGCGTCACAGTCGGCGCAATTTAGGCGATATACTCCGCTCCGTTCCTCCGGGATATCCCTATCCTTTGGTGACCCCAGCATGCTCCTTAATGTGCTGTGGTTGTAAAAGGCTGGCCTTATTTTTTCTTTGGGAAGTAATCTTTGCACTCTCAATGACAAATTCCCAAGGAAGGGAATCCGGCACCATTTAGGAGATCCCTCCGGGGGATTATGCGTTTTATATAATAGTCGTCTTGCCATCTGAGTTCTTTTTCGTCGTAAGATGGTATCCACTAATTTTTCTTTGTAGCCATTGTCGACAGCAATGTCCTTTATGGTACGGAGTTCATTCGCTATGTTACTTTCCGACATAGGAATGTGGAGCTCTCGTGGATGATAGTGTCGGAAAAGCATTCTTTCCTGTAGATGGAAAGGTCGAACTTATGGTTTATGATTCTTATGGAGAGATCCAAGTAATTCAATACGCCTTCCTTCTCAGTTTCCATGGTGAATTTGATATGTTTATCCTGAGAATTGAGCACTGTCAGAAATTGTGATAACTGTCTTAACGTACCTTGCCACACACAAAACACATCATCTACATATCGGTACCATTTTACTATGTTTTTGAGTAGGGGATTTTCACTACAGAACAGGGCTCTCTCGAAATTGTCCATATAAATTTCTGCTAGAATGGGGGACAAAGGTGACCCCATGGCGAAGCCATCTAATTGTTTATAGTGCTTGCCGTTGAAGAAAAAAAAAACTGTTTTGATTAGTGCACAAATTCAGAAGGTCACACAATTCACTAGTCACTGGGTACGGTGTTCCTGCCTTGATGAGGGTTAGTTCTGCTAATAGGGAAGTGCACTAATTTTTTTTTATTGCTGAATTTGAAAGTTTAGCCTAAAAAAGAAACATTAGTATAGTCACTTTTATTTTCTGCATCTGGGGTATGCACTTTAAAACGTTTTGAAAGTCGGAAAATTTCATGTTGCGCTGAAACACAGTGCCTCCATCTTGATTGAGATGTGACGTCACAAGGCAGTAGTCACCAGTGGAGTATCGCTGTATTCCGTCGCCTTCTTTAGCGCGGCGAGAGTTTCCGGGAATCGGTGGAGTTTGCTTCCTAAAAATGTCGTCTAGTACCGAAAACATGAATTCAAAATAGAATTATAAATGATTTTTTGTTCCAAATTTCATCTCGACGTCGAAACAAAAGCCTGGAGAAGATATTCATTCCCGTGCCTTAAGCACAAGCTATACGGAATAAATGGTTCAAGGCTGCTCCTGACTCTTACCTATCGATGATATTCTGTTTTGAAGATCATTTGAAGGTATTGTAAGATCAAATTGATATTTATATTATAATAATTTACTTAATAGGTACCTCAGTCACATCAGAAAGTGTGTTGAGTCAAAATATAGCAGCTTCCGCGTAGACCTACGTAATTTATAAACTGAAAGTAGTTCGGTTAAAGAATTATGGCGCGACTGTTTTTTTACACGACCGGGCAAAATACGTACTTTGCCCATGATATGTGCATATATGATAACAAACGATTTTTGTTAAAGTTAATCTTTATTTGTTGAAATTAGTACATTTATAGGTGATACAGATATAAAGGTACACGGCAGGTCGCGCGGCGTAATTTGTATTCCACTGGTGACGGGTTCATCTTGCTGATCTAAAAAATTAGCTACAATACCTCGGACTTTGAAAACTCGCAATATAGGCAGTCAAAGTACATTGTAAGAATACACGAGACCATTATAGCCCAGAATGTACGTACAATGTCGAAATCCTTGGTTTTCAAAGATTGACGTATTTTATACGCCAGCGCGCCCGGTCCAGGGTTATCAACTTTTATTTCATCCTATTTGTTAGTTGAAATTATATTTCAGAATGGTTGTTTTAGCACAGCTACTGAGGTAAACTGGTAGGTACTGAGTACAAGGTACTGAGGTATGTACTGAGTAAGTAAACTCCCTTTGGAGTAATGTGAATTACAAGTGTTCGAGATATATGGCATTTTATATTCGCTTTGTGTTCTTATTAATTATGCCTGTACGCATATTGTTGCTTGCCGCGAGCCTTTAATGGTATGTGCTCTTGCAAGAGTGGTTTTCATTTTTAATGTGGAAGTTGGTCAGTATAAGCAAAGAAAAAATTAACATCTTAGCGCACACCAACCCTTGTAGTCATCGTATCTCGGCGTTTGTAATGACACTGCTAAAATACCTAAACGCCATAATGACGATAAAAAAAATTGTCACATGTCAATGATTGCTGAAATTATAATTAATGATAAACTAGACGCCGTATGATCACAATGAAGGCAACAAAAAATAATGCCTAGACGCAGGCTTGAACCACTGTCCTTCGGGTTACATATCTCCTTCGACTCGTTCACACTACCACTACCCCAACCGACCCATTGAATTATGGTGGATATTTTAAATTTATATATAACGTGTAAAAAGTAACGCATGAAAATTAATTAATTACAGCCTAACTAACGCCCTAATTGAAAAAGATGCAGCAAGGTACGCGGTCTCCCCTTGTTAGCCTTAACGTCTCGCATTTCTATGGAGCGTTGAACCTGTCCTCCTTATTCAAAAATTCAGTAACCATAAATACATCAAAGTTTGGTATACCATTTATAAATCGTTGGAATTTTCCTTCTCCCAACCAAGATTATCTTTTCTTGAACCCATCCTGGACAGCGAACCATTGCAACAACCAGCCAGCTCGGAAATAAGGCTAACATCCCATGATTCTAGTAGCGAAGGGCGAATGTTCCGGCCGGCGTGAATACATACGCAACGAATAAGTCTTGCAGTAAACGTCTGAAATAGGTTTATTAGTTTGACTCGGTTCTTACAAAAAAAGTTTTGGCATGATAAACGGCATTGTGCCAAAATATACCCAGCGAAAAATAAATGCCATCATGCATTTATTAAAGATTCAATGTGCTATTCGTACTACTCTTTCCAAACTTGAAGTTGACACGTAAATGAATATTAATATATTACGCAATGATGAAGTCGTTTACTCAAAAGAGAAGCAGCCACATATATAATCTGAAGATATTTTATGACAGCAAAAAACGGATACCCTCAAATTCTGTAATTTTTCTATGCAATAATAGTGGTAGAACTAAACGGTGTAGAAGCTGCCTTCTGCTACTGCCTTGTGACGTCACGGCCAATATTCAACATGGACACCCGTTTTCGCGGCCTTTGAATTTTTCTATATTTCAGACGGTCATCTCGAATCAACTATTCACTATTAGGATTTAAACTGTGGTTTTACGACATTATGTTATTCTGAACTCTAATTTAAAAAATGTGTTTGGTGCATTTGAAACACTAGTGCACTTCCCTATTCCAAAGCTTCCTTCCTGGGGATGCTCGGGAATAGATTAACTACATCGAACGACACTAATAAACACTTATGTTGTAGCACTTGTTGTGAGAGCTGGTTTGCCAGTTCATATGAATTTTTCACACTATAATATGAACTGGCAGATTCATTTATTCTTGTATTCTTGATCCTTGTATTCGTGCTATTATGGATTTCCACCAAGTTACGCCCTCTACGATTAATTACTTTTGAAGATTTTAGCTCTCATCTGTCTGCTTTTACAACGCAAAATGGCCGACCCGTTTTTCACGTGAAATTTGACATAAAGTAGACATTATCTTTCGTTTACGAAAAATATAATTCGGAAAATTTGAATTACAATATAAAGTAGAGATTTCTAAAGAGCACTAATTAGAAATCTCGGAAAAAAAAGTTTTCAACGAAGGAAATAAGAGCGATTTTTCAATCGCGCGTCAAGGCTGAGCTACACGCCGCGGAACTCTGAGGCTCGGTAACTGAGGCCGAATTTTCAAGTTATTAAAACATTAGTCTTGAAAATCGTCATTTAAAAATTGCATAATCGTCTTCATTGACTTAAAACATTAAACTGAGGATGTTAAAAAGGATTATGTATAGATCGACTAGACCATTAAGCACATTACTCCAGTGAAAATACTAAAGATTGGATATTTTTCGGAACCACCCCTCGCATAAGAAATATGGCTCGGGTATTGAAGTAAAGTGAAGAGATTAAGTCGGCATGCTTATGATAGAGAGAAAAATGAACTGTTTTCGTGAAAGGCGACAACCGATACCCTTTTTCCCTTTCCACCTTCACCGAGGTGAGACGCGCGGAAGGGGGAGTTTTCACAACACAAGGCACTTTTAGCCTTTTTTATTACTGCGTCCGTCCGATGTGATACTCATTTGTAGCATTTAGTTTCTTTCTTGAACTTAAAAACAGCAAGAGATTTTAAGGTTGATTAAATGACGTGCGAAGTATAGAATTTTTTTGGCTCTACAAAGCTAAAGATTAGATCTATAGTTTGTTCGCTTCGTCCACTTGAGTTCCAGGAAGATTCAAGATACAAAAAAATCGTTGATATAATTTTTAATAAAAATTCCAAAGTCTCCGAAGTCTTGCAATTTTGGTAGGAAAGTACTTGCCCAGTCACACAAGTGTGTAGCAAAAGGACATTTTCTGCAGGCAGCAATACTGTAACATGGAGACGTCAAAAGCTGCTGGCTGAGCATGTAGAATAAATGGTTTTTCTGCTTGAGAATTTAAAAGGGCCAAATATTACATGATTCATATACGTTGTATGTAATCTTTATTATAGCTGTGAAAATTACTGTACTCAGGGCTCTCCCTTGTAGTTTGGATACATATATATGGTCGACATATTACTTGGGGTTAATTAATTTCAATTGTCCCTACGGAACTGTTGAAGACACATTAATTTTCATTTATCTCCTTCTTCTGACAATAACCATCAACCATCCTCATTGTATTTTCCTCCTTACATTAGGCTAGACATTCATCATAGAAAATTGGAGTAGAATATATTGTAGTATTCATTGCTGTATATGCCTGGTTCAGAAATTATCATACTCGACTCGATACTCGCGAGTAATTTTCAACTCGACTCGAGATCAAAAAGTGCTACTTGGAAATCCCTATTATATTCCGAAGGAGCAAATGCAGACGAGGGAGCCTGTGACAGGTATATGTTCAAGATACAGTGATGCATTTGGAAAAGTACCCAAAGTCACCATAGCAACACTGTTGAAGCTGAAGTGGAAGCTTACTTATCAGAGATGAATGCACCACCAAATTCCTTCCCTGGGAAATACTGGAAGACTTGCATCTCCTACCCAAGGCTGAAAGTATTAGCGAAGAGGTTTCTTGCCATACCGCCATCCCCTGTGTTCAGTGAAAGACATTTAGTTCAGCAGGAAAAATATTTGAAGTAAAATGCAACAGACTTCATCCTGACAGAGTGAAGATACTTTGCTTTCTGAGAAAAAATTTAAAGCCTGTAAAAGGAGACTAAATTTGTGAGACATTATTGATAATGATGAGATATTATCAATAAAAGATAGATATTAAAGGAGATACTTTTATTTTAAATCTAAACATGAGTTCTAATATTCTTAAGTAATACCTATATCATGTAACAACACTTTTCAGGTATGTTCCGTTTTGAAATTTAGCTATTATATTTAATTACATAGTGATGATATGAAAGATGCTTCTGTCAACTGACTCTTTCACAGAGTAATATTTTTATAAGTGGTTTTCTTGTTGCCTGGAATTAAATGATATTTTTCTTGAAGCCTATGGCATCAGAATCGATGGAATCGGTATCCGTAGAATCGGAATCGAAATGTCAGAATCGGAATCGGAATCGATAAAATTTTGGAATCGACCCATCACTAATTAATAATAAAGAAGTTTTCAACAGACACCACCAGTGATGTGCATGAAATAAATATTCCACAAGAAACATTGTCTCTAGAAGAAATAAAAAGGTTTTGTGACTTGTGTCTATAGTGTTGCGTGGTGGTTAGGTTTTGTCATGAGTGTGAATGTAGCATCACAGGAAGTTTTGGTCTATTTCTTACATCCCAAAGGACCATCACCATCATATGTGTATCCTCACCAGCCATGCATTCTTAATATTCCAAGTGAACAAGTTTTCGCTAAGGTCGATCCATGTACTGCAACTGGGCGAACTTACAAATTAACAGCTTTCGACACTCTGAGTTCAGAAGAAGCACTTCAGAGGAGGAGGAACTAATTAGTTTTTGATTATATTGCTTCCTGGGTGTTGTATAGAGCATTAAATTTTATTCTATTCATAATTCAATTCTATTCAGGTAATTTCTATACATAAATGCTAAGTTTTTCCGCTGAATGTGAAGTATGATGTTTTCACGATTTTTTTCTCCTGTTCCGAAAGCCATCCCAAAATGAAATATATACCAAAGATAGAATGCATTTAACTGTTTAACATATTTTTTCCGAATAAAATTTAAGATACATTTTTTTTAGATACTCGAGGTCAAAGGTCGCATGGTGTGACCTCGGAATAAAAAATATCGGTATCTTAAAATCTAACATTTTTTGCAGAAACCATATTCTTTTAGCTTTAAAATGAGACCAACAGGAAGTTTCTACCACAATTATTAGCTAAGTTACGATTTATTTTTGTAGAGCATGCGAGGGAAAATTTTGCATTTTTTGTCATGTTTGCAATCCTGCTGTATGAATACCGAGTATGTCTGAGGGGTAAAATTTTGTGTATGAGCACAGTTTCATGTGCTTCAACTTCCTACCAAATTTCAAGCAAATCTGAGACGGTCAGGTTGGGAGCTGTGATTATTTGGCAGGGAATGACCCCACTAAAGAAGCCACTCTAGCCCTTCTAACAGCATATGAAATTAGAGATATCAGTAACGACAAGACACAGAGAAATAAATATTTTTGGCAAAAGGTGGCAGAGGATGTAAACTCTTCTAGCACCTTAACCTATAAGGTGAGCGATTTCTCAATATTAATTAATAACATTTAATTCGTGTAATATGAAAAGACCTTAAGTGTGATAGATTGATGTCTGATTGATGGATAATGGCTATTCATCAAGAAGAAAATTCACTTTTTTTATTAAGAAATCAAAGATGAAACACCTTACTGAGACGAATTATAACCTATAACTTTCAGCTGAATAGTGATCAGGTGAGATGGAAGTTTGGTGCCATAAAAAAATCATACAACAAAAAGAAGGACCATAAAAGGAGAAGTGGCAATGATCGCAAAGATTACTATGAATTTGAAGAATAGCCAGTATAATAGGGGACAAATCTGCTGGTAATACTGTTTTACTTACAGCTCTCACCTAAAAATTTCCAATAATTCAGACGGAAAAGAAAAAGCTCTAGGAATTGATAAAGACTCTCAGCCAGGATGTTCCTTTGCAAGTCAAGAAACACTCCCTTCAGCAATTGCCCCTAATAAATCTGAGGAATCCCTGAGACATAGAGTGAGGTAAATTACAGGTGAAAGTCGGAAAGTTGCCATAGACGAGAAGTTGGAGGCATTTAGAGATCGCTGCGGGTTTCGCCAGTATATACCACATCAACCCGCCAAATATGGAATTAAAATATTTGCTCTCTGCGATGCTAAAATGCATTAAACGTCCAACTTAGAGGTTTACGTTGGAAAACAACTCGAAGGGCCGTATTAAACTGAGAGTAGAGCACTTGCCGTGATTGAACGCTTGTGTAAGCCAATTTATTACACTAACCGTTACGTTACCATGGACAACTGGATCACTAGAATTGAGCTTCTTGAGAGCCTGTGCCCACTGAAGTCAGCTGATAGATATTCAGCAATCAGAAAAAATAAGCACGGCTTACCACCAGAATTCGTTCAAGAAAAGGGACGCAAAGTGAAATCATGTCTGTTTGGTTTTAAGAGAAATTATACAAAAGTTTCGTTCGTGCCAAGAAAAGGAAAAATGTTCTCTTGATTTCAAGCATGCACAATGACCAAGTGGATGCATTAACAACGCATGCAACTCGGGGCGGATCCAGGATTTCTTTCTGGGGGGGAGGGGGGCACAAGCAAGGCCATATACAGGATTTTGTTCTGAGAGGGGCACAAGGATACCTCGTAATACTAAACGAACGCAACGATAATGGGACCGCATAAAAAATCTTGCATATTCCTTAACGGTCTGGGGGGCACTTGCCTCCGTGCCTCCCCTAAAATCTCCTATTCATGCAACTAAAAAAACCTGATATATTTTGACCTACAACGACACAAAAGGTGGAGTAGATGTAGTGGATAGGTTGTGCTAGACCAAGAAGTCGTTGGCAAATGGTTGTGTAGAAGAAAGGTTTGTACGGCGTAAATTTATTGAAGGAAATGCATTATCCCTGATTGAAAAACGCCTTAGGAATCGTGCATTATGGAAAAAATACCACGAATCACTCGTTTGCGGATAAATGAACTACTGACCACTACGCCATCAGAACTACCTCCTAATCCTACTAGATTGGGCGCTGTAAATAGTGACAGTAAGAGATATCGTAAAACGCGATACTCTAGTAAAATATGGAACTCATTTCTCTGCCTTGAACACGTAACCTTGCTATTCGACAGGTGATATGCCAAAATGCAGAAGCTTTCTTTTGACATTGATATTTCTGAAATATTCCTAATTATGTACGACTGAATGTCTTTTTTAATTTCTGGCATGTAATGTAAATGAAACCTATTGCTAATTATCAATACCTTGTATCGGATTTTTTGGTGCACTAATTAAAAAATATTAATGTACAAATATTTCTTTCTGTTAACTTTCAAATGAATAAATTTTCAAAAACATTGACTTTGCAGTGAAATTGTGAAATAAATATTTATAATTACAAATGCAATTACGTTATTTAAACCTAATTCAAGGAAATACTCAATCTTAAAAACATAGGAGACCACATCGGTCCAGGAGACCAACGTCACCACTCATGAACCAAAAAATTCACGTCACCACTCTAAGGTTAAATCGGTAAGCAAAGTGCGTGGCCGGGTAGGTCGCCAAGCAAAAAAGGGCGCCTAAGCGCTGGTTTTTAAGCCCTAAAAATATCACATTCATTACATAAGAGCAAGCAAGTCATAAGTTTGCGCTGATATTTAAGTCTCAACCCTCATTCCTAAGGTACTTGTATTTATCATAAAATGTATCCTTAGACAATCCCAATACTACCTCTCAGGTTATTTTTAAGGTGTGGGCTCCGGGATGTTGTCCGCTTACTCTAGAAAATGTCTAAAACCGGCCCTGGCAGTGCAGTGGTATTATCTTCCTAGTACTCATCTTTCCTGTGCATTTTTTTCTTCAAAGGCTCTTCTCTGCCCATCCAGAGTACCAGAAGATGTTCAAGTCGTTCGCCGGAGTGGCGAGAAGCGACCTTCCGCAAGACAAACGCTTCCAGGCACACGCCACTACCGTCGCGTACTCCATTCAAAACATTGTCGAGAACTTGCACGACCCCGAGTGCCTCGTCGAGCTGCTACACAAAGTCGGATGCAACCACGGACGCAGGAACATCGAACCCAAAGCCTTCCAGGTGAGATTCAACAAAGGCGTCACAGAAAGGTGGAGCTTTTTTTTTTAAAGTACAAATTTCACACACCCTTCATGATTCTATAAATCCTAGTTGTTCTGTCTCAATCTCCTGCCGCGAATACGTAATTTACAGGTTTCAATCCCAGTCATGGCCAATGACTTTTCCTCAATTGAATATTCGCACTATAACTGCACTTGAGAATGAATCCGTTTAGGTGTTTCCTGAGAAAGCCTTCAGAGATTATCAGGAGACTTCTTCAACTACGTGCAAAAGATCATAAACTAGGTCTAGAGACAAAAGCATTATATTCTGAGTAGTAAAGAAAGAAATTATTTCATAAACCCATCAGCATTTACAATAAATACTCCTCAAAGTAAAATAATTTAATGGCACATGTGGATTTCACAATTTCATAAGTGTCCAAAAACTCAATGTGAAATATAAAAATCAGCCTAGATGAAAACTTCTGGAAATAATTCCATTTGGCCGATAACCGAACATCACCTCCAATGGCGTAATCAAAAATCATAAACTCTCGTATTGAATGTTTCAAGGATGATCTTATGTCCCAGCAAGATAATTCGGCTGGCCCTTAGATGAGGAGGAAGAAATCTGCTACAAACCTTTAAATAGTGTTTTGGTCGTAATGAGTGTCATAAAGTATGTCACCATTTGAGCAACAATTCATATCGAGACTCAGATATGGACAGAGAAATTTATTTTCTACTTTTTAATTGACGAGAAAAAAGTTGTTTTTAAATTTTTTTTTAATAATATTATTTTCTAATTTTTAAATTCAAATTTAAGATTTATAAAATATTTATTTTTTTATTAAATTTTTCTGAAACATGCGCTTGCATGCTGCAAAACATTCAACATGTCACACAACAAATTCGCTGAAATGTGATTGCAGCGGCACCGGTGGCAAAATGTGAAATTAATTTTCCATACAAAATTTATTTTATAAAATTTTTAAAATAGTTGAAATCTAGTCATATTCATGACAGAAAGCATATAAATATGCATTTTCATCAAGATCGGAGCTAGATATAAAGTTTCAATGCTCTAGCTAGTAGTTAAGTATGTTAAAGTTGAGTTGCAAAATTCCACCGTAACAAGCAGACAGACAAAGAGACACGAAAGTAAGTTAAGAAAAACGTTGTAAGAAACGCAATACGGTGGAGCAATATTTGGACTGATGGCTGGGATGCATGTGATGGATAGATACGTCTTCACCACGAAGTAATTTCATAATGAAACCCCAAATAGCACGCATTGCATGATCACTCAGTGATTCAACCGGATGGGTGGTTCCGATAGGTGAGGGCAGAGCTCACCGCAGACCAAACCATGTGAATATTGCGTGTGAATGTCACACATTTCAGTTCTTTCGCAGGACCACCTCGCATTCCGAGGATTTTTATTAGAGTATTCCGAAGGCTTAACGCGATATTTGAACCCGGGTCCTCTTACTCGGCAACCAAGCGTTCAACCCTCTTAACCTATCATGTCCCCGTCCTACTCCATGCATTTGGTAAAATAATTCCCGCAGAATACAAATGAAGCCATAGCGCGCCAAACAGAAGCGTAGATATAAGGCATTCAACTGTATGAACATACTAACATGTATCAACTGATGACAAATGCTTTTTCTCCCACAGAACCTGAGAAATGTGGTCATCACAACCCTGAAGAAGCTGCTTGGAAAGAAACTCACCCCATTCGCGGAAGAGTCGTGGAAAAAAACTCTCGACGTAGCAAATTCTGTGATATACAAGGGATTGGATGAAGGAAAGTTGGAGGCAAAACCCCAGGCGCATTCTTGAATATTATGACAGGCGAACACAGACGATCAGAAAGGCAACAATGTCGACCAAATCACAGGAATACGAACACTTCATCAAGCATCGACAGCATAGTGATGAAAACGTACTTAAGTTACAACAGTTTTTGTCAACTATTTTCAATTGATATGTTTGGGGAAAGCAGTAGGGGGCAGCCCTAAACCGGAGTAACATGATGAGATTAACCATTAACAATTAACCATTTTTAATACTTCATTTTAGCAGCTAATTTAGTTTTTTTGCATAAAATATTACTATGCACTGTACTATCCTTTGGTCGACACATTTTTGTCGTGATTCATTTATTACCACTACTCAGTGTGTTGAAATTGTTGCAAAAACGTCATCTCACCCCCCACACCCGGGGAAGGACTGTTTTGAATGGTTTATAACATTTTTTATGGAGATAGAGAAGCAGATATTTTAACAATTAATGTAAAAATTGTATGTACGATTTCCTAAATGGAATATTATGAAACTATCACGTAAAAATGGTTAAAGTGGAATTATTTACACTGTGAAAAATTGTTCTTTAACAGAGGAATCAACCAAAAATATTTACTGCAATGACGAGCGATACTTGTAAGTGGAAGCAGACCTAAGGGTCGACGTCAGTCCCATCATCCGAAAGCTACTTTGTACTTATACTATTAATAGTGATGTACTCTATGATATCATGACATCGCGGGAACATTGGTGGCCAACAGCAGAAGTACAATTAGGTTGATTGAGTGCGTTATCAACTAGGTCCTAACCAACAACTCCTTCATTGTTGTTGACACTTGCACCATAGCATTTTATTTCTCCTAATTATATGACAATCAGTAACATATTACGAACAGTCTATCACAGGTCATCAACGCATTACAAACACAGTAAATTCATGCCGTTCTCCGCACTTCTTTCAAACGAAAATACGATCAAAATTCCCTTATTAAACCGAAATGTCAGCAAAATATTTTAAACAATAATTTTCTAAATACTCCATTTAAATCCTCTCGTCAAATTTACTAGCCAATTGTCAATGGCGCAAGAGGTTTGTGCTTTGAACAGATATACATTACGGTTCCATTTACAAAAAACTTTTTTTTTGCAATTTTTTATTACAAGTGAAACACACGTGACGTTTATAGTGTCATTAAGTCGTTAAAATGGCACATAAAGCAGAATAATTACCGTCACATTGTACACCCTAAAATACCAGTCTCGGTGACGGTGGTTGACGTCCTCAATTGCCAAACCCAAGGCTGCGGGTTCGAGTCTCGCTTGCGTGAGTTTCACCTCCACGAATATTAAAACTAAGACCCTCAAGTTGGACCCTACACGTGTGTACACCCATCGCGCATTTACAACAGTCGCCACTCGCGTAGCTGACGGACAAAGTGATCCGAGCTTGACGGAGGAATAAAGTAATAATTAGGGGTCTTAACCGATATATATATACATACTTAATGGCATGATCTATAAAATGCATAACTTTTCAACGCCATTGCTTAAAAATAAAAGAATAGATTGGATCGTATAGCGCACTAACCGCGCCGCGGACATTTTTGAAAACCGATTAAAATGCAACCGAGGTGGCAACAGAGATCAACCTCTTATGGGATGGAATTGGGCCTCCTCAATGCAGTACCCATGTTCACAATCCCGAACATGGTCGTTCGTGGTAGTCCAACTTTTCAAAAGTATGAACGGACTCTTCAATCCTAATTTCACAAGTTTAATAAAGACAGAAGTTTTTTAAAAGTACGAGTCATACACCAAAAAGAAAGCAATGTAAAATCCTAGGGTCAAGACGACGGGGTCGCTTCATTTCACGCATTTCTTCAGCTCCCTGCCGCCGAGGTTCAATCGATTGACGGAAATACTACGGTGAGCTCAATTTCTCACAAAATTCCAGTAATAATAATAATAATAATAATAATAATACGTCTTCATTGGGCGATACTGGGACTAGAAAATCCGATCTTCAATATAAACCCTCGTCAAACATTAAATTATTGCAGTTAAAAACATTGTAAAGTTGCAAAAACAAAATTATGAGTTAATAAAGTTACCATTTACCAAGTGTAAAAAAACGTGGGAAAAACCTAAGTATATTTACTTTCGTCCTTATTGGAAAAAAAAACCGCCGCAGGAAAACGCCCACACAAGAAGGGGGCGTGAAAAACCTGCGAAAACCTACTGAAATGGAGCTCATGTAAACATGGATGTATACAAATACAAGAAAATGTCACCCAATACCTATCACCAATACGTCCCAGTATCTAATACCACTATTAAATATTTCAACGGTACTATAGTAAAACAGTTGAGCCAGAAATGGTTGAATAAATTCTAATCTAAGCCTTAGGTTTCATATTTTTAGTGTGGCATGATTCACGCATTAGAGAGAAAAATTGAACTATAAAAATATGAAAAAAAATCAACGGTACACCAATTAATAATTAACATTAACGTTTACCTTAATTGCCTTTTGATTGGCTGCGTGATGTTAAGAAATCCGTAAAATTTCAGTATTCGTTTAACAATACGACGTAAGTGATTTACTGAAGCTAGAGAACAAAATATGAAAAAAGGGAATATCCCTGGGACAGCACTACCAAATATAATTAATGAGAGGGTACTGAATATGCTAGCTACGCAGAGAACTTCACACAGCATACCTCTCGATCACATCATATTTCAAGTGTAATTTCATTAGGAAGTACGCATTCAAAACCGTCACATTCAGTGGAAAGAAAGATACGAAAGGTAAGTGAAAATATTCCAACTGTTGAAATCATTCATTCAAACATGCTTAACCTAAACCTTTTATGGCATAACTCAAAACGAATAAACAAGTTATTAGTCAACACGGGAAGTGGTCATGAAAGCCTACCGTTGAATAATGTAATTATGTGCTAATAAAAATCACTTTGTATCGATGAAGTCATATTTGGTCTTGTTTACAAAATACTCTGTTTGTGCCTCCTTAAGTATATATATCATCATCACTAACATAAAACTCCGGAGGCCTCAAAAACTATGTAGCGGGGGGTGTTAAGCAACCAGGCTCAAAAAAAAATGAAAGGAGATGCACGTACGTTAGATGAGAAACTAACCCACAATGCCTATTTGAAATATTGCACTAACAAGACAATAGCAGTCAGGCATGCAATTAGCTCACTATCCTCCCGCACTTCCCCTCCATCCCACGGCTGCAGAATTAAATGGTCTCCATCCATCATCCGTGCCACCCTCCTGTACGGCTGCGAAATATTTGCAAATTAAACGTTTATTGGAGAAAGGCTAGATATTTTCCAAAATAAATCCCTTCGCCTACTCCTAAACCGCCTTGTCCGAATTTCTGACTTTTTTTCGGCTCACAAGTTATCCAAGGTAAACGAATTCATCTCCAAGTTAGCAAATAACTTCAAGTCCAGACTCGGGGCATCCCAGAATACGCTCCTCACAAACAACTGGAATTAAAAACCAGCAATTCCAACTACATACAAACTGCCTCAGCAAATTACTCGTCTACGAGTCTTTTCTATGTCTTTCCTTCTTGTAGAATTAGTAAGTAAATTATTAATGTATTATATTGTTTAAAATGTTGAAATATTATTTGCTTTCCTATAAATATTATTACTTGCAATCAAAAAAGATAAAAAATAAGAAAAGAATCCTGGAAAATTTAAAAAAAAATATAATTCTTTTCACTAGTTTAATGCAATCATTAGTTTTGAGTTTCTGCTAACACTAACACAACGCTACACCCACATCACAAATAAATGCGCAAGATATAAAATATACTGTAAACTGGCTGGTTAGGGTGAACTTCGTTTTAAATAATGCGTTGTGATAGTAAACTACTATGTCCCAACTAGCATTTGTAAGCCCATCATCGTTCGGGAGAAAAAGGTATTCCTATAACTAACACTTCAGCGAGGTATCTATCTTCGGACTCTTATTAACGGCAAGACATCTATCCACCATGCTTATATTTATGTGATGGCTTTTGCCGTTGGAATGAAATAAATTAGTATACACGCTATCATTGTGAGAATTAACAATCCATTGCTGTAAAACTTAAAGAGAATCAAAAGTTCTCTGACAGCTCTTTCTTCGCAGACTTGCAATGCCTGCAAATCAGTTTCTTGCTATGTGAACAGTATCAAACAATTACTATTAAGACCCGTATTTGGTTTCGAGTATAGCCTTTAACCCGTTTACGCCTGGATAAAGAGTTTAAAGTATACGCTTCAATAATTATAGCGAATTGACTTAAGAAAATATAAAACTATACTTTCAGAAACAAAACAAGAGTATCCAGAACATATGTCGAGTGGAAACTGGCTTGATTGTGGACATTACGAGCAGGGAACTGGCTCCACGAACTATAGCAACATAGCGAGAATATGTTTCGCCAACCCTGATTTGTCCTCTGAAATCAATAAGAAACATAACAAAATATAAATCGTCGTTTTGATAACACTGGCATCAAAACGCCCCATTAACGTGGGAGGGTTTAAGAAATATGAAGACGGCAAGGATGCGCGCAGAGTTATACGGATGGAAATATGGGTTCTATCTGAAGAGCCACTAGTCTCGGAATAAAGATATCAGTTGCCAAATGGAAGGTAACGCCAGGAGAATTTCAACTGCTACGGCCAATGGAGATCTCATGAAATGATATTAATTTCTTTAGACTCCTTAATATTATCAATAAGAGCCCAGCCAAAAGCGAAGAATGCACCTTACCCACCCGAAGTTATGAATCTTCTATTGCCTTCGATAAATGAATATTATGACTTCATTGACTCAGATGGTTTATATTGATATGGCGCACTACGTAGAGTGAGCAATAGTAAATTTCAAGTCATTTAAATGCTGTAAAGTGAATGGTTAATGTCCGTTAGTTTCTCGGACTATGCGCAATATTCTCCTCGTGAAACTTTTAATACAGGTTTAATCCTATACCTTCGTAGTACAATTTTCTTGCCATTTCCATCATTAAGTTTAAAATCAAAATTTGCCATTTAAAAAGAAGACACCTGAGTGACTACAACTTCACGGTGACATTAGAAAACTGCTCCACCAAGTCAAACCTGGTAAAAACCCCACATGACTTACGATGGGTGCTAATACACAATGCCATTTATCTCTAGCTCAAGAATGGGAAAATTTTACTTAAAATTAATGCAAATGCAAGACAACAACATATTCGCCAGCTCAAGCATTCATTTCCACGAAAATATAATAATGTTACCTTATAATTTACTTTCAATGAATGTGATGAAAATCAGGGAAATTTATCCCCCTCCCCCCCAGTTCACCTCAGGCCACGCGCATATTATTTTAAATCATTCAATAAAGTAATGGCATTGATAATGAAGACATTTTTAAGAAATGTGTTGCTTCTGCGTGCAATATAGGCGCCTAACACACTTTTGCCAAGACAAAATATACGCCGTTGCGACTACTGTGCGCCGCCGGCATCTCGTAGCCGGCGGAGGCAACAACGACAGCAGAATGATTAACATCTTTACGTTTTAAAATGGAAAATTACTCACCAAAAACCATGCCGCAGACATCTCCAATGACCTCCACCCAGTGCGCACCGATGGACTTCTCACCAGTCAGCCAGCGACGATACCCGGGTTGCCGGCCTCGGTGGCGGTGGGGTAAAGTCCTCGCCTGCCAAACCGAAGGTCGTGGGTTCGAATCCCGCCTGGGTAGGTGATCCCTATCCAGGGCATGGATGTTTGTGTTGTACCTACTCTGTTAATATTGGAAACCCTCTTTGTAAAAGGCCGTCATGTGCTGTTTAAGGGGAAATTGATAATAAATAAATAAATAAATAAATAAAAGGTTCCAAGTGCTCCTAATTCTCCCATCAGCTCACCACTAAGGAAAAAAAATCAACCCACCCGCGTAGCCTTTACTTCTCCGATGAAAACCTAAACACAGTTTAACACCCTCCCATGACCATCCTTAAAAGGACGTATCCACTGCGTCAATCGTAACTCCAATTATAATATCAAAGAATCCGCTACAACACGAGTCGCTACCTAAGCAGACATGCTGGAGAGCAAGAACACGTTGCGAATTGGGAACTTTCCCAGATATTTCGCATAAACCGACCGTAATTTCAAATCCACCACGGGGAGATTACTCATGAACCGTCTTTACCCGACTCTCAACGTCGAAACCACGGATTTCACAAAAGAGTATCCACAAGTCGGCTACTAAATGCGTTGTCACTCCCCGCGTATTCAAATGGGTTTACAAAAGTCGCCACTCGCGTCGCTGACGGACAATTAGATCCGAGTTTCACGGGGAAATAATTAATAATTAGGGGTGTCAACCGAAATTTACGTTCATGGTGATTTCCTTCATCAAATTATGCTATTCCTCGAAATTACAAACATAATACTGCAAAGTATTGGAAAAATGTGAATCGCATTACACTCATCACCGCGACGCGGAATTTTTAAAACCGATTAAAATGCGACTAAAGTGGCAACAGAAATCGATCTGCCCTCTATGGAATGGAATTGCGCCTCCTTTATGCAGTCCCCCTGGTCAAAACAATCAAACGGCGGCAAAAATTACGTAACCGACGCAGTCAACCGGAGAGAGACGAGGGTAGGTGGAAATGCCAAGGCGTTGACTGGGGCAGTTGGCATTAATTTCCCTACCTGTACCACTAGGCACACTCCACTTTTTCGATTTAAGTTAAGAAGTGTGGACGTCACGCAGTTCGAACCACTCAACCGTATGATATGCGCGGCTTATGTCGTTCTAGAGAATAATCCAAGTAGCGATATCTTCTGTCCCACACAGCAGAGGATATTCCAGGAATATCCCATTTTGATCCCCAATATTCCTATTTAGTCCCAGGGTTATTGCGAATCATTATGGGATATTCCTGGAATATCCTGTTTTGATCCCCTATATTCCTATTTCGTCCCAGGGACATTGCGAGCCATTGTGGTATATTCGCGAAATATCTTTTCACAACGGGCTTTTGAATATGTAATAACCGAGTCACCGGTGTTACTAAATGGTACTACAAAATAATAAGAATACGTCTTTAGCAGGGAAAAGATTATTATGTACGAATATTTCATTTTGTAATTTTAAATTGGTGAGATTCATATATGTCGTGAAAATCCTATGGAAAGTTTTCCGCAGTTTTACTGGTTTTACTCTTGACTTGACATCCGGGTGACCACGTTTTTCGAAACTAGTGTCTTTGCGAGTGTCAGTTGAAGTTAGTGCGACAAAACTTTATTTACTCCGAGCAAGGCAGTGGGGTTATATTACAATACATTGTCACAATTATAATATCCTTTAATATAACTACGTTAACCGTGCGTTACTTACCAAGCACGAAGAATTTGCCGTGAAATTGTGCTGGTCTATCCATCTCGTTGGCAAGGTAAGTCGAGCTACTGTACAGTAGTTTTATTAACTAAAACATATTGTTTGGGGTGGTATTATCTACAATAAACCTTTTGATGATTTTAATTATTCATTGAGAAGTCGTTCAATACGAGTACAACCATGTTATTGCAGCTAAAAAGATGGCGAATTGGCGAAGAAAGTTCTAAATGAGTCCGGAAATCACTCTAAAATAACATAATACATGCATAAATAATATTATATTGTTATATTGGTAAATTAATAACATTGCAAGACGCTTAAGTAAAAGTTTGGGTTATCCGGGTTTTCCGATTATTCGTGCCGTTTCTCCCTATCATTAGCATCGGGTTAATCGGGAGTGTACAGTAGTTTGCTATCTATTTGCATCAAGGACACACTTTCATTACTTGAAAATAGGATCTTAGATGACTTTGTTTAGAATTATTGGAAATTCTTCTGCCCCTATTGTTGCATCTTCTAGAGCCTGAGAAGTTTAGTCGGCAGTTGGCAGACTACTATTGTGTTTCATAGTTTTAGAGATGCCCTCAGAACTAAAAAAACTTAAATTTACCCTAAAGTGATATTGTCCCTTTCAGAGTATTGAAGTAATTGCAATACCATGCCAAGGAAGAATAAATTCTTGCATGAGTTATCTTCAAGGCAGTTGAGGAGAATAGCAAGAGTTGTTTCCAAAAGGAGACTTCAGGAATTCTTTCCTACCGGGCCTTCCTTGGTACCTAGGGAAGTGATCGTCACCCATGATTCACCTCTAGCAAATGTATCTCCCTTTAGCAGCAAAGGATCTGATGACGAAAATTCTAAACCCCATGTGTGTGAAAATAATTCATCGATATCGTCGTTGGAAGAATCCCATCATATCCTGGAGTCTAATAGAGAAATTTCTGATTTGGAACTGTTAGAATATGGCTCTGAAATGTCATCAATGGATAATAACCACCCAGACTTGGAGACGGCTAAAGATTCTGAGATTTATGGAACTGAAATTGCACAAGATGAGATTATTTTAAATTCAATGGCATCAAGACGTAAGAGTCTCTCTATTGATCTGGCTCTGTGGGCAACTGAGGAACAAGTAAGTCACTCAGCTCTGTCGAAGTTGATACAGATTTTAAAACAGCACGGTCACAATGATATACCTTGTGATTCAAGGAAACTCTTAAAAAACCCCAAAAAGAGTGAGATTAGGATGGTCTCCCCTGGCCGTAATTGGCATAGAGGGCTCCATGCTGGAATCAAAGATGTTTTATCTAATTATCAAGGCCAACAATCGGAAACAATTGAACTTATTGCTAGCATAGATGGGCTCCCAATATCCAAATCTTCTAGTAGCACAATTTGGCCAATTCTGGGCTCTATTTATCCATCAAAAGAAGTTTTTATGATTTGTGGATATCATGGCAACAAGAAGCCTGACAAGTGCAATGAATTTCTAAGTGATTTTGTTGAAGAATTTATCAGTCTACAACAGTCTGGTATTAATTATCACGGTCACATTTGTAACTTAAGACTAAAATGTATTGTATGTGATCCACCTGCTAAAGCTTTTGTGCTCAGAGTTAAGAACCATGGAAAATATTCAAGCTCCACAAAATATCAAGTTGAAAGTACTTATTCAGAGGGTAGGGTGTGTTTTCCTGATTTAAATGCAACAATGAGGACGGATGAAGATTTTGTTTTGAAGCGTGATGAAGACTACCACCAGGGTTCTAGTGAACTTGAAAAATAACAAACTTTGGATTGGTGACAAATGTCCCCCTTGACTACATGCACCTTGTTTGTCTTGGGGTGACAAGAAAAATGTTTTATTGCGGCTGACTGGTGACATTCGCTACAGGCTCAATAATTTAAAGGTTAAATGTATATCTGAAAAGTCGGAGTATTTGAGAACTTATATTCCTTGTGAATTTGGACGCAAACCAAGGAGTTAAGAGTATGTTAAACTCTGGAAAGCAACAGAATTTCGCCAATTTCTTCTATACTTAGGACCAATTGTTTTAAAAGCTTTCCTGCCATCCAAAATATACCATCACCTCATATCTCTCTCTATTAATAGTGGTAGTATTTGAATTTAGGGTGCGCCGACGCGTCGGCCGTCGCGACGGCCAGGTCATTTCGCACCACTATTGTGTTATTTATTTCGAAAACTTATGAAGAAAAGAGAGCCACTGCATATGGTGTCTTCGTACAAAGAGTAAGCATAACTAGATTTTATTAAAAATATTTCTTTCTTTCAGGAACCGAAATGTATAGTTTAAGTTGGTAGGGTGGTCTCCTAAAAGGGCTTCTAGGTCTCCCCCAGATAAATCCGTCTTCGCTCGTCGCGGTGTGTAACACAATCTATCAGGATATGTCTTATATTTAACGTGCGCCTACAATCATCACATTGAAGAGGTTCTTTCAATTCAGTAAATAGATACGCAAGGGTCAAAGGGCTGTGCCTTATCCTCAACCGTTTGAGTACTACCTCCTCTCTCCGATTGCTACGGGAAGAGGAGGACCACGCTGCTATTACGTCCTTGATGCCACAGAGATTGTTGTTGTTCAGAGTCCTCCGCGACTCCCTCCATTGTTCCAATACCGCATTTCTTAGTGATGCTCATAGGTCCTCGCAGGGAACCAGCGTTGAGGCAAAATCTTCGTCACTCAGAGATTCCTTGGTCATAGCATCTGCCTTCTCATTCCCAGCTATCCCCTCATGTCCCGGTACCCACAGAAAACGGATATCAAAACCTTTTCTCGTAAAATCTTACGTCGCCAGACCCGGTCGTAAGCATTCTCCAAATCGAAGAAGACACCTACTACGTGTTGGCGGAGCAGGAAGGCTTCTTGGATGAAATTTTCAATTCTAACCAAGTGGTCCATGGTGGAACGGCTCCGTCTAAATCCGCATTGTATGCTGGAGAGAAGGTTTCGGCGCTCCAGCCACCATACGATACATCGATTTACCATTCTCTCCATTACCTAGCACAGGCAGCTCGGGTCGGGTCGGTCTTTTCCATGTTTGGATATTGGAACAGTGATGGACTCCCGCCATGACGAAGGAAAATCACCACCGGCCCAGAGCTGATTATATGTTTGAAGGACTTCCAACATTGCCGTATCCGATAGATTTCGGAGGAAAGCGTTGTGGATCTCGTCTGGGCGGTGATTCTCGTTCTCCTTTCGCCCGGGTCTTCGCTTCGCTACGGCAACTCGAAGCGATGCGAAAATATTCTCCGCGATTATTCTCGTTCTTTTCGCCCCGCCTATCGCTTCAGTTCAGGTAACTTCGTTCTCTTAGCGAAATACTGTGACGTAGGCAATGACGAATTACCCATAAGTCAGTGGGCGGGATGAATATTTCTTAGCTATGAAAACCCAGCGAGAATGTAAATTATAGTTTCAGCGATCAGCAAACTTTCTCTCTGGAGTCAAAATCAATTGAACTGCGCGAGGCACGCTGGTAAGTTTAAATCATAACTATAGAATCTACTTTGTCATGTTTTGTTTATTTCTTGAAACTATCAAATTGTAACACTAAGGGCCGGTTTTATATTGTCTGGTGAAACTGGAGTTTCCGCTAAGCGTCGGTTAAGTCCCAAAATTCTGTTTTATAATCGATGGTTAAGTCAAATCTGAGCTTGATAGTTTGAGGCGTTACTTCATGGAAGTTGCTCATGATGAATGAAAATTGTACTTTGTTTTTCCACATATGTTTATTTACACGCGACCGCGGTTTCGACGCACTGCATCATCATCTGGCGTCATTGCTCGCCATTTCGAGAGCCTCATACGACGGCAGATTACAACATCCCGTTTACCATCTCGGAGCTGAAATCTGCCATCCATGACTCCCACGATACGTCCCCAGGACCAGGGGCATTATTCTGGTTCTTTCTGGCTATAGCCAACGCGATTTGTCGAAAAAATTGGCCAAATGTGACTGAATTCGTCCTCTCGTTTTCATTCGCTAGTTATTTCGCCATAAAAGTTTCGCTTCGTTCCTCTGGCGACGAAAAAGTTATTCTCGTTCTTTCTGGCGAGCAATTATCGAATGTAAACATTCGCCAAGAGCGAATTTTGCTAGCGACGACAATGAAGTCGCTCTAGCGGCTGGGCGAAGGCATTGATGAGACACCGACTCTTGATTTAATTACAGTTATACACCATTATTATGTTATATTTTTGATCCCAATTAGTTTAATTGTTATTCAGATGCTTGGAATGCAACGTGCCTTGTCGTTCTACGTAATTAAATAGATGGGATTAAAAGCGGGTTTGCATTCGAATGAACCGTGAAGCTTTTGTGTCATTAGTGTATTGTACTACCGTGGGTGTGTTGTTGTTTTAAACCTATTCTTGTGTTGTATAGCTTGAGAAGACTTGTTTTTTTGGATCTCTTGCATCTAAACGTTTCACAACAAGCAATAAGGAAGAGAATAACGTTGGGGTAGAAAAATAGGAACGCAAGAGGCAAGGCAAGAAGTAGAGATTTGTACATAATTATAAGTTTTGATGGACAATGCAAGAATTGAATTCTCCTTTTTGCATTAAAGACGGGAATGGCGGCCTTACAACCAATGCTAATTGCGTTAGCTGCGGAAGTGGAAGAATATGAAGAGGCTGCCGTGATGCGTTCCCTGAGGGATAGAAGCAACGCAGTCCATCTCTCAGATGAAAGGTTTATGAGGCACTTCCGCCTCTCCAAAGATGCAGCTAGGTATTTGTGTAATGCCATAAGAGAAACATTCCGACGTCAGCGTTCACATGCCCTTAGTGTGGAAATTCAGGTATGTCGTTCAATGAATAGTTTTATCCACATTGGTTTAACGTTCATGAATTTGAAGTGTCTTTAATCTCCTAAATATAGGTACTAGCAGCGCTGAGATTTTTCGCTGTTGGCTCCTATCAGCGAGCCGTTGGACAGGAGCGATTTATATCGATGCCCCAGCCTGCTATCAGCAGAGCTGTAAAAAAGATGTCGAAAGAAATCACGGAAAAACTGGGAAGTGAATGGGGTTAAGTTCCCCATAAACGAGGAGCAGCGGAACACGATAAAGAGAAGGTTTGATACATTTTTTTATGCTTTATTTTTATACTGAATATGAATAGATGCACAGGCTACCTGAATTAACAAAGAGTGAATTATGTGGTTTTGTAATTTTATTCTGTTCCACGTGCTCCAATGATGAATCACGTGCTCCAATTTATGCTATCAATTTGACTGACTCTGAAATGTTACTTTGTGACTGTGAGATTAAAGAGTGACTATATGTTTCAACCATTATGAAACGTTTCGAGAGACTCGTCAAAAGAAAGGGGTAGTCGGCTGTATGGATTGCACCCATATTGCAATAATACGGCCTAAACAAAATGAGGAGGCCTATCTTAATCATAAAGGATATCATTCTTTAAATGTGCCGGCCGTGAGTATTTTCATTACCTCAAAATATTTTCAAAGTAAAGTGGAATTTTGGAAATAAGTGCAGATAATGGTTGGGTGGGGCACAAAATATTGTTGTAGCAAAGAAATACAGGTGAACCCTTGAATTTATATATTTTTACTTTTCAGTGACTCACTTTTTTCCCTTGCCACAACAATGTTGTGTACTCCTCCAACCAGTGGCGCAGCGAGGGGGGTTTTGGGGGATAAAACCCCATCCCCACAGCTCAGAGAAATTTTAAGTTTAATAATTTTTACTTAATTGAATTAATAATACTTATGTGATAGTGTAAGGAGTAATAAAATATCCCTCAGAAAGCCATAAAACTCACCATTCATCTTAAAAATTTTCTGGAGGAGGGCTCCCACACCTCATGGTTACCCTGGCGGGGTATGCTCCCCAGCATTAATTGCACCTGAAACCCCCCAACCTAAATTCCTAGCTCCGCCCCTGCCACCAACCATCATCTGCATTTATCTCCAAAATTATAAGAATTTCACTTGTACCCCTCGGCTACTAGGGCCCTCAAATCAATACCCAAAGATGAATTAAATATGGGGGGCAATTGTTTTTTTTTACAATTGTTGTACTTAAACTAATGCCTTCACAATTGGGTAGTGCACAAATTTTACAAATTCCATGACTATTTTTTTCATGAATTGGACTAGTATATTCTATATTTAAGTGTTAAAATGAGAAGTTATGAAGTAGTTTATAAATAAATAAATGCATGTTAAATAATTTTTATCAGAGCTCTTTTATTGCTACCAAAACAAATTTTTGGGGACCTTAATGATTTTGGAGTGGTAACATAAATATTTCCTCTTTTTATTTTGAAATTTATGAATGGGGAAGAAACTTCATGTTTTTCAGGATAAATTTTAAGGATGTCGAGGCAATATCACATTGTCCTACATTTCGATGTTATTGCATTACGGCTGTACTTGTATGTTTCAATTCTATTCAAGGTATGATCTCATGATTTGGAATTCCTGGCAGTTTTAAGTCGCTATCCTGGGTGGGTGCATGATTCATTTATATGGAGACGCTCCAGCATATGGGACATGATGATCGAGAAGTAGGATGCAGGTGACCACTCATCCTGGCTATTTTATTATTATTATTATATGGGCGGTTTTTTTAAAAGGTTTGAAAAATTTTCATCACCACCTTGTTTTATTCATCATGTTTTCCATTTTCATTTATTAATTTTTTCGTTGAACGATTCTTCCATCGCCCTTCCATTCTCCGAGGGGGAGGGCCGCGCACAGGGGAGGTCCGCCGAAGGGGCTGGCTACCGCAACCTTGGACCCCATCCCTCCGCGCATGTGCCCCCCCCCCTTCGAGTGGTTGTGCCTCAGTAAGGCTCCGCCTTTATTATTACATTCTTTCTTTTATGGCTCTTTCTTCATTTTTAATATCATGTCCCCTGATTCCGCCTCTTCCACTTCGCAAAGCACGCCGCCCTGACACCACATATCAATGAAAGATTTCATGTCGCACTTGAATTTGTATCACTTTATTAGAAGCCATTCCATATTTCTTTAAAATATGAAGTGTGACCAAAGGATTAATGACTTAAAGAAAATTTAATCCACAGGAGACTCGGGATTTCCTTTGGAGCCCTGGCTCATGACCCCAATAATAAATGCAGAAGAAGGTGCGCCGGAGGCTCGATATACCGAAGCCCATTGCCGAACAAGAAATTGTATTGAAAGAGCATTTGGGGTATTAAAAAAACACCTTCCGCTGTCTTCAACAGCACAGAACATTACATTATAAACCAGCTCACGCTGCATGTATTATACTGGCTTGTTTTATCCTCCACAACATAAGAATAAGATTCAATATACAGGATACTCCCATTAATGGTGACATTGCAGGTGATGAAGGAAATGCAGAAGCTGCAGAGCAGCATGCTGTTGAGCAGGGAGACAGGCTTCTGGAGGGAGTTAGGATTAGGAATTTGTTAGTCAGGGGATTTAGAAACTAGGTATTGCTTTGGGTCAGGGTTAAAAAGTATGAAATGTTATTTATTTAGTAATTTTCCAATATACATATATTATTTTTGTTTTTTTAATGTTATACTTTTTTCATGCACCTCGCAACTAGGGTTGAGCATAAAAAATACATCTTTATTAAAAAGCTGGAGGTGTAATTGAATTTGCAGCAATTATTGCCTGGGACTGTAAAATTGATTGCAGGCTTTCTGATATGATGTTGACATTATTATTATTCGGATCCTGAAAGGTAATTAATAATGTTAGAAGGATAATTTGCAAAGATATTGGCTGATGCTGCGAAGTTGACATAATGAATTGATTTTAAAACCTGCAGCAATTCATTAGTTTTTCTTTGCATATTTTGTAAATCTACAGTTGCAGCACACATTTTTTCCATAGAATTTTTCTTTCCTAAAAATGTAAGAAAAGAAATGATAATTTAAAACTAGTTGGTAGGTAAATCATTGAAATAATTGATAAACATTGCGGGTAATTTAAATACGATGATGAAATTAGTAGTAGTAGTAGTGTTTGGATTTAGGGTGCGTCGACGGCAAGGTCATTTTGCACCACTACTGTGCTATTTAATTACAATTGTTATGTATAAAGTAATCTAATGCATCTGATGTCTTCGTTGAAAGTGTACATAATTAGACTTTATTAAAAATGTTTATTTCTCTGAGAAACCGAAATGTACAGATTAAGTTGGTAGGGTGGTCTCCTAAAAGGGTTTTTAGGTCTCCCCCTAGATTATTTCGCCTTCGCGCTTCGCGGTACTTAACACAATCTAGCATGATGTGTCTAATACTTAATGGACATTTACAATCCCCACATTGGGGAGGTTCCTTCTCTTCAGTAAAGAGATACGCATGGGTCAGGGGGCTGTGCCCTATCCTCAATCGTGTAAGTACTACTTCCTCTCTCCGATTACTACGAGCTGAGGAGGGCCACGCTGCTACCGTGTCCTTGATGCCACGGAGCTTGTTATTATTTAGAATCCTCCATGACTCCCTCCATTTTCCAAATACCACGTTTCTTAGAGATGCTCGTAAGTCCTCGTGGGGAACCAGCGTTGAGACTAGAACTTCGTTATTCAGAGCTTCCTTGGCCATAGCGTCTGCTATCTCATTCCCGGCTATCCCCTCATGTCCCGGTACCCACAGAAAATGGATATTCAAACCCTTTCTCGAAAGGGTCAGCAGGAGAGAGTGTATTTCTTGCACGATCGGGTGCACGGGTGAGAAGCCAGAGATGGCTTGTAGCGAGCTCCTGGAGTCAGTGCATATCACAAAGGAGCCGCCGTGGTCATCTAGGGCTTCTAGAGCTGTCCTTATGGCATAAAGCTCCGCCGTGTACACACTGCACATCGGGTGAAGCTTTGCTCTGATGTTCCCGTGGATAGGGGAGACCACTGCACATGCACAAGCAGAGTTATCTTTCGAACCGTCAGTGTAAACGGGGGTAAGGTTGGGGTGATTCCATCGGAACATGGCAAACAAACGCTGGTACTCCGAGGGAGTTGTGGAAGACTTCGGTCGAGATCGTGAAAGAATATTCACCACCGGAGTGGGAGTAATCCAAGGGGGGTGTTCCGAGAATGAAACAGGATACACTTCAGGTAGCGTGAATTCGCATCCGCGAATAAAATCGTTAAAACGAACGCTTACTGGTCTGGTTGCTTTAGTCCTTCGGTTAAAAACATTAATAAAACGGGGTTTAAAAAGTAAACTATAACATGGGTGACTCGTCATTGCTAAAATTTTGGAAACGTAGCTACAAAGAAGCCAGGTCCTTCGGTAGCATAGAGGAGGCTCGCCTGCGTCGGTATATATACTGGGAATCGGGCTGGTCCTAAACGCCCCAGTGCATAGTCGCAGACCTGCGTTGTGCACTGAATTAAGTGCTTTCAAATACGTCTCGCGTGCGGACGCATACACGAATGAGCCGTAGTCTAATTTCGACCGCACCAGTGTGCGGTAAAGTAAAATTAAGGTGGTGCGGTCTGCTCCCCAAGATGCGTGGCTTAAAAACTTTAAAATGTTTAAAGACTTCAAACAGTTTACCTTGACAGAATTAATGTGCTCCTTCCAGTTGAGTTTGTGGTCGAGGGTCATCCCCAGAAAACGGACTGATTCCACAAATGGGAGGTTTCTACCACCTAGGTGTAACGTGGGATTTACATGGACGCCCCGAGTGCGAGAAAAGTGAACGCACTTTGTTTTCTCCAAAGAGAAAAGGAAGCCGTTATTTTGGGTCCATTTGTGAAGTTTATTGATGGTGAGTTGCGCCATACGCGATGCATTCACGACCCTAGATGATCTGCAGAAAATCGCGAGATCATCCACAAACAGTGACCCTAACACTGGCTCCTTGATGCAGTGAGCTATGTCGTTGATCGCAATAGCGAACAACGTCACGCTCAGAACCGAGCCTTGGGGAACTCCGTTGTCAAGAGGGTAAAAATTTGACAACAACTGTCCCGTCCTTACTTTAAAAACACGGTTGGTTAAAAAATTTTGTATAAAAATGGGCAAACAGCCTCTAAAACCCCACTCGCGTAATACGCGTAGAATCTTACGTCGCCAGACCCGGTCGTAAGCCTTCTCTAAGTCGAAAAATACACCGACTACGTGTTGGCGGAGAAGGAAGGCTTCTTGGATGAAATTTTCAATTCTGACCAAGTGGTCCATTGTGGAACGGTTCCGTCTGAATCCGCATTGTATCCTAGAGAGGAGTTTTCGACGCTCCAGCCACCAAATGAGACGTCGATTTACCATTCGCTCCATTAACTTGCACAGGCAGCTGGTGAGAGAAATCGGCCGGTAAGAATTCGGGTCAGCTCGGTCTTTTCCATGTTTTGGGATGGGGACAATGACGGACTCCCGCCAGGACGGAGGAAAATCCCCATTGGCCCAGAGCTGATTAAAAGTTTCAAGGATTTCCAGCAACGCCGATTCCGATAGATTTCGGAGGAAGGCATTGTGGATCTCGTCGGGTCCTGGGGACGTGTCGTGGGAGTCATGGATGGCAGATTTCAGCTCCCAAATGGTAAATGGCATATTGTAGTCTGCCGTTGTTTTAGGCTCCATAAAGGATATAGGGACGTTCTCGAGCCTTTTCTTGAGGATCGCAAAAGAAGGGTCATAGCATTCGTCGCTGCTCACTTTGGCGAGTAATTGGGCGAATACGTTCCCTATCGCAGCTGGAGAAGTGATAACCTTTCCTTCGACTTCTAGGAAGGATATACCTAGATGCTGGCTGCTACCCGATATGCTCCTCACCTTACGCCATACCTGTGCAAGTGGAGTCCTGTGGTTGACACCGGAGACAAAATTCATCCAAGAAATCCTCTTTGCGTCCTTTATTACCTGACGCGCTTTCGCTCTTAGTCGCCGAAAAGCGGAGAGATTATTTGCTGTAGGATACTTGTTGAAAATTCGGAGAGCTTTCTTACGTTTTTTAATGGCTTCTGCGCAGGTTTCATTCCACCATGGCACCGCATTTCTTGGAAGGATGCTTCGAGATCGTGGTATGCTAATTTCGGCGGCTTGAATGATGCTGGATGTCAAAAGATTTACGTTTGTTACACAGTCGTTGTTTTTATCCCACACGTAGTTAAAATTTGAGTTAAAAAGATGCCAATCAGCTTTCCGGACAATCCAACAGCCTGGTCTAATAAAATCGGGGTTTATATTTTGCTCCCTTTTGATTAAAAGGGGAAAGTGATCGCTCCCACTAAGATCCTTATGCACAGAGAGTTTGAGTTTATTGACCAAACTAGTCGATAAAATACTCAAGTCAATGGAGGAAGAATCGCCGCTATAAGAGTTAAAACGGGTTTTCTCGCCGTTATTGAGTAAAAAAAGGTTAAAATCACTAATAAAACTTGATAAAATACGTCCCCTGCGGTTGCACTGTTCCGGGGTGCTTCCCCATAGACGATCGTGAGCATTAAAATCTCCGAGTAAAATAAAAGGCTGAGGTAGCTGGTGAACAAGGGATTCTAGATTAAAACGGGTGACGGGTGCACCCTCCGGCAGGTAAACGTTGCACACCGTTATCGCCTCGGGAGCGTGCACCGTCACCGCTACCGCTTGGAACGGTGTGTTAAGATTTATTCGGGAGGTGTAAAGAGCCTCCCGGACAAAAACCGAAACTCCACCATGGGCTCGTTGGCCACTAGTATCGTCCAGTCTAAAAGTGTTAAAATGTTTTAAATATCCCTTGTCTGTATCTTTAAAACGCGTTTCCTGCAAACATATACAGAAAGGGTTAAAATCATTTATTAAAACAGCCAGCTCCTCCTTATGCCGATAAAATCCATTACAATTCCATTGTAATATAAAATTCATAAAAAGGGTTTAAAAAGGGTAAAAGATAAATAAAAACAGAAAAAAAAGGATGTCAATATTGAAACTTGGAGCAGCATTAGCCCGGAAGTCTGTGGAATCATCGCTTTAAGCGACTTTTCCTTCCCTTATTCCTGACTTTTTCGATCTCTGTGTCCGAAATACAGAGATCTTCGTCTATGTCCTCCTGCATCGGTTCCATACCTTTGCCGGAGGGACCAGGAGAGGGAGTTTTCTCTCGCTGGTCAGGTTTTCTGGTGGTTTTCTTTGTTGTATTTTTGGGAGACACTACGGAGGAGTTAGGGGTGTTTTTTTTTGTATTGCTATTGTTACTCGCATTTGTTTTTTTTAATAAATCTATCTGCTTTTCAGGTTCCGTCTGTGTAGAAATGGTGCACTTCTTAACTGGAGCAGAGGCGATTGCGGCAAAGGAACGCGAGAAAGAGGGGGCACTAAGGGCTTTGAACTTTTTCCTTGCCTCCAGGTAAGATATTTTTTCCATAGTTTTTATTTCCATAATCTTCCGTTCCTCTTTCATTTTCGGGCAATCGCGAGAGTAAGCCGCGTGGGTACCCTCGCAATTCACGCAGCAGGCCGCTTCCGCACATTTGTCCCCATCGTGCTTGTCCTTGCCGCAGCGCGGGCAGGTGGCCTTGCCCTCACATCGCGGTGCGATGTGGCCGAATTTTTGGCATTGGAAGCAGCGCATCGGTTGAGGGAAGAATGGTCGCACAGTTACAGATTCGTATCCTAAGAAGACTTTAACGGGCAGTTTGTCTAGAGCGAACGTGAGAATTACTGACGTGGTATTTATCACTTCACCGTTTCGCTTCGTAGTCAGTCTGCGGCAGTCGATGACGCCCTGGGGGGCCATCTCTCTCTTGATCTCTTCTGGTTCCACGTAAAGAAGGTCGTAGTGACTTATTACTCCCTTAGAGGTATTTAGAGTGCGGTGGATCTCGACTTTAACTGGGATGTCGTGTAATTTTTCAGTTTTAAGCAATTTTTCAGCTTGGATGTTGTTCGCAGTCTCTATTAGTAGGGTACCATCTCTTAGTTTTTTCACCGAATTTGGCTCTCCAGTAATTATCGATTGCATAGCTTTTTTTATGAAAAAGGGAGACACCTTTTTCAGAGTGTCACCTTCTTTGGCGCATTTCATAGACAAAAAACGCTTCGAGCTTTCAAAAGACTTTTCTCCTCCGCCCGTGTCCGGGCGGGATCTTTTTGGTGGAGGAAGAGTAATCGTCTCCATGAATGTAAGAACATAATTCATCCCCTGGGCTCCCCACCCACCACGGAGCCACACATTCGGGACGCCACACCGAGATCCGGTGTGGTCGCCAGGGCTACCCAAGGGATATAGGAACCTTTGATAGGGGGTCTCTTTTGGGTTAGAACCTCCAGCGCGGGGGCCCTCCGAACCCACGCACCTTCGGCCGCCCTACGGAGACCCCCATATCTCCAGCACTAACCCGTCCTGGCGTACGCTCGGAAGGAGCCGCCAAGCTCCCCAGCCGCCAGGAGCCGATTGACCGAGCTGGGCTCTTCTCGGCCGCCCGTTTTTCGGGGAATCCAGGGCCGAAGTGGGGTATTGAACTCCGGCCCATACCGGGTTTCCGACGCCCAGCTGGGAGCCGGAGAACTCACCCACCAGGATCCCCTTCTCCCCCTTGTACGGGTCTCCACGCACGGCAAACACGTGGGTGAATCTGGACGCCAGATGTATCGGCTACTAAGCACAGCAGAGTCACATGCTGTCTGGACGCTATCCTAGCGTGCGAAGGGTTTTTTGACGAGGTTGTCTCCCCGGTGGGCTCGGGTCCGTGGGGGCGCGGCTCCCCAAAGGAAGAGATTACTCTCTTCCCCCCGTGCGGGGATGATGAAATTTGTTGATTAGTTTGGTATAACTAAAGGTAACATGTATTCTGTAATATATTATGTATCATAATATTCATGAATATCTTATAAATATATTTCATGTTCAATGATTAACTGACAGGGTGTATGACTACTTTTTGCAATAAAATAAGTACCTTTCAAAAAAATCTCAGTTTCTTACATCGTAGTAGTATTTTGTGCTAGGGTGCATCGACAACTAAGGTCATTTGCACCACTGACTATATATAAAATCAAAATTTTTAAAAATACATTAAAAGGTATTTTAACATTCATAAAAATAAAAGGGGAGGTCAGATGATAAAAAGGTTAGAATTTAAACACTATTAATTATCCCAATCTCTATTAAAAACTTAATGACTCGGCTGATGCTATCAGGGTCGTCTCCTAGGATGTGCCCTAGGTCTTCTCCGATGTTCAGCCTATGGCGCACAGAAAGGTATTTTTCACACTCTGTCAGGAGATGTCTCACAGTAATGGGAGAGTCGAAATCATTACATAGGGGTGGAATTCTCTCTTAAGAGAAGAGGTACGAGTGGGTGAGAGCGCAGTGCCCAATTTTCAATCGTGCGATTGCGACCTCCTCCCTGCGATTCCTCCTGACAGACGTGGGCCACGCAGAGATTACCGGCTCGATTGCGCGTAGTTTACTCCCGGTCAGAGAGCGCCAAGTCTCTTTCCACTTTTCTAAGGCTATCTTTTTCATGGCCGCCTTCAAATCACCGTATGGTACCAGCACAGAGGCAGCAACGTCGTCCTCGATGGCTCCCTTCGCGACCGAGTCGGCCCTCTCATTTCCACACTGAGAGAACAGGTTTGGATGCTACACCCTAAACTCTTTTGAGCGGGGAGATTTGGATGCGCCATCAAGAATCATGCGACGTCAGAACTAACTCTTTGGATGTGAGAACCAAAGGCAAAGAATGTCACACCAAACACGTCCAGTCATCGTCCTTTGGATGGGAGAACCAAAGTTATGGTTAGTGCACTGAACCGGTTTAGGAACGAAATCTAAATCTATTGTTACGCGCTCTGGTGGCAATCTCATGAAGCTCTCTAGCACCGGCAGTTCTGTGTTCAGCGGTGGAAGCCGTAGACACGTGTGGACTTGTTGTGGGCAAAACGGGCGAACTCTGCTGCCGCTTGTGCTTCGTTGCTCTTGCTGCTCGAGATTATGGACGAGGGGACGGCGAATTTCTTATCGAAGGCTGGACTTGGAGCCTATATCCATGTGTTCGCTGGTAAGTTGCGAGTTGTTGTTTATTCTCACGGCCATTTTGTGTTTATTATCACCGCCATGTTGCATTAATTCTCATGCCCGCACTACCACCCTTTGCTTATGAGTTCTTCATATTCCCATTGTTATCTCTATGTCCTTATTAAAACAAAGATCAAACTCTCAGATCATATTTTGTCGGAAGTGCTGCTGTGCTTATTAACATTGACCTTTATTTATTGAGGTTAAATTGTCTCACGTTTCTTGTATTTCCCGATGATATTTATAACATGTTGAGATTGTATTTTAATAATATTTTATGTTATTGCATAAAATTTGGTAATGATATTAATTCACTGTGTTTTGTGCACTTTTTATGATATTATAACGGTGGATTCATCGAGAGCCTTGCGGAGTAATCATCGAGAGCGTTGGCACGGAGTTTATTGACGAGGAAAGGAGAATGAACAAGAAGAGATTGAGAAAAATTGTGTTTGGAGTGAATTTTATGTAACTGCGTGTTTATATATTGGAAATAAATGTTCTTTCTAGTGTTCTACAGATATGGATATTTATTTTTCCACCCGCGCATGTTACAATGAGTTGAATTATGTGATAATAGATATTATGATAATCACAGAGCTAGGTTTTCTCGTTTTTTAGTTGCACTGTCTTAGTGGCCTATTTCAAAATGTGTTGAAAAAGAACAATACTAAGGTGTAGTGGAATTGAACAGGAGGGAGGAAGGGGTAGGGGCGCCATCTTTTGGGCAGGTGATCTAAAGTTTTCATTCGGCATCCAAACGTTGTTCTGATGAGCTACCCAACGCTTTGGTTCTCACACCCAAAGTACTCATCCATCTTCTTTGGATGTAGCAACCAAAGGAGTAGTTGGAACATCCAACTCCTCATCACCCATTTCCTTTGGGTGACACAACCAAATGTATGGACAAGTCCTTTCCTTCACCTCAGCTTTGGGTGTGACACCCAAACCTACGTTTCTCATATCCAAAGTGTTTTTTCAGTGCAGCAATACCCATATGTCCAGGGACCCTCATAAAACGGATTCTCACTCCTTTTCGATCAAGGGACAGTAGTTTATTTTGAATCTCCTGGACGATTGGGTGACAAAGAAAAAAACTGGAAATGGCCTGCAGGGCGCTCATGGAGTCGCTGAAGACCATAAAGGACGCATTGCTACATTTAATTGCACCCTGAGCCATCTTTATTGCGAACAGTTCAGCCGTGTAGCCGCTACATAGCGGACTGAGCTTGGCCTTGACGATTCCATGGTGTGACGAGACTACAGAACACCCGCACGCAAGCTCCGACTCCGATCCGTACTTGCAAACAGGGATGAAGTCGGGATGGCGGTGCATTATTTCCTTGAAGCCATGCTGGTATTCCGCGGCAGTTGTCAAAGATTTTTGATTTTCGTGGAGGACAAAGTGTACTATCTCTATGTTGGTAGCACTGCAAATAAGTGAGTAGTACGGTGCGCAATGTAAAATGTAAGAGTGTAAGGTAACATTGGTTAATAAACAGTTATTAAGTACCATGTGACCATGTCTGAACATAACAGTGGCGACGAGGATGGGATACACAACGATTCATTAACTGTAATGGCTAATCAAAAGTTTTCCATCGACATTAAGCCTTTTAATGAATCTGAAGTGTCATGGTCAACTTATGTTACGGTACTAAAACATCAGTTTCGCGCGCAAAATGTTCCTCCAGAGAAGCAAGTGGATTTATTCCTTGGACATGTAGGATTTAACACTGTGGAGTCGCTGATAAATATTTTACATCCAGTAGAACCAGGTACGAGAACATTTGACGAGTTATGTCGTGAGTTGGGGCGCAGATTGGAACCCGAACCATCGTCAATTCGCTCTCGAACGGTGTTTGGTCAGAGGATGCAGCAACAGGGGGAAACAGTAATGGAATACATAAGCGCTTTAAAAGTGTTGACCAAGCATTGTAAGTTCAATGAAACTTTAGAAGATCGCCTCAGAGATCAGTTGGTGGTAGGTTTGAAGTCAGAACGTATCAGGCAGAGATTGTTTGAAGAAGGTGATAATTTGAGCTGGGCCAGGGCTTCTGAGATAGCACTTTCCGTGGAAGCAGCAGTGAGATATGCTTCTGAAGTGAATCAGAACCAAAGTGTGAATAAAGTTCAATTTAAACCTAAGTCAGCCGCTCGACGGCAAGATGGAGTGGTACGTGAGAAGGCTGCAACTATGATCAATCAACTGACGTGTTATTGTTGTGGTGAAAAGGGGCATACCAGACCTAGATGTCCCAAGAGGAAATCTACCTGTGAAAAGTGTGGGAAAAAAGGTCACATTTCTAAGGTGTGCTATGATCGCAACGATACCCGGAACAATAAGGCGATAGTGAACTCCCTGGAGGAACAAAGAAGTTCGGATTCAGAAGAAGATGACAAGGACAGCTTATTTTGTGATTATGTGGTGGTAACTAATTCTGGTAATAAGAAAACCACTTCAAAAGGAAACCACGTGAAAGGTATTTCTAATTGCTGTAAAGCTTCCAAGGTTGGTCTTGTTTCTGAAAGTAAGGTAAATCCAAACATTCGAAATCGATATAAACGGAAAATTAAACAAAAGGATGCGTGGTATCTAACCATAATTGTTGAGGGAAAGCATGTTCCGTTTGAAATTGATACTGGTTCCGCAGTTACCCTAATGTCAAACTCTCAGTTTTATGAAACATTTCCTGACAAACTCTTGAAACACAGTAATGTGCATCTGAAAACCTACACAGGAGAAAGAATAATTCTTGTGGGGGAATGTCTGGTAGATGTTAGAGTTAAAAATATCAAGAAAACCCTAATGCTATATGTTGTAGAAAATGATTGTAAACCCATTGTGGGTAGAGATTGGTTAAAAGAAATTCCTGTAGAATGGGAAATAGTGCAAGGAAAGGTAAAGAAAATTGAGAGGGTTGGAAACAATCTGGCTTCATTGCTGGAAGAGTATGAAACATTGTTTGACATCAAACCAGGGGTTTTAAAAGGTATTGAGGGGAAACTCTGGCTAAAAGAGGATGCCAAACCAAAAGCAATGAAGTTCAGACATCCACCCTATGCATACAAACCCCTCATTGAAAAAGAAATAGATCTAATGGTAAAACAGAACATCTTAGTGAAAGTAGATAACAGTGAATGGGCTACCCCAATTGTTCCAAGACCTAAGGGAGTGGATAGAGTAAGAATATGTGGGGATTTTAAGGTAACTGTTAACCCAAATTTAGTGGTTCCCCAATATCCATTACCAAGAATAGAGGACATTTTCAGTCATCTTGAGGGTGGGAAGAAGTTTACCAAGTTAGATCTAAACTCAGCATATCATCATCTAAAGATGAACAAGGATTCACAAGAAATTCTAACAATCGCAACCCACAAAGGACTGTATCAGTATACAAGGCTAGCGTTTGGTATTGCTTCTGCTCCTGCCATATGGCAACAATGTATGGATCAGATACTTACAGGGATACCGAATTGTTTCTGTTTTCAAGATGATATATTAATAACTGGTAGTTCCGATTCTGAGCACTTGAAAAATTTAGAGTTACTCTTTCAAAGACTACTAGAAAAGGGATTGACCATAAACAGAAACAAATGTATTTTTATGGCTGAGTCTGTAGAATACTGTGGACACATTATCGATGCCAAGGGGATACACAAAACAAATAAAAGAATCAAATCAGTAACAGATTGTCCTCGACCACAGAATGTATCAGAGGTAAAAGCATTTTGTGGTTTTGTTAACTACTACAATAGATTTCTGCCTAAAATTGCAGAGGTTTTGACTCCCATGTATAAACTCTTAAAAAAAGGAACCAAATGGCATTGGTCTCATGAATGTGATAAGGCTTTTAAGAAGGCAAAACAATTGGTGGCATCTGACAAAGTTTTAGTACACTACAACCCAAATTTAAATGTAGAATTAGCATGTGATGCCTCAAGTTATGGCATTTCAGGGACATTATCGCATGTATTTGAATCAGGGGACGATAAACCCATCTCTTTTGCATCAAGGTTACTAAGTGACAGTGAAAAAAAATATGCCCACATTCATAAGGAGGCTTTGGCCATCATATTGGCGATAAAAAAATATGATCGCTACCTCAGAGGTAGGCACTTTACAATTGTAACAGATAGCAAACCGCTTGCTTCTATGTTTAATCCTGCTAATGCTGCTTCTACCATTGCGGCAGACAGGCTGCAGAGGTGGGCATTGTTTCTAGCCAACTATGATTACAGTGTGAAATACAAACCAACACACAAACACGTCAATGCAGATGGGCCATCGAGGTTACCAGCAATGAATGAGGAGGATGATATTAATTGTGATGTTGAGGACATGTGTAAAGTAAATCTGTTGGAAATGGATTTAAGTCCTGTAACCTGTGAGGAAATTAATAGGGAAACTAAGAAAGACAGGGTATTGTCCAAAATATTCCATTATGTTATTTCAGGATGGCCTGAGACCATTTCAGAGGAAACTAAACCTTATGCCAGGAATAAGCATAATTACTCAATAATAGATGGTTGTATTACAATGCATGGAAAAACTGTAATTCCAAAAGTATTACAGGGCAAAATTTTGAATGAATTACATGAGGGGCATATGGGGGTAGTGAAAATGAAAGCGGTAGCAAGAGATTTTGTATGGTGGCCTGAGCTTAGAAAAGACAGAGAATATTACAAAAACATGCACAGGTTGTCAAATCACGCAAAATTCTCCGAGTTACTCAAAAAAACATCACTGGGAATGGCCAGAATATCCTGGAATAAGATAGCATTTGGATTTTGCAGGTCCTTTCCAGGGTAGTATGTATTTAATTGTCATTGATGCGCATTCCAAGTGGCCTGAAGTGTTTAAGATGAAAAATATAACAACAGATAGCACAATAGATGTACTGCACACACTCATTGCTAGGTGGGGCATTCCAAAAACTATTGTCACTGATAATGGGCCTCAGCTAACTTCCAGTGAATTTAAGAAATTTTGTCATGAAAATGGTATTCGTCATTTATTTACAGCACCTTATAATCCATCCTCCAATGGATTGGCTGAAAGAGGGGTGCAAACTTTCAAAAAGGCTCTCACTGCAGCAACTAATGATAAAGGGTCAAATAATCAGAAGCTGCAGAGATGGCTTCTCAAGTATCGTTCTACCCCACACTGTTTCACTGGGAAACCACCTGCAGAATTGCAAGTGGGGAGACAACTTCGGACAAAATTAACTATGTTGAAACAAAGTTTCTCTGAGGTATTGAGTAATAAGAAACACACAGATGTATGTACTTATAAAGTATATCATCCTGGTGATTTAGTGAACATCTTAAACTATGGACAAGGGGACAAATGGATAAATGGAGTGGTTGTGAAACCCATTGGTAATAAGATGTATGTAATATGTACTAGTGAAGATGTATATTGTGTTAGGAATTTAAAACAGATCCTCTCCAGAGAGGAAGGTGACGGTAGAACCCCTATGAAGAACTTAATAGACTCAAAGACTGCTCATACTAGTGGAAGTCAGGTTTCAGATCGTGAGAACTATCTAAAAGGGGATGGAGTTATAGATTTAGGTTGTGAACATCTACTCAAATCGGCTGTGAGTCCACAGCCATCAGCTGGTGATAGTGGTTCCAAGGAATGCATGGATACATCAATAACACAGGCTGATTCATGTATGGATTCTGAATGTAAGAGCTCCCAAAGTGATCTAGTGACCCCTAAAACTCCTGAAGGTGGGACTACCCAAATTTCACTCAGACGTAGTCAAAGAGTGAAGAAACCCAAGATAGTGTTTGATTTGTGACTTTAATTTTTGTTTATGCTGGTATTTGTAACCAAATTTTGTTTGAAGGTATGACATTAAGGTTTTTCTTTTTTTTTGCAAGGAGGGAGGTGTACTATCTCTATGTTGGTAGCACTGCAAATAAGTGAGTAGTACGGTGCGCAATGTAAAATGTAAGAGTGTAAAGTAACATTGGTTAATAAGCAGTTATTAAGTACCATGTGACCATGTCTGAACATAACACAAAGCTGACTTGTAAAAATGGAACCTTCCAAGGTGGATTTTCCGAATTCCCAATGGGGTACACCTCTGGGAGTATAAACTCACTGTCCAAGATAATTTTATTAAATGCAATGCTCAAGGATCTAGTTGCCCTAAGCCGTCTGTTAAAAATATTTATAAAGCGTGGGTTAAAAATAATGTTAAAACTAGGTTGCCCTCTCATTGTTAGAATTTTAGCAACATAGTTGCACCTAAGGATGTTTCGGCGTGCAGTCAACGGGGCTCTACAAAATCTGAGTATACACTCAAGACCGGAGAAGTCCTGAAAGTCCTGCCCCCGAGACCCCTGCGGACCACCGATCAGCGGATCACCCGGGCGCTGTTTGGGTCCCCCGCTCGGAAGCCCTGGGAGCGGACCGCTCCAGACTCCACCCGCAGTGACGCCGGCTCGTCTTAAGGCCGTATCACACTAGCGACTGCGACCGCCGCTGCGACCGCGATTTCGGCTGCGGCTGCACCCCATCACACATTGCGGCCGACGCCACGATCGCGCATGCGCACGTATGAACGTTTCTGCTTGTGGCTTGTTTGTTTACTAAAGCCCAAAGAATAGATAGAGCAGCAATTGTTGAAAATGTTCCTAAAATATGTTAAAACGTACTTCAGTTTCATTCACCTGTGTACTCGGGTGCAATAACCAATATACTGGGCTTCCATCTTCACTTTTAAAATCCGAAATTATCTCAGCGTTATTATTTTACCTTCTTGAACTTCCCTCGCTACGGTAACCAAAACAAACAAACACGTCTGCCGCAAGCGCGCGAGATTGAAATGGAGCTCTCTCATCGGCTGCGACTGCGACTCAGAAGAATAGCCGGTCGCAGCGTCGACTGCCTCGCTCTGATTGGTCGACTGGCAAGTCGCAGTCGTGGTCGGAGCCGCAGCGCCGGCCGCAGTCGCTAGTGTGATACGGCCTTTAGGACCGCCGCGTGTTGTTCTTGAACTTCGTGCTTGTTTTTTTGCACATTTTTTCCACGTGTCGTCGGCGTGCCGACGACACACCCTAAGTGTAACATGCTCAGCCAAAAATAAAGGCAGGGTCAAGCGTCTTTGGCGTTTTTCTTTCTTTCTTTTTTCTTCCCATTTCCCGGACGCCCTGGTATGCTGACAAGGTCACAGGCCGATCGCCTAGAGCGGCCGTCGACAGTATATAGCAATAAGTGGAAGCGAAATTTCACGAATATTTCCAGCTTACTTCCGTTCCAAGTGCTTTGGCAATAAGGTACGTGATTTCATAAAGTAGTAGTAGTAGTAGTATTTGGATTTCGGGTGCGTCGACGGCTAGGCCATTTTGCACCACTACTGTGTGATTTAATTACAAAAGTTATGTATAAAGTAATCTACTGCATCTGATGTCTTCGTTCAGAGTGTACATAATTAGCCTTTATTAAAAATGTTCATTTCTCTGAGAAACCGAAATGTACAGATAAAGTTGGTAGGGTGGTCTCCTAAAAGGGTTTTTAGGTCTCCCCCTAGATTATTTCGTCTTCGCGCTTCGCGGTACTTAACACAATCTAGCATGATGTGTCTAATACTTAATGGACATTTACAATCCCCACATTGGGGAGGTTCCTTCTCTTCAGTAAAGAGATACGCATGGGTCAGGGGACTGTGCCCTATCCTCAATCGTGTAAGTACTACTTCCTATCTCCGATTACTACGAGCTGAGGAGGGCCACCTGCTACAATGTCCTTGATGCCACGGAGCTTGTTATTATTTAGAATCCTCCACACTCCCTCAATTTTTCAAATACCGCATTTCTTAGAAATGCTCTTAAGTCCTCGTAGGGAACCAGCGTTGAGACAAGATCTTCGTTATTCAGAGCTTCCTTGGCCATAGCGTCTGCTATCTCATTCCCGGCTATCCCCTCATGTCCCGGTACCCACAGAAAACGGATATTCACACCCTTTCTCGAAAGGGTCAGCAGGAGAGTGTATTTCTTGCACGATCGGATGCACGGGTGAGAAGCCAGAGATGGCTTGTAGCGAGCTCCTGGAGTCTGTGAATATGACAAAGGAGCCGCCGTATTCACCTAGGGCTTCTAGAGCTTTCATGGCATAAAGCTCCGCCGTGTACACACTGAACATCGGGTGTAGCTTCGCTCTGATGTTACCGTGGATAGGGGAGAACACTGCACACGCACAAGCAGAGTTATCTTTCGAACCGTCAGTGTAAACGGGGGTAAGGTTGGGGTGATTCCATCAGAACATGGCAAACAAACGCTGGTACTCCGAGAGAGTTGTGGAAGTCTTCGGTCGAGATCGTAAAAGAACATTCACCACCGGAGTGGGAGTGATCCAAGGGGGGTTTTCCGAGAATGAAAAAGGATACACTTCGGGCAGCGTGAAATCGCACCCGCGAATAAAATCGTTAAAACGAACGCTTAGTGGTCTGGTTGCTCTAGTCCTTCGGTTAAAAACATTAATAAAACGGGGTTTAAAAAGTAAACTATAACATGTGTGACTCGTCATTGCTAAAATTTTGGAAACGTAGCTACAAAGAAGCCAGGTCCTTCGGTAGCATAGAGGAGGCTCACCTGCGTCGGTATAGATACTAGGGATCGGGCTGGTCCTAAACGCCCCAGTGCATAGTCGCAGACCTGCGTTTTGCACTGAATTAAGTGCTTTCAAATATGTCTCGCGAGAGGACGCATACACGAATGAGCCGTAGTCTAATTTCGACCGCACCAGTGTGCGGTAAAGTAAAATTAAGGTGGTGCGGTCTGCTCCCCAAGATGCGTGGCTTAAAAACTTTAAAATGTTCAAAGACTTCAAACAGTTTACCTTGACAGAATTAATGTGCTCCTTCCAGTTGAGTTTGTGGTCGAGGGTCATCCCCAGAAAAACGGACTGATTCCAAAAATGGGAGGTTTCTACCGCCAAGGTGTAACGTGGGATTTACATGGACGAGAAAAGTGAACGCACTTTGTTTTCTCCAAAGAGAAAAGGAAGCCGTTATTTTGGGTCCACTTGTGAAGTTAATTGATGTTGAGCTGCGCCATACGCGATGCATTCACTACCCTAGATAATCTGCAGAAATTCGCGAGATCATCCACAAACAGTGACCCTAACACTGGCTCCTGGATGCAGTGAGCTATGTCGTTGATCGCAATAGCGAACAGCGTCACGCTCAAAACGGAGCCTTGGGGAACTCCATTGTCAAGAGGGTAAAAATTTGATAACAACTGTCCCGTCCTTACTTTAAAAACACGGTTGGTTAAAACTTTTTGTATAAAAATGGGCAAACAGCCTCTAAAACCCCACTCGCGTAATACGCGTAGAATCTTACGTCGCCAGGCCCGGTCGTAATCCTTCTCTAAGTCGAAGAATACACAGACTATGTGTTGGCGGAGAAGGAAGGCTTCTTGGATGAAATTTTCAATTCTAACCAAGTGGTCCATGGTGGAACGGTTCCGTCTGAATCCGCATTTTATCTTAGAGAGAAGTTTTCGACGCTCCAGCCACCAAATGAGACGTCGATTTACCATTCGCTCCATTAACTTGCACAGGCAGCTGGTGAGAGAAATCGGCCGGTAAGAATTCGGATCAGCTCGGTCTTTTCCATGTTTTGAGATGGGAACAATGACGGACTCCCGCCAGGGCGGAGGAAAATCAGCATTGGCCCAGAGCTGATTAAAAGTTTCAAGGACTTCCAGCAACGCCGATTCCGATAGATTTCTGAGGAAGGCATTGTGGATCTCGTCGGGTCCTGGGGACGTTTCGTGGGAGTCATGGCTGGCAGATTTCAGCTCCCAAATGGTAAATGGAATATTAAGTCTGCCGTTGTTTTAGGCTCCTTAAAGGATGTAGGGACGTTCACGAGTCGTTTCTTGAGGATCGCAAAAGAAGGTGCATAGCATTCATAGCTGCTCACTTTCGCGAGTAATTGGGCGAATATGTTCCCTATCGCAGCTGGAGAAGTGATAACCTTTCCTTCGACTTCTAGTTAGTTAGTTAGTTAGTTATTATTGCTTTTAGGGTGCGTCGACATCTTAGGTCATTTTGCACCGTATCATTCCATTCGTAAAGATTCATTTTGGGAGGATCACGTCATAAACCTTAACCTGAAGGTATCTGGATATTTATTTCCTCGGAATATAAAATAATAGGTGAGAAAGGTGCGTGCGTGAATACAAATTGTGTAACGAGGTTAGATTTCATTCAGCAGACCAATAGTTTTCAGAAATTTTATTACCCGACTAAGACGTTCAGGGTCGTCACGAAGCACGTCGTTTAGTCCTCCAACAAGGTTCATCCTATATCGCAATACCCGATATAGGTCACATTCCGTCAGGATATGTCTCACACTGATTATAGAGTCACATTCCTCACAATGAGGCGGGATTTTCTCTTCTGTCAATAGATAGGAGTGAGTCATGGCGCAGTGCCCTATCCTCAGTCGTGTGATGACTACCTCCTCTCTCCGAGTATTCCTGACCGAAGAGGCCCACTCTGACACGTCAGGTTTCACGCTACGGAGTTTGTTCCCCGTTTGGGAACACCAGCGTTCTTTCCACTGATTTAGAACGATTCTCTTCCACGCTACCTGGAGATCACCTGCAGGTATTGGCAGTGTATTGCGTTCTATATCGGATAGAGCCTCTTTCGCCGCTCTGTCTGCCTTTTCGTTTCCGCGTATTCCCATATGCCCTGGTATCTACATGAAACTGATTTTCGCACCCCTCATTTGGAGGGAGTGGAGGGCAACATGAATTTCGTTTGCAATGGGATGCGACGGAGAGAAACGGAGTATGGTCTGCAGAGAGCTTATTGAATCAGTGCAGATGACATAAGGTGTTTCATTTTGATGGATTCCCTGAAGGGCCATCCTCAGAGCTATCGATTCAGCCGTGAAAATGCAGCATAGAGGGCTGAGCTTCCGCTTGATGACACCGTGGTGATTTGAGACCACGGCACATGCACACGCCGAATCAGTGTTCGACCCGTCCGTGTACACGGGAATTAACTCTGGGTTGAGGGCTAAGAATTCGTTAAAGAGCTGCTTGAACTCGGCGGCCGAGGTGGAACTCTTGAGACGTCTGTGGAGTTGCGTATCGCATAACGGTCTCGTCTTCTCCCATGGAGGTAGTCTAGAAGTAGTAGCGGGGAATAGTACGGGAACGTTGAACGGACATTCGTCTAAAAAGTTTCTTAGCCGTACGCTTACTGGTGTGGTGGCTTTCCGTCGTCGGTTAAATATTTCTAAAAATCGTGGTTTGAAAATGACATTATGCGCTGGGTGATTTCTCGTCGCTAAAATTTTTGCAGCGTAGTTGCACATTAGAAACTTCCGTCGCGTTTCGAGAGGTGGTTCTCCAGCTTCAGCACACAAACTCAGGATGGGTGACGTCCTGAAAGCCCAGCATGTATGGTTGATAGTGGTTTCAGGTAGGAGTCACGTCCGGACGAATAGACTATGGACCCGTTATCTAATCTGGAGCGAACTATAGTGCTCGCATAGTTTCTGTGCACTAGAGAGTTTCCCCGAGCCCATTTGCCCATGGTAGAGGAACCCCGATTGGCTGCCGGCGTCCAATCCCGTTAACCGGTTCTTGACTCAATGCGCGCCGGGTACGAACCTTCGAAATAGGCGACCTGAAAGAATCGCCGAAAGCGAACGTAATCCCTCGCCGACGCGCCGGTCTTTAGCATAGAAATTCAGTTTATGATACACTACAATAGATATCGGGTCTAAACTTAAAATGATTCCACTATTCATCGTTGGGGGTTGAGAATATTATTCTCATCGGCTATCTCCATGACTACGCAAATTGTAATGTAGAACATAAAATTCTTCACCAACCAATTAAAAAAATCGATTGTAATCAGGTATGGGGTAATCGTCTCTACGGTTATAAATGAGAACTTTCTCATTTCCAAACCCTATGAATCTCTAAAACGAATGTAGAAATTCATAATACTAAAATGAACTTATTCCAATGAATTCCAAATTATACGGAATATTTTCATTTCTTTACATTTTCCTTTCATTATTCGTTTTTACCTGAAGTCAATTGGTTATAAAATTTCAACACTGATTCGAACCAATGAATTCCACCACTTGATCGTCTGATGTTTGGGTTTTGGGGGAAAACCCTTGAAACGGAAAATTCTACCGTGGTGATTTTTTGCAGCCAAGGTACCACCAACCAAAAGGAGCGACCTTGTTCGATGGTCGCATGAAGCTCCAGCACTTCAAATTCTGGGAAAACTCATTAGCAGGTATTTCCAAGGGCCGTTGGCATGAACCCTTGAGATATTCACGTACGACCGTGAAAGAAAGGATAAGGGGCGCTCCGCGGGGGCGCTTCAAATGAAGATAATCCGCGCTGACCCTAGTTTTCAGAAGTCTGTCCGCTTCGGTGGTCATTTCTTTATTCAATAGATTTACGGGATTCTAAGAAATTTTTAATGAGCCTACTGGGCCTTCGAACGTCGAACTGTGGCTAAACCACTGCAGGTGTCAGTCCATCGAAACCCTCCGAGCAAATCTCAACTTCAGTGGTCTGTGTAATTCTCTTGTGTTACCATGCCTAAGGAATTTTCCGCAGAGCTAAGGGAACGCGTTATGTGCGTTTACAAATTCTTTTGCAAGGAAATTGTGGCAACTCGTCCTGATACTCTCGGTGATAATTCCGTCGTGGATCGGGCAAGACTGTGTTTGGATGAAGTGTCGGTTAGCGAGCATTATGAATCCCTTGGAATTCATTTATATCCACTCGCAACATCTCCAACGGCATCAACTCATAGTGAAAATGACCAGAACGTCCCCAACCGTGGAAAGGTGCATCGGAGTAAATTCGCTGCTTTCAACGTTGGATGTTCTCGCAATGAGAACGGCGAAGCTGTGAAAAACACAGCCACGGCATGTAGCGTGTCCACCCGCTACGTTTATTCGCTCCTCAAGAACATCGGGAAAGAAACAGAGAGGAAGAAGAGAGGGCCACATCCGAATTGGAGTAAAATTGACGGATTAAATGAGGATTTAGTGCGTCGAATATTTCTCGATATGTACCATAAAGGTATATATCCAACAGTGGAAAGGGTGAGAATTGCTTTCCAAGAAGCTGCAGGATATCGTGGTTCATATTCTTCTTTTAGAAAAATATTAAACAACCTGGGGTTTAGATATCTGCTGGGAAATAATGGCAGAAGAATATTGATGGAGCGCAGTGACATCAGGGAGTGCAGGAAGAAATTTCTGAAAATCATGCACTCTCAACGAGTGAACTCACTTTACGAACACATTGTGTACTTGGACGAAACTTGGGTCAACCAAAATTACTGCCAGCGTTATATTTGGGTTAACTCCCAGGGAGGAGGAGGTATGCGTGTGATTACAGGGAAGGGTGGGCGATCTAGTGAGGTGGGCTTTATCGAAGGTACGGGATTAGTTTTTAGATCAAGTAGTAGAGATCCTCTTTCCGACAACCAGAAAGACATGAATGCGGATTGTTTTACTTGGTGGTTTGAAGAACTGTTGAGGAGGTTGGACCGGCCGTCAATTATAGTGATGGATAATGCGAGTTATCATTCCAAAATCTCCAATAAAATTCCCAACACAGCGTACCGGAAAACACAAATTCAATCCCGGCTGCGACAGCAAAACGTACTGTTTAGTGATAGTAACACAGTGAAGGAACTACTCGATAAGGTAAAAGACTACGTGGTGAAAAATAAAATCGCGTCATCCTATCAGTTGGACGATTTAGCCCTTTCAATGGGCCATTTAGTGGTGCGCCTTCCTCCCTACCACTGTAAATACAATCCGATAGAGTTAATTTGGGCGCAAGTGAAGAGGTTTGTCGCACAGAGGAACACTACTTTCAGAATGATTGATGTTGAACAATTAACACACGAGGCATTAGCATCGATAAGTAAGGAAGATTGGATAAATTGTGTTAAGCATGCGGAAAATATTCAGGAAGAAGACTACATAAAGGAATGTGTTCGTGATGAAGGGCCCCAGGTTGTTATTCCACTTGGCGAGGAATCAAGTGATAACACAAGTGATGAATTCTAAAAACCAGTGCTATGAGTATCAAAAAGTATCTGCGAGAACCTGCCTTCCCGGAACAAGAATGCTGCCTAGATGTAGACTTCAGCCTCCAAAACCATAGCGGTATGTAGTGGGATTTTTGCCATAATAATTTTAAGTTAGAATATAATTTTTCTGCTGTCCATGTATCGTTAAGCAATCTTTGCCGTTAAAATTGACTCTTGTGAGGTTAATTTGATTCCTTTTCCGGTGGCTAAATTCAGCTTTTTATCAGGATTTTTGTAATTGGTTGGTGAAGAATTTTATGTTCTGCATTATTTTTTGCGTAGTCATGGAGATAACCGATGAGAATAATATTCTCAACCCCCAACGATGAATAGTGGAATCATTTTAAGTTTAGACCCGATATCTATTGTAGTGTATCATAAACAGAATTTCTATGTTAAAGACCGGCGCGTCGGCGAGGCATTACGTTCGCTTTCGGCGATTCTTTCAGGTCGCCTATTTCGAAGGTTCGTACCCGGCGCGCATTGAGTCAAGAACCGGTTAACGGGATTGGACGCCGGCAGCCAATCGGGGTTCCTCTACCATGGGCAAATGGGCTCGGGGAAACTCTCTAGTGCACAGAAACTCTGCGAGCACTATAGTGCGCGGTACAGTAAAATCATTGAGGAGCGATCCGCTCCCCAAGTCGTTCCAGTTAAAAACCGTAAAATATTTAAAATCTTCAGACGTCTCTTCCGCAAGTCTTTTGTGTGTTCACGCCAGTTTAGCCGTCGGTCAAATATCATCCCCAAGAAGCGATATGACTCAACGAAAGGGAGTACAGCATTGCCCAGGCGAAGGTTTGGTGGGAAATGAATCCCACGCAAACGGTGGAAATGCAGGCACTTAGTTTTCTCCGCAGAGAATCGAAATCCGTTTCGCTTGGACCACACGTTCAGCCTGTTGACAGTAATTTGCAACTGCCGTCCTGCTGTTGCAACTCTAGACGAACGGCAAAATATCGCCAAGTCGTCTACAAATAGAGATCCCATCACCGGTTCCTGAATACAGTCGACTACGTCGTCTATAGCAATGGCGAAGAGAGTCACGCTTAAAACTGAGCCCTGGGGTATGCCATTGTCAAGTGAATAACATTGTGAGAGATGCCTTCCTGTTCGTACCTTAAAAACTCGGTCAGTTAAAAAGTTTTGAATAAAAATCGGCAAGTTCCCCCTAAATCCCCACGCATGAAGGCTGTCTAAAATTCTCCTCCGCCAGACTCTGTCATACGCCTTTTCTAGGTCGAAAAAGACTGCTACGACATGCTGTCGAAGGAGGAAGGCTTCCTGAATAAAATTTTCTGCACGGACGAGGTGATCTAATGTGGATCTACCTCGGCGGAAGCCACATTGAATGTTTGAGAGAAGCTTTTACCTTTCCACCCACCACATGAGTCTCCGATTTATCATTCTCTCCATGACTTTACATAGGCAGCTTATGAGGGAAATAGGTCTGTAATTATTCGGGTCAGCTTTTTCTTTTCCTTGTTTCGGGATAGGTACCACTATTGACTCCCGCCATGACGATGGAAAATCCCTATCAACCCAAAGTTGGTTAAAATTTAGCAGAACTTCGTCCAATGCCTTTTCCGGAATATTACGGAGGAATGCATTATGTACCCCGTCCAACCCTGGCGAGGTGTTCCTGGTGTCTTCGATGGCGGAGGTGAGTTCCCACAGGGTCAACGGGTCGTTGTATGGAGCATCTGTATCACCTTCTAAGAAAGAAAGCCGAGAGGTTTCGTGTTGACGTTTTCGGTGGAGAAAGGAGCCGTGAAAGTTATCATCGCTGCTTGTGTTGGCTAGGACCTGCCCAAAAGCTTCCGAAATGGCGGGCGCTGTTGTCAATAAATTACCGTCAATTTTCAAGTAGGACACGTTGTTAGGCTGTCCCGAAGCTAAAATGGATTTGACCTTGCGCCATACCTGCGCAAGTGGCGTTTTATAGTTAACACTTGCAATAAATTCCATCCATGAGATCCTTTTAGCCTCTTTCACCACACGACGAGCTTTGGATCGCAGGCGGCGGAAAGAGGCCAAGTTTGTTGCTGTGGGGTACTTATTAAATATTCGAAGAGCCTTTTTACGAATACTAATAGCTCTGGCACATTCATCGTTCCACCGTGGTCGTTTTGCCTTACCTCGAGATCGCGGTACGCTAACATTTGCAGCTTCTATGATGGCCGAAGTTAAGAGCTCGATGTTTTGTACAGTGTCCCGATTATTATCGTGTAAGTATTTAAAACATTCTTTAAAATGGTCCCAGTCGGCTTTACGGGGAAGCCAGGTAACCGGTCGATAAAAATTGTCATTTACACAGTGGTCTTTTGTAATTAAAAGCGGGAAGTGATCGCTCCCACATAGGTCGTCGTGCACGGCCACGCTAGTCTTCGTTATAAGACTGCTTGATAAAATACAAAGGTCTATGGAGGAGTACTCACCATTAAAACTGTTAAAACGTGTCTTTTCGTCGCTGTTCAATAAAATAAGGTTAGAATCTATAATAAAATTAGATAAAATTCTTCCTCGCCGGTTTTGCTGGGTCCTTGAGCTACCCCACAAGGCGTCATGCGCGTTAAAATCTCCAAGCAATATAAAGGGCTTAGGTAGTTGGCGGGTAAAGTTCTCCAAGTTGCACCGCGTGACCGGCGCACCCTCCGGTAGGTAAACGTTGCATAACGTTATAGTCTCCGGAGCTTGGATTGTCACCGCTACTGCTTGAAATAGAGTGTTCAAGTGCAATTGGGAGGTGTAAAGGGTCTCCCGAATAGCAATTGCCACTCCACCTTGGGCTCTTTGACCACTGGTGTCGTCGTGTCTAAAAACATTAAAACCCTTTAAAATTCCTTTATCTGTAGCTTTAAAATGCGTCTCTTGGAGACAAACACAACTAGGGTTAAAATCACGAATTAAAATGGTAAGCTCCTCCCTGTGTCGGTAAAAGCCGTCACAGTTCCACTGTATGATAAAAGCCATTAAAAATTGATAAAAATTAAATAAATAAATGGATAAATTAATTTAAAACTGCCAGAGGGAGAGTCAACGCTTAATGCGTCTTCTCTCCTTAGCCTTCGCCCGGATGATTTCTGACTCGGAAATATATTCGTCTTCTTCCATAGACTCTGGTTGGCTACGCGTAGGCGAACCAGATGGACCCGGGGACTGAGATTTTCCACGCCTGCTTTGCGTGGCCACGGTGGGTGTTGTGGTTGGGTTCTTCTTTGAAGAGCCCTGACTAGCATCGTTTTTTTCAGGCGGTGTGCCCTTCTTCGTTGCCGTTTTGGTAGCCTTATCCGGCTTGGCTTGCTTTACATTCTTAATGGTATGTTTTTCCTTATTTTTCTCTTGCGTGTCTGTATTGTTATTTTTCTCACTATCTACTACGGCAGCATACGAACGGGAGAACGTAGGCGCAATGAGTGTTCTATATTTTTTCCTGGGCTTCATGATATTGTAGCTTTTCCACTGTCTTTATCTCCATTATTTTTTTCTTCGGTCATCTTGGGGCAACCTCGAGAGTAAACCGGTTGTGATCCCTCGCAATTCACACAGGTTGGTTCAGAGGTGCACGCGTCACCTTCGTGTTTCTCTTTGCCACAGCGCGGGCAGGTGGCCCTGCCCTCACATCTGGTAGCGATGTGGCCGAAACGCTGGCATTGAAAACACCGCATGGGGCTAGGAATGAATGGCCTTACGGAAACAGATTCGTATCCCACATAGACCATGTCAGGAAGTTTGTCACGACAGAAAGTGAGGATGACGGACGTGCTGATGATCAGCTCACCGTTCCTCTTTGTCTTAAGACGGCGGCAGTCACCCTGAGACGCCATCTCACTCTTTAACTCATCTTCAGAGACGTAAAGCAGGTCGTAATGCGAAATGACTCCCCGACATGTATTGAGTGTTTGGTGCACCTGGACCTTAACGGGTATTTCGTTAAATTTTGTCATTTTCAATAACTTTTCGCTTTGTGTTTCGTTCCTGGTTTTAATTAACAGTGATCCATCCCTTAATTTTTTGGCCGATTCTTAGTCACCGGGTATCGCTGCCGACAGAACTCGTCTTATAAGAAAGGGAGATACCTTTGTCAGGGTCTCACCATCATTAGCACATCTCATAACAAGGAATTTCCGACATGCGGTAGACTTACTTTCTCCCCCGCCCACTTCCGGACGGGATCTTTTCGTTGGAGGAAGAAAGTTGTTATCCATGGACTCAAAACAGAAATTCATCCCCTGGGTTCCCCACCCACCACGGAGCCACACATTCGGTACGCCACACCGAGATCCGGTGTGGTCGCCAGGGCTACCCGAGGGATATAGGAACCTTTGTTAGGAGGCCTCTTTCGGGTTAGAACCTCCAGCGCGGGGGCCCTCCGAACCCACGCACCTTCGGCCGCCCTACGGAGACCCCCATATCTACAGCACTAACCCGTCCTGGCGTACGCTCGGAAGGAGCCGCCAAGCTCCCCAGCCGCCAGGAGCCGATTGACCGAGCTGGGCTCTTCTCGGCCGCCCGTTTTTCGGGGAATCCAGGGCCGAAGTGGGGTATTGAACTCCGGCCCATACCATTTTTCCGACGCCCAGCTGGGTGCCGGAGAACTCACCCACCAGGATCCCCTTCTCCCCCTTGTACGGGTCTCCACGCACGGCAAACACGTGGGTGAATCTGGACGCCAGATGTTTCGGCTACTCAGCACAGCAGAGTCACATGCTGTCTGGACGCTATCCTAGCGTACGAAGGGTTTTTTGACGAGGTTGTCTCCCCGGTAGGCTCGGGTCCGTAGGGGCGCGACTCCCCAAAGGAAGAGATTACTCTCTTGCCCCCGTGCGGGGGTTATCTAATGACTCAATGACGCGGGTGATGACCTCAGGCGGGGCGGACACCGCCGCCCGCCTGAGGTCATCACCCGCGGAAGCAGACCGATGGCCCATGACCCCGCCATAGCGCTTGGGCCCGCCGGCAACATAAGAACCCCGCCAGAGCTGTCGTGGATCCACGGAGAGGCAGTTCCGGACAGAGCCGAAACCAGCCATGCGGATGCAGCAGCCGCGGACCTCGCCCGCCCTTACAGGCGCCCCCTGTAACTTTCTGAAACCAATGAACGCGCCCCCCGGGTGTTTTAAAATTCTAATCCCGGCCTTTCTTTACTCAACGCCATGATTACCCGATCCCGGGTATCCCTCGGGGAATTCAGGGCCGAAGTGAAATCCGGCGCATACCGGGCTTCCGACGCCCAGCTTGGTGCCGGTGAGCTCACCCACCAGGATCCCCTTCTCCCCCACGTACGGGTCTCCACGCATGGCAAACACGTGGGTGATTCAGGATGCCAGGTGTTTCTGCTACTCAGAACAGCAGAGTCACATGCTGTCTGGACGCTATCCTAGCTTACGAAGGTTTTTTTTAACGAGGTTGTCTCCCCGGTGGGCTCGGGTCCGTGGGGGCGATGCTCCCCAAAGGAAGAGATCACCCTCTCCCCCGTTCGGGGTTATCTCTCAGTTGTCTAAATAATTTTGTCTTATTTTATAGTGAAATACTTCGTAATTTAATTTATGGATGGTTTCCAGATAGTGCCGCGCAACTGTCTGGATTCAGCGAAAGAGTGCTGTACCTGGCCACCTGGACCTCTGGTCCACATAAGTAGACCAGAGGAAGTACGATAAAGCTGCGGAGAAAATGATTGAGACAGAAGAATCCTGGAAGAAGTATCCAGTGGAAAAAAATTCGTGCCTCTGGGGGTAAGTTTTTAACTTAGTCTAAGAATTACTCTTACATTATGTATTACAGATGTCCACAACAGCAAAGTTTTTAATAGACCAAAAGACTAGGTATTGCAATATCTTGCACGAGTGTATTTCATATCAATTAATTCCTTACTTTAAGTTTTAATTATTTTATAGATGATTTTAATTACATAAGAATGAAGCTCAATGAATCAAGAGCTTTCAGCGACACAGATATAAATTCCTGTGCAACTGCTGAGGGAAAAAAGAAGAGGAGGAAGATAGCTAGAATTATGTGGCCGGAGTGAAGTGACTCGGATGATGAAGTTCCCCAAGGGAAATCACTAACCGAGTCCACGAGTCTCACTTAACCTACATTATATGGGTCGGATAGCGCAAAAGTGAGGGAAGAGGCCTTTGAAATAGAGGAAGAACGTAGTGGTGAACCTAGTGGTGGTAGTGGAGACCTGAATCCTGGACCTAGTGCCCCAAAACAAGGAAGGTCAAATTTTCATCAAAAATCATTAGATTCTGCAGAACGGATGACTGACATTGGTATTTAAACATTTCTTTGGTATTTGTTTTTTCGGTGCTGTGGATTTATCACTTGTTATCAGGAATTAATTGTCATAAGTGAAGTACTTGTAAGTTTTTACCATAGGAGCATATTCGTGAGGATAATATCTGATAATTTTATTTCATTCATGATCAACTTCCTTATTTCTGTCTCTTAATAAATGATAAGAGAAAGGCTAATTAATTGATGAATTCCTTAATTTATATTTATCAAATAAAACTCCTTATTTATATGTAATTTGCTTCATATTTTATGTACATTGTGTGGGAATTTAGTTTTGTTACCCATTTTCATTATGATGTGTCAGAATGTGCTTATATATAGGCATGTTACAAAATTATAATATTGTGTGTGGTACTTGTTATTTTTTAGAGTTCAAAGCATACGTGATTTCCACGTTGACAGCCTTGAGAACGCCAGTCTCAATGCTGTCAAGGAGTGGCTGCTGTAAATGCACGGGAGAGGCAGGGATGAACAAATCCACATTCTACGACATGGCTGCGGACACACTGCAAGGTCTACCAGCACTAAATGTGGAGGAGTGGTTGAATTTCAACCAAAAACTGGAAGACCCAGGATTTGCAAATGATGTGGTGAATGTCAGCACATGGAAATACTAATGTGGGATTTGAATGCCAACTGTACCACACTCAGTGTAAACTTATTTAAATGCATTATAATTTCCTTATTTGTTTGAGTGAAATAAAATTATCCATTTAAATATTACAGGAGCGTGCCCTGGCTCAACTTGGTGGGAGTGATCTAGGGTCAGTCATAAGATATTTTTTTAAGGGAAGGTCATGTCCAACAGTGTTGGTGCACTGTACAGTTGGCTGGGTGGACGTGGGAAGAGGTCAATGAAGAATTCACCTTTCAAAAAAATTCTCATTAGTAAGTATTTGTTGACAGATTTGAATTATTAATGTTTTGGAATGTTTTAACACAGTTGTATTGCAGGTGCTGTACGCCAGAATGCACAGTGTGGAGGTGTGACCGAGAAGCAGATTATGGCCATTGCCAGTAAATGGCTGAGTTTAGGTCTCCAGCGTGGGCTGAATAGGAGGTACGCTCATCGACTTTAGACATGAAGTGCTATGGGTTATAAAAAGATCAAGATATGTCCCTGCTGCAAGGACACATTGGCCCGGATGAATTCAAGTTAGCAAATGCCTATAAGCTGGGAGCATAACCATTTCCTTTGATCAAAAGGGGTGAGCATAATCATTTGCTCCATTTGGTTTGCATAAGCTCTACCTTATACTCCGGAACAAATGCTTCAAAATAAATACCTTTAGCTCATTATTTTGCGCCCAGCGCGCTCGCCATAGAACGAGTAGTAGAGATGCGTTTTTTTTGGGGTGCGTCGACAGCAAGGTCATTTGCACCGCTCATAGTTCCTTTACCTAAAGGAAGCTTATTGGGTTGTATTAAGCGCTTTCAACAAAAAAAGGGTATCCCATTGTATGAGGTCACAAGAGTTAAATTATTCCTGTGTTGACGATATATTGCAATACATTATTAATATTATCCAGATTATTACCCAGAATGGTTCGTATATCTTGGTTTTCAACTAGTTCCCTGCGTTCAAGAGAGTATTTTGTATATTCCTCCAGAACGTGTCTCACAGTAAGGATGCAATCACAGCGGGGAGGTTGTTTCTCTTCGGTGAAGAGGTATGCATGTGTGAGCGCGGTATGACCAATTCTAAGCCTAGTGAGGGCGACCTCTTCCCTACGACTATTCCTGGCTGAGATGGACCAAGTCGTCTCTACTTTGACGTTTCTTAGTTTATTGCCAACGATATTATTCCACACCTCTTGCCATTGCTCCATGCATATTCTCTTCAGTGCGGCTCTTAGATCGTTCGAGGAGATCCTATCGAAATCGATGTTGGTTTTACTAAGTGCCTTCTTCGCTGCTGCATCTGCTATCTCATTGCCTCCAATTCCGACTTTCCCCGGGATCCACATGAAAGAAATTGTAATGCCCTTCCTGCTCAAAGAGTAATGGGTATCTTGTATGGACTGCACCAAGGGATGAGAGGGGTAGTAATCTGAAATGGCACGGAGTGCACCTAAGGAGTCTGAGCAGATAAGATAGGACTTGCGTAAAGATATTTTTTCCAGAGCATATTTTATGGCAAGAAGTTCTGCGTTGTATATACTGCAGAGCGGGTTGAGTTTAGCTTGGATCGTGCCGCCGTAATAAGGAATGACGGCGCAGGCACAAGCTGATTCGGATTTTGAGCCGCCAGTATAAATGGGTATAAGCCGCAGTTTCCGGTTGAGAACTTCTTTAAAAAGGAGCTTGTACTCCAAATCCAAAGTGGAGGACTTAGCTCCCCGCGCTGAAGAAAAAATTACGTCTGGTCGTGGAATGACCCACGGCGGGTTAGCTGAGCATCCTTGGAGGATGATGTCGGGTAGCCGAAACTCAGCTTCATTCATAAAATTATGAAATCCCACGCCTAAAGGCTTCGTAGATCTTGTCCTACGGTTAAAACCATCCATAAATCTAGGTTTAAAAATTGCATTAAAACAAGGGTGATCTTTTAATGATAAATTTTTGGCAGCATAATTGCACATTTAAATATTTCTCCGGATGGATAACGGTGGTTCTCCAAAGTCAGCGTAAATACTAGTAATCGGGCTGGTCCTGAACGCACCAGTGGCCAGCCGGAGGCCAGCATTGTGTACTGTCGTCAAAGGTCTTAAATAGGACTCTCGGGTCGAAGAGTAGGCAACTGAACCATACTCAAGTTTAGACCTCACCAAAGCTCTATACAACATGAGCATCGTGGTTCGGTCAGCACCCCATGTCATACTTGCTAAAACTCATTTTTTTTTATCAAACAAATTTTTAAAACATTTGTCCCGGACAATAGAAATGTGATCGCGCCAATTCAACCGAAAGTCAAATGTCAGCCCTAAAAAACGAGTCGTCTGCACAAAAGTTAGCTTCTTTCTGCCGAGGAACAGGGATGGTATAGGGAATATTCCACGTATTCGGTAAAAGTGCATGCATTTTGTCTTCTCAGTCGAGAATCGAAGACCATTGCAGTTGGACCACTTCTCGATCCGATTGAGGGTCATCTGAATTTTCCTCGTAGCGGAATGGAGCGTGGATGCCCGGCAAAAAACTGCCAAGTCATCAACGAATAAGGATCCAATTACCGGAGGTATTATGCATTCCTCAATACTGTTAATTGCGATAGCAAACAGCGTAACGCTTAAAATACAACCTTGAGGGACCCCATTTTCTTGGGTGCGGAGGTTGACAGGATGTTGTGGACTAACTCTAAAGACCCGTTCTTCTAGGAAATTCCTGATAAAAGTTAAAAGGTGTCCCCTAAAACCCCATTCGTGCAGAGTTTTTAAAACTTTGTGTCGCCATAATCGGTCATAAGCTTTTTTTATATCGAAAAATACTGGTATGACGTGCTGTTCTAGCAAAAAGGCTTCGTGTATGAAGTTGGTGCTTCTGACGACATGATCCGTTGTCGATCGGTTGCGGCGAAAACCACATTGGATTTTGGAGAGAAGGACTCGGCTTTCCAGATACCAAACCAGGCGTCGGTTAACCATTCTCTCAATTATTTTACAGAGGCTACTTGTTAGTGATATGGGGCGGTAGCTCCCAGGATCGCTGCTATCCTTACCCTGTTTAAGGACAGGGATGACTACAGATTCCCGCCATGCATCCGGGAAAGATCCCTCATACCAGATCTGGTTGAACGTTGACAATATATCAGCAAAAGCTGTAACGGGGAAATGTTATCGACATCTGGGGGGGTGTGCTTGAATCGCTCGAGATTAATTCCGATACGTAACCAAGGACTCGCCCGGAAAATTTCGATACGGAATGTGATTTGTTGTGCTTGAAACGCTCGAGTTGAGATTTTGCTCGGGATCTGCTGATTCCGTGTCGGAATGAAAGCCGAGTGGTCGTAGTTAGGTGAGATTTATAATTACGTATCGGAATCTAAAACAATATGGCGGATGGTATGGTAAATTTTTGGCTAATGAGAGAACTAGAGGAGGAAGAAGGGGGAGTTTTGAGAAGAAGGAGATATTTCAGAGGAAGAGAAGATGCCTTCAGCTTGAGCAACGGCGAATTCAAGAGTTTTTTTCGTCTCTCAAAGCCAATGGCGAGAGATTTAATAGAATCTCTCGCAGACGTTATCCCGGAGGGAGAAGGATCATCATCGCTTTCCGTTGAAACAAAGGTAAGTAACATTCTGCTGCTGAAAAAGCTCCGGGGTTTTATGTTTCTTTACAAGTATTTATTTCTTTACGTAATGTATTCCATTCATCTTGAGTTCAAAAGTTTTCTTTGACATTCCTTAATTTTAAAAGAATATACATTGCCATAACTTCATCTTATCATGCCCTTTGTTGCGTATTACAAAAAAATAAAGGCACGTTAGCTCCTTTCTGAAAAGATTTAATACTTCAACAGTAGAGTAAGGCGGACGAGACGTCGCGGAGTACATGAATAGTTAGGGAGAGAAGAGTTCTTTACTGCTCTGAGGTCGGCGAGAGAGAGAGAGGGAACGAGCGAACAGGTGCTCACCGCAACGTGAGGTGCGCGGACAATCTGCGCCGTAGTCTTCCCCTAGCGGCGAGAGCAGGGACTAAAAAGCCCGCAAGGGCGCACAATTGAAAACCAAAAAAAATCTGCAACATACCGCCCGCCTCGTCCATGACGAAACAATACATTTGATACATGTGATACATTTGAAAAAAAAATAAACATTTAAAGTAAATGAAAAGAAACCCTATCAACAACAAAAGAAATGCCGCCCGCCGTGAAAAAATAACATTTTTACATATTAAATAAGAATCTAATTTTGAAAAAGGTTCAGGCAAGGCAATTAATTGACAGAGAGGCGTTGAAATTTCTTCAGAAGTCAGCTTCTGGTCTCCATTCACTCTTCGGAGATGATGCTTCACAGATTTGACTCCGGCTTCCCACAGGCCGCCGAAGTGAGGTGCATGCGGAGGATTGAAAATCCAATCAGTCCCACAGGTGCTGAGATCTGCCGATGCTTTTTCGTAGAAGGAGGAAGCTGCTTTAAATAGGCTTCTCAGTTCCCTGTCAGCACCTCTAAAATTGGCACGTTAGCTCCTTTCTGAAAAGATTTAATACTTCAACAGTAGAGTAAGGCGGACGAGACGTCGCGGAGTACATGAATAGTTAGGGAGAGAAGAGTTCTTTACTGCTCTGAGGTCGGCGAGAGAGAGAGAGGGAACGAGCGAACAGGTGCTCACCGCAACGTGAGGTGCGCGGACAATCTGCGCCGTAGTCTTCCCCTAGCGGCGAGAGCAGGGACTAAAAAGCCCGCAAGGGCGCACAATTGAAAACCAAAAAAAATCTGCAACACCCATTATGATTATTTCACTACATTCATGGCTGCTCGTGTGATTTATGTGCTGCAAAATTATGTTTTTTTCTAAGACCACATAATTTCACGTTTGAATGTACCGCCGAACGTGTTGACAAACACGGCACGATCCTCGAAAGTATCTGTGCTCAGTTTACCGTGGTTCCTGTTGTTGTTCAGCAATTTCCGAGGACGTGCACTGAATTACATTTAGTGATGTTTGGTCTCCGAAATATTCTTGGAATAGTCCATCTTATTAAAGCTTATCGTCAAAGTTAAGTTGTAAAAAGTTGGCCTCTAAACATATTAATATTACATTTTGTCAATGTTTCAATTATAGTTCAATGAGTACGATTTTGATAGACCAGCTGCTTCTTCTTAGATCTGTTTTCTCGTAGAATTTTTAATTGTTATGAAATGAATTGTTTAAATGTTATGCGTATTTATTTTTAAAGGGATCGGTAAGTCGTATTTTCACTTCTTGTTGTGTTGTGGTAAGTATGTTTTTAAAAATCACTGCCCTAGTGATGAGGTGGTTTTTCATCAATCACCATACATTTTTCAGAATTAATGCAAATTGGGAAGAGTCACTTGCTTCTGAGGTCATGTAACGAAGGACAATAGTTTTGTTTAAGTCAACCTCAGTCACCATTACTTATAGCTTACTTATTTCAAGGTGTTGGCAGCCCTACGGTTTTATGCCACTGGCTCATATCAGTCTTGTATTGCGCAAGACTGTACAACGGCAATGTCTAGATCAAGGGTCAGCAGGGTCATTAATGAAGTCACCAGTGGCATAAATGACCACCTCTTCAATCGTTGGGTGAAGCTTGACCTAAGTCATGATGCAGTGGCTAGGACAAGGCAGAGGTAATGCATTTCACTTATACTATATGTTTAAGTAGAGCATTTTCTTTCTTGAATGTTTGTAATAATGCCCTTCTTTAGATGAGTTCTAAGTAATTGTCACTGTCAAGGGTCATTAGAGTCACAAATGAGGTCACCAATGCCATAAATGACCACCTATTTAATCGTTGGGTGAAGCTTGATCTATATCGCTAACCAAGTCATTGACCACCCATGAAAACCATTTCTCGTAACCCTTCAGCAGAATGTAAGTTAAAACATTAAAACCCATCAAAATCTGTATTAAAAAGGAAGGGAAAATGCCAAGCACAATCAAGGAAAGTGCATTGAAATGTGAAGTGAATGATTTCGTTTAACTAACAAGCATGAATTATATGCATAAAAACCTACCAGATTTATTAATATTATACATGCTGTGATATTGTTTGTAGTATTACATGTCTTCTCTTATGCTATTGCAATATTTTTCTGTTAGTAAGTGATTCAGAATATGTACTTTAAAATCTAATTACATATTAAGAGATAAATAATTTTTGTATGAATCTCATTCGCAGTAGTATCAATTCATTTCAGATTTTATGAAAAATATGGATTTCTGGGGGTTATTGGTGTGGTTGATTGTACCCACGTTGCCGTTGTGGCACCCTCTCATAACCACCCAGTATTTAAAGAGAAAGATTACTTTAACCATTAAGATATCACTCTTTGAATGTACAACCCCAGCAGCAGAGAAGGTTGCCTCAACGTTGTAGCAACGTTACAAATGTTGCACTGTAATGTTAACGTTGACGCAACGTTTGGACAACGTTTAATGGCAACGTTACTTTGCAACATTGTGGGCAAAATTTTCATTTGCCTATTAGATTTCCCATTCCATAATCTAAGGTTTAATAAGTTCTTAAGTCCATGAATCGCGTTTTAAACAGCTTTTTTGGGGATGCATTGACTTTCGTCATTCCATTCCATTTAGAATATTTTCAACGAAGGTGCCAAAAAACTAAGTCCGAAAATCATCGGGGCAAAGAACGCAAAAAACAAAAATGAAGTTTAACTTTGGACTTCCATTCTTAAATGTTTCTGTCTAATTTGGGTGGGCCCGGGCCTACCCTGTCCCTAGGACGATCGCTGACACAGTTAGCATTCAAACTTGCGACTAACGCTTGTACTTGTCCTAGGGTTGTCATCAGCTTGTGACGACCAACCTTGTCGCGGCAAGTTTGCAGCAAACTTGCTGTGACAAACTAATTCTGGCTTCAATGCTATATGCAAGCTTGAATAAAACTTACGAGCTATGTGAACTCATACTAGCCATAGACTTAAACATCACACCTGCAGAGGACATGCTATATCGCATTAATAGCAGATTTGTCATATCATACCTGCTGCAAACATTTATTTACGGGAAAACTCATTAACCATAATCCTACATGTAACTTCACAGATGATAGACAATAGAAAATAATTAACACTCATAATTAATAAACCCATTTAAAATTAAAAAAAACTAAAAGGATTTCACATCAATGAATACGATGTAGATGTACAAAGAAAAGTATAAACACTCCTCATCGGTGTCAGATATTTCTATGGCCACAGCGAAATATCTCAACAAGGAGAGTAAATTTTGGTGGCAAGCGGTATGTTAGACATGATTTCCTTCTCACGTATTTCATATCCTCTGATATGATTTTCAAACTACCGCCCATGTTTTACAACTGTCGATCTATCGAAGTGCCATCGATACAAGATGGCCGCCGGCATGATAATGTATTGGCTTTGTTTACTTTCTTGCGTGCATCAATTTTCATTCTTGGTTTTACTCTCAACCCAATTGAGTAGCAATCATTTGCATTGAGCTGCGAATCAATGGCCATCGGAATTGGTGGTGTTTTGTTTGACTTTTGGGGAATCCTTCCAGATCCTTCGAACGGGTATCATCCGAACGGGTGAGTATTTTTTTAGTGTTGATTCATATTAGGCAGAGTTTATACTTCCATATTTTTGTGAACTATTTTTACCAAGTGGATTTTTTAAATGTGTGTTGCCTGCGCATATATCTGGTAGACTAGGGTTTAAACTTTAATAACTAATCAGATCTTATAATTACACTACAATCCAAAGCTTACTTTTTATCAAATTTAATGTTTACTGTGAAATCGCGATTCTATAAGGCCGGAATCTATACAATGGAGAAAATGTAGCCTATTGTAGAAATTTCAGGCTGTAGGCTGCGCGCTTTCACAGAAATATATAATGCGAAACAATGAGGCGTTGTTTTTAGCACAACGACAATATCTTATTAGCTGGAAATTTTAATCAGAGGACAGTTTTCGTCTCATGGCGCCGTGAATCGTAATTGTTGAGAATAGTTAAGTTTATAAACTCAGTACGCTACTTCAACGCAGTCATTGAATGTGAAGAATGTCAATAAGAATGCACAGTAAAATTTTGGAATTTAGTAAAGGGTCAATTCACCCAGGAAATTTTCGAAATTACACCCACCGACTCGGATTTTTACGAAATTTTTGTCGCCTGCTACTACCACTTATTTAATGGCCTTTGTAAAATGTTTCCTTTCTCACTCTCATAGTTTGCAAGATATGAGGGTTCGAAGTTTGAAATGTTTGCCCAGAGGTGGCTCATCGTTTGAGATATTTGCTTATAGTTTATTTATTTTATTGAAAAAAAAATTGTATCAAGAACATTTGACTATTACTGTGCATTGTGGGGTAAATGATTACACTAATTTAAATAAAATTATTTAAATAATACACTTCACTCATAAAAGTGAAATGAGTCCGGCTGAACTGGTGCTGTGCAAAGTCAGCTTCTTTCATCGGAGAGACATTCTTCCAGAACCCATAGGAGCAAAGAGGATCAGTTCAGATGAAAACTTCAGCGTCACATTGTTTTAGCAATGACAAACCAAGTGTAGTTGATTGAAGCGTATTATTTAGATAATTTTATTTAGGTTAGTATTTTCATTTCTCTTATAATGCACAGTAAGAGTCAAACGTAAGTCGATACCATTTTTTCCATAACCTAAACTCTTGAAAAATAGGTGAATTCCAGGAAAGGAGCATAATTTCACAGAACATTTCCAAGGCATTTGGGCTCTTTTCATCTCACCTGCCACAAGACAAGAATTGTTCTTATAAAATTATATGAACAAGTCCACTATTGTGGCTCTGGTTTGGTCTTAGATTTACTGACCATTATTTCAAATGAATCATCATAAAGCTATGGATACACTTATACTTATTATCTTATATTACACGTCCTAAATCCCCCTCACTGAGGCAGAAAAAGTAAAACCTGAAATACTCAGTGGCAGTCAAAACACCACCATTTTTATTTCATAGTATTAACACTTTGCGTGCCATGGACGTAATATTACGTCCTGCTAATCCTTCTGAGGATTGCCATGGACGTAATATTACGTCTTTCCATTTAATTGGCTTTGTATGCGTGAAGCCGTAATATTTCGTCCGTGGTACTTTTCCAGTTTACTGCTTAGGGGTTCAGTTTTTCAAAAATCAACTGCTCGATGGAAAAAGAGTTCAATTTATGTCTTGAGGACGAAAAGTCCTCTGCAGCTACCGGCAACCTCATCTTAGGCCACTTAGTGTGAAAATTCTTTGGGTTCGTTGAGGGTGCATTGACCTTTTTTGTCATCCAGGTTTTATAATGCTTTGCTTGGAACAATGCTTTTTTATGATTTCCATGCTTTAAATAGTTCAAATTGAGCGTATTAAAAAAATTGTTATGCATGCTATGGTGGTACATCATATGTTACAACTTTTTTATTTTTCAAAAACAGTAAGTTTCATTGCTAAATTATATATTTAAAAATTAGCAATAAAGGTTATTCAACTCATTCATAAAGAAGAGAAAAGTCCATTTTTATTGAAATGAACATCGATATAAATATATTTTTGATGCTAATGTTTTAAAAAATGTACGAATATAGTAAAAAATGGCTGGATTTTCCAGTAGGGCTTTAAATTTAGCAGCCGGCACTCTCATAAAAGAATTGGATGAGTTAACTAGTCTGCCTTTTCGTGATTATTCTTAAAATACGAAGAAAAGTTTTTGAGCTAAAGAAATCGGTTAATTAACAATTTTGGACATTATTTTGGCTAACATTGCAATGCAGGGGGGATGAAAGGGATTACTAAGGAAGCTACGTATTTGGATACACAATGGGTCAAAATTTCATTCAAATGTTTATTTTTGGTTTCTGAGCTATGAAGTTTTACCTTGTGCCCTGCACACTGGAATTTAAATCCCACTACCACCACGTCTGAGCAAACATCTCAAGCTTCGACCCCTCATATCTTGCAAACCATGAGAGTGAGGGAGGAAATATTTTTTGCATGGGTAATGAAAGGTGGTAGTATCTAGCGACAAAAATTTCATAAAAATCTGAGTCGGTGCCATGGCCTAGGTGAACTGACATGGAATGACCCTAAACTTTGAAAAACTAAAGAAAAATCTTTGGGCCACATTGCATTAGTTTCATTTGTTTCAAACTCTTTGCTTTGACATTACTCTAATGCTAAAAACTGGTTATTGTACTATAAACTTGGTCAATAGAAAAGAATGATCTGAATGGTGATATGCATAATGTGAAAATGAAAATGAATTAAACAGAGTTAATTTAGTTTCTATACAAGAGTTTGGCGTGGAAAACACACTCAAAAAAACCACTTAGTGAAAATGGATGACAATAAAATGCATTTAAAATCTGGCTAATACAAATTTTAACAGTCTACTCATCTTGGTGGTGATGAAGCAAGCAAAAAGGTTCAGCGGTTGATACCCTTTTGAGGGATTTGGAAGGATTCTACAAAAGGCAAACAGAAGGGAAGAAAAGTCTTTCTTCCCTCATTTATACCATGCAATAGCTAGTAAGTGCCTATTTTAATTAAAGCTGTTTCCTAGCTCATGATAAGTAATGTTGCTGTAATTCAAGTTCATTTGTAGCAAGAGAATTTTATTAAATTTTGTATTCACCTCATAAGTTTTTTCATTCCTACTTTCTACGTTAAAGACGCACCACTTTTTATGTGAGTAGATGCCATATGATTTCAAATTTATAGGCTTTACATATGCTAGCATTTTCCAATTCTACTTCGCTCAAGATCAATGTTTAGTCCTTTCTTACTAAAGGGGAAAACAAATATCATTTGTAAACCTCTGGAATTGGATAAAAATATCCATTATTCCTCGAGTACACAATTGGGATAGTCCAAGTGTGATCTCTGTATAGCTGATGGCCACATGCAATTGTTTTTAAGGTAGTGTTCCTATTCCAACTTGACTTGAACTTTGATGAAGTCATACACCTACACATTGAGCTATTACTTTTTACTGATTAATATCACTATTTTGACTCTTTCAAGAGCAATTTTTAATGAGGAAAGCTATTTCAGGTTTTCATTTGTATGACAAACTTGTTTTTAAATACTTATAGCCTAAGGTCATTTCTGTACTCTGAAACTATTTGAAAAGTTTTTGTGAATTAGAAAAGATGGTGTGAATGTAGGGCGTTCTTAGCTATACCATCTTTCATGTACAATAAGTGGTCACCATTTCTTGCTTTAAATATTGGAATGTACTAATGAATTTCTTAGCATTTGTAATACTTTTCTATGTAAAGTATATGAATGTGAATTAGGAATTCAACTGATGTTTATGATTTGCTTATACTCTTCCATTATGCGATACAACCTATTTTTAGAGAAATTACTCCAAATATTACCATTGTTTTTTCTGCTGATTTTGGACCATGTCTGGGTCAATTCTCATTCAGCATTCCAAAATTGGAAACATAGGTTTTATCGTGGCTATAGCCCTCAACATGTAAGCAACTTGGTGGACAAATTAACTACCCCAGCAGCAGAGAAGGTTGTCTCAACGTTGTAGCAACGTTACAATGAGGAAACATACAAGTTGTCACAACGTTTCTTAAAATTGTCACAACGTTGCACAACGTTGTCTGAACGTTGAAGTTCCCAGGAAACAACGTTGTGACAACGGTAAGACAATATTGTCAGAACGTTGTGACAACGGTAAGACAATATTGTCAGAACGTTGTGACAACGTTGAGACAATGTTGTCACAACGTTGTTTCCTGGAAACTTTAACGTTGAGACAACGTTGTGCAACGTTGTGACAATTTTAAGAAACGTTGTGACAACTTGTATGTTTCCTCATTGTAACGTTGCTACAACGTTGAGACAACCTTCTCAGCTGCTGGGGAAGTGGTAAGACTATGTTTTTATGGCAGCTTCAACATGTATATGTAGTGAGCAGTTTAATTTTCCTCGCAATTTCAAGTTACTTATATATATTTTTCAAAGATAGTCATAGTGTTACTATTAACTGGCCATGTTTGCCGAGAAAAAAACTATCCTTGGTCTTGATTAAAACTTACTGAAATTCATTATTTGAATGGAATTGGTAATATTTTTAATTGTAAGTCTCACTCTTCTTATGGCTCAATCAAGTTCAATACCTGAAATGCTAATTTAGATGCATGAAATTATTTTTCTAGGTGTGTGACATGGACCTTAAAATAACAAACATCAACTCTCGGTACTGTGGCTCGACTCATGATGCTTACATCATATCTCTTTCTGCTTTAAAGCCAGCCCTAACTCAAGCATATGAGCGGTACAATGTGTGGCTCTTGGGTAATAGACATGCCTATTTTTCCATGTTTCTCAGTCATGATTTGAATGGGTGTATCTTAATCTTTTTATTTTATTTGTAATTTGGAGGTAAACATTCCTACTCGGTGGTTACATAATATGCACTATTCATTACATCATAGTTATCATATTTACAAAGCAATATTGGATTCAAACCATCAGATATGCCCTTTGGAATATTATCACACTTTCAAAATAGAAGATTTTAATTTCTTCGACTATAGGTTAGTGACACAAGAATTAACTTGGTCTGTAATTATTTCTATAGGTGACAGTGGATACCCTGTTGCCCCCTGGCTGATGACACCTGTCCCAGGTTATTTTGCTCCTAACACCCCAGAGGACAACTTCAACCGTTCCTTGACGAGAGCACGCAGCACGGTTGAAAGGTGCATAGGGGTATTAAAGAGCAGGTGGAGATGCCTCTTGAAACAGAGTATTACACTATTTGCCGGACAAAGTGAGCAGAATTGTCAATAGCTGTGCTGTACTGCACAACGTGTGTCGAAGAAGGTTTGCCCCTAAATGCTGAAGACATGGTAGAGTTGGAGGAATTAGGAGTTGATGTAGTCCCTGACCAAAATGTACTTGGGAATCAGCGAGGGCGGGACATAAGAAACAGGCTAATTGCCACTCATTTTACTTGAATGTTAATTTTTTCATTGTTCACTTTTGATTTTACTTTTTACTGCCTATATACATAGTTTTTTTGGCACTTTTTTGTCCAAATAGTACTTATATTGTTCATTTAAATATTTCTGGCGATGATTACCTTACTAATTATCCTACTATTGTTATCTATCCATGGTTTTCATTTGTTTTGTTATTGCACTCATGTTAGAGTGCATTTGATATCATGAATCATTCCATTCAGTGGGATCATAATTTGAAGTTGTTTGCAGTATATGTTTATATTTTACAAGGCTTAGTGTTCAATCAAAAATTATCTATATCCCATGCATAAAGTAAACAAATGAGTAGGATATACTTTAGGCTCTAGCTATATATTTTTAACTAGAATTTCTACACATAAGGTATAGGGTCAATAATTATTGAGTTGGTGTACTTCACAATTCTGTTCCATCGATTACACTCAGATTGTTATAGGAAAATGGTGTCACTAAACTTTAATAGAGATGTCTAATGTGGAATAGGGTTGATCAGGATGATATGTAAAAAGTCTCAATTTGAACCCATCTTCACTATTGGAATACCTTCAACAATAAAAAAAAATAAAATGGAACTGGGCTGTTTAGAATATGAAGGTGTTTCTCTGCATGTGTGATCAAGTGCAATCCAATGTTCTTGTGATGTGAATAGCTCTTCATCACAAAATCTTATACTTAATGTAGCCTTCCCAAAAAGTGCTGTCATTTCTTGTGACGTATTTCTCTATCCTGTCGTGCATACTCAAGGTATTATAATTATAGAGGAAAGTAAGACTTGCTAATTGAAAGATAATTTTACCTTTAGTGTATACTTGTGTTAAATGCATAAGTCGCCATTGTTATTTGCATTCTTTATGGTGCTTCTTATTTTTTTACTTGGATCCCTTTGAGTGATACCTATTATGATCATTGCATGTTTAAAATAACTAGCTATCAATGGTCTATACTAAAAATTTATTGTCTGCTTGCATAACTACGAACTTTTTTGTGGCCATACCCACACAGCACAGGAACTCGCGTACATAATGTATTTACTAAGGAAATTGATGTATACTATACATAATGTATTTTGTTACGTATTATTGCTGTATTACAGCGTTATTATAAGTAGGGATTTACATTATGTATATTGGTGTATCCCTACCGGTATAATGCATAAACCTGTGAGTTCATATTAGCGGCCAAAAATATTAATGTAACATATAGGAGAGTACAATGCCAAGGAAAATTATATTTGTGGATTAATATTCACTCTGAAAACTAATAATTGCCTAGTTGCTCATTATCGGTTTTAATGAGTCCACTCATAAGATCATCTTTGAGCGAAATAGTGATATCCTTGAAACTCCTACGTTGTTTACGAGTGAATTTACGTTACTTTTCACCACTTTTTAGGGATTTTTGTGGTGTAAGTTGTTGAAAATTGAAGTTTTTGAGGATAGTGAATTTTCCTTTATTCTTGAATTTCATTCGCTGGGCTTAAGAAACGTGTGTTTGTGAGACATTTTTGTTAAAAACGCCTTTCACGTGTTCAGTGCCGGGGTGCGAAGAAAACTTCAGGAGTGGACCCAAAGTTTAAGTTTTTAGCTTTCCAAAATATCTTGAGTTGGAGATCAAGTGGATTCGGGCGATCAGAAGAGACAATTTCACCTCCACGAAAAACAGTAAGGTATGTACCCTTCCACGCTGTAATTATTTGGATGTAATTTCTAGCTAGATGTTGCTTGGGGATGTTGATGAGTGTCTCCAATGCTAAAAGTGGCGATTTAAAATATTGTAGCGGCAATTCGACTGAAAATTCTTTTATTTTAGTTGTTTTTTGTATTATTTCGTTCAGTAAACGTGTGGTTGAAGGAGTTACTGGAAATTATAATTTAGCAGCCAAGTTTATGGTATCGAATACTATTTCTTAGCTTGCCCTTTGGTGTGTTATGCGTCTGAAACTCAGTACTCAGTTAAAAATACTTAATTAACTTAGAGCTGTTTGAATTATTTACGCCCTAAGTTATATACTAGGGTATTTTCGATGAAGCTTCCTGAGTCATTTGTATTTTTGGCGTATTGTATGATTGTATTTTTTGGCGTAGTACCGTATATTACGGGGGAAAGCACATACCTTTTAAGGTTTTCATGCTTTCGAATTAATTTGAGCTTATGTATCATTTCGCAAGACCAGCGATACTCACTTAATAAGTTGCATGGAAAGCAATGCTGAGGGTATGTAGTTACCTCCTGTATTTACCAGCCAAGTCATTAGATATATTTCTCATTCAGAAATGCCTTAAATTGAAAATGAAATGACAAAGTACTTTACTTGGTATTTTCTTATTTATTAATTTTAGGTGTGTGAGCTGCACTTCACATCGAGTGATATCAGAAAAGAATCTGTGGCCTTGCACGAGAAGATGGGGAGATAATTCTCTGTCGTGTTGAATTAAAGGTGCCGAGACTGGAGGAAGGTGCCATTTCTTCAGTTACCAAACTATCATTCAGAAGACAGAAAGACAGTGGTATAAGTGACGTATAGAACTATGGTGGATGTGGATTTTTTTTAAGTGGATGATGTGACAATAGACATTCGTTGGAGAAACTATTGAAGATAGTTAATATGGCTTCTGTCAATGCACTTAAAAATAATTTTTGTTCAAAAGAGAATGACAGTATTTGTTTCAGCAAAGTATTTCATGGTAACAAGAGAGGATTGCAGCTATTATTGTGATTGAATAATGAAAATATAAAATATCTGTATTTTAATTGTTTTTTTTTATTTCCTGCCACTAAAATTCATTGTGGTGATGTCCTCATGCATGGTAAGAGCTGAGATGTGATTTAAGAGATATCATATTCTTTGTACATATTTTTATGGTGGTTGTTTGGCAGGACTTTCAAATTTTTATTACATTGATGCATCTACTGAAGTGACATTGAAACTTTTGCTCATCCCAAACAATATTTCAAATACATAAGCGCCTGGGACTGGTACGTTTTAGTAGCTGAGGTTGGACTTAATGTAAATTTTGGCTTGCATTTTGATGAATTCGAGCGGAATAATAGCAGATGTGTCAATGATCTTATAATTCACTGGCAATTTTCATTGAAAAATCTTATTTACTCAGGCTCTAGGGTAAGATTTTCATAGCCCATCTGTTATGCAATGTCTAATTCAGTGAACAATTAAAGAAGAATTTACTCCTAATTAATAGAGCCATTTGGGACCTTGAGTGAACACCTTTTACCCTGCTAGAAAGAAATTATCTATCCAAGGAAAGTACATGGAATGCAACCAGGTTTAATCTAATGCTTGGCCTCACCACACACACTTGGGAACAAGCCTTATCTCTAGGTGGCTGTGTTACAGCCCGTTACTAGCAATCCCTGGCATTAGGATGGTTACGGATTTTCCTCTTAACTGCATGCATTTGCTTTGTTTAGGGGTCATGAGGAAGATATTATTAGCTTTTATGAGAGGCAACAAAAATGTTAAGCTTCCAAGCTATGCTTTAATTATTTGTATTGATCGGTTAGTAAGTATTGCACCTCATATCCCTTGTGAATTTGTTAGGAAAAGACGTTCACTTACATGAACTACTGAGGTTGAAGGCAGCTTGTATATGTAATGGTAACAATATAACTTTCATGGAAATATACATTTTGGTACATCATGTAATTTACGTGGAAAAATACACCACTGTACATCATGTAATTTACGTGGAAAAATACACTACTGTATATCATGTAATTTTCATGGAAAAATACACTAGTGTACATCATGTATTACACTGTATTATACGTGTACTAGAGGACATTTGAAGCATATTTACAGTTAAAATACACAGAAATTACCGCTGTATTACAGTTGAATACAGCATCCGGTCTTTGTGTATTTTGACTGTATTACAGACGCAATACATGTGTATTCCACCTTGTGTGCTGTATGGGTATCATTGCATGTAATGCATGGTTTCTTCAGCATTATGAAGTATCAAGTCTTGAACTAATTGCCTGTTAAGCATTCACCTCTATCTTAATTTTGCAGAAGTTCATACTATGCATAGCCAGAAATTATTTTGTGCAATTCCACACCTAATCATTACATACACTAACTAACTTTCATAGCTACCACATGTTAATCACTAAGTAGAAATACTAGAAGCTTGGTTGATTTATATAAAGAATAATTGTTGACTTAAGCAAAATTACTTTATTATAATAGATAGATGCCTAACATTTACTGCACTTTGTGATGAAAAATGTCTGTATTCAGTGACTCTAAATTATAAATAAAATGCAATTGCATACTGTATTTACAGTGAGTCAAATAAAAACTCTTGTTTAATTTAGAGATTTCATTCATATTTTTATCACAAAAAATTAGTCCACTCTTAGCATAATCTAGGATTCAACAGGTAGGTAAGCATGTCAAATTTAACGTTGTAAAAAATGTGCAACTTAGACCAAATATTGAGTAAATTTTCATGTAATTTATATAATTCCTGATGGGAATGGGTGCTGCCATCTAGTAGTATCAAGGGGCAAAAACTTCAAGAACAACCGGCATATACAACCATATAGTCCCAATGTCCATTATAATGGACATAAAATTATTTAAACAATTAACAGTACATTTACTATTTAAACTACATACAATCATTATTTAGTTTATATGAAAGAAGTTTCTGCTGAAAAATATTTTTTTAGATAGTTAAAAATAAATCAGGTCTGAAAGGGTTAATGTCACCTTTCCCAGAAACACTCAATTATTTTTACCCTATTATTCCTGGCGTTATGTATACTTACTTTTTCTATGGAATATTATTAGAGAAAAAGTTACTTAAATGAATACATATGGTTATTGAGAATTCAATATGCATGGATATATACAATAGTAGTAGTAGTAGATTTGAGATAAAGGGTGCGTCGACGGCAAGGTCATTTTGCACCACTACTCAATCGTTTGATTCAAGACTCATTATAAATGGATCTTTACTACGCAATTTTTAACATAAAATAGAGGGAAGCTTTTAAATTTTGTTGAAAAGACCTATTTCCTTGAGAAACAAAATTGTACTACTTAGATTGGTGGGGTGGTCTCCTAGAATAGATTCTAGGTCACCATCCAGATTGAACCGTGTCCGCGCATCACGGTATTTGTCGCACTCTGTCAAGATATGTCGGATGCTTAAAGGGCACCTACACTCGTCACATTGAGGAGCTTGCTTCTCTTCGGTAAAAAGAAAGGCATGAGTCAGAGGGCAGTGCCCTATCCTCAAACGAGTGATAACTACTTCCTCCCTTCGATTGATCCTGGTAGAAGAAGGCCAAGCTGACGTTGTATGTTTGATGCTTCGCAGTTTATTGTTATTCAAAGTTCTCCACGACTCCCTCCACTGTTCAAGTACAACATTTTTTAGTGACCCTCTTAGGTCTTCGTACGGAACTAGCGTTGATTTAATCTCTTCGTTAGTAAGAGCTTCCTTGGCCAACAAATCTGCTTTTTCGTTTCCACGTATCCCCGCATGTCCCGGAACCCAAAGAAAGCAAACACTTATTCCCTTGTTCATGAGAGTCCGCAGCGTGGCATGAATGTGTTGAACAACTGGATGCATGGGTAAGAAGCCAGAAATGGATTGTAAGGAGCTACGGGAGTCAGTGCATATGACAAACGAGCCATTTTCGTCACTCAAGGCTTCCAAAGCCATTTTGATTGCGAAGAGTTCCGCCGTATAAATGCTGCACAGCGGATGCAGCTTCGCCTTAATGGCTCCATGTAGAGGAGAGAACGCTGCACATGCACAGGCAGAGTTACATTTCGATCCGTCCGTGTAAATGGGGATTAAATTGGGGTGGTTCCACCGAAAGTTAAAATACTCACGTTGGTATTCCAAGGGAGTAGTGGAGGATTTTGGCCGAGATAGTAAAAACGTATTAACCATAGGAGTGGGAGTCAACCAAGGTGCGTAAGTTGAGTACGCAACAGGGTATACGTCTGGTAGTTTAAAATCACATCCGAGAATAAAATCATTAAAACGAATACTTACAGGTCTCGTTGCCCTAAACCTTCGATTAAAAACATTTAAAAGCCGAGGTTTAAAAAGTATGTCGTAGCATGGGTGACTCGTCATAGATAAAATTTTGGATACGTAACTGCAAAGCAGCCAAGTCCTACGGTAGTACAAGGGAGGTTCTCCTGCGTCAGAGTGGATGCTTGGAACTGGGCTGGTTCGAAAGGCCCCAGTGCAGAGTCGTAGCGCGGCGTTGTGCAAAGAATTTAACGCTCGTAGATACGATGGGCGGGCAGATGCATAAACAAAGGAGCCGTAGTCTATTCTAGACCGCACCAATGTGCGATATAGTAGGAGTAGGGTGGTACGGTCTGCTCCCCACGATATGTGACTCAAAAACTTTAAAATATTTATAGACTTAGAACAACTTGCCTGCAGATTTCTTCCGCTAAGACGAAGTGTAGGAGGAAGGTGGACGCCTCTGACACGGTGGAAGTGAACGCATTTGGTTTTCTCAGTTGAAAATCTAAAACCGCTACTATGGGTCCATTGGTCTAATTCGTTCAACGTGAGTTGGATCAATCTCGATATGTTGGCCACTCTAGATGACCTGCAGAATATCGCCAGGTCATCAACGAATAGAGTGGCCATTATCGGCGTCTGGATGTATTTAGCTACGTCGTTGATCGCAATAGCGAAAAGCGTCACGCTCAAGACGGACCCCTGGGGGACTCCGTTGTCGAGAGGGTAGGGACGCGTTAGAAACTGCCCCGTCCTTACTTTAAAAATACGGTTTGTTAAAAAATTTTGAATAAAAGTTGGTAAGTTACCCCTAAAACCCCAATCATGCAGAGTGCGTAAGATTTTTCTGCGCCAAACCCGATCGTAGGCCTTCTCTATGTCGAAGAAAACCCCAACCACGTGTTGGCGGAGGATGAAGGCTTCTTGGATATAATTCTCGATCCTCACCAAGTGGTCCAAGGTGGAGCGGCCCCTTCTAAATCCACTTTGAATATTGCAGAGAAGGTTTCGGCGTTCCAACCACCAAATGAGCCTCCGATTAACCATTCTCTCCATGAGCTTGCATAAGCAGCTGGTGAGTGAGATCGGACGGTAAGAATTTGGGTCAGTCCTATCTTTCCCATGCTTGGGTATGGGGATGATGACACTCTCCCGCCAGGATGAAGGAAAAGTGCCTGCTACCCAAAGTTGACTATAGGTTCGCAGGACTTCCAGCAACGCGGATTCCGGGAGGTTACGAAGAAAGCCATTGTGGATTTCGTCTGGTCCTGGAGAGGTATCATGTGATTCGTGGATGGCAGAACGCAACTCCCACATAGAAAACGGAACGTTGTAATCTGCCGTCATGCACGTCTCCTTAAAACAAATAGGGATGGCTTCTAGGCGCCGCTTGAAAGAGCGAAAAGATGGGTCGTAGCTTTCGTCGCTGCTTGTTTTGGTGAGTAGCTGGCCGAAGATGTCGCCGATGACAGGGAGTGAAGTTATGGTGGTTCCGTTGACTTTCAAGTAGGAGACCCCACATTGCTGACGGCTACCCGAAATTTGCTTCACTTTACGCCATACCTGATCTAGTGGTGTCCTAATATTAATACTAGAGACGTATTTCATCCTAGAGTTCTTCTTTGCCTCTTTCACAACTTGGCGGGCTTTCGCTCTTAGGCGTCGGAAAGCGGACAGGTTATTGGCCGTGGGATACTTGTTGAAAATTCTCAACGCTTTCTTACGAAGACGGATAGCCTTGGCGCATTCATCGTTCCACCATGGAACGGCAGGCCTCGACGTAATGCCCCGAGACCGTGGCACACTTATGTCCGCCGCGTTGATGATAGCTGCCGTTAAACATTTGACATTGGAGACGCTATCGCGGTTTTCATCACATATATACTTAAAATTTTCTTTAAAACTATACCAGTCGGCTTTCTGGATAACCCAGCTGCCCGGTCTGATAAAATCAGGGTTAAAATTTCGGTCCTTGGAGAGTAAAATAGGGAAATGGTCGCTTCCACTAAGGTCGTCGTGAAGGCGAAATGAAATTTTGTTGACCAAACTGGTCGATAAAATACACAAGTCAATGGAGGAGAAATCGCCGCTAAAAGAGTTAAAACGGGTTTTCTCGCCGTTATTGAGTACAAATAGGTTAAAATCACTAATAAAACTTGATAAAATACGTCCCCTGCGGTTGCGCTGTCCCGGGGTGCTTCCCCATAGCCGATCGTGAGCATTAAAATCTCCGAGTAAAATAAAAGGCTGAGGTAGCTGGTGAACAAGGGATTCTAGATTAAAACGTGTGACGGGTGCACCCTCCGGCAGGTAAACGTTGCACACCGTTATCGCCTCGGGAGCGTGCACCGTCACCGCTACCGCTTGGAACGGTGTGTTAAGATTTATTCTGGAGGTGTAAAGTGCCTCCCGAACAAAAACCGCCACTCCACCATGGGCTCGTTGGCCGCTGGTATCGTCCAATCTAAAAGCGTTAAAATGTTTTAAATATCCCTTGTCCGTGTCCTTAACACGTTCCATGCGGGTGGCATCATAAGATGTCACGAATGTCTTCACTGGGTGGCGGGTGACATCATAAGATGTCATCAGTAGTACATCGTTTCATTATTTTTTTTCGCGCCCGGTTTTATTCCAGAATGTCTTTTTTCGACGCAATTAAGTAAATTAAGATTCCTTCTTTTCAATGGTATTGTCCGTTTCTGAATTCTTATATATCCACTACATCTTATCTTTGTTTTTTTTTCGCAATTTTTCAAAATTTTGGGTCATGCTCTTCGTCACCTCATATATTTTTTTCTTATTTCTTTGTTATCATTGCGTAAAATTTGTGTATTGATATAACGACGGGCAGGGAGGAACTCATAGGTGTTTCACTTGGTCAATATAAGTTTCATGGTGAGTTTTTTTCCTCGCTCCAAAATTGCTACATATCCTCGCTCCTCCGCTCCAATGCAGCACACAATTACCGACCCGGTGTTTATAAAACGCTAGCAGCACATGATAATTTGAGCTTCCTACACAGGAGGTCTTACATTGTTTCTTATACCTCGCTCACCTGTCCCCTTCCGTCCATTCGAATGAAGAGTCCATTTTACAAATTGTCTGGAAAATTCTCTGTTCAGGGGCTTACTCCCGGAGGTTGAAACATTGTTTCATTACTACCATCACTCCACGCATGCTTCCTTCAAATGTTAGTCGCGAATGGTGCTCTGTCCTACCACACGGCATTCTGATTCTGCACCTCAGCTCAAGAGTTCAGCTTACATACGTGCTGCCGTGAGATATATTGCGTTTTCGACTGTAGGCGTTCGAAATGCACAGGAAGAAATATATCTCCCATTCAGAAGATACCACCACAACCGTACTCAATTCTGGTAAGTGTTCAACACTCATTCTTTCATGTTCAGTAGGATAAATATCTTAATAATGTATTTATATTCGTATAATAAGGAGCAGGAAATAGGAGAAAGAGAAAGTTGGAAGAAGATGAAAATGGCAAGAAAACTGAAGCAGAAACAGGACCATCTGTCTCCGGTGAGTTTCAGTATCTGCGGGTGCAGTTTGGAAAATTTATTCAATTTAAAACATCTTTTTATTTTTTGCAATAATTAAATAATTTTTGTAATCAATAACTAGGATGTTCAAAGAATGATCCTTCGCGAGCCCTAACACAGAGATTGACCGAAGACGACTTGAGGAGGCTACTATCTGAGACAGATTCTTCGGGAGAAGATGAGGATTTATGGGAGGAAAGCGCGGAAGACTTCCACCCTGAAATCAGCGACAGCGAAGATGAGAGCGAGGACGAGGACCTTGGAGATTCTGAGCGTGACAGGACCAATATTTCTGCAACTGATACCATCATTGAAACCATGGCACCAAACCCCTCAGGTACCGATAGATTTTGTGAAATGTGGAAAAATGAGCAGCCTGCTATCACACGGATGCCATTTGCTGGTTGTCCCGGGTTGAAGGAATCCCCTGCTGGCAATCACCCACGCAATTATTTTGACCTCATAGCCAATGAGGCATTTTACGACCTCTTGGTTTCAGAAACCAACAGGCAGGCTGAGACCCTTCAATCGGCAAATGTATCGCCACATTCCAGAATAGCCGACTGGAAACATATGTCGAGAGACGAATTTCAAAAGTTCCTTGGGTTATTGTTCCACATGGGAACGATTAGGCTTAATAGAATCCAGGATTATTGGAAAAAGGACGATTTATTCAATTTAACGTGCTTTTCACGGTACATGCCTCGGGAGAGGTTTCTTGGCATTTTGCAAAAGCTTCATTTCGCTGCAAATCCTACGGAAAATGAGCCTCTACCAGAAGACAAATCGTTCAAAATCAGGCCATTGATTAATCATTTTCAAGGTAGAATGCATGCCATTTATTCACCCGCTAAAGATTTATCGTTGGATGAATCAATGGTTTTATGGAGAGGCCGTCTGATTTTTCGACAGTACATGAAAGGAAAACGTCATAAATATGGCATTAAAATTTATTTGTTAACGGAATCATCCGGAATAGTAATTCGAATGCTGGTATACACTGGGTCTGCAGACAAGGAAGTAGGAGGGCAGGGGCACGTAAGAAATGTAGTACATAAACTACTTCAGGGCCGAGAGGGTTTTGGCCATTCTGTTTATTTAGATAATTACTACAACAGTGTGCAATTGTCTAGAGAACTTCTGGGAAAGGAAATATATTGCACAGGCACATTGCGGGTAAACAGAGCAGGGAATCCCAAGGAAATTGTGTCCCAAAAAATTAAGAAGGGTGAAATAGTAAAGCAGTGGAGTCATGATGGCATCTGCGTCTTGAAATGGAGGGACAAACGAGACGTTTTGGTCATCACCTCCGAGTATGGGAGCCAGTTGCTTGAGGTCCCGAACAGAAAAGGAATATTGAAATTAAAACCGGAGGCGATAGTTATGTATAACAAATTTATGAGAGGCATTGATCACGGCGACCAAATGCTAGCATATTACCCCTGTGAGCATAAATCGGTCAAGTGGTATAAGAAATTAGGAATACACATCTTTCAGTTGATCATTATAAATAGTTACTTATTGTATCAAAAATACAGTGGACACAAAAAAACGCTGTACGAGTTCCGCATAGAGCTAATACGATCCCTGGTAGGAGCACAAACAGGCCCTACCTCACGTCCATCCACACCCAAGCCCACAGAATCTCATTTTCCCGATTTCTTTCCTGCCGACGGGGGGAATAGACGGAAACAAAAGCGATGCCGCGTTTGTCACACCAAAGGAGTCAGGAAGACCGTCACCACTTTCTGCCCAGATTGTCCGGATGAGCCCGGATTATGTCTCCGTCCCTGTTTCATTGAATATCATGGGAAGATGCCAGAGAAATATTGAATATGTATTTTTAAGTGTAATGAAAAAGTAACTCTTTATTTTGTATACTATTTTTTGATAAGTGCTATATTTATTTTTACAACAATGTATTTTACTTTAAACTAAAATAAAACATTAAATATGTATAATAGTAATGGTTTACTTTCAAAAAAAGCATTGTATTAGTCATGCAGAGAAAGCTTACAGCAAATTTTTGGAATAAAAAAAATGAAGAAAAATGTGTATTCTTCTTCATCGACTTATATTGCTTCCTAGCTAAGGCTTCCTCGGCGTATTACTTTGGAAGGACCTAGCCAATCGGGTTCTATACTGTGAATTGCCAAATGTGCGGAAAAAATGTAAGTTTGCTGTAGAGAACCCAATAGACCATTGCCCGGACCATTGCAGTGTTTCTAATCATTTGTTTTGTTTTCGATATGCAGGAAGCTAAAAATACTTCACAAAATATTGCAGTTTTACTGTCAAAATTATATCCAGTACTTATTATTATTTAATGTTAGCAACTAAAATTGAAATGAACTTTAGAATTAGAAGGGGTTTGTTGCAATTTCAAAAATAGAATTTGCGGGTATTGGTGTATTGCCGGTTGCATACGTTCATTGTTTCGCCATGGCGGACGACATCTTAAGATGTCTCGAAAAAAAAGTTTAAAAATAAATATTTCCCGTATGTTATCGGCAACTTTAGATATCAAGGTAATCATTTTAAACCGAAATCTATTGGAAATTAAAATAAAAAAATTCCGTCACCCGGAACACCCAAGATTTTTTTGGCCGCATGGAATGTGTTAAAATGTGTTTCCTGCAAACATATACAGGACGGGTTAAAATCTCTGATTAAAATGTCTAGCTCCTCCTTATGCCGATAAAAACCGTTACAGTTCCACTGTATGATAAAAGCCATTAAAAATTGATAAAAATTAAATAAATAAATAGATAAATTAATTTAAAACTGCCAGAGGGAGAGTCAACGCTTAGCTAGTAGTAGTAGTAGTATTTGGATTTAGGGTGCGTCGACGGCAAGGTCATTTTGCACCACTACTGTGTGATTTAATTACAAAAGTTATGTATAAAGTAATCTACTGCATCTGATGTCTTCGTTGAAAGTGTACATAATTAGACTTTATTAAAAATGTTTATTTCTCTGAGAAACCGAAATGTACAGATTAAGTTGGTAGGGTGGTCTCCTAAAAGGGTTTTTAGGTCTCCCCCTAGATTATTTCGTCTTCGCGCTTCGCGGTACTTAACACAATCTAGCATGATGTGTCTAATACTTAATGGAGTAGTAGTAGTGTTTGGATTTAGGGTGCGTCGACGGCAAGGTCATTTTGCACCACTACTGTGCTATTTAATTACAATTGTTATGTATAAAGTAATCTAATGCATCTGATGTCTTCGTTGAAAGTGTACATAATTAGACTTTATTAAAAATGTTTATTTCTCTGAGAAACCGAAATGTACAGATTAAGTTGGTAGGGTGGTCTCCTAAAAGGGTTTTTAGGTCTCCCCCTAGATTATTTCGCCTTCGCGCTTCGCGGTACTTAACACAATCTAGCATGATGTGTCTAATACTTAATGGACATTTACAATCCCCACATTGGGGAGGTTCCTTCTCTTCAGTAAAGAGATACGCATGGGTCAGGGGGCTGTGCCCTATCCTCAATCGTGTAAGTACTACTTCCTCTCTCCGATTACTACGAGCTGAGGAGGGCCACGCTGCTACCGTGTCCTTGATGCCACGGAGCTTGTTATTATTTAGAATCCTCCATGACTCCCTCCATTTTCCAAATACCACGTTTCTTAGAGATGCTCGTAAGTCCTCGTGGGGAACCAGCGTTGAGACTAGAACTTCGTTATTCAGAGCTTCCTTGGCCATAGCGTCTGCTATCTCATTCCCGGCTATCCCCTCATGTCCAGGTACCCACAGAAAATGGATATTCAAACCCTTTCTCGAAAGGGTCAGCAGGAGAGAGTGTATTTCTTGCACGATCGGGTGCACGGGTGAGAAGCCAGAGATGGCTTGTAGCGAGCTCCTGGAGTCAGTGCATATCACAAAGGAGCCGCCGTGGTCATCTAGGGCTTCTAGAGCTGTCCTTATGGCATAAAGCTCCGCCGTGTACACACTGCACATCGGGTGAAGCTTTGCTCTGATGTTCCCGTGGATAGGGGAGACCACTGCACATGCACAAGCAGAGTTATCTTTCGAACCGTCAGTGTAAACGGGGGTAAGGTTGGGGTGATTCCATCGGAACATGGCAAACAAACGCTGGTACTCCGAGGGAGTTGTGGAAGACTTCGGTCGAGATCGTGAAAGAATATTCACCACCGGAGTGGGAGTGATCCAAGGGGGGTGTTCCGAGAATGAAACAGGATGCACTTCAGGTAGCGTGAATTCGCATCCGCGAATAAAATCGTTAAAACGAACGCTTACTGGTCTGGTTGCTTTAGTCCTTCGGTTAAAAACATTAATAAAACGGGGTTTAAAAAGTAAACTATAACATGGGTGACTCGTCATTGATAAAATTTTGGAAACGTAGCTACAAAGAAGCCAGGTCCTTCGGTAGCATAGAGGAGGCTCGCCTGCGTCGGTATATATACTGGGAATCGGGCTGGTCCTAAACGCCCCAGTGCATAGTCGCAGACCTGCGTTGTGCACTGAATTAAGTGCTTTCAAATACGTCTCGCAAGCGGACGCATACACGAATGAGCCGTAGTCTAATTTCGACCGCACCAGTGTGCGGAAAAAGTAAAATTAAGGTGGTGCGGTCTGCTCCCCAAGATGCGTGGCTTAAAAACTTTAAAATGTTCAAAGACTTCAAACAGTTTACCTTGACAGAATTAATGTGCTCCTTCCAGTTGAGTTTGCGGTCGAGGGTCATCCCCAGAAAACGGACTGATTCCACAAATGGGAGGTTTCTACCACCTAGGTGTAACGTGGGATTTACATGGACGCCCCGAGTGCGAGAAAAGTGAACGCACTTTGTTTTCTCCAAAGAGAAAAGGAAGCCGTTATTTTGGGTCCATTTGTGAAGTTTATTGATGGTGAGTTGCGCCATACGCGATGCATTCACGACCCTAGATGATCTGCAGAAAATCGCGAGATCATCCACAAACAGTGACCCTAACACTGGCTCCTTGATGCAGTGAGCTATGTCGTTGATCGCAATAGCGAACAACGTCACGCTCAGAACGGAGCCTTGGGGAACTCCGTTGTCAAGAGGGTAAAAATTTGACAACAACTGTCCCGTCCTTACTTTAAAAACACGGTTGGTTAAAAATTTTTGTATAAAAATGGGCAAACAGCCTCTAAAGCCCCACTCGCGTAATACGCGTAGAATCTTACGTCGCCAGACCCGGTCGTAAGCCTTCTCTAAGTCGAAAAATACACCGACTACGTGTTGGCGGAGAAGGAAGGCTTCTTGGATGAAATTTTCAATTCTAACCAAGTGGTCCATTGTGGAACGGTTCCGTCTGAATCCGCATTGTATCCTAGAGAGGAGTTTTCGACGCTCCAGCCACCAAATGAGACGTCGATTTACCATTCGCTCCATTAACTTGCACAGGCAGCTGGTGAGAGAAATCGGCCGGTAAGAATTCGGATCAGCTCGGTCTTTTCCATGTTTTGGGATGGGAACAATGACGGACTCCCGCCAGGACGGAGGAAAATCCCCATTGGCCCAGAGCTGATTAAAAGAGTCAAGGACTTCCAGCAACGCCGATTCCGATAGATTTCGGAGGAAGGCATTGTGGATCCCGTCGGGTCCTGGGGACGTGTCGTGGGAGTCATGGATGGCAGATTTCAGCTCCCAAATGGTAAATGGCATATTGTAGTCTGCCGTTGTTTTAGGCTCCATAAAGGATATAGGGACGTTCTCGAGCCTTTTCTTGAGGATCGCAAAAGAAGGTTCATAGCATTCGTCGCTGCTCACTTTGGCGAGTAATTGGGCGAATACGTTCCCTATCGCAGCTGGAGAAGTGATAACCTTTCCTTCGACTTCTAGGAAGGATATACCTAGATGCTGGCTGCTACCCGATATGCTCCTCACCTTACGCCATACCTGTGCAAGTGGAGTCCTGTGGTTGACACCGGAGACAAAATTCATCCAAGAAATCCTCTTTGCGTCCTTTATTACCTGACGCGCTTTCGCTCTTAGTCGCCGAAAAGCGGAGAGATTATTTGCTGTAGGATACTTGTTGAAAATTCGGAGAGCTTTCTTGCGTTTTTTAATGGCTTCTACGCAGGTTTCATTCCACCATGGCACAGCATTTCTTGGAAGGATGCTTCGAGATCGTGGTATGCTAATTTCGGCGGCTTGAATGATGCTGGATGTCAAAAGATTTACGTTTGTTACACAGTCGTTGTTTTTATCCCACACGTATTTAAAATTTGAGTTAAAAAGATGCCAATCAGCTTTCCGGACAATCCAACAGCCTGGTCTAATATAATCGGGGTTTAAATTTTGCTCCCTTTTGATTAAAAGGGGAAAGTGATCGCTCCCACTAAGATCCTTATGCACAGAGAGTTTGAGTTTATTGACCAAACTAGTCGATACAATACCCAAGTCAATGGAGGAAGAATCGCCGCTATAAGAGTTAAAACGGGTTTTCTCGCCGTTGTTGAGCAAAATTAGGTTAAAATCACTAAAAGAACTTGATAAAATACGTCCCCTACGGTTGCACTGTTCCGGGGTGCTTCCCCATAGACGATCGTGAGCATTGAAATCTCCGAGTAAAATAAAAGGCTGAGGTAGCTGATGAACAAATGATTCTAGATTAAAACGGGTGACGGGTGCACCCTCCGGCAGGTAAACGTTGCACACCGTTATCGCCTCGGGAGCGTGCACCGTCACCGCTACCGCTTGGAACGGTGTGTTAAGATTTATTCGGGAGGTGTAAAGAGCCTCCCAGACAAAAACCGAAACTCCACCATGGGCTCGTTGGCCGCTGGTATCGTCCAATCTAAAAGCGTTAAAAGGTTTTAAAAATCCCTTGTCCGTGTCCTTAAAACGTGTTTCCTGCATCAACGCTTAGCCTTCGCCCGGATGATTTCTGACTCGGAAATATATTCGTCTTCTTCCATAGACTCTGGTTGGCTACGCGTAGGCGAACCAGATGGACCCGGGGACTGAGATTTTCCACGCCTGCTTTGCGTGGCCACGGTGGGTGTTGTGGTTGGGTTCTTCTTTGAAGAGCCCTGACTAGCATCGTTTTTTTCCGGCGGTGTGCCCTTCTTCGTTGCCGTTTTGGTAGCCTTATCCGCCTTGGCTTGCTTTGCATTCTTAATAGTATGTTCTTCCTTATTTTTCTCTTGCGTGTCTGTATTGTTATTTTTCTCACTATCTACTACGGCAGCATACGAACGGGAGAACGTAGGCGCGATGAGTGTTCTGTATTTCTTTCGTGCTTCTTGATATGGCAGCTTTTCAACGGTCTTTATCTCCATTATTTTTTTCTCTTCTCTCATCTTGGGGCAATCTCGAGAATAAACCGGATGTGATCCCTCGCAATTCACACAGGTTGGTTCAGAGGTGCACGCGTCACCTTCGTGTTTATCTTTGCCACAGCGCGGGCAGGTGGCCTTGCCCTCACATCTGGTAGCGATGTGGCCGAAACGCTGGCATTGAAAACACCGCATGGGGCTAGGAATGAATGGCCTTACGGAAACAGATTCGTATCCCACATAGACCTTGTCAGGAAGTTTGTCACGACAGAAAGTGAGGATGACGGACGTGCTGTTGGTCAGCTCACCGTTCCTCTTTGTCTTTAGACGGCGGCAGTCTATTACACCCTGAGACGCCATCTCACTATCTCATCTTCAGAGACGTAGAGTAGGTCGTAATGCGAAATGACTCCCCGACATGTATTGAATGTTTGGTGCACCTGGACCTTAACGGGTATTTCGTTAAATTTTGTCATTTTCAATAACTTTTCGCTTTGTGTTTCGTTGCTGGTTTTAATTAGCAGTGATCCATCCCTTAATTTTTTGGCCGATTCTAAGTCACCGGGTATCGCTGCCGACAGAACTCGTTTTATTAGAAAGGGAGATACCTTTGTCAGGGTCTCACCATCATTAGCACATCTCATAACAAGGAATTTCCGACATGCGGTAGACTTACTTTCTCCCCCGCCCACTTCCGGACGGGATCTTTTCGTTGGAGGAAGAAAGTTGTTATCCATGGACTCAAAACAGAAATTCATCCCCTGGGCTCCCCACCCACCACGGAGCCACACATTCGGGACGCCACACCGAGATCCGGTGTGGTCGCCAGGGCTACCCGAGGGATATAGGAACCTTTGATAGGGGATCTCTTTTGGGTTAGAACCTCCAGCGCGGGGGCCCTCCGAACCCACGCACCTTCGGCCGCCCTACGGAGACCCCCATATCTCCAGCACTAACCCGTCCTGGCGTACGCTCGGAAGGAGCCGCCAAGCTCCCCAGTCGCCAGGAGCCGATTGACCGAGCTGGGCTCTTCTCGGCCGCCCGTTTTTCGGGGAATCCAGGGCCGAAGTGGGGTGTTGAACTCCGGCCCATACCGGGTTTCCGACGCCCAGCTGGGTGCCGGAGAACTCACCCACCAGGATCCCCTTCTCCCCCTTGTACGGGTCTCCACGCACGGCAAACACGTGGGTGAATCTGGACGCCAGATATTTCGGCTACTCAGCACAGCAGAGTCACATGCTGTCTGGACGCTATCCTAGCGTACGAAGGGTTTTTTGACGAGGTTGTCTCCCCGGTGGGCTCGGGTCCGTGGGGGCGCGACTCCCCAAAGGAAGAGATTACTCTCTTCCCCCCGTGCGGGGGAACTTCCAATAAAGCTCTCTCTGGAAGATTCCGGAGAAAGGCATTATGGATCTCGTCCATCCCTGGAGACGTGTCACGGGAAGCTGCGATTGCTGATTTTAGTTCCCAAAGGGAAAATGGGACATTGTAGTCCGCCAGAGTTCCCCTCTCAGCAAAAGAAAGTATGTTCGATTCGGCGTGTCTCTTCAAAGATAGGAAGGAGTCCTCATAATTGGCGTTGCCGCTAATGTAAGCTAGCTGCCGTCCGAATATCTCGCTGATGGCGGACGGTGAGGTTACGATGTTGCCGTTGTTTTTAATGCATGCGACTCCAAACTGATGGTGGTCACCGCAGATGCTCCTCACCTTTTTCCACACCTGCGACACTGGTGTCCGGCAGTTTATCCCGGATACAAATGACATCCAGGAGCCCTTCTTCGCCTCTTTGACCACCTTTCGTGCTTTGACTCGAACACGGCGAAAGGAAGCCAAATTGGTGGCAGTTGGGTATTTATTGAAAATTCTTAGCGCTCTCTTGCGTGCCTGAATAGCCTTAGCGCAATCGTCGTTCCACCATGGAACGGCAGGCCTCAAACGGGCGTGCCCTAACCTTGGCACACTACTATTTGCACATTCGACGATACTGTTTGTCAAAAAGTCAATATTCTGGATACCACAGCGGCCTTCGTTAAATGTAAAATGGAAAAATTCTTTAAAAAGAGCTTAGTCGGCTCTCCGGATACTCCAATTCCTTGGACGTAAAATATTGGAGTTAAAATCTTCCTCTCTATTAATAGTAATGGGGAAGTGATCACTCCCACATAGATCGTCGTGGACATTCATTTGCACTTTGTCCATTAATGTGCTCGAAGTAAAGCAAAGGTCAATAGTCGAATACTTGCGGTTAAAACTATTAAACCTAGTTTTCTTTCCGTCATTTAATAAATCCAGGTTAGAGACTGTTAAAAACTGCGATAAAATGCGTCCTCTCCGATTGCACTGTGCCCTAGAGCTACCCCACAGTGTGTCATGGGCATTAAAATCACCTACTATATTTAAGGGTTTGGGCAGTTGGCAGATAAGGGCGTCTAAGTAAAAAAGGGTCACCGGTGCCCCCTCTGGGAGGTACACGTTACATAGAGTCACCGACTGGGGGCCGTGCAGCGTTACCTCTACCGCCTGAAAAGGCGTGTTAAGCGCCACCCGGGAGACATGAAGGGTCTCCCTAGCGGCGATCATAACACCACCGTGTGCCCGTTGGCCACTCGTGTCGTCAAATCTAAAAACGTTTAAACCATTTAAAATACCTTTGTCCGTTGCTTTAAAATGTGTTTCTTGCAGGCAAATGCACGTTGAATTAAAATCACGCAGTAAAATGGCCAGCTCCTCCTTGTGCCGATAAAAACCGTTGCAATTCCATTGCAAAATAAAAGCCATGATTAAAGATAAATAAATAAGTAAAATGTAAACCCTTGGGACAGCTGGAGTCACCGTGTGCATCCTGGCCGCAGCGTGGGCAGGTGGCCTTGCCCTCACATCGCGTTGCGATGTGACCGAAGCGCTGGCACTGGAAGCAGCGCATCGGGGCTGGTATGACTGGTCGCACGGGCACTGATTCATACCCTATGAACACTTTGTCGGGTAGCCGGTCACACGTAAATGTAAGCACTACGGAGGTGGTGTTGACTATTTCTTCATTTCGTTTCGTTGTCAGCCGACGAACGTCGCACACTCCCTGGGATGCCATCTCTTGTTTTATTTCGTCAACTTCCACGTACAGTAGTTCGAAATGGCTTATAACTCCCCGACAAGTGTTCAGGGTTCGGTGAACCTACACTGTCACTGGGATGTCGTGCATTAGTTTCATTTTAAGAACCTTCTCACTTTGCGCCTGATTTGCCGTTTCGATCAAAAGGGATCTATCCCGTAACTTTTTGGCCGATTTTATATCACCTGGCACCGTAGCAGAGAGGACTATACGAATTAAGAACCACCGGGAGCCACACATTCGGGACGCCACACCACTATCCGGTGTGGTCGCCAGGGCTACCCAAGGGATATAGGAACCTTCGATAGGGGGTCTCTTTTGGGTTAGAACCTCCAGCGCGGGAGCCCTCCGAACCCACACGCCTTCGGCCGCCCTACGGAGACCCCCATATCTCCAGCACTAACCCGTCCTGGCGTACGCTCGGAAGGAGCCGCCAAGCTCCCCAACCGCCAGGAGCCGATTGACCGAGCTGGGCTCTTCTCGGCCGCCCGTTTTGCGGGGAATCCAGGGCCGAAGTGGGGTATCGAACTCCGGCCCATACCGGGTTTCCGACGCCCAGCTGGGTGCCGGAGAACTCACCCACCAGGATCCCCTTCTCCCCCTTGTACGAGTCTCCACGCACGGCAAACACGTGGGTGATTCTGGACGCCAGATGTTACGACTACTCAGAGCAGCAGAGTCACATGCTGTCTGGACACTGTCCGAGCGAGCGACGGGGTTTTTTAATGAGCTTGTCTCCTCGGTGGGCTCGGGTCCGTGGGGGCGCGGCTCCCCAAAGGAAGAGATTACTCTCTTCCCCCCGTGCGGGGTAATTTCTCTCTTTCTATGGATAGTAATTACTGATGAAAATTTTTTTTTGCCTCTTCTATTTCTTTTTCCCTCAGGAGAAGACTCTTCTCCTTTAGGGAAATGAGCTTCTCCTGCATGGATTTAAAATTTTCTACACTGCTGTTGGTACCTGAAATATTTTATTTGGTAAATAATACAATATTTAGAAAAAGATCACTGTATGTTCTTCAAGTTTATAATGTTAATGTGGAGTACTGTTTAAACCAATTGATAAAATGAGCTTGTCCGTAAAAAAAATCACTTACTCTTGCCACAGGGTTTGTTATATGTCTTCGTGGCTGAGGAGGATGGAGGAGGATCGGCATTTATTTGGTGATGGATTGATGTGGCAGATGGATATTCAGGGAGCAAGGAAACAGATGAATTGGAAGGGCCAGGGTCATTTTCACTGAAACTTAATTGAGGGGTTGGGGGGGATGCTGAATCTATAGAAATTTCTTTAGAGTTCTGAAATGGAAGGAGTTAAGTGCGAATTAAATGCGCCCTGAAAACAATATGAATATGTATGCAATTAAGTTGTTCACACTATATCTTACAAAACTTCTTTTTGTCCACTGTTAAACATTCATTTCAATTAACAATTTACTTTTATAAGGTGCGCGACTTAAAAATGAGAATATATTAATAGTATTGAAATTAATATACTACATGGTATAATAGCACTTTACACTAATGATAGCAATTTCAGTATGATATTGCAGAACTAACATTTATATTGATAATGCATCATTGAAAGGACAACTTAAAAAAACTCACCTCATCAAAAATAATCAGCGACTCCTTAATATTCTGGTGACCATGAATGGCATTTGATCCGATGATGTTTGCCACCCGCCTCTGGAACTCACTCAGTTCCAGAGCCACTGGAGGCCCACCCCCAGTGTGAGCAATGCCATGTAAAAGGGCTGCTGCCTTGCCCTTTGCAGCAGATTTGATATCTTGCCAAGACTGTAAAGAGATATGTCTGTCATGATACCACTATGATGATCTATTAATAGCTGTTAACATTATCGCTAAACAAATTTGAGCAACGCTTCATTAATCGAAAACGTCTCTATCATTTATGAGTCGAAAAATTTAAAAACACGCCGCGTCGATGATTCGTGGTTAAAAATGAAAAAAAATCGCGACATATGCTTTCATTCAATTTTCAAACTTACCTTTCTCCACTCCTTCCATGATCTCTTCGGTCCCATACACCCATTTAAAGTATGCGTCACCTCCTCCCAAAGTTTTGCGGCGTCTTTGGCCGTAAAAGTGCTTTTTAATCTCCCCTTCCTGATGTTTTCATTTTCTAAAAAGTAAATAGTGATGTAGAACTATATATTACGAGCAGTAAAATAAAAATTAGTTTTATTTACTTACCATCAACAAATTAAAGAAGGATTTCCTTCTGCTGCTTCGTGATTTTCATTTTTAATATGAGCGGTATCTGGCTTTCTGCTGTCAATTGTTTTGTACATATTTTTTGACACGGCCTTAACAACGTCTGTATTTACGTCCTCAACCCGACGTTGCCACGTCTATCGCTCGGGTTGAATATACATAGCAACCCTCGAAACCGACAATCGGTTTGAAACACGGTCTTAGAATATAAGAAGGTCTGGACACTCTCCGTTCAGACATGGTCATTTAATGAAGCCGTTTCCCGTTGAGGCCGGTAGGGGCGCCACCTATCCTGAAGGGCAAGTTTCCTACGTATCTGTATACGATGCTTCAGTAATTATGAACTAATTTATGGCAAAAATGAATATAAACACATCGACAGTGGTTACTAGTTAACAAGTTCATATGCACTTAACATCTTATAGCGAAAAATACCTAGAAATCGTTCTCATACTTGAGTATTAATCAAATGGAAGGCGTTGGATTTCAGCTTCGTCTGCTTCGATACCTTTGTAAAATCTGTTACAGCCATAACGAAAGATTGTCAGCAGTTAAAACCTTATGTAGTGAGGAAAGGTATTTTTAAGGAAATAATTATTTGTAGCTATCTTGTGGTAAACGTTAATATAAGTTGTCATAGAAGCTACGTACGCACCATTGCCTCTGAGCCCATCGGCATGTTTCCACGGCCTTATAAGAATATAGATGATATTCCTTGCTTTCAAACACTATAAACAAATATAATATCAGAAACGCAAACGGCTTCTTACCAAGGCCGAAGTGAAATACTTCTTATGAAGTGACGTATGTTAATGTTTTTAATCTCCTGAGTCTCGATCAAGTGATAATAATAATGGCAGGGCACAGCAAACCTAAAAAAATGATTCTATCCTAGGGACGTTTTGCGGGTATAGAATAGGCATATTTAATCGTTGAACAGGGTTAATAATTTCCGGAAGTACCATTATTACCGTTAAAGGCTATTTTATAACGATGCTTGCCTACTCATCAAAGGATAATTTGAGATTTAAGGAAGTAAAATACCATATGAAAGATAAGAACGAAAGAGATTTTGCAAATAATTTCCGAATAAACTTCCACGAAAACAGTGCAATGGATATAATCCGAGGGATTTGCGGATGTCTGATCACTTGCAGGTGCTGGCAAATCTGAAATATTATCCCTCGCCCAAAAATAAGATGAGTAGTACGACAGAAACCACAGGCTAATACTGCTAATACGCGGTAAATGTACTTTTCATGAGAGTTGCACGCACCATCGATAACAGCTGCATTAAAAGAAATCATCGAAAGAGGTATTAAGAATGAAAACGATTCACATTTTTCCAACTTATATAATGTACACACACATAAAATCTACATTTCCAGAATGATTACACAATGCTATTGAAACTGAGATTATTTATACAATCAATGCAAGGTAATGTCATGAAAAATAAATTTTAAGTACTCACAATTTAACATTTCTATTAATTCTTTCTATTACTAATTTCTATTTCTAATTACTAATCATTCTAAGAGATTCAATTTAGTAGGAGAGAATGATGAATAGTTGATAAAAGCCGTCGCACATCTTGCATTTTCTTAGTGTTACTTCATTCCTCCACTGTGAATGACATTGACCACTGGAACAGCAGAACCTGTAATTTAAAATATGTATAAATTTTGGAGCTTTAGCACACCAAAAAAAGGAATCGTACAGCTATTTCATCGCTTCTCAGGGTCCTTGGGGACTCTAAAAAGCGAAATCCCCGAAGTCTTGTGGCCATAACCAGTGGTGCGACGCGGTACCACACACGTCCACGGCATTTTCCATTTTTCAGTAAATCCGCGATATATATCCACGAAATATTAATGTAGAACAATAAGGAAATAATGCAGAAGACTAACATTTGAAAATAAATGAAAACTAAATCTTAATTAATTACAAAAATGACTATTTCCACTCACCTGCAGTATGCGCTCAACAATACGGAAATTAACTTACCCGCTAATTCTTGCCCTCCAGAATACGTGGCGCCGCCCCGGCAAACGTGCGGCAGGTTGAGGAAACGACTTCAATAAAAGACCATGGGTTCCCAATGGAGTGGGATAGGAAGTGTCATGGGGCTGGTTTGAAAATTTCTAGCACACCAAATCCCGAGCAAAAAGATTCGGGCACGGAATGAGAGATCGGGATTATTCCGTGCCGGAATTAATGTCGAGCGATTCAAGCACACCCCCCCGGGTCAAGGTTCTGGTGCACAAGGTGTCCGGGGGAGGTTCGCCGATGCCATATTTGAATTTAGCAACCCAAAAAACCCCCGGATGCCGCTTGTTTATCCTTTCCCGCATGAACTCTGGGACAGTTCCACGGAGATGACGTTCGACGGTGTTCCTGAGCCCCAGGTGGTCCGGGTGTCAATTTGAACATCATAATCGTGATCAGCGACCTCAAAAACCCCTGAGTACCCGTTCCGGGCCAGTTCTGACTTTTCTACAAAGTTATTACGTTTTCCAAAGGGCGTCTCAGAATTTGCATTTTCCGAGTGCATTTTGGCCTGAAGCAATGCAACTAAAGGTTTCTCCCAAATGAAAATATGTTAACTTTTTTACAAATAATTTTTGCAAGCCAATGCAAAAAACCGCATTTCGATCCGTCTAGGACGCAAATATGTCTTTATTTTTGCGTATCTTTCCTTGACTACAGAGGTTCTACCACTAGGCGCTAACGATTCGACCCCTCACCCAGCCGGATGCCCCGTAAACTGCAGGTGGACCGGCGCCGACTCGCACCTCCGCGAGGAGGGAACACGCCGTGCCAGGGGTTCTTGTCCCCGGACACCGCCGCCCGACTGAGGTCATCACCCGCGGAAGCAGACCGATGGCAAATGACCCCGCCATAGCGCTTGGACCCGCCGGCAACATTGGAACCCCCGCCAGAGCTGTCGTGGATCCACGGAGAGGAAGTTCCGGGCAGAGCAGGAACCAGCCACGCGGATGCAGCAGCCGCGGACCTCGCCCGCCCTTACAGGCGCCCCCCTGTAACTTTCTGAAACCAATAAACGCGCCCCCCGGGTATTTTAAAATTCTCATCCCGGCCTTTCTTTACTCTACGTCATGATTACCCGATCCCGGGTCTCCCTCGGGGAATCCAGGGTCGAAGTGAACTCTGGCCCACACCGGGTTTCCAACGCCCGGCTGGGAGCCGGTGAGCTCACCCACCAGGATCCCCTTCTCCCCCACGAACCAGTCTCCACGCATGGCAAACACGTGGGTGATTCAAGATGCTAGTTGTTTCTGCTACTCAGAACAGCAGAGTCACATGCTGTCTGGACGCTATCCTAGCATACGAAGGGTTTTTTTAAACGAGGTTGTTTCCCCGGTGGGCTCGGGTCCGTGGGGGCGCTGCTCCCCAAAGGAAGAGATCACCCTCTTCTTCCGTGCAGGGTTATATCTCAGTTGTCTAAATAATTTTGTCTTATTCTACAGTGAAATACTTCGTAATTTAATTTATGGATGGTTGCCAGATAGTGCCGCGCAACTGGCTTGACTCAGCGAAAGAGTGCTGTACCTGGCCACCTGGACCTCTGGTCCACATAAGTAGACCAGAGGAAGTACGATAAAGCTGCGGAGAAAATGTTTGAGACAGAAGAATCCTGGAAGAAGTATCCAGTGGAAAAAATTCGTGCCTCTGGGGGTAAGTTTTTAACTTAGTCTAAGAATTACTCTTACATTATGTATTACAGATGTCCACAATAACGAAGTTTTTAATAGACCAAAAGACTAGGTATTGCAATATCTTGCACGAGTGTATTTCATATCAATTAATTCCTTACTTTAAGTTTTAATTATTTTATAGATGATTTTAATTACATAAGAATGAAGCTCAATGAATCAAGAGCTTTCAGCGACACGGATATAAATTCCTGTGCAACTGCTGAGGGAAAAAAGAAGAGGAGGAAGATAGCTAGAATTATGTGGCCGGAGTGAAGTCACTCGGATGAAGTTCCCCAAGGGAAATCACTAACAGAGTCCACGAGTCTCACTTTACCTACATTCAAAGGGTCGGAATGCGCAAAAGTGAGGGAAGAGGCCTTTGAAATAGAGGAAGAACGTAGTGGTGAACCTAGTGGTAGTAGTGGAGACCTGAACCCTGGACCTAGTGCCCCAAAACAAGGAAGGTCAAATTTTCATCAAAAATCATAAGATGCTGCAGAACGGATGACTGACATTGGTATTTAAACATTTCTTTGGTATTTGTTTTTTCGGTGCTGTGTATTTCTCACTTGTTATCAGGAATTAATTGTCATAAGTGAAGTACTTGTAAGTTTTTACCATAGGAGCATATTCGTGAGGATAATATCTGATAATTTTATTTCATTCATGATCAACTTCCTTATTTCTGTCTCTTAATAAATGATAAGAGAAAGGCTAATTAATTGATGAATTCCTTAATTTATATTTATCAAATAAAACTCCTTATTTATATGTAATTTGCTTCATATTTTATGTACATTGTGTGGGAATTTAGTTTTGTTACCCATTTTCATTATGATGTGTCAGAATGTGCTTATATATAGGCATGTTACAAAATTATAATATTGTGTGTGGTACTTGTTATTTTTTAGAGTTCAAAGCATACGTGATTTCCACGTTGACAGCCTTGAGAACGCCAGTCTCAATGCTGTCAAGGAGTGGCTGCTGTAAATGCACGGGAGAGGCAGGGATGAACAAATCCACATTCTACGACATGGCTGCGGACACACTGCAAGGTCTACCAGCACTAAATGTGGAGGAGTGGTTGAATAACAACCAAAAACTGGAAGACCCAGGATTTGCAAATGATGTGGTAAATGTCAGCACATGGAAATACTAATGTGGGGTTTGAATGCCAACTGTACCACGCTCAGTGTAAACTTATTTAAATGCATTATAATTTCCTTATTTGTTTGAGTGAAATACAATTATCCATTTAAATATTACAGGAGCGTGCCCTGGCTCAACTTGGTGGGAGTGATCTAGGGTCAGTCATAAGATATTTTTTTAAGGGAAGGTCATGTCCAACAGTGTTGGTGCACTGTACAGTTGGCTGGGTGGACGTGGGAAGAGGTCAATGGAGAATTCACCTTTCAAAAAAATTCTCATTAGTAAGTATTTGTTGATAGATTTGAATTATTAATGTTTTGGAATGTTTTAAGACAGTTGTTTTGCAGGTGCTGTACGCCAGAATGCACAGTGTGAAGGTGTGACCGAGAAGCAGATTATGGCCATTGCCAGTAAATGGCTGAGTTTAGCTCTTCAGCGTGGGCTGAAAAGGAGGTATGCTCATCAACTTTAGACATTAAGTGCTATGGGTTATAAAAAGATCAAGATGTGTCCCTGCTGCAAGGACACATTGTAGAGGACAGCTTGTAGTTTTCTGAACTGCATGGAAGAAGTTGGTCGAAGGTTTAATGCGTACAAATTAACAGTTACTTGGAGTGAGCCTAGCGAATTTTGTGCTATAATTGTGAACAATTTTTTTGCTGTCCATTTTGAACGATTATGGTCGACCCATGGCAATTAGTGTCAAGCAGATTTCCAATCTTTTCATTGAAACTAACGGTCAGAAAAATTTCTATTCCATAGTTGGCATGGCAACATTTATGACATAACAGCCTTCACACGGCATTTTAATTACCTAGTAAAATATTGGTGAACTTAATTTAAGCAGTAATCTCTTAATGAGCACACACTATAAAGTAAATCATTTTGCTTATAATCGTTTTGTGGGCCACTTTGAAATGACTTCGAGGGACATACATGGGCCATGGATTACCAAAGCCTGGTCTATAGACTGGTCCATTCTAATTTCACCGACCAGGCCTATGGTGTATACAATACTGAGAGCATTATTCTACCGGTAGTAGCAACCGACTTTAAACGTGAGTAAGAATTTCTATGCACCCATTCATATGAATTTTAGCTCTGATGCTACAATTGTGTGAGACGCTACTGCATAAGTATCTATCTCCAGTAATAATTTTATATACTGTAGCGGTACGGACCGGAGCCGGCCCGACGCATCACTTTAAAACATCGCGGCTGGGGGGGTTACGTCTGCGCGCACGCTCACAATTTTAGCATTCTTTTTTTACTGAGTTCTGTACTAGATTTATGTAAAGGGTTTATTTATTTTTTATTGTAGAATATTTTTATGTACGTGAAGTCGAGTGAAATTGTGTGAGAGTGGATTTCCGGGAGAGGTGACGCAGTGGTTCTCTCCGGAATGCGTTTGAAAACCCGCCTTTCGGCTGGGGAGAAAGAGGGCGTTGTGGTGCACCAGAGGTGATTGTGGGAAGTACAGAGGTGATAAAAGGGAGAGACGAGAAGTCTAGTGCTCTCTCTCTCCTACGGTCTGACACGACAAAAGTCAAATAGTGGTGTTCAGTGACAAGCAGCATCAGCCAAGCTACGGCACGTGGAGGAGGCAGATACGAGGACAGCTCGTCAGGGGTGGCGAGAACACCGGATAAAGGGAGTAAGCTTGGAATTTACCAAAGCCCGAATAGATCCTTTTGTGTCAAGATTGTTCCCCCCTTTGAAAGTCCCAAGTGTACTCCCCACAATAAGGCCCTAGTGAATTTACTGTTGGCTGGTCTTAGTCACGGCCCTGCAAGACTTAAGTGCGGTACGTGGTGAAGCTTGAGCATAATACCTGAATGTTAGTGTCACTTGGCGGATCATTGAGCCCGAATTCAAGACGGGTGGCCACTTGAACAGACTAACGCCTAATTTATACTTGCATTGCACGGAAAGTTGTTTGATGTCACACTATTTACGTTATTCATTCGCCAAAGAGCGTGGGTATATTTTGTCATTGGAAATATCATTTTTTTAAATAATAAACATTGAGAAAGTGCGATTGTAATTTTAAGGAGAGGCCGAAGGTGCATATTTCATGTTGGAGGTGACGCCGATGGATTTTGGAACGGGGATTTATTGTGTTTGGGGAATACTTTAGTGTCAGTGAAAACTTTGGAACCAATGGTAGTTCAATTATTAAAAATCAATTGTAAAAGGGATGTCATTGAAGTTATTTGTTTTGCTATTGCCACGATTTCCTTAAATCCTGTTGTAAGTGAGTGTGCGTGCAGGCACGAACAATTGGGGAACTTGATTTTAAGCCCGGAAACGATAAGTCTCCGTAGGGGCAATTTTATATTTTGGGGGGAGTGAAGAGTTAACTATCACATGTACGGGGAGATATCAAACGGGAGGCGAGCGGGCGGCTCTCGCGGTTTGAACCGTTACAATATAGATCTTGTTCTGGCCTATTTCAGGGAAGAAATAAGGAAAAATTTTGAGGTGACAATTTATCAGCTTAGTAATAATACCTTCATGATACAGGGTTATCATAAAAGAATGTTGTGGTTTTGAACATGGTTTTAAATGAAAACAGAATTATTTCCAGTTTTTGTTTTTATTTTTCGAATATATCGTCTTAAGCATTTTCTTCATATAATTATTAAATGCCTATATGTGCGCCCTTAATCGCTCAACAAAAGAGAAATCTGGCGTCGAAATTAGCCTACTCCTAACAAAAGGCACCTTGGCGGAAAGGCACAGCTTAACGTTCCATCCGACGGACAGAGCGCTGCACTGAAGTGAAGCTGATTAAAAATAATTGCTGAAGTGCATACTCATGTTTACATTCATAAAAATTGAAGCAAATGCTCCAAATCCAATCATCATAAGAATTTACCTACTTTTATTCATCCGGGCCATTGTGCCAAACAATTCTGTGCATATGTAATGAAATTTTCTATTACGCATTTTATCGGAAAACTTATCCATTAAGTTTAAGTGTTTCCACGATAACTTGTAAAAATAAATTCTAGTACATAAAATAATTATTTATAGTAAAGTAACCAATTTTTACCTTTTATCCAATAATCGTTTCCTTTGGTTACAGGGTGGTGAAGAGTCAGCAGCAATCAATTGAGTCCAATACATAATGCTCTTGCTGCTACCCTTTAACTCTACAGCAGGCGCGCCATATTCCCTGACACTAGTGGGCGCACGTGGCACTCAGTGCAACACGTAGTTTTCCGCTGACATCAATAAGAAATACTTGAATTAAGAAGCGTACATTCATTACCTTTTTTTTAATGGAACTTTACATAGTTTATACATAATTTACAGATTTTCAACACTTTTATAATTCAAACATTTATATTAAATTTTTATAAAGCATTGCGAAAAAATCTATTTTAATATTTGTCAGTTTTTATGACTTAAGGTTTAAGCACGTCTTTTATGTACACTTTTTGCAGGTATTAACTGTTTCACATTGCTTTCGGCAAGAAAAGTTATTGCACCTCCCATATGTGATTATCATTGATATGTTCTTTGCACGGCCACAATACGCACTTTCCGTGTTTCTTGCTTGCTGTCTTGCTCACCTCTTCAACTTGCAAGTCTTCATTTTGACAACTTTACAAGAATATTTTTATGTCAGCTGGTAGAGATAATTAATATATTTAACCTGTTTTTCAAGTGTGCGTTCATCAATGTGTACGATAAGATATTCAATAATGTTCTCCTATGTTAATCGGTAGTATTGTTTACCCTATATAAAATGTGAGCATTGATTCCTGTGGTGTCCAAAGATCTATAAAATAAAACTGCCTCCTTTTCATTATTCTGGACACAGAATTTAACAATACAATTAGCCAACCGAGTCGAGACCCGTTTTCGTTGCTTAGTAATCTAAAATAATACATGGTTTATTAGAACCTTCCTTTATAATCCCCTCATCATGCATTGTGGAAAGCAGCAACACTGCCTTGTTCTTCTTTGCAACATATGAAAGAAAGGTAATGTATTTTTGATACCCGATGAGAGATGACACTACAGCGTGTGTCTTGTTTGGCAAAACTTCAGGCGGAATCTATTTTTTCAGCATGGCAATAGTTGTAATGTTTTTTTGCAAGGAGAATCTTGGCAAGCGGATAACTAGTATACCAGTTATCTATGGTAATATTACGATTAGTTGCCTCTATTGATCATACAAGCCTCTTGACAACGTCTAGTGGTGAGTTCGACACTAAATGTGGACTATTCATCGGCTTCCCGCAATACACTTCGAGATTACCGGTGAAGAAGGTTTTGGCAGCACAAAATTGCACTTTGTACCAAGGCGTGCCCGCTTTATGGTTAAGTCCAAATTCTTATTTGATGGCAAAAATAAATTTTTGTGTCATTATGTCTTCTTTTTTCTGTAATAAGCTATGCATATTGTTCCATTCATTTTTCCTCATTTACTATTGAGAAATAGGTGACGTATTCTTCCAATTTGGTTTGAAGGGAACTAAAATGGCCAAATCTGAGGGTGACGCCCGTCCCATTTATCGGAGACCCTATCGCACTCCGCATCACCTAAAGCCTGTAGTGGAGGAGTTTGTGAAGGAACAGTTGGAAGGGGGAATAATATCGCCTAGTCACAGCCCTTTGGCCTCACCCGTTGTGATCGTGCCAAAGAAATCTGAGGACGGAAAGCCTAAGTACCGGTTCTGCATAGACTACCGTGCTTTAAATGCAATTACTAAACCGGATGTATACCCACTTCCAAACATTACGGAAACCTTGGACTATTTGGGGGGGTGCAGGTATTTCTCGACCCTCGATCTAACGGGGGGTTATCACCAAATTCCCATGGCCCCTGAGTCACGCGAGAAGACTGCCTTTGTTGTAAATAGCGGATTATATGAATACCAACGTATGCCAATGGGACTAAGAAACACGCCAAGTGTATTCCAACGTATGATGGACGGAGTCTTCAGGGGAATGACAGTGGGACGTGGGCGGTGGGACACTTCCGGTGTTACACCACGGTCGGAAATTTACCATTTTGACAGACCACGCCGCGCTCACTTGGCTTTTTGGATTAAAGGACCCCAGTAGCAGGTTAATGAGATGGACCTTGACCCTGGAACCATTGGAACCCCCGCCAGAGCTGTCGTGGATCCATGGAGAGGCAGTTCAGGACAGAGCCGGAACCAGCCACGCGGATGCAGCAGCCGCGGACCTCGCCCGCTCTTACAGGCGCCCCCCTGTAACTTTCTGAAACCAATAAACGCGCCCCCCGGGTGTTTTAAAATTCTCATCCCGGCCTTTCTTTACTCAACGTCATGATTTCCCGATCGCGGGTCTCCCTCGGGGAATCCAGGGTCGAAGTGAACTCTGGCCCATACCGGATTTCCGACGCCCAGCTGGGTGCCGGTGAGCTCACCCACCAGGATCCCCTTCTCCCCCACGAACGGGTCTCCACGCATGGCAAACACGTGGGTGATTCAAGATGCCAGGTGTTTCTGCTACTCAGAACAGCCAAGTCACATGCAGTCTGGACGCTGTCCTAGCGTACGATGGGTTTTTATCGAGGTTGTCTCCCCGGTGGGCTCGGGTCCGTGGGGGCGCTGCTCCCCAAAGGAAGAGATCACCCTCTTCTTCCGTGCAGGGTTATATCTCAGTTGTCTAAATAATTTTGTCTTATTCTACAGTGAAATACTTCGTAATTTAATTTATGGATGGTTGCCAGATAGTGCCGCGCAACTGGCTTGACTCAGCGAAAGAGTGCTGTACCTGGCCACCTGGACCTCTGGTCCACATAAGTAGACCAGAGGAAGTACGATAAAGCTGCGGAGAAAATGATTGAGACAGAAGAATCCTGGAAGAAGTATACAGTGGAAAAAAATTCGTGCCTCTGGGGGTAAGTTTTTAACTTAGTCTAAGAATTACTCTTACATTATGTATTACAGATGTCCACAACAACAAAGTTTTTAATAGACCAAAAGACTAGGTATTGCAATATCTTGCACGAGTGTATTTCATATCAATTAATTCCTTACTTTAAGTTTTAATTATTTTATAGATGATTTTAATTACATATGAATGAAGCTCAATGAATCAAGAGCTTTCAGCGACACGGATATAAATTCCTGTGCAACTGCTGAGGGAAAAAAGAAGAGGAGGAAGATAGCTAGAATTATGTGGCCGGAGTGAAGTCACTCGGATGAAGTTCCCCAAGGGAAATCACTAACCGAGTCCACGAGTCTCACTTTACCTACATTCAATGGGTCGGAATGCGCAAAAGTGAGGGAAGAGGCCTTTGAAATAGGTGAAGAACGTAGTGGTGAATCTAGTGGTGGTAGTGGAGACTAGTGCCCCAGACCCAGGATTTGATCTGAAAGTGGCACTCAGTGCAACACTTAGTTTTCCGCTGACATCAATAAGAAATACTTGAATTAAGAAGCGTACATTCATTACCTTGTTTTTTAATGGAACTTTACATCGTTTATACACAATTTACAGATTTTTCAACACTTTTATAATTTAAACATTTATATTAAATTTTTATAAAGCATTGCGAAAAAATCTATTCTAATATTTGACCGTTTGTATGTCTTAAGGTTTTATCACGTCTTTTATGCACACTTTTTGCAGGTATTAACTGTTAGTTAGTTATTGTTTTTAGGGCGCGTCGACATCTTAGGTCATTTTGCACTGCATCATTCCATTCGTAAAAATTCATTTTGGGAGGATCACGTCATAAACCTGAACCTGAAGGAATCTGGATATTTATTGTAGTAGTAGTATTTGTGTTTAGGGTGCCTCGACAACTAAGGTCATTTGCACCACAGACAATCTATAAAAACAAAAATTTTAAAAGATGCATTAAAAAAAATTAAACATTCATAAAAGTTTTGAAATAAAAGGGGTTGTCAAATTATAAAAAGGTTGGAATTTTAACACTGTTAATTAGCCCGGTCTCTATTAAAAACTTTATCACTCGGCTGACACTATTAGGGTCGTCTCCTAGGATGTGCCCTAGGTCTCCTCCGATGTTCAGCCGTTGGCGCACAGAGCGGTATTTTTCACATTCTGTCAGGAGATGTCTCACAGTAATGGGAGAGTCGCAAACATCACATAGGGGTGGAATTCTCTCTTCGCTGAAAAGATACGAGTGTCAGAGCGCAGTGATCAATTCTCAATCGTGCGATTGCGACCTCCTCCCTGCGATTCCTCCTGACAGACGTGGGCCACGCAGAGATTACCGGCTTGATTGCGCGCAGTTTATTTCCGGTTAGAGAGCGCCAAGTCTCTTTCCACTTTTCTAAGGCTATCCTTTTTGTGGTCGCCTTCAAATCTTCATATGGTACCAGCACAGAATCAGCAACGTCGTCCTCGCTGACTGCCTTCGCGGCCGAGTCGGCCTTCTCATTTCCAGCAATACCCACATGTCCAGGAACCCATAGAAAACGGATTATCACTTTTTTCCGAGCAAGGGAAAGTAGTCTATTTCCTGGACAATTGGGTGACAGGGAGAAAAACTGGAAATGGACTGCAGGGCGGTCATGGAGTCGCTGCAGACCATAAAGGACGCGTTACTATACTTAATACCATCCAGAGAACTTTATGGCGAACAGTTCTGCCGTATAGCCGCTACACAGCGGACTGAGCTTGGCCTTGAAGGTTCCATGGTGAGACGAGATCACTGCACACCCGCACGCACGCTCCGACTTCGATCCGTCCGTGTAAACAGGAATGAAGTCGGGGTGGCGGTGCATTACTTCCTTGAAGTTATGCTGGTATTCCGCGGCAGTTGTGAAAGATTTATAATTTTTGTGGAGGACAAAGCTGACTTGTGGAAAAGATACCTGCCAAGGTGCATTTTCCGAATTCCCAATGGGGTACACTTCTGGGAGTATAAGCTCAATGTCCAGGATAAAATTATTAAAAGTAATACTTAGGGGTCTAGTTGCCCTAGGCCGCCTGTTAAAAATATTAATAAAGCGTGGGTTAGAAATAATATTAAAACTAGGGTGCCCTCTCATTGTTAGAATTTTAGCAACAAAGTTGCACATAAGGATGTTTCGGCGTACAGTCAACGGGGGCTCCCTAGAATCTGAGTAAACACTCAAGACCGGAGAAGTCCTGAAAGCTCCAGTTGCCAATCGAAGCCCCGCATTGTGAACCGTGTTCAAAGGTCTCAAATAGCTTTCACGGGCAGAGGAGTAGACAAAACATCCATAGTCTAATTTAGAGCGCACCAATGCTCGGTACAATAAAAGCATCTATCCGATATATATTTATTGGATAGCCTCCTGGATATTTATTTCCTCGGAATATAAAATAATAGGTGAGAAAAATGTGTGCGTGAATATAAATTGTGTAACGAGGTTAGATTTCTTTCAGCAGACCAATAGCTTTCAGAAATTTTATTACCCGACTAAGACGTTCAGGGTAGTCACGAAGCATGTCGTTTAGTCCTCCAACAAGGTTCATCCTATATCGCAATACCCGATATAGGTCACATTCCGTCAGGATATGTCTCACACTGATTATAGTCACATTCCTCACAATGAGGCGGGATTTTCTCTTCTGTGAATAGATAGGAGTGAGTCATGGCGCAGTGCCGTATCCTCAGTCGTGTGATGACTACCTCCTCTCTCCGAGTATTCCTGACCGAAGAGGCCCACTCTGACACGTCAGGTTTCACGCTACGGAGTTTGTTCCCCGTTTGGGAACACCAGCGTTCTTTCCACTGATTTAGAACGATTCTCTTCCACGCTACCTGGAGATCACCTGCAGGTATTGGCAGTGTATTGCGTTCTATATCGGATAGAGCCTCTTTCGCCGCTCTGTCTGCCTTTTCGTTTCCGCGTATTCCCATATGCCCTGGTATCCACATGAAACTGATTTTCGCACCCCTCATTTGGAGGGAGTGGAGGGCAACATGAATTTCGTTTGCAATGGGATGCGACGGAGAGAAACGGAGTATGGCCTGCAGAGAGCTCATTGAATCAGTGCAGATGACATAAGGTGTTTCATTTTGATGGATTCCCTGAAGGGCCATCCTCAGAGCTATCAATTCAGCCGTGAAAATGCCGCATAGAGGGCTGAGCTTCCGCTCGATGACACCGTGGTGATTTGAGACCACAGCACATGCACACGCCGAATCAGTGTTCGACCCGTCCGTGTACACGGGAATTAACTCTGGGTTGAGGGCTAAGAATTCGTTAAAGAGCTGCTTGAACTCGGCGGCCGAGGTGGAACTCTTGAGACGTCTGTGGAGTTGCGTATCGCATAACGGTCTCGTCTTCTCCCATGGAGGTAGTCTAGAAGTAGTAGCGGGGAATAGTACGGGAACGTTGAACGGACATTCGTCTAAAAAGTTTCTTAGCCGTACGCTTACTGGTGTGGTGGCTTTCCGTCGTCGGTTAAATATTTCTAAAAATCGTGGTTTGAAAATGACATTATGCGCTGGGTGATTTCTCGTCGCTAAAATTTTTGCAGCGTAGTTGCACATTAGAAACTTCCGTCGCGTTTCGAGAGGTGGTTCTCCAGCTTCAGCACACAAACTCAGGAAGGGTGACGTCCTGAAAGCCCCAGTTGCCAAGCGCAGGCCAGCATGGTGTACGGTTGATAGTGGTTTCAGGTAGGAGTCACGTCCAGACGAATAGACTATGGACCCGTAATCTAATCTGGAGCGTACTAGTGCGCGGTACAATGAAATCATTGAGGAGCGATCCGCTCCCCAAGTCGTTCCAGTTAAAAACCGTAAAATATTTAAAATCTTCAAACATCTCTCCCGCAAGTCTTTTGTGTGTTCACGCCAGTTTAGCCGTCGGTCAAATATCATCCCCAAGAAGCAAAATGACTCAACGAAAGGGAGTACAGCATTGCCCAGGCGAAGGTTTGGTGGGAAATGAATCCCACGCAAACGGTGGAAATGCAGGCACTTAGTTTCTTCCCCGCAGAGAATCGAAATCCGTTTCGCTTGGACCACACGTTCAGCCTGTTGACAGTAATTTGCAACTGCCGTCCTGCTGTTGCAACTCTAGACGAACGGCAAAATATCGCCAAGTCGTCTACAAATAGAGATCCCATCACCGGTTCCTGAATACAGTCGACTACGTCGTCAATAGCAATGGCGAAGAGAGTCACGCTTAAAACTGAGCCCTGGGGTATGCCATTGTCAAGTGAATAAAATTGTGAGAGATGCCTTCCTGTCCGTACCTTAAAAACTCGGTCGGTTATAAAGTTTTGATAAAATCGGCAAGTTCCCCCTAAAACCCCACGCATGAAGCCTGTCTAAAATTAAAAAAAAAACAAAAAGAACGTGAAAGAGAACAAAGCAACGGACAACAGCAACAACCAAGCCAAACCGGATAAGGCTATTAAACCGGTAACAAAGAACATTCTGACAGGAAAAAATGACGCCGTGTTGGATTCTTCGAAGAAAAACCCCAACTCAGGCACCACCGGGACCACGCAAAACAAGCGTGGGAAGTCCCAGTCCCCCGGTCCATCTGGTAAGGCTACACATAGCCTACCAGAGTCCATGGATGAAGACGATTTCTCGGAGTCAGAGATAAACCGGGCGAAGGCTAAGCAGATTGATTGCTTTATTTTAGGAGGAATGCCTGCATCTGGCATCTATACTTTCAGCTCTGTTGATTTTGTAAATGGCAGGTTAGAATATATTATTTGTTTCATATTGATGGGACCTCATTAGCGGATGTGATGGGGCTCAAAGCACCAATTACAGAGGGTCAAAACTTATTTTTCAACCAAGGTGCCAAGTTTGTTATGACTTACCAGTAACAAATAGTGCGAGGGTCAGTAGATTTAAAATGCTTTGTCCAATCAACATGTGAAAGGTTCTGCGTGGACCCAAAAGGCGTGCCATTGGATTTTGGCAAGGGTGAACAGTTAGCATTCGAAAATAAACTATTATTTTTCAAAGGGTGCAATCCAAAATATTAATAAGGACGCAGGCAAAGTTTCTGAGATCATGGACCTAAACAAACTGCATAGCGCATTGAAGCCAACAGCTGAAATGATTGAATTCAATGTATTTAACAATTATAAGGAATTGTACGAGCTCCAAAATATCGTTTTACATCTGGTTAAGAGAATATGTCAATCTGACCCCACATCAATACCAGATATTAAAACATCCCAGTATTAGTGGAATAGGGTTTTCGGGTGCGTCGACGACTAGGTCATTCTGCACCTCTGCTCAGTCATTCAAAAAATTCAAAAACATCCCAGCAGCCACTAATTGCGTTTTTGAAGACTTATTCCAGTTTCACTCCTGTGGGGGTTATAAGCTTAATTATAAAAGCTCATACGAAGGCCCTTTCGTGTTCTCGAAGGGAAAATACTTAAGGATGACCCATGATGACAAATGTGTCATTTACAAAAATTCTAATAAACCTTTTTTCCTGTTTGCAGAGGAAAAAGTCTCTGATCTTAAGATTAATCTACCATACGGCGGTGGAATAACTGTGACCTCCTTAATGGATAAGAGGATTAGTACTTTATGAGAAATATATGGTTGTGGCTTGTTAAAGTAAGGGAGAGAATGTGGTAAAAGATATTCGGGAAGTGATGGATCAATTGAGTTTGAATCCATTTCATTGGATTGTTCTCCCTAGTATAAGCACCATGCTTTCCGAGATTGCTCTTAACTTGAGTATATACAACCTTTTACATAGTAGGAGATGATTGATAACATTTTATTGGTTTGATTTGAGGTACCAGATTCAGAAAGTTTGAAAGAGAAGTTCGGAATGTTTGAATTATGTGCCATAATTGGGCACGTTCTCAATCCTTCCGGGCCTTAATTCCTCCGAGACTTCATCACAAGGAGACGATTCGCGAGCGCATGAGTCCAAATCTCGCGAAGCGCTCGAGTCCGTCGCGCCAGCTTGATTCTCGCGCGCCGCTGATTCTCGCGTCCAGTGAAGTCCTCCGCAATTTATAGTGAAATTATCAACGGTGTCGGCCTCTTTATGCCATGTGTGAACTTCTATTACTCTCCGCCGCCACCTCTCCAATTGTAAGGTGAAACGTCAGAGTGAAACCTGTTTCCCCTCTTCTGCCTTCACCTCCCCTCTCACGCCTGCTTCGAGCGCGGCAGCTATGCTGTAAGCCGGCCGGCTCTCTCTGGTCCAGACCTCGAACAAGGAAGGAACCCCTCGTGTCCGGCATTTTCCCAGCTTCATGACTACAATTAACTTCAGGCAACAGCATCATAGGTATTGTGTATCTAGCTTACTCTGCATATTAAATGTATTTATACTGTTGGAAATCAACCCTATTGTTTTGTTATTTTTCACTCCTAACCGCCTATTACTCGTAAATTCATTTCTCGCGACGTGTGTGCGTTGCAAAATGGTGCCGTGAGCAGGATGTTTGGTCGAATTGACAGGTGGTTTAACTAATGGAGTGTCATTTCTTGTATTCTTTAAGTTGTCTGGGGACTGATTTCCACAATATTCTCTTAAATGGTTTACTTATCTTTCACTGCACCTTGATCAGGGTGTTTTCTGTTATTCCTATCGTATGTATAACTGATTTGCTTAGTTTATTCACTGTGTTCTCTGGTGTGCATATTCTTATGTCACTTGTTTTCGTATTAACTGTGTTTTCTAAGAGTGTCGTGACATCGACTCAGGCCTTGTGGTGTGACTTATTTAGGGTCTCGCGCTCTGATAATAGTAGTAGTGTTTGGATTTAGGGTGCGTCGACGGCAAGGTCATTTTGCACCACTACTGTGCTATTTAATTACAATTGTTATGTATAAAGTAATCTAATGCATCTGATGTCTTCGTTGAAAGTGTACATAATTAGACTTTATTAAAAATGTTTATTTCTCTGAGAAACCGAAATGTACAGATTAAGTTGGTAGGGTGGTCTCCTAAAAGGGTTTTTAGGTCTCCCCCTAGATTATTTCGCCTTCGCGCTTCGCGGTACTTAACACAATCTAGCATGATGTGTCTAATACTTAATGGACATTTACAATCCCCACATTGGGGAGGTTCCTTCTCTTCAGTAAAGAGATACGCATGGGTCAGGGGGCTGTGCCCTATCCTCAATCGTGTAAGTACTACTTCCTCTCTCCGATTACTACGAGCTGAGGAGGGCCACGCTGCTACCGTGTCCTTGATGCCACGGAGCTTGTTATTATTTAGAATCCTCCATGACTCCCTCCATTTTCCAAATACCACGTTTCTTAGAGATGCTCGTAAGTCCTCGTGGGGAACCAGCGTTGAGACTAGAACTTCGTTATTCAGAGCTTCCTTGGCCATAGCGTCTGCTATCTCATTCCCGGCTATCCCCTCATGTCCCGGTACCCACAGAAAATGGATATTCAAACCCTTTCTCGAAAGGGTCAGCAGGAGAGAGTGTATTTCTTGCACGATCGGGTGCACGGGTGAGAAGCCAGAGATGGCTTGTAGCGAGCTCCTGGAGTCAGTGCATATCACAAAGGAGCCGCCGTGGTCATCTAGGGCTTCTAGAGCTGTCCTTATGGCATAAAGCTCCGCCGTGTACACACTGCACATCGGGTGAAGCTTTGCTCTGATGTTCCCGTGGATAGGGGAGACCACTGCACATGCACAAGCAGAGTTATCTTTCGAACCGTCAGTGTAAACGGGGGTAAGGTTGGGGTGATTCCATCGGAACATGGCAAACAAACGCTGGTACTCCGAGGGAGTTGTGGAAGACTTCGGTCGAGATCGTGAAAGAATATTCACCACCGGAGTGGGAGTAATCCAAGGGGGGTGTTCCGAGAATGAAACAGGATACACTTCAGGTAGCGTGAATTCGCATCCGCGAATAAAATCGTTAAAACGAACGCTTACTGGTCTGGTTGCTTTAGTCCTTCGGTTAAAAACATTAATAAAACGGGGTTTAAAAAGTAAACTATAACATGGGTGACTCGTCATTGCTAAAATTTTGGAAACGTAGCTACAAAGAAGCCAGGTCCTTCGGTAGCATAGAGGAGGCTCGCCTGCGTCGGTATATATACTGGGAATCGGGCTGGTCCTAAACGCCCCAGTGCATAGTCGCAGACCTGCGTTGTGCACTGAATTAAGTGCTTTCAAATACGTCTCGCGTGCGGACGCATACACGAATGAGCCGTAGTCTAATTTCGACCGCACCAGTGTGCGGTAAAGTAAAATTAAGGTGGTGCGGTCTGCTCCCCAAGATGCGTGGCTTAAAAACTTTAAAATGTTTAAAGACTTCAAACAGTTTACCTTGACAGAATTAATGTGCTCCTTCCAGTTGAGTTTGTGGTCGAGGGTCATCCCCAGAAAACGGACTGATTCCACAAATGGGAGGTTTCTACCACCTAGGTGTAACGTGGGATTTACATGGACGCCCCGAGTGCGAGAAAAGTGAACGCACTTTGTTTTCTCCAAAGAGAAAAGGAAGCCGTTATTTTGGGTCCATTTGTGAAGTTTATTGATGGTGAGTTGCGCCATACGCGATGCATTCACGACCCTAGATGATCTGCAGAAAATCGCGAGATCATCCACAAACAGTGACCCTAACACTGGCTCCTTGATGCAGTGAGCTATGTCGTTGATCGCAATAGCGAACAACGTCACGCTCAGAACCGAGCCTTGGGGAACTCCGTTGTCAAGAGGGTAAAAATTTGACAACAACTGTCCCGTCCTTACTTTAAAAACACGGTTGGTTAAAAAATTTTGTATAAAAATGGGCAAACAGCCTCTAAAACCCCACTCGCGTAATACGCGTAGAATCTTACGTCGCCAGACCCGGTCGTAAGCCTTCTCTAAGTCGAAAAATACACCGACTACGTGTTGGCGGAGAAGGAAGGCTTCTTGGATGAAATTTTCAATTCTGACCAAGTGGTCCATTGTGGAACGGTTCCGTCTGAATCCGCATTGTATCCTAGAGAGGAGTTTTCGACGCTCCAGCCACCAAATGAGACGTCGATTTACCATTCGCTCCATTAACTTGCACAGGCAGCTGGTGAGAGAAATCGGCCGGTAAGAATTCGGGTCAGCTCGGTCTTTTCCATGTTTTGGGATGGGGACAATGACGGACTCCCGCCAGGACGGAGGAAAATCCCCATTGGCCCAGAGCTGATTAAAAGTTTCAAGGATTTCCAGCAACGCCGATTCCGATAGATTTCGGAGGAAGGCATTGTGGATCTCGTCGGGTCCTGGGGACGTGTCGTGGGAGTCATGAATGGCAGATTTCAGCTCCCAAATGGTAAATGGCATATTGTAGTCTGCCGTTGTTTTAGGCTCCATAAAGGATATAGGGACGTTCTCGAGCCTTTTCTTGAGGATCGCAAAAGAAGGGTCATAGCATTCGTCGCTGCTCACTTTGGCGAGTAATTGGGCGAATACGTTCCCTATCGCAGCTGGAGAAGTGATAACCTTTCCTTCGACTTCTAGGAAGGATATACCTAGATGCTGGCTGCTACCCGATATGCTCCTCACCTTACGCCATACCTGTGCAAGTGGAGTCCTGTGGTTGACACCGGAGACAAAATTCATCCAAGAAATCCTCTTTGCGTCCTTTATTACCTGACGCGCTTTCGCTCTTAGTCGCCGAAAAGCGGAGAGATTATTTGCTGTAGGATACTTGTTGAAAATTCGGAGAGCTTTCTTACGTTTTTTAATGGCTTCTGCGCAGGTTTCATTCCACCATGGCACCGCATTTCTTGGAAGGATGCTTCGAGATCGTGGTATGCTAATTTCGGCGGCTTGAATGATGCTGGATGTCAAAAGATTTACGTTTGTTACACAGTCGTTGTTTTTATCCCACACGTAGTTAAAATTTGAGTTAAAAAGATGCCAATCAGCTTTCCGGACAATCCAACAGCCTGGTCTAATAAAATCGGGGTTTATATTTTGCTCCCTTTTGATTAAAAGGGGAAAGTGATCGCTCCCACTAAGATCCTTATGCACAGAGAGTTTGAGTTTATTGACCAAACTAGTCGATAAAATACTCAAGTCAATGGAGGAAGAATCGCCGCTTTAAGAGTTAAAACGGGTTTTCTCGCCGTTATTGAGTAAAAAAAGGTTAAAATCACTAATAAAACTTGATAAAATACGTCCCCTGCGGTTGCACTGTTCCGGGGTGCTTCCCCATAGACGATCGTGAGCATTAAAATCTCCGAGTAAAATAAAAGGCTGAGGTAGCTGGTGAACAAGGGATTCTAGATTAAAACGGGTGACGGGTGCACCCTCCGGCAGGTAAACGTTGCACACCGTTATCGCCTCGGGAGCGTGCACCGTCACCGCTACCGCTTGGAACGGTGTGTTAAGATTTATTCGGGAGGTGTAAAGAGCCTCCCGGACAAAAACCGAAACTCCACCATGGGCTCGTTGGCCACTAGTATCGTCCAGTCTAAAAGTGTTAAAATGTTTTAAATATCCCTTGTCTGTATCTTTAAAACGCGTTTCCTGCAAACATATACAGAAAGGGTTAAAATCATTTATTAAAACAGCCAGCTCCTCCTTATGCCGATAAAATCCATTACAATTCCATTGTAATATAAAATTCATAAAAAGGGTTTAAAAAGGTTAAAAGATAAATAAAAACAGAAAAAAAAGGATGTCAATATTGAAACTTGGAGCAGCATTAGCCCGGAAGTCTGTGGAATCATCGCTTTAAGCGACTTTTCCTTCCCTTATTCCTGACTTTTTCGATCTCTGTGTCCGAAATACAGAGATCTTCGTCTATGTCCTCCTGCATCGGTTCCATACCTTTGCCGGAGGGACCAGGAGAGGGAGTTTTCTCTCGCTGGTCAGGTTTTCTGGTGGTTTTCTTTGTTGTATTTTTGAGAGACACTACGGAGGAGTTAGGGGTGTTTTTTTTAGTATTGCTATTGTTACTCGCATTTGTTTTTTTTAATAAATCTATCTGCTTTTCAGGTTCCGTCTGTGTAGAAATGATGCACTTCTTAACTGGAGCAGAGGCGATTGCGGCAAAGGAACGCGAGAAAGAGGGGGCACTAAGGGCTTTGAACTTTTTCCTTGCCTCCAGGTAAGATATTTTTTCCATAGTTTTTATTTCCATAATCTTCCGTTCCTCTTTCATTTTCGGGCAATCGCGAGAGTAAGCCGCGTGGGTACCCTCGCAATTCACGCAGCAGGCCGCTTCCGCACATTTGTCCCCATCGTGCTTGTCCTTGCCGCAGCGCGGGCAGGTGGCCTTGCCCTCACATCGCGGTGCGATGTGGCCGAATTTTTGGCATTGGAAGCAGCGCATCGGTTGAGGGAAGAATGGTCGCACAGTTACAGATTCGTATCCTAGGAAGACTTTAACGGGCAGTTTGTCTAGAGCGAACGTGAGAATTACTGACGTGGTATTTATCACTTCACCGTTTCGCTTCGTAGTCAGTCTGCGGCAGTCGATGACGCCCTGGGGGGCCATCTCTCTCTTGATCTCTTCTGGTTCCACGTAAAGAAGGTCGTAGTGACTTATTACTCCCTTAGAGGTATTTAGAGTGCGGTGGATCTCGACTTTAACTGGGATGTCGTGTAATTTTTCAGTTTTAAGCAATTTTTCAGCTTGGATGTTGTTCGCAGTCTCTATTAGTAGGGTACCATCTCTTAGTTTTTTCACCGAATTTGGCTCTCCAGTAATTATCGATTGCATAGCTTTTTTTATGAAAAAGGGAGACACCTTTTTCAGAGTGTCACCTTCTTTGGCGCATTTCATAGACAAAAAACGCTTCGAGCTTTCAAAAGACTTTTCTCCTCCGCCCGTGTCCGGGCGGGATCTTTTTGGTGGAGGAAGAGTAATCGTCTCCATGAAAGTAAGAACATAATTCATCCCCTGGGCTCCCCACCCACCACGGAGCCACACATTCGGGACGCCACACCGAGATCCGGTGTGGTCGCCAGGGCTACCCAAGGGATATAGGAACCTTTGATAGGGGGTCTCTTTTGGGTTAGAACCTCCAGCGCGGGGGCCCTCCGAACCCACGCACCTTCGGCCGCCCTACGGAGACCCCCATATCTCCAGCACTAACCCGTCCTGGCGTACGCTCGGAAGGAGCCGCCAAGCTCCCCAGCCGCCAGGAGCCGATTGACCGAGCTGGGCTCTTCTCGGCCGCCCGTTTTTCGGGGAATCCAGGGCCGAAGTGGGGTATTGAACTCCGGCCCATACCGGGTTTCCGACGCCCAGCTGGGAGCCGGAGAACTCACCCACCAGGATCCCCTTCTCCCCCTTGTACGGGTCTCCACGCACGGCAAACACGTGGGTGAATCTGGACGCCAGATGTATCGGCTACTCAGCACAGCAGAGTCACATGCTGTCTGGACGCTATCCTAGCGTGCGAAGGGTTTTTTGACGAGGTTGTCTCCCCGGTGGGCTCGGGTCCGTGGGGGCGCGGCTCCCCAAAGGAAGAGATTACTCTCTTCCCCCCGTGCGGGGGCTCTGATAATTATTTTTCCTCGCATCAGTTTTTGTGTGCTCCGTAGAATACTGCGTTTATGGCTCAAAATCCAGAAAATCTCTTCGCGGTAGAGTATCTCACCACGTCGTCAGACCGGCGTGATCATCTTAATGCTCGCGAAACTTTATTGAATGCTGTAGAGTCAAACGTAGGCTCAGATAACTCTCTCGAGCAACGCGAATCCATAGTCAACATGGATAACGCGGACGGTTTGCGTGTGGTACGTCAATTGATCGACGAAATTCCTACTTCGTCATGTTCGTCTTCTGGTGTATGGTTTAGTTTTATTTGTAAAACCTCAGAGTTGCTAGATCTGGCTGACTCCCAACTCATCCGGACGGCCTGCTTCATTAGTGGGAGCTGAGCAACGTCGGCACCCCTAGAGAAAGAGGTGGCCGTCGAGTGGAAAATACACGGCAATCGCTGTGCTTCACACAACGGAGATAGTCGCGAAGAATCCACATCTCCGCTGGAGGTACACCCATCCCTCGACGACGGGCAACCCCCGGCGGATAACGCACCAGACAGCCTGGCGACGCCCGAGAAAGATAAAGAAGAAGAGTGTCCCCCAGCCTCGCTGCGGCCCCCCCTCCCCGAACCACCGTATGCTCTGCGATCCCTTGGACCACCCCCGACGCTGAGTGAGCCCCCCTGCCCCTCAAGCGAAGAATCCCCTCCCATCCAAGGCAGTGTAAGTGTGTGGAAACGAAAGCATAGCCCAGACGCATCACTACAACCTCCGTCCTCGACCAACGTCGAAAAATGAAGGAAATTTATCTGTATTGGTGTATTATGCTATTGCTTGTACTACCGAAGAGTAGTGAAGTGAGAGTGACCCCTCTGATGAAGGGGTGGTTTTTGAGAAACAAAGAGATGTGTGGTCTTCTCGGAGCACACATGGTCTGTTGTGATGAATTATTAGTACTAAAGAGTGATTATAAACGACTGGGGGATGGAATTGAAAGTTTTTGCGAGAGTTCTAACCTAAAGGGAAAACACCTGAGTAAGGGCTATGTAATGGCGATGAGTAAAATGCTCACGGAGTATCAGGGCATCGAAGACGAACTGGAGATATCTTGTGGTTTATTGGGACATGGGGACCCAAACGGGGTTGGGTTAATTCTGGGGGAGCCACCTTGAAAACGGTTTTTTGAAATTCTGGAAACAGAAAATGTGTGACTAAAAAAATGTCTTTATGTTTTAGGGATTGGGTTTGTATTACTAGGTACTTGTAAATCGTCTGTTTTAAAGTGGCATTTAATTCTTCATTGTGTAGTTTAAAAAAATATTAATAATGTGTGCCTGTGGACCATATATTTTTTTCTGTTGAGGGAGGGTGATTGTAAGTACCCATGTCAGCATTCATGCCTCGTCAACTCCCCCCCTTCTTGCCCCATCTACCTTTTTCCTGCAATCAATTCCAATGTGCAACAAAGACCGATTACCGACTTGCAGCAACGACTCCCCCTTCCTCACAGAGACGCCCCCTCCCCACCCGGAGGACTGTCAAGGCAACGCCCGTTTGCCGAATTACGACAAACGGCTGACTGGGAATAAAAGCAAGGTGAAGGAGGAGCAGAGGAGGACTCGGGTGGGCGGTCACGATGGAAGTGCAATGTAACAAGTAATAAACTTTACTTTTCCAACATCTCTGGACTTTCCTTTCCCAAATCCATGCCAAATTTTTCCGATCGAATCCGAGAGGACTAACACAAGAAGATGCAAAATGTGCGCCACGAGAAAAATTCGAAAAGAAACAAGGTATGTGTGCTCAACTTGCGGCATTCCACTCCACAAGGGAAAATGTTTCATGGAGTATCACACCAGAAAGAGATTCTGAAATAATTTGTGAGTATTACATTCAAAATTGCATGAAAAATTTTTAATTTTTAATTAAGTTATGACATTTTTTCGAATAGAAGGTTTGCTCAGTGAGTGATGTTTAAAAAACCGCCGGAACAGAGGGTTAAAAGGAATTTAAATACCCCGGTACGCAACGTGTTAATAGCTGCGGCAACGAAAATGAGCAGGCCTTCGGTTTTATGTCCAGAATTAGAAAATGAATTAGTAAAATAATGTTTTGCGATGGAAGCAGCTTACTTTGGATTAACAAGGTCTGACTTACGCAGGCAGACTGGCTTTACAGCTTGCTGTGAAGAACAACCTTAATCATCCTTTTAAAGACCAAATGGGAAAAAAGCTTTGGGCTTTAGCAAAGAAAACGTAGACAAGTTCTTTAGTCTACTTGAGAATGTGTTCGAGAAACACAAGTACACCCCAGACAGGATTTATAATGAGGATGAAAGTGGCATAGCTATTGTCCAAACCAAAAACCAGGAAATAATAGGTTTGAGGGGTAAGAGGCAAATAGGCTCTCTCACTACAGCAGAGCGAGGATCGCTCATAACTATTGTGGCTTCAATGAACGCCTCAAGATCCTTTGTGCCTCCCCGCGTCGTATTTCCTCGCAAACATATGAACTCTCAATTGGAGAAAGGTGCTCCTCCTGGGACCGTCTTTGCAGTGCATCCGTCTGGATGGATCCAGTTTCACTTATTCACGATGTGGTTCGAGCATTTTGTAAAATTTACCAAACCAACTGCAGAACACCCCGTACTCCTTGTACTAGACGGGCATTTCAGTCACACAAAGAACATTGATGTCATTGACTTGGCAAGGGCAACCCACATTACCATAGTCTCTTTACCACCCCATTCTACCCACAGATTACAACCATTAGACAAAACATGCATGGGGCCTCTTAAGGCTCATTACAGTGAAGAGATCAGACTATGGGTAAGGCGACATGAGAGACCCTTGAATGCCTAGGACGTGTCACGGTTCACTCCGGGACTGCAGGAGTTCGGAAATTTTAGTTCGGGATTCGCCCGCGTCCGGCGCCTCTGCGGAAACTTTCACTTCACTACCCTCCCTTCCTCTCCTCCCCTCCTTTCCTTCCCCTCCGCCGCCGGGACGTGCATGCGTGAGGCTCTCTAGCTCTCTCTCTCAGGCGTCGCGTGAAGAAAGGTCTTTCCCACCGCGTTGTCCGCTCCGCCCGTGATCGGCAAGTTCCATACAGCTCCATGCCTAGGTCACTCTTGACAAGCTTGCCTCCTCCCTGATTTTGCAATGTTCTTCTCGTTGCAGGGCTTTTATCTGGGGTTGAATCCTTTCTTTTTCTTCTCCCTTGACCATGGTGTTGTCCATGTGGCAGTAATTTGCCGCCGAGTCTCCTCTCCTATTTCAACATGTGCTCTTTCATGGCAGAAGTTGGCCATGAAGATTTTATATTTTTGTTTGAACAAATGTCAAGATCCTTACGAGGAGTAAGTTTTCTTTCATTGTAAATGTGGATGTGACCTATATTTTAATTTTGACGCCTGAAGAACTACCTCATCTACGACCAACTCAAAAATTGTGTGATGTGTGGACATCGTTTTTGTGAAAGCTAAAATTCTGCAAATTGTCTTCGACCATAGTTAAATATATATATATATATTGTATTTTAAAATTGTCTACATTCTGTGACTGCTTTTTTGTGCAACTGTTCCCTTTTTTTGGCGGTGCATCGAATGAATGCACCTGGCGCCCTACCAATTTTATTCTCAAGCCATTTCTTAGGGAACCCACCCACTCTACCATCTGTGGAGCGTATTTCCTTTAAATTTATCCTTGAGCTAAGCCCGAGCAGCAGCCACGGCATACAGCCTTCTATCATCCGGTCATTCCAGCAGTTTTGACGTCTCAGACGTTATGGAGCTCTTCGGAAGAGCGTACATCAGATGCCAAACTGCAGAAATAGCGATTAATGGCTTTGGAGTAAGGGGAATTTATCCGTAGAACCGAAATGTCTTCACTGATTCAGATTTTGTAGTTGAATCACAAAATCAGTTTAAACCTTCCCCTATGACACACCCTCCGAATCTCACTACATGAGACAAGCTGCAAATATAAGTGGACAAGAACATATTTCTACGGGACCTCTGTCATCATCGTCCTCAGCTGGATACCAACATTCAACATCACCATCCACATCGTCCTTAGCTGGTAACCGACCCTCAACATCATGTGCAGATGTTAATCAACCATCCACATCGTCCTCAGCTGGCAACCGACCCTTAGCATCATGCGCAGATGGTGATCAACCCTCAACACCACAGAAGAAGCCATTTGAAATGAGCCCATTTCAGCTTCTTCCTGTACCAGAAATTAAACGAACTTCCACCAGGGGAAGAAAAGCAAGTCCTACAATCATAACGTCTTTTCCCGACAAATATGAACTGGTCAAGTCCCAGGAAAAAGATAAAGGGGGACAACAATCTCAGAGTAATCGTGGCAGAGGTCGCGGCAGGGGGAGAGGATCTTCGAAACCCCGTGGGGGTTAGTAACGTCGCGTCCTTGATGCTCGGCATGATTATTTACTCCATTAGCCTTGTATTATGCATTAATGTTTGAATTGAATTTTTATTTGTATGCATGTTTATGTTTATATCCATGTTTTGGGAGTTGAGGGCGCTATGGTGATGGAGGAGTAACTAAGGGATTGTTAGTAAGAGAGCCATATTGGATGTAAAAGAGAGGATAAAGCTCCAGAGATTATAGATGAATATTACTCGCACGCTCCGCGCGCTCGTTAAGGGGCTACGCCCCTTAAAAACCCCGGTTCCGGCTTCGCCGTCTACATTTGTGGTCGTTCGAAAAATTTTAGTTCGAATAATCTCACCTCGGCTAGGGGCCGGCTTCGCCGGCCGGGGAGTAGAGAAGCGCGCCAATCATTCCTCGGAACGGCTTCGCCGTTCCTCGTTGGGAGGCGGCTTCGCCGCCCAGGGGTTTAGTGTGCCCCTCCGGAGCTACCCCGCTTAATTACTCGGAACGGCTTCGCCGTTCCTCGTTTGGGGTCGGCATAGCCGCCCAGAGGGCGAGGGCATTTCCGAACTGTTTCACCGTTATACCGTTCAAGGGGCGGCTTCGCCACCCAGGGGTGGGAGGAGCCCACAGCGGCTGCGCCGCTTGAACATCGGGGCGACTTCGCCGCCCGAGGGTTACTGAAGGTCCCCCTCGCCTGCGCCAGTTACTCCTCAGAACGTCCTCGCCTTTACTCCATGTGGGGCGGCTACGCCACCATTGGCTTGAGAAGCCCCCCCGCGGCTGCTCCGCTTGAATTTGAACAATATTTTTAACAACATTATGATTTAAGTTATTTAAATTAAAAAAGTTTTTGAAAATTGATATTTCCAAGTATGATAAATCACAGGGAGCTGCAGCTTTGAACTTTGAATGTTGGATGTAGAGTGTGTTTGGTGTGAGTGAGTTTTATGTTGAGTTATGGTACAACGCACATGTGAGAACAACTCTGCATGATATTAGAAATGGTGTTAAATTGAAGGTGTTGTACCAGCGTAAATCAGGTGATGCATCAACTTTTTTTGGTAATACAACTTTTCTCATGGCTGTAATTTCTGTGTTGTTCGATGTCCGTACCATCGACTGCGGTGTGTTTGCAGGTGACGACTCGCTGTTGATGGGGGGATATTGATCCTGATAGAAATCAGCTGTGTGCTTCTTTGTTTCATCTAGAATCAAAATTTTTTAGAGATTAAAAGTTTAGATATTTTTGTTCAAAATTTTTGTTGTTTGTTAACAATCGATGTTTTTTTGTTCCTGATCCTGTGAAACTTGTTACTTAATTAGGTAGAAGTGATTTGGTAAATTTTGAACATGTTGAGGAGTATCGTGTATCATTGCGTGACCTGCTGCAGAGTTATGGTGACGCAATCATGTATGATGCTCTTTCTGCTGCCGTAGCGGAGCGTTATCTCGTAAATTAAAATTTTAATTATATTTTCCCAGTTATTTATAGTTTATTTATGAACAAAGAAGTATTTTGATCGATGTATTACATACAGGAGGGTGATATTTTGTTTGGACCCCAGTAGACCTAAGTTGGAGTAATATTAGAGCCTTAAAAATGTATCTAAGTTTAAGTTTTCTTTATCAGTTCAATTTGAAAGATCCCATTGATTTCGTATTCGTAACATAAACATAAAAACATTAAATTAACATTGTATAAACATTTTTGTAATTGTTAAAAGTGTTTTAGATTTGCTTTCTTTAGACTTTGATCTAAAATTTTCAACTGAATATTTCGAATTGTTTAAATTTGTAATTAGTAAATCATTTAAAAGTATAATTATTACAATGGCTTTACCATCTTCCAAATTAGTTTCAGATGTAATTGGTTGTCATAATTGGACTGATTCTGTAGATTCATATATGTCTAGAGAATTTGTAAATGTTTCTCAATTAATTAGATTGTTGCACTCGGTTCGTAGACAAAAGTTTTCTGTTAAGTGTGTTAGGGAAGAAATACTTAGTCCATTGAACTCATTAGAGCGGGTGAGTATTGCATCACAGAGTCGCCGGATTGATCGCAATGCTTACGCTCACCTTTCGGTCGGTGCTTTGGCGAGTTTGATGGACCGACTGTTTCTTTGTTTTGATGACAAGGGAGTTGATCGTAGAGTTTGCGATGATGTTCGACTCTCATATGTTAAAATTATTTCTAGAATGTTAGAAATTGTAGTGGTAGTAGACTTGTAGATTACAAACCTGTAGAAATTAGGGGTGATAGTACTGAATGTAAGTATAAAAATGCAATGTACGAGGGGTAACAATAAAGTAAGGTCTCCAACTCTGTAACTTCGCGGAATTCCGCGCTAGGCGAAATCTGGCAACCCCGCCGTGTTCCCTGGTTCCCCCATTATAACCCTGTTACTGGGGAGTTTTAGAGATTGGAGAGAGGGATAACCACAGAAAGCAACCTGATAACAGCGCCACCTCCGTTTGCCAGTCGCCGTTTGCTCTCCAACTGTTTCCCCGCCGATTGTTCTTCAACTATTTCTCGATTGTTCTCCCGCGCGCAGTTGCCGAGTGTTGCTGTTGGTTGAGTGTGCTACAGACCCCGCGGTTGCCGAGTTGGTTGTGTGTGTTGTTAATACTGCAGACCACGTGCGTCGTGGTACGTTGATCAATCATTTAATGAATACATTTCCTCTGTGAATAGATTCGTTGTACTTAAGCTATCTTATTTTTCGCAGCATCGCCCATTCATCATTTGGTCCGTGACTATCTGCTGATTTGGTCCGTGACTATCTGCTGATTTTCTGTTCACCTACCTTATTCTTGGTAAGTGTTTCCTACTATATTTTACTGATTACATGATTTTAAGTCGTCGAATATATTTCCTCTTCAGTGAATAGATTCGTTGTAGTTACGCTATCTTATTTTTCCAGCTTCGCCCTTCCATCATTTGGCCCGTCACTATTTGCTAATTTTCTGTTCTTGGTAAGTGGTTCCCACTATATTTACTGATTATATGATTTCAAGTCGTCCTTTCCAAAGATTCCGTTTATTTATTTCTCTACGCTATCTCGTTTCAGATTGGTACCCCAAATTTTATTTTGCCCTGTTTTCCCCTCGATAAGTAGCCGTTTTCTTGGTAAGTAAATGCATAATCAAATCTCCTCAAGCGGGGAGCAACAGTATTTTTCCTTTTTATTGCCGGATTTCTCCTCTGATGTTTGGTTCCTGACCCACCGATGGCTAGTTAAGTAGTAGACTACATCGTGTACAAGCTCTGCTTGGCCTTAAAGCCATTTCATTGATACTTTCTATGTTATCTCAGTTTTTTACAGTTACGTTTTTTATTTTATCATGCTATCATATCTTGTTTCAGATTTCCATCCCCATTGTCTTCGCCTCTTCGTGTAGCTTTTTGTTCCCGTTTTTCCTTCCGTATTGTATAGTTTCTTTTGGTAAGTAATTCCACTACATACAAAATATTTGGCTTTGGTGTGTTGACTAAGCATTGCATATTGTTTGGTGTTTTGGGTGAGAACTTTCAGTGAGTATTGTGTATTTTGGAGATAAATTTCATTCTCAGTGACTATAATTTGCTTAATAATAGCTTGCCGCAGGTATATCAGTAGCAGATATACCGTATGATTAGTTTGTTAATATTAATTATGAATTTAATTATACTCTCGGCACATATTTTCAGTTGTGATTATGAAGTTTTGCTTAAATTGTCACTCATCAATCTTTCAGTGCAGTACTGATTAAATTTATGACTTCTCTGTGACAGTTTGACCATGGCTGCCCCTGGATTGCTTGTAATTAGTGATTCCCAGTGGAAGTATGCCGTTCCTGAAGTACAGGAGTTTGGTGAATTTGATGTCAGTGTGATACTCGTATCTGGGATGCAAGTTCACCAGGTGGATTCAACAATGCTGTTGGCCACTGAATTTTTTAATGACACTGTTGTCCATTTGGGCACCAATAATTTGATATGTGGTGAGTTTACCATTGGTATTTGTTTTCTTTGGGTGTATTTCTGTGGTGAGATTATTCTGTTAGATTTTACAACAACCCTATGTACAGGTGAGACACCGGAGAGAGTAGTAGAACACCAGCAGGAACTGTTGACGAGGATTCGCCTGAGGAATCCAAAGGTGCGGCTTTTCCTCTTTAGTGTGCTGAAGAGGAGGGTGAATTACTTCAAATCGTGGACGTTACAGCGAAACCTGTATATAGAGGAGATGAATTTGAAGATTGACAAATTAAACATGCTTATGAAGCAACTGGCTTTGAGGTAATTCATACATTTAGTCAGGGCTGTTCTTAAACATATGTTCCTAACTGTATTGTTTGTTATACCTAACTTTGCTTTTGGCAGGATGAATGTGGTCTTCATAGACAACTGGCGGGAGTTCGAGGCCCAGAGTCAGGATTCATTTGAGTTCCTCTTGGGTAGGGATGGCCTTCACCTGAGTAGGCGTGGTTTAAGGGTGCTCACAGGTAATGTCTATCGTGCTTGCCTCCAAGCGAGGAGGGATTACCCTCGTTCTCTTGCCTGCCTACCACCTGCACCCTCTCCTGCCTCTTCCCCTGCGCCATCTCCTGCCTCTTCCCCAGCCTCTTCCTCTGCTCCCTCTCCTGGCCACCATCCTTTACCTTCCCCTTCGTTTTCTGATGGCGCTGGCATGAATGCTTCTCTACCTTCTTTTTCTTACTCTGATGCTCTTTGTAGTAACTTGCCCCTTCATAATGATTTAATGCAAGTCTCCAGTTTTCAGCCTTCTGTAAGACCTCTTCACCTTCCTTCTGTAACTAGAACCAATGCTTCTTCATATTCTTCTCCGCCTCTTAGTCCTTCATCTTCTACTCCCTCGTGCTTTAAGTTTACCACCGTGACTAGGAGAGGCAATCATCACTGTAATAAACCTAAAATAGTTCCAAAGCATAGTAGCTCATCATTCAAAATTCCCTTAAATAACCGGTGGTCTTCTCTGTCCTCATTGAATGACTCCTTCATGCCTTCTTTTTCTTCAGTAGCAAACTGTACAAAAAAACAGTCTTGTATCAAGAAAAAATCAATCTCTCCTACAATGTTTCCATCTTCAGCATTCTGCCGCCCATCCTCATTGCCTTTAATATCTGATGTTCGTAACACCAACAAAGATGGGACTACTAGAGAATTCCCTGCCAGACTTTCAGGCAAATTGGTTTCAAGTTGAAAAATTCTCTTACTGATAGATTAACTATAAAAATTCAAAACGGTGGCTCATCAGAGGGAAAACTTGATATTCATTCAACTTTATATCCAAGAAAGTGTCCTAACTGCAATAAAGTGTATGCCAATAAATCTTCACTTAGTCACCATAAAGCCACTTGTCTGAGGATTGAGAAAAGTGATAGTAATATTTCCTATCCTAGAGTGTGCCTAATATGCCTGGTGTCATATTCTAACAAGTGTAACTATAGTAGGCATAAGAAAACCTGTAACGAAAAGTCACAATATATTGTATGTCCTCATGATGGGTGTAATGTTAAATTTCAAAGCCACTCCATCCTGATTTGTCATTTACAAAGCGTACATCAGGAAGATATTTGTGTTGAAGATCATGAATTCAAAGATACGAGTATGTTTGATTTTAATGCATGGAAAACTAGTCAATGTCAGCTAAATTACATGTCCTTGGTCAAACACAATGGGGAGCGTGTGAATCGTGGTAAAAGGTTCATGTATTTCATCTGCAAATTTAACAATCACCACAAGAATGGCATAGTGATCAATAAAACAAATAGAAAAAGGAAATTTGGCCGTATGCCTAATAGTGACTGCATAGCACGTATGTTGGTAAATGAAAGTGAATCGGGTGTGTCTGTGAAATATGTGAATGCTCACAATCATGAGCTGGAATTTAAAAATGTTAAATTTTATCGATGGGACAATGCAACAAAGTATAAAATAAATTCCCTTCCGGAACAAAGTGTGCCAGTACATAAAATTCAGGAGTATTTTCAGCCTGCTGATCCCAGTTTAAATGATATGCTACCCCTTAAAGAACATTTCATCACATCAACTCAAATAAACAAAATGAAGTATGATTTGAATTCTAAAAAGCACCTAAGTGATGATGATGCAGTTGCTGTTGATTTACTTGTGCACTTAATGAAAGATGAAAGTAAGGATTCGATCTTGGTTTATAAACCTATGGGCTCAGGTACAATAATAGGCAATAAGGGTTTAGATAATTTACCACACGCTTCTGAACTTTTTGTTTTGGGTATTCAGCAGAAACTTCAGTTAAAAGAAATGATAGAGGGCTGTGGTAGAATACTATGCATAGACTCTACTCATGGCACCAATCAGTACAAATTTCATTTGCTTTACTTCATTGTACCAGGTGAGTATGGTGTTGGTTACCCTGTCGCCCATTTCATCACAAGCCATTTAGATGAGGAGACACTAACTTACTTATTGCAAAGTATTATGGATAGGTCCCCTGATTTGCATGTAAATGCCGTCATGACAGATGGTGATGAAGCCTTAGGTAATGCAGTGACAGACGATCCTGCAACAAATTCTTACATACGGAATACGTTATCACTTGGTTCCGGTTTTCCTGACGTTTCTCATACTTGGACGTGGCAAAAAGAGGCGCCTCGAGTCCCCAGTGAGGGAGCCCTCTGAGCAGCCGCTGAAGGGTGCCACATCAGCGGCGGGATTCCTCTAACAGTCTACGTTGGCCAGGAACCAGGAGGGGAATATTGAGGAGTACACTTTTGGGAGGCTTGTGACCAAAAGAAACTGTGGCCATTGCGAATGATAAAAGTGATATAATGTTCCAGACAGAGAGAATTTTTTTTGAGTATAGAAATAAAGTATAAGAAAAGTGACTTATGTTATTTCCATTCTACTCAGAATTAGAGCCAATGGCAAATTAGTATTTTTCCACTAGTGATTTCCTTTGCCTAATTTTGTTCTCATACCTTGATGATTTGCATGGGGTACTGACGGGTTGGGCTGGGAACCTTTGTAGTTTTTATGTTATTTAAAGAGTCTTATGGTCCGGTATTCACAGACATCATTAGTACATTTCCATTCACAGGAAAAAAAGGTGTGTAGACATCATCGGTTGAGGTAGTGAGAGGTTACTTTATTTTATTTGCACTCTATGGTAGTATTTTGGAAGCATATTTCGGGACAATTTTACTTAGCATTTTGTTTTCTTTTTATATTTGATGTGCACTTCCTATTGACCGTTTTTCAGTATTTTCAATGACAACTGTACTGAGTTTTCGATCTTTTAACTGTTACTTTTTCCGATTTTAAGTGTTTCAATTGTAGTATTTTATGATGCAATTTCTCATGATGTTTTAATTTTCGTTTTACTTAGCATTTTATTCGTATAATTTTTATATTCAACGTGCATTCCATATTCATTCGAGTGTTTTCAATCTATATTTCGGGAACTGGCTTTAGTGTAGAGTTTTAGTTTCGAACTCTTTATTGTTCATTTTCTGATTTCACGCATTTAATTACATTTTAATAACTTGTTGCCCATTCAATTGAATTTATAGCAAATGTTAGCTGGTTTTCTTTATCGATTCGATGTAAAATATATACTGAGTTTAATTGTTCACCTACCGTGAATTACTTCATATTGTTATTCATATCGGTATAATGTCCACGGCAATTTTCTATCTTCTCATCTTTCCTTCAGAATCGGCAACAACACACTATAGTAAATGGGTCGCGTTCTTTGATGGCACCGGTTACATCTGGAGTTCCTCAAGGGAGTGTCCTCGGGCCTTTAGTGTTTGCTTTATAAATCGATGATCTGGTTAGCATTATCTCCTCCGCCAATTGTAAAATATCATTACACGCAGATGACTGCAAATTTTTTTAACAGATTGATTCCCCGAAACACTTCCTTGCACGTGCTTTTGTGGCACAAATCAAGGGTCATACTGGCTATCATGGGTGTGGAAAATGCACTGTGGAGGGAGATTATGTAGATAATTCTTTTTATGATAGTAGTGCCCCACTCATCAATGATGAATTTTTGTTAAAATGTGATGGGAACCATCATATTGGTGATTTACCATTGGTTAATACTCCCGGCTCAAAAATAATTTCCCTATTTCCCGTATAATGTATGCATTTAGAGTGTTTGAGAGTAACAAAAAATATTGTCGGCATGGTTGAAGGGTAATCTATCCGCTAGGTTGCACGCAAGGAAACTGGCATTATTAAATTAATACATTAGCAGCATTGTGTCGCACATTTCTAAGGAATTTGCTAGAAAGCCAAGACCCCTCAATGAAGTACTACGGTGGAAAGCCACTGAATTCCGGTTATTTTTAGTGTATACTGGTCCTTTTTTCATCTATAATATATTTCCACATAGCGTGTGCAAGAACTTTCTCCCTTTTTACATTGCAAATCGATTGGCGTGCATTTGGGTTTTAATAAAACAAAAAATTGAATCGAAGGCGAATTACATTGGCCAAATATGCGCCCCGAGGTGTTAAAATACGTGAGGGAATGCGAATTATGCCAGAGGGTCAAGCCCGCACGTAATACCAGAGTGGGTTTCCACGCAGCGAAAGTGACCGAGCGACCGTGGCAAAGGATATATATAGGTTATCTCGGTCCCATTACTCGTACGCCTTCGGGGAATACCTCTCTCGTGGTGAATATTGATGATTTTACTAAGTAGGTTTAATGTTTTACTAGGTGTTTAATAGGTAGGTAGAGGAAACCACGCTTCAGCATCTTGGGTATTAAAAACTCCACGTCTGAAGATTTTATGACATGAATAAAGACTCAAAACAACTTATTAAACGACGCACACGTCAAACTCTTATCCTAATTTGGACGAAAGGACTTGGCCACGTGTAATTGGGAAGTATAAGTAGACCCAAATACCAGAAACATACTATTGATTAAAGGCCCCAGGCCCAGCAGGAATTATCGCATTCCTGTTGTTTTGTGCGTTGTGCGGTTAACCGTGTTAGTGAACTTTTCTAAGTCAGTTTGGTGGGAGTGTTTCAAGACTATAAACTGAAAATAAAACGAGCAAAAGCTAGTGGCTCAATTACAGCTGGGCAGTCCCGCCTCCACGAGGCTGGGGCCGGGCAACGAGTGCAGGCAATTAGTCGGGGCCCGTGCCTCGCCATAAGCTCCTGCACCGGCCAAGAGGACTAGCGCGTGCTTCGGACAGTGACCTTTGAACTGGGTGCAAGGTATGTGTGTGAGAGTGAGTGCGAACTGTGTGAATGACTTTGGACTGCCGTAGCAGCAAGAGAGAGTGACTGTACGTTTGTGTGTGTGCTTCTTTTTCTAGTGTACAGGCCCGAGGGCTCCCATCGCTGGAGAAATACTAAAAACGGTGTACTCGTCGTCCCAGGTCCCTCTGGGATACATCTTCCCAAGTCCCCAGGAGACCCGTCGCCCCCCGTGCTCTGTCACAGTGCCCGGGAATCCCTCCTGGTCCACCCAGGATCTCCGCCCCTTCCCTCATCGCCTCGCCCGGGATCCCATCCCGGGAGCCGAGAAGAAGCATTTTTCCCATCATATTCTAATGATAAAAGATATTATAAAGCTGTGGAAGCAGTAGAGGACCCTCAGAAAGGGTGGTTGAGGCACCCCATTGAAAATGTTTTGGGGTTATGCAAGTAAGTAATCCACTTATTCACTAGTTTAAAATCTAATTTTAATCTTAATGCAACTCCTATGTTAAATTGCGACTCCTAAATTAAACTTCTATGTTTAGCTTAAGTACATTTCATTTGTTCCTATACGCAGTTTTCTTATTCAATCTGTAGGAAACATGGAAAGGGGACGGGAGAAACTTAAAGAAGTGGATTTTTTTCTGACATTAATACTGAGCCGGAAGAGACAGAAAAGAAAAAAAGAAGGGAGAGAGCCGCTTACAAGATAAGAGAGAGAAAGATCAGAGAAAGAAAGTTAAGTAGTGATTCAGAGGAAAGAATCGATTCCTCATCTGATGAAAATAGCCTGGCACCATTTCCCTCCTTCAGTGACACTGAACTCAATGAAGGAGTGAACTCAATCAGTGAAGCCAACAGGTAACTTCATAATTCTTATATTTGAAATGCATAGTGATATGAAAGGGACATTGTCTTTTTGTATTTTGTCACAAATTGTATTACACAATGCTGCCATAAAGCAGTCACTATTGCTCATTTTCTAACTATATATCTCTGAAATAACTTAAATTTTCATGAGGTTTTCACCCCTAACCTGGGTTGCATCTAATTATTGTATTGTTCTGCTCTGTAGGAACTGTCACTAGAAATGCAGAACAGTTGGAAGGAAGAGAGAGAGATCTGGCAGAGAGAGAGAGAGATCTGGCACCACGTCCTTCACGCTCGACATTCTCCAAACGACTGCCCGCCCCAGGCCTCGCCCTGCCTATATACCCAGTCGGCAGACCGCGAATAGGCCGCCGACTTGGCATAGGGAGGCAGGACGGACAGTCGGCTGTATTCTGAGCGGTCGGGACGTAGCGCCAGACCGATCGGCTTGATGTCTGCAGAATCACTCAAGGGGCAAATATCGAACATTTGTAAATGCCAAAAAAATAAAACTTTTTGAGTTTTTGTATGTGTGCCTTGTTCTTGTGAAAATATCTCAAATAACAAAGTTATTGTAGAGCTGTGAAACCGCTTCAATCATTTGTAATAACCCTGTATAGTTCTTCACTTTTGTAGTATTTGCATTATTTTCGTTTTCCCGCTAAACGCAATGTTTTATGTCGACAGATTGGCCCTCACATTGTTATTCCTCGCGACTGCCGAAAGTTACCGGTCGCTTACGTACTCGACCAGGATCCACGAGACTACAATAAGCTTAATAGTTCCGGAGATTTACCGAAGCATTTATCGGAATTTGAAAAGGCGGTATATTCAGGTCATTTTTGTCATAACATTTGCAGAATTGTAGTCATAAAGGGAAACCGGAAAACTCCACTTACAACCTTACTTATTGCAGATTCCAAGGTCACCCTGGCAAGGGGAAGAAGTCTCCAGGAACTTTGAAGCCATTTGGGATTTCCTTATAGCTTGGGAGCCGTTGATGGTCGGCTCATACTATTATAATTATAAAGGCAGTCATTCCATTGTGTTAATGGTCTTGGTGGATGCGGAGTACAAAGTCCTCTACAGTGATGGGGGTGCGTTTCGGGAAAGTTCTCTTTCTAGAGGAATTGCCACAAACTCCCGCAACTTCCCTCCAAAGAAAACAATACCCAACAGGCAGAGACGGGTACAATGTGTTCACTGCAGATGTTGCATTCCCTCTGTCAACCCGCATCTAAAAACCCTACCCCAACACAGGATTGAGAATGGACGATAGAGGAACAAAGAAAATTTAACTATAGATTTTCCCAGGCTAGGAGAGTAGTCGAGAATGCATTTGGAATTCTTAGGTTAATCGTAGTCAAAAGTACACGAAATCTATTAGAGTCCAAGGTTGAGAAAATTACGCTGGCTGCAGTAGCTCTGCATAATTTTTTGTATTATAAATCATGCTGGCCATTAACAGAATGCTGAAGAGGAAGGGTGGAATTTGATTGTAATGCTTCCTCAGGTAGGAAATAGGCCTACTAAATTGACCACTAAAGTTAGGGACGAGTTTAAAAACAACTTCCAGAGCACTAAATTGCTTCTATTATGTATATATTATTGCATATTTTAAATTATGAATAGTGAGATAGTAATTTCTAAAATTTAGGTAAACCTTTTAATCGTACTTTTTTGTTTGTTTGTTGGAGAAACACAATCTCCTCACAAGAAACAGATTTGGGCATTGGGGAGATGGTGTTTCTTCAACAAAATTTGGCCCCCGTTATCAATAGTTTTCAAGTTTCCCTTATACTAATGAAACCCAATTCAAATAAGGATGAGATTGAAGTGCTATCCAACTGCCCGTATTAGCAGGGACTACACCAAAAAACCTCAATATATATACCACGAAAGAATTTACAAAAATCCTTTAATTAGTTCACTCAAGTAGGTACCCATGAGCAACTGGAGTTGCATGTTAATTTCTATCAATTGAAAAATACAAAAAATGTATTTTTTTTTGTTTCAATAAGTTCATGTAAAGTAACTCATGTTAAAACTTAGTTTAAAAAAATTATTTGGGTACTAATCAGTCAAGGCCTATATTCACCAGAATAGTGCAAAAAGAAGCAAGTGGAAGAGGCTTGGAATCGATGAGCTCAAAGTTGAGAGCATCCATATGATCCAGCTTGAATGATGTGGTTCATATCACAGTTCCCACACCACATCAAGAACCTTAAGAACTTCTATGTTAGCTGTGAAATGGGTGAATTTCGAATGTAATGATGGGGTTATTGCTGTATTTTGTACTCTTACTAGCAGTTTATTTGCAGGCAGTCTCCATAAGATGTGGTGAAGCTGAGACATTGGGAGACAAGTCAATTAAAAGCATGCCCTTAACTGATTCCTGAACACACACATCCTTCACCTTATCAAAAGATGAGCATGGTAAGAGCTTTTCACATTAGTTATGAAAAAGTAACATCCTCCAATCCATCTCTGAGGAGATAATCAATGAACTAAATGGCTACCATTGGTTGGGTTCGAAGTTGTCAGTGTATTCACAGTTTCAATTTTCTATTGGAACCTTTTAGGTAGAGAAGAGTCGGGTGGAACATAGGACTAAAAACATCAGCACACACATCTCCTTGATTGCACAGCATCAATTTCTCAAATCAAGAGGGTTAAAAGGGTGAATCAAGGCTGTGAACTTCAGGATTCAGCCTCCTAAGAATGATTCCAAGGAATAGCAGTTAAGCATTATTACAATTTAATTGGCTAATTTCTCCACTGTTAACTTTAGAATAATACACAGCCATTATATTCGCCAGAGGAGCCCTGAATTAATGACACTTTAGCACAATATGGACTATATCCAGGCTCATGGATTACCTTGATGTGCGGGGGAGAGGCACCACTGTCAAAGAGTTATTAGAACTCTCAGCCTTGATTTCAAGGTTAGATAGAAAACAACAGCTTTGATTTCAAGGTTGAACATACAAGCGACTCTGGAAAATTTCCACTTCATGAGACAAGAATGTGGCTTCCTTTGATGATAATGAAGGATGAATGTTAGATCTTCTTCTGAGTTTTGTCCTCCATTCTTTAGAAATTAATTACATAATTCAGGAAAATTCTTGGTGCATGACATCAGTTTCATCAACAACACATGACCAAACCCACTTATCATTCGGAGGATTACTACTCTACTATCCTTTCCATAAACATCACTACCCTCTGATGTGGTTTGCTCCGCCCTAGAAACCCTTTCAGTCCCCTCATATGACAAGCAGGGATACTGCCAGAGCAGTCTTACATGCACCCCCATCCCGCAGGGGCATGTCATAATGCTACAAAAACCAGAATCTACTAAAAAAATGCATCAGCACCACAAACAAAAATCCTGTTTTTGCTGAAACTGACATGCTTCACGAAGTCATGTATTTCTGGAAGTCATGCACTGTGAGCACAACACAAAACTAAACCCATTACCCTTTCAAGGTTTACTATCCTTTCCACCAAAAACATCACCCTATGGTGGGATATTCCTTCCCATCAAAAACCCTTTTAGTCGCCTCATACGACAAGCAGGGATACTGCGGGTGTATTCTATCATGCACCCCCATCCCGCAGGGGCATGGTAATGAATATGTGATCTGTGCATCCAAGCCAAGAGTACATGTTTGGTTTCCTCATTTACAAAATATTTATTGGCATGCCTAAAACCTCAATAGAGTGGTCATTTTTATGGCAGCCATAAATTTATAGTGCAAGCACTTTGTCCCTGATACAGTATTTTCACAGCTGCTTTTTCAGTTTCATTTTTCAGTTATGCAAAAAAGGACCATGAGCCTCACGTAATCAGTTGCAGTGTCACTCTTCTCTGATGAACAAAATTAACTTTGTTGTAGAGACTAGAACATAAACACTGTTGATTACACAAAATATGTAGTCACTGAGGTGAAAACAATCAATTGAGAACTTTAACACCAAATGTTTGATATTTTTTATTTTTAACTTTTTATAAATATGTACTTATTAAAAAAAACAAGTTAGAATATAATTACAAACACAAGCAGGACAACATTATAACAAAATACGAAAAAAAAATTCATGGAAAATTTGCTCACTATTCAAATCAAGCGAGAGGTATTTCCCGTTCCAGCAGTAGTTTGCGGACTCAGAATTCTTTGGTGAGGACTGGAATGAAGATAAAACCATGAGAAAATGGCCTTTTGCCACCACCACCACCATCGATTATGAGACCCAGGTGTTGCAACATTTGTAGCCTATCCCTCAACAGTCACCACTATAAGCCCATGGCCACAGTCTGAGAGGATGGCTGATGCACCAGCAGGGGCGCAGACACATGGGGAAAGCCCTCAGACGCAGCTTGCTGAAGCAGCTGTGAAGCAGGTGACGATGCTTGCCGCACACTCATCTCCCATGTGTCGAGCAGCTGAGAAACAGAATACTGAGATGGTAGTTTGCCAATTCGTGACCATAGCGCTTTTTGGACAGTGGACAAAAAGGGCGTAGAACCTAGAAAGAAAAACAGATTCACTTTATGAAAACTACCCATTAGATAATTTAAGAAGAAGTAGGGCTTGGCTAGCAAAACAGTGTTTTAAGCATGAACTAAGACACAAGAGCTGAGCTACATGGCCAAAGACAAACCACACTGGATGCAAAATTAATCAACGAGCGGCCTACACACGACATGGCTTGAAATGCACCCATGCCTTGTATAGTGCAAGGGATGCATTCCTTGGGGTCTTGCACTATATGAATTTGTGTTATATCAGAGCGTTTTAACATTGGGAAGATAGGGATGCATTCCTGGTAGCGTAGGTGCTGGGTATCGAATTTCCTTTAAACCATATATATTCATATTAATAGCCTTAAAAAACCTTATTCATACAAACTTTTCAAATTTAAAAAATCTTTAAAGATAGTAGGCATGCATTCAAAAACTTATATTCACGTAAAAACACGGGTGGGTAACCATTTGCTATCTCAGGGGTTTGTAATGCATTGCCAGCAGTTGACGAATTTTCAAATCAGCCTAAAAACAATTATTGTGTCACCAAAGCCCCTTTCTCGCTCATCCAAATAACAGACTAGTGCTAATTACAATACCATTTCATTGCTTGCGGAATTTGTGAATAATATGGGGATGAATCATTTTAACTTGAAGTCCTCCGCGGCATTAGCACGTGAAAGTCTTTAAATGCCTTGAAACCTGACCCAGTTTTCCTTCCCTGACAATAAATGAATGAGATTGCATACTTTTCCAAAACAACATCGTCTCGTCAACACCTAAAACTAGTTGAGGGGGAAAGGAGCCACTTCCAATCACAGCTTGGAGTTCATCAAAAAATATTGCGGTGACTGTACTGTCAACACTTGCAGATTCACCTGATATCGTCGCACTTCCTGTTTAAAATTCTGGAACCAACCGGCTTTCACTGAATGTCTCGGGGCGATTACCACCCTCGTCTTTTTGTACAGATTCACAATGAACTTTCCGTATGAGTTGACCACTTGGTTGAAGTTGGTGGTGCTGAGGTTACTGATGCTTATCTTTGTCTTTGTTCAGAATAAAGCATCTTGAGTTTAAACTTCCACGCAATATCACTTTGACACTCTCCATCTTCAAAGAAATTGACCTCTTTCAATTTCTCTTCTAGGTTTATGGTTTTTCTTGATAACTTTTAGATTTTTCTACCCGCATTCCTATTTTTTGCAATTTTTCTCTTGGTTTTTGTTGTATTTGAATTTGGTGCTTTGAAATAAATGAGACTCGATTGGCTTGACCGGCACGCCGCCTATCCCGGCTTCTCAGCTGAGTTGTGAGCTCGAGGCCAGTTGCTACCCTACCTGCCGCCGAGCCAGTCGGACTCGCTGAACTGTCAATCACGTTGTGTTAAATCATTGAGCTCGGTACACCACAAATGGCGACAAGGATAAACTATGTGGAAACTAGCGTTATGTAACAGATCGATAACGGCTAGGATAAAGGAAGTAATTCTGTGTGATCCAGTAATTCTGAAATGGCTGGAGTAATAGGCTCGGTTGGCGAGTTTGATAGTACGATAGACACGTGGTCGTCGTATGTCGAACGATTTGAATTGTTCGTGGAATGTAACGAGATAAATGCGACTAAGAAAGTGAGTACTCTCTTAACCGTTGTGGGAGTTAAAACATTTAATTTGATTCGTGATTTGTGCACGCCGAACAAACCATCGTCAAAGACGTATGGCGAGTTAGTAAAGCTGGTAGAGGACCATCTTTACCCGGCACCATCATTTATTGCTGAGCGCTACAAATTCAGCAAGAGAAATCAAAATGAGGGGGAGACGGTAGCTGATTACATCGCAAGCCTCAAAAAGCTGTCAATATATTGCCAGTTTGGGTCTTCCTTAAATGACTATTTAAGGGATCGCCTAGTAAGTGGCATCAGGAATGAGTCGACGAAACAGCAACTACTTGCAGAGGCCAGCTTGAGTTTCGAGCAGGCAGTCAAGATTGCCAGCTCAGTGGAGGCAGCAGAGAAGAACGCAGCAGCCTTGGCTGTCCAAGGAGTCGACAACGGCGGCCGAGTACAGCACATCGCATCGTGGAGAGCAACGCAAAGGATCAACAACCCTACATTGACCACGTCAAACTCAGTGTCCAGGGATGGTGGTGTGAAGTGTTTCTGTTGTGGGCAAATTGGGCATGTAAAGAATCAGTGTAAATTGTATGGTGTTACTTGCCATAAGTGTGGGAAGAAAAACCACATTGCCAAGGTTTGTCGATCGACGAGTGCGATGACAAGTGCGACAACTGTGCGTAATAATAGTTACGGCCATTCCAGACCACCAAAATGTAAGTCTTTTAATAAGTCTATGTTAAAGCCAAAACACAATTTCGTGGGTTCGGAAAAATGTTCCGATACGCCAAGTGCTTTTTGTGTGGGAAATCAGGCTGACGATTTGCACATCGAAGATATTCAGCATATGTTTGTCATGTATGAGGAACATATTGAGAAAATCAAAGTTGACCCAATAAGGGTAGATATTGTCGTTCAGGGTGAAATGACTACGTTCGAAGTAGACACAGGAGCAAGTGTGACTGTCATTAGTGATAGATTTTACAAGAATAATCTAAGTTCTTGTACGCTTTACCCTAGCGAGTTAAAGCTATGTTCCTATACCATTCAACCGATTGTTCCAATTGGTAAAATTAAAGTCAAGGTCAGCTATCAGAATGTAAATAAACTTCTTGATATGTATGTAATCCAAGGGGGATCACATCCGTTAATAGGACGTGATTGGCTTAAAATATTGGGCATAGACATTTCCTTCAAAAATAAATCCGATCTGTACGGAATTAGCGATTCAAGTAAAATATTTGATAACTTTGATTTAATGGTTAACAATTTAGTAAAAAAGTTCCCTGAAGTTTTTACCAATAAATTAGGCCAGTACAAAGGCGAACCAGTAGAATTAATTCTGAAAGAGAGTGCTAAGCCGAAATATTTCAAGCCAAGACCCATTCCCTTTTCCTTGAAGTCAAAGGTTGAGAGTGAATTGCAACGTCTAGTGGACGAAAAAGTGTTAATGCCTGTACGTAGCTGCAATTGGGGTACGCCAATTGTGCCTGTGTTAAAAGCTAATGGTGACATCAGAATCTGTGGGGATTTTAAGGTCACACTAAACCAGTATTTGGAGGTTGATAAATACCCCATATACCTCGCATTGAGGATTTATTTGTAAGCATGCATAAAGGTAGGCATTTTAGCAAAATTGATTTAAGCAATGCATTTATGCAATTGACCTTAGATTCTGAGTCACAAAAGCTTTGTACTATTAGCACACACAAGGGTCTCTTCTCTTATTGCAGAGTGCCCTATGGTATTTCGAGTGCTCCAGGAGTATTTCAAAAGGCCATTGAACAAACCTTAGCAGGGTTAGAAGGTACTGTTGTGTTTTTAGATGACATTTTGGTTAGTGCACCGGATACTAAAACTCATTATGAGCGATTGGAGGCTGTGTGTAAACGTCTTAGTGAATGTGGTCTAACAGTAAAAAAGGAAAAATGTAAATTTTTTGCAAGTAAGGTTGAATATTTAGGGTTTAAAATCGATAAAGACGGATTGCACACATCCCAAGATAAAGTAGCTGCGATTGTGAATGCACCCATACCAAAATCAGTCAATGAAGTTCGAGCATTTATTGGTCTTGTGAATTATTATTCTAAGTTTATTAAAAACATGTCAACCATTTTAAATCCTATGTATAAACTTCTACGTAAAGATGTTCCGTTCAAATTTGGCAAAGACTGTCTTTATGCATTCAATGAAGTAAAGAAAATCTTGACGCAAGCACCTGTGTTGGCACACTATGATCCCACACTGCCCGTGAAATTGGCAGTTGACGCCAGCTCCACCGGACTTGGTGCTGTTTTAAGCATAGTCACTCAGGAGGGTGTCGAAAGGCCAGTTGCATTTCATTCGCGAACCTTATCTCCTGCCGAGTGTGGGTACTCGCAGATAGATAAGGAGGCATTAGCAGTTGTTTTTGGCATCAAGAAGTTCAACCAATATTTGTACGGACGGAAGTTTACTTTATGTACCGATCACAGACCCTTAGTAAGCATTTTTGGCCCAAAAAGGGGATTACCTGTTTTCGCCGCGAGTAGACTGCAGAGATATGCTTTGTTTTTATCAGGGTATAATTTTGATGTTCAGTACGTTAAATCTGAAAAACATGGTAATGCTGACGCTCTTTCACGTATGCCATTACCTGACTTACACTCTGTTAATGAAGAAACAAAATTGGTAGGAACTTATTTGCATTGTATAGCTGAGAGTTCCGTACCACTAAATTTTGAACATGTAAGAAAAGAAACACAGAGTGATCCCATCTTAAAGAAGGTGTATAATTATGTAATGAATGGGTGGCCTAACTTTATCTCAGGGGAAAATAGTGAGTTACAGCCATATTTCTTAAGGAAAGATGAACTGACTGTAGAACATGGTATTATTATGTGGGGGTACAAAATTGTTGTTCCAAGTAAATTGCGTGACTATGTTCTGAACGAATTGCATTCGCGTCATCTAGGTATTGTAAAGATGAAATCTGTGGCTAGAAATTATGTTTGGTTCCCTAATATTGATAGACGAATAAAAGACCTAGCTAACAATTGCTCGCCTTGCCTTAGAGAACGTTCTAGCCCTCCCAAGAGTGAACTTCATGTGTGGTATTATCCCGCTTCTCCTTGGGAGAGGTTACATGTGGATTACTTGGGCCCATTTAAAGGAAAGATGTATTTAGTGGTGATTGATGCTCATACTAAGTGGCTTGAGGTATTTGAAGTTAGCTCTACCTCGGCTAAGGTAACCATAGAAAAGCTCAGAGAGCTATTTTCAAGATTTGGACTACCTGTTTCCTTACATTCCGATAATGGCCCACCTTTCACTTCATTAGAATTTAGAAATTTTATGGTATCAAATGGTGTGAAGCACTCATTTTCGCCGCCATACCACCCTCGATCTAATGGCCAGGCGGAGAGTTCTGTTAAGTATGCTAAGCATAAGTTAAGTTGCGCTTTTGTAGAAAATGCAGATGTAAATATTGCCCTGAGTAATATATTGTTTAGTTACAGAAACTCTATTCATAGTACTACGAATGAAACCCCTGCTAAACTAATGTTTGGCAGACCTTTAAGATCCAGACTAGATCTATTGAGGCCTAATGTGGTCAAGAGAGTGGAACTTAAGCAAGAAAAACAAAAAGAGTATTTTGGTGTTAAGAAAACAAGGATTTTGTTTGAAAATCAACCTGTTCTAATTAGGGATTATCGCTGTAAAGACAAATGGGTTGAAGGGATCGTATTAAAACAATTAAGTGGTGTAATGTATTCGGTAATGTTCAAGTCTGGTTTTATTTGTAACAGACATATTGATCAGCTCATTGGGATGAATTCCAGCTCAGTGTATGCCAATTCTGATAATGTTAAAACGGGTGATTTCAATGTCAATAACGACGTAGTAGCGGAGAGGTTCCCAAACAAAGACAACCTTTCCCCTCACTCCTCACCCACCTCTAGCATTCCCAGTACGCCACGTTTGCCTCACCCATCCCCATCGCTGCAATCCCCGGTTCCTTCTCACACTGACAATCAGTCAAATGCAAGTGTTCCATCTCCAAACGAGGGATCAGCTGTTGATAAAAGATACCCTCAGCGCATTAGGAAGCCGGTTGATAGATTTCAATCGCAATGACCTTTTGGTTATATTTGAGAGTTTAGTTGGTGTTTATATTAGTTTTTATAGTTTATGCATTGTTACACTGCTATTGTTATTGCTTTATATTTCCAAATATGTGTTTCCAAGGAGTTGTTAAATTTTTGTTTATTGAAACAAATTTATTTTTTTGTTATTAAGTTTTGTTCTATGATGTAACCATTTTTGAAAGGGAGGAATTGTTGTATTTGAATTTGGTGCTTTGAAATAAATGAGACTCGATTGGCTTGACCGGCACGCCGCCTATCCCGGCTTCTCAGCTGAGTTGTGAGCTCGAGGCCAGTTGCTACCCTACCTGCCGCCGAGCCAGTCGGACTCGCTGAACTGTCAATCACGTTGTGTTAAATCATTGAGCTCGGTACACCACAGTTTTTACACTGTATGGCTCTATCGAAATCACCTTCTACTGCTGCACTGTATTCCTGAGACGCAGAGGGCCTACGACTGCTGGGAGGGAATGAAGCCATTGTGTTTGAGACTCTATTGCGTTTCTGAGTTGATGCTATTCATATGCAACTTGGCCACTAGTCCATTTCTCCCCCGTGAATGCCGATGACCTTGAAGGCTTGAGCGTAGACCCTCTACCTGGAAGTCAATCTTCCGATATCCTATAACGGCAACAATTATGTCACAAACCATATTGTATAAAAAAACTCATTGCCACTAACTCCACGCTTAATTAATGATCTAAATTAACTATTGTCATTCTGTTAAGGAGACAAGATAAATTACTTCAGTAGGCCGGCTATCTGGACCCAATGATGAGTAATGCTTTTGGCCATTGCACAGCAATGGATTTCGATTAATATATAAACAAAAAAGAAGATTTGGGGCAAGCATTACTAATGATTAGGGACATGCAAAAGTCGCAAATGCGATAACGCGAATTTCAACGCGAATTCCGGGATTTTCCCGCGAAATACGCGATTTCCGGGGTTTTCCCGCGAATACGCGAATTTCGTGTTAATTGCGATTTTCTCCAATTCATGGGCGATTTTCACTAACTCAGACGCGATTTTCACCATTTTTTTCTTCTGCTCATGCTCCTCCCACGAAATTATTTTTCGAGACGTACATTTAAGCCGTAATTTTTTCACTGCATTGGCCGCTTTCCGACGCGACGAATTTCCATGGGCCGCCGTTCACGTCACAGCGCCGTGAGATGTCTCCTTTGAAAGTGGCCTGAATTTCACGGAACCGTGCCGTGAACGGCGGCCGGCGAAAAGTCGTCGCGTTTAAAAGTAGCCTCAAGGTAGCACGATGTGTATTTCACGGCATAAACGGCGCACCACCGGGCCGGATTGAGCCTTGCCTTGCCGACCGTCAACAACGCCGTGCCGTCAACTGCGCGATTCGACTCGCTTGAAGACATGCATTGAGACCAATGGTTATTTGAATGCACAGTTCCGTGCCGTTGACGACGGCCGGAGCAATGCAAAAGTCTGAAAGCGGCAAAAAGTGGCTGTGCGCCGTCTATTCCGTGAAATACACACGGAGCTACATTGTGGCAGCTTTGTGCCAAAACGACTTATCGCCGGCCGCCGTTCCCTGCACAGCGCCGTAAAATTCAGGCCACTTTCCGACAAGACGACTCTCTGGATTTCACGGCGCTGTGGCGGGAACGGCGGCCCGCGGAAATTAGTCGCGTCTGTGAGCGGCCAATGCCGTGAAAAAATTACGGCTTAAATTTACGCATCGAAAAACAATTTCATGCAGAGCAGAAGGAAAAAACGATGAAATTCGCGTCTGAGTTGGTGAAAATCGCCCATGAATTGGAGAAAATTCATGGTTTCCACAAAGAAACACCCTCGAGGAAATAAGGCGACTTGTTTGTCCGGAGGATGTCTAAACCGAATTCACGATGTCTACAAAGTAGCAAAAATGCCATGGGAATCTGATGGTTGACTTAATAAAATTAATGGAGGGTTCAAACTATCCAAATACTCACATTCTATAAAGAGTTAACCCTTTCGCTACTAATGACGAAAATATGCGGCAGGACGTTTCTTGACCCGGGAGACGAATGGCGAAAATGTTCGTCTGAGATTTTCCTACGCAGGCCTAATGCCGAAAATACGTTTCCTTGCTCTCCTCCTTTAATGACATTCGTGGGTTCGCAAAGTCTTAGTTTCGGGACCCAACACAGGCCAACACCATGGACTGGCAAAATCTGTAACTTCCGAAATCCGGAAGCATGAACCTAGACCCTCGTCTCTTATTACCCCTCTTTGTGGCAAGGGACCGCAGTCATACAATTGTTCATTCAGTTAGTTTACGAAATAAATATATGGTTCTTTCTCAAAAAATATAAACGAAGAATTGAATTCTTTGTCTTTTGGCAGCGTTTACAAATTTTTAAACGAAATTCTACCATAAATATTAACTTATATCTCGATTTCAGTATAAAATCAACATGGAAATTGTTAAGGCATTAAATTCATTAATGCTGACGGTAGAGCTTCATTCAAAATTTTAAAATTCTCAGAATAAATCGAGGAATTCAATTGAAAGTCTGCAATTTACGTGCAAGCAACAATCATCCATATAGCTATCCACATAAACAAAGCATGAGTTGACAGCGAACCAATGCTACTGGTAGGGTTGTAAACCACGAAAGGAGGGAGACCAACTACCCTCAGAGTCCAAGATAATGCAAAATGCCCACTAGGAAGGATCAGAAAAGGTTGGTGTTGAGAGTGTTTGATTATCTGCAAGACCTTTCTTAACAGATGTCCAACATAAATGCTCCATACAGAGGGGACCGAAGAGTCTCATGGAGCGCAGTCCCGCATTCATGTTAAGGAGAGTACTCCACCATTTAGAAAGAGTTAAGGAAGTTAAAAATGAGCCTCGAGAAAATTCATAAAGAGTACTTTTTTTTTTAGATAAAACCACTTATTACATCTGCAAAACATGAAAACCTCTAAAGCAGCTGCTGTAAAGTCAATACCTATGCAGATGGCTGAAAAAGCGTCAACCAAACTTAGTTCTCTTATGGTAGAAGACCTAAGCAGAAAAATAGGTATTTGAAAAGATCTCAGTTTTTGATCCCCAAGAAGTTCTGTCTACAGACATGAACCCTGACTTTAAAACAAAAAATTCATGGGCTGGAATCAATGGAGACAGAGAAGTTGATGTTGGGGTTGGGAGAATTACAGAAACTACTACAAAAGCAAAATTCCCACCGTTCAGTGGATGTAATTAAAGCAATCCAGGAGCTCAAATGTCTGAGACATCGTTTGCATCTAAGTGCCTTTAAGCAATTTGGATCCCTTCTGCAAACATGGACTGAGAAAGATTTCTTTCCTGCTATAGCACTGTGTTAACAGATAAGAGAACAAATGTAAAAGATGACAACTTGATCACAATAGCAATATTTCATTTGAAATTACAGACATATAAAAGTAATTTCTCTCTATGTAAGCTAGATACATGTATACGTGAAGGATAAATATGTAAAATAGGTTAATTCAGTCAATACTCCATGTACATTATTGCTTTAATTATTCTCGATCAGTAATATCCTAAATTTAGGGCAATGGGTGGGCCACTGGAAGGATGGCTCTCAATCAACATAAATTACTTTGCTGTTAAAATAACACCGATTTCAGGGCAAAATAACATCGCTTTTGTAGAAAAATAACCCCACCTTTTGCATGTCCCTACTAATGATATGCGCATGATGATAGTAATTTCGTGTGTACTTAGCTCAAGTTCACCTTTTATCATGAGAGCGTTTAAGTTTTTTGATTAGGCTACACTGCGTTGCGATGTTTCCCGAGGAACGAATTTGTGCTCTATCGAAATTGCACTATGCGAGGCATGGGTGCCCAGTTTTCTGACTTTGATTCACCCTGAATTCAAGCCATGCAGACATTCACAAGCTGCCTAGCACCATTTTGCTACCCATTGCTCGGCTAGTAATTTTCACTGTGCTTATGTTAATCAGGGAATGTAGATAAAAACAAAAATTGAACTTCAATTAATTATAATTCATAGCAATGCAGAAACTATCACCATCGTGCTTAATTTTAGGACGAAAAAACACTACAGACTGTGTCAGCTAAACTACTACTTGTTCCTTGAGCTTAAATGCCTTCACAGGAATGTTGTCCTACGAAGCCAATTTGGGCAATTGGTAAAACTGAGAACTACCTAAATATCACATATTGCAAACTTGTGTCTTCCAGAGTGAGATTTCTTCTTACCTTGACCTCATAGGTATAGTGCCTCATATTATCTTCATTCCTTACTAGAATAATCAATTACTTTAATGCTTGATATCCTTCCTACGAAGTAAAATACTTAATAAATAAGCACCTGTTCAATTTCAGAATAAAATTTTCAAAAACATATACAAATTTAGCTTGTTTCCTTGCTAACAATTTTTAAACACTCAGATTTACATTAAAGATAATGCAGCTTCAGTTAATCAGCACAAGTTAAATAGAGTTGCGAACCATTAAAATTATAAATAAAAATTATATTACAGGCATCCCCCGAGTTACGTATGCCTCGACTTATGTAAATCCGTACTTGCGTAAGCGAGAACCGTATTTCAAATGATTACGTTAATTTTCGAATTCGAGCGCGAAGAAGTAGAAATTCGCTCGTACAAGCTATGGTAGAAAAAATATCGAATAGTTATCGAGTTTTTTACGTGCTAAAAATAACAAAGTGAATCATTTTTGTCATTCCTCGAAGGAATTTTCATTAATTTCTGTAGAAAAATCGCTTATAAATCCCAAGTCAGCAATAAACGTGAAAATTTGCAGTTCTAGCGATGGATGTGGTTGCGCTCATTCCTGTACGATACAACTTGTTATACAGCGTACACACCCGAACTCCGACTTTCAAATATTTAAAAATTGTATACTTAAGCTTGGACATTTCCATCTGTGGAAATAAAAGAAAACAATGTTCGAGCCGAAATATTTTTGCGGAAAGGATTTGTTTAGTACCCGCGTAAAGGCATTGAAATTTTTGGCAAAGAACGCTACGAAAAAGTTGACAGACGATATTAATTGCGTACTTGTTTACGTATTTCTGGCGATTGGGTTGCCGTATTGTATTTTGCAAAGATTTTATTAAGCTGCATTTTCTCGTTCTCTTATGTTGTGTGCCAATTTAAATGAATACTGCATCATTGAAAGCTTTTCCCCACTAACTTTGTTGCAAGTTAATGACGGAGTTAGCTGAATAAAAGCTCACTTTTAATTAGCTTCATGCATTCCCCTATGAAAAAATTGTATAAACCTGTTTCAAAATTTTATACAATCTTATACATTGCCATGGCAATTGTATAAATTGTATAAAATTTTGAAACAGGTTTATACAATTTTTTCATAGGGGTTGGAAATACTCTTCTATGTTTCCAGCGAAGTAAATATTCAAATGATGATATTTTCACGTCATTTTATTGAGATGTGAGAATATGAAAGTATGTTTGCGTGCGTGAAAGATTACTGTGGCAATGAAACCGCCAGATTCATCAATCTACGTAATATATAAAAGGCAGAGGATATAATGATTATAAGTAAGTAGAGAATACAAAATATGGGCCCTTAGTTCGCAGTATAACATAATGAATCAATTTAAGTATTAAGTTTAGTAATGTAGCGTTGAGATACCGTACTTTCCCGAATCCACGCGATCGGTCAACTCGGGGAATAATATTACGCATTTTGATTGGCAATGCTCGAGAGGAACTCTCAGACTATATTAATGTTATTGATTTTTTATCTAATAACGTAAGAATACGCGGAAGAGTTAATGAATATCGCAGTGAATTGAATGAAACTCCACCGAGAATGTACCGCAAACTTCTCCGCTGAGAATTTCACCGCACCGATCGAAATCTCTGGAGCACTAATGCAAATGTTCGACTTACGCAGAGTCTGCCGGAACGCATCCCTTACGTAACTCGGGGGATGCCTGTACTTCAGTGAAAAAATTATTAAATAATGAGGCACAACAATAATTAGGTTAAGGTAAGGTATTTTAAAATAAAATCAAAGATCTAGCTTTCTAAAAACAAATTAAGATGAGTGCTCTCCAAGAAATAAGAGATTATTTTAATGAAAGATAGGCCACAAGTAAGTCTACTGATAAATATTGTATTGAATGTGAGGAAAAAGTTCATAAAAGCACAGGGGAAAAAGGAAATTTGAGGATCCAGAGAAAGATTGATAAAAAATGAAATACTCCTATGTCACTTAAATACACATTTAATGCAGGAAGACTTTTATCAAGAATGATTGAGCTGGCTATTGCAGGAGATTCACATCAGTAGAAAGGTATGAAATACGGCAGAATCCCTGATCGAAGCCATGAATAAGGACGTCTAACATCAGTCAAAGGATAGAAACAGCAGCTGAAGCAAAATATACAACTGAAATACATTTATTCTAAGGATGAAGGCATTAGAAAATTATTGCAACTGCTACTATGAGACGTGCAGCCAATGTAAGGACTGCAATAGGAAGTTTCTTTCTTCGAAATCTACAAAAAAAAAAAAAAGGAAGTATACATACCGTACTCAAGGGGGGAGAGCTCGCACTTGGGTGGATTGCTAGGGTAGTCGCCAGGCACTGTCAGTGAGATTGGAGGGACACAGGGCAGGTGTCTGTCATCCAGCCAGCACACCAAGTGGACGGCTTTGGAGCCAGGGTGCTGCGTCGGATCCAGGCTCACCTGAAATACATCCAATCCTCAATCAACCCCTCTCGTCCACATGAAACACAAGCAACTGGAAAAACTAAAGGCAATGATGAAATAAACTGGGGTTAATATATGCAACCTGCACCGCAAAAAAGTGATACAATACAGTGGAAGCCCAGTTTTGTGAGTACAGCATTTTACGAGAATCACGTTTTTGCGAGTGATAGTCTTTGTACCGCCAAATGGCCTATGTTTTACATGTAAAATAAATTGGATTTAGCGAGGTCAAAATGTTCCTTCCACTACGCTCAGTTTTACGAAAGATATTTCTCGAGGGCGATGCATCGCTGAGCAAGTATTAACTATTATGTTTTGTATTATCTGCTCGTTGAACTAAAAATACAAGATGCGTGTCAGATCTACTACACCTAAAGCCAGTTATGTCTAAGCAATTTTGTGATTTACAGCCTCATCGACGCTCCTCACATTCCCATTTTACGATCTTGTTTTGTTACGCTGAGCAATCAATGGGTGGGGAATGGGAGAAAGATAGAGAAGGTTAGTTCCCCCCATCTTCTTTAGTTGGCTTCATCTCTACAATATTACAATAGGTTTATTATTAACCATCGACTTGTGGAAAACTAAAGCAACTGTTGCTGCATGCTATCCGGCGATGTATATTTTGATGTTTCATTTATGCATAGGAATGTAGTTAGATCAAGACATCGTCAGCTATTGCCACGTAGGAAAATCACAATTATTACCAAGATGGTAAAATGACAATCAACCGTAGGTTAGCGAGCGAGGACTCAGCACCGCTGAGTAATCAATTGTAAAAAATTTGTAAAAGCAGAATTACTCTGCTGATAGCAGAAATCCTCTTCTTAGCAACCAATCATAGCAAATTTTCATTATAACTTCTTCATGCTCTCCGAAATTCAGTATAATTCAAAGTTTCACATCATATCAGTAGAAATGTGACGCACTTCCGTGCAATTCCTAAAATTTGTTTAAACGAATGGCTTAAATTAGATGCAGATTACCCTCAAGGGCTATATATAGAGATGCGTGAAAATCGCATATGCAATATACATGCGATGTAGGCAAATAAATGCGACATAGATGCGATGACGACTCTTATGACATTTTTACGCAAATTTGCCTTTAAGACAGCAAAATTCGTACATTTTGTGCCGAGCGTAGTTAAAATGCTCCGCCAACACTCACCGCATTAAGTATGTGAGCGACTGGCCACCTGCTAGTTGGCTGGGACTCTACGTGGCCGCGAACTACAAGTGGGCGCGGGCAAGCTACACCTCCGCCACTATATGTCTTATTCCTTAATTTATTATTGTTCTACAACATAATTATTTAAAATATTCTGTATTTTGTCATACATCTGTGTTTCACTACATTTTATCGTCATCTACCTCATTATGAAAATAAAAAATAGACGCTACAAAATGCGATAAACTGTTATTGAAAGTGCGATAAAATAAAAATGGAAGTGCGATTTTCACGTATCTCTAGCTATGTACAATGCGAGCACAATTAAAAAATGCTACTTCCTACACCTGATCCTTTGAATATCTTGGCAATGATGAAAAGCTCCTATATACTGTAACTAGGGATGGGTCGAATAGTAGATTTCTCGAATTCGAATATCGAATTCGAATATCAAATCATTGCTCGAATAATCGAATACCTCGAATTTCGAATACCTCGAATACTAATCTATGAATGTGAGAATGTTTGACTAGGTCGCATATGCAGCAGGAAACCCATGATTTTGGCAAGTAATTGTGATGGCCTTTAAAGGATTCAAACAGGAATTTAGCTGATTAATGGAATATTTTAATTTTATGTAAACAATAGGGTAGTTTCCTTCATTAAAGAAAACGAAAGGCATTGATTGTGATTCGTTACCTACCATTGCTGTATTCATAATATACAAATTATTTGGTTCTAGAAATACCGGTCTAGACCAATGGCAATGGTCAATTTTATCCTTATTTGAAAAACGCCACATTGGCACCCATGTGATGCCACTCCACTTGACATCACAGGGACCTAGTTTCTACACGAGAGGATAGGAGTTTTACATCGTCTGAGGTTACTAATGCATGCATGAGGCACAGAGCTCAGGGAAACATGTATTAGTAATCACTTATTAAAACTGGCTAAGGTCGGAAAGTTTTCTTCGTTTGATAAGGTAAGGTTTGGTAAGGTATCAGCGCTCTGAGCCTCGCCCAAGGTCACCTCAAAAGGCGGGAGGGGGAACCGGAAATGCGTCACACGAACTTTTCCCCATCATTCCCACTAACGCGTCGCGTTTTCGCGTGCTTGAAAATTTTCACTTTTAATTTAATCGCGAAAAATAGATATCGTCCAATAAAAATCTAAAAGCGTTAAATACGTACTCCAGGAGTATTAATATTTCGATTTTGGCAATAAAAAAATTATAGGAAAGCACCCTTTTTGAGCATTACGCCAAAATGCTAAGCCCCCGTCGTATTTCTTCGTCTTTCCGGCATTTATTTTCCTGCGTAAAATGCTTAAATAAAGTCATAAATATGTCGTGTTTGGTCTCATTCTTTCTTAAATTACGCGCTTATTACTAATATTTCAATCCAATAAAAGTGTAATAATAACTGCCGAAAGTCATTGTTAGACACCTTTCGGGCTAGTAGATGACTCATGCAGCAGTTGACCTCCAGAAAGGGGGAAATTCGATGCAGGTTGGTAGAAAAAGGTCAGCGGGTGAGAAAAGGGGGTGGGTGCGAGACACGTTTTTATTTTTCTCGCGTAACTTGATATTTTTTTCGAAGCTAAGGTCTTCGTAATACGATCTCTGCGCGAGGTCGGATCTTTTGTTTGATATCGGAGAAGAGGAAATCGTCAGAGTGGGTGAGGCGAATGCTGAAGGGAGGGGGATAGCAGATCGTGGGAAATGCGCCAATGTCACTATCCCACGGCACTGATTGTGAGCTCCTCCCTGTGGTAGTTATATCTCCTGGGGAAGATTCAAAATAAGTGCCTGTCGTTATGAGCCACAAAGGACACATGGTAAACACCTCGTCTTATTTTTATCAAAAGATGAATGCGGGAAAATGGTCAGCGGGGGAGAAAAAGTGAAGGGTGAAACGCGATTCTATTATTTTCCGGTAACTTTATATTTTTTCGAGGCTAAAGTCTTCGTAATACGATCCCCGCACGAGCGGGGACCTTTTGTTTGATTTCGGAGAAGAGGAAATCGTCAGATTGGGTGGGGTGAATGCTGAATGGAGGGAATAGCGGATCGTGGGAAATGCGCCTCTGTTGCTATCCCACGGCACTGAGTTACTCCTGACGGGGGACACCTGGGATTCTCGGATTTTTTCACCCTATCAATTTCGGTTCCCCATGTTGAACTCTTTTCACCGCTCTAAACCGCGAATTTGATATAGTTCGTCAGCTTGCCTAAAACGGCGCTGCATGCACTAAACGACTAGAGTTCTCATTTTTCTGAGTCAACTACCAATGACGTGCGAGCGAAAGCTTATGACGCGAAATTCAAAATATTCGAGGTATTCGAGACGGTACCTTTGGCATAACTATTCGAGATCTCGAATATCGAATACTTTCTGATATTCGAGGTATTCGAGTATTCGCGGATACTATTCGCACATCTCTAACTGTAACCCGTGCCTTCTGCCCGCTTACATTGTGACGCATGAGACGGGAGTGCGAGGTAAAGGAAGGCCGTTTTTTTTCTTTAGATGTGTGTTCGTATGAATGTGTGAGTGGGTGTAAGAGGGTTTTTGAGTGTGAGTTATGAATCATTGAGTCCCCATTTGATGTTTCCCTATTTTCCTCCCAACATTGATGTGTAATGCTCTCCCCTTCCCCTCCTAAAGTGTGCAAATCGTACGATCAAGAAGAAGAAGAACGTGGAAGAGAAGATGACAGTACTTCCCCCTATTACAGCGTGAACTTCAGTGCAATATCTATTTTGTTGTTTCATATTTCCATTCCCCCCGTTTCTTTTTGTTTGTTTTATTTGTCCCCTTTTCATGTGGTTTTTGTATGGGTTATGAATGTGAAAACGTGTAGCGTGATTTTTTTTTTTTGGGTTTAGGTTAAGGACTGAAATTTTTCTGTTGTGCAGCATAGTGAATTATGAGTTGTATTTCATTGAATTCAAGGAGAAGAAGTTAATTGTTCCTTTTGCTATTGATTTGCTTGTATTTGTAAATGATCATATTTAAACTCATTAAATTTATGTTGAGCGAACTACGCAGTCGAACGGCTTTCTTTATCCGAACGCTACTGTCCCAGGTCTCATCACCCCTAAATTTCCCTCTCCTACCCTTTCCCAAAATCCCATTCCCTCGCCCCAGGTGCACGGAATATCCTCGCTACACCTCTGCCCTCCCCTTTTGCCCTCCAATTCCCCTTCCCCGAATGTGCCCCGCACGGTGGGGTTACAATACAGACTCCCAGGTCAAAAAAATATTCCACTCCTAATTTTACGACGCAGCATATCGATGCCAAGTTCTAACAACACATACCTTAAATTTGGCCGGTCTTGAGTTAATACTGCTAATACTGTTAATAAAAAATACAATTCAAGCAGAAAACAACTGTCTATCCACAAATGTATGCTTATTTTTCAGTTTTATGTACTTTTGGTTTTTAATTTCAATTAAAGCTACATGCAATTAAAAAATTAATTGTTTTCTTGATCTCCTGGAAAGTTGCTATTTTTGACATATGTGTTGTTAGAACTTAGCCATCGATATGCTTCTTCGCTAATCTGTTCCCATGCGGTGCTTTTATCGTAGGTATGTAAACCGCCCAGGGTAATTTTTTTTTGAGGAACTGAAGATTTTGCACATAAGTAAAATAATTATGTCATCTCAATTGCTATCCAAAAAACTCTAAGACTACAGTCTGGACGGGGAGAGTTGTCAGATGCACAGATAGTCCAAAAGGAGGGGCGGAGAACCCTGCAGCAGCACGGTTTGCAGCCAATCACTGCCCCCAAAATGTGCCTCACACCCTCGCCTATTCATACAATGTTATTACATGCATGTGGAGCTATGAATTAAGCCTGAAACATCCAAACAAGCCTTTTCTTCGAAGCACCAAATCAAGGGGATGTTCATTTGGGTCTGTCAAGGTCGTCGTCCCTTCCGGCTCCTTTCTTCACAGAAGCATTTTGTTTACATGTAACGAGAGCGTTTCCTTACTAACCCGGCAACCTTACCCCTTATACCAAACAATTCTCTGCGGCCTGACAGTATAGAGGGGTGAACTCAATGCACCCTATCCTTTGAGCACGATTCAAGGCAGAAGGCTGACGGGGCCTCAGCATTCAGCAGAGGAGAGCGATTGAAAAACTTCTATCACTTCTACCATCCCAACCTCTGGTTGTGCCCAATCACATGGCAAGGGAGAGTTGGGATGTAAGATGGGTTTGTTCAACTCCTTCGGATACAACGAGCACTCAGTTTTGCAAGAAATTTCCGAGGGATTATGAGCACTCATAAGACTGGGCCTCTACTGTAATAGGTTTTTCCCCAATGCAATCCAATATAGTAAGGCTTAATTTTTCGATTTCAATATTTGAGCATTTCAAAACACTATTGAGCTATTGAATTTCATGTCCACAATTAGTGACAATCATTGCAGTAGTTTCTATCATCTTCCCTTCAGGTCAGTTGATATAGACTGATTTAGAAAAGGACACACATTCCAAGTCCATGGAAAAGTCATGCGATGCATCTGATGATCTTCTTCGTGTACTTTTCCCACAAGTCCCTGCTTTGGTATGAGACATCCACACCTACCCTCCACAATCCATTAATTTGTTTTATTTTCCATTTTAGGTGAGTTTTGTCTTGTGCTTTCGGAAGGTATTTCTCTGACCGATTGTAGATATCTTTCAGATTCTTGGAGAGTGAAAAGAAAAGCAGAGTAAAACTGACTTATGACAATGACTAACAAAGAGCAAGGGCAACCTCACTTATGAAAATATATGTGGCTTAAAGTGTTTGTACCTAAGAACTGCACATATCTGGCTGAATAATGCCTGATGCCATGATTAGGCTTTACTTGCCTTCACTGAAGTTTTATGCTAATAAATTCAGAGTGTTGCGGATGGTGCCACATGCCTCAGGAAATGCATCCCTTTACAGCTGCTTCTTGAGCAACTTTGTGCAACGTGACTGTTTGGCGTGGCCTCTGGAATATTTTACGAAACAAAAGAGGTGGGACTAAGAGTACATACCTTGAACCTCTGATCTAGCCTCGCAATTTCACCCTGAAGCACTTCTGGAACGTCATTCGCAGGTTCTTCCACTTTATTTCTCTTCATGGGAGGCGGAAGCATTCTGCAAGGCAAAATGAATATTACAGTCTACTTGGCCATACAGATCAAAGCCGGCTTCCCACTAGTTCATTCCACATTATCAGAAATATTAATGAAGACAGTAAAAGACATACACCCACAGTCCAAAATTTCATTTCCATGAATTTCGGCAAACAGTATTTTTCTCCTCGAGGAACGAATTTGCACTATATCAAAATTGCACTAAACGAGGCATGGGTGTATTAACAGACTCAACCCAGATTAAAGTTGGAAAATCAAGAGAAAAATAGACTTGCCGAGACAAAAATAGAAACTCCACGTCAGGGTTTCTTTGCTGGACTTAATAGGGTAGTTTCCTTCATCAAAGAAAACAAAAGGCAATAATTGCGATTCGTTACCCACCATTAGTGTATTCATAATATACAAATTATTTCGTTTTAGAAATGCCGGTTTAAACGAATGGCAATGGTCCATTTTTATCCTCATTTGAAAAGGACATGATTGGCGCCCATGCGATCCCACTCCACGTGACGTCACAGGGACCTAGTTTCTATAGGAGAAGATAGGAGTTATGCATCGTCTGAGGTTACCAATGCATGCATGAGGCACAGAGCTCAGGGAAACATGTCTTAATAATCACTTATTAAAACTGGCTAAGGTCGGAAAGTTTTCCTCGTTTGATAAGGTATTAATAATCTGTAAGGGTGTCGCTTGCCGTCTTGTGTCAGCTCGGTTCCGCTCTTGGGGTAATGGAAGAATCGCAGAGTCACGTTCGAGTGATGGGTCCAGTATCTGAAACTCATAACACGTTGCAACCTCTTGCGTGGGATCCATCCTCGTGCATGACTCTGACACCCTACTCCGATTAACAACTTGCTCTCGCGTGGGAATTGGTCTCCGCGTATTCCTCCAACACTTTATGGCGTAACACGTTGCAGTATCTTGGCTTGGGAAGGCGTATGATGTGCATGATCTTGCGGCCTTTTCCAACCAATAGGAGGACGCCGAGAGGGTCACGGGACGGACGCGACACGGAAGGAAGCCTCTTGGAGGGAATAGAAACGGGGAGTCTTACGCGGTACCTTGAAGGGGGAGTTTGTAACTGTGCTCTGAATTAAACGTGTGGAACCAGACTTGTCATCTCATTCTGCCTTCTACGAACCTGGCCCTTCCTATAAGCTTAGTGCTTACAAATCCTTATTTAAGCCAAGCGCTGCCATCCAGCAGGGTACTCAGCTACCCGCTAGCAGCCTGCGAAGTATCAGCGCTAAGCCTCGCCTCAAGGTCACCTCACCGGGCGGGAGGGGGAACCAGAAATACGACGTACGGAGAGATTTCCCAGCATTCATACTTATGCGTCGCGTTTTCGTGCGCTTGAAATTTTTCACTTTTCATTTAATCGCGAAAAATAGATATTGTCATTTAAAAATCTAAAAGCGTGAAATACGTACTCCAGGAGTAATAATCTTTCGATTTAGGCAATAAAAAAATAATAGGAAACCACCCTATTAGTGCTGGGCATTCAGCCCCCACTTCCCGAGAAGAACGATTTGCCACGGACAGAAAAAGGGCTCATGAAACGAGCATCACAGGTGTTTCAATACAAGTAGAACTCAATGGATGGGGATGAGGAAGTTGATGCCGAATGTTACGAGAGCTGGTTTGTGCACTCACGTCTTGCAAACCTAACCGAAGGCTCCATTGTATTGGTGGATCATCATAGCATTTTTCCAAGAATTTTAAGCCGTCCAAAAGGTAGCATTTTGGGATCTCCTCAAAATAGGAATTATTTTGGGCTATGACGTACACCTTAGACCTAAACCTTTGTCCACCAAGCTGTTTATTGAAGTTGGAAAATGAGAAAAAGTCATTGGAGGTCAAATCTCATCCATACGGAAAGTTTTGTAATGATTGGAACATAAATTCCATCAGCGTGTCAAGGAAGTGTCAAAAGACATATATATGACGCTCAAGAGTTAATTTTCATGATAACATTGAAAAGACAATTATCCGTCTGATTTAACCATCATTATCTTATACAACATAGCCTTTCATGGAATACTAGCCAGAGCCAAAAAATATTGCATTATATGGAAGGAATAGAAATTTTGTTGCATTCAGAAGTGGTGATAAATTTTATTAGCTTCACTTAATTTTTATTTATTACATTGCAGATTATTCATTATCCAGCTTGAGCATATTGAATAAGTATACATATAAACCAACAAAAGACTTTTCCTTTTATATTGCAGTAAAGGTACTTTAGTTTATGCTAATAAATTTCTGAATTAATGCCCTCTTTCGAGCGATCCCAAACGGATTTTTTAAGTTACACCATTTTGGTGCTCTATTATGTGTGGTTTTGAATACGCTGTCAGGATGCCTGCCAGTGGAGTGGAACTTTGGCAACACTGTTCTCCATAATATAAATAGTACTGTCAACTAAATGTGGAACGTTCTATAATTTATAAGTATTTGTCAATTCTTAATTTAATTTAAGGTTTGCAATAAACTCAGTAAAGCATAACTAATAATATAAGCTTATAATACGTGAATATAACTTTCGATCTTCTATATTATTTCTACTATAAAGATACCTTTTTCTCAACTTATACGCAACCAAACTCTACAAATGAGGTACCAAAATGCACAGAATTTATCAGAGAACATGCAACGGCATATCTTACTTCCTAAATATTGCTATTGTTTCTAAAATTGGTTTTTAAGTAATAAAAAAAAAACAAAAACGGTAAATATTCCTGACGTTAACGGCGCACAAACTGATGCATTTGTTCATTTGGAACAATATCTCACATTCTTTAAATAACTTTTATCAAAATGCGGCTGATTCCACATTCTAGTCTCCTGTTGATACGTAAGTATGAGTCATCATGTGCATTTAACAGAGGATAGTGTAATTACTTCCAATGTTGTGTTTAAAGAGGTCCTCTGACCTATATTTTTACATGAACATTCCAATTAAATTTGTGCATAAGAGCCTGCCTTTTTTTCTATATTTTAAAATTAGAAACGCGCCTATCCCTCTGTAGACCTGCGTTGAAAAGAGTGGGGGAAGCCCGCTGGGAGCGGGCGCAGCTTGCTCGTATGCATATAATAAAAAAAAGAATTAAGGTGCTCGCCATGTGCACAAGTTTGATGTAATCATGGATGACTCTTGCATTAGGATTTAGGAGACGTATTGAAGTAGAATGACTTGCAAAGTGTTCAGCATTTTTTTTTGTCGTTTGTATTTAAAACTGGTCGAAAAATGCATATTCAGTAATGCAGTATTCAATATTTGAGTGTGGTAATCGGGAAAAAATTAGGTATTCGTATTCGATATTCGAATTCGAGAAAACTGCTATTTGACCCATCTCTCTAAAAAATACTTAATTGTTAATGAAAGTTTCTAGCCTCAAGAATACTGCAAGAATAAGAGTAATCCAAGAGCATTTCCAAGAAAAGTTCGGGCAGACCAATTCCTACTTCATGGCTAATCCGAGTCATGTAATTTAGATTTTGAAATCATTTTTATGAAATCACTGTCTAGTCACAAGAGTTAGCATGGAAAAAGTTTTAAAAAATGAATGCTTTCCGAAGAAAATTTCAGGGTAAAGCAGGCAAACTTGCAGAAATGAGGGAAGTTCACCAGATGTCTGATTGACATTAGCCAAATCTTTGCCTGCTGGCAAAAACAATTTTTTCACTGTTTTCAAATGTAAATGCAAAACAAAATAATTTAAATGATGGCGCTGCTACTCTAAACATCAGTTTTCATCGAAAAGCCATCTGGTGGCATACAAGGTATCCATAATTGGGATTATGCAACCTGCAATAGAAGCGGAAAATTTTGCTTCCCATTGTAAGATGAGACCTCTTTTTTGTAGTTGTAGTTGAAAGAGGAAAAAAAATCACCTTAGATTCGTGCAAATACAGTATTTGAGGACTGAAGGTGACTGATACAATGCTAAATGCGAAAACTAGGGATGAAAGGGTCAACTTTTTTTCAATTTGGGTTTGGTTCTCACCTTCATTTCTCAGTACCTGCTATTCATTTACCACTCCCATTGCCTTTTTTTAATACTGAAAGAGGCTGTTTTGAGTACGTAGGAAAATATTGATAGCATTGAAAGTACTATCAAATAAGATCATTGGGAATTTATTTTTCAAACCCCAGCAATAAAATTGTGAAATGGATGGTAGAAGTATGGAAGAGAAGTTAATCAAGAGTCAGGGTTCCCACTCCAACTACATTATAAAATTCACGGTTTTTTCCAGGTTTTCACGGTCTAAATGTCATCAAATTCACGGTTTGTAGATAAGGCATTTTAGGCAGAAATATTGATCACGTAACAATCATCGGCCGCACGTTAACTAAAAATGTAACAAACGCAACAGATGCCTTGAATGCAAACGCAGCAATGACAGTGACCTCTCATGACGTCACCTATCGTTAGCAAAATTCATGTCCGGCTAAAAGGATGTGAGTGGGAAAATGGAGAGAGCAGGGTGGGAGGAAAGTGAAGAAGAGCCTGACTTTTTGCCAGGATTAACGTCTTCCAATCGCAGGCTTAAGGTCAATGTGCTGTCATGGCACACACAAACCAATTAATATTTGCGCTTTCGAATACACGTGTGCAGGTAAATGCATGGACATTGCCTGCACGAGAATGACCTTGAAACATGATTGAAATATCGTTTTTTTTTCTTTTAACCCGTCTATTGTTGTTCTAAAATCAAGTTTGAGAGATTTCTAAGGTTTCATGACGACATTCACGGCTATTTCCAGGTTTTTTCACGGTAGACGAAATTCACGGCTTATTCACGGTTTTAAGGTTTTCACGGTTGAGCGGGAACCCTGAGAGTGAGTGTGGAGCTCATTCCATCATCTGAGCACGTGACCACAAATACTGACAGCACATTCATATGGACATACACAATGTCTAATTTGTGGATCAGCATATTCACTAATACTCACTCAGGCAGCACACCCCACACGCCACTTACTTGATTTCAGGCCCAAACAATGCTTCCATGGATGGGCCAAACGTCCTCTGCAGGGTATGGTTGATGACTAAGCTGTGCAGGTGATTGCTGACTGCCTCAAGTAGTGGGCTGAAGAAATGGTGCTCTTTGAGGGATGGCAGCTGGATGGGGGGTGGCAGCGGAGGTGGAAGGGATGGTCCAACACTCCCACCCTCGCCCTGCAATAATTAGTATTCAATGCATTACTTCAGGAAATGCCTTTGATCCCCATACTAAGTGCCACAAATGAGAGGCGCACACAAATACAAGATGCATACAGTAAAACTTCAAATTTACCCACTTTGATTTAACATTTAGTCTCGTTTCGGGGTACGAGTCGTACTCCATACTCAGGGCTGAATGTCGTTTCTCGGAAAGTGTTCGTCTCATATAGCGTTGCCCAGATCTTTGATACCCTATGATTGGTTCTTGGTATTAGCCAATCGGATTCAGCGATCAAAAGGCACCCCGGAAGATGAAGAACGCCAGAAACCGGTGGCAAGAGCCAGAATACCATATGTGTCCACGGTTTCCGGCAAAATCTCCAGAATTTTGAAAAGACACGGAATTGAATCCTTCTTCCAGCCATGAACTAAGCTTAGGGACCAACTAGATAGGGCCAAGGATCCCTTTGGCTTTGCAACTCCCGGAATATACCAGATTCCCTGTGAATGTGGAGAAGTTTACATGGGGAAACTGGCAGGACAATTGCCACGAGAATAAAGGAACATCAAAGGCATTTCAGGCTATGTCAGCCTGAAAAATCTGCAGTGGTCGAACACTAAATCAACCAAAACCATGCCATTCATTGGGAAGATGTGAAGATCATCTCTCGAGAGAAGAAATGTTGGGCAAGGATTAGGAAGGAGGCCATAGAGATCCGGTTAACGGACAAGAACTTCAATAGAGAGGGTGGTTACTCCCACAGTCACGTCTGGAAACCCATATAGCATAGAATCCGATTGGCTAATACCAAGGACCAATCGGAGGGAACCTGAGATCCTAGTACCGCTATATGAGACAAACAATTTCCGAGAAACGACATTCAGCCCTGAGGATGAAGTATGACTCGTACCCCGAAACGTCGGCAGCCATGAAGGAGATTACCCGATGGAGCACCCAAACAGCCTCCACTGTCAGCATACGCTGGGAAAGCATCAGATCTTTTTTCATTAAGTCTTGTTTTTACACAGCGACAATCAAGTCCAGCTGGAAAGCTTTGGGAATTGCAATGGTGAAACTTTCCATCTTTCCTTTTTTTTATGCAGTTTCTTTTTTTCTTTTGATACTTGAACACAAGTCAACTTAAAAAGTACAGAAACAAACTCATACCACAAATTACAGATTGAGTTGAACGCAACCATGCAAAATTTGCCCTACTTCTCATGATCACATGAGTCTTGAAACATGAACTGAGAAATTTCTCCAAAAGTAAGTTCCATCTCACTCATAAGCCACTCAATGCACAGCTCCACTAACCCGTTTCAAATCCAGCTTCTCCAACACAACCTCACACTTGAGCAGCGTCTCGAGGGGCATTCTCTTGCTCGGGTTCGACAAAATTTCCAGCAGCTTCTTCATTTTGCTCAGCTTTTCCACATCTGATGAATAAGAATCAAATGGAAAGGTAATGATACAAAAGAATGTCAGGCATAGCCATAAAATGAGGTGGTGTTACAATTCAATGCGCATCAATTGAAAAACCAATTCCCGAAAAGGAAAAGGCCCTGGCATTGACATAAACTAAATATATAATGTAAATGACAAATGAGATTTCTAATTGTTGGAACTGCAGTATAGCAATAAGATTTCTTACTCATGTAAGCAGAGTTATAAAATTTTTTTTAATAATAAAAGTAAAAATCATGGTCCTGGAAAATTCGGGATTCAAAACATATGATAAACAAAATGAAAATACATGAACAAAATTTTTGATAAACAGAAATTAATAATCAGTCACAGTCCAAACAAAGGCAGGAAGAATATTTTTTTATTATATAATGTTAATTATCTTTATTAGTTCATACAGTGAAACCTATCGCTTTTCAGGGGATGGAAGAAAAAACGATGAATGCGGGAAAACGACCAATGCAGGAATGTTTGGCTAGGTTGCCTATGTCCCAGTAAACGCAGGATTTTGGCGAGTAATTATGATATTCATTAAAGGATCAAACAAGATATTAGCTGATTACATGGACATTAGTACTTTAGAGAAACACTTAGGTCATATTGTTGATTCGACTAATCTCTCTTTCAAATATCCTAAAGGAACACACCACCTCCCTAAAACATGTTTGCACTCCACTCAGCATTTGCGCTGCTATTATGGGTTTCCGTCTGATGTAAAAATTCTTATCCATCAAACGCCATTTCAAGTACACATATTTACGAGAGCAATGTGCATGTTATGCCTAAAACAACCGCTTTCGCCGGTGCAGTGATTGGTTGTGAGATGGATCACAAAGGCGTAAAATGGTCTTTAATTTGAAATGTTCCTTTCTAATAAATATATTTTTAATATCATTAAGGCAATGTGTTAAGCGAGAACAATGTTGCATTAATCGTCAGCGCCACGCCCACATGATCCTCGGCTTCATCCTACTTCTTGTTTTCACCAGGTAGCTTGCTCTACCCATACCCCAACCGTCATGTGCTAGCCATGAGAAGAATTTTTAGCCATGAAATAGGAAACAGAAAAATATCTTTTTACAATGAGCTATCCTTTGTAGTTGGGGGTTAGACTGCAAAGGAATCTAATACTAAAACTCTATAGGGTATAATATAAACGGACTCACTATTGAGCAAGATCTATTGTAAATCCAATGCATCACATAGCATTCAAACTCAATAAACCAAGACGAACAGGATAACATCTAGAAATAAAAATGAATAATTTTTATTCTTCAATGAATATGATTATTTATATTCTGATATTTAATTTCTAGTTTAAATTACTCCTCTTTGCATGACAATCATTAATATCTCAACCATAATGGCATGAATCCTTTTGAAAATGTCAAGCTAGCTGCCTTTCAACTAAAATCTTCAGTTTAGCTTTCGCACAACTTTAACAAAAAGCATTTTGCAAAAAATATAAATAACGTATGGTGGCATTGATAAATTATAGAAGATGCACTTCATATTGCCATGGTCTGGAGCCATTAGTTACTACATGACCTTGAATTAAAAGCAAACAGTTTTCATTTCTAATGCGGAAGCTTAAGGATCCTGTAGGAGAAAAATGCTAATGCTTTAATTTAGAAGAGTATGATAAAATGCCTACATTGTAAAGTAAAAGTTTTGACCGTATCCGAGAAAAATTAGATTACAACTTTCAAAACATTAAAATTTAGCAATAATAGAAAATTTATTTACTTCAAATGTCTCATGCAAAGTAAAAATCATGGTCTCTACATACAGAGGATTTGAAATGTATGATATGTCTCAACAAAAAAAAAATGAGCTACAAGCAACAATTGAGTGAAGGGATATGATATTATTATAAGAGGCATGAGGTTTTTGTCACTTATGTAAAAAATGCACAAAACAGGTGAGTGGAGATAATTTCCAGGGAACGACATGGGAAAGAAAGTGGAAAACCAGGAAATCGTAGAGAAAATGCGATCAGGTGGTCCAGCATTGGCGCTGCCTCCACCGATTTGATATTTCAACTGACAGCATCTGCTTACCATCATTCCCCATTCGGGCAATCATTCGACGCAATGGCTCAATGTACTTGCTCAACTGGCGCACCTTCTCCCGGTACGCCTGGTCTTCGACTGGGTTGCAAGGGCTCGGCCCGCCACCAACCGGTTGCCCTGGCGTGTTCAAACAGCTGCTCGGTGATGGAGCCATCCCTGGTGACAAGAGGCAACACACTTATATGCTTGTTTAGCTCTTGCTAGAGTTTCACAAGAAGCCAATTGTTAATAATTGAATAACAATTATTGGCATACATGTGTTTCTTTAGAGCTGCAATGAAAACTGGCTACAGAAGGAAATACGACCATGAAGCATGTACGCTAAAAAGAGTTTAATTATTCCCATACGTACCAGCACTTCAGTGAATCCACAAAATGAAGTTTTCATGACAGTGCTGAATGATAAGAGACAGGGAAAAATGTGATTGAAACTTGAGCAACAAGATGACTTTTTGTCAACATCGATGACAGAATGGTTCATTTTACTTGTAAAAATAACAATAGCAAGCTAATTTACGGTAAGCTTCAGGTTATGTAAGTTTTAAGCTTAGTCCCGAGAACTGCTTATGTGCTGAGACAAATACCTACAGAGAACAACTTATAATTTACGAAGTTCAAGGGACCAAAATTACTTCAGCTTGTTACAGGGAGTTTGTGTTTGTGTGTTGAGGGGTTGCATGAATTTGTCCCATCGGTCTCCATGTGCTCATACTCAAAATGCCACCCCACTCACTTACTGTGGCCAGTATTTCACAAGTACGGAACAAAATACCTAAATACACAGGGATCACGTTTCTGTTGCAGTGATTAATACACACAGACAGACAAAACTATTAGCAACTATCTTTTATCAATTTAATCCTTTTGTTGCTATGAACATACCCGGTACGTACGCATGGCAGGCTGCTGCAAAAGTATGTTTTCTTCCTGCCTGCCATGAGCCAGGTTAGCGGAGAGTGAGCAGCAGCAAAAGGGTTAAGTATCATCAGAGTATTAACTAAGTAATGGAGATGAAGCTGATATGAATACGTGACGAGGATGACAACCAGGGATTCAACTGATAACCATGGGATAATATAGGGTGGACCCCCTCAAAAAATTACACAACCCCTTCTGTCAATCTCCCTTGCTGCCTCCTACTCCCCATACTATCACTGTCGCCAACGGTGACCCCTTTCTGTTTCAAAAGCACTTCATTTCGCGTACTCTGTAGTCCTAATTCAGCTAACAAGTAAATTGTAAGCCTGAAAATATTTACAAATATGTGAGCATTCTGCCACCCAAATCATCTAGAGAAACTCTGTTGAGAGACTTCCTGCAACTCCTGAGACTGTTTCTCATTTAGTTTCTGAGGGAAATATCACCGGTTCCAAAAGTCTCACCAATTATGAAATAGGGGGTTTACATCACTGTAGAAGAGGGAGTGAGTCCTCATCAAAGATGCCATGAGTCGTCATGAAAGATGAGGTGAGTCATTGTGAAAGGTGTGGTGAGTTTCCGAGACACAGGGAGTGTGTCACAACTGGCCCTTTTAGACATCATATCATGCACTGCACATGGTACTCTGACAACTGCCAGTGCGGCTTGGAGATTCTAGACAGTTAATATGACAAACAGTTCTGCACCATCCACCAGATAGAGATCGGTGTCTTGGAATCAGCAGAAGTTTTCCACCCTACAGTACGATGCTGTCCACAGTGCATTTTGATGTGTCTCAGGGCACCCATCAAGGCCCAAGGTGAAGTCACAATGGTGAGTCATCCAGGGTGGACAGGGAAAAGTCAGATCATCTGGAAGTGATCTTATGATATTTCTAGGGCTGTGCAAGCAGGAACTTTTTATGCAGAGGAAGACAGCGAGAATTTAAAAAATCTTAGATCTTGAGTATGAATTGACCTAAGACAAGGTATCATATTAATAGATGATGCCATTTTTCTGTGCATAAAATATAAATTGCTATAATAATGCCTGATATGGGCAATAAACAGATGAGATCAATGAAGGGAATCACCAAGGACAACCAAATCAAATGATTCCTTCAAACTGACTAACCAAGCAAACTACCTTTAGCTAAAAACTGATTAAAAAAGTGGCCAGGATGGACTCACCCACAGAACGCTGCTGTGTACCCACACTGCCTGGAGGACCTGTGAGCGGAGTCATTTGTGGGCTGGGAGAGGCGACCATGGCAGGAGATGGTGCCATCTGGTTCATCTGGTTGCTGAGGGAAAACAAACAAGACATCAGGCATTGAGCAAATAGCATTGAGCATCATCCATCTCATAATGTCACTTCAATACTTGCCATCTACAACAGTAACAAAACACTCTTTGAAAAATTAATAAGAATGCGTAACTGAAGATTTCCCCTATGTTTTAGTATGTGATTTGTCAGTAAGACTAGATGTTAATTGAAGTTAGCTAATGTAATAGAAGTCACATAAAATATGAGTTACTGTCCATCAAAAATAATAAAATATCTAAAATGGTATCAACTTATAACTTGCAGCTTGAGAATCACGAATAAGTTTTAGTTTTATTTCAAGGCGCAGTCAATTTTGTCTCCGTGTGAAGTTAATTTTTTCACACATGATTTTTCAGGAATTGACAGCAACAAAGCAAAGTTACCTTCAGAGTCCCAACTCGCTGCATTCTGTGCCACTTGCAAGGACCTCTGACTCTTATGGGTCCAAATGGACAATACTTGCACCACCTAACAGCATTGGTATACCGTGAAAGGGTTTCAGCGATTTTCCCAGTAGGAGGTACAGCACAAGGGTGGCAGACTCACCTGGGAATGCTCCCTCCCCCATGGGCAGACGCGGGTGACGGAGCAGAAGTTGGACCACCCCCACCACCCACCGGTCCCAATGACGCTGGACTGGGGCTGCGGCGCAGAAACTGCGTAGGCGTGGATGACCCAGGCCTCACGGCCCCCACAAATGGCGGAGGTGGTGGCTGCTGCGGCTGTGGCTGCTGAGCGCCCATGGGCCCCATTGGCCCCCCCATGGGAGGACCAGGCCCAAGGGCAGGGCCCATCGATTGGGGGCCCGCCATCCCACCTCCAGCCATTCCACCCCCAGCCATCCCCATGCCCATTTGCCCTCCTCCCATGCCACCCCCCATCACCAGGCCCTCCACCATCTGCACGAATGAGAACACAGTAAAACCTCTATGTAGTGAACCTCTTTACATCATAAACCTCCATACATCATACCACCCCTACGGTCCCGTCTGATTTACATGTAAATTTATAGGTATCCAACTATCCTAATCATTTTAAATGACTGTTGAATTAAGAGAGATCACGTCGTCTTCTCTCGAATCATGGTAAAAATCATGTGATAGCACTAGCTTTCTGTTATTATTTAATAATAAATATTTGTTCATTAATGCATGCAATTAAACACTCAAATATAATGGTTTAAAAGACAGTATTGAGTTTCATTTTCGAAGGATATGAAAAAATGGTGCCTATCACTGAAACCTCTCTATAGTGAACCTCCATACATCAAATTGCCCAAATTTCGGTCCCCTCCATTACGATGTCAAGAGGTTTAACTGTATCAAGGTGGCACTGTTCAAGGGCAAACTAGATGGCTCTTCAGTAGTCAGCCAAAACACCACCTCGACAAACCCATTGGTCAACCTCAGACTGAGCAATTAATCAACCTCTGACATCCAGCCCATACATTAGGCATTATACACGACGTGCCGTAAGTGTTCTCTTTAATATAAATGGCTTAATTGCTAAGTTACAGATGAAATATTTATCTCAACATCAAATTTATTCTAGCCTCTACACTTGAGGAACTTGGATGCTCGAATAACATAACTCACAATTTTTTTGTTTGTTTGTTGTTTTTTTTTAAAAGTAAAAGTTTAATTAAGTAGTGACATAAGGGTGTATGCCATGTGATATACAGTGGAACTTGGTTAGTACGTTCCTCCTTAGTACGTTTTCCTCCTTAGTACGTTTTCCTCCTTAGTACGGCGATTTCCCTCGGTCCCGGTACTATCCGAACAAAATACAGGTAAAAGAATTTGGTTAGTACGTTTGAAAAAATTGCGCTTTCCTGGTTAGTACGCTCAATTGCTTGCCGTGACGCAACCCGCAATTCGTTCTCTAGTGTCTTCTTAAGGGTCGCAAACGTCTGAATTCATGATTTAATTTATTATCATTAGTCATTAACATTCTTCCATTCATTCCACATCTCTTTCTTCTACCGTAATTTATCCAAATGCATTTCTGAATTCTTGTGACGTGATGAAAAATAAAATGCGGCCATTTTTCGGGAATGTCTGACTATGAAAAACTACAACCAATAAGAAGCCCCAATTTTCCCCACCCCGAGCTCCTCACCTTCTGTTGCCTTTGGAGCGCTTGGGAGTGCCCACTGCTGCGCACAAAGTTCGTGAGTGGGCAATTGTTGCTATTGCACGAGTTATCATGATGAAGAAATGAGTCAGACAATTTCCACATTATCTAAAGCAGTACTGTTCCATAAATTCGACGTCGTGCGTATTTACTTGACGACTGTTGCGGGAGCAGACGATCCTCAGGATCTCCACGCGAAGCTTAGCTTAAAAATAATTGATCTCGGAACGAAAGCAGACGACATTAGACTAATTTCGAAAGTAAATTTCAACTGTTTAATATAAAATTTTCTTGTAATTACGTCGTAATCTAATAATCTTGCGTGTCATCAGTCGATATATCGATCGATTTTACAATCGAAATGGTATCATTCCAGAAGCGAATGTCTACGGCTGTTGCCGTAACTTGAAAGTCAATATAATTTTGCCCAATTTTTATGATGTTTAAAAAACCAGTTGACTTACTCCGGGTTGTTGTTATATTCTCCGAGTACGCTGTGAGAAAGAAAAATGACTTGTCTTCGCTTGTCTGAGCTTCACTCGTCCTCGTTCTGTAAATATACATAGGATAAATCACGGGAGATAGACGCCGTAATCATGAAATCGTCTCCGGGATGTCCATGAAAAATTGCGATTTTTATTCACATGGTATTGTTTTTCATGGTAGCGCTCATTTTCTTGATTTTAAATGTGAAAAGAGTTCAGGAAGGCGATCCTATGAGAACTACCGATAGTAATTGTAATTATGACGACTTTTTCACTGATTGCAATAACCCCGACTGCTATTATTTACTTTCCTCGTTAGTACGTTTTCCTGGTTAGTACGTTCATTTTTCGTGGTCCCTTCAGAAACGTACTAACCAAGTTCCACTGTATTGGATTTTGCTCTGATGTTTCTTAACTGACCGACTGCTGGTCACTTCTTCAAGGGAATGGACACCATTTCCTTGAAGAAGTGACAAACAATCGATCACAAAATGTCAGGACAAAATCCGATATCCCAGCATGTACGCACCAGTGCATCACTCTTTATCAATCATGAGCTGCAAATTGTTTTATCAAGAGATAGTAACAGTTTCTACATGTTTCTGCATTTTAAATTTGTATTCTGAATAATGTTTTTTTATTAACACGTTGCGTACGGATGGCGAAAATTCTCGTCATTTTTTCCCGAACGTTCCGGACGGATGACGAAGATTCTCGTCTTTTAGGCGCATCAACCTAAACAATTTTAAAGCGTACAATACGTATTCGTTAGTACGTTTTCAGTTGTTGTTCGTTATTCAAAATGAATTGATTCATCATAACATTTGATTGGGTAAAGTTCTATTTTAAACATTAGCTTACCCCGGTACGCAACGTGTTAACATGTGTGAATTTTAGGTTGTTTTTATGAACTTTTTTTCTACATTTTATAGCCCTGGTAAAGGTTCGAAAATAAACCAAGATGTTAGAAAGGCTTCATTTAATTTTAATTATTGCCCTACACCATAAAAAATATTTAAATTTGTATTCTAATGAGGCCCACAACCTGAAAAATGTAACCTCTAATCTCGCTTATTTTTATAATTACCTAGTTACTGATGTAAGTGAGCAATGAAATGGAACATGGTCAAATTGGCAAACATGCAGTACAGTGTTGTTGCACAATGTTGACCCGCTAAACTGTGTTATGTGACAAAAGACAAAAAAAAATCAAAGATGCACAAGAACCTTTCTTTGCTGCAATTGCTGCTGCATTTGCTGCTGCTGTTGTTGCGCATGTTGCTGCTGCATTTGCTGCTGCATTTGTTGCTGCTGTTGTTGCGCATGTTGCTGCTGTATTTGCTGCTGCATGTGTTGCTGCTGCTGCTGTTGTTGCTGTTGCTGCTGGGACATATGCTGCTGTGGCTGCATCTGCATAGGGGCATTCTGTCCAACAAAAAATCAAAGACTCATTAACACAATTGTGAAGCACAATGAAAATATGATGCACTCATTAAAAGTCTTGCCCTGAAATTATAAAAGGACAAAAAAGAGCGACTAAATCAGCAATTACAGGAGATGGACTTACTCTGTGTTAACACAAGCAGAATTTGTTCTGTATGGGGCAGCAGAATTTCATCAACGTCCAGCTTTAAGGGCCAGTTTCACCAACGACAATCATTGCTTGATTTTTGGATCAAATCACAATGATCAAGTTTCATGATTGACAATCTGCGCTAATCAGGAGGGATAAACATTTCTTGATCAAGTTGATCATCATGGATTTTCTTTGATCAAATCATGATCAACCAAGACGGCTGAGATATTGTCATCATCTGACGAGGATTTGGAAGTAAACGTGTATGACACATATAAAGAAAAGCATTTTGAAATGAAATTTAGATGTTCCTAGCCTGCCGTTCATTTCGTTCAAGAGTGCATTCATAACAAGTTAGACAGCAGATATGGAAGGGATCATCCAATATCTTCCTTGATATAACTTTTAATTGCACTGAGATTCTATGTAATGAGAAGCTTTCTGGTAAATAGAGTAGCTTGAGCACACAGTATTTGAATTTAGTGGGTTTTCAACTTGAGAGTAACGAACATCGTAACTCAATGATTATCATCATGCTATCGATTTCATAGAAGGATTCTCTTTTAAAGAACAAAATATGAAAATAGAGCAATCTCTTTCTTCATCTGGACTAAGATCTACTTATATTAGCATTATAAAACACAAATGAATAAAATTAAAAGAAAAAATTGCTTGCTGGACTTTTTTGATTACTAATAACTTTGTAACGCTAGTCTGAGTTCATTTGAGTTAGGCCTGAAAATATTTACACCTAAAAGTACAGCTCATCATATAGCTAGTTGCTGGACTGCTAATCAAATGAAGAATACAGATAATGACAGATTATTTCAACTACTCTGATAGACTTTTTACTCCACAAATAATAAATTACCTAATGCATGGTTCCCATTCTAACGAAATTATAAAAGTCACGGTTTTTTCCAGGTTTTCACGGACAGTAGATAAGGCAATTTAGACAGAAATATTGATCCCTTAACTATCATCAGCCGCACATAAACTTAAAAATGTAAAAAATGCAACAGAATGAATGAATGCAAATGCAGCAAAAGAAGTGCTCTCTCTCATGACGTCACCTATCGATTGCAAAATTCAGGTCCGCCTAAAGATGGTGAGTGGGGAAATGGAGGGAGCAGGGTGGCAGGGAAGTGAAGAAGTACCTGATTTTTCGCCAGGCTTAATGGATACTTTACCGGTTACAGGTCTTCTAATCCCAGGCTAAAGGCCAATGTGTCGTCATGGCACACGGACCACAAACTGCTCTTCGAATACACGAGTGCAGATAAATGCATGGACAGTGTCTGCACGTGACATGGCCTTCAAACATGATCGAAATATTGATTTTTCTGTTGATTGGTGAATCGTAGTTTTACGATCAAGTTTGAGAGATTTCTAAGATTTTATGATGAAATTCAAGGATAATTCCAGTTTTTTTTTCAAGGTAGTCAAAATTCACGGCTTATTCACCGTTTTAAGGTTTTCATGGTTGAGTAGGAGATCTGCCGATGTGTGGGATCCTTAGGAACTGCTCTGAGGAGCAACTGTCCTGACATGACTGATTGATATTCTTACCATCCTTTTATATATTTAAACACTAATTAATACCTTATGTATAACATTCTTCATATCTCTATTTCCCAATAATTCAATAGTAATAGCAGTGGTTACTAAATGACATACTTGATATTTATGCTGAAAATAAATTTTTATAATTTATAAATAAATTGCTGAAATATATCTTACACATATGACATCTCACCGAATGAGCTTAAATGAAAATTTATTTTCACATTCAGGTTAATTTAACTGATAGTATTTAGCTGACAGTCATTTAATCTGCCTCAAGTGGCAATATAAATTTAAAGACTTAGGCTTAGGTATGAGGAGGCTATGGAGCACTCACATAAAGATCCAATCATATAATATTAAGGTTTAAATGTTTTTGCAGGTAGTCATTAATGAACTACCTGAAGTGAGTAAATTAAGCATCGGCAGGATAATAAACGAGGTGTCACCATGTATAGCAATGCTGTCCCTTGTCCCAATTCATACCATTTCCTAGTGGAAGAGAGGAATTGGTGAGGATGAAAGAAGAACTATTGGGATTTGGATTGCACTCGCATTCCAATAACTTCACCTGGAGGAGCAAATGTGGAGCAATTTACAAACAGGAAGTCCTATTTTTCTGTCAACGTCCAGGCAGTTTGCTCCCAAACGTTTTAATAGACAAATTTGGCGGTAACGTGGCCTGGGTCTGTTAACAACACCCAAATTTTTAATAATTCTCATTTGAGGGCTAAATTAAAAAGTGCAGAGATACCAGATGTTTATTCATTAGGTGATGGCGATTATCCCTGCAGGCCATACCTCCTAGCTCCCTTGTTACACCCTGTGAACAGAGGAACTACAACCTTGCGCACATGCGAAACCATACCCCAATTGAACATTGTTTTAGGGTATTGAATCCGAGGTTTCCTAGAGAATGAAAGTAAATACATCTATGCTCATCATTGTGGCCCCTGGGGTTTTAAACAACATTTCAATCTTGTTCAAAGAGGAGGAGCCCATTTAAGGTGCCAACGTGAATCGTCATCCTTTTGATGCTGTCAATCAACCCATGGCAGAGAGAAATGATCGAGCTGCATGAGCTGCTTCAACAAGCCTTACTAAATGGCATATTTTCATGAGTTTTCTTAAAAATAAATTATTTGTAAATGATAACCATAGGATGGTTCCTCTTGGTAAATGGTTTTCTTATATTTTTATATTTTACCTTAGTAAAAAAAAATAAACAGCAAATTAATCTAAAGATGGTAACTATTAAATAAAATTTTAAACCTGCACCATTCATTATAGAAATCGTTTGTACCTCATTTGACGGATAGTATTATGTACTTGGGATCCAGATTTTATGGCATGATTTTGAATAAATAAACCTAAGATTTGAGAAATAACGTTTATTTATTTTCCTTCAGTTTGGCCAGGGTAGCATTTTTGATCTCAATGTCTATTTTTTGATTTTCTAAAGCTAGTGCACTATTTTTCAGTTCATTTTGTAGGATTTCCATTTTTATTCTATGCTGTTCTTCTATTATTTCAAGTTGTCTACTGATAAAAGCAGTTTTTTTATTCGCCAAGCTTGCTGCTTCTTCTATTGTCTTTCTTTTGCGGGATGGTTGTTTGGGTGATGAAGTTGTGGAAGGACCAGCTCTATTGCTTTCAACTGGCTGCTGATTACAATCTTGAGTTGCGTTATTGGGTGTGAACGGAATCTCCGTTGTTGTTCCATCATTTTCACCGGAGAGTTCCTTCAGAATCTTAAAAATAAGAAAATAAAGGTTTTAATGAAATTTTCCTCAGTAAATTATATTAGAAATTATATGCTACAGAATGTATTTATTTTGAAAATTAATAATTCTGGAGGCCATTAATTTTTTGAAACTTACTTCAAAAATATCTCCCTCAGCCCTCACATCTGTAATGAAAGACGAACATTAATATCAAGCACACTCTTAATCTATGTCAATTTTTATGTCAGGGAAACTTATTCATCACTGACCATTCATGATGTATGCCTATTCGCAAATGACTCCGTAAAGTTAACGTGGGCGTATATCTATGCAATCCCTTTGAGCTCACATGGTATTATCATCACCAAAACTATTGCCAAAATAAATATATTCTACCCACCTTTATCACCGCTGAAACTTGCATCAGTGTCTGCAGGGTTCTGCAGTGAATCCAACTCCACTTTGACCATTCCTCCTATTCCCTCCTCCTGGCTATTTCGTCCTGGTTGATAACTTTCTCCCCCTGTCTCGTATCTTTCCATCTGAAATTTAAAGTATTTCACTATACAGTCTCTCTTAAAGATAACTTCATCACTGCAACTAAATACAATGATCTTTAAGTGACGCATGCGTAGCTCCTCACCTTCTCATCGCCCGCTATCTTCTTTGCCCGATGTTTCATATTGTCATAGCAGTTTTTTAAGTGCATCAACGTCCTGACAGCATTAGTGTCCCTCGAATTGAAGGCAACACTTACAATTTCCCATGCTTTCTTCTTATTATGGTATGCAGTAGCATCTGATCTTTTGTTTTCTGTAGTATTTAAATAAGTTTCTACTAGATCTGAGAGCAGATATTTCTCAGCTCAGAGAAATTATTGGCTCGAGTTGCAGACAATTCGATTTTTAAACTTGAATGTAGTGGTCGTCACGTAATTCAACAAATGCTGTTGTCATGCACTGAAGACAGCCAATAGGAAAACTACTAACAAATATATGAGAATAATAATGCTACCGATTGCTGACCAAGTAATTTTGATTATTGATCGAGGATCAAATGCTGGTGAAATTGATACAAGATTTCATCTCGAATCAGGGAATTGATGCCGATCAACGGATCGTCAATCAAAGATAGGTTCTTGAAACTGGCCCTAATGCATTTTCTAAGTAATTACTGACTGAAATTCAACAGTCGCAATTTTAATACAATTCTTCCTCCATCCCTTTCCATTCATGGCTTTCTGGCTCCATGTTTTCCTCATCCATTAGGCCCGTCCCTTTACATCCACCTTACAATACACCCTTTACATACACCTTATGGGTCACGGTACACTTCAATTCACAGATTATTAAAACTGGATTTAACTTGCCTTCATAGCTCTCAACACCAATTAAAAATCAATATGGAATCATACACAGCCCCTCAGAGCTCTGCATTTGCTGTGTGTTTTGTAGGGGATTTTGTAAAAGGTATATGTGACGATGTTGATGAAAATATGAACAATCAATGACACAAGCTTTCTTTTCAGGCCATCTCTACTGCTACTAAAATTGAAGTTGTTGAAATCATAATGATAGCAAATATCATTATCATGATATCATATTCATCTTGATAGCAAACAACTTTAGTTTTCACCTATGAATATATCCAATTTGCTTTAAGAGAGCGAGCTGCCAAGAAGAAAGTTACAAAAAATCTTTCCCCATTACGAATGAAAATTTATTTTCATTTAAATTAATAATAAATCTGTGAGCAAGTAACTTTTTCCCTCTCCTTGAATTGTATTCTATTTTGCACAGGTTATCCTTCCACACAGATTTTAAATTTGTTGAGAATACTCCAAAAAATTAATTTATTCATGTCTGAAATATTTTCAACCTACATTTACTGATTTTTTGATTTACTATGCTGAGATTTTACAAAATAAAAGATGTATAATACGATGAGGTGCCCTCCATGTTCAATGCCAATGAAGTGGAGTAAACCGGAAAAAGAGTTGCTTAACCCATATATGCCAGTGGGTCGTTTTCGACCCACGGGATATAAAAAATCCTAGTCCCTCTAATTTGAAGTATTTGTCTACATTGTTGTTATTTTCGTCTTACAGGGAAGCAAGTCATTCATTCCTGAAGTAATATTTCCAAGGATACATTTTCAAATCATTGTAATGTGGGCATAAAAAATTACTTCTCTTTACCGCGATTTTCGAATAACTTTGACGCACAATGTAACCAAAATTTTCAAGCTCAATCGAAATGACACGACATACTACAATACTTTGTACACTCAATTTCATTATTCCGCATTCAATTACCAAATTTCATGTCTCCTGTGTCTGCCACGGGTCATGATATTGGCGTGGGTCGTTTTCGACCCACTGGGCAGATAAGGCTAGTTTGTTGGGCAACACCAGACGTACTAGGTTGACCAGAATTCGAGCGTTCTCTTTGCTGAACTGCGATAAGATTCTTTTGGGGTGCATTAGTCCAAATAAATTTTGGCATGGCAAGGTTAGTATATAACTCCTAGAGGACATATTTTTATTTTATAAACATATTTTTTTCGTGAGCTCATTGACTAATTTATATCTCTAATTTAGTCGCAAACAGCTGACTACAACAGAAATACTTCACGAGCTAGAAGAGTTGGATGAAAAAGGTGTAAAAGATGAAGTATATATTTACATAACTCCTCCAGAAGATGGAAACGAAACATGTGAGGATTCCGGGGACGAAGAATGTAACGATCCTGATCGTCTTTGTGGCCGGCAGCTGCAAGCGGAAGGTGACTTCAACATTGACATTGAAGATGACCCTGGTGAAGTTGATGAGGAAATCAAATTCGTTGAAGAATCATCCCATTCTAAAAGGAGAAGGAAGTCAACCAAAACCCAAAACATAACACGGAGATGGGTCAGTTGTGATCTTACTACCCCTGTTTGTGATTCTTGGAGTACATGATTTATATCTCCACTGACTTTATCCTCGTCCAGTCACCCATTAGAGTTTTTCGAACTTTTTATTAATGACAACATCATTACGAAACTTGTTGAGTTTACAAACCAATATGCAGCAGCGAGGAATAGGTGTGTGCAGGTTTCCAAGGAAGATATGTATGCATTTTTAGGCATATTGTTTTTGTCCGGATATAACTGGCTCCCAAGAAGAAGAATGTACTGGGAAGAAAAGGAAGATGTCTACAATTCACTGGTGTCTAGAAGTATGAGAAGACACAAGTTTGAGGAAATATTTACGAGCATCCATTGTGCAGATAATAGTGCATTAGACATATCCGATCGTCTCGCAAAATGGCGTCCAGTCATTTGTGAACTCAACAAAAACTTTTGTAGATTTGCACCTTTAGAAGAATCAATTTCTATCGATGAGGCCATGATTCCATACTATGGAAGGCACGGATGCAAACAGTTTATTCGGGGAAAGCCAGTGAGATTCGGTTACAAGGCCTGGGTAGCTGCACTCCACCCAGGGTACTGCATCCAATTTGATATCTACCAAGGGAAAGTAAAGGAAAAAAGGGTTTTCACTTCATCAAGAGGGCTCGGTGAATCTGTGGTGATGGGGTTTGCTGAAAACCTAAAAAAAATATCCACTGCTGAATTTCTCCCTGTATTTTGATATTTTTTTCACTTCTGCGAATCTAATACACGAAATAACAAAATTTGGCTACGGTGGAACGGGAACTGCTAGAGTGAACCGAATTGATAACTGCCCCTTGCAGGATGTTAAAGTGTTTAAAATAAATGAGAGAGGTAGATATGACTGTCGTGTATCCCGGGAGGACAATATCAGTGCAGTTAGGTGGATGGACAATAACGTTGTCACAATGCTATCTAATCAGTTTGGCGTCGAACCTCAGCAGAAGGCATCGAGATATTCAGCATCCGTAAAAGGAAGAATTGAAATTCCACAACCCCACGTTATTGCCATGTACAATCGAAACATGGGTGGTGTAGACCAAATGGACAATAATATCTCTAATTACCGTATTGGCATTCGAGGGAAAAAGTGGTACACGCCCATATTTCTATGGATGATGGATGTATGCATGAGTAATGCATGGTGTCTCATCAGGACTTATGGTATGAAACTGGACAGTTTAGCTTTCAGAAGAGAAATTGTAATATCATTATTGAAGAAATATGGTACTCCACCACAACGAGCAGGACCAACAAGCAAGTTTGCACCTTTAGAGATAATCCGAACGAGTGGACTGCACCATATCATTCTCACAGATCAGCCAAGAAGAAGATGCGTTTTATGTCGTAGTAAAACAGTAAAATCATGCCATAAATGTTGCATTCCTTTGCACGATAAGTGCTTTGAGGAGTACCATAAAAATATCTCTTACTGTTAAAACTTAGAAGGAAATAAACAATTATTTTATATGAATAGTATCTTAAAATATATTTTTTTTATTTTAACAATTTTCCCAAAATAATGTAAGTTAATTAAAATTTCAATTAAAAAACAAAAGACAACAAATTGGAAATAATAAAGCAGTTGCACCTCAATAACTCTGAAGAGCCTATTGGAAAACGCTCCAATAGTCAATATCCTGAATGTGCTCACCAATGCCCAGTGGGTCGAAAACGACCCATGTCATAACTTTTAAACAAATGCTTCAACATTTTTTTCAACATTTTTTCTGTTGTCCAGAGGAATAATAATTTCGAAAAAAGTATATAAAGTTAAATTTTCATGAAAAAAATTAGTGGGCATAAATGGGTTAAGTGAGGAAGCACTGGAGCATCGAAGCAGCAATAGTGAAAAAAGTGAAACATTGGGTAGAGAGTGAAGCATCCATGTGGAGAGAAAATGGAACACAGAGAGAGTGAAAGTCGTATGCAACGACGAAAATTCAATGCAGCCCAATACAATTTTCAAAGCAAATCATGAAGGGAACGAAAAATTAGACTTTTGTTGAAGATACACAGCAAAAATATGATGGAAAAATCAGCATACAAGAGCCTTGATCCAGGTTCTCATGCTCAGGAGTTGCCCACTGTGACAACTGGACTGCGGTAGATGATAATGTGCCAATATTCTGAAGAGATTTTGTTAGAAATGTAATAACTGCAGCACTTCCAGTGAATTTTGGAGGCCATTTTTGGAACTTATCTCCATACTTAAATTTTATTTCAGAATATTACTTGAGATACATGTTCCGAGTATGGGAAAAGTGTAAGAGCGTTGCATTGCCATACAGTTCTGAGCAATCCTATAAATTTCAGCAATCTAGCTAAACAGGAAGTGTTCAATATTTGAGTTGCAACATTTTGCTCAGGAGGACAAACAAGAAAAAGAATTGAAACGTGGTACAAATGAATACAGGGAGGAATGATAGGAATAATGGATTCATAGCACATCGTCGGTCCCTTCAACTTCATTATAAGTGGGGGACACTGATTGATGAAAATACTAAATTTAAAATAAATACAGTAGACTCTCACTATTAAGATGTTCGCAGGACTGAAAAACCGGAGGTTTGTAATAACGAAGTTCGTATGAATGTTTCTTTTCGGAATCATCGGGAAAAAACTGTATTTAATAAACAGAAATTTAAATTATGGGGAAAAATATATCAACAGTAAAATTCGCTTCAGTTTCTCAACAGAAGAATGCGGCAAAACGCAATCGAGGGTTGATATTTTCCCGAAAACAGTAAGACCCATATATGAACTAGATGCATTCCTAAACCTTGTTCTTAAGTTGATAAACCTACAATACGGCCGCCGAGAGTTGTCCAATGGCACGCAGAATGGTCTAGGTTGGGGTAGGGGGCAAGGTTGCCAGGTAAGAAAGGGAAACGCCTACAAAGGGTTCTGCGAAGAAAGGAGCCAGAAGGGACACATAGCGTGAAGGACCCAGAGGAAGAATCACTTGTTTTGGCGATTCGAAGAAAGGGTTTGTTTAGGTGGATCAGGCTTATTTTGGTGCCCCTTATGCATATGACAACATTGTGAGATGAGGCGAGGGTGCGTTTGGGGGACAGCGATTGGCTGTAAACTGTGTTGGCGTGGGGTTATCCACCCCTCCTATTGTGCCGTTATCGGGTAACTCTCGCCAGCCGGACTGTATGAAAGGCATTGAGAAGTACAGTTATCCTACAAAATGCAACACTGCATCACAATCGCGCCCTAACTCACGATATTAAGAACTGATTTAGCTGGGCGTGCGACGCTGCTGGAGCCGAAAAAAATCGCTCCTTGCGGCAAGAAAGAACGGGCGAAACGCTGAACAGTTTCTAAATTCACACCGGATTCAATGATACTTTGTCCAGATCGTTCCCACGGTAAGAGTTCCTCTACGCCCAGCCAAACCGCGTAGCATCGGCCAAATCGATAGGCGCCAAATTTGAAATTTGAAATTTTGAATGCTCGTATCCCTGAAAATTTGTGAATCGAATATGCGTAGGAAGAGGACTAACTGTGTCTCATTTACGAGCAGTTATGAGTGGGTCACCATGACTCCATAGGAATAAAGCTTATTGTATGATGCTGCATGTACACTGAATAAAAACCATAATTGACGCTCTTGGGCACAGTACACGAGAAGAACTTAAACACGGCTTGATTATTAAAACTTAGCGTAGTGAATATCCATCTAAATGCCTTTGCTTATGCGTGGAACTTGGTAATAAAATTCATTTTATAGCCACCGGGACCGGGACTGAGATTCGTAATTTTGTAATAACGAAAATTTCGTAATAACGTTTCTTTTACTATAGCTTGGATAGCTTTTCATCGGGACCAATGATTTGCTTTGTAATAACGAGAACTTCGTAATAACGTGGTTTGTATTAACGAGAGTCTACTGTAATACCTGTACTCTAATTGGTACAACGTTGCAACGTTCAACATTTTAATTATTCCATAGGGTGAATTATTGTAACTAAATATTTAATAATTGATACGTTAATTTTGTTATTCACAGCTCTCCATAAATAGATATAGAAGAGGCAAAGCTGTGGAGAATATGGAAAAAATTATCAAAACAGCAATGAATCAAAAATTCAAATACAGTAATTAAGCTACCAGCTTCTAGCATTTGTACCATTCAGTTAAATACTAATAAACTCTTCAAATATTGGATTAGATCCACTTTTGGTACATATCCAAGTACACAACAATAGGCAGGTGCTATCCCTCCCAGACTCACCTGAGGGGGTCCCGTCATGCCCATCCCAGGACCCATCTTGGCTTGGTGTGGAGCCATGGCGCCAAGCCCTGGCTGCTGCTGCTGCTGCTGCCCGCGCACCTGGTGTCCCATCGACTGCAGCACTGCAAAAGAGCAAGCAATGAGCATCTCCTTTGCCCACTGTCATCTCGACTCACTCAATTATACTCACATCCTGTGGCAGTCATCTGCCCCAGTTGCTGCATCTGGCCACCTGGAGGCATGCCCATCTGCATGGCGCCACTCGGGGGCTGTGGCCCCATGCCTCCTCCGCCCAGCTGAGCCCCAAGCATCTGAGTTGGATTCGAAGATCCTGAAAAGGTGGGTGAACAAATACACTGTACATCCTAGCATTGTATGTGTGTACAGCATACATATTGGATAGGCAAGGTGAAATATATAAGACAAAACGTAAGCTAAAAAATGTAATCTCACAATTCCATGACTGACTTACGGATTGCGACCATATTCACAAACTACAAAGCGATGGCTAAGGAAAGAATCCTCAGTAATTGGAGTAACTTCAACAACATCCCTTTTAGAGAAAGGAGGAAGAAATTCTGTCACAGGCTGTAGATGCAAGATAAGACCCTCTTGGGCTGACTTTCCTGGGGCTCCCAAGTATTCAAATGCTGCTAGCATCAAACCAACACGTTCAAATTATTTTCATGTATAGCTCTAATTTTCAGTGATCAAAGATCATCCAACTCCTGAATTTTGCCCCAGGGACAAAGGCCTCTCTCATAATTCATGTGAGTTTGTGCCTACTTTCATTTAACACAATGCATTACCGTCAATTACTGTGCAATGGCTTGAGAATAGTAAATAAAGATAAGCAAGTTTCATACAGAAAATAATGGAGACTGCAATGGCATTAAAAGAGACAGCAAAGCATAAATGGAAGAGTGGCAAATGCTGGATTTAACAGGTTTCTAGTGGTTAGAGTTGAAGCTAAAACACCTAACAAAATGATAACATAATTCAGGTAGAGTGCTAGGAGGAGTATACTGGTATGCATTAGCAAATGTAATCAATGTTCCCACTGCGAAAACAAAAGAAATACAACATAGGCATCCTTCACTCTTCTTTGACTGTGATTCAAGATCAATAAGCAAGTCATGGATGAAAAACTTACCAAAGTGAAAAGCACAAAAATAGGCAAGAAGATGTATGTAATACAGTGGAACCTCGTTAAAGCGAGTACGGGCTATAGCCCTTTTGGTGTTGGCTCTCGCCATAGCGAAGGTTTCACTGCCGGAAAAACTTACACCAAGACTCCTTAATCTCTGTAATTGGTAGCGATCTGTTAGAAATGAAGTTAATGGAGTGCTCAGGCTCAAATTTATGTGGTAAACTGTCGTTCAATAAATAAGTAGTTAATTTTGGTGAAAATATTGTGGCATTAGCATTCGCGAATGCTTGATCTTCTTTTGTTCCTCGGGCGGCAGAAAGCTGACGTAGGGTACCCGCGCGTCCATGAGTTGCATGAATAGAAAGCATTTGATGGAACACACCATGGCCAAAACGACACCAAACACGTCTAAGCGAGAAAATAAAAATAAAGGAGTAATATGAGGTATATTGCCTATTATTTGCACCACCTCCGGTAAAGCAACAATTCGCTATAGCGAGTGTTTATTGGTGCACCGTGGGGTGTCGTTTTATCGAGGTTGCACTGTACTTAGCTCAGTTAGGTATGTGAATGCCAAACTTGTCCATGTTAATAATGTGATTCCGTACATTACTCCATAGAGTCACTTTACACAACTATTATTTAATATATGTTGGTTTATCATGCTTTTCATACCATATTAAATATTACCACATTCACCCAAATTATTACCTATTACCGTATTTCCCCGAATATAGTCCCCCCGCTAATTTTGAGGCTTCAGTTTTGAGAAAAGTTAAAAAAACGCATTTGAATATAGTCACACACCTCTATCACGCTGCCTTCTAGGGGCTCAAGTATTTACACATTCCCAGTGAGAGTGCAAATACCATAAGGAATTTCACAAATTAAGTCAGGCCACAGCAGTCTATCAATGAGTGCCGCCTCCTTCATAAGAAGGCTGCGCTAGTACTGCACATGTAATGCACACACTCACAATGTGAATGGCAATAGCCACAAGTCAAAGGGTTAATGAAGAAGGGGCAGGAAAGAAAAAAAAACATGCATGCATATTTCAGTCTCAACATGATCCTCTTCAGAGTATTGAAAAAGATTTCCACTCCAATGTTAAAGTTGAAGCCATAGAAAGGCACACATCGGAGTGGCTACGTAGGCAGTGGAGGGGGTGAAAGGGCCAGACTAACAGATAGTTAAGAGGCCAGTCTGTGGGCTAGAAGTTGAAAATACTCAAGTTAGGTATTCAAATTCAGAAGACCGGACATGAGGGATAGGGCCAATGTCATAGTTATCAAGGCACTTTTCGTTCTTTTATACAAAGACATTGAATGCAACACAGAAAATGTTCATCCTACTCCATATTTTGCCATGCAATGTTGTGTCCAGTATTGCATACATGTTGGGTTAAAAATTGTTAAGCAGGATTTTTCTGGTATTTCATTCCTGTAATGTGAATAGTGTTCCTTAAATATCATTAGAATTTGCATCATGCTAGGAACTAAATTCTGATAGCATCCATCCACAGGATAGGATTTCTTTAGGATAATGAAACTTTCATGAAAGCGACGATCCTTATTGTCGAGAAAAAATGTGGATCATGGGGCTCAGAGACAAGAAGCGCCTACGATAGTGTCCATTCTGTCACCTAACCTGGTTTTTCTTCACTGTCCCTGTCTTCCCCATTGTTCACAGCCTACAGTTAATACATATTTTCATTGCTAAATCTAAGGTAAATATGGGTTATGTATAAATAAATTTAAGTTCAAGTGTATTCAGGATATAAGCAAATTGTTAAATAAATCTTTAGGATTTGCTCATATTTCAGAACTTTCTCCAAACTTTGGTACTCAGGAATTTTACCTATTACCAAGAGTAAGATATTGTGTCCTCCTAAACATATGTTTTCCAAGTTAACCAGCTGAAATTTCACAATCTGGATCAAGAGGGAAATTATGGGTGATGACGATAACAAATCACAGCATTGACAGGGCAACGAAGGCATACTGTAAAAAAATTCAAAAAGTAACGTAAAGCCAGAAGGAAGGCAGAAAATAATTTGCTCCTGCCATTGACGACAAGCTATAAATAGCAAGAGAAAATTTGCCAAGTTTGGTAGAGATAGTGTCTGTTCAAGAGGTAGGTATCGGGACTGGTTCGTTGTAGCCTCAACAATGCAGTGGATGGAGGGTCCGACTTGTCGGCTCGGTAGAGGGGTCCCTCACCACTCCGGTACACTTTAGTTCAGTCGCCTCCGGGCATGTGTTAAGACAGCTTGTTGATTGTTATGACCTGTGATTGTTAGTGGTATCGTAGCTTCCCAGCAGGGACCCCACTGTCGAGCAATGCTACGCTATGAAGTTTTGCATTAAACTCGGGAAATCTGCGTCGGAGACCCTGACCGCATTAAACAGGCTTATGGGGATGATGCCTTAAGCAGCACAAGAGTTTGTGAGAGGACCAAATTTTTTTAAGGAAGGCCGGGAGCTCGTTGATAACCAGCACTGCGTCGGATGCCCGACGACTGCTTGAACTGATGCTCAGGTGGACAAAGTGAAAAACGTTTTGGACTCTGACAGGCGTTTAACGATCGCCCTCATCAGTGAGGAGACCGGCCTTTCAGTCGTAACCGTCCACACCATTGTAACAGAGGATCTTGCAATGAGGTAAATGGTGTGAAGCTGGCGCAACGCACTTGTAATCAGCCATTGCCAAGAATAGGAAACTTCACCCTGACAATGCGCCGTGCCACAGTGCAATTGTTACGTGGCAGCTGCAAGCAAAATTCGGCATGGTGACATTGCCTCATCCCCCCTACAGCCCCAACATGGCTCCACCTGACTTTTCTTGCTTCCGCAAATAAAAAGGGAGCTCATAGATATCGGTTCGACTCCATCTAGGTGGTTCAAACGGTGACAACAAAGGCTCTGAACAGTATTCCGGAAACCAACTTCCAGCGGCCTTTTGACGAGTGGCAGATGTGTCGAACTAAGTATATCGATGCAATAGCACAACTGAAATGAAAACCCACTTTATGTGAGAAAGCAAGGATTACATAGCACATCATAACCCTTATAGGTAGACAAAAAGGAGGAAGCGTAACTCAAGAAATGTCTCCGACGAAAAGCTCTATCAGGAGTTAAGGAATCAAGTCATCAGAAATCCAATAGAGCTATAAAGAAATGGATGACAAGCCACTGAAAAAAATATCAACAACACCGTAAAGGAAGGGAAAATTGCATAAACAGCATACGAAATAATAAAAAGGTAATTATGAGAGAGGAAGCATTGGTAGAAAAATAATTGAGATAGGGATGGGGAACTGCTATGTAGGATAAAGATGTTAGTAAAAGATGGAAAAAGTACATTGAACACCTATACCAAGGTCTGATACCCCTAAAAAGAAGCATTTATATATGATCAGAACTCAGTAGAGGATTAAAACCATGGCCAAGAGATTTAAGAACAAACCAAAACTTCCCACATTGCCTATGTAATGTAAAATGTAATTTTCTCACCCAAACAGAAACAGCTGGTACCTCCACCATACAGCAGCAAATTCGTAATAAGTGTAAACCTAATAAGTACATGCTCTCTCACAGACACACTCAAGAAATACAGTAAAATGCACACAATAATCAGGGGAAGAGGTGTTTTTAGAGGTGATCAACAGTTAAGAGGGGATGGGGGTGGCTTACCCTGTCGGGCAAGGGTTTGCAAGGCATTGATGGGGTCTGGGGGCATACCCTGGCCACCGGCCCCTGGTCCTCCTCCTGCCATCCCAGCTGTCGCCTTCTTCGTGTCTGCCATGAGAAGAGAAAGAATGCATTACTCAAAATGACATTTCCAAAGTTTTCATGAAAAAAAACTGATAAAAAACCGCTTCTTACATTACTGAAGGATTCATTAGGTAAGACTCAGGTGAACAGTCATTTGTGGAATGAAGCACGCTTGAACGTGCTTGGTAGCGCATTATCATACCCACAGGTGGAGGCATTTCAGATACTGTAGCTGGCAGGGTCATAAGAATTTTTGGCTTATATCTCAAAGTAAGTCTATGAACAGATTTCCATTTCAATGAAACAAAAGCCTGTACACAGAATGCTGGCTCCATAACAGACTGAATGACAGGGGTATCAATAGTATGATAAAAATTCATACAATACAATCAAATACATAACTTAGCATCTATGTTCGTACATACTTCCTCGGTTTATGACAGCAAAATAACATTAAAATAACCACCACTAAGTTTCAAATCAACAAACATATACTGAAGTGCACAGTGCTATGCATTAATCTTATTAAAACTGTACATGAACTAAGACGCACATCATGTTAATCTTTATTGAATTTGCAATTCCAGCCTCTTTAAATATGCTATGGGCAGTAGAATCAATATGATAAAAGATCACGTTGGGGTCACTCCATGGTCCTTAATGCAATAACTATTAACTGTCTCAAATGAACAAAATAATATCTTTTTGAGGATCGAGTATGAAGTTAATAAATAGTCCTTCATTACCAAAAATTCATTCCATATTGTACTTTCTAATAGCTGCTTTCTCGGAGTATTTATTTGTGAAAGAGTTACTGCGTCCCTAATTGTCCTTTGCACCCAGCATAACTTCCTTGGCAAAAGTCGCGATAGCAATTTTCCATTGTTTGTGAATTATTTGCATAGAACAAATGCCTACACAGCGTACCTATAATTTACTCAAGAGTATCTTACATACATATACACTGGCTTTCACTAACACTGACTGAACCTGTGTACCTATAGTAAAAATTCAATAATCAAATGAGGTTGGCAAAGTGGTCAAATGAAGTAAACTAATAATTCATACTACATTCCCTGAAATAGCTAGTTGTGATATTTCTAATTGTTTACAATGACTTTTAAAAATAACAGCCTCCATGGAGTCACAGCATATTGTGAACTTAGAAAAACTGTGCTAACTGTGAAATAAATGAGTGGATCCTTAGCAGTTAGTGAGGCAAATTATTCAGTCTGGAAGGGTGAACATAGCATCTACTACTTAAAGAAGACTGAGAAAGAAACACACAATAGTAAAGCTTCAGCATATATCTCAAAAGGGTTAAATAATTTTTAATTCGTAGTTTTCTATTAGTTAATGCATGTTTAATTTAAAAACCATCGGGGCTTTTTTTTAGGATATATAGTAGATGCAGAAGATAATGAGTATCACTCCACCTTTTGCCAATTCCATACTGAACTATTTTATTACTTTTGTGGAATTTGCTGAGTTTCTTAACATTGATTCCACATTTTTGCTCCCCAATCTGAATCCAGGCGCGAGTTTGATCTCATGTGAAAAAATGTCATTTACGCAACGGGTGGGATTCATGGCTCAGTCTGACCTGTTACAGATGGGTTCTCTATTGACCAGTCGGAACCAAGGGTGTAATGATCAGAAACAGGGTACTCAAGAAAATGTATATGTACTAATGAAAATATTGTACATTTGCAGATGACAAAGTGAAAGTACAGTTAAAAATGCTGTGCAAAATAAAGAAATGAGACTGGACATCTCTAAATTTTAAAGGCCATAATGCTACCCACTTAACTAGAAAATAAACGCCCTAATTGATGAAATAATGATAAAGCAATAATGTTTTAATACAAAGTTTTATTCTATAAGAGTAGTGACAAATAAAACTCTCTGTATGAAAACATAGTTGCTTTTATTATTATTTCATAATGATTTTCTGCAAGGTTACTTAATAAAATATTGAATTCATCCTAATGGATTAATTTGGTAACCGAGAAAAATATTAAAGTCAATGGTGTTTGGAGCATTATATCATCTGTTGCCATATGAACAAATACGGAATTTGAGTGAAAATCGAAAAGTAGATTTTTTACATTAAGTAATTCTGAAGAAGTAATGAGATTCAAAATACTGAATCAAGCGGCCGCCCTAATATGGTATGAAAAATAGCATCGAATATAACATTCAGGCTGACAGCATGAATGAACAGGGGGACTATGCAAGAATCTTCACTGGCGCTTCCTTTGTCCAGCAGGTTACTCTTCCAGGGGCCCCCGAAGAAGTGTAATGGGCTTGCAGACGCGCGCAGCAAGCACAACAATCGACAAGGGCTTAATATTCGCGGCAGTCAAGAAGTCCTACTATTCTAGGCAAACATAACAACCAACAGCTGCATGATAAACAAAGGGGCCGGAACAAAGGGGACGCAAACCCAGACCCAAGGGGGACACGTGGGCCCCAATGGCGTATAAACAAACATTTAACGGAGGCGTGCCTAAAACAATGAAGTTGGTGGCAATGCACGGGGGAGTGTGGCGGGAGAGAGAGGAAACAAATGCGAATCGCGGCGCGCGCGGCAACACTCACAAGGCGGCGGTGCTCCCACAGTGTAGAACATGACGAGCACTCTTCGTCGTTCGTCTCGCTCCTTCCCCGACGTCCTGCGAAGCACTCTCGAGGCAAGAAGAAGAAGACGAAGAAGGAGGAGAGAAGGGGCCCACACACGCAATCAATGGACCCTCCTCTCCGCTGCGCCCGCGCACTCACGCACACGAGACGCATTTAAAGGAGAGCGGCGGCAAGGAGGAGGAGGAGTTAAAGGGGAAGGTCTTCGTCGAAAGGCAACACTCGTCGATCGACGCATTCGATATCGATCTCCATCCCATCCCCCCCCCCTCCCCGCAGATATCGACCCGCGACGAGGGATCGAAGAGAGCTAGGCGGATCGTTCGCCACGCAGCACGGAGGAAAGAAGGCGAGGGCAATGAGAACTGAAGAAGAAGTGATAAAGAAGCCACGTGGAGTAGGAGATGAAGGGGAGGACACTCGCAGAGAAGGAGAAGAAAGGGAAACGAAGTGAAATGACGTGGTAGGCCAGTGCGGAAAAAGAAATATTACAGGGAAGTCATTCACAAGTATCTGCGCGACCCCTTACAGACGATTTCATACAAACCTGCCCCCCCCCCCCTCTCCGTCCTAAAGAGGGGACTTGATGAAGTGCGACGCTCAACTTGCGTTAACTGTCATTCAAAGTCACTGCCAAAAGGAAAGAACAATGCGGAAAAGCATGAGACAAATCTAAGAACCCGTGACTTAATGAAATCACGCTTTCCGTTTCGCTATGGGTCGCCGCGAGCTAAGCAGAAGGAACTGCAGGATCAAGCACTTGGAATGACACCACGACGACTTCGCTGTAGTTAGCAAGAAGGAAATCGTATTAACACAATTGTTCCATGAAAATTCTTTGTTTTCGCTATCACATAAAGGATGTACTAATTACACAGCAAACTACGTAACATATAGGATCATGGGTCAAAAATGGACAGTCGAATTTTAAATTCTTCTAGCGATGTTCCTATAATTCATGTTTGCATGAAACAAGAAGTAAAAAGTAGGCAAATATTACGTACCAATAATTACATTCGATGCGGAAGCATGAACTAGGAATTAAAAAGATTGGATTTAAAATTTCAATCTGAGATACAAGGAATTGAAATGAAATTCTTACGAGCAATAAATAGGAAGGACAAGAAGACAGCGACTTAGGAATGAAAATTTAAGGACGGGCTTAAACCAAGGAAGCATAGAGAGGAAAATGCAAGACCCAGATAGTAGGAAGATGTTAAAAGGACTTAAGTAAGCCGCTTGCCAAGGTAGAAGAGCTGTAGCCAAAGGGAATATAACATGAGGCGAAGTGATAAAAAGATGCAAAGATTGTTGACGCTATAAGAGTTGAAAAATCTATGACAACAAAAAAAGGAAGATGAGAGAGGAAGGGAGAAGAGGCATAGAATAAGATGTGCGTGGAATACATTTGAAAACTAAGAAGAATAAACGGTAAGAGTCAGGTCCTCTAAAATAACGAAAAGCGGACAAGAAGGGCTTACTAGCGTCACAACTTTTCTTTCGTTTCAGTAGTTGAGGCCGCTTCTAACGAGGTTCCCGACAGGGTGTGTACTGAAAATCGAGAAAAGGGGTCTTCGCAATGATTTCATCAGTAAAAATACTGAGTCCAAATAAAGACTTTTTGCGCGCACACTGAAAATAGGAAGTGTCTGGGTTGCTTTTGTAAAACTTAAAACCTCTAGCGAACTAATTAATTTATGAAATTAATGAAATATGATTGGATGGTTTCCGGACGAATGATGTGGGTAAACTCTTCTTGGGATTCTCATCGGGTTAATTTTTCCATAATGGCCAACGTTTCAAGCTCCGACTGGGGGCTCATCCTCAGGGCTAAATGTCGTTTTATTTATTTTAACAAAACAACATTCAACCCTGAGGAAGAGCCCTGAGTCGGAGCTTGAAACGTTGGCCGTTGTGGAAAATATAACCCAGCGGGAATCCCGAGAAAAGTTTACCCATATGAAATTAATGGAGTTTCCTCGTGGAAATTGTACACGATTATATCAAGGGACTTCTGTTATCTACAGAATATTCTACTATTGAGCTTTTGTCCCAGGTATCGCTGTGACTGGCAAAACTGCACTTTATAACATACTATCCTGTGGATGAAGGGTAACCACAATAGGGTGGTTTTCTATTATTTTTTTATTGCCTATATCGGAAGATTATTACTCCTTGAGTACGTATTTCACGCTTTTAGATTTTTAAATGACGATATCTATTTTTCGCGATTAAATGAAAAGTGAAAATTTTCAAGCGCGCGAAAACGCGACGGGTAAGGAAATCTCTCCGTGTGACGTATTTCTGGTTCCCCCTCCCGCCTTGTGAGGTGACCTTGATCGAGGCTCTGAGCGCTGATAGGACGCAGGATGCTAGAGGGTAGCTGAGTACCTTGCTGTCTGGTAGCGCTTGGCTTAAAAAAGGTTTATTAATACCTTATCAAACGAAGAAAACTTTCCGACCTTAGCCAGTTTTAATAGGTGATTATTAAGACATGTTTCCCTGAGCTCTGTGCCTCATGCATGAATTGGTAACCTCAGACGATGTATAACTCCTATCCTATCGTGTAGAAACTAGGTCCCTGTGACGTCATGTGGAGTGGAATCGCATGGGCGCCAATCTGGCCTTTTTCAAATGAGGATAAAATTTGACCCTTGCCATTCGTCTAAACTGGTATTTCAAAAACCAAATAATTTGTGTATTATGAATACACTAATGGTGGGTAACGAATCGCAATCAATGCTTTTCGTTTTCCTTGATGAAGGAAACTACCCTATTGACTTTAATATCTTTGAATAATTGATAACGGAGGAAATGATCCCGGTCACTGCTTCTGTTTGATGACGAATGGGAATGGTCCTAGAGTGGCGAAGGCCGAGGGGTCGCACTGCAGGTGGGATTCGCGTAAGTCGCTCTCCAACCCACTTGCTCTAGCATCATCCACCCTCACGGACACGAAATTAACACTTCACAAGAGGAAAACGAATGAGAACTGGAATATTCAAAACAATACAGAAATTTATAGCTGTTTCTTGCGGGAAATGCTTCGTCAGATTCATTTTTCACTCAACGTTTCACTCTCTCACTGGACGCGGTATCAAGAAACTGAATAAATTGTACGGACACAGCATTTCCGGGACGAAACAGGAATAAAGAAAAAAAGACTGCGAAAACCTTCAAGTCCAAATTGATAAGGACATCGTTAAAGCTACGGAAATAGATGTCCGAGGGAGTTGGTTTTGATCTCATTAGTCAGTATTTCGGCTGTAGTCGGAATTGCTTTACATTTTGTTCTTAGTTCAGTCAAGTATGTATTTTTCTAGAATTGATCCAAGATTGCCTAAACAAAACAAAAATTTCCTTGGATTTCATACACATTTTCCTCCATGAATGCCAAAAACAAAAAAAAGTAATAAATAAACTCCATTCATTAGCGAAATAATGACAAAGCACAATGCAATAGATATGGAAGTCATATTTCAACAGAAGTCTTTTGCGTCCAATTTTCCATGACTTACTGACTTTTCCATGGAGACCATATGCTACGATTTTAATCGTTATTTATACTGTGTCAGCCGGCGAGGTTAACATCAACAAAGCTACAGACCCAACTACTTTTTCACGAACCAAAGATTCTCAAACCTTGCCCAAACCCTCATCTCCAATCAGCCACGCAGTTGCTACACACAGTGAGGAAAAAGGCATTCACTATTACTCGTTGACGCGCAACTGTGAAAATTAGACAAGAATAATTCAGATGATGATCATTTCCTTTTGCTTATAAAAAAACAATCACTCATTACGGTGTAAGTTGTAAGTAACAGAGACGACATTTCCGGAAATGCATCGAGGAAAGCGGAGAAAAAATGCGCATCGCGTGACATTCAATGAATGGGACGACGAAACCTTTACCAATTGCATGTATTTTTCGCATTGGTTTCCGTAAATGGGGAAGGCATTATGCTTAACATTAGACTGATTAGATGATCAATAACTTCAATGCTGCGCATAAAGGAAATACGATACACACTACCCTTTAAGCACCGCAATAGGTCGATGACGGGATGGCTAGGGTTTCCAATCGATTTTATTAAAGAAAAAGAAAATACGAAGAGACTTTTTTTACAAAAAAATGCGAATAGTATATTGGAAAAAGGGAAAATAATGAGGAAATTAATAATTTATACTCCGGTTTTGGGCCTTCTAGCAATAATGCTCCCCAAATTTAGCAATATTTCTACACAAAGGTATTTTTCTGTCATTCCGTATGTAGTCTGTTAATACTGCATATACGTTGATAAATGAGGTAGCATTTATAACGTTGAATCACCGGCTTCAGACGAAAAATACGATCTCAATCCCAAATTTCACCATTTACCCATTAATTTCAATTAAAAGTTTCGATCCTTCCATGTCGATTACTCGCTCGAGGTAAATCGACTCCGCACATTTTTTAAACACTCTTAAAAAGCAGGTCTAAAAAAACCGCTAAATCCATCACTAAATCAAAGAAACGAAGCAGAAGCAGGCAAAAACATTAAAAATAAAATCTAAATTACACCGTTTCCTTGGCATGATAGCGTTCCTTAGCATGATAGCATGATAGGTAAAGTGCGATATTTTCGTACGGGTCACCTGGTTAGCAATATTTTAGGTTAAATCATTTTTAATGCAGTAACAAAAAAGGCTAAAATTGTAATTCGAAGAATAAAAAATGCATGTACGTATTTAACACATAAATAAAAATTTACGGACAAAATATAATGTTATTTCGGCAAGAGATGCACAGTAAAAAATCATAAAGCATGAGGTACACATTATGCTTCATTCCATTCGATAAATACTTCTCTTTCGCCTGGTTCTATAAATAATGAAAACAATGACGAAAAAGAAAGAGGTAAATAATGCACCAATATCTTTTTCACTACTTAGGAGATCAAACAAAAAAGTAATAATTAAAAACAACGATAATTTTGGTCTAAACAGGGTATTCTAACACCTTGGCTTGCCGCGTATAAGTTGCGTCCACTTCACCTCGAAAGACCCTGCCAAGGTCGTATGTGCGTCCTTCCGCGCGCGGAGGCATCATGAAAGGATATCCGAACTCAAGGGACGCCTCTCCGACGTCTTCGCAACAGCCTGTGAGAGGCCGCCCCGCCCAGGGTGTGAAAATCTACACAGCCTCCGACCGCCATATTGCCATCAGAATTTCTCGTTTAACGATCGCCAATCTACAGCATTTGCCAATAATTTACTCCGCAGGTTTGGAATGATGCATTACAATGGCTACTCACAATATATATACGTTGGAAGAAGTGCGATATAATTAATTCCGGAATGAAAATGGCGGTCGTATTGTCGGTAGAAATATTTCAGTTTGGAGCCTTCTTTTATCCAGTTACTAGAAAGATGTTGATAAGTATTATCTCCCAGTGTTAAAAAATTTAAATTTTGCCATTTAATACGTAATTTAAAAATTTTCTATTATACAAACTGACCGGTTGAGGGCTTTGCTAGAATTTCGATATTTCTACAGCCGGAAAAAAAACGATTAAAAAAACGTAGACAACATATCCATAGGAAATTAATAACATAAACTTAACTTTCAGGAACAAGTAACCACAATTAAATCCGACAACTTTTTTTCATTCATTATTAAAGGAATCGCTTGCATCTATGACACCTAAACACATACGGATGAATATTTCTTTTATGAGGCTTGAATGAATTCACGGATGAATTATCTTGCCTACTCGGATTAGCTTGAGTGCATACGTATAGTTCAACAAGGTGGATAATTATTACTTTTTCGTCTTCTTCGGTATTGCTACAATCTAGGGGGGAAGAGGGTCTCATTTTCTTGCGCCTGCCTTAGCCGCCACCCGTTCGACGGCAGTGCCCAGTGAAGAGGGACGGAGAGCAGACGAACTACGTCCGTCCGTAGCGGCGCACATCTTAGATCGACCGCCAAGTGCAAAGACATGACGACGTTGCGGATGGATTTTACATTAGGGCAAGGTCTATAATGTCAGATGAGCAAGTATTTATATAAAGTAACGAGACTAGCCACACTGCTTCCGAGTGAGTCAGCGGAACCCCGGATGGATGGGGGAAGAAGGTGTTTATACCAAACCAGATACTGCCAGTCAACCTGAATGTGAGTACTTGCATTGCGGGTGTTTCCATTTTAGCCTCATCTTTGTTACAGTGGGCCTTTATCCCCAGTGAGAAAATCGTAGAACAGGAATGGAATTACGGATAAAAATAAAAAAACAACGCCATGCGTAGCAGCGGCACTGTAGGGGCCAAAACCAAATTTCTATTTCCCATACTAGATATAATTAGTAGCTTCAGGCATGAATTTATGGAATCTACTAGCAAAGTTTTCCTTACTTTTCATTATTTCTCATACTTTATAAAGCATTGACTCTTGGACACTAAAATTTTACAGAATCCCTATTCATACCAAAATGACTTTTAAAAAACAGAGTGGTTTCTCATTTGATTAAAATGTTGATTGATACGACAGATTGACCCTTTCACATTAGGGTGATCCTGATTAACACGGGATTACATGACCCATAAAAGCATTTCATATTTCACCAGAACCATTGCATTTTTTTAAGGCAAATACATATTTCTGCTTAACTCAGTATTAACTAAAGGCAGATTTCACAGCATTTATAATTTCATTCACTGCAAAATGATAAATTCCAAAGTACTCACTCATTTCTCGCACATGAAGTATCAGCCTGGCCACAAAGCTCAAGTACTCCTCCTGTGAATGTAAAAAGGATAAAAAAATATTAAAAAAGAAGATACACTTTTGTATAACAATTAGCAATATTCTATTTCTGCATAAAAATGGTCAAGGAACTACTGAATTTGATGAGAAGCAACCATTATCACTAAGCTTCCAATTCATCATCATCATCACTGATCAACAATGCTAAGATTGGTTTGTCCCAGCTCTCCACTCAATTCTCTTCTCAGCCAATCTTTTCACAACGACATATTTCTTCTCTTTCACATCCTTCTTTACCTTGCTTCCACATAGGCAGTAATTATCCATTTTGCAATGATAAAAACGAGTCACTCCAAACTTAGGTGTCACCACACATAACGAGCTGTTGTGAAAACTATTGAACGTCTCTAAGAATTCTTTCTGGACATTGTTGTGATTGATACCACTGTCAAATGTACTAGTTTACACACTACGTATAAGAACAAATCCGTTGAACTTAGCCAATATTTTCTGTGAGTAATTATCCTGACTTGTTTACATCTAAATATCATTTCCCAGTCGGCGTATGTTAGGGGAGCAAAGACCAGATTCACACGATGCCCTAGTTAGTGGTGCAATGACACAAAATATTAGAAACAATATTACAAAATTTTTACATTACAGGCTATGCTAACTTGAACCACATGGACTGATTTTTTACCCTTGGCCTCTCATAGAGCACTAAATTACATATATACATGGAATTTTTCCATTAATTACAATCATAGTTCAACGACTTTATCTTAAGCATTTTGTACTCCTTGGTAAATTCAGTTCAAGGGACCATCAAGCGATGGACATAGCAGGAAAGGATGCCATTAACCAACCTCAATGATATGATGCTACAAAAAAATGGACGATGCCACTTTAATTACCAAATAGATTGTAAAGGCAATATTGTAAGTAGGCTACATGATACATAAGTGTTGCGACTGTTGCATCACTAGTATCCGGGTCAATTATTTGCATCACGTCAGTTGTTTTAAGGAAAAATAGGAAAAGAAGATGCAAGATATGTACTAATTCATATAAGATCAAGTTTCTCAATCAGTGTATCACAGGCACAGACAGATATGATAAAAAAATCAATAAGTCTAGAAATTAATCATTGGAAATAAATGGTGCCCAACCTCCTCTTTTTCTGCTTAGAACTCGATTTACTAAAAGCTCAGAATTACTGTCTTTCACGGCATATAAGATGCACCCTTATTTCAGCATGGGAAACCCAAGAAAAAAAAGGGGGCGAAGGCAACCCCAACAACTAAGTTGGCTCCTTTTAGATCTTATATCTATATATATATAATCGTATAAATCCAACACAGACAATAAGTATTACCTATGAATAAATACAATCGTGCTCATTGGATATATCGCTCCGAACTCCTCAGAAGCGAGCAAAACAAAAGTAATCAATGATATAATAAATAAACAAAAAAATAATAATAAATAGCAATGAGCTCAATGCTAATGGTAACAAATATAAAATTCTTCAATAAATAATAAATATATATGTTCTATTAAATAGAATGAGTCAGAATTGAACCTAAATCCTCAGGGGTTGAACCTTCAAATATAAGATGTTGATGATTTTTTGAGTAATTATTTTGAAAAAAAAGGTACATATTATATGTTGTCAAATACGGTATATAAACTAAATGATGTGAAGCCGGTGGATCCTCTTAAATTTGCCTAGTGGGTTATCACTATTTTGAGACCTACGGTATTATTGACTGCCATAAAAATGCCATCATCTCTTCAGCAAACCCTTGATGGATGCCAAAGCCACCCAAGTTCTCAAATGTCGTCGCATGATTTTCATCCCTAAGCATGAATCACACCATTGTAAAGCATGGAAAGCAAATGAGGAACTTGCATGGGTCGTCCATTGCTCTGAAACCTATTTTGAATAAGTGAAATGGATACATTAGCTTGCAAAAGTACCTTAAGTTCCTCCATTCATCATCAAAAGAGATTAAAAAATTGACTATAAAATCGAGAAAAATTTCTCTGAGCCGACCACTGCACGAAGACACCCGAGCGTTGCCAAGGCCAGGCATGATGCAAGCCGCCTAAAATTCGTGTGGCAGTGTGTGTTAGGACACCAGCCTTTTTTAAGGACAACAAAAATTGATGCCACGACCCTCATGGAATTTGTTATGACATATTATTGCTATACGTCGGCGGCAAATCGAGATGTAAAAGAAACTTGTAATACTGGAGGATAACAATCGTAAGCTTACGAGCTGTGCTGTTGAATTTGGCAACACCATATTAGCGGAGAAGGAAGTCCTATCCGTCCTACAGTACGAAATCAGAGCAAAACAATCTGCACGCAATGCACAAGTGAGATAGCGAATCGGTTCCGCTGCCAACTCACACACACAAGCTATAACCTCTTTCAACCTATAGGTAAATCCATAAACAATATACTCGCATATACCATAAAAATATCGTGGGAAATAGGCAAATAAATTATCAAAAACTGGAAGTCACAACCATACTTATATTCATCACGTACAACTTACATTTAACAGAGCTCGTTGTGATGAAAACAACTATTTATTCACTGATATAAAGCCTTAAATTAGGCCACGCAAGTGGCACAGGTGACTTTTCCCACTACAATTCATTGGTAAAATACAATAACTAACTTCACACACAGTTTTGATTTTAATACCTTGATCGTGGAATTTCATATCTATGGTGAAAAACGGAGGTTAACATGCCACTTACAATTGTTACACTACTGTTAGACATTTATCGATAGCGTAATAGCACTTTTTACAATTCAATCACCATGGAACACATGACTCTTAACCGATATTTTTCAACCTTGTCAAACTAAGTGCATTACAACCACTGGCACTAAACCACCACACAGAAGCCACACTTGACATATGCTAAATAGGGACTACATTTAGACAAACACCAGCACGCAAAAGCTCTGCCTATTGTGACACTTGATCATACGAATGTGCACAGATGGAAATCCTGCCCATTTGAAAAGAAACTACAATGAGAGCCTGAGCAACCACGATTTTGCATGGCCCATGGGAATGGACCAGCTTCAATACCACAAAGAACCTGGACAGAATGACAGTCGAGGGTAATGTATGCCATATGCCACTCACAAGTGGCTTGCAGCAAGGAGATACCTACATACATTGCAAACACCTCACACTCCCTGTGAATGTGCTAACTAGATCATTTAACAGGGTTCCCACTCTAACTAAATTGTAAAATTCACAGTTCCTTCCAGGTTTCCACGGTCTAAATATCATCAAATTCACAGTCTGTTGATAAGCCATTTTAGCCAGAAATATTGGCGACGTAACAATCACCGCCCGCACGTTAACTAAAAATGTATCAACCGCGACAGGCGCCGTGATTTCAAACTTAGCTATGAAAGTGCTATTTCTCAAGACGTCACCTATCGATGGTGAAGCCTAAGGTTGTGAGTGGCAAAATGAAGGGAGCAGAGAGGTAGGGAAGTAAAGAAGTGTCTGATATTTCGCCAGGGTTAATGAATACTTTGTTTGCCGGTCTTCCAATCACAGGCTCAAGATGAATGTGTCGTCATGGCACAAGGCACCAGTGTCGAGATAAATGTGTCTCAATGTGGCTCGGCCTTGAAACATGATTTAAATATCTTTTTTCTTTCGATCTGTCAATTTTAGTTCTTTTTCTATGAGTTTGACAGATTTTTAAGGTTTATGATGACATTCACGGCTATTTCCAGGTTTTTTTCACGGTAGACGAATTTCACGGCTTATTCGCGGTTTTAAGGTTTACACGGTTGAGTGGGAACCCTGTTTAAATAATGCTAATGGGGAATTCCACTAGAAATGGATGATTATGTGATTAAAAAAATACATATCCTCCACACTGAAAATTACAGTGGAAGCAGTTCTTCTGCCGATTGCCTACTGCCAACATTCGGCGTGGAAGGCCATTCAAATCATAAAATAAGGCAAGCTATTAATTAAGAATATAAAAATTATCCACTGCTTTTGTATCAGTTCTTGAAAATGAGAAAAAGAAATTATACATAAATCATTCTTATTCCTTTTCTTGAATCATTCTGCAGGCGACTAAAATAACATTTTTTCTCGATAGCTCTAATATCTCCGTTTCCACAAAGTCCTTGCAAATGTTCTTCGTGCAATCCAAGAATACAGACACTTAGCATCGGAAAACCAAGAAAGAGGTTTTCCATTATTTTGTACAGCAGGCACAGTTAGTTATTGTTTGCTTCTTGAGCCTTTCAATTTCTTCAGCATCATCGAACGGTAGATGGAGAATTTGCTTAGTACATACTAATAATACTGACCGGTCTCAAGAGTTATATGATTTGACATTGCCCTTCTCATATGGGGTCTTACAAGAATTGCAGCTATCGATTTAATGATATTAACATGTTGCGTACCGGGGTATTTAAATTCCTAGGAATGCAGATTCTGGGTGGAGGTGTTGAGATTGGAAATATGCCGTTGGTTTAAACATGGTTAAAAAGCTAATGTTTAGAATATAACTTTACCCAATCAAACGTTCTGATGCATCAATCAATATGAATAAATCGAGTGTTAAATCGTGTCAAACCTTTCTTATCACCTGTAGACTGCTGAAACAAAAAGGAGTTGACAAAGAAAATATAAAATTTTCTAAAAAAAATACTGCCATTCTGATCTTGGCCACCTTCTTGTCCTTCGGCTGGATGTGTAGCTACAGCACATTTCGTCTAAAGCATTTACACCACTCTTAGTCGCGTAGTAACACTCTGGTCTCCCTGACTCATTATCGCCACTCCCCAGTCGTGTATTGATGAAATTAAGTAAACAGCCTTATTTCTTTTGAGGATATGTGATACTAGAGTCATGTTGACCGAGAATCCGTAAGGTGAAGAGCCCATTATGTGCCCTTTTGATGGCAACAAATCATTAGGTCTCTCTCTCTTTTTTTATGATTGTATCAACGCATGTTAGCCCTTTTTCTTTTATACTTCAATATAAGTTCAGTTCAAGTTTATAATTCAATATAAGTTCAATAGATGTGAACCAATTATCCACCGTGATATTCCTGTGGGACTCAATCATTGGCTCAGAAAGATGGAGAACTGACTGACTGGTTTGGTTTTGATAGCTTTTTGTACATCTATGACAAACCTATCCCATTTGTGCCTTTCCCTGCATAAAAATGTGTTAAACAAATAACTGTTTTCTGCATCAAACACATCATTTTCAAACCATACTTGGTGGGCTTGCTAGGTATAATATTTAGAAACGGCATCAGCCCCTGAAGGCAATTAATATTTCATCAATATAAGTAACCGTTCCCAAGGATAAGCAAGGTAGGGAGTTTTTTTCCTAGAGAGCAAAATAACTTTGGAATTGGAGCTATTGGGTAAGTTTTCTATCTGGGCATTGGATCCGCAGTTATCAAAACGGAGACTCGTAAGGAATAAAGTAAACTGCTTTCCTGACATTACTGATAGGAAAATTTCCCTTCCAGTGCCACCTGTGGCAGATATAGGCAGTTCTAAATGTTGCAAATGTCTTCATAATTAGATTTAAAAATCGTAGATAAGCTATAAGACCAATAAAGGCCTCTAATTCCATTAAATCAACATTAGGTGGCCCAGGCCTGTTACATATCCCTTTTATACTTCTCTCTTATTGCTTGAAACTTTGTGTTTGTCCAATGCAAAATCAATTGCAACATCCATTCATCAAAAATCTGAGATCAATAATCAAGAGGCTTAACATCTTTACCTAGTTATGTCGTGCAATCCTACAAACCATGTTTCTATGTATGTAATGATGTTAAGGTGGGGTTTACAAATTTTCCTCTTTGGCTCACGTGATGACTATATAAGAGCGATTTCTCTAGCATAAAAATTTCCTTTCCTGGGGAAAAACATTCAATACATCACTTCTTTCATCATTGGTGCTCCCTCCTTCACTATCTGTTGCATTAGTTGGAGGAAGTCAACAGGCTTTTATACTTCTTCAATAACTACACACTCAAAGGGTTTTTCTGGTTGCTTTGAAAACAGCCAACAAAAATAGTCAAAAATACAATTCAAACATTTGCAGACGTAATGGCACTGGCACTTCAATGCTTTACTCTAGGTGTTTCCCAGACCCTTGTTATCTCTCTTGGCAGTAAAACTCAATAATAAGATGTTCTATCCCCAAATATTTAATTTTTCAGAGACTAACTGCCAAAAGAAGGGCACAAATGAATGATGAACTACAGGAATGGGAGAGCAAAATTTTGGGTTTCTATGGGTTCCGTCACTCTTACAAAATGCATTACATGCATTCAGACTGCAAGGGGTACGAAATAACCAATGGTCAATTGTAATTGGTTATAAAATTAAAAGACACTTAACGTTAAAGGAAAAAAATGCCTGACATTTCAGATAAAAACTGGATTTCATTTGTAAAGCATTCGCCTTCAGGAACGACTTGAAGAGTCATTTATTTTTACATAATGTAATTCAGAAAAATAAAGTACTTTATTATCCAGGTTGTGCTAATAAATGTGCTTCTCCTAACAAATTATTAACTATTCCTATAAATTTGAAAAGTCATTTCGAATTTCTTATAACAACTTTTTGAATCACATCCACCAGCATTACGTTTATTGACTGCTGACCATAACACCTTGTCCTGTTGTGTCCACAAATATCCACAAGGAGGAATGACACCTTGGTAGCTTAACTGGCCAAAGAACTTGACCGGAAATCGGGGAATCTCGGTTCAAATTCTGGTCAAAGCAAAAGATTTTTTCTCTGTGGATCTGTTGCACAATTTTTGAATTGCAGGTGACACTCAAAAAAGTTATCACCATGGCTAGTCCCGGGATACTTAAAACCATTCCTTCGTTCTTAGTTTTAGAAAGTTTTAGCATAAATTTAGGAAAGACCAAAGATTTTGATGCTGTACTCATGTGCTACCTTAAGGAATGAAATTATTTTTTATAAAGAATAAATCATCAGATATATTCTATGCCAAAATTTTTATTCATTTCAAAATCGACTTCATCACCATCATGCCTCTCTATTGAATAAAGAAGGCCGGTACCATCCAAGGATCATCAGGGAGGCAATTGAAACTGCCAAAACACCTATGAATTTCAACCGTGAAGACAGCTACACTCTCGCCAACATGTGGTAGCGGGTCTTCCAAGATCTCGATCAATCAGGGCACACCTCCACAAAATACCGTATATGTCTGAATATAGTCCCCCCTTTTTTTCCAAAAATGCCCGTGGTAAAAGTAAAGGGGGGGACTATATGCGAATGCATTTTTTAAACTTTTCCCGAAACTGAAGCCTCAAAATTAGGGGGGGGGACTATATTCAGAGGGGGACTATATTCGCAGAAATATGGTAGGTGCCAAACAGGGTATATATAAGTATGACAAATTTCTGCATAGAGACTTCAGTGGACCTGAGGAAGCCAACTGAAATGTTGGCAAAATATTGTCCAGAAAAATGGACAAATTCGGAAGGAAACCCAAAAGAATCACTGCCTATTGTCATAATCTCTGCAGAAGACTACTTAGAAACTTCATCATCATCAATTTACAACTATAATGAGAGGTGTGTAGATTTATGCTCCTATTAACCCATCTTTATTTAGGTGCACTTTAACGACATATTGAAAACCTGTTGTAAGCAATTTCCTGAGATATTATGCAGAAAATTTCCAGGTTGTGGTTACCCTGAAAGTCTTGTAAGAAATATTTTTTATTAGTTGGCTCTCACCCCTTGAAAATGAAAGCTCATTGTAGAAATCGATCGGAGCAATTTAAAACCTGTGTGTAATGTATTAAGTGCTTTCTTTTAACATTAACTTCACTAGCTAAGGGTTTACAGCAAGTAGTGATGCATTGGACATGAGGAAGATCTCAATAATGAAGAAAAGAACATTCCAGTTGAATCCATGACGCTTCAAAGACCATCCTCTTTTTACTTGATCAGAAAGAGAACATATTTGTTGTGTGCCACTGAGGTACTTATTATGTGTTTGCTTCATCTCCACCAACAGTAAGCTCGGGAATGTCACATATACTACTTACTCCTTGAGAGAGGAAGAGGCTAACATTAACAAGTTTTTAGAATCTGTGAAAAACACTAAGACTCTTTATAAATAAGTTAGCATGTTATAACATGAAGGCTCACTATCAGATTGACCAGATAGGTAAGTAATTTTCATTATACTATTTGTACCTGTGCCATGACTCCTGAGTGAATATTCGGCTGTGTAAGACACATTTTTTAGAATAATAATTTTGATTGATTTGATGTAAAATTTTCTGTTTGCAGGTGTGTTTTATTGCTGCAACTTCAAATTAATATTCTATAGTTTAAATAATTTTAACTACTCAATTATTGAATGGTACCATTTGTTTGAGTTTTATATGCTCCATTCTGCATTTGGAATCACTGGATCCCAATTGCATAGGTTAAACATGCCTAATCTATTACCGGCTATCCATTTGTTATCAGTTAGGGGAGGGTCAGAGCTGCGAGATGAGATACTTCCCTAGGTTAATTCAGAAAGCAATATACCTAATTTGAAAAATGCACGAATCACTTCAACAAAGAAGACAGATACAAACTTACAGCAACATACAATAATACCTTGTAAATGAATGGTGGAAATTAAGAAATGGCACAAACCATTTAGTTTTGTTGAAATGACACATTGCAATATTTCCACTTACAGATTTATTTTACACTACGCGTTTCGTCGTTACAGCGACATTTTCAAGTGTGAAAAAAGTCTTAAAGATTTTCCTTATATATCATGGTGCTTGAAGGGGGGGGAGTAAGATGGAGAATGGGGTTTGGGTGACGAGAAGTGAGCATATTGAGGGCTGTGGGGGGTTGGAGGGTCGTTTTTAGGGTCTCGAACTGAAGGATCTTCTTCAGATCCATGGTACACAGACTAGTGAATATTCCTCTCACAGAAGAAAATTTCCTCAGAGAACTTAACACCATCAAAACAATAGCGACTCACAATGGATACCATACAACACTAATTGACAGCCTCCTGAACAAAAAACAAAAAGCAATAGAACTAGTGACAACACTTGCTGAGGCATCACCCAACGAAGAAAATACACACAGATGGTGTAAAATACCGTTTCTCGGCCCCCTATCGTACCGCATAGCAAAAATAATTCCGAAGGAAAAATACAGAGTTTCGTTTTATACACCGATCAACATAAGTAAAATCCTATCAAATACAAAAGAGAAAACCGAAATAATGAAAAGAAGTGGGGTGTACAAAGTCTCATGTGGTTCATGCAACGCGGCATATGTCGGACAAACTGGCCGTAGTTTCATAACCAGGGGTAAAGAACACGAGCGAGCTTTTAGAAAAGGGGACGACCGATCGATGGTGGCAAAACATCTCTTGGAAACAGATCATTATTGCAACTTTGACTTAGAAATACTCCACACGGAAATAAAAGGCAAAAAATTAGACTCCCTGGAAATCTTAGAAATCCAAAAGTTAAAACAGAGGAACATTCCATTGATGAACGAAAATCTTTTTCATTACCCCTCGCCGTTACTAGCGATACAATATCAAAAACACAGACACATACAAAATACAGATCTCCCATGAAATGCCAAAAGTCATTCCCAGCCGCCCCCCCTTTTTTCTTGACACATGTTTGGACCCTAGGTTCCCAACCGTCACAGTTGACCCCGAAAAAAAAATACGTTACTATATCCAAAGGTTTTTTAAAAAAATTTTGTACAAACCCTTTCCACACTACACCCCCACTTTCACACCGCAGAAGAACAGTAGAAGAAGGACACGAGGTCAACTACCCAGGAGGAGAAGATCATCTGGGCGAGGATGCTATCCTGACAACCACAACCCGAAAGAAGACAGTGAACGAGTGCGGGGTACCCTCACCCATCCTAGAACCTTTCTTTCCTTCCCCCTCACCCTCCTTCAGTTCGAGACCCTAAAAACGACCCTCCAACCCCCCCCCCCCCCCCCCCACAGCCCTCAATATGCTCACTTCTCGTCACCCAAACCCCATTCTCCATCTTACTCCCCCCCCTTCAAGCACCATGATATATAAGGAAAATCTTTAAGACTTTTTTCACACTTGAAAATGTCGCTGTAACGACGAAACGCGTAGTGTAAAATAAATCTATAAGTGGAAATATTGCAATGTGTCATTTCAACAATATTACGAACTTCCACCACATCGTGCCTAACATCATACAAGACAAACCATTTAGGGCTGGTTTTAAAATGTCTGGTTAAAATTTTGTGAGTATGAAAACTTTAGTTTACTCATCCTTGAGTTTAAGATCATGAGTTTGACGAAACATTATTTTGAACTATTTTTACTCACTGCCACTTACTAACATTCTCCAGCTAAGGTTTTGGCTGCACCATGTTCCAGTTAACACTAACCAGACATTATAAAACCGGCCCTTAGTCAGCTCAAGTATAACTATCAGTGAGAATATAGTGAATTTATCTTTGACTTGAAGATGCCTCCATGAGCTGAAGAGAGAAGTTGTCCCAGTAACAGCAACTTAATGGCACCAATTCCAAAAGCTGAATGAAGCAGTCAACTATTCATAGTGGAAACCTCAAAGCCAATACAAACTTTTAGCTTTATGAAACATTTTAAGTAGATTGCTGGTCCCAGAAATAGGAATGTGTCATATGTCCAGGTATTTGGAGAATAAAAATCTTTTCAGGTGGATGCTGTCATTGATTAAGTTCAGGATTGGTACAAGAAAGGTACGTATCACCACTATACTGATTGATATCGGAACTGAACAACGCATACTGAAATTCAGAGGGAAGATATTCATAAATTAAATAAATAGCACAAAATGAGGTGGAATAAGTGCTTTGCTTTGACTTAGATGAGAACAGGTCGTGTGATAATTCCACATGTAGTTCAATCTAGTAAATGGCAAAAATTACTGATCTCAAAATTAATAAGCATGGGATGTACTAATTAAGGGATCAAGATGCATAGTATTCATGTTGAGAATTTCTCATATGACACAGCAAATACTTCCCGTACAATTTAAAATATAGAAGAACACAACATGTCAGCATTTAATTTTTAAAGGATAGAGGAATAATATACTTCTTTTATGAACAATGCTCATTCTAAAAACAGATTTCAGCTGTTATAGTTAAGTAAAGACGAAAAACAAGAAGAAAGCCATGGGTGGTACTTCAGCGCAACTGAACATGGAAAATGAGCCCTGTGATGCCTTGTGAATTTTTGGTACTAAGTACAACTTGATAAATTTCAATTCTATTTACAATTTCTATCCTGTATTTTCAAAAAGTAAGCGTGTGTACTATGTGAGAACAGTATTTTGCTTGGTCTAATTTCTAGATTTGCCAAATGATGAATTATATCTCAATTCAGACAAAAATCATGAGGATGAGGCAAATATTGTTCATCCAGTGGACCACACTAGTTAACACGCACAGACAATAATAGCTTCATTCAGAAAGACGTTCAAGGCACGCCATTACTGACTTGAGTTAGTTTCTTTAAAACAACAGGTGGATCATTGAAAATATTAGTGTCTTTGGAGACGAATGATACTATTTTCAATGGTTTTAGAAGACCAAACTAGAAGATGTGTGAGTGTGTTTAGTGCCATTGCAAATATTCTTCATAAGTTTCATCAATCACCATTCCCATTATGTGCCAATGGGCAAATTACATCCGCTTGAATCAAAAGAGGTGCCCATTATTGGCCATGCATCAAAGGTCACTGATCCATGTGCTTTGGTTCCATAGTTGTAACCATATATGTGATTTTCCATTTTGAGAAATGATGAAGCTATTCTCAAAGGATCATGAATTATTTCCCTGGGTTAGCTTCTGAGATTGAATTGATTTAATTAAGCTATCACAATTCATCAAGAGGATATTCTTCCACATCCATAACTTTAAGAGAAATCGGTTATGGAAACCTGACATGATTTTACACTATATTCCTTATTTGAGATGAAAAGGCCCTATTGGCATATCTCTAGAATATTCCGCATAAGCATAAGAAGAAAAGTAATACTCATGATTATAACGATCCAACCATGCTCTCACCCTAACACACTATAAATACATGGATGAAAGGAATTATGTAAATCGGTCGCGTAAAAAGCACAAAAGGGTCACCGCCAAAACGAATTCTCCATGCACCTGAATAATTTAACGACCAGAGAAAACGATGTACGCATCATATCGTCGTTTCACCGATAAACCCTTGTTATGTTTTATTCAATTCTTTTTTAGTACTATACTTATTTAGCTGACGTACTTCATGAATGGCAGTAGTTACAAGTATTACTCACCCTAGATTTTGCCTTTTGGAAAACATGATTCTCCATTTCCATGCTGTTCTTAGACGTTGGCATTCCAGAGCGACGGATGGCTTCATCACTGAAAATAAAAATTTAATCTGTCAATAAACACCATCAAAACAAAAAAGAAATAAATAAACCATCAAAACTGTAAGCGTTTGTTAGGATAACTGTAAGTGACAGAAAACTCGCGAGGTGAACTTAATAGGAACTGCGTAATTGCAGTCCATTAATCAACACATCGGTCGAAATGACCGACGTACCATAAACTTCAACATAAACGGAAAAAAAGGTGGGCACTTACATTTTCGTTACCACACTTTGCCTAAAAGTGGTGGTTCTCCAAGATGTGTCCTCTGCAGCCATTTTTACCGAAGGTAACTCAACGATCAGACAGGAAGGTTAAACACTACTCAATAGTCGACAAATTCATTCTTTAATGCAAACCATAAAAAAGCTCCATTTTTTTCCAACAGCACTACTATCCTCGAGGGCAACACCACGGCACCGCACTCAGCAAACCCTGCGCTCCACTGCCAACCGTAACCACGACTAACTCCGAAAGTAGTTAGCCTTAACCAACAGAAAGAGGCCACATTGAATCTTCTGGTCAAGGAGATCACAATATCCCAGTCTTTGATAAAGAATATAATAATTTTCTCATCAAACGAAAGTGCACGACTATGAACTATACGAATGCCAACGGCCCTATAGACACATGCAATGATCGCTCGCTGACAGCGTTTCTAAGCGTCTGAGCGGAATGCGGACTGATACGTCACCGCAAACTCAAGCGGTGATAGAGCATAGTGCAGGTGACATGTTTTGCCGACCCACTCCTGCCCTTTCTGTGACGTCACGTTATGTAGCTCGCACAGTATGGTATAAGAGAACCGAGAGCATTGAGGAGGTAATTAAAGCTATTCGATAGCTATTAGGCTCTTAAATCCTTAAACCAAATTAGCAAGAATTACCGCTAAGAATGATATCCTTATTCTATAAATTATTTATAATATGCACCGATTGCTTCCCTCTCAGCCTTCCATGACCTTCCTTGGTAAAACTTTACGTTTATCAAGATACTAATACGAATATTATCAGTCAGAAATCCTTAAATTTATACCAAAAAGTCAAAATTTTTAATTAAAAACGAGAGATTAACGAAAAATTCTTGGAATATCGAAACTTCCGTTTTCTATGACGTCACTAGTTACAGTTGCGATTCTTTTTCTGTGACGGCTCTAGTAGCTACATGCTCGGAAGACAAAAGACGTACTAATTACGATTTCGTACCAATTTGTATTTTATTGAAATTGATCTCTGCGGATTCACGGACAAATAATTATATTTTATACATCTCAATGGTCGACGCGTGACGACGGTACCGATTTGTTTCACGCATTGATGTTTAAATTCCGTGATACAGTGGGTGCAATGACACTTAATAGAGATTTTATATCCTTCCACCGATTATACATGCTATGAGCCGGCCTAATGGGCGCAAGCTTGTACCAGGTATAATCATAGTGGTTCTCTTTACTTCTTGGTTAACAAACACCTAGTCCGTCCAAACTTACGTCAATTTAATTAAAACCCCCTGTACCCCAGATTAATGCAGCTATCGTTCAATGACGTAAGAAGATTTAATGTTTAATCTGATCCAGTGCGTTGTCTTTTTTTAATGTTCTAGCGTAGATACTGCGAAAATATATATTATTGATGTTGTTGTATTCTCTTCCATTGTATATCATGAAAGATGTGTTTTTCTAGATTTTTTCAGCAACTAGCAGTTTAAAATGTCGATTCTTTCTAACTTTTGGGGAAGTTTCGTTTCTCGTTGGGACAAGAATCAATTGTTTCGTGTGTCTCTTTATGGTGGCAAGTCTTTCGTCAATACTAGTTCGAACTGGAGTGAACGTAGTGGATTTCCCTGCGCACACATATATGCTAACAAGCTATGTAGTCAACCCTTGGATCGACGAATGTCGGGCGTTGTAAACGAAGAGAATTCCTCGCTCAAGTGTGGAGAAACAACTCAAAAACTTGTGAAAGTGGCTGTCGTGGGAACACCTAACGCTGGCAAGAGCACCTTCATCAATCAAATAGTTGGAAGAAGGGTGCATATTGATTGTTATTTGTTAGTCTGTTTTGTTATATATCCAATTTTTGGAAAAATGTTCAACCCTTTGGCTAAATTTTACAGGTTTGCTCCATATCGAGTAAAGTTCACACAACGAGGAACAGCGTTAGAGCAATAATGAACGAAGGAAATTCGCAAGTCATATTTTTGGACACACCGGGCCTCATCAGTGCCAGTGAGAGTAAAAGGTCTGTAACTATCATGTTAAACTAAACTATTCGTTTTTAATAATCATTAGCTTGCAAGGTTAGCAATCATGTACTTTCTTTGTTAAACATTGGACGTGGCAATTTTCAATTGCAGCAATTTCAGTTTTTTGACATTGTAATTATGATTTTATACCTTTGAAATTTGCTTAGTTCAAAAATGACACCTCTCTCATGAGGTCAGTCTTTCGCCTAGAAAGGTGTCTTATACCTTGGAAGTAATTAATATCTCATTTAGGTTCTCTTAAAATTCAATTCTCATTTTCATTGTATCTGGCATATGTTTAGTCCAAGCGCTATTTACTGTGTAAATTATTATATTATTGGCATTAATTTTAGTGACAGCGTATTCGGTAGGAATTTATTATTATTATAGTATTCTACCGATTAAGGTAGGTTTTCATGGAGTATCTCCTTTTCCTTCCAGCACTGCCTTCTTTAATTCACTGTAAGGCCTACTCTCCTTCAATCTATCTAAAAATCCTATTCTTTTCCTTCCCCTTCCTCGTTTACCTAACATTCTACCCTCTAACACCATTTTCAACATCCCCTCCCCGCTAAGCACTAACTCCATCCATACCTTCTGTCTCCTGCGTATCTCATCTAAAAGCTGCCTCTCCTCGCCAACCATATCCAGCACTTCGTCGTTCCTTTTCCTCTCCGTCCATTTCACCCTCTCCATTCTTCTCCATACCCACATCTCGAATGCCTCCAATCTTCTCTCGTCTTCTTTCCTCAGTGTCCACGTTTCCGCACCGTAGAGAGCTACGCTCCAAATCAAACTCTTCACTAACCTTTTCTTTAAACTCTTACACAACGATCCTCTCAGAAGCTCCTTCCTGTTCATGAACGCCTCCTTCGCTAATGCTATTCTCTTCCTGATGTCCTTACTACTGTATCCGTTTTCCTCTAAGGTACTGCCTAAATAGTTGAATAGTTCAACCTGCTCAAGTTTTTCACCACCCACCTTTATCTTGAGTCTCACATTCCTCGCTCGTGATGCTTTACAAAACCGCATAACCTTAGTTTTCTTGTGATTAATCCTCATCCCATACTCCTCGCAACGTTCGTATAACGCATCCACTAGAGCCTGAAGCCCCCTCGCTGACTGGCTGATCAACGCCTGGTCATCCGCGAATCTCACTGATTTGAACATCATTCCTCCTACTTTTATCCCAGCTTCTAACTCATCCCACGCTTCCCTTACCATCTCCTCAGTGTACACGATAAAGAGCAGCGGCGATAGAGGACAGCCTTGCCTCACACCTCGGCCAATACTTGCCCACCCAGATTCTCCGTCCGCTACCCTCACTTGCGCCGTCTGGGCCATATAAAGATTACGAATCAGTCGTCTATCCCTCCAATCTACACCTATTCTCTTCAGAATATCCATCAACTTTACCCAGTTCACCCTATCAAACGCTTTCTCAAAATCCACGAAACACGCATATACGTCCTGGTCATATTCTAGGTTCCTCTCGACGAGGGACCTCATTATTGCTATTGCATCACGAGTTGACTTCCCTTTTCTGAAACCAAATTGATCTTCGCCCAAATACTCGTTTGCCCTCGCCTCCATTCGTCTGTTCAATATCCTCCGCACCACTTTCGCCGCATGCAATATTAAGCTGATAGTCCTATAATCTCCGCATTCCACAGCTTTCTTCTTTTTCGGAAGCGGAATTAAAACCGTCTTTACGAAATCTTCCGGCCAACATCCCTCCTCATAGATCCTAGTTCGAAAAACCTTTTCTTACTATCCTTCCCTAGATTCTTAAGAAGCTCACACGGGATATTGTCCACGCCTACTGCTTTCCTAGCGTTCATATCACGAAGTGATCTCTCTATTTCCGAATCTAATATCTCCGGCCCAAGGTTATCCTCCTCCACTGCACTTTCCTCCTCTAGAGTCAATCTCTCTGGTCTGTTCATTCCGTCTTACAGGTCCTCCACGTATTCCTTCCATCTACTCTGTACCTCTTCTCGCTCGGTTAGCATCCTCCCATCTTTAGCCTTAATTTTAGACATGGCTTGTCCTCTTTTGCCACCCGATAGCGATTTAACTTTGGCGTACAACTTCTCCATCCTTCTGGAACTTTTCCATTTCCTCGCACTGTCCTTTCCACCAAGCCTCCCTTGCCCTCTTAGTTTCACGTCGTAATCGATTATTCAGTTCCCTGTACATTCTTTTTCCCTGTTCTGTGTCCACGTTCTTCCACTTCCTCCTCTCCTCCATTTCCCTTATCATGTTCTCCGTTATCCACGGCTTCTTTATCCTTCTACTGTCAACGTAACCAATTGACTTCTCCGCCGCTTTGACTATTCCCGTTTTAATTTTTTCCCATCTTTCCTCAACAGTCTTAGTACTTTCAATCTCTCGTTTACTAATGTCCACTAGTTCCTGATATTCTCTCCTCATACTCCCCTTCAGGGCTTCTACGTTCCATTTCTTCGCCTTCCTAACTTTCATAAGTCTTTTGAATCTTACGTTGCATTTCATGAGCACTAGATTGTGGACCGAATCCGCATCTGCTGCGGGGAAGCTGCGCGAGTTTTTCACACTATTCCTAAACCTCTGTCTTACCATGATGTAGTCTATTTGATATCTCCCCACATCCCCTGGACTTTTCCATGTGTACCTTCGCCCTTTATGATGATTGAACCACGTGTACTTGTGATGAATAATTTGTTTCTCCTACAAAATTCTGCTGCTTTCTCACCCCTGTCGTTTCGTGTGTTATCGTGTCATTGTGTGTGTTATCTCTAATGTGCATTCGCCAATGATGATAATTAGTATTACTGGTGAGTACTTATTAACTACTGGTGAATTATGTTTAATTACTTATACTCAAAGTTATTTTCTGGAAAGGAGCTGAGGGGTTGAATAAGAATAAAATTTTCAATCATGATCTCACATTGATTCACCACAAACAGATGCTCCACATTTAATGAAAATGATTCTTGAAACTACATCAAAAAAGATTTTGTGGATGGCCAATAGACCTATCAGCTGGCTGACTGACTTTAAACAGCTAATTGAGTGACTTTAATCAGCTGACTGGCTGATGACACATATTCTACATTCAACTGTGAAGCAATGAATATTCATTCCTTTAGATAGAAAAATTCAGGTGTCCTTCTCTTGTAAACCTCTCCAACCTCAGGGTTAACGGTAAAATTCCATTAAGTTAAAATTTATGCTAGGAAAACTCCAAAAAAACTTATGAAATTCTGAAGTTTACCTCAGAAAAGCTAAAGGAAAACTTCAAACTGGTTGAGATTTACCTCAGGAAACTCGGAGGTTTCTCTGATGTTTTTAAGCCTTTCTGAGGCAACGTTTCTAAGGAAACTAGTTGAAGTCAGTATAGAACAATTACTGTATTGACATTTGAAAAGGTTAATTAGAGTAGGTATGTTGCCCAAACAAAGACAGTAGAGTACAGTGCATCTGTTATAACCAATAATAATCTGTAGGCTATTGCACGAGTTACATAGTGCAGTGGAAACAGTGAGAATATGTATAATTGGTCCAATAAAAACAGTAGAAGTCTGTTGAGTACAGTTGGCCTGTTTTAACCAGTAGAAGTCAGTAGGCCATTGCACTCATTACAGTTCAAGACTGTAGGGATGCATTAAGATAATATCATTTTCAATAATATGTAGACACACACAAGTACCACTTAATAGATGGTGCTGGGTTGGTGAAAACTTGGAAGGTTGGTGCATGAAGCAACCTGCATCCTTTGCCTTCACACACCACCAAGAGCCAACAAGGATGAACGCAAACTTGATGGAGCTACAGAAGCTGGAGTCAATCAAATTCCAGGGAAGGAAACTCACATGCATGCACATGTTGGGTTGTCAGAGTGCTTTCTTTCGTACTCCATGGTGAGGTATTTCCTCTCTTTCAACTCATATTTAGACTCACCATTCATGACTCACCCTTCTATTGTTCAACTTTTAAATACATAAGTTAAGTAATTACACCAAAATTTTTCTATTTGGAAATCTATCGGCCTCGCCTTCTGATTTCACCCCTGGCAACTTAAGAAAAACACCATGGCCGGCTCATTCACCTGACCTAAATACATCGCAGCAAAATCATGGGTGAGCCTGTTTAAAAAGTTTGAAGAAATGGATGATATCTATTTTGGTCTCAAGTGCATAATTCGTAATAGTATTTCATCATCATTTTAATAAATTTGGTCATCATTTAAAAGTATCCAGTAATAGCTTTTTTTTGAGTCATCTGCATAAATTTTATTGATGCATTCTATCTGTCTGCTAATCTTAAATCCATTAGGACCTTTTCACCCTGGAGTTCGACTCCAGCTTCTGTAGCTCCGTCAAGTCTGTGTTCATTCTCATCAACTCTTGGTAGCGTGAAGGGAATTATGATGCAGTTTGCCTGCTGTGCCAACCTTCCAAGTTTTCACTGACCAGGTCCCATCAGTGATGTGGGGCTGATGGATGTGTACATATTATTGAAAACGATAGTACATCAGAGAGCAGTAGAAGGCCAGGGTTCCCACTCAACCGTGAAAACCTTAAAACCGTGATTAAGCCGTGAATTTTGTCTACCATGAAAAAACCTGGAAATAACCGTGAATTTCGTCATAAAAGCTTAGAAATTTCACAAACTTGATTGTAGAACCACGATTGACTGATTAAAAGATCTAAAAAATCTATGTTTTGATCATGTTTCAAGGCCGAGTCAAATGCAGGTACTGTGCACGCATTTTTCTGCAAACGCATATTCGAAAGCGCAACTATTAATTGGTCCGTGTGCCATGGCAGCACATTGACCTTAAGCCTGCAAGTGGAATATGTTAACCCTGGCAAAAAATCAGGCACTTCTTCACTTCTCTGCCACCCTGCTCTCTCCATTTTCCCACTCACACCCTTTAGCCGGACCTGAATTTTTCTTACGATAGCACTTTCATTTCTGCATTTGCATTCAAGGCATCTGTTGCGTTTGTTACATTTTAGTTAACGTGCGGCCGATGATTGTTACGTGATCAATATTTCTGCCTAAAATGCCTTATCTACAAACCGTGAATTTGATGACATTTATACCGTAAAAACCTGGAAAAAACCGTGACTTTTATAATGTAGTTGGAGTGGGGACCCTGAAGGCAGTAAAAAAATATTATTGAAATTGGTGGACATTTTTATGAGGGTGAAACCATGGAGTGACTAGTGTTTATCCTGAAGTAATGATGACAGGGTGCTTCGAATTCTCTTCTTACATACAGTCAAACCTTAAAGACAAAAAAGCAAAAAGAATATCATTTTTTGATGCTGTTAATAAATTATGTAGTACTTTTTCTCCTTTTGCCTCTTAAGTGCTGTATTCATAACACTAAAATTTGTTTTAAAAATACTCAATCGTTAATATCTGTCAAGAGCTGCCATAAAGAGAGCTCATGAAAATGATGTAAAGTATATTCAAGAATTGTTATGAGAAAAAATTCCCCTGGACCTGGAATCGAACCACGGACCTTTGGCTTTCCGGGCCACTGCGCAGACCACTACGTTGTCCAGGTTCTTTAATTCCCATGGCAGTTATACAGAGGCTTATGGCACTAGGTGATGTAAAGTATGTTGAAACCAGATGAGCAAGAATAAAAAAGTTTGGAAGCCTACTAAGTCATCTCTCTATTTTTAAGATAAATTTTTGCAGTATAAACTTGTTGGCTATCGATGATTTAGTGCCTTTGTTCTTCTAGCTTAACGCAATTCAAAATATAGAATCAAAAGTAAGCAGGAAGCGTACTTAGAAAAATTGGATTTGTTATACATTCTATCTATGACATAAGGATTTGGTCTGGATTTAAAGAAGAATTCATTATATATCTAATTAAGAACTTATTCCTTCTTTCTTTTAGGGATGTGCGAAAGCCAAAGGTTTTACTCAAGTTGAGTTTATTATTTGAATATTATTAATAATAAAACTATATTGAATTACTCGGCATGGCAGATATTGACTATTAACCAGGCATGTCCTTCAAAACTACGTTTTTCTCTACGTTTGATAAGCGATTACTATATGCAGTATAAATCCCGTGGGATACCCACTCGTGGCAGTAAATTTAACGCGCCCTCCGGAGCAAAAAACCCCGCGTGATCTTTTCCATGTTCACCTCTGGGGTACTGACGTGACGGCGCTATGCTTACAAAAAAGCAAACGGGAGCATTTTAAAAATACGTCACTAAGGGAGAAACTCCCCTGCCTGCTGCTTGTTTTTGACCAAGGGTTTCAGATGACTGACTCACGCTGAAAACCAAGGCTACTCAGTTCCCCTTGGACTTGCGACCGGTGAAGGGGAGGAGGGGAAGATAAGAAGTTTGTGTAAGAGGCGCACCCTCATTTTCGGCTGCTATTTCTGAGAAAAAAGGTGCGCCTCTTACACTCGCTTATACGGTAGTTAAAATATGTAACATGGTAAGATGAATGTTGGTCTGAACTTATCATGCTTTATCTCAAGCAAATAATTCCCGCCCTATTTCGCTGATGTAGACATGGGTATTGAATTTATCCTAAATGGAAGCAAAAATAATAACAGTTGTATAGCCTTATAAAAAGCTTTTTAAAAGTATTAGTGGCTTTGAATCAATCACCAAACATCTTATGTTAGTTGATCATGTGTGGTATTAATACTATTTTAATGTTATATTTCTCCATTAATGCATGTATGCACTTCTTTCTCATGGTCTCTTTTTTTTTTAAGAAAAATATCTAAAAGTTTCAAGCAACTTACTTCACCACTCCTCAAGTGGTTGCTGTTGAGCATTAGGTTCCATTGTTTCCCTTTGAAGGAACCATATTAAGCATTTATCCCTTAAGTAAGTGACCTACAAGTTGTTCTTCTTGTGCATCTTTTTGCTGACTGATCCTCCTGAAGTACAAACTTCGTAATTTCACCTAAAATAAAACTTAAATGCCATAAATTTTTATGATACAATAAAACTTTGGTGCATGATCAGTTATTTCCCTGTGAGGATGTCTCATGGAAATGTAACTGGTGGGGCATTAAAGTCTTTCTTTAATGGAAAAATGATTTCATTGAAGTTTTAGTGAAATTATAGTTTTCTCTTAATTCCAAATTCCATTTCTCTTAAAGCAATACCACTTAGCCATGCCATACATTTTGTTTGATCTTTTCTCATCTTCCCTACGTTTAAATATGTATGTCCTGCTAAATTTTCAGGCATAATTTGGAGAAGTCATTCTTTGTGGATGCTGAGCTGTCCATGGCAGAGTCTGATTTAATCGTTGTGATTCATGATGTGTCCAACAAGTGGACTAGAGACAGACTGGACATCAAAGTCACCAGACTTTTGCATTTTTACTGTAAAAAAACAGCTGTACTGGTCATGAATAAGGTGTGTATTTCTTAAAAGCTTTGTAATCTGAACTCATTATCTTTGTTTGATGTCCAAAAATACTAAACTTAAGGAAAAATGTATCTTTTTTCTTTTTTTTTTTAATAAAGGTCGACTCACTGCGCTCAAAGCGAAAACTTTTGGATCTAACTCATGGGCTCACTCTCGGGTCTTTGGTGAGCAAGAGTAGTGATATGATGGCTGCTGGGAATAGTTCATTCCCTCATATGAGTGCAACTCCTCTGCAATTGAATTCAACTGACCGCAATGCATCGGAGCACAGTGGAGCAGGCGGTTGGCCCTGTTTTGAAAACATCTTCATGATATCTGCTCTGAAGGGCGAAGGCATCGATGCTGTCAAGGTTTGTTTTCAGGTTTTATTGTAGGTTGCATGTGCAGAAATGAGACTTTGATTGGAGGGGCTCCCTCTGTCCATCTGTCCTATGAACTGCATACCTTGCTACATTCCTCCCTCCCTCTTTCTCTCCATGTTCTAATCACATCCATTCTGATGTGGATTAACGTCGTCGTTTTTTTTGGGATGGGAGGGAATGGCTTACTACTTCCCTTGGCACCTTGATGGTATGCAATGCATGCCTCTCAGCATTAATGTGACTGCGTATTAACAAGTGGCTTGTACACATTCTTCAATTATTTTTAACATATTTTGTTGAACTGGTAAAATATGTAAAAACGTGCATTGAAGAGTCACCTTTATTCCTACCATCTTCCCTATTTTTCTAGATTTTTCCCAGAATTATCAGGGGTCGGTCTCCCTCACTCCCCTTTCCTTAATCCACTATTGCATCCATTGCCATTCCAGCTGAATTGGTGTTAGTGCATATGTCATTGTGCCTTAACATTCCAACACCCTCAAATTATAATTTCTTTGATTGTATTTGCCCATTTTTTTTGACTAAAGGAAATAGCAATTGGGAGAATATTAACCTTAAGTTTTATATTTTAAGGCTATGTTTATCCTTTCTCCTCAATAGCTATCCGTTGAAAATCTTTTTTTGATACTGGTGCTCAAAAGTTGGGCTTAGTTATTTTCTCCTTGTATTTTATTGAATGCTTTGAAATGTAGATATTACATATTATCCAATTAGTGCCTAAATATGATATGCAAGTGTATTAATATGTCTTGGACATTGAATAGGAACCAGCTGGGGTCAGTTCATTCAATATGATGTCTGTCATGCATCTCTCAGAATTTATGTAGCTTAGAGCTGCATGAGTTTCTTAGGCTTGCCTTGTAAACAGTTATTACTAAAGAAGTTATAACTCAGACTCTAAGATTCATTAAATTGCATCAAAGCCATCTCTGCTGCTGGTCTGACCATAGGAACAAAGCAAAGTAGGGCATGTCTTCCACTCTACAAGAGTGAATTTGGTACTTCAATTAATTCATAATGAACAACGATACGATATTTCTATGGATTTAACAAGATTTCCCACATTGATTGTGAACTTACATCTATAATAATATTTCTTGCTGGTTAATAATTAATTTTTACTTTGGCAGTTATGCTTGTTTTTGCTTGGTGATGTATTGGGAGGATAGGGTAGATATTTTTTAAATGTGATATCCATTTTTTCTATCTATTCTTCTATGAATTTGGTAATTGCTGCTGTTGATACTGAATGCTTGATGGATTTGAATCAATTATCTTTGTTAGTTTTTTATTCCTGAACTTGCCTCTCATACATTGACTTTTAATTCACGTAGAACAATAGACTAACCTGACTGTGCACGAAAACTAAGCACATACTGGGTGGATGGGGCAAAAATTTGCCGCAAATGAAATCAGGAAATTTTTAGAATAAATCTTTTGATTTTTTATAAATACACAATTTCATTGTAGAAAAGTCACACACAAAAATATTTGACGGAGGATGTGTGTAAGGAAAATTTAAACTCTGGCAAGATAAGCTTTGATAACACCGTGGCATTTTTCTTTTCAACTCAAGTAATATTCATAGTTTTCCTTTTTATGGGACTCGTGAACATTTAAACATAAGATTCACAAGCCAAAGGATTTTTTAAACAAATTGATTTCATGAACTTCTTGGAAAGAGTTGCTTTTCTGCAATGGAGCTGATGAAGTCTATAATTTATGTTTAAAAGTGTTTACAAAAAGCATTTTGAATGCCAGTGAGATATTTTCATCCAGTGCTGCAAAGTATCAGGCATAGAAATTAGGTAATGAAATGATCACAAATATCACCTTCTCAAGCAAATTTTTTTTGTGAGGTTCACCTTCCATTGCATATCAGGCCCATTTCTGTTGAAATTTCTAGATAAAAAATAAAGTCAGTGTTAAATACGATTCATTTATATTAGTTCAATATGCTAATTGTTAAATAAGCAATTATGTAGCTTTTATTATGGCCTTAAGCAAATTTTCATTCTACTAATATGTAATGAAGCTTAAAAAAAGTAATCCTGGAAAATGATGAACTTGAGAGATCAGCTTCATCCTCACTGATGACCTCCATAGCTTTTTCCACAGATGCCAAGCCTAGATAATGACTCACAGCTAACATTTTGCTATGCTTGCTTGTATTAGAAAGTCAGTGCAATCTCAGTAATTAGACATGTACACGCAGTCATGACATGATGAGATTACTGATAAATGCCTTTTCACTGAAAATATTGTGGAAAACAAATTCAATTTAAAGTAATAAAATTAATGAGCTAAACATATTATCAGTAATTATAAGTAAATGACATTTTGCCATTGAATTGCGAGGTAACCTTTGTGGTTGTTGTACTTTTTTTTGTCTTTTCGAAATGAATATTTTTTTCTTTACACTGGAAACTAGTGTATAGCATGTGTTGTGATGTCCTTTATTTAATTTGTTAAGTTCATGCAAATCACGTGATGCCATTGGTTCCCATAAAGTCATGGACGTTAACCAACATTGGGCCATATTTGTTTTATTTATTTTCACACCTACAAAAACAGCACTTTTTTGCCTTTACATCGGGGTTTTTGATAACAATTAGCAATCGAATGTGTACAAACATCCATGCCCTGGATAAGAATAACTTACCCAGGCGGAACTCAAACCCACGACCTTTGGTTTGGCAGGCGAGGACTTTACCCCGCCTCCACCGAGGCCGGCCATATGACCATTATGTTGTGTTATGCATAGTAATATTTGTTCATTAATATTTAAATTCTGCTCACATAGGATTACATATTTAGTAAGGCCAGAGTGAGGCCATGGCAGTATCCATCATCAGTGTTCACAGACCAGAAATTGGAAGATTTGATAATTTTGGCCGTCCGAGAGAAGCTGTTGGAGTGCTTGCCCCAGGAAATCCCTTACAATATAGAGACTGAGCTGGAGTATGCCAATATTTCTCCTACAGGTAAGAGGATAGGACAAGTGGTGTGTGCAGTTTGAAAGTAGGAATGGGATGTTGGAGGGTTGTTGAGGCCTCTGCCTATTCTTTTGAATCCTCTAGACAGGGAACCGTGTTTTGGGCATGTGGTAGCCCCAAATAGGTGACCCTTGCTCAAGGACTAGTTGAGTTGTCCTAGTGTGTACATAGTTGCATCCAGTTCAACCCCTTTGCAAGCCTGAAAAGACTGATATGGTACCTCTACAAATTCCCTTAGCTTTTGATGTAACTATTTTCAGTAACTATATTGATGGCATGCTAATCACATCTTTGTTTGAAAAATGTGATTAAGAATCCAAATTTCAAAGGCAACATTTCCTGTCATGTTACTAAACTATCAACTTTCGCTTCACTCAAAGCAATTGACTAGCAAGTATTACGAGGGGGGACCCAAAAATAACCAGACATAATTTGAAAAAAATTCAAAATTAAATTTTTTGTGTTACAAACACTAGTCACCTTGGAAGTCTCCATTTAAACTGATACATTGGTTGAAACGTTTTTTCCACTGTGCAAAACACCTTTGGTACTCGTTGTTTCTGATTTTTTTTCCACATTTTCATCAGTTCTGGTCCTGGAAGGTTGGCCCAGGCGTTGAATGTCTTCGATCGACATGTTGACACGTTTGAATTCCGAATACCACTCGTACACTTCAGTTCTGTTTAAGGTGTGTTCTTTATAAGCTGTAGACAAAAGATTAACCGTGTTGGGCTAAATTTGACATAGCAGAGAACAAATTTTCAACATTGCACGCTGTTCTCGAACATAAGCCATTTAAAAAATCGAAGAGATCAAAAAACTCTTTGAATTTAAGCTGTCACAGGGGCTTGCTACAACCGTCTAAAATCACGCCATTTTGCATACTGACTCAGAAATGATGAAATAACACTCATCTAGTGGGAGAAGCCCAAAATATACGAGTTATGCACACAGGGATTTCCATCCGGTTATTTAAGGGTCCCTCGTAGTTATAAAATTATGGGCAGAATGACAATTAAGGAACACAATGAGTTTCCAATGCCAAAATAAAAATAACAGTTTGTAACTAATAAAATATTTTATGCATGGAATATGCTATAGTAGCACCTAAAAATTACATAGCAGAACACAAAGAATGAGGTCATCACTATAATGACACACTTTGAGTTGCTCTGGTTCATTTAAAGTAATTTACCTGTAAAATATATGCTCAACGACATCAATGGGTTGGAGTGGAGTGATAGTGCAGATTTGGGAATGCACTTTTATAATTGGAAACATGAAATCAGGCAAAGACAGAGTCCTACTATGTCTTATATGATGACATCATGCCTTGAACATCACACAGTTCATAATATGAATAAGTGGTAAATTATTCCTCAGTTCATAATATGCATAAGTAGTAAATTGTTCCTAGTTAATGTTTGTAAGACCTTGTAGCACCAATGTAGAATTATATTTAAAATTTTATTTTTTTCATGGAAAGCTTATATTTTATGAGAAAAATAAGATACGTTCTTCCAAAGTGTACTAAGCCAGAAAATGCTTTGAACCAATGTTTAAAAATGACAGCCTTTATATAATTGCAATGTAAATCCAAAACAAAAATAAACTGTGATGTCCAAACATTTGATCATCAAAAAATTAATTTTTTTTTGAATGGCCTGACAACCACCTTGGGTCACTTGGTACAGATGAACCCATTTACTATCAATCAGGGTCGCAGCTAGGAATTGAGGCTAGGTTGAGGGGGGGTTTTAGGCACAACTAATACCTACGGGTGTGGTGGTATTGTATACCTACCAGGGTAAGCAGGAGTTGTGGGGGCCCTCCTCCAGAAAAATTTGAAGAATAATGTTTCAAAATGGCGAGTTTTACGGCTTTCTGAGGGATATTTGAGAAATCCTTACACTATTCTATAGTTAATACTGATCCAATTAAGTAAAATGGATTAAACTTAAAATTTCTCTCAGCTCTTAGGGGGTTTTTATCCCCAAAACCCCCCCCCCCCTCGCTGCGCCACTGCTATCAATTCAGCATTGAATTTTGAGATCCTTAAATCTTAGTTTTTTGCTTTGTAAATTGAATGAGGATGTGCATTGAACTTTGTATTTCAACTGTCTTGTTTTGTTGGTGTTTACGATTTGTGTGTTGTTGTTTCATTGTTGCCAGGCAATGTTGTTGCCGTTGTATTAGTGAAATGTGCTTTTCTGAGACACGCCAAGATGCTGCTGAGCGCACGAGGGAGCAAGATAAGGAGCATTGCAAAGGCAGCGGAGGAGGCCCTCGAATCCACTTTCATGGAGAATGTGCACTTGAACCTTGTGGTGCAGACAAAGAAATGAAATCAGCTCTGGCGAAGGGTTGTCCTGTGGTGAGTGTCCTTGTATGAAAATCAGATCAAACTTATCTACCATCGCCATCATCTGTGGTCTTTATGTCTCATCTTTTTTATATGTATTTATGTTCAATTCTAGCCTTGGCAACTGATGTTGTGCAGAAAGAAGTCTGTGCCAACAAAGACTCCTTCGGTTTTTCCGGCAAGGGTCTTGTGGTTGGCAGCTTTGATCTATTGGCCATCATCATTTGATAAACAGTCATTGACTTGTAATTTGCTCAAGTGTGTGAAAGCATTGAGTGTGGTGCTGTGGTATTTGCTTGGATGTTTGGGGGAACAGTGAGATTGCTGTGTTGCGATCGTACTGGCACCCCCACCCCAGCGGGTAGATAGCCATGCTGTGGCATGGATTTATGAACATGGATGTGCTATGGAATTCAGGTCACTTGGGCCTTGATGTTTTGATTGTGGCTTCAGAGTAGGTTCAGGGTCCATTTGACAATGAAGAAGAACTCAACTGCATTCTCTGAGCACTTAAATCGCTGAAATAAATATTGTCACTGTGAAGACAACAAGAGTGCAATGTATGTGTGTTTGATCCAAAGCTTTCCCAGTGAATAAATTTTGTGAAGTTTTTGAAGGCCTTCTCCCTGTTGACTTGTTCTCTAGAAAGCGATTCTTAAGGTTTGAGAATTGATGCTTTAATGTATTTATATACGCTTATATCTACTGTAACGGTTCGAACCGCGAGAGCCGCCCGCTCGCCTCCCATTCGATCTCCACCGGACATGTGATAATAAATTCCCCAATTCCCAAAATATAAGAATGAAAAAATGAGCCAGTGAGAACTGTAAGAGGCAGTATGAACAACAAAGGAAAAGGAATTGATAATGGGGTACTTTGACTTTGAGATACTCTAAAGAATCGAGGTGAAAGTATTGTTCCAAAGAACATTTCAGGTCCTAAAAAAAATGGTCAGGTCTTCACTCAGGCTGTAGAGAAACTTTAGTCTCTCAATTCCTCGATAGCTGAATATACCATTCAGTTGTGAGTAATTTGCCAGTGTTGTATCTAAAGGTTTTTGTGTCCACAATTTTTAATTTCAATTGTTTTCATTATGTACGTGGTATGCAGCATCCAGCATTAAGCTTGAGATGATCTGTAAAATGTAAATAGTAGTGAGTTGGTGTTTACCTCATTATAGTGCCAATGGAAGTCACCATTATTTCTTTGTAAACATGGAAGTGATAGCTTAATATTTTTAAAAAATCATTTAGTTTAATATTTGCGTGAGTAAGGTGAAGATAAATATTATTATTTAGTATTATTTTGTCCGTTATACTGCTAGAGGCCTTCCACCAGCAACAAGGTCCACCATTTTCTATCAGAGTCAACCCATCACATGCTTCTTTGGGTGAAACTCGTACACTAAGTGTGCTACATGGCCCCTGTTATATCTTTATGTTTACAGCCACATTTATTTCAAACACGATACAATGCACATGTTACTTCCATTACTCCATCTCCGATAGCGGGAGAAAACAAAAGAACAATCAACCAAACAGAAAACAAGCAATGCCAACCTTTGTGGTATGACAGCCCCCACCCCCCAACATAACTTCATAATTAAGTTTGACTATTTAAGTTAAAATATAATGCAATTGGCACCACCAGGGTGGCATTAGGGCACCATGGTGGCTCCATCTGACACTGGCCTCAGTGTGATCCCCGCATTGCATATGCCTTGGAAATAGGAGGGGTGAGTCCAGGAAATAGCCCTGTGTCATATTCTCGAAGAACTTTACTGGCTAGGTCTCAAAATAGAGCGGCCTCTAGCGTAATTGCTAGCAGCACTGGGCCTGAACTGTGGCTGCCCTATTTATCTGCGCTTTCACTGCACCCACTCCCATTGGTGGGAGGCCACCAAGTACAGCTCTCTCTGTAGGCAGTGGCTAGAAGATGAACCTAGAGGTCTTGACCCACTGATAGGTCCCACTGCACAAAATGAAGTACACCCATGACTCACTGGTAGGTTACACTGCAGTCTGAACCCTAGAAAGGATATTTAGCTCCCTAGTGAGCATTTTGAATTATCAGTGTTTTCTACATTAGCATGAGTCCCAAGTACTTATTAACAGTCAACACCAGCAATGGACACTGTGCAAGCAAGTCAGCACAAATTGTAATTCCAGTAAAAGAGCAGATTTCCCTGGGATAAGCGAAAAATTTAGAATTCATGTCTAACTTCAGATATATAAGGTAAGCTATGAATATTTTTTTAGAAAAAACACCACAAAAAGCAGTGGATGACCGTGCGGAGGGGATAGAAAAGGGTCGTTCAGTTCGAGGAAGGGCCTGGGCTCGAGGGACATCCACTAAGCTGGTATTTTGTGTCTACGGCAGTCCCTTTCCTAAACCCCGGCCAGCACATATGCACGCTGGCCTAGAGATCATGACCCACTTTTTCAGATAATTTCATGCCACCCGGCACAAAAATATATGATGCAGAAAATAAAGTGTATGGAATCCTAAACTTTTAAAAGTGAAAAGTTTCGTGCCGGCCTGGTCCATAATGAATCGGATCGTTACATGCCTTTTCGGATCGGGCATGAAACGCAAAGTTTAGTATCGGATCACATCCCTGAGAGCAACTGACGAGTTTCGTGAAGTTGCAACTCCTCCTTCGCATACAAATTTGAGCACAATATGCTCTTTGTTGTGCACTCCTTCATGTAACTCACCTTGGAGGGCCTCTAGTGCATTGTGTCTACTGTCAGCCTCTAGTGTTTTGTGCCATGGAGTATTTAAGAAGTATTCTGTCAGTTTCCCCTCCCGTAATGGACTCGCCTTGTAAATTTACAATAAGTCCTACCAGGGGTGCAGCTAGGAATTAAGGCTGGGAGTGGTTTCAGGCACAACTAATACTGGGGGGCATGGCATTCCCATCATGATAAGCGGGAGGTGCGGAGGCCTTCCACCAGAAAAAAATTAAGATAAATGGTTTAAAATGGTTAGCTTTACGGCCTTCTGAGGCATATTTTATCAATCCTCACACTATTATATAAGTAATATTAATCCAATTAAGTAAAATAGATTCACCTTAAAAATTTCTGTGAGCTGTGGGGGGGGGGGGGTTGGGGGTTATCCCCCAAAACCCCCCACTTGCTGCGCCACTGAGTCCTACTCCCTTTCATTCATTCTACCTGAAAATCCTATTTTATTCCTTCCTCTCCCTTTCGTATCCAACCTTCTACCCTCCATAGTTGTTTTCAACATCCCCTCCCTGCTCATTACTTGCTCCATTCATGGCTTTTGTCTCCTCTGTATCTCATCTAGAAACCCTCTATCCACCCCCACCATGTCCAACACTTCTTCATTTCTCCTCCTCTCCGTCCACCTCACCTTATCCATTTTTCTCCAGACCCACATCTCGAACGCTTCCAGTCTTTTCTCGTCTTCTTTCCTATTAGTTCATATTTCCGCGGCATAAATCTCTACACTCTAGATCAGTCTCTTTGCTATAGCCTTTTCTTTGAACTCTTACACAAAAATCCTGTCATAAGTTCATTCCTGTCCATGAACGCCTTCTAATAAAGGCAATGCAACTAACTTAATACTTATCAACAATTCTCTCTTCGTCATGTCCTTGCTGCAGTATCCATTCTCCTCTAATGGGCTGCCCAAATAGTCGAATTGCTCTACCTGCTCAAGTTTTTTCCTCACCTAGTTTTACCTTAAGTCTCACATTCCTAACTCGCGATGCTTTACAAAAGCGCATGACCTTGGTAATCTTGTGGGTAATCCTCAAGCCATTCTCCTCGTTACTCTAGTCTAACGAATCCACAAGAGCATGCAGCCCTCTCGCTGCCTGGATAATCAACGCCTGATCATCCGCGAACCTCACTTATTTAAGCGTCATTCCCGCCACATTTACTCCATCTTCCAGCTCATACCACGCATCTCATACCATATTTTCAGCTTTAACTCTTAAAAGCAACAGCGATAGTGGACAGCCTTGCCTCACTCCTTAGCCAATGCTTGACCACTTAGATTCTCCGCCCGCTACCCTTAATTATGAAGTTTGGGCCTTTACAAATTACGAATGAGTCGCCTATCCGTCCAATCTACGCCAATTTTATCGAGTATATCCATCAACTTCACCCAGTCGACTCTATGGAATGCTTTTTCGAAATCTACAAAACAGGCATACCCCTTAGGCCTGATCGGAACGAGGAGGATTTTAAACAGATGAATTGAGGCGAGGGCAATCCAGTACAGGGGGGGGGGGGGTTACTGCCCTCAGGACAAACTTCTCGAGCAGTTTGACGTATCTGCCATCGTTAAGCCACAAAATGCCAAATTTGAGTGCGCTTCCGCGTAGAAAATATTCCAACGCCCACGCAGCGCTGCGGATAGAAGAGCGGCAGGCCGCTTCCCTCCCCTCCCCGTCCCACGCACAGTGATCTGAAATCGGAAAAAGCCGGACAAAAGTCCAAAATAGCTTTTTCTTGAGATAAAGACTTAAAACTTCGCATAAATACTCATAAATGATGGCTGATTATGGATTTGTATGCTATTTTACATAAATTTGATCCGTTGCTGAGGTACAGCAGCTCAAACATGACCAATTTTTCAAAAACGCGCGCGATCTCGTTTTACTCAGAAAATCTTTGAACTTAAACAGGTGGTGCTGCAGTTGTATGATTTTTATGGAATAAAAAACACAATATTTACAATATTCCTTTGCCCAGATGCTTTGGCTATATTGTTCATGATTTTTGAAGATTTTGGTTCAAATCTGCATGGTTTTACAATACAAAATCGCGTACCCATTTTTCGCGTGAAATTTTAAATAAAGTAGACATTATCTTTCGTTTACGAAATATGATAATCGGGAAATTTACATCACAGTGTGAAGTACATATTTCTTAAGAATACCTACTGCGAAGAAATCTTGGAAAAAAGTTTATAACAGGTAATCAACAGCATCCCCATAGCTCTCGACATTTATTCTCCGCGATAAAAAGTCCAGTAATTGTATTTTTTGCGTTGGAATATTTTCTCCGCGGAAGCGTACTCAAATTTGGCATTTTGTAGCTTAGCGATGGCAGATACGTTAAAATGCTCGAGATATTTGTCCTGAGGGCTCGGCAAAATCTGTAAGGAATGACCATAAAATATTAAATTTTCCGATATTTTACCCTCCCCCCACCCCCATAAATGGCATTTGAGCGAGGGTCAGTGGTTCACCTAAAAGTCTCAACAATTTCAGGCCTTAATTTCCATCAGTTCCACAACTTTTTTCATTGGGCCAGGTGGATTTGAAAACAATCGATTTTTCCGATCCGTCCTAATACACGTCCTGGTTATTTTCTAGGTTTCTCTTCACTAGGAACCTCAGTACCGCTATTACATCTCGAGTTGACTTTCCCTTTTAAAATCGAAGCTTATCTTCCCCCGAACACTGGATTGCCCTCGCCTCAATTCATCTGTTTAAAGTCCTCAGTACCGCTTTTGCCGCGTGCGATAATAGGCTAATAGTCCTATATTCTCCGCTTTCTACAGACGCCTTCTTTCATAGTCGCAGAATTAGAACCGTATTCACGAAATTCTCTGGCCAGCAACCCTCCTCGTAGATACTCCGAACTAGTTCCGAAAACCTTCTATTACCATCCCTTCCAAATTTTTTAAAAGGATATTATCCACTCTCACCGCTTTCCTAGCCCGTGTATCATAAAGGGCTCTCTCGATTTCCGCGTCTAAGATTCCTGGCCCAAGATTATCCTTATTAGGATTATCCTCCGCCTCTGCATTTTCTTCCTCTGAATTCAATCTTTCCGGCCTGTCACTTCCGTCATACAGACCCTCCAAGTGTTCATTCTAACTACTCGGAACCTCGTCTCGTTTGGATAGCATCCCTCCATCATTAGCCGCCCGATCCCAGCTTAACCTTGGTGTTTAACGTGCCAACCTCTATTTCCATCTGAAACTTGTCTATTTCCACTCTCTATCTTTTCCACCAAGCCTCCCTTGCCCATTTATTTTCACGCCGTAATCGATTATTAATTTCCATTTACATCCTTTAGCCCTGCTCTGTGTCTAAGTTCTTCCACTTCCTCCTCGCCTCCATGTCTTTTCTCATTTCCTCCTTTTCCACGGCATCTTTATCTTTATTCTTTTTACCTAGACAATTGACTTCTCGGCCGCCCTTATTTATTTATGTTTTAATATTACTCCACTCTTCCTCTACACACTGTTTTTTTAAACTCCCTCGTGCTATTTTAAAATAGTTTTTGACATTCGCTCCTCATTCTCCCTTCAGAGCTTCTACATTCCTATTCCTTCCCTTTTTAATTTTCATAAGTCTTTTGAACCTTACGTTGCATTTCATGAACACCAGGAGTGTCTTCTTTTTTGGTAGTGAATTTAAAACCGTTTTCACTACATCCTCCGCCCAACATCCCTTTCGCGAGTTATTGCACCTGTCGACCTATAATATCATGATTTAGTCTATCTAATATATTCCTGGGACCATAGGCGGATTTAGGGGGGTGCGGGGGGACGTGCCTCCCAGATGCTTAAATAATATACTTACACAATTTTTGATACGGTTATCATTTAAGTTCGTTTTGTGTTGTGTATTACGGAGTCATAATCATTTAATTTTATATTGATAACTTTGATGTTAAAATAAAGAGAATATATTTCGCACAGTAATTGTTATGTCTTGTTTTTAATCTCAATTATCAGAAGATCGTTTGTCAGGCCCTTGTGCCCACCACAGAAAAAAAATGTTGGATCCGCCCCTGCTAAGAACTCTTCTATGGGTACCTTTGTCCTTTATAATAATGAAATCATGTATTTGTGATGAATGACTCGTTTCTCCTGCAAAAGTCTGCTACTTTTCTCTCTTCTGTCTTTCCGCATTCCTAATCCAAATTCTCCTATTTCGCTTACTTCCCACCCTTCCCCGACAGAGGCGTTCCAGTCCCCTATGACCACTGCATTCTTCTGACCCGGAATCTCCCAGATTATTTCCTCGAGCCTTTTATTCACCTCATCTTCTTCTTCCTCCCTATGATTGCTGATGGGAGTGTAAACTTTAACCACCACAAGGTTGATGGGTCGCGCCTTAATTTCTACTACCAGAATCCAATCGTTTACCCTCATCTATGATTACCACTGTCTTACCCGTCTTCCCGTTTAATATTAAAGTTACCCCTATTTGTCTTTCCTCTCCACCAAAGCATGTAACCTATACCCATCACTCCATTAATCCACACCATCCTTTCACCTCACTTCGCATAATCCTACGATGCCTACTCATCCTCCATTTTTCCATTTCCCTTTTTTCCAGCTTGCTCTCCTCACATTCCATGTCTCTTCCTACTTTGCTGCCCTCTTCTTCTACATTTTCTTGGTCTTCTTTGCTGGGAGCTGCTGCTGATGACGATAAGCCTCTGCACGGGTTTCACCTGTTGACCCCCTAGCCGACGTCACTGTAGTGAACGACACCCACCTTCTCCGGTCGCGTCCCATTCCATGAGTTTTCGAGGCCCATTTGATTGTACTCCATGCTTTCAGGGATGAGATGATTGGTAGGGTTTCCCACTTCCATTCTGTGTTTTTTACGTGACACCATCACGTGGACTACCAATCGTCAGTCTCCTACTCTTCTACCTAGCTCTATGGGTTATAGGAACGCGCAAGCGTTTCCACGGTGGTTGTAGCCCAAGAAAAAGATCTCAATTCATATACATTGTAATGCATTGTAAAAAAATGCATTGTATAAACCTGAATAGTTGAGCCTGACCAACGGTCAAATCTAATCTATGTGTATGTTAATACGGTGATATGAACACTCCTTAAAAATAGGAAGCATGTCGTTTTCTGCAACGTCAGCGAAAAGTAAGCCAATAACCCAGTAAAGAGCCTGAGAAGAATTCCTAAGCATTAATCACATGGGAGCCTTTTTTTGCGCAGGTTTGCTTATAACGTGGCCAGTATTTAATTCTCATGCATGAGTTTGCTTTATTTCCTGAAAGGAAATCTTCATTTAGAATTAAGTCATTTCATCGATACTACTGGATCATAATTTGCAGCTTTAGAGTATAGGAGTAATGTTCGATAAAACCACTTAAAATAAATGGTATGGATATAAATCATGGAGGTATTGTTGATGAACAAAGGCGATGCTAGGAATTTGAGAGAAAACGCTGCCATCAGAAATTTCACAAATAGCTCCTAACTGCAAAAACTCCATCCGATTGCCATTCAGTGGGTCAGAAGACAGAACTGAATAGCTATCTAGTTTGAAAATAACTAAACTGTTTGAAATTGTAATTTTAAAAAAATTTGTAATATAATATGCGACTTCATTTTTCTTAGTGTTTTTAAGTGTTACTTTCATGCAAAAAACTATTTGTATGAAAAGTTTTCATGAAATTGTACGACATTTCTCTCAATAAAGATCTTTTTCTTCAATGATTAATAATGTGCGCCTTTGTCGTACAGGTATTATGAAAATAGAGAAACGTTAGTTTTTGATTTCTTAGGTGTGCAATTATTTACATTTTTTACAATTATTATACATTTTTACTCTGCAGTATGATTTTTTTTAAATGCAGAATAAAATTGGGAAATTTTTTGAAGAAGCCGTGACGAGCGCAACTTTTCGTAATTTCGGAGGCGTTAAGTGATCGGAAGATGATATTCTATTTGAATTAAAATATATCATTATTACCGGTCGCAACTTTTCCGTTTAACCACTTGAAGGAAAAAGTGTGCCTTTTCCCTCCAGCATATAATCTACTCTCGTATAAAAAAATGGTGGATCTGAATATTTTTTTTTAAGAATTCGTTAGTCGTAAGTAAACACGAGGTCGTTGTGAATGTGGATCGGGCAACATTGGGTTCGGGTTTGTCGATGATGTTTTATGTTTTTCCTGCTTCCCACTATGCTTGATGTGAGATGAATGAGAAATGTTGGCAAGAAGCGAGTCCTTTATGTGGCGCTCTTCATGGTCAGCGAGGTGAAATGGAAGAGTACCGATAGTTATTCCTAGCCAACAATGCATGAATGCCGTAAAGCGGAAGCCTTAGGTTGAGGAACCGAATTTTTGCGAATACCATTGTTAAGTTAAGTTAGTAAAACAATATTCGTCCATTATTTTTATAAAACATACAAAATATTCCTGCAGATTGTTACATATTAACATTTCCATGCTGTCTTTATCACAGCCATGTTAGCACGCATCGTTTAACTTAACTAAAATTTCGCTGTTCGCGAAAATTCGGTACGTCTAAGCATAGGCTATCCCCAATGGAAGACGCTAGCCGAAAACAAATCACATTTAATGTGCAGACAGATACGATTGAGTGCCGATATCATGCCTCGATATCGATATTTGTGTTTTGATCGTGTTGTTTACCTCGTAAATGTTTTCCGAGCTTGCACATACAATATTATTTTCCCTCCCTCTCAATGATTTTATTTAAAGCAGAATTGTAGAGATTCTACAATATAAAAGTAATACCCTTGCTTGCGGCTTTGATCGTACAGCAATCTCCTGATTAATTTCTCCTGCATCCCATTATTTAACATGAATTCATTTTAATCTGAAGAAATGGAAAATGAATGGTCAAACATATGGGATGCATGTCGAATTTAAAGCTGTGTGTGATTTCATACAATCCAATGTTACATACCCCTGCTGAGTGAAATAATTATTAACCTTCATAATCCTTTGCTGTTTTGAGGTGGACTCTCTTCATTGTCTGTCAACGTGTGACTTCACCTGCGTAGTCAGCGGCAGTGATAAGGAATCTTTTTTGACTGAGATTGCCTGCTTTATCTCTTGAATACACCTCAAAGTTTATCATCAGTTGTTATAATTTTAACATGGACTTACTGAAAACCGCCAGTGATTTGTTTTCAACCTCGTCAATAATCTCAACTTTTTCTGATAATACACCCTTTTTTGCCGAAATAATGTGTCCAAAGCGATTAGACTTCTGTAATGCGTGAGAACTCATCAGTAATTCCTCTTCTACTCCATTCATGAAATTCCTCATTTGCATTTTCAGTTAATCTTGATCAGAGTACTGCTTTCTATCACAGAATCACTGCCCTCCTCATTTTAATTAATTGATTAAAGTCCTGCCTTGATGAAGCAACCACGCGAAGTTACTCCCTTAACTTAATTCTTTGATAAAATAGACCATGGGATAGCGTCGTAAATAGTAGGTAATGCTTTTGGATATTTTATTTTATTCACTTTTGTCTTTTAATTTTCGATGGCATGTGACTAAGTACCTTTTTCCTGTAATGTATTTTCAAGTTTTGTATCACACCTTGATCCTCAGGTTGGAAAAAGAATTCGTGTTTTGCCAGGAAAAAACTAATTTCGCATTTTCTATCATTAAGTCTGGATGAAGCATTGTCGACGAACAAAATAACCTCTCATTTCTTCCGGGCCTCTTTAAATTTGGACTCCGTCAGTTATGATATCATTAGTCATCCTTGCGACTTAGTTCGCATACCAGTGAACACAAATATTGTTTACATTTATGTTCTAAGGCATCGTGATCTATAGGGTTTTCCAGTCACCAACGACATTTCAAATGTACCAATCATAATCGCACAAAGTAATAGTGTGACTCTTTTCTTTGTAAACCACCCGAAAACTTTTCTTTCCTCAAACATATGGTTTTCTCGGGTAATTTATGGATATCGTAATGAACGATTGAAGAGTCATTATCACATTTTTCTGGAACTTAATGCGCATCACAGGGTAACGTACGCAAATGCTCAAGACATATCGTACAAAATGCCAATAAAAAAATTAATTACGAGCATATCGTTGATTTGTAAACGGAGAATAACAATAAAACGCCAGTAGAATTCAAAAAAGTTATAAGCCCGATCGGGGCCTGATATGAACCTGATGTGAACCGTGTGCAAGTGAAGAGGTTAATTCGTTTTCGGCAGCCTTCGTAAACGAATCGAAACCGAACCGAATAGAACCGCTTGAGTGTGTAACGAGCCTTAGACATATAAGATTTGGAATGCTGTGCTGTTCCCTTACCCTCTCCTCCATAGACGGATTTAGGGGGGCACAGACGCTTAAGAAGTAGACTAGATTTTTAATACGGCTATCATTGCGTTCGTTTTATTTAGTGCATTACTGAGCCTCAATCATTTAATTTAATAATAATAACTTTCATATCAAAATGAAGATAATATTTCTACAGTAGTTGTTGTATTTTGTTTTTAATCTCAAATATGAGGAGACCTTTCAGACCCCAGTGTCCCCCACATAAAAAATCCTGGGTCTGCCCTTGCTCTCCTCCGTAGTCAGCTAAACCCCACTCTGATTATTCCACAGGAGTTAGGAATGCGTGGAAATAGTTAGGGGAGGGAGCACTAGATAGTAGGCCAACAAGGTGTTTGTCCCAAATTGTTCAGTGCTTTTTTCATGCCTATGTTCTTTTTGAGGAATACTCCCTATTTTTGACAAAGAAATTATGAATGGAAAAAGCACTGAAGAACTTGGAACAAAAACCTTGTTCGCCTACTAGCTAGTGCTCCCTCCCCTTTCAGGAAAAGCGTTTTTTTGCGGGAAGAGACATTTTTACAGGACAGCACTTCTTATGTTTTTTATTGGTGACAATTTAGGCAGAATGATACACATTGTGTTGTTCTTGTCGATTTTTAAAAATATCCGTTGTTTGGAAATATTGGTTCCATAAAGTTCAAAGTTTTGGCGCCGGGACCCTAAAATCGGGATCGCCTACGGGAGTTGTCCAGTATTTAGAGGTACCTGTTAAGGGAGAGTGAAACGACATCACTGAAATGAAAATATTTTCAACGGCTGACTACATTTCGGAAAGCTTGACATGTTGATTATAATACATAGAGACGATTTCCAATATTAAGATCAGTGTGGTCCTCATTGGTGTTGGCAGTCATGTTGGCACGGCTTGGAGATGCAATCACTAACGGAAGGGAAATATGATATTAAAAGATCATAAGGCAATTCATGGGTAGAGAATGAAAGGCAGTGTACCCTATTGCAAATTAAACAGGGAATTTAAATGCGGGAACATGGGAAGGCCGGGATGATTGAAAAAATCAGCCATGTTTTCATATTTTAAACGCTAGAATGCCAATGAAAGAATTAATAAATCCGGTTCGTAGTTTGTCTCCACAAAGCGAAACATTTTAATGACGATGCTGCTCGAGAACCACTCATACACGATCGTAGATACCCAAGTACCTAACGCAAGTGTAAAATTGCCTATCATAAATTGTTTTAAAAGTCATGTAGAAATAAAAACTGTGTTCTAATCGACAAACACCTTTTGAATTTTCTGACTACTAGAAAAAAACTGCTCTGAGTTTTTCCTTTGATAACCATAGCTACGGAAGTTGTTATTCACATCAAAATTTAATGGATACGTGCTTTTTAAGCAATTGCCCCATCGTCCTCTATTTTGTAGCACTTGGAGATTAGTTTGATTGCTTGACATTATATTTTTGTTCTTAATCAGGTGCTTTTTTAAAAAATAGTCGGAGGAAGTGAGGTAGAAAGGAAATGTCTTAAATTTTCTCTTTTTGGGTGGACATTCTTAACCTGAGAAGTGAACCAATGAAAGAAGCCGAGGTGGACTCCGCACATCTTCAGCAATCTAATCTCTGTGCTAGCAGGTGAAAGAGACAGTGTCGTCTTTACTGGCGCGAAGCAGCATCAAGTAAGATTTTTGGCATAAAACTTGACATCATCACGTAACTACTTGGGATTTCACTTTATAGAATACTTATACCGCTTGAGATATCTTTTGCCTACAAAACACTACATAAACAACGGTTTGGTTAATAATTGATGTGCAACGCTTTTTTTACGTTCCGCGGTGGCCTCCCTTTGCATTCGATGACGTGTGACACGCTACCGTGAGAATATAAAGGCAAACCGAAAGGGAGCGGTAATACGTCATAAAAGCTCGGACTTTGCTTTTATTAGGCTTCTTTTCCCTTTTACTGCATCCTGATGTATTTATTTTTTCTGCTAATAGCTAGTCATTTACTTTTTCTTATTAATTATAATTTTCTTCAGGTCTATCTCTGTCTCTGGCGTGACTGTAATATCGTCGGATAACCACCGCGTTAAAATGTTTTTGCCGTGTTTTTTTTACTCCCGGTGTTTACTTTTTGGCTTTATTGGTAGCTTTCTCCTTTTGGACATAGAAAATTTTGGGGAATAGTGCCCAACCTTGTCTCACTCCTTTCCTTAATCATGCTTCTTCGCAGCTGGATCCAGATTTGATCACAGCTCCTTGGTTTTCATACAAGCAGTGGATAATCAAACTGTCATTTTAAAGCATTTCGATTTATTCTTTGATTATAACTATTGAATTCCAATACACGTCATCAAAAGCTATATGTAAGTCAACCGACGCCACGTATGTCTTTTGTGCTCTTCGGTATTATCGTCTCAATGAGCGGCCTAATAGGTATTGTTTCTCTCGTGCCTTTGCTTTTTTCTGATCCCGAATCGGTCGTAAATCGACTACGCTTTTTTGCGGCGTTTATGCGTTTCTGCTCTTCGTTATATTCTTATATGGATGATGCTTGTCAGTGACTTCGACGCAAGTGTTGCCAGGCTTATATTCGCAGTTATCCGCTCTTTTCCTCTTGGGAATTGGGATAATAATGTTCCTCTCGAAGTTCTATGCTATCTCACCTGTTGAATAAGTTTCGCTAATGATTTTGTTCAGCTAGTTAAACTTATTTTCTCCGGTATTTTTAATTAGCTCTCCTGGAGCATTGTCAGTTCCTGATGCTTTATTCATCCGCAGAACTCTCTTTGCAGCATCAAATAGGGTGGTTTCCTATTGTTTTTTTATTGCCTGAATCGAAATATTATTACTCCTGGAGTGCGCATTTCACGCTCTTAGATTTTCGAATGTCGGCATCCATTTTTCGCGATTAAACGAGAATTGAAAATTTTCAAGCGCGCGAAAACGCGACGGCTAAGTAGGAATGATGGGAAAAGTCCGTGTGACGTCGTTCTGGTTCCCGCTGTCGGCGTGTGAGGTGACCTTGGGGCGAGGCTTGAGCGCTGACACGACGCAGGCTCCTAGCAGGTAGCAGAGTACCCTGCTAGCAGGTAGCGCTGGGCTTAAATAAGGATTATTTTTCCCCTATCAAACGAAGGAAACTTTCCGACCTTAGACAATTTTAATAAGTGATTATTAAGAGATGTTTCCCTGAGCTCTGTGACTCATTCATGCATTGGTAATCTCAGACGACGTAAAACTCCTATCTACCCGAAAAGAAACTAGGTCCCTGTGACGTCACGTGGAGTGGAATCGCATGGGCGCCAATCTGGCCTTTTTCAAATGAGGTTAAAATTGATCGTTGCCATTCGTCTAAACTGGTATTTCTAAAACCAAATGATTTGTATATTATGAATACACTAATGGTGGGTAACGAATCGCAATCAATGCCTTTCGTTTTCTTTGATGAAGGAAACTACCTTATTCTGATCTGTAAATAGGGCATCCCGAGCCGCCTTTATCCACTTTCCTTCCGTTTTCGATAGCTTACGTTCTTAGGCTGTTTCCGTTGTATTATTAATACAGATATTCTTTCCATGTCTACACTTTGTCTTTGTTTTCAAGCATTAGTTCTCCATTTTTGTCCTTTAGGGTATTACATCTTACGCCCCTTCCCCTGATGCGGTCTCTCATAGACGGCCTCTACTTTTCCACGCACAAGATTGTTCTATACGTCTTCACAGATATTTTTCATACACGCTTCCCTCGCCTTCCTCGCTCTAAGGAGGATCTCTTGGCGATTAAAAACCTTTTGGGCTATTTCGTCGCGTCAATGTTTGGTTGGCCCCAACGTTTCCCGACCAAAGCTGATCGCTTTCTCCAATAAATCTAGTAATGCAAGGATTCTTCTTCGTATCTAGACAGAGGATGTAAGGTATCTGGCAGAGGGAAAAGGGGGAGGGAAGAAAGAGAACAGCCTTGATCGGGAAGTGCTGTGGCCATCAAAACATTGATGCGGCGAAACAGCCCAGACAGATTTTATAATGGCCAATAATAAAAGATGTCACGAATGCAAGTAAACATTAATAATAATTCCATTTCAAGCAATTTAATCTCAATAATGTCATTGTAAAATGGTTCTTTAATATTATTTTAGCACATTTCTATTCATTACACTAGTTTTAGGTTTCCTGATTACACAAAAACAAGACTGCACAGGTGAAGCAAACATATGTGAATAACATTTAAAAATCTTTTGTGCCTTGACTGATTGGGGTGATCTCACAGAAACAGCATACGATCGTACCTGCGGCGTTGGCGTACCAGCGGATAAATATGTAGTTATGAATACATTGGCAAGTATTTTTTATGAGATCTCGAATTGAGGCACTCGTAAAAAATGAAGGATTCATGCAATATCATTGTATTACCCAATCACTTATTTTGTCCCATTTATCCGTCGATGTACAAGTTAAAAGTCGATAGACGAACAAAAAAATTACCCCGGTCGTCTTCTACATATCGTTACCCACTGGCTGAAAAATAAGAGTTTGGTAGTGTTTCTGTATTTGAGTTTCTGACATTAAATTCGAGACTGTCTAGGGTAAAATTCTTCTCTATTAGAGTTACCATTTTATAAAATTATGCTCTTTCCGCTCTTTTTTTATAAGCTTAGGGCAAGGAAAAGGTATTTTTTAAATATTTTCTTCGAAACGATAGATGATATAACGCTCCATCTTTTGCAAAGACTGTTCATTCAATCAAGGAAAATGTCTACCGGTGATATCTGTTGAATTTATAATCTAACAACTTTTAAATATTCAATCTTTTCTCCAGTTTTTTGTTGTTGTTATGTTTACATGACAACTTGTAACATAAAATGTATTTACCTTTTCTCACGTATTGTTGTAACAGGACTAATATCTAAAAGTAAACTTATTCCACCTGTGTTAACTTCATTATTTTAACAGGTTATGGGCCCAGAGAACGTGAAAGTTTTTCTTTATTGAGTGTTATATAGTCCGTTATTAACGTAGTGAACATGGGGAAACCCCGGAAGCCCGAAGATAGTTTGGTGGCATGCCCAGTGACGATTTCCACTTCTGTACCTAATATTGACAAATTAGAAGGCCAGCAAAATTACGGTACGTGGAAATTCGCTATGAAAATGAGCCTCATGTTAGAGGGATTATGGGATATCGTGAGTGGTAATGAGACGGTGACGGACAGTAATCGGGATAGAGATTTGCGGGCGTTAGCCAAAATATGCCTGAGTGTTAAATCTTCCTGTTATATTCATGTCCAAACTGCTACATCCGCTAAAATGGCCTGGGAGAGTCTTCGAGCTGCATTTGAAGGGTCAAGTATGAGCCACGTTTTCTATTTAACAAGACGACTGTTCAACAGCCGTCAATCCCAATTTCCATGCTTAGAAGATTTTATTAATGAAGTAATTGCAACTCATCGTAAATTACTCGACATGGGTGAGATCATCGAGGACAAGTACCTTTCTTTTGCTCTGATGAACGGAGTTGATGAGAGTTATGAGACTCTTGTGATGATGCTGACGCGAGACAAGAAGACTCCTCCTTCGGACGAAGTTAAGATTGCTTTTCTGGAGGAAAGTGCTCGTAGAAAACTGAAGTGTCAAGAGGAGAGTTCATGTGCATTGCTGTCTCAAGGTGCTAAGAAGAAGCAATGGAGACCAAAGAAAGATAATACTAAGGTGGTATGCTACGGTTGTAATGAGGAAGGACACATACGTCCTGACTGCCCGAAAAGGTCAAGTAGGTCAAAGAATAAATTAAATAGAAATGTTAGTGAAAGTGCTAACTCTGTGCGTGTTCCTAAACAATCTACTTTGTTAACCTCGATGCTTTTAACTTCTATATCAAAAGATTCTTGGGTTTTGGACTCTGGAACCACTAATCATATGTCACCCAACAGAAGTATGATGGTTGATTTTCATAAAAATTGCCATCAAGATATTACTGTTGCTGATGGTAGTAAAATTATTTCAGATGGCATTGGTGATATTAATGTTAACTTTAAATGTTTCAATGAACATATTCCGATGACGGTTAAAGATGTGTTAAATGTACCTTCGTTAACTTCTAACCTCTTATCTGTTTCAAAAATTGCTGAAAAGGGTTATGTTGTAATGTTTGACAAATATGGTTGTAAAGTGTATGATGAAAGTCTTATTTCCATAGATGTTGCACCTAGACTGTCTGGAACTCTTGTAGGAGGCCTTTATATCGCTGATCAATATAGCCAGGATAAAGAGCAAGTGAGGGCCACGTTGGTGAGTGCAGTCGATCATGTTCTATGGCATAGACGTTTAGGTCACTTAAATCGGAAAGGTTTACGCCTACTTCAGGGAGGTCTTGTAAAAGGGATCGCTTTCAATAAGGAATGTTCAGACCCTTGCATCATATGTTTAGAAGGTAAACAGACGGTTACTAAGTTTCCTAAGTGTAAGGCTAAAAGAGCCAAACAGCTTTTAGAGCTTGTTCATGCTGATATAATGGGACCGATGGAAAAACAATCTTGGTCAGGTGCTAGATATTGTCTGACATTTGTGGATGACTTAAGTCGCAAAACTTTTGGTTATATGCTTAAAGAAAAAAGTGAAGCCTTCTCTAAATTTTTGCAGTTCAAGGCAATGGCTGAAAACTATACTGGTAAACCTTTGAAAATAATTAGGACAGATAATGGTGGTGAATTTACTAGTCATCAGTTCGAAAATTTTCTGATAAAACATGGTATTGTTCATCAAAAAACCATTCCCCACACACCCCAACAAAATGGAGTGGCGGAACGTACTAATCGTACTCTAATTGAACGTGTTAGATGCATGCTATTTGATTCAGGATTACCTAAGGAGTTTTGGGCCGAAGCTATGAATACTTCTATTTATTTAAAAAATAGGTGTCCAACTGCTGCCGTAGAAAATGCAGTACCTGAGGAAATATGGTCTGGTGAAAAAGTTGATGTGTCACATTTGCGAATTTTTGGAAGTAGGGCACAAGTTCATATTTCTGATGTAAAGCATAATAAACTAGATAAAAAATCTGTTGAATGCATATTTGTAGGATATGGAGAAAATACTAAGGGGTATCGTTGTGTTCTTGCTGATGATCCTAAAACACTTGTCTTTACTCGTGATGCTGTTATTATTGAATCTGATTCCAAATATGAAGTACCCATTTCAGAAAAAGACAATACTTCTGAAATTGTGTCGGTCACTGCAGTTCACCATCAAAGTTTAGTCCCTATGAATAGTATTGAAGGTGCTGTGGAAATTTTGGATGAATCTGATAACAGTAAAAAGAGTGGTGATGACCAGGGTCAAGTCAAAGATTTAGGTATGGAACCCCTACAGCCAGTACTAATAGGTGATAGATACCCTACTATGCAAAGAAATGAAGAATATGAGTATGACAATTTTTCCTTCTTAATTCGGGATGGTGCTCAAAATTTTGCTGTTATTAATGAACAGGATCCACAAAATGTGAATGACGCTTTAGGCCGAACTGATAAAAATATGTGGAAACAGGCCATGAATGAAGAAATGGAAGCCCTAACTTGTAATGAAACTTGGGAGTTGGTTGACTGTCCAAATAATAAAAATATTGTTCAGTGTAAATGGGTTTTTAAAAGAAAAGTGAGCGCAGATGGCTCTACTCGCTACAAAGCAAGACTGGTAGCAAAGGGTTTTTCACAAAAATACGGGGAAGATTTTATGGATACTTTTGCTCCTGTTATTCGTTTGACTTCAATGCGTATCCTATTTGCGTTGGCTGCTCAGTTAGACTTAGAAATGGATCATGTAGATATCACTACAGCCTTTTTAAATGCGGAGCTAAATGAGGAGCTGTATATGGAGCAACCAAAGGGGTTCGTTGAGCCAGGATGCGAAAATAAAGTATGTAGACTAAAGAAAGCTATTTATGGTCTAAAACAAGCTGCACGGTCATGGAATATCAAAATTCATTCTTTTTTGACAAATATTAATTTTGTGAGATCAAAATATGATCCTTGTGTGTATGTTAAACATCATATTGGAATTTTTATTGAAATTGGTCTTCATGTAGATGATTTTTTCATTTTTTCCAATAATAAGTCGGAGACAAGAGAATTAAAGAGACAAATTGGTCAAAGCTTTAAGATGAAAGACTTAGGCGAATTAAAGCAATGTTTGGGTATGACAGTTGTTAGGAATAAAGACACTGGCACAATAAAACTCAATCAATCTAAATATGCAGAGGAAATTATTTCCAAGTTTGGCATGGAAAGCTGTAAGCCAGTTAAGACTCCAATGGAAGTTAATTTAAAACTTGAAAAAGAATTAGATGGTCATAAGAATTTTGATTACCAAAGAATTATTGGTTCTTTAATGTATCTTTCTGTATGTACCAGGTCTGATATATGTTATTCAATTAGCTATTTAAGTCAATTCAATAATTGTCATGGTAGGAGTCACATTGTGGCTGTAAAGCGTGTTCTTAGATATTTAAAAGGTACTCTTGATTATTCTTTGTGTTTCACGAAATGTGATAGTAAACTGACTGCATATGCTGATGCTGATTATGGAAATTGTACAATTCATGGTCATTCTTATACTGGATGTGTTTTAACTTATAATAATGGACCTATATCTTGGATGTCCAAGAAGCAAAGTACTGTATCATTAAGTTCAACTGAAGCAGAATATGTTGCTATATGTGAAGCATGTAAGGATGTTGTTTATGTTAAAGGATTAATTTCAGAATTAACTAAAGATATGGGAGTGATAACAATCTATAATGATAATCAGAGTGCTGGGAAACTTGTGGAGAATCCAGTGTTTCACAAACGAACAAAGCATATTTCAGTTAAATACCACTACATAAGAGAGTTGGCTGAAAATGGTGAAGTAAGTGTTAAATACTTACCAAGCACCGAAATGCCAGCTGATATGCTAACTAAAGCTCTGTCTGGAGACAAATTGTTAAACTGTGTCAAACTACTGTATTTAAATACTTGAATTTTTTGTTGTACGCAGTGTCAGTTGCTAGATTAAGTGAGGGTGTTGAATTTATAATCTAACAACTTTTAAATATTCAATCTTTTCTCCAGTTTTTTGTTGTTGTTATGTTTACATGACAACTTGTAACATAAAATGTATTTACCTTTTCTCACGTATTGTTGTAACAGGACTAATATCTAAAAGTAAACTTATTCCACCTGTGTTAACTTCATTATTTTAACAATATCTCCCTCGATATGCATTGGATCGGGTGCGTTCTTGTGGGATAAGGGAAGATCCGTATCACCAACATCAAGGGTCATTCCACCTCAAATGAACGAGCGTTTGTCCCTTAGTGTGTCCTAATTTGATGAATATTTTTATGTGGGTTCCCTTCACTTGGTGGTTGTGTGGGTTATAATCACCTCAAACTAGATTATCCAAGACCGTTTCGCGGGAAAAATTGAGGGTTGTATGCGCATTTTAATTTTTGTATTTTTACCAAAAGAACGTGCCTTGGGTGATGGGTCGTATAATTTCATACTTCTCCATTAAATTGTCTGTAAGCCATGATTTATGATTGCTTCAAATCTAATAATTTGAGTACTGAATTCAATATGAACAATATTTTTTTAATTTCTTTTACTGTTACTTACCTATTTAAATGTTTAAAAATATATTACTAAACTTTTAACCAATAATCCATCTCAGAACTAGCCCAAAATTTTATTTTATAATCTATACATATCTTTCCTGCTGCTCCAAAAAACATTTAGTGGTAACTCATAAAAGGATTCTTTCCAAAAAAAATTAATTTACCTTTTTTCTACCCGCGTGGCGTTCTGGCTCCACTATTATAAATATCTATACTAAAAGTGCTCTAGACCATAGAAATATGACCTGTAATTTTAATGATAAATCTGTCCATGCGGCTAATAATTTTTTTCTATATGTTTTACAGTGCCATTTATGTTTTGACCAGCTTCATTCGACGGCTAAACTAAAGATTTGAATTAGATGACTGGGTAGTATAATTTAATTTCAAGCTTACTCATGCGATAGCGGTCAAATAAGCCATAAATCATTCTAATGCAGGTATGAGATATTATTTAAACAAACATCTATTCAAGTATCTTTACCTCATTAAACTTAAATGATTTCAAACGATCCAAGCATATGTTAGGTCCTACGGGGCCCCACCAGAGAGAAGCAGGGAGTCGCTGGCGAGGCTGACGAAACTCTTTCTTGGTTGCAGGAAAAGATGGAGGTGGAGTGGCCTACGTCAGAGAAGTTCTCGGCCCTCGTGGGCAAGGCGAAAGTTCTGGAAGAGGCCGAAAGGTGGCCAATCTCGCGCGAATGCCGCTGCGTCGCCGACTTCTTGGGACAGGCGTGGAACCATTGGGCCACTCACTTCTTCTACCGCGTGAGTCCCCTCATCCAAGGAGAGATAACCCTTACAAAATCGTCTTCAGGGGGCATTAATTTGCCTAGGCGAAGAGAAAGCGGACTCACGTGTGAGAGAAAACGTTGTTTTCTGAAGTTTCATCTCCTGTGTCGAGTAACGGTACCGGAATTTTCTGGTCTGCTGTATTTGAGAAAGGCCATTCATAATGTATTTTTGAATCTTGTTTTTTTTTATTCCTGGGTGTTTGCCTAATGTAAGAGCTGTTCCATGTGGATAAGGTTATTAGATACATTCCACAGTTTTGTGTTTCCGGTTTGGGAGAAATAATATTTATGGAAATTAAAGATCATGTCTCCTATTTCTGTTTTTAGACCAAACCGGTTGACTTAACCTTTCACCGCCACATTCTTTTATGGTCACTTAGAAATAATAATTTATCCTTGAAGATATCTATGCAATCATTAACACAAACGAGTGTCCTCCCCTCAATCAGGTGACAGAAAAGCACCTATCCACGAGAAAATTTTCAAGTACACCCGCCCCGCTCTTTTCACCAAATTCTCTCATCCCCTCGCATTGCACTCTCCCCCGATGTAAGTGCTCCGCTCTTCTCCATCCCATTCCCCAATCAACTCTTTCTCCTCCAGGACCTCCTGCTCTTCCCTGGATCTGGCTTCCCGCCTACGGAAATTTTTGCCCTCTTTGTATACCGGAGAATGAGTCACGCCCGTACTTATGATCATCGCCACTTCACCAAAATCTTTCGTTCAGCCAATCCTAAAATGAGTCTGAAGTCTGGTATTCACACACAAGTGGATTTTAGATATTCATTGATTATTATTTATATTATGAATGATGAAGACAAAATGGATCGATCGAGTCAATAATAAGTTTTATGACAAGTGATGATTGAATAAGTAAGTGCTGTAAAGAGTGGGAGAAAAGAGATGTCTTCTTAAAACCTTAAGGAGAAGACGCGATGACTTACGTGACAACATTGTGAGGGATTATGGCCTAATTAAAACAATCGTAAAAAATTGTAAAGATGGAAATATTTAAGGTGGATCTGCAATGATAGTTTACATTTCACCAGCTTATAATCAATGTTTATAAATCATCATCATTATGAGCCAGCAATTCTAAAATTAGTTTTACACAACTCTCCTTTTCGCTCTTCTCTCCACTAGCCTTTTCATAATGTCATAGTGACGTATTTCTCCTCTTTTACATCCTTTTATAACCCTTTGTCCTATGAAACTCATTCGGGGCCGTCACTAATCCTTCTCCCCTTCCACCTGGCCTCCTACGATTGTTTTAATTAGACCATGATCCCTCACAATGTTGTCACGCAAGTCATCGCGTCTTCTCCTTAAGGTTTTAAGAAGATATCTCTATTCTCCCACTCTTTATAACACTTACTGATTCAATCATCACTTATGATTAAACTTGACTCGATCGATCCATTTTGTCTTCATCATTCATAATATAAATAATCAATGAATTGTAGTGATCCGGAAATGGAAGATTTCCATTTCCAAAATATGTATAAATATGTTGTTGTGTGACGTCCATAATAGCCCAAATTTAGAAAATTACCAAAGTCTCGGGAAGGAGAGGAGCTGCTGGTGATGGCACGGGTGGATAGCGAGGCGCTTCGGTCGCACGGGCCATACGGCCCGTGCTTCGACTCCAACTGGCGGCTACATTGCTGCCTGACCGCTGACGAGTGACCCGTGACAGTATGAGTTACTGAGTGAGTTCCTGAGTGCCAATAGCATCTCAACCCTGCCATTATATAGGGAAGTGGAACCAGGATGTTTTCGTCCAAGAGGAAGGGGAAAGGAAGGGGAAGAGGAAGGTTAGGCGTTCTTGAAGGTGGAAATGTGCGAATCCCGGGGCATAGTTTGTCATAGCTGGCTATTCTGAGGCGTCACACAACAACATATTTATATTTTATACATATTTTGGAAATGGAAATCTTTCATTTCCGGATCACTACAGAATATCTAAAATCCACTTGTGTGTGAATACCATACTTAAGCCTCATTACCAGAGCCATTCAATATCGCTGAGAGGTATTGCATACCACCACGCCACAGAAAGTGATGAACCTCAAAAACAACAACCCCGTTCCCCAAAACAACGACCATAATACGCCCCAGATCCCCTAGCTCCCAAAAATTCTGCCTTGACCAGTGTTTTTCCTTAACTTCCATCGATCAACTCCCGCAAGACAAGCATTGAGATGAGAATCTCCCCACTTTCTCACATCGGAAATCTTCCTGATGTTCCACCGCTTTCAGTAGTCTCCTTCCTTCTTAGAATAGCGGTTGTAGACGCTGGAACGTCTGAATGACTTTTATCTCTTTCTCTGTGTTTCCATTTTCATCAAAGTTCATTTTCAAAACTAAGCTATAATAATAATGGAACACATTTTGGCTACAAAATATGGCCTAACATCCTAAACCGGTCGTGTGTTATAGGTATGTGGAATTAACAAAACTTGTTCCATTATTATTTATACGGATCCCTTTCTCCACGTAATAGCTTCAAGATTTGATTTAACTAAACCACCTCTGGCCATTATCGTGAAAATTTTCGTGGAAAACTCATTGCCGTAATGATATCTACCTACCTATCTTTTCAAAATCGTTTCAGGAGAGGAAAACAGCATTATAGTAATATATCTATTGGTATGACATAAAATTTATAGCCCGAATGATTGGATTTCCATGATTCCCGGGTGCTTTCTCGTCCGCAGGTGGTGCTGAGCGAGCCTTCTGCGCAGGCGCCCGTCCCGTTGCGCACTGCCACCATCTTCTTCGACGTCACCGCGTCCAACGTGCACCCAAAGAAGATCGTGCAGGTGAGCGCGTTCCTCGGGGCAATCATTTGTATTAATTTGCATTGAATTAAATTAAATTCTCTTCAATGGCATGCAAACTCATATAAATAAAGATAACGCTATTCAATTAGTACAGCATGGAAATTTGTCACTAGATACGACTCACAAAAAATGGATGAACACATGAAAGAACACTATTGAACTAAATTCAATGCGTACCGGAATTTTCAGGGAGGGAGCCTAATAGCCGTGGGAACGTGGAGTGAGGAACTTGTTTTTGGAGGAGGAGAAGGGAGGGGATAAAAGGAGAGGTAGGGGGAGATTAGCAGGATACATTTAGCTCATGCGTTTGATTGATAATGAGTGAAGGTTGAGGAGTGAGTCTACCTCGGGAGGGAGGCAATTATTATCGCCTTAAAATAGGGAAGCGACGTGGGAAAAAATGCATATGTGCTGTGAAAAATACATGAGGGGATGACGGGCAGCAGGAAGGACGGTTATTGCTGGATTTGAGATAAAGGAGGATGGTGCATTGCCCGACATAGAACGCGGGGCAGAAATTGCGAAGTCGAAAATAAATTATGTTAGTGGATGTATTTGTGGTGGAAGGAAAAATCAGGAGAGATTTGAACACAGGAAGAAAAGTGGTTGAGGGTGGTGAAAATATGGTGCAAGTTTTATAGCTAACATAAGACGGTTGCTGAGCGAGGGAGGGCAGGTATATGCAGTGGCGCCGACTCCATGGGGCCTGAGGGGGCCCGAGCCCCCTCAAAAATTCGTTATATGTGTGAGAATAAAAATGTGTCAGGCTTGTCTATTTTTCCCAGAGTGTCCAGATATCGAGATTCGAGTTATCAGGGTTCTAATGTTGATCATATGACTCTTCTAAAATGCTTAAAAAACTTAAAACTCACTACTTATAAAATTTCCCGGGGCAAGATCCCCGGTTTGGGCCCCCCCAATATTTTTTGTAAGTCGGCACCCCTGGGTATATCATTAGTGGGTCTCTTATTGGTGATGCGCGGGAAAAAATAGGGAATATCTGTGAGGTGGTGAATTTATGGTTAGAAGGAATGTTGTGTTTTAGGATAACATTTTGGGAATATAAAGGAGGGAGGTAGGTCTTTTAGAGTGAAGGTGAGCAGTTTTTTTTGTGGAGTATGGCTTATTGGGATCATAGGGCGTTTTGTGCAATATTTCAATCCGTCCGCGAAGACGACGGTGGTATTCACATATATTGCAATGAGAATATATTCCTCCGTACCGGGACCTTAGGCTCTCCGGACCACTGTGCAAGCCATCTTGATATGCAGTTTCCTGATCTCCCAATAGCAATTTTACCGAGGCTCATGGTACTAAATTTTTAGCTCTTGCGGTCCATTCAAGATGGCAACAAGAGATAGAAACACGATAAAGAGGACTTCCCTGAAGCCACAATCGGTTGAGATCCTCAAACCTACGCTCATAGCGGTAATTTGTAATATTTCAATCCTGCCGCGTGAACGGCATTGGAATTCACATAAATTTGCCATGAGGAAAAAATCAGCAGCCGCCGTGAGAAAAAGTCAGTAACAAAATACCAGTAATTTCCATGAGAAAAATATCAGCATTTTTTTATCAAGGCAATTCGTGTGCATCAGGTGTCTTTTTTCGATTTTTTTTCTTTTTGGAGTTTTCAGGGAACCGCGGCAGAGATGAGAGGTGTGCATTACACTCTGTGCAATTTGGGAAGGAAGTTCTGATGGTCACCAGGGTTACTGCAGATTATATGTCGCGGGATTGAAAGGGAGTAACGCTCCTTGCACATTACACGGTTTCGCCCGCGCGCGCGGGAATAAAACCACACGGGGCTTTCTCTTTAGTCCACTGAAGAAGTACACGAGACCAGGGACGCAGCCAGGAATTAAGGCTGGGGGGGGGGGGGGGTTTAGGTGCAACTAATACCGAGGTAAGTGGGGGTATGGAATACCCACCAGGATAAGCGGTAGGTGCGAGATTAATAAATTGCGAAATTTTAAGGTAAATGGTTCAAAATGGTGAGTTTTTCGTCTTTCTGAGGGATATTTTGTTAATCCTTCCACTATTCTCTTAGTAATATCAATCCAATTAAGTAAAATGGATTAAACTTAAAAATTTCTCTGAGCTCTGGGTGGGGGGGGGGGGGTTATACCACAAAACCTCCCCCCTCGCTGCGCCACTTCACGAGAACTTTCACATTGTTCGGTTTAAACACGGGAACAGTTTTTAGCCGCATTGTAGCCGACCAGTACCACTGGGGCCACACGGCTACCCTATCGTCTTTCTGCTTAGTAATCCACGTAAACGAGTGCGCATTTTCACACAAGACGGTTTCAGTCGAGCGGAAGCTGTCTCCAGTATATATTTAAAGTCAACTGGCCATGATTTAAAACCGTGCGGTTTTTTCCCGCACGGGCAAGAACGTGTAATGTGTAGCAGCGTAAAGGGTAGAACATTTGGTGTGAGGGGAAAGACAGCAATAGGGTAGTTTCCTTGATCAAAGAAAACAAAAGGCATTGATTGCGATTCGTTACCCGTCATCAGTGTATTCATAATATACAAATTATTTGGTTTTAGAAATACCGTTTTAGACGAATGGCAATGGTCAATTTTTATCCTCATTTGAAAAAGGCCAGATTGGCGCCCATGCGATGCCACTCCACGTGACGTCACAGGGACCTAGTTTCTATACGAGTAGATAGGAGTTTTAAATCGTCTGAGATTACCAATGCATGCATGAGTCACAGAGCTCAGGGAAACATCTCTTAATAATCACTTATTAAAACTACCCAAGGTCGAAAAGTTTCCTTCGCTTGATAAGGTATTAATAATCCTTATTTAAGCCATGCGCCACCAGCTAGAAGGGTACTCTGCCACCTGCCAGCATCCTTCGTCGTATCAGCGCTCAAAGCCTCGCTCCAAGGTCACCTCACAGCCCGGCAGCGGGAACCAGAACGACGTCCCACGGAGTTTTCCCGGCATTCATACTTAGCCGTCGCGTTTACGCGCGCTTGAAAATTTTCACTTTTCGTTTAATCGCGAAAATAGATATCGTCATTTAAAAATCTAAAAGCATGAAATACGTACTCCAGGAGTAATCATCTTTCGATTCAGGCACTAAAAAAATAAAAGGAAACCACCCTATTGTAATGAGGTATTGTTGTTTATTGGTGGCTTTTTTGCGAACGTATGTTTTTAATGTGTTTGCTGCCGGAAAGATAGATTCCAACGTTGAAGAATGTGAGGTTAGGGATGGGAATCGGGGATTCGAAGGGTGCAGAAGCATATACGCTGTGTGAGGATACATAAGGGTAAGAGGAGTCGACCCAACGTATCGCGCGTAGAATTACTAACACTGAATTTCTTCTCGGCCTCAACCGCTTCGTTTTCACCCACAATACCTTTTTATTTCATCATAACTACTATCTCTAAGTTTCCAACTATGGTTTGTGAAATGGGCTTAGTTCCTCTTACGTAAATCTCTTCCTTGGCCTCTTCTATGAAACATTTCTTTTCAACTTCCTTCTTAAACCTCGTCTTTGGGTTTAATTCATTGGCATAAATGTCCTCCTCTGGTCTCATTGAATTAACTCCCACTAATCATATTATATTTATTTTAAATATCTTTTCAATATTTCACAATATTTTGCCATTTTCTATCTAAAACAATAACTTTGATATAGTCATCCTATCATCCGAGTTCGCGCACATAAAGGGCATTTTCCCATGAGATATTCAGTATCAATTCATATTCAAAGACGATAAGAACACTTATTTGTTCGTTTTCCTTTCTGAGAAGTTAAATTAGTGTGACTGACAGTTCCATTCCCTCTTTTTAGTGGAGATAACCTTTCCATGGGGTGATTGCGGTTGAGGCATAATGCATTGAATTGTAAGCATTATAACACCACGGTAAACATGATTCAATATATATCTATATTTTACATAATCTCAATTAACAGCTATCTACCGTGACTATTTAAATACGACATTACACCGCGTCATTACAACTATTACGTGCTTGCTGGTTATGGTATTTGATAGTCTATTGGTGCTGAGCGTAACGAATCAATTTATATCAAAGGGTCAATTTCAGGGAAAGTGAGTATTCCAAAAATCGGACATGATAGATGGTTGCATACAAATATTTTCCTCTTAGACACAGTCATGAAACTGTGACGGTTTAAGCTTATCTTACTGTACTCATCACGGCGTCAATATTGGGAAGCTGAATTCCAGGAAGGGCAAGCGGGAAATTTATTGCTTCCCAGACTCTTTCAGCTCAATGCAACTGAACCGTTTTGTCTTCTATTCCTCAAACACACATTGAGAGCCACCTTCTAAATTTTTTTCCTCTCGCGGGTTAAGTTTTGCCGTCGCAACCATACTCTTTAAGGTAGTGTTCATAATTTAAAGATCTGTATCAAAACCTTATCTGAAGATAAGTTCTCAAATAATTACGAAATTGACTCCATCAAGTAGCTTTAAATGTATAACGTAATCATTTGTCAACTTTTCATCGTATTCTTTTGTGAAAATTCAAGACATCGCAAGAACACATTATATTTGGGTGGCGAACAGTCACGAATCAGGCATATGCACGTATTTAGAGTGCGAGAAATTATAATTTTCATTATAATAATTAATTATTAATAATAAAAAGTGAAATTATAATTTTCAGGGCACCAGCAACGCCATAGGTTGAAATTAGTTTGTTTCTCGTGAGTGGCACTAAGGTTTGTTTATGGTGAACTGTGATTACAATGAGTGATAATTTTGGCATTGGAAATATTTCGCTGACATTTCCAAAAGGAGCGAGTCTGCGTTCTGCGTCATCGGAGGAAAAAAAGTGGATTAGTATAACTTTGGACCAAAAACTGTATTGTGGAGTGGCTCCACTAGTACAAAAGTAAAGAAGTATAATGGAAGTGGCTCCAAAAATGGAGCCTTTTCCATTGAAATTGGACAAGTGTTAGACTTTCCGGCGTCAAAAATTCGGTTAATTATATTATAAAAGAAAAAATTCAAGGAGTTTGGGGGATTCGAAACTCCTCAGGATGCAAAACATTTAATATGACACATAATCACCGTGTTAGTGGAGATGGAACGCTTGTTAGCTTTGAGGTTCAACAGTAAAATTAAAAAAAAACAGCCAATTGATTTGGCTGAATTTGACAGAAAGGCATTGGAAATTTAAAAAACATAACCAAAAGAATACCAAATGCTAAGCCGGCTAGTCGAGGGTGGTTTAATTGTTACAAAAAGCCATATAATTCGCGTCGTGTTTTTAAAACAAGTGGCGAAACAGCCAGTGCCAATTTTGAAGATACCAATGCATTTATTAAAATGTATCAAGAAATTTTTCGTTTCATATTTGATGTAAGTGATTGTTACTGCTGTTAACGTTGCATTTGAACATTAAAATTCGTTTTAAGCCGCAATTTGGCATTCCCATTGTTAAAAATGCCCCAGTAACTTTTGTGAGGGCCAAAGTTGAAACCGATTTCACAAGCTTTTTTCTTAACTTGATTCGTCTGTTTCCTTAAAGTCTTCCATTGCTCTCAATTGGATTAGGAGGGCTGTATTTTTTTAAACTATGGCAGATTTTAAGGAGTATATAATTCTGTCAATAAATTCGCTCTAATTGTTCATGTTTTCCCTCGCGAAGAAGCCCTGAAAGAGCATGTGCTAGTTTCATTGTAGCGAGTATTTCTATTTATGGCGTAAGAGTTTAACAGATGAAGCATTTTACCATTTCGGTTCAAAATTCAATCATATTATGTATATACTATGTACCACCTTATCACCGGGATTTTCACACGCTTTTTCTTAATTTGCTCCGTTTGTCTGTTTCATCAATGGAATATTGTGATTGATATTTAAACCTCTTCCCATTGTCGGATCGGCTTGAAATTTTGCTCTCTTGCTTTTTTCTGACGACAATACAATATGCAATAATCAGACATTTGGCATTTCGTTCCATTGTGCTCTAATTAATTAACTACATTTCCATATGGGAAAATAGTTTGAAATTTTATTAATAAATGACGTTAGTTCTAAATATTTTGGCAGAAATTTCTTCAACAGCTCTGGGCTCATCAATTTCATGATTCATCACTTTAAAGTAGAAAATGAAATAAAAAAAGTAAAAAGGACGCTTTTTCCAAAATATTTGCAAGGTTTAGATATTAATATTGCATGCTAATCCTTCATCACCAATGGGCTCCACTACACTCATTTCTAATAGACCTAATCATTATTTATCAAGTTTTATTTTATGACTGATAGCTATTTTTGACTTTTTTTGGAAATTGCTTGTTTTTTATCTTTTTTATTATATTACTTCATCATCTTTTCATGCGGGAGTCGTCATCTTTTCCTTGAACTGTATGAGACGTTAACTCTTTCAGCCAAAGTGTCCATTAAAATGGACATGACTTTTGGGGGAATTCAGCCTCCTAATAAGCATACCTACTAGTGTCCTTTGTGGACATAGATCATAAAATTTACTTCGCAAAAAATAGCCAATTTTATTTTCAAAGTGTTCATGACACCATAATCAAGGTTAAATAGCAAAAAGGATAATTTTCACCAACGTAGAGAAAAAAGTATCTGACTGAAAATGTTAAAGTAGGATTCACCTGCTCACCATGTCTACGTCGTATTAAGGACGTTATATTACCTTTACGTCTTCACCATTCTGCTTCTAATTTTCACCGCCTCGGATTAGGAATGGAGCTAATTGGCAAAAATTTAGTCGAACTTGTAACACGCAGATCGCGTGGTAATATATCTTGGCACTCAGGTTTCGCCTGCGACACCTGCACGACTGCGCGAAATTATCCCTTCTCGAACCTATTCGAAGCTAATGGGGGATTTGTCGTGAGTTAAGATTTTCTTAATCCTTCAAGTCCATTTGGAGGACGCAGGTTTAGTTCGGCGCTTATATTGCAAAACTAATCTGGTTTAAGTAGTCGCAGTCTAAAAATGTGCGAATTGGTGAGATAAAAAAATTTTTAATCCAAAAATCCCGGTTTGTTCGACGACGGATAGCCGTGCCCAAACACGACCACCGGCCCAAAGCGCTTGAAAGGCACAACTGCAGATATTTTGAATGTTGAGGTTTTCGACCGGGATAAAATGTTTCTAAGGTAAATAGGATGTTTTGGAGCCTTTTTATAAAAAATTTCAACAGTTTCGTAGTGTGTCGATTCCTTCATGCCTCAAAGGCGCCCGCCACACGCCCCCCGCCTCCCTGCCACCAGCCGCGCCGCGCATTGCATGATTCGCGTGAAGGCCGTTTTACACGGGGCAAGGAATTGCGCAGGTTAGAGCTGCATTTATTTCTAAAATGGCGTGGAATTGCGCGAATGCCCGAACGAAATTAGAACAGGGGTTATTTTGCCGTCTCGCAATCACGCATTCTCGCATGTGTTCTAGCAATTCACCGCTTTACACGACGCAATTTTGACTGCGCCTTCGTACACACGTGATTGCGCAAGTATGTGCCCCGTGTACAACGGCCTTGACACTCCTCAGTCCCGTGGATCCTCCCTCCTTCTCCTGACATGCTGGCAGAGTGGATCTAGAGTGAGTAATAATTATAAACCGGGGTCAATGCGATTCATTTGTCAATGGAATTTTATAAAAAGCACACTTTGGGGGAGAAAACAACACTGCATGAGATCTCGTTACTTTTCATGCCCAACAATCAAAGTTGATTAATCGTAGCGGGCGTAACTTGGTGGAAATCCATAATCGCAGGAATAGAAGGATCAACAACTTTGCTGTTTCCACATAGTAATTTATTACCACCGACCATGGTTTCGTTACAGAGTAACATTATCAAGGTGCCATTAGTAAAATTATCAAGGACCTTGATAATGTTAATCTGTAACGAAACCATGGTCGGTGGCAATAAATTACTATGTGGAAACAGCAAAGTTGTTGATCCTTCTATTCCTGCAATCGAAGTTGACTTTTTGTCATCACCGGCTCCGTCAACGCGCGCTGATTCGCCCCTTCTACCCGACAGCCACGCGCCCTCGTGATGGGGGAGCGGGTGCCGGCGCGGCACATCGGCGCCCGATGGCCGCTACCAGCGTGGTTCGGGCCCTCGGCGCAGGACGCGGGTGCCGAGCGGGCGAGCAAAGGGCCAGCGCTCGAGAGCAAGGAGGAGGAGGGGGGAGCGGCCACCCGATGAGCATGCCGCGCCGCCCGGGTGCAGAGCATCACCGTCCGAGACACAGGTGAGTGCCCCCACCCCTGCCATTCTCCCCTCTCCCCTCCCCCACCCCTCCGCCCCCAACTGGGAGTCAAAAGGAGATGTGGATGCTGTTATCTGAGGCCTCGTCGTCGCTATCTTCCCGCCCTCGCTGCTGTCCGCTATCTCTGCACCAAGATGCATTCCTTAGCCGTGGCTCTCTTCTTGTCACAAGAAAACAGATAAAACTTCCCAATATACCCTTCTCCATGGTGGCAGTTGGGCAAACCCGGCGTCACGCTGTCGATATTTTCACCTGAGGAGCCCATTGGTGATATGATATCCCGCTACCTGCGTTTTGTTACGCGTGTGACGCAAGTGGTCCAGTGCAGGATTCTAATGCCTCCTCTTGAACATGTTTTGATGCTGGAACCATTATTTTGCCTAGCAACGCGTCTACTGTTTACATGCTCGGAGGGTTAATCTCCCATGGTCCTTGCCTCGCCGTGCCATGCGCTTCTGCGATGCTTACTGCCTTCGCTCGCTCGCTGTGGTGCCACACTCATATCGGGCTGCGAACATCGATGTCGATGGAGTAGTGATGGGCCACTGCAGTAGCGTAATTAGGGAAATACGATTGACGGTGGCGCTCTGGATATTCTAGTGCCTAGAGTCGATATCATTTGGTATAGGGCTGGAGCCGTAGCCTTTAAGAGAGACTTCACCTCTCGGCCTTCGTGCTACTACGAGCTTTAATCAGTGGACTGTAGGCAATTGAGAATCAGCAGTATTCATTGACTATATTGTACATGCTTTTGCGATACGCAAAAGCGATGGTGCAACTGTGTCTCTAGACATTGCAGTCTCCACGGATGTTCGTGATTGTGTGTCTTTAAGGACTTTCATGTAACCTTAGCGACATCAGATCGAAGTAACTACGAGAAGGGCTATATTTTCTCATTAGTCATCGGAGTCAATTTGGACTGGTGTATTATGTGAACCAATAAATATTCTAATTTTCGTTATAACAGCAGGATTTCGTGTTCTCCAGCCGCGTATGTAGGTTTAAAACCTTTCACTCATCACGATCATCGCCGTGGAAACCTATGCAAGAATCTCATTTTAGTTTGGATAGTGGGTGGAAACGGTAGAATAGGCTTTCAACCTTTCAATAATCTACATAATACCCTGCGAGCCACCTGTTAGGTGTTTGGCATGGAGTATTTCTCTTCAACATGCAGTAAGCTGCTGATAAGTGCTACCACAAATACGTGGCTGGGTACAGCGAGATAATTACACCAAAACTTACCACGTTTTTAAATATAACACTACTGCATGCAATTGTAGGAGTAATTACAATACAGAAAACCTAAACAAAACTCTTAATAAACATGTAACATTCATTCAGCTACCGACGACAGCACATTAGCCCGACAGTACTATGTTCCTATAATTGTACATGTCGATAATTAATTTAGCGCTACTGAGCATATTATTTGGAATATTAAGAAAAAATGACTAAGTTACTGAACTGTCAAACGAAACCCCCGTTTTTGCATTGAATTCTGTTCTGGTCTTTATCATTCTCAGGAGGAATGACTTTCGCTGTTCTCGAATGAATTTCCTTGATTTGATGTTCAGCGTTCAATCTACTGTAGTATAGGCAGGTTTCCAAAAATATACTTGTACTCGTCTTCAAATATTGCTCTCTAAAATCTATTTTGAAGATTAATTATAAGATTCAAACGATGCTCAAGAATTGGTGTACATCCTAATCGCAATGTTATTTTTACATTTTATTTGTAGACCTTTAGCGTACCTTGCTGATCCTCTCTGAGTGCTTCGTATTCCAAATAACCGGGAAATTCGTTTTCGCCGAAGGTGAGCATTGGAAGAGAAACCATCCCTCGCTCCGACCTACGATCCAACGGGCGAGCCGCGCGTTCCATTCGCTCAATATCAGTAATTTTTCCGTCTCTCTCTCTCTCTCTCTTCCTCCCCTTCGCTCTGCAATGCTTCTATTGGGCTGATTTAGGGTGGTGAATTGCCCTCCATTGGCCGCAATCCTGGGAGGAGCGAGCTGACTTTAGCCCCAACCAGACGGATTCCCCGTAACGTAAAAAAACTTTTTTTGCTCGAAAACAAAGTCATCGAATAACAATGACGACCGAATTTTGACGACACGGGAAAGCTTCAATCGGGGTTCCAGGCTGGTAGCTGCGTGCGGATTTAAAAGGAAGAATATACGTCTATTTATAATTATTTATGCCTTTTTTAAAACTTCTTAACGATGAAATAGTGATGGTCTTTTAAAATTACCTTATTTTAGTTATACTTAAAATTGCATGCAGGAGCGACTGATTTAATAAGCGTTTCTGGAATTATCTAATTCATATTTTAGTGTATCTGGGAGCAATATTAAATCACTTCAAGTTATAAAACTTGAAAATGGAAGCTTTGATAGCGTTGATAGTCACTATTTTAATTGCGGCATGCATGGATGAGTGGTTATTGGACCTATTCTTTGCATTCTAAATACACTGTTCTGAATTTACTGGCGTAAAATAATAAATATTTCATCTGGCTAATTATGAAAAGGTGAGAAGGCAGTTCAACTTAAAATAGAATCTTTTCATTTTAAAAAGATATTGTTTTTAATAAAGGAGAAACTCTGATCCTTTAAACTCCGAGTTTTCGCGATGATGCGAATATTTAAGTACCAAGTTGAGGTTCACAATAAGCAGCTTTTCACTAAGACGGATCGGGGATCGACGGGTTGCGGGGCATAAAGCGTAGACATAGTGGTAGCGGGTGTTGGGACACCTTAACGGCGGTGCTGAGTGGGCGGGGTCGCAGCATGGACTGCGAGTTGGGGGCACATTCGTTGAGTTAACTATGGGGTGTAAGTTAGATGGTGGGACGCACTAGTAAATGGAACTAAGTTGCCGAAAAAGCCACAGATCAAGAGTATAGAGTATGTAAGTTTATGTAGTGTATGTGTTTACATTTTGAAATGAAAATCAAATAGATTATGAATTTGAAAGAATGCCAGAGAAAACGGAAATAATATTAGTGTGTGGAATTGTCAGCGATGAGCAAATACTCACGGTAGAAGTCAGAGCTGTGTTGGTGACATAGACAATTTACCTACCGTAATAAATAAAATAGTAGATATACACCATCTTGTAAATGGTACGGCAGCAAGTTGGCTCAGATATGACAATTGGGGCAGTGGATTCGGGGGTCCCAGGGCGGGCCCCGCAAAGGATACGCTCTCGAGGGCCGGGAACCAAGTTCCGAGACTTATACGCCCGTGCTACTTCGAGAGGGGGAGGACAGAGGAAGGATAAGGATGGGAGGCATCGCCGCGATGAGAGCCCGACGACACCTCCAGGGGAAGGATAGGAAAGGAAGGGAAGGGACGAGGAATCCCGCACCGCGGGCGGGCCCTACGAACAGCGAAACCAAGCGAACGCAATTAATATACTACCGATCCTAGTGGATTTTCCTATGAGGAAGAAAAATCCATCGATCGAATCGGTAGATGACATTTGGGACTGTGAAATTATCCCTAAAGGGAGAAGAGGAAGATATGTGGAGAAAAGAGAGGATCAACCTATCTGAAGGAGGGAGTGTTTGGAGCGGCGAAGAACACTGTGGCAAGCCATACAGTGACTCTCCCACTAGCAAATACTGAGTCAGAGTTGCTCTCTTTCTTATGCCCCAATGGGGAAAAAGTTTCCGTGAGGCAGTGCCACAGGCTGGCCGACAATGAATGCTACTCGCGAGACAAAAAACGAACAATATCCAGGTATACGGGAGGAAACAAACATTAAAGGATATTTCAATGCCGTCTCGGTAGATTGAAGGGCATACAGCTAAAATCCATGCGGGAGAGACATCAATTACCGTTAGGGATATTACCTTTTCTGCTGCATTAACTGAGTTGAACTATCTGAGCGTCGCGTCACTTAAATTTTAAATTGAGCTATTTAATTAGGTTGCAGGGTAAAAAATTATTATGACGACACCAAGTAAATTCGAGAAACCCCATTTTACTGCGGTAGAGAGGATGATCTTATAAAATTACCTTATTTTTATAATTATATCTACAATTGTATCTAATCCATGTTGGCGTGTATCTCAGGGAAATATTCAACAACTTGAATACATAAATTGTTTTGATTGTGAAGTCGGAGAAATGGATTCGAGAAAGAAAGGGGTCAAAAATACTGCAAAGTGATTAATTCTGCGAGCAAAGCGAAGTTATGGCCACCTTCTTTGTAGGATCTCGATTGGTGACCCCATCCAGGGGCGCAGCTAGGAATTAAAGCTGGGGGAGGGGGGTTTAACTGCAACTAATACCGGGGTGTATGAGGGTATGGAATACCCACCAGGATAAGCGGCAGGTGCGAGATTAATAAATTGCGGAATTTTAAGATAAACGGCTCAAAATGGTGAGTTTTACGGCTTTCTGAGGGATATTTTATTAATCCTTACACTATTCTATTAGTAATATCAATCCAATTAAATTAAATGGATTAAACGTAAAAATTTCTCTGAGCTCTGGGGGGGGGGGGGTTATCCCCCAACCCCCCCCCCTCACTGCGCCACTGACCCCATCATCCAACGTGTAAGCTCTGATTAGGCTGAGAAAATGCAAAGTGGTGCATGTTAGGGTGGTGCGGCCCACATTGCATTGCCCTTCTGCCTCTGTGTCTTTGACTCACAGGTATAGGGACCCCGCTCTCCCCGAAATTCATCTTCGGTCGGCAGTGAGTCGGGAATGGTGGGGGAGGTTCATTTGGTCGGGGCGTGCGATCTCGTCCTCTCCTCTAGCTTGCGATTCTCCCGCGCCGCGCTGCATCCGTGAGTCTCCCTCAATGGATGGAGTTTTGAGCACATTCCTCACCCCCTCCCCATATCTCTTTTCCGGGATGAAGGGGCGATAACCCTCCTTATCACGGGCGGCCTGACCCCTCTAACCCCTTCTCCACACAGATCGCGGGCAATTGAGTAAGCCATTGGAGGACGGGGAACAGAAATCCTCGCGCGGGGAAGGGATGAATATTTAGAATGGATAACGGATAGAAACGTTTGTGCATTTTATAAATGGTACACTTTCTTTAAAGGAAAAGGAAAATCGAGGAGAGACTGATTTCCCCTGATCTCGTCGTTTCCGTGACTCAAGATCACACCTTAAACCTTGAACTGACGGAACATCGGAGACCTACCAGGAATAAGCTATTGAGAGTGTTTTCTTTAGTTCTTCCAGCGCTAGAGCGGCCGTTTCGAGAAATACTCCGGTAGGAGCTTGATGAATGCGCGTGACAGTTGACGGCAGCGCAGTGAAGGGCCATGCGTAACATGGTCATTTTTCTCACATATTTTTTCATAAGAACATAATAGGCCTCACGGTTACGGACACTCCCGAGTGCGCCATCAGAGCTGAGACGGTGGCTGGTATTGGAGACCACAAGACAGTGGGAGGAAAATTCCATACTGTCTGCGATAGAAACCCAGCGTCGAGAAAAAAGCTCAGTTACTCCATGAGGGAGATTAAGAAGTGTTTAAACAGTATTATATGACCGCTTTCATTCAGCGCCGGCCTCGGTGGCGGTGGGGTAAAGTTCTTGCCTGCCAATCCGTAAGTCACGGGTTCGAATCCCGCCGGGGTAGGTGATCCCTAACCTGGGCATTGGATGTTTGTGTTGTTGATGTTGAAAAACCCGTTGTAAAGGCCAAGTGAAGGGAGAAGTTTACGAGGAAGTGGGAAATAAATAAATAAATTTCAAAGACGCCGCTCTTTACCTTGGGCCTAACGATACATGGAATGCGTTTGTTAATATAATAGAAAAGGCAGTAGGTACTGGCAAAATTCCATATCATCTTCATAAAGCCTAACTAAATAAATATTGTCTCGCCATAGAACTTCTCTCAGATGCGAGAGTGAATTATCTGATTGGAGGCAGGTACGGATGTATACGGATTGAGTTAAAAGTTAATCTACAGCAAAGAAATCGGTTAGTATTACTTACACACGAGGGAACTCTGGGATTTTTCCCTCGTTGCCCATCCACCTATCAATTATTTTATCACCCTTCTATTCGTGGTATTATGAATAAGTGATAATGGTGATATTATCAGATCATTGCTCATTACACATAGGGAAAAATATGGCCAAGTTGGTACTTTTAATACAAAACTAATAAGTCAAGGCGGCTTTTGAGCTTATTCAGTAGACTTTGATAACTGCTCTACCTCTGAAGCATGATTTTTATCCAGCATCGTTGCTTTTGAAAAAGTATTTCATTCCCTCTAATATTTATATTGCGAGGAATTTCCATCATTGTGAAATTTCTTTGGAACTTTTCCTTTTTCTGTGCTACGGGATGTGATAAACCTCTTGACTTTTTGACATATCAGCCATTACTTCCCCTTTCTTTTCTTGTCATTATGAATAAGTGATGTATTTGCATACTTATCGCCTTATTGCTCATTCCAAGTAGGAAATTATAATGCTTAATGTAATTATAGCCCAGTTGGGTATATTTAAGATTTGAAATTTATCATTTCGTTCAGGCGTTCTGCGATGTCATATTTGCGACCCGACGAACGTGTTTAGTGGCAGATACTTTAAACAACAGCGGATGAAGTCCCTGGTCTGGCCCGTACAGGTTACAACCACGAGGGTCGGGATTCAAGTACCACTAAACGTATTCGCCCAGTCATCCTCGGGAGTAGAGTGGAGAGGAAGAAAAAAACGAAAGAGGCGCCCGCCGCTGCGATAGGGAGTCCGCCGACACCTCCGGGGTGAGGATAGGGTTGGAAGGGAGGGGGTAGGGAAATCCCAAAGCCGTCATTAGGGCGACGTGGGCCACTGCTAGCGAAACTATAATTTAATGTTTCTACGGAAAGGAAAGACTTTCCTGTGGAGGAGGAAAACACTACGATTTTCCGAAGATACTTTAAACCCCATCAATCAATATAAGCATAAAAACAAGCGGCAGATTGGGGATCGAATTTCCAAAAGGTCGGCCATCTAAAAAGGTGGCGCTATTTTTGTTTCTTCCCAAAATCCGAGTGAAACTAAAACCTCGTGACTGTTTCTTAAGGCCTTTTCACACGATACATTCACACGTACGAGTTAATGTACGTTTGCGTGAATGATTTTTTGTGGACCGGAACGGAACATGTACGAATGCATGAACCAAATGAGAACAGGTTCTATTTTCTGTGCATGCATTCGCACAAGTTGGGTGGTTACACGCTGCATTTTGGCGTTCATTCTCGCGTGCATACATTTAGACATTAACCCCTACGTGTTAATGTACCGTGTAAACAGGCCTTTACGGACTTACCATGTTATAATGCGACACTTTACTCAATTTTGGGCCCACAAACTGATTTAAACAAGTGATTCGTCATCTTGCTCCTCTCCTCCTTACCCCCTCCTTCACCCTTTCCTAAGAGGAGGGGGTGAGGGTGATTTGGGGAAAACCCCTGTGGTTCCACCGCGGAGGAATTGTACCAAATTTAATGTTTGCCACATCAATGCGACTCCCCCTAATTTATTGGCTTTTGCCGCTGGAGAATACCACCTGCAGGTCTCATGAGGCCAGGGATTGTCACTAAGGGGACAAGGACGCAGACTCTGTCGTCTTTATACGTCCGTCCGTTTCTCAAAGACCTCTCTTCCAACATGTGAAACTTGGTTCGCCGCTTCGTGCCAATTGCATCTTTCTTTATCAACAGGATAGGCCTTTTGAACAATACAAAAGAATACTCATGATCTTAAATGAAACAGATCATCGCGCATTACTCCTGGTGGCGTAGAGATGATCGTCGAACGATTTTAACGTCGTGTGTAGTCATGATTCTACAGCGTTGAGTTTCCATGCCAGATTTTTTTGCGTGTTTATTTAACTAAGAGTTTTGCCTGTGTCCACAATAGATCAAATACTTGAAATTCAAGACAAAAATCTCACATAGGTAAGTTTAAGAGAAACAATAGGGTAGTTTCCTTCTCCAAAGAAAACGAAAGGCATTGATTGCGATTCGTTACCCACCATTAGTGTATTCATAATATACAAATTATTTGGTTTTAGAAATACCGGTTTAGACGAATGGCAAGGGTCAATTTTAACCTCATTTGAAAAAGGCCGGATTGGCGCCCATGCGATGCAACTCCACGTGACGTCACAGGGACCTAGTTTCAATACGAGTAGATAGGAGTTTTACATCGTCTGAGGTTACCAATGCATGCATGAGGCACAGAGCTCTGAGAAACATGTCTTAATAATCACCTATTAAAACTGGCTAAGGTCGGAAAGTTTTCTTCGTTTGATGAGGTATTAATAATCCTTATTTAAGCCAAGCGCAACCAGCTAGCATGGTACTCTGCTACCTGCTAACATCCTGCGTCGTATCAGCACTCAGAGCCTCGCCCCAAGGTCACCTCACTTGCGGCAGCGGGAATCAGAACGATGTCTCACGGATTTTTTCCGGCATTCATACTTACCCGTCGCGTTTTCGCGCGCTTGAAAATTTTCATTTTTCATTTAATCGCGAAAAATAGATATCGTCATTTAAATAATCTAGAAGTGTGAAATACGTACTCCAGGAGTAATAATCTTTCGATTTAGGCAATAAAAAAATAATATAAAACCACTATTGGAGATGATGAATGAAAAAAGATGTATTGATGTATTTTACAATTCTAGCACCTTAAAGTTTTCTTTAATTTCATGAGAAAGAAATTGACGATAGCAATATGTTTGCATATCTTATTCCAATCTCTTTTTTGCCTGGTTATTGAGGAAACATGGAAATTTATTAGCTGATTGCAGAAAATTGAATTAATTTTAAGTGATATAGAAATATTAGACCTGTTTGTTTATTTGTAACAAAAGTGTGGACAAGTAACGGTGGTCACATTTATATTGCTCGCCTATTTCAAAGGAATCAACTGTTGCTCACCAAATACGGCGTCAAGACCTAGTGGGCTATTGGGGCAAGTGTCCCATGCTAAATGGGTGAGAGGTGAGTGATGTCTTCGAAACGACGCAGTGCTTTATTGGTGGCGCGGAGATGACCGTTAAACGACTGCATCTCAACACAAACTCCACCGTGTGTGGTCGTGATTGTATAGCTCTGCTTTTCACGCAGATGTGCCGATTTTTGTTGCGTGTACTTTTGATCAAGTTTGTCACCTTGGCCTATCATATAGTCATTAAAGTGTGTTTTTTATGGACACCTAATTACTTTTTAAGGCAATTAAAGTGCCTAAAATATTGATTATATGATTGCTGATTATTAAGTGTGACACTCTACTATTTCAAATTTTCTTTCAGGTGGTGAAACCTCAGGTGATGTGAAAAACAAATTCTGTCAACAGCGGAGGTCTCGATGACTTATGCGCACATGTATGCAGGTGAATATGATGATGCATAAAAATTTGTAACCAGCGGAGAGTAAGGGGACTCAATGATTAAATGATAAATCATTGTATAAAAATTTTGAAGGCTGATAATAAAGAGATGCATTCAAGGCTGACAATGAAGAGATGTATTCAATACATCTGTACCTTGTAAAATATCCAAATCCTTTGACATAATTTTAGGGTAAAATGGCTGAGAAAAATCTATGTAAAAATATCTGCTATACCATTAGGTTAATATTTATTTAACTTTTATGAAGTTGCTATTTTATTTCCCTACTTCTAATATTTTCGGCATATTACCTCTATTTATTTTATGACTCTTAGTGAGTATTTTCCATGTTTTCTTTTACACATGCAGTCATGTAACGTACAAAGACACCATTCGTTTACCTGGAATAGAAGTTGGAGTTAACTTGTGATTTTGGCCTGTCATCTATTAAAGTCCTCCGCAGAAAAAATGAAATATTCTTCTCGGTTTACCGTTTATTTGGGAGCCATAAATATTGTGAGGCTGCTGAGTTGATGTTCTCCGTGTCGTTCTGAAAAATATCTATTCACTCATAATACAAAAACCGTAAGAAAAGAAAACTTAAATCGCCGTGAACCTTCTTAATTGCTAATTGCTTAATTTGACTCTAGATTCAGACTCCGAGTCTGTAGTGGCCCCCGTAGAAGCTGTGTAACAATCCTTATTAGCTCACGTTTAATATTTCTGACATATAACTCTAAACGACTTTGAGGAAGCGATGGGAAACAGAAGCCAGCACGTCATCCTCAAACTCGTCAAATCCTTCCTCAAAATCCATAAATGTAATGTCCTTATGTACTCAGTGCTTTGTACTGTGACGTCTTTTACCAGATGATGGCTCTGTGAGCTGAAACGCGTCTTACGCATTAAAATCACTGTGGAAATGTGCAATTATGTTTCATTTTCTTTTGTCGATCTTCCACTATACCTCACTTGAACTGTTTGAACGTACTTTCTTCTTTACTTCAAATAAACATTGAATTTTATCCGTATTGTAGAAGCTGTGTCTCGTTTTATCATGTGTGTGTTCCTATGCCGTCATGACCTACCGATCCCTCCAATAAATAGATATTTTTCATAGCTATATAGTGGTTTTGACCATACTTTTGGAACTTTAGTAACGCCTTACGCACTTTGGTGAGCTGTGATAAATATATTGATTACCAGGGAAGAGATTCATGTTTATTATTTTTAACTGCGCAGCGTAGTGATTTAAGATCTCTTTTTTTAGAATGCGTCTGTGTCTTTCCCTAGTTAAAAAATAAGAATACATACCGAATATTTCCTATTGTAACCATCCTGTTTATTGATGTTTGTTATTGCGAATTGATTTTCTCGTTGATGGTAAGAATATTTACTCTAAAACATTTCCTCATAATAGCGCGCACGCTCAAATCATAGCTCCATTTGGTTATGTATGGGTGAAAATTATGTGCAGACCTGCAGATAATCTGATGCGAATACTGTTTACGGGGAGAGATGGCTCCTACCGCAAGATTTACCATATGAATTTTGAAGACCGCACCGTAACGATGTTGTCATAACATCCGAAGATTCAAAGGTGATAGAGTGGAATTTTTCCAATTTCAAATAAATACTTGCAATTTCCCACGATAATAAACTTTATTACGGCCTAGGTTTCAATGTTACCACATGATATTCAAGGCTCAAATGGTGTGTAGTGCATTCAATTTATACAATTTTCAGCTGGATTGGGGAAAGTAAGGGGAATTCCACAAGAACGGAAGATACGTGGAGGGACGTGGATACTTGAATGTTTTTGAGGAAAATTTTTTAAACTCCAAAAAACCTGCATTTCCCGCGCTTCATCCCTTACCAACCCTCACCACCTCTTTTTCAAATTGATAAACGTTCTAAATGGCGTTTAGAGATAGGAGGGCCGGGGTTCCTCTCTTGGGCGAAAATATGTTATACTTTTCGAACAAATTCGTGGGTGGCTATATTTTTTAGGTAACCTAGAGAAAATGTGATGGCTGGCGTCTTATAGCTTTCGAAAGGATAAGAATACTGGGCGCGGAGAGGAAAGCTTGAAGATGTCAGTCTTTCGTTGGACCATTTGTGCTATTATCAGTTGGCTGATTCATCCAAAGGAAGGCCTTTTCTATTTCTTCTTGAACGTTTTGTTACTGTTTCCGATCCTATCGGTTTTCCTGGATAGAATGGTGGGCATCACTTATACCAGACGTTTCAGCATTTTTACAGCGGTATATTTATCTTCTAGTTCTTTGTGTCTTGCGAACCGACCCATGCTAGGAGGGAAGTAACATCGCCCACATATATGTGTAAACAATAAGTATTTTATAGTATTGAAGTTTATTACGAATAAAATATGATGTATTCTCACCCCTAGCCAAACATTATTTGGTGGTTTTCCAAGTGCTGTTGTGAATGAGGACGGAAGTGCATATATCGGATGGCAAGGGGATATTTCCTCGCGCGCGTGCCTTGTAAACTAAATTACTCTCACGACTGCAAAAACTGTGGGATATGGCCAACTATTCTTAACTCTAAGGTTTTGTAATGTTACACCCTATCGCTCCAACGTTTTCTACGACCGTACTTCCTTCTTGAGCCACCATTTACATCAATTACTTTTCGCAGCGAAATTCCGCTTCTCGTTTAAAAAGCGAGACGCCACAAACGCAATGAAAAAACTAACTCATAAGCCACAATGTAATTCATTCGTAAGCCGGCTGGTAGCCTTGACTCAAGTCCTGAGCGGCGGTAGCCGGACCTCAGGCGCGTACTTTTCTCTCGCTATCAATGATAACTGTTCATGTGTGACGAACGTGTTCAAGATTTTCTGGAAAAAATTCATTTGTAGCCCTGGTGTCTTAAGTGGAAACAAAATATTAGGCTCTAGCTGAGTAACCATTCGGTACTGATCCCGTCAGCTTCAAGGTGCCAAATCACCTCCCTCGATGAGCTGGCCCACCATGCCGACCGCTTGGTGCTCGTCACCGAACCGGATGCTGCTGCTGCTGATGGCCTGTAAGGGCCCTCCACAAGTGCCTAAGTTTACCTTAGCTGGCAATACGGCGTTAAGTTACGCACTTACGTGGTGGAAGATTTTATAAACGTTTGGGCAGATCGGCCTGTACTCTGCTCTGTACAGAGTCGGAGAATTAAAATACTCTCTCCGAACACGATATTTTTTGCGTTTAAATACGGAATGTTTTATTTAGGAAAGTAAATTCACTACTCTTAGCGGTGCTGGCACCGAGAAAGTGGGCCGAGGGAATATATTTGGCAGAATATTCCGCAATGGTGCTTAGCGATGAGAATTCGAGTTTTCGGTGCACGCTTGTTGAGAGTAAACCCAAGTCACGTAATTTCTCGAGCTATTGAACCTACACGTCGCTGAGTGTATGATAGGAAGAAATGCCCACGCACTTTAGAGGTGAATCACTGCAGGGCATCATCATCGCTAGTCCTTAGAAGTTTTCACTTCAGGAGCACATCTAGGCGAGTCGAGTCAGAGCAACCTTGAATACTGTATGTAATAATGTATTCTAGGTGGCTCTGGCCAAGTATATACTAGTAGGTGACGACGTTATACGCCCTCCGAGCAACCTTCTTGTCTTAAAGGGGCAGGGCAGCTAGCGCCGCCACGCGGGCCCACGTTTAACGTCGCAGCCGATGATATCAGCCGTGCATTTCGAAAGCGATTGGGAGAAAGAGGCGAAGTTGGCGATAGCCGAAGGGTTCTGAAGAAGCAAACGGTCGGTTATCACTGAGACAGAGATACCGTCGGCGCTTATTTATGGAAGATGGCGGGAGCAGGGCAGTTTCTGGGTCGGCCGTACGAGGCGCTGCCGGCGGGTGTGACGTCACGTCCTTCTCCTTGAGCGCGAGATTCATTTCAGCGTGTGGCATTCCGTTGTTACTGATCGAAGGTAAAAAAATGGGCAACTTTGTTATTATTATGTGAATCCGCGGTCGGCTAAATTTGAAATTAATCATATTAACTCGTTAACGATTGAATTTGTCCGATGAATAACACTACACCTCTTGATACATATACTGTTAGAAAATTCTATTGAACATAAGAGGTAAGTGTTGCTGATCGGGAATATTGCGTTCATTTTATGAGGAATTCGATGGAAAACAAGTTCATTTTCCGTAAATATTCTCTGAAAGCAATTTCGGTGGAATAAATGGGAACCCTCGCAGGATTATGCCGTACAATCTGAGTCGTTGAATATAGAATTCGGAGTCCATGTATAAAGGATATGTAAAGAACGCGGGATCATGTCCCGTGAAATAAATTTATGAATAATTATTTAAGTCCGTCCTTCAATTATGCCTGATTCTGTACTATCAGTTTCGCACACTTGAAGTAATTACTTAACTTTTTAATGGCAAAAATGTTCATTCCACTCAATGTACATAAATGTGTATTCAAATCCTCCGTAGCATTAGTAAGTATGAGGAATTTATTGAAAGTAATCGAGTAAAAATTAAAAATTAATTTATTTGTTTACCCATTTCTAGGAAATCTATGGAACTTAATGAAAGCTTTAATTTTACATAAATGTATGTGTTCGGAATATGATCTTGGAGCTGCCTGGATAGAGCCTAGAACTTAACCCTTTATCAAAAATGAATAATAATTATGAATTATACACACATTTATTTCAAATTAAAAATAAATGTAATCTTTCGTGAGGACTCTGAATTTAGAGGACATGCTATACCTCTGTTAACATTTTGTGTGTAACGTCTTTTTTTAGCATTGAAAACGACGTTAATGCTTTGGAACGGTGGACAGAACGTATAAGGAATCTACTTATAAGGATCCCTGTAAAAACATTTATTGAGATGTCTTCATTAAACATCTCAATAAATATAATATTGCAAATAAAATATTTCAAGAAAATTGCCATTAATTCTGTAAAAATTGTTAAGGGAACCTGATTACATTTTTCATGGAATTTTTATTGAGTTTACTTACAGAAATTATGAATTTTCATTTTAAAACTTCTGAAATTTTGAGGAAATCGAACCGCGGAGGATGAGGGAGAAGAACTCAAGGAGGTTCACTCTAGTGGAATCGAAAACTTAACTTATACATTGGCCTCACCGGGGCTCGAACCAGCTTTCTTCTTCATGGCGATGAGTGGTATTTGGAGGCGGTAGCTAACACTGTAAACTATGATAAGAATTTTCACTTGATACACTCCTCAACGAAACTTTATTTCCGACCATGGTTTCGTCTGTTACGCAATAATCCCATTATCAAGATAACTGCTATCAATTACCAAAAATTAGTCCTCGTGGCGCACATGCTGGGACCACTGAAAATGATATCGTGGATATACTAGAATATACTAAGGATTAAAAGATTAGGGTGCGTACTCGATATTTTAAAAGTTAATGTTTTGAACTTTTTAATTATTGGATCGAAACTTTTATTCGTTGGTGACTAATTGACGCCGAAGAGACCGCCGGCCTGGACCACGACCACCGAGAGAGAAGTCTCTCGGAGGTCGTGCCTGGACACCGCGGAAACTACGTGCAGCCATCTACTGTCAGCGGACACGTCTACTATCTGTGAAAAAAAGCAAGTCACCCGATTTTTGAGGAGCTCTAATGTCCGAACGAAGCAACCAATTTCAACATGACATATAGCATAAGGAAGACCGTTTATTTACACGTTAGATCACATACTTAAACAACTTCTTTGCCCTGCAGTATTTCTTTATCTAGGAGTGAAATTTCCACTTTAGAAATGACATGATGCAGGATGCAGTCGAAGCGATCTGCGTCTCTCTCAAATGCCTGCGGGCCACATTTGTAATTTGGCAATGCTAAGTTGATCGCAAAATTAGAACTAAAATTTTTTAGGGGGTATATTAAAGAAAATATTGGTAATGTATAAAATTTTGCACACCCGACTGCTTATATTATTAAAGTAAGTGGAAGAATATCTTTATCAGTCATAAAAGCAGATTAAAGTTGCTTCGGCGTCGTATTAGGGGCCTTGCCTTAGACAATGTCTCAATCGGGGAGATGACGATTAACGGCCAACGATTTCCAACATTTTAACGTTTACATTGCATCCATGCCTCAATGACATAGAGAGGATACCCCAGATATAAGTTATGAATTTTTTGCCTTACTTCTTTGCTTAAATTCCGTACTGTTAGAGAATCCTTGCTGAGGAAAGCTATTTTCATTGCGCAATTCTATTGCCAATTTATTTTTTGATTCTTCAATCGCTTTTATTAATCGCTTTAATTCTGCTTCCAAAAAAACCAGTATTAAATTTTTACATAAACAGTGGATAATTCGCCGTTAATTGTATATAACCTCGGTATCTTTTAAAGTAATAAATACTGAAATGAATTCCTCATAGTGTAAAGCATTTTGTAAATCTACAAATGCTAATGAACGTCGCTTTGCTCTTTTCCATTCTCTTTTCTATGAGCAGCCGAAGAGCTAATGCTTCTTCACTCATGCCTTTGCTTTTTCTGAATCCGATTTGATAGTCATCCAGAAACTCATCTGCGTATCTTCCTCTGTAGACTATTCTTGGCAATATCTTCGACGCACATGTCGTCAGAATTTAGGCCCTAAAATTTTCTCAGTCGCACGTTCTTTTTTCTTGCGAATAGGATTTTCGAATTGCTAATTATTTTCTTCAAGAAGTCTCAGGGTATCTCCCCGCTATTGTAAATTTTGTTCCAGATTTTTTACTGCAAGGTTAAGGTATTTTCTTCTGAATTTTTAATCAGTTAAGGATAAATATCGCCCCTTCCAGATCCTTATTCATCCGTAGGTCCCTTACTGCTGCGTCCGTCAATCATGTATCATCGTGGACGCTCTTGCCACTTTCCCGCTAAAATTCATTCATTCGTAGTACTTTGAAATTCTAAGATGGGGTATATGTACTTGAGTCCTCCATTTGTCCCATTCCGTAGCTAATTCCTCATATTTTCTGATGTTTTTCTTCCGAGTGTCCTTCTCTATCAGTCCCAAGAATTTATCTCTACATCTACATATTACCCTGGAAGCCACCTACAGAGGTGTTAAGCAGTGAGTGAATCATCACCAACTTCTCTGTCTTCCTTCGGGGACATTTCCATCATTTCCCCCTCCATTATATACATTACGTAATTTTATGCATTTAATGACCTATTCCCAATTAACATTTTCACATCAGCTCAATCAGTGGCGTAATGATTTTGCGCTTCAGTTTAACAACTAAAAATAAAATCCTCTTATAGTTATTTTTATCACAGTTAAATTTTAGGTAGATTTTTAACGTTAATCCGTCAAGGATATCGTTGTACGATATAATTGAGCAGTATTGATTAATTAAGGCACTATTTTGGACATGCTGACAAATGGTATGTGTGAAAAAAACATTTTTTCTATGTTGAATCCTGATAGTCCTCGATTACGAATCTACCACAACAATTAGTAAAGCCAATATTTTCTGAATATCGTTAAAATAATTGAATTAATCTTAGAAATTGTTTCATCGTCAACTATTTGTGGACGATATCTGGATACTTTTCGAGGTCCCAATGACTTCTGTAGATTGGATGATGAGCGAAAACTTGGGGAAAGATTAGAAAATGTAGAGGTTCAAAAATCTATGCTTCCGGTGAATGTTCAATGATGTAAACAGAAATCGACTCGATGCAAAGAATGGTCTTTGGTCAGGCACGATAGGTATTTATTTGATGTCTTACCGAGCTTCACCGAATAATATGCTCATTAGTATCATCAGGTGAGCACACACAGACCTTTAATAGGATTCCCTTGGTTTGTGATGAATGTAGTCATGGGAGTAAATTATGTTCCAGCAGAATGATATGCGCATTCTTGGTGAGTCCTCATATCGATGGCTAAGTTCTACCTACACTCACCTCAAATTCGGCCGGTCTGAGACAGGTATCTTAAACAAAGTGTAAAAAGCAAACGGAAAGCAAAAAAAAACAACTCTTTGTTCGCAAACGAATGCTTATTTTTCAGTTTTATGAACTTTTAGTTTTTAATTTCAGTGCACAAGTAAAAAAAATTAATCGTTTTTTTTTCTCTCCTGAAATACGTGATGTTAGAACTTAGCAAGCGATATGTGTACGTGCAATAGTGGTAGCACCTACATGCTCTTTAGTGCTCGTTGGGGAGAAGTAACAATCCCCTGCCGAAAATCTTTCAGGTGGCTCGCTAATGAAGACGTAAATAAATATAAGTAAATGTGTGAATCCGCTTACCTGAATCAGTCTCCACTCAACCTGACGACGCAGAAAATTTTCAACTTGGTCAACAGTTTTGTGAGTACTGCTCGCGGATGTCAGATTGTGCCGACAACCGTGAATTAGCCACAAGGCCAATAAAATGTGACGGCTGACGACGCCGTCGAAGTCTCTCTCTGAGACGTCCGCCCTGCGTCACGTCAATCATGAATGGCATTCATTATGAAAGAGGTGTAACCACTTTGAAACTTCTCGTCCGTTCTATTCCTATCTCGCAGAGGCAAGGAACACAACTCGCTCTCTGCGCGTCTTCGTCGTGCAATTGCTCATTCCTAGGACTGTGCGATTATCATCTGCTCTTCGCTCATTGGGCGCATTCAGGGCGCTCAGAACTCACGGTCACCACGGGAGCGGACCTATACGAAGTATATTTTCAGCCTCCCCGAATGGGAAATCGATTGGGCGCTATGATGGAGCTTTTGGATCGTTTAGCAACACACCATTGGTCGTCCAGAACCAATATTTGAGCTCCCGACAATCAGCGACCAGGGGTAACTCATGTAGCGGCCGAAAAAAATGGCTCCCTGAAATAATTGAGCGCTCAAATAGCATTCAGGGGGCAATTTCACAGATATTGTGACGGCGCTCTGAGCGCTCACTCCACACAAACGTGCCATTCCTTCTACCGAGAGTGTCTGGCTCAGTGAGACAGTAAATGTTTTTCTCATAAAAACGTTCTTGGTGGAATTGGATGATTTCTAGCCACTTATTACGCCTAGGGCAATGACCCACGCTCATGCCCTTCTCGTATTACATTGGAGAGCTCTAAATGCTCATGAGTCAATGGTAGTTAATCAAAACTATAATTGTATTTCTAACGATTAATTTTCTTAAATTGCCTACACTATCAATTCTTGTTGATAATCATTTGTTCATGTAAACACCAACTTCAACAGAATTGCTCTTAAATTTATTTCAATATGAAGCGTATTCAATTGATAGAGCAAAGTTATTAAATGTAGAGTCGGTTAAATATTTAGGAGTTACTCTTACCCAGGACTTATCCTGGGCAAAGCACACTCAGGAAATTTGCTGGCAGGCAAATCATAAATGAGAATCATTAAAAGAACTAGCAGGCCATCCGGCGTTACTCGGGAAGGATAGTAAGTACCCAGAAAAGTGGAGAGCTGGGAACTTTTGTATTCATGTTCACATGGAAGGATTTTTAGGTAAAGGAACAAAGCATGTATGATGATGGTATACATATATAACAGCAAGCAATGGAATAAAACGATTTCCGTATACCGCCCATGGGATCAGCTCATCCCCGCTCCACTACATTGGTTATTATATATCCGTAGGTGCATAGACCAAACATGTGTGAACGCATACCCCAGCAAAAAGATTTACACCAAGAAGATTAATAGTTAAGCGAAGAATCCTTTGAGTTATGCTTTCTCTTGAAGCGTGTCAAGAGGTGTGCCTACCTGGCAGGATGCCCAACCACAGAAGTTGTAAGGCGTGACGTAACAAATGGTAATTTGAAAACGACGCAAAGAACCCATCGGACACAACCAGAAATACCACTACGGGCTTCAGGAGAATTATATGCTTCTACGTACTAACGTTGGCTGCAATAAGTGCAGCCGCATGGAAATACATAACGGACAGACAAACATACTTCCTCTTTTATACATAGGTATAGATTCTTAGAAAATACGATGTAAAAGTAAAAACAAAACGATGTCATTATTCACTCGTGAGACATTATTTGTATTGTGCCGCTAGTGTATGCGGGACCAGTTTGAAAAAATATTATATTCGGATATAGATAAAATACAGAGGCGATCAGCAAAATTTGTTAAAAATTGTTACGATAAACATAAAAGTGTAACTGAATAAAAAACGATGAATTTAGAATGGGAATATAATCCATCCAAGAGAAAAATTTAGATTAAATATTTTTCCTTAAGTTCAAGTAGAAACTTTTGCCCGATGATACATTGGTAGAGCCTAAGATTAGGGAAATAGATTGCAGAACCGATAAATTTAAGGTATCGTTTTTTCCGCAGAAAATAAGGGGCCCTAACACCAACAATTATAGTTTAGCTATTGGATAGCTTGACTCGAACTGTAATTAAAATTGAAACTGCATGTGTAGTCAATAACTTATTATGCTCATTTTAATTGCTAATTATTTGCATGAAAGTTTTGGCATATTATAACACATGAATGAAACACTTACTATGCTAGCTTTTCGTTTTTCTATTACTAACAGTTTTATTTCCATGGCAGTATGTACATTGCTAGTGCCCTCGTCTTTCTCCTATTTTCTCGTCTGAACGCGTGGCGTTGTCCTGAGTGCTTTTTCTATATCCGGTAAGTGGGCGCGTTTCTGATTAAGGCTAGAATGATGTCCAGCACACTATAGTGGTGGCATGCAAGGTACCTCGTAGATGTAGATTATGTCGATGTAGTTTTCTACAGCCATTCCTCCCTAATAAATCCTATCATTTGATTTCGGAGTGAATTATATTGCTTCTTCTGGTATATCTGCCTTATACTCGGCTAATATGCCGCTAACGGCTACTCACAATGGAATAAGCGGAAGATGATGTTCATTCCCACGGCAAGGTTGTCGTCTCGCATGCGTCAGTTGTTTTTCTCTCCCCTCCTCCCCCCCCCCCATTTGCATTCTGCTGCCGAGAGTGTAGTCACTCATCTCGACTGCGTTCGAGAGAAACACGCACCGGAATGAGTCACACTTCGCATTGTGGGTCATGCTCATTTCGATACTTGTTGGATGAGGCTTGTGTTGTGACGCTCGCCGCCTTCACCAACGAATCACTCATTTCGACATCGCCGGAAACGGCTATCTTCACTCGAAGAAAGTTTGTTTTGATTTCATCTATAGCAATGAAAAAGTATCCCGGAGGATGGTTGATGGAAAGCTATCGGGTTTTACTCCAGGTCACCCGACCCATATATGCTGAAATGAGGAGATCATGCTGATGTTCAGCTCAATTGTCGCGGTGTAAAATCGGAGGAAAGTTTTAAAACAAAAAAATCCTATGAAGTAGCGATCATCGAAGTCCCAAAATATTTCGTGCGATTGCATTCTCTGCATCTACATGATAGCCTACGAGCCTTCCCAGGGGGTTTGGCAGGGGGTGACCAATCACCAGCATGCAATAGGATCCCCACACACACAGTACATGGTCATAAAAATGTAAAGTAATGAAAATAATGCGAACACATTCGTGCAGGTTTCGTGAGCCCCACCAAGCGTGCGTTGCTCCTTGCAATCCGAAACCGTAACACAAAGACACTAACATTGAAAGCCAAAATGTTTTTGGTTGATAATTAATATACTATATCCGTGCAAGTTTAGGATAATGGAAAATGTTTGCCACGAAGAAATACAGGTCAAATAATGCTACAAATTATAAGATGAAGGGAAATAAAAAGGCAGTTATAAGGAAAAAAATCAAATGGAAGAAAGAGAAGCATGTAATGAGTCTACTATTGGCGAGTGCTGCCATTAATTTTATTAATCTAGAAACCTTTGCTAACCCCGATAGTGCGAGGAAAAAAATCATCATAAATCCCTCTGTATTGAATTGTTTTATTTATCCCAGAATGTGCTATTTGCTAGAATAAATACTCGATATTTTATCTTAGTTTTCAACTTCATAATCCTTGGAATTCAATTTTTTAATTATAAACATATAATATTGGCAAGCAACGAATAATAGTCATCTACCTGGAATGACTGTAATGATGTCGCTCACTAACCACGGATAATATTGCTGGACTTTGCAATTCATAATAGCTCAATTTATTTTCTCTTAGGAATTCATCATAAACTCAAGCAATAATATTAATTTTGTTGGTAATTACTTAGTTAATATACTACTATTCACCATGAATAAACAATCATAGTTCTTTATCTTTTGGAATCAAGTTGTGATAGTGGGATAGTGATGGACGTGCAAGAGTTAGATAACCTACAGAAAAGTTTGTATTTAAAGATGCTGAAGTAAAAATATCAAAAAAGTTTAGTTTTGTATCAAGTGCGCGTATGTGGTGGGGGTGAGCTATCACCAATTATTCCACCATGTCACCACCGTATCACCACTCACTCCACACCACTATCATCAATGCACCATTCATTCTATCACGACATTATTTAGACCCTTGAAATAGCTATGTGCCGAGCTAATAACACGTGAAACAGTCATTGAGCCCTTCCACCAAGCTTCAGAATTCTGCGTTAGCGTTGGTTTTCCGAATTCAACGAAGATTCTTTGGAGAGAGACGTGATTGTACTAAACGATTGCCCAATTTCCATACTCTTAAATCAAGAGAAGCCCCACTCAACTTACTGAATTGCAGTTATATTTAGGTTATTCGTCAAGAGTAAGGTTCATGTTGGCGACGGTTGACCCCCTGCCAAACACCTCATATTAAATACGCAATTCTATAACAATGCGCTTTTCAATGAACTATATTTTCAACATATTGAGTGAACAAGGTATCACTAAATGTTTTCTAAACGAACGTATTGCATGTATCTTTTAACGAAGAGAGAGTCTTAGTTGGTAACTTGTTACATAATAAAAATATATCATTTCGTGAGCATTGATTCATATTTCTTACTCGCGTAAAGGGTTGATATTCAGGCTTAATCTGGTGGCTTTCTGACGTACTGAAATAAAAATCCCTCCCACTATCCTGTTTCCCCTACTTGTTTCCCTCCAGGCTATTAAAACAATTATTTACAATTTTCTAGAAAAAGTCGCCTGGCAATAATACGAAATGTATTGAAACCAGCCGTGTGAGAAAATTGTTCGTGGAAAATTGCTGGTAAGTTTTGGTTCCACCTTATACTGTGTAGATTTTGTGTAAATATTATGTAGATGTAGATCAATCCTCTTGAGTGCCGAGTGTCGCCTTCGACTTCAATGCTATCCACATCCGGGCCATGCTTCCTTCTTAATGCTGTCACTTGTGCAAGTCCACTTTTCCCCACTTGGCTAGAGACAAGGGATCACGAGAGTGAGATAAAGGATATCCATAACGGAACGGAGAGATTTAAGATGTCACTCTCTTCTCGGACCATCAGGCCTAGGATTACGTAGTTGTGCAATTCATGGAATCAATCGCTGCACTGTCATAGTACTTTAGATGTCATGTTTTTCCCTTCCAATAGGGTAGCTTCCTTCATGAAAGAAAACTAAAGGCATTGATTGCGATTCGTTACCCACCATTAGTGTATTCGTAATATACAAATTATTTGGTTTTAGAAATCCTAGTTTAGACGAATGGCAATGGTCAATCTTAACCTCATTTGAAAAAAGCCAGATTGGCGCCCATGCGATTCCACTCCACGTGACGTCACAGGGACCTAGTTTATATACGAGTAGATAGGAGTTTTACATCGTCTGAGATTACCAATGCATGCATGAGGCACAGAGCTTAGGGAAACATTTATTAATAATCACCCATTAAAATTGCGCAGCCTGCGTCGTATCAGCGCTCAAAGCCTCGCCCCAAGGTCACCTCTCACGGCTACAGCTGGAACCAGAAATATGTCACACGGACTTTTCCCATCATTCCCGCTTAGCCGTCGCATATTCGCGCGCCTGAAAATTTTCACTTTTCGTTTAACAGCGAAAAATAGATATCGTCATTCAAAAATCTAAGAGAAATGCGTACTCCAGAAGTAATAATATTTCGATTTAGGCAATAAAAAAATAATATCAAACCACCCTATTGGCATCTAATCCCTTCTTTTTGCATTTAGGCTACAATTATTTGTAATTACCTTGCACGTATGAATTAATTTAAAATATTAGCCTTTAGCTATGTTTTGCTCTGTATACTTATATTACGAACCTTAATTTTCCTAATTGTACGGCAGTCTATCAGGGGCCTACATAGGGAGGGCTGATGAGCCGCTTTCACCGAAATTAGGAAAATTAAGGTCCGTAATCTGAAATAGTTTTATGAATCATGCCCTAAGGTATGGCTGCAGTATGCAATTATATTCCGTCATATTCATTATTATTCACGTATTTTTTAAAATATAAAAGGTCATGATGAGTTGTCATTTAAAATGCAATAACCTAACCTTGCGTTGATCTTACAATTAGCTTCCCCAACTATTGCCATCCATCTTAAATTAATGCTAAGCCATATACGTGCGAGAGATGTATAGGCATGCCTGAAGGTCTGAAATTGTCTAAATGTATATAACGAATATTCTTAGGTGCCCTGACACACGCGTTTGCATCTCATCACCGAGGTTACTTTCTGAATTATATTCAAACCAATGTTTGAGTTACCAATGTTTGAGTTACCAATGGTTGCCCCTCAGGCGCAAAGAAAAGGAAGGGATTCTAGAGGACACGGCCCACAGTGGGCTGAAATCGAAAAAAGCTGGCCAAAAATCATTTTTTTTCACTTTTTAATTTGGAAAAAACTGTTATATTTTCCAATTATAGAATGATCAGTGACCACATTACTGAAATGATTCTATTTATAACTAATTTTTTTCAAAGCAGGAGACGTCTGTCAATTTAATGAAAAATGATCTCAAAATTTTTTTCCCATTTTTTGAAAAAATTGACTTAAGTTTTTTGCTACTGTTGCGTTATGTTTTGAAATGCCTAAACTTAAATCACTGCGTAATAAAAATGAACATTTTTAGAATCCGTTTTAGTGAAATTATTTATACTAGCGATAATTTTTATTTCTTTTATTTAAACAATTAAAATGTCCTATTTTTCACGTATTTTTAACATAATGTAGAGAAAAAATTTATGTTTTTCACTTTGCTTCACAGTGTTTGGCACCACATTATAAAATAAAGTGTCAACTTTAGTTATCAATTGAAAAATCCTGCCCCAATTTGCCACCCCGCCTCTCCTATCAAGTTATGTGCGTGAATGCCCAACCGCCCGACGCGGTGGTTAGATGCAAACATTTGTTCAGACTTAGCTGTAGTCGAGGATAATTCGCTAAAAGTGAGACGAAATTACTGTTATCTACTCTTTCATACACTCCGGCCGCGGCCCTCCCCCCAAAATGAGGATCCATATACCTAGGCTTACTACAGGATTGTGTTGTATGGAGAGATGCATGTTTGACTGAAGCTCAAACTGTCTGCACGAATATGTTTGATGCGCCATGTATGACGCATTGGATGCTGCATGTTTGTCATTAGTCATCCCCTGCCAAACACCCGAGAGATGGTTTCCTGTAGGATATTGCGTAGAGAAAGATATGGCCGCAGATCCACTGGAGAGAGCTTCTATCCGTTCCGTTATAGGCCTTTTATGGTTTCAGTCATGAAGCGACCTAGGCAGCCTACCTGCCGCCTTCATCCGCTTCCCTTAAATGTTAAAATTATCATTCCACATGGAAATCCCTTCATATGCGAGGGTAATTTCGACTTAAGTTGTGACGTAGTTACTTATCATCTGTAACTTCGGGATCATAATAGGTTAAAGGAACTACATTAGTGTCCCATAATAAAGGAAAAGGTACGAATTGAACTATATATACTTCGTGACGCGCATGAAGGCTGGCTGTATTTTGCTGACGGTTACAATATTTACTCTATGTATATGTGTACACCAGTAGGAAGTGTCTGTGGTGTAACTAGGAATATGCTTTGGGTGGGGGGGGGGGGTGAGAGGGGTTAGTGGGGGCTACAGGAATCGGGTAGTTAAGGAAAAATTTTGAAAAATAACATGCCTGAATATGCATTTTACATCATTTTGGCACATAAAATTCAATTTAAAGCAGATGCAGTTATAAAATATCAAATCCAGACAAGATTTTAAAGTATTTTTTTGATTTCTCTGAGGGTTTGGGGGGGAGATACATCCTTTCATCCCCCCCCCTCAGTGGTTACGCCACTGGGAAGTGTGGTTAAACGTACAGACGAGAGGGTCCCTATTTGTCCCCCCCCCCTCGATTTATTTTCTCTTGGACAGAACCTGAATTCACATTGCAGTCGATTGAAACACTCGGAGTTCCAACGGCGTTAAATTTGGCTCCATGGCGTAGTTTCTACAGCTGACTCCGCTGTCGTCCTCAGTGTCTTGACTGCGTGTTTCTTACTACTTAATCAGCGGGATAAGTCTGAGTCTATCATCACCTTGCAATCTTTTACCTTATCTCAATGGCCTCCATCGCCTAGATACCGTGAATAATTAGTGTTTATAGTGGTCGCATTACAGTGAGTGAAAAACATGAAGCATAAGAAATATACCATTTGCATTTACGGACTCGTCAATCAATTCCTTGTTGAGGGTCGCTAGCAAAAGACGAATGCGAGTCAAATGGACCCTTTTGGCACCTCGTAAGGGACGGGATCGTTGAATGGGGCAGACCAACATCGTCCCAACGTCCGCACCACGCTGCTGCGGCCCGCGGGCCTCGCAACACTCGAGCATGCATACCTGCAGTGTCTGTCTCAGTGTCTCTTGTGTGTGGAAGGGGGCACCTTCAGTCTTATCTGCGCGCCGAGGTTATCTGGAGGGGCGAGCGATCTCCCCCCCCCCCCTCTAACTTCCCCGATAACGGCGTGGGCGGGGGGAGGGGAGAGGGGGGGAAGGAGGAGTGGGGGTTGGACGCAGAGTAGAGAGAAAGAGAGTGCGTGGTGTCGTCGGTGGCAGTGCGTCGAGGAGAGCGAGTGTGCGGCAAGGAAGGAGCTGCAGCCGAGGAGAACGGCTGCTGGGGGAGCAATTAGAAGAGCAGTTGGAAGAGCAGGGGCACAGGGAGGAAGAAGAAGAAGAGCCGGAGGAAGCATGCGGAGCGAGGGTCCGGTCGCCGAAGAGGCCTTCCTCGACATGCTGGGTGAGTGAGGCCGACGGTGGGCCGCACCCCAACCCCTTCTCTAAGTACGCCCATTCGTTTCGTTCCGACCTCCTCCTCCGCCGCCCCTGGAGATGGCACCTGCCCGCCTTTTGAGTGGTCACCCGAGTGACGCACCGTCACGACGGAGTGAGGCCATGTTGGCTGTAGCCGTGGAGGTTGAGCCGAATGCCCAGTATCGGATTTGTACAACAAAGCAAAGAAGCAGCGTCCATCTTCCCCCTCGCTGCGTGTCCTTCAACATGCTCCTCCGATCACCATGGGAGTCAGCCATTGCAGCTCTCCCTCTCTCTCCCCTCCCCCCTCTCCCGCCGCTTCATTCTTCGCCAATGGCAGTCGCCCGCACGCTACCCAGACAGCTGACACGCAGTGCGGCGGTGGAGTATGCATTAGATTTCTGAAGGCTGGTTCGGCCATAGTAATTCACAGTGAGCCAGTTCTTTTTAAAAATTGAGTGTTCATTCGGACTCCTTGCTCATGATGAGCGCAAGTACATTAACCAGGTGTTTACGTTTTTCAAGAAAAATGCAGCATAGGCCTTTTGTGTATGACGATATGAGTGAAAATTGTGCGAATTTATATCTACCTCGATTTCATATTCTGAACGGCTTAAGTGAGTAAGTCCTTTGACCAGCGGATGCTCATGCAGACATTTTGAATAAAAATTATATATGGCTTCAATGTCCAATGAATATTCACATTAACTGTCCGGACGAAATGATAATACTCAACCGTTTAAAATTATATACTCCATAATTTATGAATGCGCCAAGGGCGTACCCATGATCAAAACTAGGGGAGGGGGGAGCAAGCCATGGTTGCTCAAGTTATAGGTAAGATTTAATCATGGCAAAGATGAATGAAACCAAATAAAATGAAACCAATGAAAAATATTATTTTCCTTAAAGAAATTTGCTATTTTTGCTTCCAGGGGGGAGGTGGGAGCAGCTGCCCCCTCCTGCCCCTCGCTGGGTAGGCCCATGGAATACACCATTTAATTTCTGATAACTTATTCCTTGAAATTCTGTGTTGTTGTTTTCACGCATTCTTGAAGGCTATTGTTTCTAAATTTGGGCGATGTTATGATGAAAGGTGTGTTGAAAACGAAGTCTCAAATGTCCTTCCCTAAAAATAGTTCAAAATGGCATTTTATGGCATACATTCCTGATTTATGCATTCCCACAAAACAGTGAAACTATGCGATGCCAACAAATAATATTTTGAACAGTGATAAATTAAAATTAATCCCATTCTTTGACTGAATTCTCACTTGAAAATGGTATGTTAAATTACACTAGTATAAATAATGCATTACTAGCTGAAAATCCGTGGAGTTGTGATGAAGCATAGCTAAAACATAAAGGATATGGAAACACAAAAAATGGGCACTAAGTCGTTAGTTTTGCAGGTTTTGGTGAATTTATCGAGCCGCAATGGTCAGCCAGAGAGAGAGAAAACTATCGTGTAAATAATTATATATCAAATTAATTCACAAATGTTTGATACTGGTAATACCTTCATTCATTCGAGAATCATCTGCGTTGGATTAATCGCTGTACCTACATGTTTATGTGAATAGTACCCAAGTATATAGTTATATGGGGTCACTAGGATATTTTTAGCATAGCATTTCAAAAATTTTCGTATGAGATTTCAGTAATAGACTTGTTTAAATATTTCCTGGAGTTTAGGTCAACATAAACCTAAACTAAAAAACCTAAACTCCAGGAAATATTTAAACATGTATTAAACGAGGTCAGGGTAAGAAGAAAAAAAGTATAAGACTTGACACTATGGAAAGAATCAACATTTTTGCGTAAAAAGGATGCCCTAGAGAGGGAGGCTAAGGAATGAATTTCTCAAAATGACAATTGTAGCGCATGGGTATTGATGCCACAGCGTGTCATGGAATGTCAACATAAAGCATCACATTTGAACAAGCCACGGAATGATATGATGGGAGATAGAGAAAGATGTTTTAATCATTATAAGATTTAAAATAATTTTGAAGTTTTGAAGTCACGCTTATAAGCATTTACACATTTTTTTTAATCTGTGACATTTTTCATTTTACACAAGCTAGATCCTTTTCGGCGTTAAGATTTTATGCAGCGTCGTGCCGGACTCTCGCGGAATATGCTCGTTAATTACTCTCTAAATGTACTTCTTATTCTATAAAATCACACTCATTTTTCTAGTGTCCTGCCCAAGTAGTTTAGTTTGCATTGGCGACATGTGTCTAAATGTACTTCTTATTCTATAAAATCACACTCATTTTTCTAGTGTCCTGCCCAAGTAGTTTAGTTTGCATTGGCGACATGTGTCTCAATCGGCTGTCTTATGAAACAGGATTAGATACAATCTATCATCAACTGTCAGCAATACGAAGATTGATTTGACTTAGCTCTCCACTCAATTCTACTATCAGCAGCTAATCTTTTCACTTTGATACAATTCTTATGTTTTAAATCTTTCATCACTTGCTTCGTGTATCTCATCCGAGGTCTCTATTTGCAATTCCTCTCTTAAATTGCCCTTCAACCATTATTCTCATCGGACGATCGTGGCTCATGAAGTGGACGATTAAATTGTCGCCTCTTGCTCCCAATGTCTTCAAAAGACTTCCCTTCCGTCCTTCTCTTCTTAGAATTTCTCCATTACTCACACGGCGTATCCTTATGATGTTCATCCGTAACGCCACATTTCGAAACATTCCTATCTTGAATTCTTTGAAACTATTATCATCCATGCCTCACTACCGTAATTATCTCAATCAATCTCTCAAAATTTCGCGATTAGAACCCAATGATAGAATTATAATTACACTCAACCCATTCTTAATTAACTGTTGGCAGTTAAACAGTCGAAAAATTCGGAATGTAACTTCGATGCATCATGAGTAAGGTGGGGGTGAGGTGCTCCGCGAAGCAAAGCTGACAGCTTTTATTTATAACAGGTGTTAGTTTCAGCACTGCATAGTTGTCCTTTCATTCTTGAGAAAACAAGAATATTTCTTGAAAATGTGTATGTTCTATCTTTACAATTGCATTGGAAAGCAACTTCGCATACTGATGTCGCTCTATATTTCCTTTACAAGAATGTGATACATGTGAATGCACTGCAGACCAGTGGCGTAATTAGATATATGCTTTGGAGAGGGGATGAGGGAGCTTTGGGGGGGATGAGGGGGATTAGTGGGGGCAACCCCTTCCAGGAAACGGGGGTTCAGGAAATTTTTGAAAAATAAAATTCCTCAAAATGTATTTCACATCATTTTGGCACTTCTAATTTAACTTTAAGCAGAGGCAGTTATTATGTAACAAATCCAGACAAGATTTAAATTTTTGGATTTCTCTGAGGCTTGAGCGGGGGATACCTAGACCCCCCGCTATTGATACGCCACTGCTGCAGACCACGGTCTTACGGATAAGATTTCAAGTCGCTCTACAGGTCATTTCATCACACACTTCCCTAACACTTCCCTGAGATTGCATGTCAATGTTAATAATTATTTACCTCGATATTGCATGAATTTCCTTTTCGTCGACATTTTCTCCTATTATTGTTAAATGGTTTTCGCAAATACTATGGCATCGGCCATATCATAATCTCCAATTTGTCGACGAGATAAAGGTCCAATGAATCAGAGTTATTAATATTCATTCTTAACCATTGAGAAAATTTTGGTGAAACAACAATTCTTCGTCATTTTCGTTTATGTTGGAATAAAATTACTTTTTTGGGGAAATAACGTCTCATCCAGCAGGTTTCGACATCAGCGTATTTCACTGAAGATTGCCTTTCTTTGAATATGATAACAGCAGGTGTCTCGTCCAACCTCGATAAACTCAACTGCATATACAATTCTTATAAATTACTTTTGTGTTTCAATTTACGATTATATCGTATCCGAAACAAATATTGGAAATTTGGATGCAGATATTATCAATTGAGCTATTATTGAGTCCGATAATCAGTCTATTGGTATCAATTAATTAACACATGAGTCCTGAAAGTCATAATAATTTGAGGAAATAATAGGAAAACTCTAGGTAAACAATGACTTGTAAATATTTCAACATTCCAATCTGGGTGTTGGTTACCATGAAGAATTTTCAAACTTAATGGCAGGAGCACTTTCAACCAAGAGATGTCTCAGGAGACATGGATTATTTCACTGGAAATGTAGTTTTATGTCTGCAATTTTTAAAGTTGATTGGATGACCATTAGATCATCGTATAAATAGTTTTGCTGTATTTACAATCGGCCTTAAATTTGTCATGCGTCACTTTCGCGCGAGGAATAAAATTTTTGGTATGTCACCGGGCTGCATATCGGCTTATGTTTGACTTAAATGCAGATTTTTATGGTATATAAAATTATGATAAATTGCAATCATTTTCAGAAGTACCCACCCACCCTGCGATAGAGGTAACACGTTGCGGCAACCTGACGTATGCCGCGACTGAATAGCCTGAGCAAGCAAGTATCCAATCGTTCGTATAGACTTAGGTGCCAATTTAGGGTAGTGAGAATATAAGATGCTCAGGTGCCAATTTAGGGTAGTCAGAGTATAATGGCGCCTGCCGCAATATGTAATTGTTTTTTATGATTACTCTTAGGTTGAATGATTTTTAAGGTAGGAAGATTTATCTTCCACGAATACATTAATGCGGTGATAAATTCATTCCTGGTTCTTCCAATTTGAGTGATTATTTCTCGCAGGCAAAGATTTCGCTCGCTTCATAGGCAGGTGGTAGATTTGGTACGCATGAGTTATTCAACGTAACAGCTATTCACGGTCTTTTTATGCGCTATAGAGATTTTCATTGAATCCTTTTTGGGGTCTGATGTCGTGGGAGTGTAGCGAGAGAAGATAAGTATGCTGGATTCTTCACTTCTAAGGCGCTTAACTGCAAATTATTTCCGAACTTCATGCACTGCTTTTTTCCTGGACTACGTGGACATCTGCGAAGGATAAGCCACTCCTATTATCCATTTTCTTCTACCTTGCCGTCTCCTTTTGGTCACCACCGTAACTCAGAATTTAGAGGGTTTATTTATGTAATTTAAACTGAATATCTGTCAGTCTCATCAAAAAATTTCTCATTTTCAGTAAATTTTCAAAATTCATGCCACAATTCAGAGGCTATGGAGTTATTCCATCTTTTCTTTTTTTTCTGTGGAAATTGTTAGGACCAGAATTTAGATAATTTTATTCTGTAATTTTGTAAGAGATCCGTGCTCATAAAGTTCCCATAATTCACGGATTAGATTGTCATCGTCTTTAAAGTGGGCGCTGTCTGATTTATGATTGGATTTTTGAATGACCGACTTTTTGATTGTTATGGGCATATCATCCACAGTCATTAGTGTGCCACATACTGTGGAAAATTGAATATAGAATAATTCTATGTATCGTGAGAAAATGATTGATGTTTTCTTTTGAGTCAAATCTCCGTCGCACTACCTACAATGCTATATCATGGAATCTCTCAATTCTAACACTTTTCAATGGCAAATGGGTTTTCTGGCAGCCCTTCTGTGGAAGTCCATTTCTACAGCTACTTGTTTATTTTCATCACTCACGTTTATTTTCCTTGTTTCGCCGCCATGTATGTGCCTACTTTTCAATATGGTGTTTTATATTTATCGTTATTTCAATTTCATGTATTTTTACTTTGAATCTCTATCTTATGACTGAACGTAATATATGTACCTGTATGCGATGAATTATTGAGGCCTTAACCTTTTAGAATTCCGTTTTAAGTTAGGAAAAAAGAGAACTATGCTTTTTACAGCTTAAAGCAAAATAAATTATAGAAAGCAAAGTTGTTATTTTTCCTGGCTTAGCATATTAATACTTGATCTACCCTTATTTAACCTATATTTATTTGTTTCAGAGCTCCTCCTGCTGCACTGTATTTTTATGCCTAAATATTCTTATGAATCACAATTCTCTATAACTTCATTGCTATCCCCCAGCTCAATGCTTTCATTTCTTCCTCCAATACACATGTGCCTAATTTTTTTGCATGTCCCTTAGCACTAAGCACTTCTCTTAGCTTTCTGAACAAGATGTACAATCATCTCTTTCTTGAGATAGCATCGCCTGGTCATTTTCATTATGTAGTGTTATATGGTGTTGTGTCCTCATGGAAATCCCATATCTGTGCATTGTCTTTTCTATTCTTAAAGGGTACCGTAAAGGTTTATCCTATTTTTGACTATGTGAAAGAGCATCTAGTTATTGGTGTTTAATAGTTTCAATGGTTATTTCCAAATTTAACTTGAGCTGGAGATTATGAATATGATTTTTTCTTTGCCGTGATTGTATATTTTTTCATTAGTTAGCATATTAAATGTTATGACGTGGACTGAATTTTAAGTGGACAGTATCACTATTTCCCATAGTTATTAGGCTACTCTTTCCGACATTCCTTAAGCATTTATCCATGATTTTTTCCAGCCATTTGGGGTGTTTCCTCCGCTTAAATATTTATTTTTTTATGTCGTGAGACAGTAATTATTATGATGGCTCTTTAATGTACTCAGTAAAAATATTTACCGGTCCAGGAAGGTGGTACCAGTATTAATATTTCCTATTGCCCTCAGTACGTCATTCCCGCAAATTTATACTCTTTTCGGAGTGTTTCAAAGGAAATAATATACTCGTCTTTTTATTGGGGTCTACTCTCTTGGAGTAAATTTTGGTAATAGATTCTTCTGCCTGCTTGTTGGTATGATGATCCATATCTGTTCTGTGTTAGTACATTATGCCTCTCTATAGATATTTTTCCTCGTAAGTTGATATGTATTCTTTCACATTCTTTTTTCCACCCTTAACTCTTTTCCCATAATAAGTGTCTTCTAAATTTTGCTTTCACTTCCTATTGCCGCATTCCATTGCTAGTATCATTCTAGTCATTTCTTATCTAGTAAGTCTCTTATTTGGATTATTTTTCCTTAAATTTTCCGGGTTTTTGTTCTTATGATTTTTCTGTTATTTGCTATCGGTGGACATAACATTTTTGCCTTTTGAAAATAATGCTCACTTTGGCAGTACTCAACTGTAAATACTCGCTCGTCTTAAACTTTCGTGCCCTAACCTCTTTCTTCATAATAAGATAGTCCGTTATGGAGTGTCATTGAAAGAGTTTTTCTTTGGTAAATTTTTGTTTTGGTTTGGATTCATACTATCCGTCCATTATTTTTTGTGCACGTAGAGTGACAATCGGATCTTTTACATGATAAAAACTTTCTTGAAATCTCAACTTGGCACTGCCCCTCTTTATTACAAGTCGTCTACCTTAAATTTTCTTTTTAACAATCTTCTTTCTATCAACAAAATATAGCAACTTTCTTTGAACATACAATAAACAATCTAAAACATCTGCCTAAAAAAACATACGTTAACTTATAAATTAATACAATGAAAGAGCTAAAAACGAAAGATATTAAATAAATAAAGTTAAAGAAAATAATTAAAAATGAAGTTGGTCAAAGCACGACGTTACAGTATACGTCTGTCAGTCTTTGACCGTCATTGCTAATGTGATCCTCTCCATATTTTCCAACTAGGTACCGGCTGCTTCAGGTATCTGCTTGTTCTTGCATTCATGTCACCAATACAATCACTTCCCGGTTTTTTCCACGCCTCTCAATAGTCATCCAAAATTTTCTGAAAATTTTCTTTTTCTTCCATAATTTACCCCACCTCAGGTGCATAGACCTCTATTATTGTTATTATACGTCCAAGATAGTTGAGGTTTACTCTCTGATGATTCTCTGGTCATTCCATAAAAATTCATGAGGGCCCCTAAAAAAAAGTGCGGGGTTACCATCATTATTATTTTAAAAAAAATGTCCTGTGGACCTGTACGATTGCTTTATTAAACGGAAACTATGAACTTTCTAACTGAATTTTTCATGTGGTTACGGATTAAAAATACAGAGAAAATTAACATTCTGGAAGGTTGAGGAATACAATCAATGTCGTAAAGTTTTTAATTTGGACAGTAATTAGGCTACAATTTGATAATTTTTTATTTCAAGCAGGGAATATGACTTTGATGAATGAAATATGAAAATTTTGCGAAAAATTAAGAGTATGTATCCAACAAAATGTGTCTAAGTTTGACCAAAATTGGCCAAAATTCTGCAGGAATAGTCGAAATTTAGGCCATGGAAACAGATTGAGCAATATTTTTGTATTTTCTATTTTATTTGTTTTAAGTTAACATGCAACACATGCTTGCCAAGCTGACTCATACAGACTATTGACGGTGCTAGTTAGAATTATATTCCATCAATAGGATTTCATACATTGCCAGTTAGTAATTTTACCTTCCATATTATTTTTCAATTGAAAAGACACTCATCTTTTTAATCGCTACTCTTGACTATGTCCGAACCTTCTTCTCTTTTCGTGGTTATGTCAAGGCCACCACATCAATGCTCATTTTTATCCAGGCTTTCCTTCATGCCCCGGATGTCATAGTCCTTTTCCTTAGTTTTAGTCGTTTTATACCTACTTAAAGTGACAAGTATGCTAAGCTCTTCTTCATTGGATTTTTTGAATACCCGTACCCGTCTTTCTAACTTTTTATAATGAAAAATCACCTCAACTTCTTTCTTGTAATTATTTACCTAGAAAAAGGCTACATCTTAAAGGTAGTGCTTCAAGAAAATGAAGGATGATATTCCCAGCGAGTATTGCATTCTTCGCGTAGTGTGTTCAGTTGATCCGACATTTCAGGGATACATTATTTAATCAACGTCAAAACAAAGTCGATACAGCATCGATTACGAAAAGATCTTTCACGCCACTACAATATTTACACCATTTTTTGCTTAGTTGTAGAGTCAGGTAATGTACGATATATTTTGAATCCCAATGATTTTAATTTAATAAGGTTACCGAGTTTAATTAATTTACCCAATTTAATTAGTTTAATAAGTTAAATTTAATAAGTTGACCACGAAGGGAATTATTTAAGCTTCGCTACGATCAACTTACATACGAGCTGTGGATTTGCTGCAGATTTATGGAGTCATTTCATTGTGATAAATTATTTCCACAATATGTGCTGCAAAAACTACATACGCCTGCACGCCGTATCGAAAGGGAATTTTGTTTATTACATAGCTAAGTAGCATTTTTTTTAAATTAAGTTTTATTCGACCCCTTGATGCATGTGTTCGTGTTAAAACATTTTCATTTTGCATAATATGCGAGTAGTATAAGTAGAGATGCGTGAAAATCGCAAATGCGATGTAGATGCGATGTGCGCATATAAATGCGATGTAGATGCGACGACTGCACTTTTATGATATTTTTACGCAAATTTTCTCTTTCGACGGCAAAATTCGTACATTTTGTGCCGAGCGCAGTTTAAATGCTCCGCCTACACTCACCGCTTAAAGCATGTGAGTGACAGGCCAGCTGCTAGTTGGCTGGGACTCTACGTGGCCGCGAACTACAAGTGGGCGCGGGCAAGCTACACCTCCACCACTATATGCCTTATTCCTTAATTTTTTGTTGTTCTACAACATAATTATTTAAAATATTCTGTATTTTGTCATATAACTGTGTTTCACTACATTTTATCGTCATCTACCTACCTAACTCATCATCAAAACAAAAAATAGACGCTACAAAAAAAACGATAAACTGCTATTGAAAGTGCGATAAAATAAAAATAAAAGTGCGATTTTCACGTATCTCTAAGTATAAGTAATAGTAGAACTTATTTCAACGAAACCACAAGAACACCTCAGGACTTGATGAATCATTAATATACGATCAGTTTTAGGAACCATTCTGTTCGAAACTTACCCCGAAAGTATACACATCTGCAGATAACCCACTAATGGCATATACAATAGAATCGGCGTGTCCGCATATCTGACTGCAACCAGCGAGCAGTGCTCCCTCTGTTATCTGTTATTTCCACCGCTTGATTCAACAGCGAGTCTTACCTCGTCCGTTTACTTTTGAATCGTCCCTGAGCCTCCTTGGAACCTTTCCTCTTTGCCTTCAATGTAAGAGTCATTCATTGGAACGGACCTCATTATTTGAATCAAAATTCCCTGATGAAATTGCTCAAAATGATGGATGAATCCAGTGCCTGTTGGGTTGGTTGAGGATGTTTTTCGTTGCGTTGCTAGGGAGTCAAATGAATCAGCGGATTCAGATTGCCGAATATTTGTTTTTTTTTTAGAACCATGGGGAGGAAATTACAAGGGAGACGTTAATCTGTGTTTGCCACCTCTGAGAGGCGGGTTGGATATCGGTAAATACAGATTGGTTGCCAAAAAGGAATAAATTTTTATCGCTGTGAACTAATTTTGACTTAGTTCGATGTTTATTCGAGATTAATTGAAATGAAATGTACTTAATGATCTCCTTGGATGTTCATCTATGATGATATCAAGTATTACATGGATCACCGCGCATGCGTCATGGATTCGTGGATTTGGCTCAATCCTAAGAATAGTAAAATTCAATGATTTCATACATTATGAACGATTTGAATAATGGAATCATTGCCATGAATTATTTCACGTTAACCGATTCCTCAAACTGAGCCGAAATCCCATCTCTAGTCTGCACTGTAAAAATCCTGCTCAAAATCAATAGATGAAAAGTCGAGGCCATGGAGGTGAAACTTTTCTTTAACTATATCAACGATAATAAATTGGTCAGCTGCGCTTACATTCGGGTGGAACACATATTTGTGTTCCCCAGTATCCTTTCCGTAAATGTTATCAGCCTCCGAAGATTGATTTCTCTAGTTTCTATCCCAATCAAAGGAGCAATCTTAGGTGTTTCTCGGCTACCGATGACGGTCCTTCACCGAAGAAGAATCGAACTTGCGAATCGCTGTCTGCAGAACCGCGAGATACGCGCGCACACGACGGCACATTCTTCCAAATACTGTTAGTAACTGGCCACCGTACTCTCTTCAAATGCAAGGGTTATTTTCTAAATAATAAGTAATAAATTATGAATGAATATACGGAGTAATTTACTTCCACTCTCTTTCTGCAAAAAAAACTGAACGTGGTGCGGGGAACGTGTTTCGACGGCCTTGTAGTACGACTGTTTGTAAACTTGAGTTAAAAAGTCCCAGAATAGATATTGTAATCACAAAAATCTAATATTAGAGTTATGGAGATATGTATTGCAATTTACCAATGGTAAAATATGTTGAAAATACAGTTACAAGCCAATTACCGTTGAGAATCATGGCGGAAGTCCCTTTATGTGAAAGCAAAATTATGTGTTCAATTTCAATATTACCTGAAAAAGTGCTATATGAGTACGGAAATAATTAATTTGATGCCTAGTGATACCATTTCCGTTAACCATAATGCTAAGAATTCCGCTGGTGAGATAAAAAAGCCTAAACTTTCACTGAATGGTTTGAGATAGGCTGAACATGTTTATTTGGAAAATAAGCTGATGACTAGTGATCTGTACCGTTACGATTTTGCCATTCCATGAGCGGATATTCGGAAACGGAGCCCTCATTTTCCTACATAGCAGGAAACCACTTTCCGCTTGACTTGCTGATTGACTGTTAGGGAGAAGGCGGCGCCTGGTGGCCGCGGAACGGAATGCTATAGTCTGTGTACCGTAGGGTGGCGCATAGGTCCGCCGAGTGCCTGAGTCGTTTCCATAGAGTTTTCATGGTCGGTCCTTTCCTCCCCCCGGCGCTCGCGGACCGAGTCGGGTAGCTGGCGGGCCCGTGATCCACCCTACGGTATACAGACTATAAGGGGTTTTCCCTCGGGCGTGTGACCGAATTCAGTTACGTCTGCTGGTCGACCTCGGCAATGAGTGGTACTGCTTTGCCTGTTGGGCACCCGCCAGTAGCTCGACTCCTATGGCGAAAGACGAATCAACGTCTTCAAATCGACTTTACCAAGACCAAATGCCGTCTGTCGGTATTGAAAGCATTGGTTTATAAAATAACTCATATCCATTAATCAAATGAAATCTCCAGACACCGATCTTATTCTATCTGGCGTATATAAGGAATCGGCATCAGAAATAGCGCCTTACTTGAAGAATGTTTGAAATTTCCTTTACAGAAAATTTCTCCCTTAAGATTGGAAAACCGCGAACCTTGGCGACGCCTTTCACAGAGTCTGTCCTAGAAATGCATCTAATTAATGACATATGCATCCCCCAGTGCATTTGGAGGGGGAGAGGAGGTTGGGGAGTGAGAGGGGATAGGAAACGTGGCGCCGGTGATGACGTCAGCTTTAGCGTTACCAGTTTGCTGAGTCCGCATGTCTTGCCGTTGAGCGCAGCGATTGCATTGCTTCCCTTGGCTTGGTCTCATCGATACCTCATCTCTTAGAATGCCGGCTAATTACAAATGTGATGAATCTTATTCTTCCAAACATTTAACACTCTATTTCAAACTTTGTAGAGTGCGTGGAAATGTTATTACTTCCAGCGTTAATCGAGCTGAGACATAAATCTGTGTTCTTTTGTAATTCAGCGACCTGTGGCCTTTGTTGGCCACTAATCAGAAATTCTTTTCGCGCCGCCTCTTAAAAAGTCAAAATTTCGCTCCACCTTCTGAAATATATGCTGATGTATTGGTATTTGGAAGAGGCGATCCACAGCCTTGGTCATTTACGCCATTTGGGAATGGTAGGAAGGCAAGGGGGAGAGAAACCCGACGTCGGCATCAGCCTGCTATTTACGAAAGGCGGCAATGGGACCACCATTTAACGTTCGATCTGACGGGCGGAGTGGTGCACCATTAAGTGCCCTCCACAAAGCACTCAAGCAGGGATCAGACCGTGTCTGAAAAACCTCTGCCTCCTCCTCGAGATTTGAACCCGGTCCCACGGAGTGGGAAGCAAGCACCGCACCAACCACAATCCCACGCGTAAATTACTGATCAAATTCGAAGTAGGTTTTCTCTAAGATGTAGTGCACGACATAGCCACCCGAATCGTGGCGCCTCAGTTGAAGGGATCAGAAGATAAAAGATTGCGGAACGATAAGATTAAGGATGTCAGTGGGTCTTCGCATTATTATTATCTGCGACAGTTATAGTTACGAAACGCTATGATTCTCCGCGACAACTGTAGACCTGTTCTCCCCCTTCCTATTCATTGCACGGGCTCTGCCATTCCTTAATTTATTCTCAGCATATCTTATACTTGAGACCTGAGGCGGGTTCATGGAAAATATTATCAATAAACTAACCGTAGGGAACACTTAGTGTGAAATTCCAGCACCTATATATATCAATGGAGGCATTCATGCATAAAATTTGCGTGGAATCTAATGAAATAAACGCGAAAATAAGATGGAGGCTTTTAGATTTAGAATCAACAGAAAAGTTAGCGTGAAGCTTAAGAACACGCGGTATCGTAGTCATTTTTTCCCTTTCGTCCGGGTATTGTTAACTCAAACCGTGGATAATAGATTAAGAGATCTCGGGATAAACAATAACATTGATATAATATGGAATTGAGAAGTATATTCCGAAAATGGCGTCGGCGCGGCTAAAGCAGCTCAAATTCAATACTTTATATGCGACAGTTTGCTGTTAGTTATACAGAGGATAAAGAGTGTCAATCACGCGTAATTTTTTTCTATAAACGCCCAAAACCTGTGAAGCTAAATATCCGGTCGGTGTTTCTCCTGTAAACTGGCCTTAATATTGTTTTAATACTATCTAATTTTTATTATTGCTGGCATTTTAGTTTTCATAATCAGTATATTTGTTAAGCAGTCCTATTGCTGGCTGGATCATTGTATACTCGGAGGAAGCTCACTACATTACTCACTTGTAGTGGTTCTTGCGATAGCGTGCGGTATAGAAACGGCCACTGAGCTGTATTTCACTATTACTTTCGAAGTGTTCCGAAATAGAATGACCGCCTTTCGCGACATTGACTCTTTGGCCACTGGAGTGAGTCAATAATAATTTTGTGTGAAAATAATTTTCTCTGAAATGAATAATTGGAGGCAAAATAGTTCGGTGACATTTTCGCCACGGTGTTCTCGTGCACAATGGACCTCATCTTGTCCTCTGCCAAACATTCGTGGCCGCGATAGAAAAACACATTGTTGAAAAAGTAATAGATTTGATTTTAGTTCAGAACGAATTTGGATTAAAAGTAGATAAAGAGGGGAACTACTTGTCCATTGAATTGCGCGAATTCTACTGAGCAACGAATAACCTTTAACTGTCTTTCAAAGGTCAATGGAATTGGAAATAAATTGTTTCGACAAATGAATTTAATTTTAATCGAGTTTCAAACTCGAAGCATCTTGAAGACAGATCGAATAGATTTGTTTTGTCGCCAATGTGACCTTGACCTTTGACCTATAGCGGTCACCATTGTTTGCCGAAAGCAAATTTGGTTGCTGCGTGCCCACAGTGCCTTGAAAAATATCACCGATCGTTCTGCCTTTGTATCTGTCTAACTAAAAGAATGAGGATTCTAAGTCATCCTTTCTTATAATTGTTGATTGTCTGTGACATGAATAACGTATATTTATACTTCATCTATATGATGATACGCTGAAAGTGAGTTCGTGCGGACAGTTTAAAAAAAATCGAGTCCCCGGTAAAGAAGAGCTGAGTAAAATTCCTCTAGTAATGACTGTTTTCTCGATTCTGGTATAAATATGTTAAATGTTGGCCTAACGGGCGATAACTGTGATTTTATGTTTGAGAAACAAAAATTTCAAATTTGAAATGATTTAAAATAGTTCACCATACAAATTGGTGGAATGGTGAATTAGTGAATATTGTTGCATCGTAAAAGCTATTCAGCTTTTTGTGTTCAGCATAAACTCTTCAAAAAATGAGGTGTGAAATGCAAACTAAATGCTTCAGAAAAATATCCTTATGGATATTTTGGCTTAGCGCACACTGGTGTTTAAATTATTATTGGTGACTGAAATACTAGAGGCTCGTGCGATGCGAAGGTCAAAGTACAAGACAGTGCAATAGTTTGTGGTGATACACTAATTACCTTCAAGCGTTTCATTTTTAAAAAGTTTTTTTTCTATTTACGAAAATAAATATTTAAATCCTAAAACCCGTATTTTGCAATTATCAGCGAGCATTTCTATGCATCTTCTTTTACTAGGATAAACATGAAGTCCCAACGCTACCTACGAGATTTTTTCCTGCATGAAATTCAACTAAATCATCATGTCAGATGGAGGAAGGTACTGTTCATACAAGGTTCATCACATCAATTGGGCCCGTGCCATAGCTAGGAATAATTTTAATGTGTGTTTTTTATACAAATATGACCCTCGGTAAAGCGATACGTCTAGTAGACTAAGAAGTGGAACCTCCACGCCAACGGTGATTCATGAAGACACGTGAGAGTTTATGTAGGGCACACGCATCGGCGGAGGCGTATTCGCGCCTCACTGAGCACGGAGACTGACAATGAGTGACTCATTGACTATATTGAGGGTTGGAATGAAAGATTTGATTGAGTCTTGACTGTGAATTGGTATTTATATCTACACTACAGGTCAGCTCCAGGGTGTTTGGCAGGGGGTGACTAATCACCAGTATGCAAGAGGATACCCACATGCACATCACACAGTCGTACAGATTTCGCGCATAATAACCAAAAAAATAGACAAAACTTTCCATTGGATTATTAATTCCTGTATTAAATCCATGCAAGGTTATAAAAAATAGAGAAAGATAACCAATAAATGGGTCGTCCTAGCGAATCACACCACTGTTTTACTGATCGACACTCCGTTCCAATATCTAATAGTACGAGGAGAGAATGGAATTTTAAATATTTCTGTCCTGCAGTCTATTTTCTTCATTTCCTTCTCATTATCGCGTCTACTATAGAACGACGGTTAACGAAGGATATTTTTTACGTCGTCTCATGAGAAATACTCTTCTTCGAATTCACTAGGCAAATTTAATTTAGACTGATGCTCCTGTTAAAATTCCCATTCTAACTCGGTTAAAATAAGTATGGGAGACGATGCTCGATACGACGAACAATGCATATAAAGGCCACGTTACTCGGAAACATGGCCGCCCTGCGGAGGTTTCTGAATTTGAAAATAACATTTCAGATTCACCATGGCCTGAAAATATGATAATAAGCAGTGGCGTAGCCAAGGGGGGGATCCGGATCCCCCCGAAATATAAAAACACAATTATTTTCCTTCATAAAAGAAAACAAAATGTTGAAAAATCAAGAATTTACAAAATATTCCTCTATCAAATGAAAATTTTCGATTATGGAAAGTGTTAAAATTAGTATTAAAAAACCCATTATTTAGTAACCCGTTTTTTTTTTTAAATTCCCCCCTGGTTTTGGACCCCCCCCCCCCCCCCAAACGAAATTCCTGCCTTCGCCACTGATAATAATGTATAAAGCGAAGTCCGTTGTCTCAAAAGCTAAGAGTTCCGAAAGTAGATAGAAAATTGACCAAAATTTTATTCATCGTATATATAGTTTGGATGAAATGGGTTTGTTTGGAAAATTTAAAAGATTATTATCGACCTATGACGTCACCAAGTCACCTGCCCGCATTCGCATAATGAGGCGTGGACGCATATTGAGGGGAGGGGGAGAGTGACTCCTCCCCTCGGCCAATGGCGAGCGAGCGAGCGGGCGCGAGTCGTCCAATGGGAGGGACAGTTGGCCGAGGCGAGTGCAGACCGTGCATAATAGACACCTCTTCTCGCTGTGTGTCATGGCCGCCCCCGCTTTCTCCTCCTTTGTGACGTCACGCTCCGCCGGCTCCCGAGTTGCAAGGCTGCTAACGGGAGCAAAGCGGTCGGCGCCATTTGAATTGAAATATTAAAAAAAAAATAAGGTTTCAACTGAACACCAAGCAAGCGGATGAGTCAAAGAGTAATTGTGCCTTGTGCCAAATCTTAAATTGCGTGGAGAAATGCGCAAAAGACGTGCTATTCCACTGTTCAGGGTGAAGAATGTGCAATGCATTGCACATTGTGCATGGATGAATACGCTTATACTAGGGAAAGAAATGGCACCCAAAATCAGTTTCTAGCAATTCTACATCTACATAATATTCTGCGCAGTGCCGCAGCGAGGGGGGGGGGGGGTTTAACCCCCAAACCCCCCCCCCCCCCCCAGAGCTCGGAGAAATTTTTAAGATTAAGCCATTTTACTTAATTGGATTGATATTACTAATAGAATAGAATAGTGTAAGGATTAATAAAATATCACTCAGAAAGCCGTAAAACTCACCATTTTGAACCATTTATCTTAAAATTCCGCAATTTATTAATCTCGCACCTACCGCTTATCCTGGTGGGTATTCCACACCCCCAAACACCCCGGTATTAGTTGTGCACCTAAAGCCCCCCCCCCACCCTTAATTCCTGGCTGCGCCCCTGTGGATGAATACGCTTATCCTAGGGCAAAAATGGCACCCAAAATCAGTTTCTAGCAATTCTACATCTACATAATACACTGCGAGCCACCTCTGGGGTGTTTGGCAGGGAATGAAAGTATTCATGCCCGATTATTCGTGTCCAGTCAATAATCTCTGTTTGTAGTTGTGAGCCGTCTAAGTGTCATATATTGGACACCCCTGTGGGCCCAGCTAGCAGGGGCAATCTCTTCCATGATCCCCCGCCGATATCAAAGTGACCCGAGTGTCTTGAAGCGCAAATGGTTGAACATCCGATCGGAAGCCGGAAAGTTCTGTATTCGAGTCCCAGCTGGTCTCATTTTAATCTGACCTTTAAGAGTACACTTTGAGTAAAGTATTCCTATCCCTTTCCCACCCCTTCTTTCCATATATACTTGTGCCTTTGTGGCGTCACTTCAATCCGCCATTCAATCTATCTATTTACATAAACCATTTTACATTGATTAGAAAAGGCAGAATAACATATTTATCCTTTGCGGGTAGACTGAATGTCTTTTTATCATTATAGTGTCCCGTACTGGAGAAAAATTTGTCACGGTAGAGGTTCAAAAATTAAATTATAATTATACTATTGTAAAGTGGCAATTGTGGCTTAAAATATATTTCGTCATAATCAGAAAAGCATAAATATTTCATCTAGTATTTCCAGATCACGGTTAAGTGAAATGTACGGTCTCTATTCACATATTTGTATCAGTTAATTTAAACGGCGATTTACACGCAGTTGAGATTAAAATTAAAAATAATAATGATTTTAATGATGAATGCTCTTCAGTCTCATGCAAAAGTTAGTAATTCTAATACGCTTGCGGTCCAATTGGTATATTGCTGCGGGTTGCATTTTGACACTAGAATGGACCGCATCGAATACTATTTTTCAAACATATAAAATCAGCAAACATATAAAATCAATGCATGCTCTCCGTTAGTAGTCCCATTATTATTATAACTATCTATTACTATTAGTCGTTCGGAGTGATTGAAGTAACTTGGGAGCCTCATGTGCACTGCCAAATGAATGATGAGTTTCAGTTTGGTACGCTTTCAATAGAAAACCAATTCCTAATATAGAAAAAAGCGCACTGTGATATTCTCGTTTTTATAAAAAAATACAATTTAAGTAGTATGTTGCTAAAATAGCACATGTGGTATCGCCAAGAGCTAAATTGGAGGAATCAAGGTTTGAAATTAATCAGTTGTTTGTTTTTATTTTTAGCTAATTGCCATTTACTTGTTGAAATTCAAACTTAGGAATATTTAGTTTCATGCATTGAGTACAAACTGTTTGTTTGTACTCAATGCATGAAACTAAATATTCCTAAGTTTGTGCGTTGCGTAAATGCATTCTGCATAAGGTTTTCCGATTTTTCATGCATTTTTAAAATTAAAATTTGAGTTTTCCTTATGCATGTCGGCCTCTGGGCTCAAAGCGTTTCATCTCTGCTTTGACGAAAAACTACGAGCGAGTTTAATAAATAAGAGTCAATTTTTGCAGCGCTCGTTTACATTCTATGAACGCGTTTTCCCGACACATTTTTATGATTTTAGGTTGAGCCCAATGTGAATAACTTTTCAAATTTTGAAATTGTTGAGTTAGGCTCGTTTAAGTGCTGCCTGAAGAAAATCTGACTTATCGCCTGTGTCTTACGTTACTTTCGAGATGCAAATCCTACAGTTAGCTGTGCTCGGCGTCGTTGAAACCGCTGCATTAAAAGCCATGTTTGGCTTATGATCCACGGGGGGAGGAGCGCTCAGGGATCCTTAATGCAGGATAAAAAATTGAAAGGCACATATTACACACTTATCCTTGAAAAAATAAGTAAATTTACCACTTTAAAGATCTGCATAATAAATACCCTGCGAGCAACCTCCAGGGCGTGTGGCAGGAGTTTATCAATCGCCAGCATGCAAGAGGATTCCCAGGTGCTCACCACACGGTCATAAAAATATTACTCACAATAAGAAAAGATACGTGCGAATTCAATCCAAGGTTAAAATTGCTAACGGTTAGTAAATCCATGCGAATCCATCCTATATTAAATCCATGCGAAGTTAGAACCATGGAAAAAGATAAAAATGCAATCCGTTGTCCTATCGTGTGACGCAATTAATTTTATTAACCAAGTCCCCGTCATTATCCTTTACAGAGCGAGGAAAGAATGACATTTTGAAAGTCTCTGTTTAGCCGTTTGCTTCCTTTATTTTCTTCTCGTGATAACTGGTATGACAGTGCAATGGCAAACGAAGGATATTTTCTCGTCGTCTGAGAAAGAATAATCCTCCTAATTTACTTATTCTTGATACATGTTCTTTGTGCCTTGCACTACGCTCCTGTAAAGATTCCCGTTAAAACTCCCCTAACGTGATGGAAACGCTACTCGCATGGCGCAGTAAAGAAAAAATACGTAAAATAGCTCTTACAAATAAACTAAATGACGAAAAATTCAATGTTAACATGATATTTTTATTTTTATATTTTCAATGACCATGTTGTTCCCCTGTGGCTTGCCTACTACATAGTGCCTGCTGGTGATTAGATACCCCCTGCCAAACACCCTAGAGGTGGTTCCTAGGGTTTTCTTTATGAATGTAGACTTAATTACTTCCTTGAAGCAATCTAATAGGTTAGGTATTTATTTGGGAAATTTCCTCTAAAAGAAACTGCCTTGAAATTTGAATTTTATAGAACGCTAAACAGAAAACTTCCGTTTGCGGTAACTTCTCCTGAGCCGCGGCTCCCTACTATGACGTCAAAAAGAGGGAACAATTGGGGAAAGTGGGGACGGTATGTTGGCAAGAAGCGGCGGACACTGCGTCTTCTAGTATACATGGTCTAAGGTGCAGACGTAGGCTGGATGAAGACTGCGCTTGAACAATCGCATTGTCTTAGCATAAGCGAGCCATATGACAGTAATCACGCAATCCATGACGTCAAAGTTGTACAAATTCGGCGAAATAAGTCTGCGTGACATATCTCCAAGGGATATCCGAAATCAGTGTCTCGTGAAAAGAAGACGCAGCAAATCGACGTCAAGGAGGCACTGCCTACGTCATTGAACGCTTATCGTCTCCCCTTTTGTGTTAACTTTGTCACGATGGTATGCGAGAAAGTCATATTTAGAGTCATCTTCATTCACTTACAATTCCACAAGGCGCCTCAATGGGGATGTGGTGGGTATTTTTAGGACAACAGCCGTTAAATAATAAATACGAAATGCGTTTACCAAGTTCGCCTAGCATTTATTGAAGTCCTGTACTGTTCGTGGAGGGGAAGCGAATAGCCGAGCCTATTGCCTGCCTGTCTCACAAGTCTTCGTTCGTCGCCTTGGCAACCCCCATAAAACCACTTGCTCCAGGAATGCCCGCGATCTACCCAGATGGAAATGTCGAATCCCCAGATCACGTGATACTTGATGGACCTGATTTATATTGGTCTGATATATTTCTATTTCATTTTGTTTATTTTGATTGGAAATATTTTCATTTCAATGCATTTTTTTTATTTCCATTTTTTTCTATTTCCCCTAGTAGTTATGAAGTCATTTGTTTCAATGCTAGCCTCAAATTCAGCTTAATTAAAAGCCCCCTCGGGCACTAATTTGAGAGGTACGTTGCGAACGGCATTACCCAAGTCTCAAATTACTTGGAAGTCACTCTTTCTCTCAGCCGCAACCTTATATCTCGAAAGTTGAACGCCACATTCGCATCAACGTTACAAAAATCGTTTATCTTCGCGAAAGGGAGAAAAAATATAAGCACTTGCTCGTACAAATGTCAGGAATTTTTAAAAGAAAGTCTTCCGTTGTCACACGGCAAATTTTCGGTCGCATCCGTATTCCACGGTTATAATTATTAACCTCCTACAAGTGCATTCTTAAGAAAATGATGAAAGTAGGAATGTTATGTTCATCTGCATCGAAAGAGCGTGATATATTGGCGTTCAAAACCTTTTTAGAGGAAGATAATTCGGCTACGCTGCGATTTTTTTGGCTTAAGATCTCAAATATTCATAGGAAACAGTTGAGCATCCTGTCTCATCTACGAGGATCATTATTTTTCTCGGCCAAAATCTGCGTGCATAAATCAATGAAAGCTTAAGCGTAAGTTCTTTCAAAGCATCCATTCTGGCTGCAGATGTAGCTTCTAGTATTTTGAAGGGAAGTTGACTATCCTTAAATATTTGGATGAAGTCCTTGCCAACTTTATTTTTTCTTCGTTTAAGTGGTGTTGAATAGTTAGTTTTTAGCTTAGTCAAAGATAATTCTTCCAAACTGTTCCTTTGTTTAGCCGAATCCTCTGCCGACTTCGGCTAAGTCTGAAACATATATGAAATTTAATTAATTTAAACTTAATGCTTGGTATTTATTCCTAATAGGGGAAGCAACTTCAACTGAGGTATTAAATTTATGCATACTTACTTTTTCCGTGCATTATCAGTGAAACGCCGCAATGTAGCCTCTGATAGGTTGTGCTGTTTCGATGCGGCATACGCCGTCAAATCCTTTCTTTAACTCCTGCATAGCCAGCGCCATCGATGCCTTTGACCATTGCTGCATTATTGCCTTTATCTAAAGTTTTTACCCGTATAAATACCTCAATTTAAGTTTGAAAGCTCAATAAGCTCGGGTAAGAAAGCAAGTTCATCTTGTTCGCTGTGAAAAGTCGTCAGTTAGGCTGCCTTCTACGATATAAACCTTGGGAAAAATTTCTGTTATCTCTCTTGTGGTATTACTATATGCAAAAAATAAACTGCATAGTTTATAGTCTAAAAAAACACAGTTACTAAATAGTATAAACTTAAATGGTCCTGATGTTATTGTAATGCACTGAAATATTACAGCTAACATGCGTCCAGAAGTCAAATGATGTTATCTCAGACCTAAATGATGATAATGGGCCTCAGCTAGTATTTCAGTGTACATTCAGCGATACAAGCCTTTCAAGTGCTGCTCTCTCTCGGTGATTCCCATAATTTAATGATTCCTCAGCTTATCATCATCTTACCATCCCCTCTCGTACGGACTTATGGCGTAATGAAGACATCGCGACCATGGTTAACGAGGATAGCAACACAGTGTATTTATAAATTGACAGTTTTCATTTCACTAGCTAGGTTATCTATCAACTTCAAGGCACCATACTTTCCTCAGTGCAATGTAATGACGCTTTGGTAGAATAGAGATACAATTACTGCGGGAACATGAAATATTTTAACAAAGTACGTGACAGGGCAAGTTAGTCAGCAACACAAAAAATATTTCAACCCAGCTATTATTACTTGTAAATCGAGAAGCAAAATCGCCAAAATCTAATGGTCTATTTTCTCCCCTTGAGATATTTCTTACGGGCTGAGATGAGGTTCAGTGTCGCTTGGACAGCTTCCCTTTCTCCTCGAAGCTCCATTCCTCCCGACTGAACAATACCCATCCAAACAACTTGAGCATAATCTTATCTTCACCACTCTTATCACGTATAGATGCTTACCGGTGTTCAGTACATAATCCTGTAATCTGTTCAATTCCTTCGGCGTTCCACTCGTCAGCGACGTACTATCGCTGCGGCCCCACTCATTACCTACTCATTATCTTATTTTCGCATTTCCCAACAATTGCCTCAGCTAATCAATATTTCCGATTCCTGATTTGCTGTAGAATTTCTCAAGTTATCCCCGCTCTACGTCCGAAGGAAGAGTTCCCCTTATTACAAGCAACTGAAATACTTTATTTCCTGTAAGTAACTAATGTTTGTTTAGCCAAATTATTTTTATGTGCTCCTTTTCAAGGAATATATCGCTTCAAGTGCGTTCTTGAGATAGAGTAATATGAGGCAGACTTTTGAATTTGATAGTCGGACTCCGTCCACGGAATATACCGAAAGCCGTCTCGATAGCCGTGTAGTGGGAGGTTTTCGGGCACCAATTGTTAGCTTGGATGTGAAAAAATGAGCACTGAAATTTTTTAAGTATACGTTGATTATGCAATTCGAATACAGCGTAGCATTAATTTAAGTAATATATAATGAGGAGGAGAAATTAATTCCCGTACCTATCGTTTGGGCAAAATATTTATCTTATTTACTTAGATGATGTTCTTCGATTGACTCTGAAAGATAACTGTTAATGATTGCTCAAGCAATCCAAGCCCTGCTAAGCTTCTCAGAGTCTCTTTCGGTTTCCAACCTAATCTGTACAAAAGCTATTTTGCGCTCCCTGTCCGCTTATAACTGTTTTTGACGTCATCTTAACTCCCAGGTATTATGCTTCATCTAAAAAGTTTGTTATTCCTCCATCCACAACGTATTTGCTTGCTGATAGTTGGGCGTTTTCTTCAAGAAATAAACTGTCGCGGATTTTCTGAGATTTATACCCCTAATCTTGTGTGAATATTGTTTAGATCGGATGGTAGGATTTCGAATTAAACTATCTTCACCGATGACACGGTGGATGAAAGTGACATCAGAAAGTCAAATAACTTTTACTACTTTTTCGAGAGCTGAGTTCATTTGTAGCGAAGAAGCCATGAGGAAAAAAAAGAGCTATTGCGTTTCATTGTTGGACACTACATAATTTGAACTGCATCAGAGCTTATTCCTTTTTGCTGAAAAACGCTCAGAAAATCCTTTGCTCAATTTATCATTTTGTTGTGCAATCCACATGGTATAAAGAAATTTCTGTTTTGTGAAGTACCCTGCCATGTACTTCCTTGAAATGAAGAGATAAGTCGCTAACTTATTATCTCGCTTCACTTGGTTTGAGACTACGGCAAAAAAAGAGCAACCGCTTTGTTTCGCCGTTGACTAAAGAATACTATAGATTTAAGTGCCATACTAAAATTGGTTAACATCATAATCGCTAGTTCTGCCGCCGTTTGATAGGAGAGTGGTTGTTGATTTGGGCGCCAAATGTGCTTGCTACGTCCTGTAGGTGGCAGAGTAATCAAGGTTTGGGTCGACGATCGGTGGCAGTGTCCTGAGAAAACTCTTTGAATGCATCACGTGTTATTCGTATTCCTCCGGTACTCCCTCACCCTAGAAGTACATTTGATTGTCGCCTGGATTATGCAGAAAATCATCACTTAATTACGGAGTTAAAATATTTGTCGGCACGAAAACGGCTTAAATGATTGTAATCATAAAATAAACTGATAAATTATAGCAAAATTTTGGTTGTAAATATTTTAATCGTTATGGGAAATGGGCTGTTGAGTCCCACCTACTGTATATGTTTTTAGTATGAGTGTGAGAAATTCACTGGGGAATTTAACTACCGTATGTGACAGTAGTGATGCCATCATTGCAAAACACATTTGGCTTCGCACGCAGCTACACTAAGTTCGATTCCAAGCGGAGATGCCCTCTGCTTCAACAAAGTTGAAATCTTCCATCTTCGTAGAAATTTAACGAACTTTGACATTACCATCAATTTCAAGCGAAGATTTCTTGAATTCAATCCGCATCTCGTGCAGACATTCATCGCGGCATCTGTCAGATTTGAATTATTTGCCAGCCTCCTCTGGGTCGCTCGCTATATTACCTCTATCTACTGCTATCTATAGGCGCTTTCTTATCACCTCTGCGTCTTTCCCTCAAGGACAGACTCCTCTCAAGGCTCGGAATAGCGAAGTCAAAGCGAAATAACGATTCATTTTTTTAGATCTGGAGCATACTCAATTCGATCGTATTTCTCCTGAGTCAATTTGTGATACGTAGGTTTGAAAATAGTTACACCGAAGAGTTTTTAAAAATCTCTTATGAAATCAGATTTAAAATGTATTCTCTAGAACTTTTTTTCTATTCTCGTTTTCTCAATTGATGTGTTTCAATAACTAATTTAATTTATTTGCATATATACATGCATTTCTAGATTTATATTCGTTAGATTTCGTTAGGTTTTTATGAACGAGAGTGAATTTATTAACATGAATTGACGTTTAATAATGCAAATATTACCTTCATTGAGCTAATTTCGCTGAGTACATAGCCAATTACTTACCAAAAACAACTAAGTAATCCTTCTAGGAATTCACGTATCCACTTCACTTCTCCACGTATCCACAATTTTGCGGAATTAATAATTGCTAAAAATTTTCTTTGCATGCTTTTTTGTGCACATAATTATTATTTTAATGGGAGGCATTGCAAGTGTAATTATTAGGGGTTGAGATGTAAAAAACGTATCTCCTTTAGCATATCAATTAAAAAATAATTTTCAAAATATGCTTTTATGTTGATTTATTAGTACCTACCCGGTTGGTTTAATTGCTAGTTTTACTCGCATTATTTTTTTGAAACGCTGTTAAAATTACTACCGTATAATTTTCCGCGAAGAAAGACTCGCACACTACTCGACATTGAATCGAAAAAAATCTTCAAATGCTCCTTTTGGAAAGTTTTGACGGATAATCAAATATTAATTAATGAGTGTTTCGGCGATTGGCTAAATATATCTCCTGACTGACTGACCTGACCACATGACAACAGTGCAATACAAAAAAGATCACAGGATTATAAAACTAAAATTCACGAAGTGAAAAAACTTGTGACACGGGTCATAAAAACTGTACTCAAAATTCATAAAATAGATGAGGAAAGACGTTTATAACTTACTCTTTAATTGATAACTCAAATTCACTCTTTTAGTCAAGGGGACTCCATATTGGAGGCCCAATTCCACCCCATAAGGAGTTGATTTCTGTTGCTACTTCGGTCGCATTTTAATCGGTTTTCAAAAATGTTCGCGGCGCGGTGATGAGTGAAATTCCATCCACTTTTTTCCAATACTATGCAGTGTAATGTTTTGTAATGCGAAGAATTGCATGGAAAGGTTATGAATTTGATAGATCACAACATCATGTCTATAAATTTCTGTTAACATCCCTAATCATTCCTTATTTCCCCGTGAAACTCGGATCAATTTTTCCGTCAGCGACACGAGTTGCGAATTTTTTAAACCTATTTAAATGCGCGGTGGTTAAAATAATGCACTCAGAGGCCAAATTGAGGATCCTCTTTTGTAACAGTCGCGCTTTTAGTTATGGTGAACATGGCATCGGTCATAGAGCCGTTTGACTCGAAGGAAATAATAGGCTCACATGGAAGCAGAATGTTTTGTTTGCTAAAACAGGGTCGCTAAATGTAAATACTAACTCTTCTTTTTTCTACTCTGTAACGCGGATTAGGGGCTGTATCCTAGTCGCGCCCACCTTCGTCGTGGCACTCTCGGTAGCCACAGGCAACCGCGAGCAGGGTAAATCGACAACTCTTCAAGGATGACAGGTAAATCTCTCGGATTTCCATCGGCGTAACTTCTTCAAACTCAAACATTTTTTGGTGGCTTACTTTGCCACCGTCCTAAAGGAAAATTAAGCTACCGTTTAACGGCTTAGTTTAAAGAAGTTCCCCGAGTATAGAAACGAGTGATTTAACTGCAAATGATTCACGGGGAATGATTTAAGGTTTTTTTCTGCAAGTACTATTTATGTTTAGCCCAGTAATTAGGATCGCCCGTCGATAACACTATAGTGTGCAGAATGTTGATTAAATGAATTTTATCTCCCCGCACTAGTAACCCCAGCACTGCCAGTGCTGCCAAAGCGTATCGTAATCTGCTAGCAGTTCCGCGCAGCAACAAATGACGCCGCTCAATTGATGACGTTTTCTTCTACAGGAGCTACTGCGGCTGCTGTAGCCCCACACTAGCGGTTAAAGGCAGTAATAGCGGGAGTTTTATTAACACAAGGGATACGGCTGGCGATTTATCTTCCATTGTGCATCAAAATTGAGGCCACACCTGTGGTAATTAACGTGATAGGGGAGGATATTTGCGTAAACGTGACTAGAGAAGATCTGGAACTGAATATGTATTTCCAGTGTTAAATGTTAACCACATCATTCACAAGTTTCTGAATGGATTTACTACGATTATGCTTACGATACGCAAAAGTAATATTTTTAAGTCATCGGCAATAAAATCAGCTTCAATTGTGTTTTTGTCAATCCGTTTACGTTTCAATTAAAACTTATTCCAAAGAAAATTTGGTTATTTCTCATGGGGCCATCGCGATATGATGGCATGTTTAATTTACTTTTCAAGTTTATTGCATTATATTTACTTTCGTTCAATTTGAATGCTCTTTTATCCTTCATTCCATCACACAGCTGTGCCGTATTCTAGTTTGTTATATCTGACGCATTCACAAGACTTCAATGCTGCTGATCTTATTGCTATTTTCATTATCAATACAATTGTTCCGCTAAATAATTGCCAATGTGACTACTATTCCGATATTACAGCGTCTACTGCAGTGGCAGTATTGCATTCCATTCCATTATTCTGCCGCACAACTCAATTCTGACAGTAAATTTCGGAACGCGCCCCAAGAACGAACACCTTCGATATCTCTGATCATCGCTTCGCCCGAGGTACATTTTTGCCATGAAGTGTTGTCGCAGAAATTTAAAAATTAATCAAGCAAGAAAACTTAGCATTTGAGCTTTACTGCTGATGACACTGCTATTTTTAAGGTCCCAAAAAACTTTGTGATCACGTCCTGTATGCCGCCAAGAAAATTGACGCGCACCGTCAGCGTAGGATTACTGTGCCCACAGCTACGTCTATTATATTTTTCCTCTCGTGTAACTGTCAATTACTTGAGCGGTCGAGCCAGCTGAAAGTGCGTCGAGTAGGAGTATTTTTCTTTGCCTGTAATTCTATTTTACCATTTGGGATTCCCGATGCATGGATGAAATATTCAATATCTCCACAGAAACTGATAACAATTTTTCTGTCTATGGAAGAAAATACTAATGTTTTTTTCTATCTGGGAAATGAGACTCGAAAGACCAAATTTGTGAACTCCTTTTGCTTCGTCGCCAAACGCTGCATCACTCGCTTCCCGCCCGCCCGCTTCCCGCCCGCCCGCTTTCCGCCCGCCCGCCTGCTCACACCGCCCGCTCCCTTCCTTGCAGACCCGGAGCTGAGGCTGGCGCTGGCTCCGCCTCCGCACCACGCGGCGCCTCCGTCGCCGCCGCCGCACCAGCCGCAGCAGACGCCGTGCATCGCGGCGGGCCCCTCTTCCCCGCACCACGGGCCGCACGCGCCGCCGCACCACCTGCAGCAGTGCGCCATCTGCGGAGACCGCGCCACGGGCAAGCACTACGGGGCCGCGTCGTGCGACGGCTGCAAGGGATTCTTCCGTCGGTCCGTGCGCAAGAACCACCTCTACACGTGCAGGTACGCATCGCGAATTTGGGACGGAAGGGGGGGGGGGGGGGGAAGATGGGTACGGATAAAGTTTTGCCTGCACTCAGTGCACCAACCAAATATAGGAGTAATGAGATGTCTGGAAATCGGCATGAGCACAGTTGCTCCTAAGGCAATGTTGCGGGGTCGTAGGGAGCCTCGAGACTACTTTTGACCGGAATGACCGTGACCATATTGCGCTGCGATTCAGAATTCAGAGGATGTAGATGGCGAGTGCAAACAGAGGCGGACGGGCGGGTAACATTTGAAGAGATTGCAACCATGAAGGTGACACCCTAATCAAAGTTTTTATTTCACTTGCTTCAAGAAAACTTAGTTTAAAAATAATTAATGTACGTATAATTGAAAGCCTTACCACTACGCATGTCTGACCTCATGCGTATTATCACTATCTAGGTCAGTGGCGCAGCGAGGGGGGGGGGGGGTTTGGGGGATAAAACCCACCCCCAGAGCTCAGAGAAATTTTTAAGTTTGATCCATTTTACTTATCTGGATCAGTATTACTTATAGAATAAATATAGGACTTATCACATATCCCTCAGAAAGTTGATGCGTAGTTTTCCGCGGCGTTGTCTAGATGATGTCTCCATGTTCTTGGGTTTCACCGCGTGGATTTTCTTTGTGACGACAGTTTCGACCTGAAGACGCCGGTTGGAATACCGGCGAAACTGTCGTCACAAAGAAAATCCACGCGGTGAAACCCAGGAACATGGAGACATTATCCCTCAGAAAGCCGTAAAACTCGCCATTTGGAACCATTATTCTTCAAATTTTTATGGAGGAGGGCCCCCGCAACTCCTGCTTACCCTGATAGGTATGCAATACCCCCACACCCGTAAGTATTAGTCGAGCCTAAAACCTCCTCTAGCCTTAATTTCTAGCTGCGCCCCTGATCTACAGTCCGGCCGCCGAGAGTTGTCCGATGACAGGCAAAAGGGGTATGGGGCAAGGTTGCCAGGTAAAAAGGAAAACGCCCACCTCACGTGTAAACAAAAGGCTTCCCTTAAGAAAGGAGCCAGAAGGGACGACGAGCGTGAAGGGCCAAAGGAAGAATCCCTCGTTTTGGCAATTCGAAGAAAGGGCTTGCTTTGGTGGTTCAGGCTTATTTCGGTGCTTCATATGCATGTGACAACGTTGTATAACTAGGCGAGGTGTGACGTGCGTTTGATTGGCTGCAAACCGTTCTGGCGCAGGATTCTTCGCCCCTCCTTTAGAACTGTCATCGGACAACTCTCGCCGGCTGGACTGTAGGTATTGCATACTACCATTGGCGCCGCCCGAATCGTCCCCCAACCCCAAAAAACGACCTTTATTCACCCCGTAGTGCATGCACATAATATATAAGTAGCCACCGCTTCATGGACTCGGTTGCTTTTGTCGGAGAAAGAGTTTGGCATGAAAGTGAGAAAGAGCGCACCCAGGTAGGATGCTGAGGAGACGAAGCCGCCGACATTCCTCGCGCGTCCACGCTGACTCAGCTGCCTAGGTTCGTGTTTCTGCCGCTGACTGGCGCTTCTATCTCCTGAGCGGATACTCGTTGAGCTTCACAATCCCAAGCCGCCTGTAAATGTGTACAAGAGCGTTCAAGGTGGCTGGCTGCACAGTGGCCCAAAGCTGAAACCAACGTTTTTTCTCCGATTTCGGTAGATTTCGTAACAAGCCTACCTTTTATAGTCGTCTCTAATTCGCTTTATTGTAGACACGGTAATTTCCGAAGTTTTTCACAAATAACTTTCGATCTCTCTCACAATATGGAAAGCTAAAAAATATCGGTCGAGCTCGTAAACGAGAAATATAGGACCCTGGGGGTAGTAATTGACAGGGTTTTTATAATCAAGAAAAAAAATCACTTTACACTTTCTGATTCCAGAAAAATTCCATTATATGCCTAAATGTAAAAGTTGTTAAGTTTTTAAGAAGAATTAAATTTATAAGGTGGTTACAAATAAATTTTATCCGAAAAATATTTCTTCACTGACCAACCCTGATCTTAAGGGTTGAAAAATTAGTAGACTTAAGGATTCAAGAAGCATTAACTCCGTGGGTATTAACAGCACAATACTCCATTCACCCACAATTGCATGGAATTTCCAAACTAATAGCTTAGAGTTTTAGAATGATTTTTTGTGAACACAATTATTATTACAATGGGAGGCATAGTTAGTGCTAAAATTAGCGGTTGCAATTTGAAACAATTGTATTTCCCTTAGTATGTTCAGCAAAAATTCCGATTAAAGCTGTGCGAATTTGTCAAAGTAGCGACTACAACTTTAATTTGAAATATTTTCGTACGAACCAGTCTTAGAACGTAGGGTGCCAGTAAACTGATGCTGATGCCTTTAGTTTGGGATAACAATTTTGAGACAAAGAATCGAGGGAGGTATTTCTTTATTATCTCTCGTAAATTATTTTGTGGCTATAGTTTTCACAGCTTGGTGGGTTAAGGTAAATAAATTATTTTTTTATCATTGTTCAACTTCTCTAGCATGATCCATACTGAGCGAAGTTATAATAGCAATTATTACTCATTTGACCCTATCATCAAAAATTGTATAATTGCTTTCTGACCTCAGATTATTGCATAAGCCTTTAGTCATTGATGTTGCTGCAAAGTTTAGATTGCCATGAATTCAGGGCTTCAAAATTTAAAAGTTTAGTTCTTCTTGACCTCGAAGTGATTGCTGTTTTGTTTTATTCTCTTGAAAAAACTTCCTAGACGACATTTTTTTTTATTTTACGCCCATCAAGGAAGCAGCTGTAAGCCAAAGTTTCAGTATACACCCCCATTAATGAGAAGAAATTAAATACCTTACACACAATACGAGGAATAGGAGCCCCTTTACCAATAAGGGAAAACAAGAGGTCTCTATCTTTTACTGTATTTCCGTAGTTGATTGTTAAAACAACGCGGGAACGATCGTCAAGGTTCCAGAAAATTCCGGAAACATTCTCAATCTTCTTAGGCGTTATTATCTCATCTATTTGCATTTCATACTCGCATGGTTATTCTTTTATTACTTCTGCAGTAAACACGATTTTACGAATTTTATTTAACTCTTTAGATATAGGTAACTGATCATTTTCAACATATGTGCCGCGAAATATCCCGACTCATTAACGCCATACCGAAAGGAGATTTTTCTACTGGCCAAAAGTTCTTCGCGGTTTCTTGAATTTTAGATGGAATTTTATCATTACTAAATAAAAGCCGTTTCCACTATCATCCCCAGAACTTTTTCATCTGCGTTCTATATTTATGTTTCATAAAGATGTTGTCTGTTTGAAATCTTACCCTGGGATTTTCAACGTGTATCCTCCTCGGTTACGATTTTAAAATATTTTTTTAGCAAATGCTGCCAGTACGCCTAAGTGAGCGCCTGTGGTGGTGGGAGCATTACTATCTATCGTATGCTATATGGAAGGCCGATTTTTTTAACCCATATTTGAGACTTATGCTCGTTCTATGAATGTAGCATAAATTAAAATCAGGGATGGGGAGTAACTGGGTAAAAGTCATTTAGTTACCGGTGTCGATTACACTTGCGGATTTTTCAAAACTTGTAATCGTTACATTTGAAAAAATGTAAAAAATAGCTTGTAATCTACTCACTGCTTTCTGCCAGTAAACGCTGCTTTCCCATTATGACTGCACCCACTGGCTTATGCCAGTGGGTGCAGTCATAACGAAGAACTTTGAGTGAACTGAGGCATTCTTCAACGCGTAACTCTGCCTAAGTCCAATGAAAAGCAAAAAGTGTTAAACTTGCATTTTCAGGAAACATTCAATAGATTTTCCTGCAAGAATTTCGCAGGCAGTTTTCCTAAAAGTTTTACGTAACTATACTCGTAGTTCTAACTGTATTTGAAACTGTGAGTGGTTAATTTTCCACCGATACTTTTAACTAATTACAAATTTTAAAAAGTGACTCTAACCAAGCTAAGTTACTTTTATGGTACTCTACCCATCTATATGATTAAAATAACTCCTGAACCCCTATGAATTTGTACCATCAGATAGTACAAATGCAAAAATAACAGATTTAGTTTTGGCTTCTAAAGTAAAAATGGACCTAAAGCGAGCCACCACTTGAATCGCGAAGTGAGTCAAATTCACGTGAGGGCGAGCTTATCTTCAGTCGGCAATGATTTTGAAAGCAGACGAAAAAGGAGCTCAGACTGAATAAATACTAGAATGCTGCAGACGGTTGCCCAGTAATCAGACCCTATGGCCTACACTGAAACCCTCCAACTTCAGTATTATTGTGGGAATTGGAAAAAATTATGAAATTGGATGTACATAGAGAAATGTTTTTATAAAACCCCGAGGTCACACTTACTCCGTATGCTTTGATGAAATATTCATCCAAACCTTGATTTGTGCCACAATAATGTATGAATGATCAGTAATGGGAAGTTGCCAAAGAAAGGTATAAGTAATCAGTCTAATGATAAGTAATAATAAATATAGATGAGTAATAGGATGGATACATATTAGGCCAAAATTAAAGTATCTTTTGAAGAACTTTTAACTAAAATTTTAAATAAAAATGAAAAGAAAACGTCGTCGTAGTCAGCTAGACATATGCATTACGTGAGCTCAGATTTTACCATTTTATATTGATTGCCTTCGCAACTGTTTACAGATACCGCGTGAGCAAGAAGGTTATGAGTTGGTTTGGGAAGGATGCGTGGACGTACAATGGGAACTTGGTGCTTCATCAAGTGGCAGTTGCGTGGAATGAAGTCGACTCAAACAAAAGAGCTGACAGTCTCTGCTGCATTTCTGGGCCTTCCTCAAATCCTTTGGCACTAAGCGATTTTTGGTGGCATTGCCAAGAGGTGAAAGGCGAATTTGCTGGGATCCAAAGTTGGTCGTCTCTATTGGAGCATTCCAATTTCTTTTCAACGAAACAGGTCGAGGTTTCGTTTCGATTCCATCTTGCCATTCTCGCGACGCAAACTAAACTATAACTATAAGGTTACTAAATAACCAGAACGCTTATTGCAGTTGATTTTACATTGACGATGAGGAATTTCATAGCCTATCCAGTATTCTGTTTTCATTTAAATTTGATTATCGGAAATCATTCGAATTCAAAGTTAATTTTCGTATTCATATTCGGGAGAACTTACACAACTGAGGCAAAATTAAGGTTTAAAATGTGCGGCTTTCGAATTAAAACGTTAAGTGGTGCTACTTCGCACTTGTCAGGCCGTAGTTCGAATACGCGGATAGCATATGGTATCTTGCACAGATAGATTTAGTCGGTGACCTTGCTACAATACAAAGGAAAGATGCGCGATTCGTCAAAAACTGCTAAGAGTGAACAGAGCGTGTCACACCGGTATTACATGAATTAGGTTGGGAGCCGTTGGAGACTCGGAGGCTATGAGCTAAGCTAAGATTGCTTGAGCAATGAATAATAGATATCTTTGATAGCAACACGGAGAAAATCTCATTAGAACCCCATTTTATGTCCAGGCCAGACGGAAAACTTTAGGAGATAAGCGATTAAAATTTTTCCTAGATAATAACATTGATGAATTCTTCTTGGGTTTTTACACCAGGTTAATTCAATCGTATTGGCCGACGTTGTGTGATATTGGACATTCATTGGGTAACACGCCTTGAAAATGAAATACAAGACGTCTTCCGAAACGTCGGCCTATACGACTGAATTAACGTGGTATAGAGCCCAAGATGAATTCATCAAGTTAGAAGATATTTTTCCGAAAGAAAAGGTATAGAAGTTCGTTTTTCCCCCGATCAATAAAGGACATTAATAAATGCTAGGTGGGTCTTCGATAAAGTACTTCCCTTTTCATTTGTTAATGGCTGGTGTCCTAACACCCCCCGCCACACTCCTCTTTAGGCGGATTGCGCGGTAGTCTGCAGATGTAGATGAAGACGTGCTGTTGTTCATTCGAAAAAAAAATTGAATGAGGAATTGGACACCTCTGTTGTTTAACTGGCAAAGCACTTGGCGCTAAAATAAAGAATCTGCGTTCGATTCTACGTCAAATCGAATGATTCTGTGCAATTATTTTGGAGCCACTTGAGACTCGAAGGCCAAGCATTAGGCTAAGGCTGCCTGAGCAATTAAGAATAGATATCTTTAAGAGTGACACGGAGAACATAATATTAGGTCTCACTGCATAAAAGACTTCAATAATTGCTTGAAGCGTCTCAGAAGTGAAATCACTCTGTTGGCGTAGCCAGGATTTTGAAATTTGGGGGTTTCACCGGAGATTTCGGGGCCCTTCCGGGGAATATGGAAAACACACCTGGGAAAAATTTCGGGATTCTTGATGTTAAGAACGTGATTTTTAGGACTCAAAAACAGTAATTTTGTAAGAGTATTTATTAACAGTTAATTATATAGGTCATCTTACCTGTTTTTAGCGCCCCTTTTATAGGCTAAAGGATTGAGTTAGGGGGGGAGGTGGTTGTAACCAAGAAAACCTCCCCGTGGCTACGCCAATGAAATCGCTTCAACGTACAGCCTCTTTTTTGTAAAAGGCTTGTGATCTAACATCCCCACATGCCCATTGAAGCGGCTTGCGAGGTAGTATACTGATTTAGATGAAAATATAAGATTAGAATATGATCACTCCAGCCTTTGATGGCCTCTTCTACCCCCCCAATTCCCATTCCAGTGCTTTTTAATCAACCAGAGAGAGTGGAAATTCCTGTAAAATCACTTCCTTCAATCATCCCGGATGAGGCTTAGAAGGAAATAATATATTGAATCACATTGGATCCCTGATGCGGATTCCAGGGTCATTATGCATGAGTTTATCTTTAATTTATTTAATACAGAAAAATATTCTCGTCCAGGGACGTTTCTGCTAGTTTTAGTGCTCTTTTGAGAACTCTGAATGCACTTGTTGAAATGAAAAAGGTTAAAAAAGGATTTACGATCTTTACGATAATTTAATGCACCTCATTAATGTCTTTCCATTTATTTCAAGGTCTAACATCAAATAGTTCCCCGCGGAGACAGTGTAGTTTTCTCGAGGAAAACGATTATGATTTCTTGTAGAAGTTTATTTACTTGCGCAATTGGCTTTGAAAAGCATAACCATGTTGAAAATTGCCTATTGGCAAAATTGATTCAATTTTAAGAGGGATAATTACCCATAATTTGTCATATGGGCACATCATCATTGCCACTTCATGATTTGGATGAATCCTCCGATATGATGGCATGAAAACGACATTCATTTGTTTTTATGACAACAGAGCAGCTGGATAACAGTATACACAATAATAAGCATCAATATAAATCCAAAAATAACAACATAACGCGAATAAATGCATGAATGAATACGTACCACCGTCACATTATTTTTAAAATGTCACTCTGGATTAAAATTATTTTTAGAATTAAAAATTAAAATATAATTTTCCCACTTTATATAAATATATGTAATTTAATTATATAAAATGACCGTGTACAATTACCATAAAGCTTCATATAACATACAGGATGGCAATTATTATCCATATAAATTGTAATTTAAGTAATAATTATTATCCTGCGTGATGTGGGTCATTTTATATGATTATATATTATACATTTACATAAAATGGCAACATTGTCTTATAATTTGTAGTTTTGATAATCATTTTTATCCTGTGTGATATTGTGTCAAAGCTGCCATTGACCCTACGGTAATGTAATCTCTCTACCCGCGCTTTCATGTTTGATTAATTGCTGTAATTTTTTGCCATTAGTCCTAAAGAGCGCCAAAAAGTCTTTTGTGAGAACGGGGAAAATTTGTGGCGTTACTCCCACTGTAAAATCTGACCAAAGCGCAGTTATCTTACTACTTGTTAACTTTGTAATTCTTTTGTTTACATTTGTGCTTAAGCATTGCGATCTCTTTTTCGCAGGTTCAGTCGCAACTGCGTGGTGGACAAAGACAAACGCAACCAATGTCGCTACTGTCGCCTTCGCAAGTGCTTCAAGGCCGGCATGAAGAAAGAAGGTGAGCATTGGAGGGATTGCAGTCGAATGCCCATCGCTGCGAACCCTTCTCCTCAATGCAGTCGACCTTTGTCGGGAAAAATTCATGACGCTACCGTATGCGTTTCATTATAATGAGTCATAACGGCAGTTTCCTAACATGCCATAATTCACTGTGATTAATGAATATTTAAACATAAATAGAAATCCGCCTCCTTTCTAAAACGTCACCGATTCTACGCGACAGCCTTTCGAGCACAATCAGTCCAGGACCCTTTCTTAAGGCCGTTTTAAACGGAGCACAGAATTGGGCAGGTTAGAACTGCATTAATTTCTAAAATGGCGTGGAATTGCGCGAATGCATGAACGAAATTAAAACAGGGGCTATTTTGCCATCTCACGTCCATGAATTCCCGAATGTGTTCGAGCAATACACTGCTTTACACGACGCAATTTTGACTGCTCCTTCGAACACACGTCAGATTGTGCAAGTACGTGCCCCGTGTAAAACGGCCCTTAGGGCGGTGGACGGTTATAGCCAGAGGGCGCCCGCACAATGCAGGGGGGGGGGGGACTACTGGAATGATCCACAATTATTATTATAGTATTCTACCGATTAAGGTAGGTTTCCATGGAGTATTCAAGAAGTGATCTGGGAGCCTCCCTGTCCTTCCAGCACTGCCTTCTTTAATTCACTGTAAGGCCTACTCTTTTTCAATCCATCTAAAAATCCTATTCTTTTCCTTCCCCTCCCTCGTTTCCCTAACATTCTACCCTCTAACCCCATTTTCAACATCCCCTCACCGCTAAGCACTAACTCCATCCATACCTTCTGTCTCCTCCGTATCTCATCTAAAAGCTGCCTCTCCTCGCCAACCATATCCAGCACTTCGTCGTTCCTTTTCCTCTCCGTCCATTTCACCCTCTCCATTCTTCTCTATACCCACATCTCGAGTGCCTCCAATCTTCTCTCGTCTTCTTTCCTCAGTGTCCACGTTTCCCCACCGTAGAGAGCTACACTCCAAATCAAACTCTTCACTAACCTGAATTATATCAATTTAAATTATTGTTTTGTTTACGGAATACGGTGCTAATTATGCTGTTAAATATGGTATCATTGAAATCAAGTCAACTGCTCGATGTTGGTATTCTGACAGTGAAATTTGTGAGTTTCGGAGCAGGAGGGCGCCAAAGATTTCCAGGCTGGAGGAATACGACCCCGGGTCCCTGTGGCCCACCATGGGCCTGAATCAGTCCAAAGCATTGGAAGGTAATGGAGCCTTGAATTGAGAAAAATGATGACCCAAAGAATCAAAACCTTAGAGCCGTATTCCAGATCGTTACTCAAGTCTTGATCGCGACTCAAACTCAACTTGGTTTCCACGTTGATATTAAGAAACTTCACTCGAGTCCCAACTCAAATTGAGTCACCAAGGCGTCCATCGCCTCAAGTTTTTCAAATGAAATATCTCCCGTCAAAATACTTCCTCGTGTGATATGATACTTAAGTAATGCTACTGAGCAGGAAAGCATGATTTAAAAAAATATAGGTAAATGCACTGATTGGTACTAAAATAGTGGTTTTCATCATTTCCGACTAAATGAGAATGATGTAGACTACTTCGCCTCCCACTTTGTGGAAGACCAAATCTCTGCAAAAATACACTTCGTACTTTGCCACAATAATTTTATTACCGGTACTCTTCTGAACAATTTTTAAATCCCATCCATGCCATTTTCAAATCCCATTTGGGCAGTTTTCAATTAAAAAAATGCTGTAACTGGTTGCCTGATAAAGTTTTTTTTTTGGAAGAGCACTAAATTTTCACAGTGACATTGATAAATGCCTATACAATATTCTGCTTTAATTTAAATTGTATTATTGAATAAGATTTTGTTTAAAAATGTATGCATCTTTTCTCTCGTTTATCATTAATACCCGATTGACTTTTTCTTTGCAGAGTATTTATTTCAAATATTATTATTTCTATGCAGAGTATTCAAAGTTAGCATTGCAGTGCCACTTTAGCATGTTTAAGAATCTCATTGTCTTTTTAAGCGGCGGCATAATTTTAATGATAAACGTAGAAAATAACGATACATATATGAAAGGAAAGTTTTTATCTTCGGATGAAAACCGAATTATCTTCGCATATAAATAATGGTGTGCATCCCAAGCTAACATATGGCGAGGAAAGTGCCAGAGAAAAACTTCATAAAATTTAAAGTTTTCAGGGCAAGTGAATGATCGCATGTTTTTTGTTCGCAGCCGTTCAGAACGAGAGGGACCGCATAAGCTGTCGGAGGCCCAGCTACGAGGAGCAAGCCGCTTCCAACGGACTATCGGTCGCGTCGCTGCTCAACGCCGAAATGCTCTCCCGACAAGTGGGAGCATCGCTCGAGGTGAGTGAGTGAGTGAGCTCTGAAGAGCGTCTGCCAATCCCATGCGTATGCAATACATGAAAACAAGTGAGTCCTTGCGACCGAGTTTTCATTGATAATGCCTTATTAGCTACACACACTCAAACTTATTTAGTCGCCACAACATTCATACCATCTTCTAGTGTCTATTTTTCCGAGAGTTCCATCCACGTGAGTCACTTAGTGTCCCTTAAAATTGTAATTTTAGACTTTTTGATTTTAACCTTCTTTATTTTTGTTTTTATCATTCAAAAAAATAAATTCATTGTAAAATTTTAAACGAATCATGTACTATTAACCCGCGCCACGAACCCTTTGAACATTTGAAAAATGTGATTGACGCTACCTTCATCATGTACTTAAGTACCAACTAGCATTTTTGGATAGAAATTTCGAAAAGTACTTCTAATAACTCATAAATAATTGAAGGAATTTAAGGAAATTTTGAAACACGATGCCATTTGCTATGGCTCTTAATTTTTACTTAGTTTTTGAGAATGGATTGTGACCAATAAATTTACATTTCGAACTTCCAAGTGAGATATTCCAATTGTGTAATAGAAAGAATTAATCTGTTTTTCTGATGATACTATATGTTCATGTTATCTGCAACAGAATATTCAAGTAAGTACATTCAATGTGGTGGAAACTAATGTGTTGATTATTTTCTGTTCCGATGACGTAAAGATTATAAATGATATGAGCACTCCAATTAATACACCCCTTAAAAATCTACCCAGCAGTGGCGCTTAAGCACATACTTATCTTGCAAATAAAAAATGACTAACCTTCGGTGTCAGCGACCAGCTATAAACACTTAGGCAGGTAGATTGCAATTCCACATCCACTGTGTCTAGAAACATTCGAAGGAGGCCTGATCTTCTCACGGAAATACCAGTAGAAGAACATTGCAATCCGCTCCAGACCCCTTTGGCTGAGTTAGGCGGGGAGGACCCTGAAAATTAAGTAACTAATTAGAAAGAGCTTTAATAACCTAGTCGAATTTTCTTGTTTTCGCGGATCCATAGAAAAAGTAATGCGCAGTGGAAACTTTCGCAAGCGATCACTGATGACGGTTCCACTGAAAATTGATCGTTAGAGTCGTATGAGAGAGCAGAAGTCCGGATAGGTCTTCTCTTTAAAAAGATGTAATAACAAATTCCTGGGTGACTATAATGAAAAATGTCGTCAACATACTGATCTCAAGAATCATTAAATAATAGTAAGAATAGATTTTGCTTAATTTTTTTTGCTAATACCCTGGAACTATCTCATTAATTACAATTTAATTCGATATTTTGCACTCCAAATGTATGAAGTTAGATTTGTTACATTGAAAAGGAATTGCCAATGTTAATACATGGGTAGGAAATTACAACAAACTGTTTTGCGAAAGTGCGATACATAGTCACAAATGTACACATAAATGAAGTATATTTTCGATGACTATAATATGCAGCTACTTGATTCGATCGACATTTCCTCCTGAGGGGCTATAAATCATTTTGGGACATAAGACATTAAGTAACATGAAACTTAAGGCACTACAATTGGCTCCGTGAAATACCGGTCATGGAGAGAGGAGGTCGCTCAATGGGAGCGGCATTTTAGAGAAAAATTTTACTAAACTGAGTTTTCGTAATTTGTGTTTATCTGTATTAAATTACCATTAAAAGCCTAGTTTGGGTAAGAGGTGAAGGCTGCCGACTTTTTCTCTCAACAAAGAAAGAGTTTGATACATCTAAATAAGAAAGGGCTCGGGAAGCAGGCAAGGCAAGAGGGTCGCGCACTCTAGTACTATGGTTATCCTGCTGTTGCTTGTACTTGAGTGTTCCTCTGATGAAGAGGTAAATACCGGAATCATAGATCTATAATGATTGCAGAAGAAATACACATTCCCTCAGTGCTACCACGTGAAACATTAATTGCGTCGCAGCGGAATACCCACTTTTAAGGCCGTTTTACACGGTACACGGAATTGCGCAATCTGACGTACGTGCGAAGGCGCAATCAAAATTGCGTCCTGTAAAGCGGTGAATTGCTTGAACACATGCGAGAATGCGTGGATGCGAGACGGCAAAATAGCCCCTATTCTAATTTCGTTCATGCATTCGCTCAATTCCACGCCATTTTAGAAATTAATGCAGCTCTAACCTGCGCAATTCCGTGCCCCGTGTAAAACGGCCTTTATACTGTTTATTCTATAATTTCGAAGGATATTTCTTCTCAGCCGAAGGCGTGTCCTCTACAGTCCTATGGATGGCTATTATTAGGTGTAAGAGAGGACTTTTAAGTCTCAACCTCGCCCAATTAAGGCATCTATTTTTACATGCTATTATCATCGACAATACTCCTTCACGTAATCATCATCGAGAGGACTCTGGTGTACTCGCAATTTCACTAACATCTATTTACAAGCGAGACTTCACTCTCCCTCTCTCAAAATGCATGTTCAAGAGTTGATTACGAAATAATCATGTCCCGTTTCATTACAGCCTGGCTCTCCCACGAGTGACTACGACCTTTCGTCCAAAAAATTCGCCAATATAAACGACGTGTGTGACTCCATGAAGCAGCAGTTACTCATCCTGGTCGAGTGGGCGAAGTACATCCAGGCTTTCACGGAGCTGCCACTCGACGACCAGGTATGCAAAATGCCTCTCACTTTTTATCAAAATGAATTGCCGAATGTTAGACCTCGATTTTCTGCCGTCCAGTCTTCAAATCGCGCTTTCCATAATGTTTTATGATGCATTCGGCGCCGTCTTTGTCGGGTCACAGTATTCTCCATCCATTGCTTTCACTTGATAAGAATGTGTCGGTCTAGTTAAATCATGCTTTTACTTGTTGAACTGTTATGTTCCTCTCAATGCCGATATTGACTGTATCATAGATTAAACAATTCCATATCTTGCAATGTTCAAACAAGGAAAATGAGCGCCATAGAAATGGCTGAAAGTGTATGGTATTCTCAAACCTGAATATGTAGCGATACTTGATCTAAACTAATACTTGTCTCCAAGTGAGTATCCATAGATTTGTGGAAGGTCAAGTTTCGTGTGGTTAAAACTAGTATGCTGGAAATCGTGCATATATTGTTGGTTATCATCATAGGTGTGGTCCTAGTTTCTTATTGCCTCCTAGTAGAAACACGTAGACGACGGCCAATCAAGCTTAGCCTTCGTTAAATTTACATTGCGATCGTCAGTTGTTCAAATCAACGGTTCTAAACTCTTATGCGGAAATAAAAGCTCCCCATGGTAGTAAACCTACAAGCACCTGGTTCAAGAAATATCGAATCATTCAGGCAAGGAAGGTTTAGAGCAATTTTGATTTGTTCCTGGAAATTTTGTTCTCGCTAGCATTCATGGACTTGCGAAAGAGCAGGTGCTGTGTGTGCATGGGCTACCCCACCGGGGGAGGGGGCAGGGGGCAGCTGCCCACCCCTAGAAGCAATAGTAAATTTAGTTCAAAACGAAATTTTTGAACAAATTTTCTTGAAATCTTAGAAAAGTGATAGTAGTATTTAACATTTAATTAAGATAAAAATATTTTTTCCGAGCAAATAAAAAAAAACAATAAATCGCGGTTGTAATTTTCTTGGTATTTTGGTTTCATAACCTTTTCTGTGTTACAAATTTAACGACTACGGCTTGTCCCCCTCTAGTTTTGATCCTGGGTACGCTCTTGGCTGTGTGGTATCAATAGTTTCTTTTTTTAAATTAAATGTGCGCCGTCAATTATTGATTTGCATAAGATACTACACGCCAGAACTAAGCCTTTTATCCATGATCTAAAATAATCAGGTAATTGATAATTTTTAACCAATCCCTTAGCTTTGACCGTTGTTTAAAATTGTTTTTCACAACGGTCACAACCCGTAGTTCAGAGTCCTTTATATTACCTCATAATAGCTACGCAAAGGAGTCGTCGCAGCTCGCCATTGTTTGGCACTTCACTAATGGTTGACTTTGTTGAAGCGCTGACATCGAGACTAATGGAGTTCGTTTTATTTTTCAATTCCACAATTGAAATTTAAGAAAAGTGGACATTTAGTGAGCAATAAACATTTTCAATAACTCAACAAATGAATTTCACTTTATTTCCGACTTCCCCCCCTAGTTGTCACTCTTCAAATTGTTGGAATGCAGTGGCGTAGCCAGGAGAGAGGTCCGAGGGTCCGGATCCCCCCCGTAAAATAAAACACAATTAATTCGCTTCATAAAAGAAAAAAATATTGAAAAATCATGAATTTACAAAAGATTTATTTGGCAAATGAAGTTTTTTTTACCATTAAAAGCGTTAAAATAAGTTTTAAACCCTCCCTTTGGTACCCTGGTTTTCAAAGATTTCTCCCCTGATTTTGGACCCCACTCCGAAAGAAATTTTTGGCTACCCTCTATTGTAAGGGGCTACGGAAAACATTCAACTCTTCTTGAATTCCCAAAGATCTTCATGCGTTCAATAAACTAATGAGAAACATGACTACTTCTCATTTCCCCATTCGATTCAAGGGGAGGTTTAGCCTAGCAATGGCGGACACCGCCTTTCCCACAATGGAATCGAATGCGACTCCACTTGGTAGTGTTGAGCTGGGGCGCAGCTGGGAATTAAGGCTAGGGGGGTTTCAGGAGCAACTAATACTGGGGTGCTTGGGGTATTGCATACCCGCCAGGGTAAGGGGGAGGTGCGGAGGCCTTCCGCCGGAAAAAAATTAAGATAAATGGTTCAAAATGGTGATTTTTTACGGCCTTCTGAGGGATATTTTATTAATCCTCACACTATTCTATAAGTAATATTAATCCAATTAAGTAAAATAGATTTAACTTAAAAATTTCTGTGAGCTCTAAGGGGGGGGGGTATCCCCCAAAACCCCCCCCCTCGCTGCGCTACTGGTGTTGAGATTGCAATATAGAGGACTCTGCCTTAGTTCGCAATGGTGTGTCATTGAGGACCTCCCTTTACCGCCAATCCGTTTAGGTGCCTCACTCTCCGCTGAAGAGACATTGTTAATGGGCTCTGTGCTTCGCGATTTGAATTGCAGGTGGCTCTGCTGCGGGCGCACGCGGGCGAACACCTGTTGCTGGGACTGGCGAGGAGGTCACTGCACCTCAAGGACATTTTACTGCTCGGAAATAACTGCATCATCACGAGGCACCCTATGGGTAAGTTTGCTACTCCGCACCTTCCATAACTGGCTCTTTGGGACACGGTGACCAGTATGCAGTGCAAAACTTAAGGTTGTGAGAGGAAAAATTGTCATACATGCATGAAAATAACTGTATGTGGGGCGTCGTGGACTCCCAGTCAACGCTTAATTCAACGGATATTACTACAGCGCAAATGCACTTTTATAAAAAGCTTTAATTACCGCTAAAGGTGATTTATATAAATGTTCATCAATAAAATATTGGTACCTAATGAGGAATAGCCCGAAGATCAAAATGGAAGAAACATATGTGAAATATTAATATGGAATCATTGCTTTGCAGGATATCCTTTCAGTTTACAGGATTGAGATTACAATATTGATATATTGCACTTTGGCTAATTGCAAATGTGTGCCATTCGAGCAAAAACTGTGGGAAATAAGATTTTTTCAGTATCATTTTCGTATCCATGAGGTCGGGGGCGCAGCCAGGAATTAAGGATGGGGGGGGGGGAGGGGTATAGGTGCAACTAATACCGGGGTGTGTGGGGGTATGGAATACCCAACAGGATAAGCGGTAGATGCGAGATTAATAAATTGCGGAATTTTAAGATAAACGGTTCAAAATGGTGAATTTTACGGCTTTCTAAGGGATATTTTATCAATCCTTACACTATTCTATTAGTATTATCAATCCAATCAAGTAAAATGGATTAAACTCAAATACTTCTCTGAGTTCTGGGGGGGTTTTAACCCCCAAACCCCCCCCCCTCGCTGCGCCACTGTATGAGGTCGAAATACAGAAGGAGTACATTTAGGACTACATTTTCGAAAAACATTTTGGTGACCTTACAAAAAATTTGGTTGCCTACCGTATATCACTTTGAGTAAGGATTTGTAGAGAGCAGGTCGAGTCGAGTCGAGCAGCAGAGGAAGGTTTAAATTGCAGTCGATATTTATGAACTCTTCATGGCTAGCTCCCTCTTCGGTGAACTCGTTTATCTATCATATGTATCACGTGGGTAATTCAAACATCAATGTGCCCGACAGGAATATGTTAAGGACATATCAAAATGAAATACGATATATTAAAATCTTTTTAACTATAGTCGCAAATGAAAGGTCACTGAGGTTCCCTTGAATGAGTTTTCTTATTACTCAAATGCACATTAATAGTGTGCCTTTCGCTAACCGTGCCAAAGTCATGTGATGCAACACGCACGAGGTATGCTGGGGCCAATGTTGTGGCGTCACCCACCTTCTACCAAGGTAATTCATCGTCCAAATGCAAGTAATCAACTGTTGGCGGCCTCCCGTCGCCAAGTAACGGCGTCGTTACAAGTTTTATGCATCAATTAAATGTCTTATCATACTAAATGATAGACCAATACGACCTCGGAATGCCGCTGGTTTTTGTCCACGACTGCTTATTCGACGAGTAAACTCGCTTATCTCGCAGCTAACCTCTGTCTAGAGGTCGATCCACCATCCGTAACCCCGTGGGCACACACTGTGGCCTCAACTTTAGCCGTGCATATCTAATCAAAATGTACTTATAACTTAGATTTCACAAAATCCCTTCATAACGATTCCTTCAGCTAAGTCTTATCCCACCATTTTTATGTGACATAGCGGCATAACATATCGGCGAGACGCTCTCCATCTAATCTCAGATTTCATATCTGAGCAAGATTGTACGCGACTGAGAACTCTTCCTCCGAATCAGATGCTGCCAAAAGGTGTTGCGCATTTACCGTCAATTGACTTTTTTTTGCGAACGTCAAACGATACAAGCAGGCCGTCTCTTAAACGCCGTTGCGTCCTGATAACGATTTTACCTTGATTTTATAGCGCAAACGCCTACTTCTCTCTCTCCAATTGCTTTTCCATTTCGTCACACTCCCCACGCCATCAAGAATGTCTTGTTCATCTAGTTTTTCCGCATTTTTCTTCATTTTATTTCTCACTTCCGTCCGTCATCTAAGTTACTTGCCCTTCCTTCTAACCTCTTATGAACTTCAAAACCAATGAGTGTAAGTCAGTGTAACGTGCCAACTACTATTTATGTTGAATATGTATGAGCCGAAGAAAACAATGCAAATATCTGCGATTTCCCGTGATGCATTTAAATGGAGCGTAATTAAAGAGGTTATGCCAATTACTATTTATGCTAAAAAAGGTTTGTGAGTCGTTCCCGATAAATCCCAGAAAGTGTGTAAAACTAAGGTGCGGAATCAAATATTTGCACATAAATGAACGAGAGTATGTTTCCTAATAGGTATTATTTTAGTTGTGCGGGAATGTGGAGATATCAAGTCCCCTAGATAATGATACTTTGCTGAAGTTTGTTCGGCGCAGATGATCCGCGTCTGTTTTCATGGAATAATGAATGGGGTGCTTTCCCAGTGGCTGCGAAAAGCTCTCAGGATCGCCTCCGGGTTAGGAAGTGGAGGGCTGCTAGCGAACACAAAAGCCAAACCCACCCCGTTCAGGCCCCGCCTCTGGCTCATCAGCGAGTCCGCAGCTGAGAGGTTATTGACGGTTCGATGTCCGAATCGGCTATCATATTCAGGGTTCCATTTTGAGGTGAAAAAACTGTCGTATGGAATCCAAGTGATTTATCCTCCAAGTCGAAATCTCATCCGAATTGTATGAGCTGAAGAAAAATGTTTAGAGTTCTATAATTATTCGAACTGTATTCATTATCATTGATTCCTCTAGATTGATACCAAGCCTTCGTGGTTAAACCTATTGTTATTTCTTTTTGTCAGTAATATAATTATTTATTATTATTTTAATGTTGTCAAGTACTAAGCTTACTTTAATATAAGTGTATCTGTGCTGTAGTTCTGTGTTGCTCAGTTCATGCAATTTTATTTTTATTTTCCTTCCAAACCCATGGAGCTCACACTGTTTCTATATTATAAGTGATGTTCTTTCAGCTAAGGTACTCCAGAATTATAAGATTGATGTATATACTGCAGCCCTCCATTTCCGAGCTAGTTCTTTGAGCTCCCTCATGTTCTTCTTCCTTTTGTCCTACTTTACCTATGCCAAGTACTTCAAATGGCACACATAGGGTCTTGGACAGTGCATGTTAGTGAAAACCCAACCTCTGCCATACACCCTTGAAGTGGCTGACTGCAGGGTTTTATCGTCTTATATATAATAAATTATGAGTTATCTCAAGGGTGTCTTGTGGGTGATGTTCTATCATTAGCATGCAGCAGGATCCCCACATAAACACCGCATGGTCACAAAAAATACACATGATAACAAAAGCAATATGTGCACCTATTTGTGCTGGTAGTATGAGCTCTGGCCAAGTGAGCATCCCTCCATGTAACTATAGACCACAGCACAAATACACTCACATAGAAAGTTGAAAAATTATTATGATGAGTGATGCCAATTATTTTATTAATCAAAACACCATTGCCATCCCTGATAGTACAAAGAAAGACTGACTTTTAAAATTCGGATGTACTGCAAGTATACATGGTGAGGTCCTTTTCCTGCTGATTCCTACACGATGTTTACGTACGGCTTTCTCTCTTGATCTGCAGAGGGTGGCGTGTCAGCGGACGTGGATATCAGTCGTGTGGGTGTCCGTGTCATGGACGAGTTGGTGCGCCCCCTGGCCGAGGTGCAAGTGGACGACTCGGAATTTGCGTGCCTCAAAGCTATTGTGTTCTTCGACCCACGTGAGTACCCTTCTCTCTCTCCAACTCCTTCATGCCATCAAAATGAACCTCTGGGAAAAGTTTTTAATTTTCAGGAATAAACAATGAATAGTCCTTAAAGTGATCCCCATGAATATTCTGCCGTGAATCAAAGAGATGCACTGAGTGGTAGTGGCATAGCTAGTGGGGGGGGGGGGGGGGTTTGGGGAATAAAACCAACCCCCGAGCTCAGAGGAGTTTTTAAGTTTAATCCATTTTACTTAATTGGATCAATATTGCTTATAGCATAGTGTTGGGATTAATCAAATATTCCTCAGAAAGCCATAAAACTCGCCATTTTGAACCATTATTCTTAAAGTTTTTGCCCCCACAACTCCTGCTTACCCTGGCAGGTATGCAATACCCCCACACCCCTAAGTATTACTTGCGCCCTAAAACCCCCCCCTAGCCTTAATTCTTAGCTGTGCCGCTGCTGAGTGGTGGAGTCATGAATACAAAAGAGGTCACTCCTGTGTGTTGTGCAGTTTAAAGTTAAATTGAGTAAAATCCTATTATCCTTTAAATTTGAACGAGAATGCACTTGAAAACTAGATTATATTTAAAACTCCCTCACATGATCTAGTTGCACAATAAGTTCATATCCTTTGCCCAACTGGAATGCTAATATTTAGTTAAGGTTATATTACCTAAAATATATGCTATAAATTCCTTCGTAAGTTTGAAATGTATCACCTTTTTCCATCAGCCACAGCTGTATTATCAAAATGAAATTTCACATCAATATACTGCTTTCATTTTTCTCTAACTTCAACTCATTTAGTAGTTTTTATTGCTGACTGGTTATCATCAACCCTTGGGCTGCGGGAGTTCACAATTTCAGCTGCCAGCCAGTGTAGGGGAGACCCCCTGTGTAGGAGCCAGCCCCTGCCATGAAGGCTGCTCTGGTAAAGTTAAGGCCCTTAGCGATCCTTACAGTGAGGGAAAGTGCCCAAGTGGCCCATTGTATCCAGGTAGCAATAAAAATTTTTGGTAAATACCAGTCAGCGTGCAAAATGTATAAAAACGTTCCCGCACTCTAAGGGTTAAACAGACACACTGACTATCAATCGAACATTCTTTTGTATGTTTCTCTAAAATATTCTTCAAGATGTTGTAAAATGATTCCTTTCTTAGCACATGCAGTTAAACTAACATACTCTGCCTCCTTTTTGGACAGGACAACTCAGGACTGCTTCTTGCTCTCCCAGAAAATATACCCCATTCCCTGTACATAATACTTTGCCAATCGTGTCACTTGCCAAGCCTGCATCTGCATACCCTTCTAAAAATTTCCCGGTGTAGTACATAATTAATTCGATAATTAAGTGTACCACTTAAATATCGTACACTCTTCAGGCATATGCCCAATGTTACGTATTAAAATTATTGTCGTATCTGCTCTACAACGAAACAGCAAAAGCGATATCTGATCTTGGACAGATCATGGCACATGCATCCTATTTATGCTCGGTATGGCGCATTAGGACATTTTTATGGATCACTAGGATTCGTGTCAATACCAACTTCCATTTGTGTAGAAGCTGTATTGGCATCTAACATGTTGAACTTACCCAGTAAGTTAAGAATGTGCTATTCCTGGTTTTAATTGAATATCCTCAATTGTCCTCATTTATCTCGTTCCTTAAGGACTTCTGGTATCACCCAAATTTCTTATTTCAAAATATCTGTCGTCAATTTTGTAAAACCAAACCTTTTTAAAATACCTTGACACTTGTCATACCACAATTTAGAGACTCGTGTCAAGCCATAGACTCCCTTGTGCAATTGACATACTTTCCCTTCATAACAAAACTCTCAGGCTATTTCATATATATTGTGTTCTTTAGATCACCATTCAAGAAAACTGCAATAATATCCAATTTTGTGATTTTTCAATCTAATTCCACATATAAAGCAATTAACAATCTTTCAGAAGAATTACTAATTAATTGAGAAAATGCTTGTTATTACAAGCACCTTACTTTCTAGTAAAATCCTTTTCCACCATCCCAGCTTGAAAATGCACACATTGTGCAGCTACATGCACCATTCTTTTAAAATCCACAAATTTTTATTTATTTTTTTTTAAATCTTCAAGCAAATGAAAAAGAGAAGAGAACCTTTTTTGTGTTAGCTCTCCCCACTCTACCTGCATGGCTTTTCTCCATTCATCTCCATTGCTTCATAAAGCTTCAACTATCTGTGGATCATTTTATATAGACATTGGCTTATAGGAGGCTGAATTGATTGATGTTTAGGGTAATGTGTGATTTGGGAATTCCTTTCACTGGGGCACAGATGGGATTTAAGGCTGGAGGGGTTTTAGACGCTGGGGGTCTGTAGGATATGGAATACCTGGGTAAGCAGTAGGTGTGGAGGCCCTCCCCAGAAATTTTTTAGATAAATGGTTCGATATGATGAGTTTTACCATAGAGTAAGTACATTATATTAGATATACTTTATGGTTCTACAGCTGTGTGAATAGTTTGATGTTTTGTTTGTGAGTCCCCATAAAATAAATTATGTACAAAGTTTGTCACATTAAAATATTTTTATAAAAAAAATTCTCCAAGCTCTGGGGGAGTTTTATTCTCCAAACCCTCCCCTTGCTGTGCCACTGTCCTTTCGCACTCTGTCTTACTGCATACCTCTTTTCCTCCCCGTGATCATTGGTTTCCATATCTTGACTAACTCTTCCTGATTCCATAGTCTGCAGACTATGTACACTGCCTTCTTCTATAACCTCACACCATTTGAAGTATTTTCACTATCTTTACTGCTTGAATAATTCATTTTAATGTTTCATCCATACTTTTCTCAATGCCTGATAGGGGCTGAGCGATGTTAAGTCATATACTCTCATAAAAATGGGTTAAAAGGCATAATTTTAAAAATATTTCCTAGTTGGCTGATTTCTTATGAACCTGTTCTCGAAGAATTCCACATCCTGCGCATTGATTATCCTTCCCATATTTTAAAGGATCTCTCCAAAAATATTCTTTTGAATTCTCATAATACCCAAAAAATAAAATTACTGAGAGGAGACATCCAGCTTCTTTGGAGGCTCCATATGACCATAGGCAATACCATACCCAAACACCCTGAGCTAACTTAGATTGAAAATCTTATGTCTTTTCCATCTATCTTTTGGCAAATGAATTCCCAATTTCTCTATCTGTGGCTTTTTTCTTAAATGCAGCAGTCTGACATGCTTCAACCCCATTAATATTTAGTAGATTGTACTCATATAGCACACTTTTTACCCACTTTGTCATATCCCAGTTAGCTCACTCTGGAAGCCCATTCTTCTCCAGATTGAATGGCATTGTCAATTCATGTTTTACCCCTCTAGATCTAAGCTCTCTTTTACTGCTTCACCCATGTACTCACTGTCATTATATGTCCATAATTTAAATTTAATTCTATCTCCTGTTCCATTTTCCACCTTAGCTTTAAAGGTTCGAAAACATTCTAGAAATACATGAGTCTCCTGGCTATTAAGTATGTACAATGACAAATAATTACCTGGTGCAGTGATAAATTAATGTAAGCATTCACCTTTCATGCCAGCTGGATCCATTGGCCTGCACGGATCAGAGTGAACTTGGCTCAATTTTTGGCTCATCCTTTCCATCCTTGATCCCGCTGTGAATTATCTTTTGACAATTTTTCCAATGACACATGATTCATGAGGTTGACAATTTTAGCCTTTACCATAATTCACACCATTTACAAGACTCATAATATTTGCAATTTCCATGCCCCATATGTTCCAATCCTTCATGCTACAGTAACTTGGAATTATTTTCTTCAACACCACCAAAAAAACCTATGGCAAAATTATTGCTACACCAATCATTTTAATTACCCTGCTTTTAATGTAAACTATTAATACCATTATCTCCTATCCTGGTGGCTTGTATAATCCCTGTAGCCTTCAAAACTTTGGCATCGTGCATCTTACTAGCAGAAGAATCAAACATAGTAGCTATATCCTTTTACGCTAACCTATTTAGAGATAACATATTTGTAGCTGATACTGGTACACTATTCTCATTTGAAATAAGAATTGGCACTTTTGGCACTCCACTTCTCATCAACAAGAGCTGATAAATAAATCTGTAGATTTTCTTTCCTGGAATCACTTTTTCCTGAGCTACCTCCCAATCATCAATTTGTTTTTTTCTCTTTCCACTCCGGCTCTTGATGTGGCCAATCACTCTGCACTGGTGGCATCTGCCTTTCTTTTGATCAATGGTGGAATTCTTCTTCCATTTGCCTTTTCCTTTGGAAGTACTCTGTAGATTGTGGATTAGAGTGGTCACCAATTGATGGAAATAGGTCATTGACTTCACCCCGTTGATATGATAAACATAGCCAATAATTACAGCTCTTGCCCAAATGTTAACACATTGCGTATCAGGGTATTTAAATTCCTAGGTACGCCGATTCTGGGTGGAGGTGTTGAGATTGGAAATATGCCTTTGGTTTAAACATGGTTAAAAAGCTAATGTTTAGAATATAACTTTACCCCATCAAACATTATGATGCATCAATTCATTATGAATAACGAACAACAACTGAAAACGTACTAATGAATATGTATTGTACGCTTTAAAATGGTTTAGGTTGACAAGCCTAAATGACAAGAATCTTCGTCATCCGTCCGGAATGTTGGGGAAAAAAACCTGAGAATTCTTGCCATCTGTACGCAATGTGTTAAGGGAACATATTTTTCATCATTAATAGGTCCTTCCAAAATCAGAAATTTATACCAAAATTTCTTCTTCCATGGAAGGATGTGCCTCCTATTAACTGGTCCTCTCATTTCTGCCCTATTTCAGATGCCAAAGGGCTAAGCGAACCTGCCCGCATAAAGTGCCTCCGCTACCAGATACAGATAAACTTGGAGGACTACATCAGTGACCGGCAGTACGACTCAAGGGGGAGATTCGGAGAACTTCTCCTGGCCCTGCCCGCCCTTCAGTCCATCACCTGGCAGATGATCGAGCAGATCCAGTTTGCCAAACTGTTTGGAGTGGCTCGCATAGACAGCCTATTGCAGGAAATGCTGCTTGGAGGTGAGTCCTCTAAGCCTGCGGCGGGGAATGCCTCTTGGAGTTTGAGGAATCAAAGCCCTACAAGGGTGGGAGTAATTTCTTTTGCCTGTATATCAACGAGTAAGAAAGAAGGCTTTCACGGGGCTCAAATGCTGTGTCCATTTTTCGACATACTTCTGCATTGATGCTCATCAGGTGACAACAGTTTTGTGAGCTATGTTTGGGCTGAAGGTAAATGTTTCTTTTTATTATTGTACATATATCTTCGACCAGAAGACATGAGCAGCAGTGCTCGCAAAATTGTTTTCATGTGATTAACAGCAATGCAGAAGTAACCCGGAAGCCAAATGTACATAATATCGTGCAATTAGCAACCTCGAGGGTATGTGGCAGGGGCTGAGTATTTCTCCCGAACTCTGGGGGCAGATAAAGGTTATTTGTTTGGGGGGTTTTGGATTACATCTACATTCCACGGTACCATGGTGGTATCAATCAGTGGCGGATACAGAAAAAACTCAAGGGGGGGGCGCAACATATCTTGAGTTGTCTTTACTTTTATCGTAATAAGAGATGATCAAGTCACAGGCAAAGTATATGAAAATTTTATTTAAAGTGATTATAAACATGTAAAAGACAATGCCATCATATGATATAAAAGAGTTACAATTGTGGTTTTGCAATGTTCGGCAATACAGGCGGACCCGCAAGGGGGGGGGGGGCGCGCGCCCCCCATCTGTATCCGCCACTGGTATCAAAACCTCGCAGCAGTAATGTGTTTGAGGTCTGATAGGTGTAGACAAGAGACTTTTAGACTTTCCTTCAATATTTTAAGTATTTGCGTGAAGCTTTCTCGGGATTTTCACGGGTTTTAAATCGCTGTATATCGCCAACGTTTTAATGGGTGACTCGTCCATCTGAATTCCAAAGACCTTTCAGGCTGTTAAGGAGTAACCTGATTGTTGTGACTGTTTGTAGCCCCACCTCAGCAGTTTTTTTGGTGTCAAACTTTTTCATTCACCTTGATGACAATGGGAAAGTTGTCGGTTGAAAACATTGGGGATATACATCTATTTAAACCGGTGCAAATCCTGAAAAGACTTAGTGCAAATAATTCATTGAGGAAGCACGACATCTTATTTTTATTTTTTGAGCATTGTTAAGTTCTAGTTGTAAAAGATTTTGCTGGAGAACCACTATAAAGATTAGTATTTTCCCAATTTTTCCATGAATTATGGTGGGGTCAGCTGTCATCCCTCATACCTACCCACTCCATTGATCCACCTCTGCCCAGCATGCACTAATTGTAAGCTGGATGTTGAAGCTATCGCAATGACCCGAGTATCTCTGTGTGATCACCTGTGACATAGCTAGAAATATGCTATGGGTACCCAGAGAGGCCTGGTGGGACGATCCTCCCTAGTTACCAGGTTATAGGGGGTTCTAAGGAAAATGACATGCCTAGAAATGCATTTTATATAATTTTGATCAATCGTTTAACTTTAAGCAGATGCAGTTATTATACGTCAAAACTTGACAATAGTTTGAAATATTTTTTTATTCCTCCAAAGGAATCCCTTCCCTTCCCCTTAACCCCCCCTATAGTTAGGCAACTGCCTCTCACCATGACTGCTACAAAAAATTCCGCTATGGCAATAATTGCGTCTAGGTATGCGATAAATGGTAAAAAGAGAGCATTTTCTTTTAAGGTGCCACCGGCGACATCTCTCAAGCGAGCGGAAGTGGACAGGCCAGCGCTCCTAGCGGCACCGCGGCGTACCACGACGCCGGCGGAAGCAGTGAGCCGTCGCCCGGAAGTCCGCCGCCTCCACTTTCAGCCTCCGCCGGTAGAGCGCGCCAGGTGAGCGGAGGGTGATAGCAAAATGCCTGTAGAAGTGCACACTCGTTATCTTTTGTTGGCTATCCCCTGTCCCCATGAATGTTTCCTTTAACTTTTGTTTGAAAGTGATTTTCAATAGGAATGTATATAATTGGCTTCGGCCTCGGTGGCGGAGTAGAAAAGTCCTCGCCTACTGTATCAAATGTCGCCCGTTCGGGTCCTGCCTGGAGAGGTTTCCCCATTCCAGGGCAGAGGTGAGCATGATCGCCTATTGTTAGTTGTTGAAACCCCCTATATATAGGTTTATTTCCTCTGGTAATGAGGGAGCATTGTGCAAAATATATTTTAATTGTCGCAGGATTTCTAGTAATAAAGAATAATAAGACTACTTTCATAGAATATTTTGGACACTGTGATCACTTTGATGTTGCTCTAAGTTAGACTCATGAGAACTACTACTATCCATTAATTTATATAATCAAGTTGCCATTCTCACTTTACCTTACAATTAATGAGAAAAAAAGGTAGTAAAGAAGTAAATTAGTAAAGTATGTAAAGAAGCAATTAAAAATTTCGTATTCCCTTTAAATCGGTTGTTTGCTGCGTGCTGTTAATCGAATATTGAATAAAGACACAAGGAATATATTCTTTTTGTCATTTTTTTAGACCATCCAGCACTCTTTGTTTTATGTTGAAATAATATTGCTGGGGGCGTACGAGATTTAAGAAATGCACATTATGGTTGAAGCATATCAACCAAGCAATTTCTTCGCCTAAATCTGTCTCACCCATCCAAAAATTCGGATTCCGTTCCTTGATATACCACTGATGCTAGGGTTTAGAAGTGAATTCATCGACCAAAGACGTATGAAAGATGAACTTCGTTCCCTTTTGCGACGAGCAATTCGTAGGAGCGAGCAGCCTACTGCCCGATCCCAGCACCGCCGCGTTCTTTTTTGTATCAGAGTCCTCTGGATTGCATTTTCTACCCCACTATATACTTCGCTGTTATCAGGGGCGCAGCTAGGAATTAAGGCTGGGGGGGGTACAACTAGTACTAGGGTGTGTGGAGGTATGGAATACCCACCAGGATAAGCGGCAGGTGCGAGAGAATTAATAAATTGTGGGATTTTAAAGATAAATGGTTCAAAATGGTGATTTTTACGGTTTTCTAAGGCATATTTTATTGATCTCACACTATTCTATTAGTAATATCAATACAATTAAGTAAAATGGATTAAACTCAAAAATTTCCCTGAGCTCTGAGGGGGGGAGGGTTTATCCCCCAAAACCCTCCCTCGCTCCGCCACTGGTTTTTATTATAGACAATGTAATGCACATGACTCCGATGTTCTGCCTGATTGTATTTGCAGGATGACAACATCCACGTGAGCAGCGGTGCCGCCCTCCACGCCCCAATGGCGCTCTGCGCGCCCTCCGACGCCGCCGCACCCAACTCGCCCTCGTCGTCTGTGGCCGGCTCCCAGTCCCTGGGCGTGGTGATCCTGCGCGACTACCGCGCCGCCGCTCCACCACAGACAGTGCTGGGCCGCGCCAGCTGCGTCGTCGAGGCGGTGGGAGACTGCGAGGCGGCGCAGCTGGAGGACGGGCGATTCGCCCTCTCGTTCAAACAGGAGCCAGAGAACTCGTTTTGAGGGCAGTCGTCAGTGAAAAGAAAGCTACGATTGGACACCTTTAGGCTGTGATTTCATGGGTGCCAACCGCACCGGCATTGACAGGACTAATGCGTTGCTGCAGTGCGGAATAAAAAGAATATATGTGCCATTTGACAATACTCTCTCAATATTCCCAAGAAAAGGACAGTTTTTGTATGTAGGTATCTTGATACCCTTATGAGTAGTTTGAAATTTATTGGCATGGGTAGCTTAGGTCTCAACTGTGATTTAAGGAGAGTAATTGTACCCTGAAGAAGGAGTCCGGGCCGCCATGAGATGGAGAAATTTTACTGTGGTGGTTCACTATTTGCAGCGATATCCGAGGCAACGGGACGCTGAAAGGCTACGTTTCCAGTGGTTATGATTTTTTGTTCTTGTTTTTTTTTTATCTGGGTGCATACTCTGTTGTCCATGCGCCCTCTTCGTACTAGTCAGATATGCCGTACAAATAGTCACTTGTCAAAATGCATGTATAGCTGATAAATGAATTACAGTTAACGGTAAAAGGGTCATTCCATGATACATCAACAACCCACTTAACCCCATCTTCTCCGATTTCTTTCAAATGTGGCATATTTTGCGACCTCGTAATTAAGATAATTATGAAAATCGCCGAGGCTTTCAAGAGTTGATAATAATGCTGCCGGTCACCAAATTTAAGGCTGCCTGACCAGAGATAATCTTCTTTAAATCTATTTTTAACACAGATAAAGCATATATAATGAAATATGCATTACAAATGAAAGGGTATATACGGATTTGAAGTTTTCACCAATGTCTGTTCTTGAGAATTTTCAAACCAACCGTCATCGGCCTGTAATATTAATCTTTCAAAGCACTCCTCTTTATGTTTTTGAAAAAATACTTATTGATACTTTGCAGCATATTTCTCCAATCTCTAAATATCAGAAGGGCAATAACAGGTATTATCCTGAAAATTCACGTTTAATTTACTACTACATTAAAACTCCATGATTGGCATCACCATTAACTGACGCGGTTTCAAGGGCGAGGTACATAATGAAGATATTTTAACTTGATATCGTCTGTCAGCTTAAGAAAATTTGAGTATATTTCCTGTTATGGGTGTCATAAATAAAATTGATAATTCAACAGATTAATATGTAAAAAAGTCCCATTACGCGATTATATAAAGCGCTGGTGCTTTTTCATACGCAAGTTTCTACCTGAGATTTTGTCCTAATAGTTCCTATATTTTTGTCAATTTTCAACTTAACCTATCTGAATACCGAGTTTACTTGTCACCCGATTCCAAATATCCTCTGAATATGATATCTTTATGAAATAACTTAACCTTTTCGTGCGGTGATTTCATCGGAGTTAGTGAAAAACACGCAACAGTCTGGCCCGTCCTACAAATGTGAAAATGAAAGGTGGAATATTTATCGATTTTTGTTGCAGATGAGAATTTTTTTAAAGAATGATACCACATACTTGCCCTTTTGATAAATTCATAGATCACAGCTACGTGCTCGAGAATTCATAGACATGAAACATCAAAGGGTGGGTGTTTTCATAAATACTCTGGCTCCGAGTTCAAAAAGCCTAGTTGAAAGTGCCTATCTATAGATTAACTTCAGCAGTTCTATTGAGAGAGTAGAATCAATACACACAATTAAATATGAAAAATATGAATAGATGTACCTTAGAAATTTCTTACAAACAGACAAAGTTGTAAATTTACTTGAAATTATTTTTTTCCCTTTAAAAATTTATATTTTTAATGTTGTATTGGTTGCCAATCCCAAATTTCCCATCTTTGGTGTCCTGTCACATTCTAGGTTAATTACTGAAAACCTCCGAATATTATTATTTCCACGTAAATTTTAAGATTTTAAGGTCACGAAATGTGTATGAATGATTTGGAAACGGTTGGGATGGAAATACTACTTTTGCGTTGAATTGACGTGGAATGACCGGATGTGATTGTCATTTTTATGATTTCCTGAAGAAGATTCCTTTTCTTGTCTTCAAAAACAAGGGTTTAGATTAGATTTCTTGGGAATTACCTTTTGCTAAGTGTTGCATGATGATAGATTTGAACTGATTGCTCATTAACGTATTAATGCATTTTCTTGAATGTGTTTGTATCTCAGTCATAATTAAATTATTGTGTAAATATTTTCGATATTACTATTAAATGGGTGAACTCAAAATATTACCTCGTATGAGGCCAATTGTTTTACTTGATTTCTTGTGGAGGCACTCACAATTCAGAGTTCCATCAGTTTGAAAAGTTGGTTCGCAAGACCGGAACATTGGAATCGGGTACCCGAGGCGGGCCAGCAAAGGTTATACTCCTGAGGGCAGGAAACCGAGACGGAGATTTTTACGCCTGCGCTGCGAGAGGAGGGGAGGGACAGAGGAATAGAAAAGGGGAAAAGAGGCGCCGCCGCGATAAGGAGCACGACGACGCCTCAGGGTTGGTATAGAGAGAGAAGGATTGGAAAGAAAACCGCGCCGTGATTAAGGCGGCTCGGCGCGGCCTATCACAAGTGAAATAAAGCATCATAAGTTTTTCCTGGATATATACAATCACTTATACCACTTTTTTTATTTTTATTTATTATTTATATAAGAGCACAACCCGGGTTTCAATGAATAACCATCATCATCAGGCGCTAATTATGACTTGTTTATCTTATTGTTACCTAGTTACTTGATGAATTTAAAAACGGACGCCAGAATAGGGGTTTTCCCCTATTCTCGCGTCCGTTTTAAAATTCATCTAGTAACTAGGTAGCAATAAGATAAACAAATTATAATGGGGAAGTTGCATGAAATTTTTTTCATCGAAATAATATATGATTCTTATAGCAATTTTCACCAGGAATCCATTTTCACCAATCAAACTTCTCGTTTTTAAACCACTGATTTTATCATGAAATTCATTTAAAACAGTGAAATGCGTCTGCAAACGCGAAGTTAGCTCTGATTGTTGGTGACGTCATTTCTCCCTACGGCGTTTTCGTTTTGCATGTACGGCCGCAGAAGCTACAATGAAGCAGTCGTTGAGTAAGTGAATTTTTCGGTATTTTTTTAATCCGTGTTTTCTCTCATACATTTTATGACGTTATTTAGTCACGTCAAGTATATTTTATCCATTTTCTGTATTCGTAGAACAAGAATATATCGAATATATGCGAAATGGAAGACGGTTTCGTGAAAAGGCTGTTGCGATAATCTCCCAGAGGTGAATTCCATAATGATGGCATTATATTTTAAAAGTAACCCAGACTTTTTGGCTGCAGAATTTAGAGAAGTGAAGGCTTCGCGGTAAGTTTTTCTAGTTTATTATGGCATTACTGGACCAGCTTTTACGAATACAGTAGTAGCTACTCGGTCTCCGTTGAAAATTTCTGCATGAAATGTTGATGCATCTAGTTAGTGCAAATATAGTTTGTATGGTACAAGTTATGATTTTTTGCCTTCTGTATGATATCAGCTTTTTGATTCAGTATGTTGTGAAATGCTTTCTGTGCACAGATTTAAGGTAATTTTTTCTGTACACATTATGCACATCATACTATGTGCAGTTTTAAGGTGTGTTCTGTATGCATACCGTCTGAAGTGTGTACAGGTTTTGAAAGGTTATGAACTTTTGTAGCCGCTTTTAGTGGCTGCTTAACGATAGGATTAAGCATAAGATAATATAGCTTTTAATGTTAGCTATGAAACTTCTATTAGAAGCCTACAAAATAATTATAAGCTCTTTAGCAAACGTATGACAAAATTCAATCATTTCTGTTAAACAGTATTAGGTGCGCAACTAATCTCTCGCTGTTTTTTAAATGAAAAATACATCTTTATTTAAAAAAAGTTTATAAATGAATCATTCAAAGTATTTTCCGTAGCTTCCTAAAATATTTCCCCATCATTGAGGCAGAGTCCGAATATCGTTATGGAAGAAGTGATTGTCTTTTAAAGCTATCCTCTAATCCTGCTTTTTTGCACCAAACAGTTGTCAATGCAGAAATGAAGGACAAGCAACTTGTATTCCCTGGCCTTTCTTATTACTCTCTCCACATGGGTTCTAAAGCTTTCTATTTGCTTAGTTAGCTAAAATTCATCTTGAGAGCTCTCTACATTCTTGGAAACTCTTGGTGGTCTAATTAACTCTCAAATTTTACCACTGAATGAGTGAACAGTTAGTTTGAACGCGCGATCTACTTTTACCCCACAGCCTTTTAGATTTTGCTCAAGAAATCCAGTTTACGCGAATGGCACTATCTATTGCCCGGCCACCATTACCCCTCGAAATGAAATTTTCTAAAGAAGAATCATATGATTTTTTTATTTTTTTATTGAGTTTAGATAGAAATATTTGAGCTATAAACAAATCATTGATTTTATAGTAATGTTAAAAATGATTCCTTTTGAAATAATTGCGTTTGAAAAAACATTATTTCTATTTTTCTTCACAATCAGCAGTATAATGCACTGATTAGTACTGTAAAAAAACGGATTTAGAGTTTCCTTCGCAATTCACTTTTTTACTTTATACCTATCGCAGCGTAATAAACTAAGCGCAATTTGTTATACTGATCGCAGTAAAAAGAACTTATCCATACAAAAGAAAATGTCACTCACTGCAGTGAGTACTGATCTATTTTTTTATGCTCCAATTCAGGTTAAACTTTGCCAAATTGGGTTACCTGGCTTTTCTATATCTATTTCTAAACAATCAATAGTTGACTCTACATGTGAAGGCGAGCAGGAAAGAGAATTGGCATATTAAGCAACATCTTATTTTTGTCAACCCAAAAAACTAGATTTTTCAAAAGACTAGCCACCGGAATAATGGAAGCAGAGAAATATCGTGCCGCTGTCGAGGGTGAGACATTGAGATCTTTTAGGCTAAAATATTGAAGGATTTGTTGAGTCTAATTCTCCTGAACATACCAATAACAGGTAAGCCAGTCTTTCCTGATAGCATATCGACAATAAAATAATTTCACAATCTACTCTTAAATACAATGCTGCCTTTTTTCCAAGAAAAACACAATATACTTGACCCTTTGTCTACATATCTCCCTGTCTGATTCCATGTCAGTCACTTATCATATTCATAGGAGAAGTAGCAGCATTGGCGGAAACAAGTTTCTTTTCTGAACACCAACAATTTTGATTCTGGTTTCAATTGGCATGACTTTTCCTGACCTCGACTTTCCACCACTTCCTCAGGTTGTATTTCCTCCTATGGCTCTAAGTCAGTTGATTGGAGGAGGTAGTGATTATGCATCAGTGAGTTTCTTACAAATTATACACTGCTAGGTAGCAAATATGGTTTCGAGGGAGTTCAGTTGGAATACTATGCATGTGAATCAATTGATTTCGGAGAGAGGGAGGGTAGCCCACTGTATGTACCCTTTAAGTATTCTTATCATGATTAATCATTGACGAATTCAAAACATACAATAATTATAAGACATCGGGTACTACGAGGGCCGTCAACCTACGATAACTCAGCAAAAACAGCATGCAAGCGACAGGCGGGTACTGCGCGAACAGGGCAACTGCGCGTCCTCCGCACCACACGCTCAAGTCATTTCTCAGCATAATTCAGTCGTAATTACCTACTTAAGGTAAAGTGATCTTCACGAACAACTCCCGTCGTTTTTGTCGACAGATCGTTCTCCCTCTTCATCGCCTTAACCCACTTCTTTCTTCTCGCTTTATTATTCGACATAAGGACGAATATTTTATTAGAATTTCGAGATGTATTTGAACACATAGGCACCACGCAATATTTATTATTCGATATTATAAACAGCACTTCACGTAGGTAAACATACCGTCTTCCTGGCGTACGTATACCGCAACAATCTCCTTACTCCACGTCTCGGACGTTAGCAACTCTGTTTGGGGAGAAATGACGTCACTCCTCTTGGACACACTACTTTCGTTCGCACCCCCCACTCCTCCACTTTGACCTTTAATATCTTGAAAACTAACGCTTGTATTGAAATTTCCCCCGGTAGATATTCTTTCCTAGAGGTTTACTACATTTTGACATAGTTTTCAAAAAATGTGAAAATTCCCCATTAGCGCCTGATGATGATGATTAATCATTGAAACCCGGGTCGCACTCTTATATAAATAATAAAAAAGTGGTATAATTAATTGTGCATATCCAGGAAAAACTTCTAATGGAATACCACAAGGTAAACGAGAGTTAGTGAAATAAAGCATTGTTGTTTTTACCGAAATGAAAGAATGTGCTATAATTAAGTAAAGTCCACAGATTTTTCCCTAGATACAGGACCGACACAGCGGATGAGGATCCAGGGTGGACCCTTTCGAGATTAAAACACACCGGGGCTGGGACTCAGTACTTCTACTGATACGCCCTACCACCCTGGGAGGGGATTGGAGGGGAAGGAAAAAAGAAGGAGACGCCGCGATTAGGAGCCCGCTGAAGTTTCCGAGGTGATATGGTTGGGAGGGAGGGGATAGGGAAAAACCCGCGCCGTCATTGGGGCGGTGGGGCCCACTACTAGCGAAACCATGACTTGCCGTTTCTACGGAAAGGAAAGGTTTCCCTATGAGGAAGAAATACCCTACGAGTTTCCGTTGATGAAAGACCGACACAGCGGCCTCCGTAATTTTTCTACCATGTTTCATGGCTCCTGGGAGGTGTGTTAATGTGGCAACTTGACTGTTTAACCCAGGCCAAGAGAATCAAGCATCATTTCAGAGAGAAAAAGCCCTCGTGAAACACTTTCCACCACTAAGCCATTCCACTCTCGAGGAAGGGCTAGGATTTAAGATTTTCCTGCGAGCTAGGTATTATGCTAGGAAGGGAGAAATAATTTAAGTTGTCGTGAGGTTGCCTGGAAACAGGATATAGCACCAGTAGTAGAAATATAATTTACAGGGCATCTCGAAAATATCACTTAATTTCGTGGAACATGCGTAAATGTATCGCTGGTATAAATATTGTTATCGTGGACTTTCAGGTACCCATTCGTGTCCTCGTTCACTTGTTTCAGCGGCGAAGGATTTTCAACCATTTCTCATTGTCAATAAGTATCAGCAAATCCCTCATTTCAATTTTATTCGAAATACAAGTAAAATCTACACTTTGAAAACCACCATATCCTCATCTCCTGAAATTTGGAAAAATTTTGCTTTTTTACCCAGCCAAAATTACCGGCGAGGCAATTATTTTATAGAGAAATGAGAGGAGTAGTTGTTAAATAATATTTTTGCAGATGAATATTTGGAAGAGATTTACTTTCAAGATACAAATTGTAACGTTTTTCAATGAAGGTAGCACCTAAATACGTATGGATAGTGAAGGAAAAGACAGGTTTTTCCACCACAGGTTTTTCTTTGCTTCCCTTTTTATAATAAAATATAAGACAATTTCCCAAGGCATAAACCGTTTGCGTATTACTTAAACGAGGTTCTAGAAAGAATAATCAATGGCCATCTTTTGCCGACCTTTGAGAACTTATTCTTCAGCCGGTTTTATCTAGACATTTCCCACTGACTGCCGACGTTAAATGATCGATTTAAAAACTAATGTAGGTTGTGGCCGCTATGAAAGTTTATTTTACGACTCGCACATTTTGGTGCAATAAATACAAGCAAAAGCGATAGCATTGGAATTTCCCCCAATGAATTGTAAAACATTTTGCCTGGATATACATCTTGTGCCTTGTGTTCTATTGTAAATATCAATATTTTTGGGAAACCTTTATGCTTATAAATATTCATGGACAGAATGACTTTAAAAATGACAATAGTTTCTTGGAGAATAAATACCTTACACGTCATTTTTCTCTCTCTTCTGGTGGCTGAGATGTAACTGACCAGTATTCACGCAAATGTGCATATATAGTACTTCTGATAAATGTTAAGTTTTGCGAGAGGATTGGGAAGAGCAATTCCTAGAAGTAGGTCCAAAAGAAGCCTTAGACAAGCTAGACATGTGAAAAGACATATCAAGGTGAAGAAAGGCTACGGGAAAACCTAAAATCCAAACCGACAACCATGAATGCTAAGACGAACAAAAAGAGCTAAGTGCTAAATAACAACTTCATCAGAGAGTAATGGGATAAAAAATGAAAGAAGTAGACCCCTGTGTAAAGAATGCCTTTTGTTTCACAGGAATATATCGGTATTTTGGGTGTTTTTTTGAGAAAAATTGTTTTAGCAACATCTACGTGGTAGTTACTAAGATTGTAAATTCACCGACGGTCATGGAATAACATAATTTACCTGCCTCAATGATGAGACAGGCAGTATATTTAATTATAACTATTTAAGGCATTTTAGCTATAAATGGATTTAAAAAAAGGGTATTTTGCGAAACACACCGCTTAACAATGTGAACACCTCTTCTCAATATGAACATCCCTTTTCAATTCACAGGTGTTATATCCTTCGAGAAATGTTTTCTCTTCGATCGTGTCAAGAGTGGTGCCTACCCGGCAGGATGTCCAACCATAGAAGTTGAATGACGTGACGCAAAAACCTTTCAAACAAATTTTAATATTGACTACGGTTACGGGAGCTGTTGATGAGTTGAAGTTGTGGATAAAGTTGTTAAATTGAGTTGGGTTGATACAATTGGAAGAAAGAAAATGTTTCTGATGAAAAAAGAATGACATACCTACAATGATTATAATATTATTATAAGTAAATGAATAAAAGCTTCCCACATATTTTATCATTTTCATCAAGATCAGCGAAGTATTCCTCTCTGGGATTGACTTCTTGTATTATTTTATTATTTTTCGAATAGTAATGACTGCTAAGCGCACCAAGCGAAACGGGTGATTTAACAAAGGTATCCCGCTGTTTTTACCCATTAGTTAGATGCTTGACTGAGCCCCTCCAAGTCTCCGACTCGAATAAACTGCGAAGCTGAAAGCGTATCCTCGCAATCTCCACGCTCTGCAGATTTAAAAAAAACGAGTCGATTGGGTGCTTGAATTCTTCAAGCGGGTAATTAGGAGGGTGGGAACATTGTTGTGTCACGTGTTGTCGAGTATTGTGTCCATAAGTGTTTAAAATATTCAAAAATTTCCCTTCCGGTTTTTGAAAGGGCAAGGAACTTAATTGTTTACTTTTAAAATTATTTGTTATTTTCAATATGATTTCATTTGACGGATAGTTCATTATTTGAATAGGCTAAGTTTAGCACCGAGACATAATTGGAATAAGGTTTTTAAAATTTCAAGACAGTGATGATTTTGTGGTTATTTTTCAACTCTTAAAGTCCAAAAGCGTTGTGATAAGCGAAACTTGAAAATGAAACGCAGATTCCTTAGATAAATATATAAAGATGTACCACTCGCAAAACATATGTCCATAATGCAGTGTGTAAAATACTAAATTGTAACGATTCCCCAAATTTCTTTGGTACTAAAAAATAGTTAATCTCAAGATATTCCAATTTGAAAAAAATAGTTTTGGTATATTTGCTATCATTATCGTATCGAATTATCAAGTATACTGACACGTGTATTGAAAATTCGCAATCCAGTTCCAGTCTTCGATCATCAACCCTAAAATTCCTGGTCAACTATGTACGTGGATAGAAAATCCTGTATGTAATAACGATTCGATATATTTTAAGAAAAAGCATATTCAATATATATAGATCGTGAGACTACACGCAAAGCATATTTCCATTGGGCATTGTGAGGAAGACCAAGATGTACCCATTCACCAAATTTCATTGGTCCAACGGAAATACAAATCATGTTATGCCAATTCGCGTATTTGCTACAATTATCGAATCGATCTTTCGATAAAACTGCTATCTGCACTGTAATATCCGCAATGCCGTAGATTTTAATTCCAGTTAATAGAAATCTTCTCTATATTTCCTTGTCAACTATGTCCTTGGATGTAAAATCCTATATGTTATAGCAATTCGACATATTTTAAGAAAAAGTAGATTCGATATATATCGAACGTGAGACTAAACACAAACAATATTTCAATTGGGCATTGTGAGGAATCCCAAGATGTACCCATTCACCAAATTTCATTGGTCCAACGGAAACACAATTGAAGTTATGCCAATTAACGTATTTGCTATAATAATCGAATCGATCTTTCGATTATACTGACATCTGCACTGTAAAATCCGAAACGATATTGATTTTATTTCCACGCCATGGTCATCTTCTATATAATTGCTGGTCAACAATGCCCGCGGGTGTAAAATCCTAAATGTTATAGCTATTCGATATAATTTGTGAAAAAGCAGATTCGATATGTATCGAATGTGAGACTTCATTTAAAACATATTTCCATTGGGCAATGTGAGGAATACCAAGATGTACCCATTCACCAATTTTCATTGGTCCAACTTATATACTAATCCAGTTATGCCAATTTGCGTATTTGCTACAATAATCGATTCGATCTTTCGATTATACTGACATCTGTAATGCAAAATCCGCAATGACATTTTTTTTATATCCAGTCTATGGTCATCTACTATATAATTCCTGGTCAACAATGCCCGTGGGTGTAAAATCCAATATGTTATAGCTATTCGATATAAATTGTGAAAAAGTAGATTCGATATATATCGAATGTGAGACTACATGCAAAACATATTTTCATTGGACATTGTGAGGAATAAAAAGATGTACCCATTCACCAAATTTCATTGGTCAAACGGAAACACTATTGAAGTTATGCCAATTAACGTATTTGCTAGAATAATCGAATCGATTCTTCGATCATACTGACATCTGTACTTTAAAATCCGCATTGCTTTTGGTTTAACTTACAGTCTATGGGTATCTACTATATAATTCCTGGTCAACTATGTCCTTGGATGTAAAATCCTATGTGTTATAGCAATTCGATATATTTTAATAAAAATAATATTCGATATATATCGAGCGTGAGACTACATACAAAACAAATTTCCATTGGGCATTGTGAGGAATACAAAGATGTACCCATTCACCAAATTTCATTGGTCTAACGGAAACACAATTGAAGTTATGCCAATTAACGTATTTGCTATAATAATCGAATCGATTTTTCGATTATACTGACATATTGTACTTTAAAATTCGCAATGTTTTTGGTTTAATTTCTGGTCTATGGGTATCTACTATATATTTCCTGGTCTACTATGTCCTTAGATGTAAAATCCTATATGCTATAGCAATTCGATATATTTTAAGAAAAAGTAGATTCAATATATATCGAGCGTGAGACTATATACAAAACATGTTTCCATTGTGCATTGTGAGGAATGCCATGATGTACCAATTCACTGAATTTCATTGGTCCGACGTATACACTTATCATTTAATGCCAATTTGCGTATTTGCTTTAAAAATCGAATCGTACATTCTACTATACTGCCACCTGTATTGAAAAATTCGCATCCTATTTTTAACCCCTCCATTCGATGGCCATTTCCTTATCCCTCTCTTCTCTACTATCCCCGCTTTCAAAATTTCGCCTATGTTCTTATATTGGTGACGTATATAGGGCGATGCGTGTATTTCTTACGGGGACCTAATACAAAAAGATATTAATTCATATTGATATATCTTCGTTAGGAAACAATAATCATCTAAATAATTAATGTGTACGCATAACTCATTCCTTCCTTTACATATTGCCATAACTTTTATCCCCGTAACTATGTAAATAGGTCTGAAAAATGGCTCAATCGAATGCAACCTTTTATCGATCATAACTTCGACTGGTATCGCTCGATTCGCTTGATTTAACTTTTGTCGAAGAAAAGACATTAACAGTAGTATTATATATGACTTTCACATTCATGCCTTGATTTAGAAAAAAGTTATTAGCGATTTAAGCGTAACCAAGGAGATTGGTATCGATATAACTCGCACATGAATCGATCGAGCGAAATGGTCATCATTGCAAAAGTTGACCATTTTGATAAAAGTATTACCCTAAAAATTTCATTCATGTAGCTGGAACGGTTGCTAAGATATTCAAGATTGTATGTTCCACAAAAAAATGGCGACAATGATTTTTCGCTTGCAGGACATTTTTCGGAATTTAATTATGAATTAACCAAGAGGGATACGGCGAAAGTAAGCTCAAACGTGAGGGTTCGGAGAACCCTCTAACGGTTTTTCTTGGAGATTCCAAATTTTCATATGGCACATGTCTCAACGCCGAAATCAAAGATTGAAAATTCGCCCATCTCGACAATGTAAAATCGAAATCGTTTATTCCTCGGAATTGTTTCGACGCACGAAAATTCCAAGATAGCCAAAAAATCAACCAAAAAATCTCGTGTCAGGTGTTTCAAGGAATTTGTCCTGCGATGATAGCAAGTTGGTCAAAAAAATTCTTTACGTAGTGCCATAAGAAAAGCATGGTGCACTTTCAAAAAATCATAAAAAATAGTAAATATCAAATCATCGCAATGACAACCACACCAAAAAATCAACCAAAAAATCTAGTTTATGTCAAAAGAATGTCATGTTCCACACATATTTAGAAATACATTAAAAAAGTGAAAAAGTTTTAGTCCCATAAGGCTCCCATGTTAATTCAAGTCGATATATCTCGAAAACCAATCGACTTTTTCGTGTTTTCAGATTTTTCCTCCCGATGAATTTTTTTTTACTTTTACGTCCAATAAGCCAAATATCCACACCTATCACAGTTTGGGCTACTAATTTGTGTCAATCACCCAATCAATCAATTACTTTCCAGCTTTAAATAGCGTAACGAGTCGATTGGGCGCTTGAATTCATCAAGCGGGTAATTAGGGGGGTAGGAACATAGTTGTTTCACATGTTTCCGAGTCATGTGCCCATAAGTGGTTCAAAAAGCGATAGAAACACTCAAAATATCGTTTAAATGAGTGAAATAGGCGGGCAATACGCTTGTTCACAGTCAACAATACTTCAGACCTTCTTAGTAACCACGGTGAGAAATGCTTCGGGAAACCGTTTTGATATGAATGATTTACGCAATATAAAAAAAATATAGTGTGTATGGTAGATGAACTTATGAAATGTAGCCGATTTTTCGTATTTCAGCCCTTACCCTAGGATTGTATCACCTCTTGTTTTGCTCACCTATTTTTGATTTATAACGTTAGAATACAGAAAACTTCATGAAATTAAATACATCATTATTAGAAAATAAATGAACAGTGACTAATGAAATGATTATCCGAATAAATATGTCTCGAATAATGAAGTAATGTTCGGATTTCACTGACGATGTATATCTCTCAATGCTGTCATATTATTATATTTCTAGGAAGATTTATAACAACAAAACAAATTGATAACAATAAATATATGAATACGGTTAAGAAACTTGAGTTGGAGAAATAACCAAAGAATGTTCAACTGTCCCCGTAGATGTTAAATTCTATAAGTAATAGCAGTTCGATATATTTTACAAAAACAGATTCGATATGTGTGGAATGGGAGCTTGGAAAGCAAATATATTTAATTGGTGCAGCATGAACAATGCTATAATAAACATATTCATTAAATTTCTTCGGTTTAACATCAATAGTTAGACAGATACGAAAATTTGCGTATTTGCTACCGTAATCATCGAATAATCAAGTATACTGAAACGTGAAATTAAAATTTCGCAATCATATTGATTTATCTTCCCGTTTGATCATCTACTGAATATTTCATGGTCAAATACGCCCGCGGATGTAAAATCCTTCATGTTATAGCAATTCGATATCTTTTAAGAGAACGCTGAATCAATATATATCTAATAAGACACCACATGCAAAACATATTTCAATTGAAGTTTGTGAAGAATACCAGGATGTGCACATTCACCAAATTTCATTGGTTCAACGGACATACGAATCAAGTTATGCCAATTTGCGTATTTTCTATAATAATCGATTCCATCTTTCGATTAAACTGCCATCTGCACTGTAAAATCCTCAATGCTGCATATTATAATTCCAGTTAATAGTCATCTACTCTATAATTCCTGGTCAACAATGCCTGTGGATGTAAAATCCTAAATTTTAAGGAAAATCGATATAATTTGGAAAATGAAGATTAGATATAAATCGCAAGTGAGACCATATACAAAACATATTTCATATGGGCATTGTGAGGAATATCATGATACACCCATTCCCAAAATTTCTTTGGTCCAACTTATATAGCAATCAAGTTATGCCAATATGCGTATTTGCTATAATTATCGAATCGATCTTTCGATTATACTGACATCTTTACTGTAAAATCCGCAACGATATTAATTTTATTTCCAGTCTATGGTCACCTACTATATAGTTCCTGGTCAACTATGCCCTTGGATGTAAAATCCTATATGTTATAGTAATTCGATATATTTGAAGAAAAAGCATATTCGATATATATCGAACGTGCGACTACAAACAAAACATTTTTCCATTGGGCATTGTGAGGAATACCAATATGTACCCATTTACCAAATTCCATTGTTCCAACGGAGTAACCATTAAAGAAATGCCAATTTACGTATTTGCTATATTAATCGAATCGATTTTTCGATCATACTGACATCTGTACTGTAAAATCCGCAATGCTATTGGTTTCACTTTTAGTCTATGGGTATCTAATATTTAATCCCTTGTCAGCTGTGCCCTTGTATGTAAAATCCTACATATTATAGCAATTCGATACATTTGAAGAATAAGCATATTCGATATGTATCGAACGTGAGACTACATACAAAACATATTTCCATTGTGCATTGTGAGGAATACCAAGATGTACACATTCGCCAAATGTCATTGGTCCAACGGGTATACTTTTCAAGTTATGCCAATTCGTGTATATGCTATAATAATCGAATCGATTTTTCGATCATACTGACATCTGTACTGTAAAATTAGCAATGCTATTGGTTTAAAATCCAGTATATGGGTATCTACTATTTAATCCTTAGTCAACTATGTCCTTGGATGTAAAATCCTACATGTTATAGCAATTCGATATATTTGAAGAAAAAGCATATTCGATATATATCGAACGTGAGACTACATACAAAACATATTTCCATTGGGCATTGTGAGGAATACCAAGATGTACACATTCACCAAATTTCATTGATCCAATGGTAAATCTATTGAAGTTATGCCAATTTACGTATTTGCTATAATAATCGAATCGATTTTTCGATCATACTGACATCTGTACTGTTAAATCCGCAATGCTATTGGTTTAATTTTCAGTCTATGGGTAACTTCTTTAAAATTCCTGGGCAACTATGTCCCTAGATGTAAAATCCTATATGTTATAGCAATTCGACATATTTTAAGAAAAAGTAGATTCGATATATATCGAACGTGAGACTGAATACAAAACATACTACCATAGAGTATCGTGAGGAATACCAAGATGTACCTGTTTACCAAGTTTCATTGGTCCAACGTATATACTTATCAAGTTATGCCAATTTGCGTATTTGCTTTACTAATCGAATCGTACATTAGACACTGCTGACATCTGTACTGTAAAATCCGCAATCCTATTGATATCCCTTCTATGGTCACTCCCTTATCCCTGCCTTCTCTAATATCCCCGCTTTCATAATTAAGCCTATGTTCTTATATTGGTGACGTAATTGGACGGGATGCGTGTATTTCTTACGGGGGCCTAATACAAAAAGATATAAATTCAAATGGATGTATTTTCATTAGGGAAACATAATTCATCTAAATAATTTTTGTGTGCGCATAATTCATTCCTTTCCTTACATATTGTTAAAATTTTTATCTCCGTAACTATGTAAATAAGCCCAAAAAATGGCTCAATCGAACACAACCTTGTATCGATCATAACTTCGAGTGTAATCAATCGATCCGCTTGATTTAACTTTTGTCGGATGAGTGACCTTATCAGTTGTATTGTGTAATGCTTTCATGTTCAAAATTTGATCAACAAAAAAGTTATTAGCGATTAAAGCGTATCCAAGGAGATGGGTATCGATATAACTCGCACATGAATCGATCGAGCGGAATGGCAATCATTGAAAAAGTTGACCTTTTTAATAAACCTATTACCCTGAAAATTTCATTCATCTAGCTGAAATGGTTGCTAAGATATTCAAGATTGTATGCTTCACAAAAAAATGGCGACAATGATTTTTCGCGTGCAGGACATTTTTCGGAATTTAATTATGAATTAACCAAGAGGGTTACGGCGAAAGTAAGCTCAAACGTGAGGGTTCGGAGAACCCTCTAACGGTTTTTCTTAAAGATTCTAAATTTTCATATGGCACATGTCTCAACGCCGAAATCCAAGATTGAAAATTCGACCACCTCTACAATGGAAGTTTGAAATCGTTTATTCCTCGGAATTGTTTCGACATATGAAAATTTCGAGATAGCCAAAAAATCAACCAAAAAATCTAGTATCTTGCGTTTCAAGGAATTTGTCCTGTGATGATTGCAAGTTGGTCAAAAAAAATCCTAGCGTAGTGCCATAAGAAAAGCATGGGGCACTTTTAAAAAATCATAAAAAATACTAAATATTAATACATCGCATTGACAACCACACCAAAAAATCAACCAAAAAATCTAGTTTACTTCAAGGGAATCTCATGTTCCTCACATATTTAAAAATACATTAAAAAAGCGAAAAAGTTTTAGTCCCATAAGGCTCCCATGTTAATTCAAGTCGATATATCTCGAAAAGTTATCGACTTTTTTAAGATTTCAGATTTTTCCTCCCGATGAATTTTTTTTTACTTTTTCGTCCAATATTCCATATACCCACACATATCACCAGTTTGGCTACTAATTTGTATCAATCACACAATCAGTGAATCAAATCGCAGCTATTATAGGGACGTTAACGTTAACGAGTCGATTGGGTGCTTGAATTCTTCAAGCGGGTAATTAGGAGGGTGGGAACATTGTTGTGTCACGTGTTGTCGAGCATTGTGTCCATAAGTGTTAAAAATATTCAAAAATTTCCCTGCCGGTTTTTGAAAGGGTAAGGAACTTAATTGTTTACTTTTAAAATTATTTGTTATTTTCAATATGATTTCATTTGACGGATACTTCATTATTTGAATAGGCTAAGTTTAGCACTGAGACATAATTGGAATAAGGTTTTTAAAATTTCAAAACAGTGATGATTTTGTGGTTATTTTTCAACTCTTAAAGTCGAAAAGCGTTGTGATAAGCGAAACTTGAAAATGAAACGCAGATTCCTTAGATAAATATATAAAGATGTACCACTCGCAAAACATATGTCCATAATGCAGTGTGTAAAATACTAAATTGTAACGATTCCCCAAATTTCTTTGGTTCTAAAAAATAGTTATTCTCAAGATATTCCAATTTGAAAAAAATAGCTTTGGCATATTTGCTATCATTATCGTATCGAATTATCAAGTATACTGACACGTGTATTGAAAATTCGCAATCCTGTTCCAGTCTTTGATCATCAACCCTAAAATTCCTGGTCAACTATGTACGTGGATAGAAAATCCTGTATGTAATAACGATTCGATATATTTTAAGAAAAAGCATATTCAATATATATAGATCGTGAGACTTCACGCAAAGCATATTTCCATTGGGCATTGTGAGGAAGACCAAGATTTACCCATTCACCAATTTTCATTGGTCCAACGTAAATACTAATCATGTTATGCCAATTCGCGTATTTGCTACAATTATCGCATCGATCTTTCGATAAAACTGCTATCTGCACTGTAATATCCGCAATGCCGTAGATTTTAATTCCAGTTAATAGAAATCTTCTCTATATTTCCTGGTCAACTATGTCCTTGGATGTGAAATCCTATATGTTATAGCAATTCGACATATTTTAAGAAAAAGTAGATTCGATATATATCGAACGTGAGACTAAACGCAAACAATATTTCAATTGGGCATTGTGAGGAATCCCAAGATGTACCCATTCACAAAATGTCATTGGTGCAACGTATATACTAATCAAAATATGCTAATTTCAGCATTTGCTATAACTATCGAATCGATCTTTCGATTATACTGACATCTGCACTGTAAAATCCGCAACGATATTGATTTTATTTCCACGCTATGGTCATCTTCTATATAATTGCTGGTCAACAATGCCCGTGGGTGTAAAATCCTAAATGTTATAGCTATTCGATATAATTTGTGAAAAAGCAGATTCGATATGTATCGAATGTGAGACTACATGCAAAACATATTTCCATTGGGCAATGTGAGGAATACCAAGATGTACCCATTCACCAATTTTCATTGGTCCAACGTATATACTAATCCAGTTATGCCAATTTGCGTATTTGCTACAATAATCGATTCGATCTTTCGATTATACTGACATCTGTAATGTAAAATCCGCAATGACATTTTTATATATCCAGTCTATGGTCATCTACTATATAATTCCTGGTCAAGAATGCCCATGGGTGTAAAATCCTAAATGTCATAGCTATTCGATATAATTTGTGAAAAAGTAGATTCGATATGTATCGAATGTGAGACTACATGCAAAACATATTTCCATTGGGCAATGTGAGGAATACCAAGATGTACCCATTCACCAATTTTCATTGGTCCAACGTATATACTAATCCAGTTATGCCAATTTGCGTATTTGCTACAATAATCGATTCGATCTTTCGATTATACTGACATCTGTAATGTAAAATCCGCAATGACATTTTTTTTATATCCAGTCTATGGTCATCTACTATATAATTCCTGGCCAAGAATGCCCATGGGTGTAAAATCCTATATGTTATAGCTATTCGATATAAATTGTGAAAAAGCAGATTCGATATATATCGAATGTGAGACTACATGCAAAACATATTTTCATTGGACATTGTGAGGAATAAAAAAATGTACCCATTCAACATATTTCATTGGTCAATCGGAAACACTATTGAAGTTATGCCAATTAACGTATTTGCTAGAATAATCGAATCGATTCTTCGATCATACTGACGTCTGTACTTTAAAATCCGCATTGCTTTTGGTTTAACTTACAGTCTATGGGTATCTACTATATAATTCCTGGTCAAATATGTCCTTGGATGTGAAATCCTATGTGTTATAGCATTTCGATATATTTTAATAAAAATTATATTCGATATATATCGAGCGTGAGACTACATACAAAACAAATTTCCATTGGACATTGTGAGGAATACAAAGATGTACCCATTCACCAAATTTCATTGGTCCAACGGAAACACAATTGAAGTTATGCCAATTAACGTATTTGCTATAATAATCGAATCGACTTTTCGATCATACTGACATCTGTACTTTTAAATTCGCAATGTTTTTGGTTTAATATCTGGGATATGGGTATCTACTATGTATTTCCTTGTCTACTATGTCCTTAGATGTAAAATCCTATATGCTATAGCAATTTGATATATTTAGGAAAAAGTAGATTCGATATATATCGAGCGTGAGACTATATACAAAACATGTTTCCATTGCGCATTGTGAGGAATACCATGATGTACCAATTCACTAAATTTCATTGGTCCAACGTATACACTTATCATTTTATGCCAATTTCCGTATTTGCTATAAAAATCGAATCGTACATTCGACTATACTGCCACCTGTATTGAAAAATTCGCATCCTATTAATAACTCCTCCATGCGATGGCCAAACCCTTATCCCTCTCTTCTCTACTATCCCCGCTTTCAAAATTTCGCCTATGTTCTTATATTGGTGACGTATATAGGGCGATGCGTGTATTTCTTACGGGGACCTAATACAAAAAGATATAAATTCATATTGATATATCTTCGTTAGGAAACAATACTCATCTAAATAAATTATGTGTACGCATAATTCATTTCTTCCCTTACATATTTTTATAATTTTTATCCCCGTAACTATGTAAATAGGTCTGAAAAATGGCTCAATCGAATGCAACCTTTTATCGATCATAACTTCGACTGGTATCGCTCGATTCGCTTGATTTAACTTTTGTCGAAGAAAAGACATTAACAGTAGTATTATATATGACTTTCACATTCATGCCTTGATTTAGAAAAAAGTTATTAGCGATTTAAGCGTAACCAAGGAGATTGGTATCGATATAACTCGCACATGAATCGATCGAGCGAAATGGTCATCATTGCAAAAGTTGACCATTGTGATAAAAGTATTACTCTGAAAATTTCATTTCTCTAGCTTAAACGGTTGCTAAGATATTCAAGATGAGAAGAAGACAAAAAAATGGCGACAATGATTTTTCGCGTGCAGGACATTTTTCGGAATTTAATTATTAATTAACGAAGAGGGATACGGAGAAAGTGAGCTCAAACGTGAGGGTACGAAGTACCCTCTAACGGTTTTTCCAGAAGAGTCCAAATTTTCATATGGCACATGTCTCAAGGCTGAAATCCGAGTTTGAAAATTCGCCCATCACGACAATGTTAAATCGAAATCGTTTATTCCTCGGAATTGTTTCGACGTACGAAAATTTTAAGATAGCCAAAAAATTAACCAAAGAATTCTCTAACTTTTTGGCAAAGGAATTTGTCGTGCGATTATTGCAAGTTGGTCAAAAAAATTCCCAAAGTTTTCCCATAAGAAAAGCATTGAGAGCATTCAAACAGTAATAAAAAATACTAAATATCAATTCGTCGCTATGGCAACCACACCAAAAAATCGACCAAAAAATCTAGTCCATGTCCATTGAATATCATGTTCCTCGGGCGTTTAAAAGTACAAAATAAAAGCGATAAAGTTGTAGTCCCATAAGGCTCCCATGTTAATTCAAGTCGATATATCTCGAAAACTAATCGACTTTTTCAACTTTTCAGATTTTTCCTCCCGATGAATTTTTTTTTACTTTCAAGTCCAATATTCCATATACCCACACCTATCACAGTTTGGGCTACTAATTTGTATCAATCACCCAATCAATGAGTCAGTTTCTAGCTATATAGGGGGGCGTCAATAGTAGTGTATTTACAAAACAAAATTCTTCTTTTGAGTCAATTATGAAGTAGCACATTAATCGCGTGTCGCAACTCTATGTGGGAGCAACTTTTGACCTTACTCTTATCAGGTCGACTACAGAGTTATTATATGTCCTTTCTCCTGGCTGAGAAAATTATTTCCATGCAGACATTGAGTCAATAAAGACCATCACGTACCTCATGTTAGCATTAGGCTCAAGAATTGTCGAGGAGCTCCGGTGTTTCCGGCATTGAAAGTGTTAGGTTTGGTCGGGCAGTCATTGAGTGTGCATATGAAGCCTTACCTCATATTGATAGATTGAATTTTACCTGATTTATCATAAACATGTATTAATTATGGGCTTAAGCATCAGGATTCGCTCTTCGGCAGGGAAGAGTAAAAAAAACTTTCCCTGTACGCTTGAAAAAGTACAGAAGTGTGACATGCTTGTTGAACATTAGTGAAAGAGACGTGGAAAGTAGCCCTCGTCAGGGTATATAACATTGATATCCATACGATGGCGAAATTTTTCCGCGCTTATATTTCCATTCGCAAAAGCTGTCCGTGAGTTAAAAAAAATACAACAACGATACTAATATCAAATAAAATTCTTATTTAGAGACAGTTGTCATCATAACTGTATATATTTATTCGCGACGGCGTCTCCATCCTTTTTCCTTCCACTCCAGCCCCTCCCCGGGTGTCCTGGCGTATAAGCCTCGGGCTTGGTTCCGGGTCCCGGTGGTTGTATCCCAGAAGAGCTCCCCTTGAGCTCTCATGAGATCCTGTATATATTTATTATCATTAACGAAGCGCATCGTTCATCTCTCTCGACTTTGTGGGACGGCTTTTGACCTTCATATTATCTGACCCCAGAGTTATCAGACTCGGAGGCTTCTGGGGAACATTCCTGGGTAAGTCGCGACTTAGAATGAGGATTCACTCTTGCGAAGATATTAACATCGGTAAGATATCTGTTACAATTTAATCTGTAGAATTCACGACTGCCCTTTTTCCTGTTACAATTATGTATTTATTTGCATATTTTTTGTATTAATAAGATAGCTATTTTTCTATATTTAAATCTCTTATTATACAGAACACCAAACGTTTGCTTTGATAAGAAAAATAGCAAAGGTGAGTACAAGTTATAGATATCCTTTCCTGACTCAGCTTCTTCTCTTACACATTTCATATGATCTATTATTTCGTTGTAATCGCGTATTTAGTTTTTGAATTTTAGAAGGATGCACTCGAGTCAACATCAAACGATAATGGAAATAAAGGGAAACAATTTTCTCAGCCAGGAGGACGGATAACTCTGTAATGGACCTGATAAGAATAAGATTCCAGAATTCATGAAGAACCACAGCATTTGTGCGTAGCATTGACGTTGGTGCACTACTAGGAACAAGCACACAGGAGACAAATCCTTCAGGCTCTCGCAATGGTATTTGAGCTAGGCCAAAAACTTTGGCCTGATAATCAGCTACGGTGAGCCCCATACGTTCGACGGCAGCGGCAATCAAAGCCCTATTGGGCTTCATTGCTCCATTGCCCGCTTCAATTAATACAACTGCTGTTCCCTATATGACTGTCCGTGGAACATCAGATTTAGGGATCGAGGAAAGGAAAACATCGCGGAGGAGCAAAACGCCCGTGAGGACTACTCAAAAGGGAAAGGCATAGCTGAACCGGAATTATTCACAGAACCATGTGGTTCACGACCACCCTTGTTCTCAAAAGTTGAATTGGGGAGCACCCAATTTGAATTGGTGCTCTGCTGTTCACGAGGCGGGTGAAGAGACCTGTTATGATGACGCTTACATTCTTGACAGCGGAAATTTCACTCTTGTCATTTTAGGGCCCAATGGCCTGGGTGCAGGGAGTTAAAGCACAATTTTCTCGAACGAGCAAAATCAGAGCGGGCAGCAAACTCAGAATTTCAAAATTGGGAGCATTGGGATTACGAATGCAAGCCAGAACAAAATAAGCATTGATCACGGGTTAACGCATTACTGCCCCTCTTAGGCGACGTTTTCCGAACGAAGGCAGGCAAAGAAAACCGTGGAAATGGTCGCTTATATTAGCTCGAGGGATTATATCCTTTATAATGATACCACATGAGGTTTCGAGAACTGTAGTGTTTTCCTTAACAAAAGCAGTAAGTTGACTCATCGAAGGAAAATAATTCCTCCTAAAATGTTTCCTCAAAACTGGACTATGTATGGAAGTTCACAGCCCGAGCTGCCAATCAGAAAAGAATAAATTCACGCAAATTTTCAATGTTTGAATTACTCGATGCGACATGCATCTTAGAAAATGTGGCCACAAATGGCTGCAACGATGACAACTGTCCCGAAGATCCTGTCGAAAACTCCAAAATTTTATCGAGATAACCGAATCCGAGGACTCTGGGATTACATCCACGCGGATGAGTAGTGAACGTCGCAAAATGGGACGGAAGAAATTTATGCAAGAGCCATGCCTTGCAGGCCGACTTCAAGTAGGAAAATTTTTCAATACGAGAAATGTCCTCTCGTTCACGTAGGAATACTCTGAATAAATCGCGGAATGCGGGCCATTCCGCGATTTATTCATAGCATACCGCGTAGGGTGAACGAAATGAAAATAAAGGGTACGGAAAAAATGACTTGTAAAGAGAGGACGCTCACCTGACTTTCGCCGCACCACCGAGCGACCATCGCCGCCGTAGAGAACGCTCTCGGCCTGTCCCACGTACTCACACACTCCCCACTGCACCAGGGAGTTGAAGTCTCTCACTCCCTCTGGTAGGTATGGACAAAAACACGAATAGCACAAAAGAGGATCCACAAGTGGCCTCTAAATGTGTCGTCACCCATCGAGCATTTAAATGGGTTTGCAAAAGTCGCCACTCGCGTCGCTGACGGTGATCCGATTTTCACGGGGAAATAAGGTATTATTAGGGGTGTTAATGGGAATTTATATACACGATGATGTGATATATCAAATGCATAACCTTTCCATGATATTCCTCGCCTATACAAGCATTAAACTGTAAAGTATTGGAAAAAAGTGGATCGAACTGCACTCATCACCGCGCCGAGGACATTTTTGAAACCTGTTTCAAATGCGACCGAAGTAGCAACAGAAATCAACTTCTAATGGAGTGGAATCGTGCTTCCTCTATGCAGTCCCCTTGGGCAAAAAATACTACGGGCGCAAATCTTCTTGAGCGCCTTCTTCCAGAAAACAAAATAGGGAAGAACTAAGTGGAACGAGGGAAAGGAGATGGCGGGAGGTTTAAAGGGAACGAAAAAAGGGTCTGACACACATGAACAAATTGAATATTAAACGCTGGTGAATTTTTATTTATAATGTTCTAAAAGGTCATCAGGAATACATTAAAAATTTCTGTACATACTTTTTAATTAAGTAAATGTGAGACGACACTGAAATGCATTTTCACAAGGTTTTTATTCAAGTCCAGCAGCTAGCTTCAGTTAATGACTAGTCTCTTTTTTCCTTGTTGAATTGATAACTCTTCTTCTTTCGTGTCTTTACGATACTTAGCTTTGAGTGACCCAGGAAAAAGTTTCACTGGATTCAAAAGATTTGCATTCATCGTAACTCCATTCTACAGTGCCATCAAAGATAATAGAAATGAACCTGAATGATACTCCTAATTTTTTCCCTGAAAGCACTTAACATCTTTACTTTGACAGGACTTGAACTGGAAATTGAGGCCCTTTGCCACTATACTCGTTAACTGTACAGGGTTGACACTGTTGCCTCAAACCTCGAGGAGTATTTCAGGCGGGCAGTATATATGCCTTTCTTGGAGTCCATCTTATTTCAGATGGATAGAGGACTGCTGGGTCATAACAATCTCCTGACGTGCTGCAGTTGTCGTCTATCTGATACGGAGGCCAGCTGCCATCATTGTGATTCTGATGCCTCAAAGAAAGCCAAAGTCTTGCTTGTGACATACCCATATAATCTTGGCTGCGAAGAACATAAGTTTCTTGGTAAAATTACATTCTTCAGGGATTTAGGGATCACCTTCGACGATAAGTTCCATTTTACTGTGAGTATACATAAAAAAGTCTATATCAACTATGGATACAAACTACACAGACTCATGGGAATCACCGAACCTAAAATCTCTTTTTCTTAGGTGTATACTACCCATTCACATGCACTCTCCCATCTTGAGTCTTGTCAAGATTCTCAACCCAGGCGAGATTCTTGCTGTGCCAAGAGTCTTGTCCCAATAATGCCGAGAAATGAAATTCTTGTCTTGACTGCTGAGATTCTTAGGTAATACTAAGATTCTTGAGGATTCTATAATATGAGGGTATTCTACGAGGATTCTTGGGTAATTCCAGTCTCGCACAGCCCTAATCTGGAGTGATGTGGAGGTGTAGGCAGCACTAAAACCCTCAACAGGACACATCTAGCAAAAGCCAAGAGCCCTCACATATATAGAGGCTGACCAATTGGATTCCTCCATTCCTTTTTGCAGGAACCACCAGTAGTGCAGCAAGGGGGGGGGGGGGGGTTGGAGGATAACCCCCCCCCCCCCCCCCCAGAGCTAATATTGCTTATAGAATAGTGTGAGGATTAACAAAATATCCCTCACAAGGTGGTAAAACTCAACATTTTGAACCATTTCTCATAATTTTTTTCTAGTGGAGGGTTTCCGCACTTCCCACTTACCCTGGTGAGTATACCACACCACCCGACACCCCCGGTATTAGTTGCCCCTGAAACCCCTCCTAGCCTTAATTCCTCGCTGCGCCTCTGGGAACCACTGCCTGTAGCAGTCAACCAAAACTTAGCCACACTCTCAGGCTGCATCCTGCTGGGAAGTCATTACTCATACTTCTTGGAGGAGACACCGACGATCCTACATCTTTCCATGATTATCTCAGCTTGAGCCGTCACACCCAACTCAATGTGTTCATAGTTTTTTAATATTCTGACATAATTTTTGTCTGTGATAGCAGCCCAATATATGTGATTATGTTCCTCAGTTAAATTATTCTTTTTCAATTCGATTGCAATCCATTAAAAATATGAACCTGCTTCATTACCATCCATTTTCTCTGAACAACTATTCATCCATTTTCTCTGATTTCATCACTGAACTTGAATCCATTGATTTACTATACTTGTTAGAGTACCTTACTGCAACCATTTCAGGCAAGTTAATTCTTCAGCTGCTTTGAGACTAAGCATACAACAGGCTGCTCAAAAATTCTATTAAGGTTGGGTGGCTTCTAACAAGGAAATCTTCAAGTTAGCAGCCATTAGGTTATTGAAAAACAATAAGTGTTTACTTTTAATTAAGGCAGTGGCCAGAAAAAAATTGGATTAGTTTATTTTTGGGGGGTTTAATTTGGTGAAGGTATACTCAAGACCATATCTCCCTTACATCTTGGAGAAAGTTAGACCCTCTTCACCTTGATACATCTTGGTTCTGCAAATATCAGCAAAAGATAGCCCAAATTTATGAAGGATCATCACTTGAATGGTTACTTGAGAACATTCAATGAGGCTAATGTCAACTGATCAAAGAATTATATCAGCTGTGATTATTTTGGATGTCTCTCTAACTAATACTGTCCTGAACACTGTCAATAGGTACTTGCTTTTCTTTTAGTATACCTAAAACTCTCCCTTAATTGGGATTGCAGTTTTATTCGTATCATTTTAGCCTGACTTTTTAAATCTAGTTTATAAAGATGAAGCCTTTTGACAGAAATTTAGTCATGGGTTTGAAGGAGTATAGAAAAAATAGTTGAACAGAAAGGAATGTCTCCACACAGTTACCATTGAGTGAAAAACAATGCTCCAATGAACAATTCTGTCTTGGACAATCTTCATAAGGCTATCCATATTATTCCATCTTATTGCTTACTTAAAAAGATGCACAAATTTTATTTGCATACCGTGGCAAAGTTAGATGAATCTAACTGGGCACTTAACATGCATTACCCTTTAATAATTACCTGTGTGCTTGATGAGGAATTGTATAAGATATGAACCATGCAATTGGAATAAGATGCTAATTACATTTGCTTCATAAAAAATACTTTTCTGTGAGTCTTGAATTAGCCAACATACCCATATTTCAATAGGCAGCCTCAACCTCTATGGGAGATTACCTGAGACTCCAATGACTTCAAGAGACTCTAGGTGCTCAGAAATCACATTGAATTACATAAAATCTGGATGTTTATGCATGTACCATTTGGGAGTCTACTGGCAGCTAGATTCAGTCATCCAAAGTACCTCAATGCAACTTACTGTGTGGAAATTTTCGTAAAATGTTTTTCTCTGCCTTCTCAGAAAATAAATTGGATGATTAAGGTTACTTTTGTAAAATAATAATTAAATGGAATAATTATGAATAATTTCAGTCCCTCAAATCTATCATTTTCACTAGGGTAGGAGAGATAGCAAAATACTTGATGGACTGAAAGAAAGGCAAATGTATTAGGTGGCCAATATAGTGTGTAAAGAGATTAATATTTTGGGAGGTGCAATGAGAAGATAGATTTAGGTGTCTAGGGGAGATTGCGGGATGCTCATAGACTTTTCTATAAGGGGTGCGTGGCAGATATGGAGAAAAATATTGCTTGGATGGAATGAAGGGAAGAATGTGCCGGAATAAATGATGAAATATGGGTGAGTAAGTGACTACTTTTGGCTTTTTAAGAGTGCTAAGTCTAGGCAAGTGGAGCCACCTACACCCAGTGGCGTAACTATGGGGGGGACGAGGGGACGTATCCCCCCAAAGCCTCTGATAAATCAAGAAAATATTTAAAAATCTTGTCTGGATTTGATATACAATAACTGCATCTGCTTAAAGCTGAATTTTACACGCCAAAATGATGTAAAATATATATTCAGGCATGTTATTTTTCAAAAATTTTCCAAAGCATATTCCTAGTTACGCCACTGCCTGCACCAGTCGTAGTATCAAACCAGTTTCACTCTATTTTGAATCCTGTGTCACTCACACATTGTACCTCAACTCACAAAAACACCCATAATGCCTGTATATCAAATATGTAACTGAGAGGGTCCCGGCATACCAGGAAGTGTGACGTGTGTTCTCTGCTGATGTCAGTTTTCAAGGGACAGGACATCAGGGTAGTCAATGAAGTCATGCCAAGGAATTTCTCACCTATAATATATCCAAGGATAAACTCAATAGAACTGCCAATTACTTTTAAAGAAAGTCATCCCTCCTGAAGCAGTCACAGTGGCAGAGGAGGGCAAAATACATTTAAATTGTATTTTTGATGCAAAACATAAGTTGATCCAGAAAATTGTGGTTTCAATACAAAATACAATTTTAATTTCAAAATACTTTCTTAAAATACAGAATACAACTACCTTTGTCCCATGAATTTTAAAATTGTAAATGCCAAAAATTAAAATATATATTACGCTCCTTTCCCGAGGACTAGATTGCAAAAACACAGTCATTCCCCTTCACTTTATTGAACTTCACCTAGCTTGCCACACTACTATTGCCATCATTAAATTCGAACCCACTGGTAAACACAAATGCCTTTGTTTTTGTACCCAGGACTGATGTGCAACATTGACACCTATGTTTTGTCTAAGTTACTGCATTTCATTAAAATGCCGAGGTATTCCATGAAATCACAGTAGACAACACCACATTCTGCTCCTATACATTAGGAGACTCAAACTTTATTACCTCTCTCACACAACTGGTAGCTTGACTTAATGTTAATGAAATAATTAAAACAGCATTCAATAATCATTGAATGTTTTTAACAAAGTAATCATTTAGAACTACCTAGAGGTGATGCCTGTTTTTGCTTGATAAAGTATTAAGCCCATTTCTATCTTAAGTCCCCCTTGTTCTTGCCAATGTTTATTCTCTAACATAAAGGAAATACAAGGAGACGATCAGGGCTTAATTTTAGCTGGAATGCGCTGGAACTGTGTTCAGGGGCCTCTCAGGGAAAATGGGTACATACCGTAATTTGGTGCTGCATTGGCTCAGACGATGGATGAACTGAAACAATGCATCACATCTGGTGTGATGCAGTTGTCAGGAAACAGTCCTGATTCATGTCCTAATTCAAGTACGACTCAATAGTTTTTTTAAGTGAATGAATGAAGTAAATTTTACATGATTTGTCTTCATTTGAGAATATCATGTATAAATAAAAAGTTTAAAAAAATGTGGTTTTTGTATAGTTGGTAAAACATGATTCCAAATTGTAACTTTTATTGCAAGTAAAAAAAACAGAAGTTTTAGGGACGATGGCTTATATTTGAAAATCATGAGTAGATTATAAATATGTGGGTAAGCGTTCCGGTGCCTAAAATTTTAGAAATTAAGCACTGGAGAAGAGGGTAATGCTGATAGAGATTCTATTTGGATGAGGTGTGCCATTACTGATGAGGCAGCAACATCTCTCAAGGAACAACATAAGGAATTATGTCGATCAATTTCATATTCATATTCATATCTTACAACAGAATATTGCAGCAAGATAATGGTTTTGTCCAAATTCAGGATAAAGAGGCATTATTGTGTAGAAATGTTACATAACAATAATTAATAAATTAAAAACTTTTACCAATTCCACAAAAATAAAAAACCATATTTACAATCCAGGTTTTCCTCGTGGCAGCATTGTAAGACAGAAAGTATGAGGGTTCTGGGCGAACCCTTCGAAGGATACAACACACCGGGGCCAGGAACCAAGCCAGTGGCTTATACGCCCGATCACCCTGGGAGGGGCTGGAGAAGAAGGAATAAGGGAAGAGGCGCCGCCGCGATAGGAGCCCGTCAACGCCTCTAGGAAAGGATAGGTACGGAAGGGACGGGACGAGGGAAAAACACCCCAACGCTATAGAAGCGAAGAGGGCCCTACTATTAGCGAAACCAAGCATAAGCAATTAATGTGCCAGCGATTTTAGTGGGTTTTCCTATAAGGAAGAAAAATCCATCGATCAAATCACTGAATTGCATTGCATTGTAAGGCAATTAACTGAACACCTTCGACCTCCACTTTAAGACGTTAAGAATTGCCCTTTAAAACAAAGTTCATCCAAAAAAATTCAACCAATGCCAAATTTATAGCATTATATTCTTAATCACGATGATTTGAGCCCCAGAAGGAACTCTGACACGAATCACAAATGCAATATGTGTGTGTAAAGATTTCAATAAATTATTTACACTGCTGACAATATAAAAACATCAATAGATCATTAACCCTTTTGCTGCTGCCCACTTTCCGTAAATCTACCCGTCACATGTGGCGTAAGCGCTGCGTGCATGGCAGGGAGGAAGACAAGGTACATTCACAGTAGCCGGCTGTGTGATCGTATCCATTATGCTCACAGCAGCAAAAGGGTTAAAGCAGAGACAAATGAAATCCAGAAAAAGCCAACCTTGATACATATTTGGCTTACTTGGTGGCTATGGCAAAAAAACCATGAGAGCATTCGTGGCTAGGGATTTGCAATCAAACTTTGGCTTCTGAGCTTCAAAATAGCAATCTCAGAAATAACCCTTGAAGAGGTCAAAACCCTCATCTACTCCTCAAAGGTTCTTCATTTCCTAGCACTTTTATGTCCTTTGTTCATCAATGGGCCTATGAGTGTTTATGGTTCTGAATGGAGACAGAAATGGAGTACTCCTGTGCACTTGAAATTTCCTGAGTCGTCACACTGGTGTCAACTCAGGAAATTTCAAGTGCACAGGAGAGTACAGGCTTATGTAGATGAAGGGGCTGGAGTTTTAGGACTTTGAGGAGGTGGGAGGAAAAACCCTATGATTGGTTCGTTGGTCATTGGTGTAGAGAAGAAGTGAGGGAAATCGATGGATTAAGATTGGTGATGCAAGGCTGGGAGAATGGGGTGGCACAAGCAACATTTTATTCTTTGAATGCATCATTATTTTATTATGCTCCAATCTTTTTCCCACCCAGGCCGTTTTTCTTCTGCTGGATCCCATAGCATTCACCAATGGGTAGAGCTGGATTGGAGCCTGGGGGCTGGAAAGAGGTGGTAAGGCAATGTCTTTCCCTCAGAGCCCTTCCACCCGCCGCATATTTGGAAGACAAGGACACTTTTGGCTGCAAAAGCACTTCCCCTGCTGTAGTCCCATGTTAACCCTCTCCCAAATTGGGCTCAAGTGTATACGACATTCCTAATCCATCATCCTTCTCTGCCAAATCCCGTCATGATGGAACCTGGCTGAGGAGAATGGGGGATAATTTATTTTTGGTACGTCAGCTCTCAGATTCCTGCTGATGATGTCCTTAGGTTGGCAGTATGGGAAGGCATCTAGCAGGATGGCTGTCTACCGTGGTTACTCCTGATTTGAATGCTGGCAGTAATTTTCACTGGGTCCACTCATGGGCATACACAGAATCAAAGCTGGGGGGGGGGCAAAACTAGCTGTGGTCATTCAAGTTGTAACTTTTTTTCACAGAAAAGGTGGGAAAAAGCGGGAGGTACGGGGGTCCTCCCCCAGAAATTTCTTTAAGATAAATGGTTCAAAATGGTGAGTTTTATATGGCTTTCTGAGGGATATTTTATTAATCCTTACACTCTTCTGTAAGTGTATTAATCAAATGAAGTAAAATTTACTAAACTTAAAAGTTTCTCTGAGCTCTGGGGGGGGTTTTATCCCCCAAAAACCCCCCTCACAACGCCACTGCTTCAAAGCACCACAGTTAAATTTCCTGCAACCATAAAATCTGCCATTAGTGTGGCTAGCAAAACAAAAGTCCAGCGGGCAATTAATGTAAATAAATATTATGGTCATCACAAGCATCAATCATCATGAGGAGGTGTAGAAAACCTATGATCAATGGTCATTATTTTATGGTGGAGCTGTTATGATAATAAGTTAAACGACACTTAATTGGACTACTTAGGATACTTCTGATGTACAGGTAACACAATCAAAAGTGGTCTAAGTACATATCTACTTTGATTTTAAATGTATCTCGAAATTACAAAATACTTGCTGGCTTAAATATATTTTAATTTCTCAATGCAAATGACTTTTACAAATTATGTTTGAGATTCATTTTTAAAATTACAAAAGTATTGAAAGTGTGTAATTGTGTTATATGTATTTTTAATACTGCCCACTTCCATACGATGATTCCTGAGAATTGTCTTTGAGAATCAGGGCTTTCGGATGAAGTTGATTTCCAGCTGACTACAACCAAACCCTTTGGGTTATATCATAACTGTGAACACAATAGTTATCATGGTCATGGTTGGTTGTCAATTAAATAAGGTTAACATGTCATGTCACACAGCCATGAGGAATGCTGGTGCGTGGGACCTGGCAACACTGAGTTGTAGCATTGCTCCTCTTCTCCCATTCCTCATTTGCATGAGCTATCCATTGCAATCAGTGTTGACTTTGCAGCCATTATAAAGATAGAGATTCTTCTTGCATGCTCTCATCAGGTGCAAATTATATGCTGTGATTTTTTTTTCTGCACAAAAAACAAATCAAATACCACGCCGGGTGGCATTGACTCAAAACTATTTGAAGTCTACAGAGTAGAGGGTATGAGCATACAACACGTGTGCACATGGTGGAGGGGATTCTGAAATGGACATATAGATGCACATTGCACATGATGAACAGCATTCTAGATGGCCATAAGTTTCTGAGAAAACAATTGCAAAAGTGGAAGAAACAACTCCGAAAGTTTGAAGGGTAACAGTTCAGGAGCTCTGCAAGATATTCCCTGATGTTGGCGAGACCTACATTGACAAAAATTTGACAAACCATTTATGATATGCCAAGTTCTATGCAAGGTGGGTCCCAAGAATACTAAAGGAAGACCACATGACAATTCTCATCCGCACTTTGCCCCAGAAACAACTGATGCCATGAACAAATTTGGATGAGATACCATCACACGCCAACCCTACAATTCCTATTGACTATCACCTCTTCCCTGAAATGAAGAAACACCTGGATGGGATGCATTTCAGAACCAAGGAGGAGTTGAGAGATTTTAAGCTAGCTTAGCTGCTAGATGGTCGAGAGTTCAATGATTCAGGCATGCAGAAGAAGTCCTAGATGCAAAAAATGTACTGACATCAATAGTGATTATGTTTAAAAATAAGATTAAGTTTAATTTTTTCATGATTTTTTTGTTTTTCAATGTGAGAAATAATTGGGAATCTTATTTTACTGACAACTCTCATAGCTTAAGAGGTTCTACGTGCCAAGGTACCAAATCATCCTGCTGCAAGAGTTCCTCCAAGTCCGGTTACATCAACCACTAGTATTGCTATACATGCAGATACACCCAACTCTCCATCTAAAACCTAAGGGTATTCTGCAGTGCCTAAAGTGTCAAGGGTTTTGGACATGGTAAAAGCTTCCGTTCCATTCTTTCCCATTGTGTCACCACCTGTGACACTGAATGTACCCACCAAGCAGGCACATTGCCCGAAAACTGCTTTGGGTGACAAGCTTGGGTGGTGTCCAGGGTTGCCTATGCTGATATTTTGTTGTAAAATCACATGCATCAGAAATCTATGTATTTAAACAAGTCATCTGTAGTGTATTCTGTTTGCATAGCATTGAAAGATAAATTCATCACTAACATAGGTGGATTTAGGGGGGGGGGGCAAGGGGGTGCATGCCCCCCCCCCCCCCCAGACGCTTATATAGACAAGATTTTTAATACGGTTACCATCACATTCATTTAATTTTGTGTATTGTGGAGCCTCAATCATTTAATTTAATAAATTTAGTATCAGAATAAAGAGAATATTTTCCACTGTAATTCTTGCATTTCATTTTTAATCTCAAATATGAGATGACCTGTCAGACCCTTGTACCCCCCCCCAGAAAAACATCCTGGGTCCACCCCTGATCACTAGCTATCGACAGGCAAAATGAAATGTTATTATGCGGAAAAATGGTGTGTCAGAGAATCTGCATGCCCATGGGCAGTGGTCTCCCAGCAGATGCATCACAGGCAGTTACCATGAGGGAAACAATTTTGGATGTTGCAGAAACCCCCAATGCTCCCCTTGCTATGTGCTTGCCAATAAAGATGCTCCACACTTTTAAAATGTGTAAATTATAGTGGTGACCACCCTGACAACTATTGTGATTGCATAGCATTGAAGTTTGAGCAGAACAAAGTCAAGTCATCTGAAGACTTCATCATGATCTTAACCTCGGACCCTTCAGTCAGCAGTAACCTGCTAAAAGCCACCATGGTCACTGCATTTATCTATCACCTGGGTAAATACCCCAAATGAGGAGATAATTGCTGTTATGAGCTGCTCCTAGTTATAGTACACATAGACTTATTAAGATTTGCATAGTAATATTATGAAAAAGTAACTAAAATACACTGTATTGTGCCTTCAAAATGACTTCTCCTCTACTGCAATGGAAATAAATGTCATTCTTGAATGAAGTTTTATTACATATATTATGAGAAAGTCCTCAAATGTTTATTTAGAGGTTCTGGGTTGTATTTCAATGTGGATGGGTCATTCATTACCCAGGCCATGGATATCTGAGATTATCCCCCTCATCAATTACAAGAGGTGCCTCATTGCCATACGTGTATAATCAGTGGCGACTAAATCAATAATTTTCATCCCCTGAGAATGGCTGCAAATGAAAGCTGCATACTTCCACATTCCAGAGAGTACACTGAAAGATGTCTATCCAATGTCTATCATTTTGACTAATTTATATATATAGTACATGTTATAACATGGAATAACTTATCAATTATGTACTCACTGAAAAATGAAACATATAGGGAAAGAAAATTTTATTGCCAGTCAATCAGGTAGAGACCCTTTCATATCCAATTCTGAGAATACCTCAGTACATTTATAGCACCACCAAGCAAATTTATTCCAAGCCATTTCACCTAGAGTATAATTATGAATGACTTATTTCCATTCTTGGGTATTTTTATATTCCTAAATATTTTCTTTCCAAATGAAATGTTCTAATCTTCATGACCATTTCTTGGAGGGAGTTGCCTTCTGATTTCTCCACTTGGGCTAAGTCCTCTCTAATCATTTTCATCCAAATTATTTCCATCATTTCCAGAATTATCTTTACCTTTTCCATTTTTGTGTAGCTTTACTTTTCTGGATTAAATTTTTTCAAATAATATTCTAGCCTCTCTGGCAATTTTTTCCAATTGATTTTTTCTCCCATTGTTTCATTTTTGGACACTAACCACTTGAAAATCCTGATAATTACCCCTAGTGGAATGCTTTCAATTTGTTTCATTTTTTGTGCATTTTTACTTTCGAGAGAATTATGAAATCAATTTTCTACTTTGCCTTTAAGTTTATTAACCATCTACCAATTTAAAATATCTTGTTAGTATTTCCTGTATGAGATATTGTATCCAAATCCATTTTGCATCATTCTCAATCGTATCTTGAGTCTTTTATTTTTTTAAGATTTTGGTAGTTTTACTTCCTAGAATATCTTACATCAATCTCATTTCAATTAAATTCCGAACTATTTCCTTCGAGTGCACAACCTTCCTATTGTTCTAATTTTCAGAAGTTTAACCTTCTTTTAATATTCTTAGGCACTTCTCCAAGTATATTTCTTTCCTATGAAGTTTTCCTAAATTTTTGTAGTTTTACCTCGAGGAAAATTTATTCAAAACGTTACTTTTATGAACATTTTTCATCCAATCAATTTTTCAACCACATTGAACTTTTCTTAATTTTCTCATTTATTACCTTCCCATTTTATCCATCTTTTGGTAGTTTTATCTAAATATTATTTCATTAATTTTTTATAGCAATCTATTTTATCCACTTTTCAGCGAGTTTTCATTTTTTATGATTCGATTTTTGGAGTGTTTCAAAATTCCAAAGATTTTTCATTGATAACAATTTTAAATTATACTCATTTTATTGCCTATATATTTAAGGCCCTTTATCTTTCTTGCAGTGTTTTTTCACAGATATTTTTTAACTCTATAACCATCAGATATATTCGGTATTATTGGGGCTTAGATTTCTATCCAAGCAGTCAGGTGCGCAGCCAGGAATTAAGGATAGGGGGGGTTTCAGGCACAACTAATACTGGGGTGTCCGTGGGTATGGCATACCTGCCAAGGTAAGCGGGAGGTACAAGGGCCCTCCGTCAGGAAAAAATTAAGATAAATGATTAAAAATGGTGAGTTTTACGGCCTTCTGAGGAATATTTTATTAATACTTTCACTATTCTATAAGTAATATTAAACCTAATAAATAAAATAGATTAAACTTAAAAAATTGTCTGAGCTCTGGGGGGGGTTTATCCCCTAAAACCCCCCCTCGCTGCGCCACTGCAAGCAGTCATCACAATTGGTTCAATTCACGTCAAAGCAGCGCAAAAAGTAAAACATAAAAGTGTTGGGAGTCAATTAAGGTGTTAATTAAATGATTTCGCCATTGCTAGGCTTTATTATTTGAGGGACCTCTGAAAGTGCAGCAAAATAGGAACCATGAGTGTGTGTGGTGAAGGCCCAAGGAGAGCGTTTTTCGAGGTGCCTGAACCAAATGATTCAGATGTCACACTGTAAATATTTATAAATAGCAGGCCACCCAGCATTGCTAGGGAGGGATAGTACCCAGAGAAATGGGAGACTTGGAACTTCCCTCCACAATCTTCTATATTATTTCTTCTGTATAGATAACTTTTTCTCAACTTATACGTAATCAAACTCTACAAATGAGGTACCAAAATGCACAGAATTTATCAGAGAACATGCGACGGCATACCTTACTTCCTAAATATTGCTATTGTTTTCTAAAATTGGTTTTTAAATAATAAAAAAAACAAAAAAAACAAAAAAAAAACAAAAACCGGTAAATATTCCTGACGTTAACGGCCAAAAAACTGATACATTTGTTCATTTGCAACAATATCTCGCATTCTTTCAATAACTTTTATCAAAATGCGGCTGATTCTACGTTCAAGTCTCCTGTTGATACGTAATGAGTCAACATGTGCGTTTAACAGAGGATAGTGTAATTACTTCCAATGTTGTGTTTAAAGAGGTCCTCTGACCTCAATTTGTTCATGAACATTCCAATTAAATTTGTGCATAAGACCCTGCCTTTTTTTCTACATTTTAAAATTAGAAAAGCGCCTATCCCTCTGTGGACCTGCATTGCAAAGAGTGGGGGAAGCCCGCTGAGAGCGGGCGCAGCACGCTCGTGTATCAAAATTGAAGTAAGACGATTAGCGGATGACGCTGAGCAGTAAACATTGGAAAAAGCGATCCACAACCCCCTCCTCAACATTGATCGTTATGTTTGCGCAAGTGCGTGGACCAACACTGGCGTGTGAACGCATACCCAGCAAAAAGGTTTGCAAGTGTTATGTATATCCTTTGAGTAATGTTTTCCCTTTGTGCGTGTCAAGAGGTTTGCCTACCTGCCAGGATGTCCGATCGCAGAAGTTAGAGAAGAAAATTTACCGAGTGACTATTCATTTAGTTGACTCTCATAATCACTTAATTTAAAATTTCTACCTCTAGTCTTTGAAATTGTAAATCATGTCTTTCCACTATACCTTTTGGTCATCAATCCGCCTAATTTTCTTAACACCAGATTCGTTTGTTCATTTCCCGTCTCCTAGTGACACTTTTTTTCGGCTGGAATACATTTATGTTTTGGGTCTTATTGTGTTTGATTATTTTTTCGAATGGTGGAGGCACAACAGTGGGCCGAGTGTTCACACTTGAATAACTTCCATTCCAATACAATCCAATATTCAAGCCAGATTTTATTACCTCTTCTCAGCCGAAAACCAGCCTCCGCCAAATTTGTTTTCATTTTAAAATAAGCACAAGGCTGAGCAATGGCGTGTGTGAACTCATTTTCAATGAATTTTCCGCATAGGAAAAGTTTTTAAATATATATTAATAATAAGAATGTTATGATTACCACCTATGAACTATGGAAATTAGAAGAAGTAGCATCGGTCAACAAACGTCAAAGCTTTTATTTCTCTTCACAAACAAAGCTTCCTTCATAAAATGAAGGCTGTACATAATTTACACCGAATACGTTCATTATATAACTTCAAAGTATTCATGTCTGAATCGCATGACTCACACTCACTCACCACACATGTAAAGCCAATATATTGAAAGAAACCATTTCCCAGTAATTTTTGCCAACCCTCTGGAACAACAACAAAGCACTGCATATAATGGTGCCACTGATCATGCATCACTGAGTTTCAGTGCGTCCAATATCTCTCTCTGTTTTCAAATGGGACACAAAACCTTTGCCTCCACCCAGAGAATCAATTAGTCCTTGAAAAATGCAACTACGCAGAAGCACATAACAAAGTTATATTTTTATAACATTACTCCCCCAGACACACATAAAAATTACACATTCTCACAGACTTGTGCCTAAAAATAGAGCTCATTGGAAAAAATATATTTGTATGTTTTGCGTTTTTTTTACATGCACTCGTTCACCAGTGCATCAGATAAGTGATTTCAGGCCCTGCTTTTAGCACCAATTTTACGTCTTCAAATACTTTCCCAAAAAAATACAGACAGCGCCCAATACAGAAGCATCAATCAATAACCAGAATTCATACGCGCTCCGAAAGGCCCAGAAACAATTCGGAGGAAAGGAAGCGTACACGCCTATCCGAGAAACGAGGCTGCACTGCAAGAAGCGTCACATTCTGAGCGCTGGCTGCAGTCACGAGACGACGGCCGCCATTCCTGGAGGCCGGAAGATGGCCCAGCGTGAGAGCGCACGTGGAATTCGAGAAACAAGAGAATGTGACACAGCCAGCCAATGAGTGCATTCAGCCGCATTTTTCTCAGTGATCAGTTGATCGTGACGTCATTTATCGATGACGCCATTGCTCGCTCTCAGCCTCGATGATTGAGCACCGAATGCATCAGTGCGCAGCACGACTCTCACTTGTCTTATTTCCTTCTGCTCCGTGGTGATCGGGGGTGAGCTTGGAGTTTTTACGCTCACTGCAGACTTGCTTGGCAAAATGGCGACTTCTAAGTGCCGTGACGTCAGAGCTCTCACCTGCTCAGTAAGTAAAAGTGAGCGCTCAGTGCGGCTGAATGTACTCAATACCATCTCTTGCAGATAATCGAGCCTATTCTTTCCCACTATAAGTCGCCAGTTCCTCGTGCCTCACGTTTGTTTCCAGCAAACATTCTAACGAGAATATCAACGAAACGCAACCTCAGTTAAGTCACTAGGGAGACAACGCAGGTAATATAACAAGCGAGAATAGACTCTCAGCGCGTTGTCACGAGAAGGGATGCCCGCCTGTCCACTGTCTTTTTTGATTTTTCATTTTTTTAACAAATTATTCCGGCCCAACGGCGCAAACAAATTTAGAGCTATTTTCACGTCTCTTAGCGCATGAATCAAACATGCTTCAATTCATACACTTAGTAATGAATTTCAAATGACGACGATGTCTTTTTTCATCATCAAAATGATAAGTGTCACCGTGGAGACGTGAGTCTCTAAGCGAGTAACTTAGCGCCAGTTCAGCGACATGGTTCCATTCCCTGAATATTCCCATTTTGAGCTGCAGTGTAATCGCGGATTTGCGATCAGTCTTTATTCCCGATGAAACTCATTAAAAACCGTACAAGTAAGTAAACTAGACTAATAACCCAAAAATAACGCGCACACCCCAGAAACCAATTTAAAAATCTCAAGCATTCACGAATTTACAACCGTATGAAATTCATTAAATTTGTAAATAATTAAAACGAATTTGATTCGCTCCTTCCAATGAAAACGACTAGAGGCATCAGAAGCAGCACTCCTTTGTCGCTTGATAAAATATTTTGGTATGGCTAGTATCACTGATTAGATTGCAACAATATTTGAGACCATTGCAAAAGAAAAGAAATAACAAAAAAATAGAGCAAAAGTAATGAGCTGGGTTAAAAGAAACAAAGAAGACCAGCGGTTCACAAGCGAACCTTATTTCCGATGATCGGCCCAGCTCTAACCGAGTTTAAACCACTACTCCAGATCTCCAAGTACACACTCTTAGTAAAAACCAAATACATATTCTGTTTCGGCACGGATATCACAATACCGAGATCTTCAACCGAATACATGAACACATCATCCGCATGATATACCAATTAAATCGACAAAAATAAATAAGAACTTTGGGATAAAAATGGGGAGAAAAGGGTGACACGACATGAATGCCCTTTCAACGGGCATCATCAATTCTTTGGCCGCGAGTGGTAACTCGAACGCCCCATATCGATGGGTCGTTCACTGCGAGACAAGATGGCCGGCGAGGGACCATGCCAAAGTCGATTGCTTCCCGTGATCGACTAAAACGCGACCCACGACATCGATTCCTCTGCAATCGATACTTTTGTGACTGTTCAAGTTGGCGTGCACCATATTCCTTCACTTGCCAAAATTGGTAGCAATGGATAAGATAATACACTCTTTAATTGATATACTTTTCGTACAAGGTGGGCGCGTTCGAGGTTGTGGCTTTTTTCTCATGACTCTAGCGTCGCCTTCATTCGTCGCGACTTTGGGGTCATCAGACGCCAAATGTGGTGTCGCAAAAACGTTTCCCTCCGAGAACTATTAGGGACTCTTGACCTCCAGCGACAGTAAAAATTTAGTCCCGAAACTCTTTCTTCACCTCCAGAGACCAATTAAGGCGTTACTTCCATTATTTACAAATGATCCGCAGAAGGTTTTTCTCTTTGATTTCAAATGCTTGATATGATATATAAGCGAGCTGATCAAAGCGCAAAATTGCTCCACAAGGATGAGGCGGTCAGCAATAGCATTCAGGGGTGAGGTCTAAGGCGGAGAGGTCGCTTTTTTTGCTTCGATACCGATTAATTTTGTCGATTGTTATCGAGAGAACTCGAGGCGTTTAAGATCGGAAAGGACTAAAAGGCACAATAGGGACCCCGGCAAGAACATTCTAAGAAAGGCGAGTTACAATTTTGACTCTACAAAGGACTGCAAGGAAATCTAAAAACGACTCTCAAGTTACCCTTACAGTTGGATTCACTTCGAAGATTTTTTGGACTGAGGTGTCTTTCAACTCATTGCTTCGCCATTTTGGAAAATCACAGGAAACTACCGCGATTGATGAGAGCGAGAATACACAAAAGAAAAAAGAAGGCTAACGGGCGTTAAGTCCAAGTTAGCCATTCGTCTGCAGTTCCTCAGTCGTTTCGAAAATATTCCCCGCGACATCCCCCTGTATTAAAAAAGTAATGTCTGTTTCTTCAGCTTGGAAGGACTCCAGGCTGTAGTAGTGGCTTACTGCCAAAGGGTTAAGCAGCTGCGAAACGGCCGGGACCTTCTCTCCTTGATGTTCAAGGAGACAAATGTGCAATGTGAAGCGCACGAGACGAAAAAGAGAGACACAGAAGGCAAAAATATTGCTTGCTAGAACTGCACATAGTTTCCATAGGAATTTTTATGTCCAATAGAAATGGACTGCGTCACGAAAGATTGTTCAACCCTCTCAAGTTGTCGCCTGCGACGGCCACGACCTCGATTCGATTTCGACCGCCTCGCGAGATTCGTTAACGCGCTCCGAAACCAGTCGGGAAGCACGGCGGGCTGGACACCACCAACGACGAAAAAGCACGTAATTGACATATTTGAGTACGTTCGCGGGACGAGATGGTCAAAAAGGAGCAAGTCGACTTTGGCATGGGTGTGGGGGGCACTATGAAACCTCGAGCGCGGCATCCCTGTCTTCGTCGAGGTGCGTGGACGCAGAGCCGCGCCTGACGCACTGCCGCACGGCGCCCAGGATGGTGGCGACTCGCCGGTCGAGCGCCTGGAGGTGCGGCTCCCACAGGACGGGGTTCACGGGGTCCGAGGACATGGAAGCACGCATCAAGTCGCTCAGCCGCTCACGCGCCACACCACCGTTGTGGAACCTGCGAAGAGAGAGAAAGAGAGAGATTGACCCATTATAACCCCATGTCGCTTCTGAGCAACATCAAATATGTATAAATGATCTGCTCCATTCAGGAAATATCTAAACTACACATTATTTTGTGGTGTTAATTATAATGACTAATAATTTAGCTACCACGATATGTATGATTGAGTGCAAAATTTTCAAGTTTTCATGATGAAAAATCTTGACATTTTAACTCTCCCATAAGTAGCTCTAGGTTTGAAAGGGTCAAGAGAGAGCTGCAGTTGTGCCAACAGACATTGTAATAGGATGCCGTAGTTGGGCCCGCGAGGATACACCGATCCTGGTACCAAGTCAGAGACTTTAACGCCCAATTACCGGGAAGACGGGACAGAGGAAGGAAAAAAGGACAGGAGACGTTGCCACGATGAGAGATTGACAACGCCTTCAAGGGCAAGGTTAGGGGAGGGAGGGAGAGCGAACAGGAGGGGTAAATATCAACAACGTCATGGGGGCGACGCGATCCAACACTGGCGAAACCGAATTTGCTGTAGCCAGAGAATTGAAAGGTTAATATTACTCAAAACCCTTACCTTTTACCCTCAAATGCATATTACTCTTTTCACACTTTCTACAACTATTTCTGTAGATTGTCATCTGTTCCTTGTCCGTTATTCCCTATTTCACCATGCACTTAGATGCAATTAATGTTTTCATCCTTGAATGTATCTAATTTTTTTGTCTACGATTTTACTAGACAATGGAAATGCTTGGGAAATGCGACGACGATGTAGCAGAAACGGGTTTCTTTTTCCTCTTAAGATCAAAACTAGGAGTACACAACAAGTATTTGGAATCCATATGAGGTAGGTTAATTCAACGAAGCGGAACACTTTTAGCAAAAATCAATACAGTACGACAAAGGTATCATTAACACCAATTTAATTGATCAACGTAAATCAACATTAAGAGTCCATTGTAAAAACTAGGGCACTGAAAATAATTTTTTATATAAGAAGGGATAATTCTGTTTATAGATAATATATATAATAATTATGTTTATAGATGGCCTGAAAACATTTTTAGAGGCTCAACTTTCTAAAAAGGACTACACGATAATCATATAATAATGCATGCGATAAGGCATTGTCGTAAGAAGTTTCAAAAACGTTTCCCAGGGATTTATATGACTAACATCCATAGTGTTAATCTTAATCTTTATTTGCCACGAAACCTTCATCAAATTCATGTATTTTCCCAAATGACAACTTGGCAAAGAGTACCAAAAAGTAGGCAAATATAAATTTTCACACGCCTATTGTAGAGGAATTCGTGTAACTCTAGTGGAATTAATTGTGTACTTCTCATCTAGACAGTATTCCGCCATGGACATAATTTTGTTGAAACTTCAGCCGTCAACCAGTAAAAGAAAAAGTAAATTTAAGGGAAGGACATGAAGTTTTTTTTTTATTTAGGATGCATTTTACTCACGGATTTATTAGCTGCGGAAGAGGCAGAAACCGGAGAAACGATGAATGAACTATACTTCGGAGAGTCAATGGAAAATTGGCCTCTGATTTGATGTTATAAAAGCAGCACACATTCCTAGGGGCTATGAAAGGAACACTAGTTATTGCCGCCTGTTGACTGCTGACCATAATTACCGTAAATCAAATTTTCCAAGCTCCGAAAGCCAATTTGAAGCTGGAAAATTGTATCTCCGAAACTGGTTTTTCGATTGACTCTCAAAGCCGACTGGCTCATCCGTACCTACTCCTCAAAATTTTCTATTCCGCTAGATAAGAACGGCCGTCCGCAAAATTGCCTTGCCCGCGACTATTCGTACTGCGCAAATCACCCCGATCCCAATTTTGCTGACCACGAGCGTCAGAACTTCGCATATTGCAGCCGAGGAACCGGCTTCTTCGCTTCAAGATTCGGCTTCATAAGATTCAACGTAGAACTTTGTATCAAGCAATGATTTTTGTTCTAGAATTCTACTTTCAACGAGTACTTATCAAGGAAATGTACCCGTCTCGACCTTGAGGGAAATCTCATGTTGAAGAGGTTCTAAAATATTTGAGGAGAAGTTAGGCTTTTCCTTACTAACTTCTGTCGGAAATCTTAAAAAAAATATCTTGCTCCAAAGAACTGGATTATAAATAATGACCAACCTTCAAGCATTTAGGTTCATTGCATTTTAAAAAGAATAAGGGATGATACTCGCGGCTGAGCTTAAAGCCACCGAGTGCGTCCACCGGGTTGCGGATGGTGGGTCGACCTTTAGATATAGAGGTTAGCTGCGAGATAAGCGAGTTCTCTCGTCGAATAAGCAGTCGTGGACAAAAAGCGGCGGTATTCTGAGGGGGTATTGGGCTACCCTTGGGTAAGGTAGGCCATTTAAGAGATACCAAAACCTGTGAAGATACCGTGACTTGGCGACTGGGGGCCGCCAATAATTATGCCTCTCATCACCCGGGGGGGAGGGCAGCAGCTCTTCTTCACATGTGCGAAGGTGGAGACCATACTGGTCGGTACAGCGACACACATTCCACTACGGGCGTGGTAACATTTACTTTAACGGGTGTAGTACTGCGATGTGGAAGGCAAGGGGAAACCACCACATTATCATCCCGAGGAATCACAGCTACTCCACTCAATTTATATAATGACATGATGGAATTCTCTCGGGTAAAATATTCCGGAGGTAAACTAGTCCCCCATTCGGATCTCCGGGCGGGGACTACTCGAGAGGGTACATCGGTCAAACGAGATAGAATGTTACGGATAGGAACATGGAACGTCAGATCACTTCGTACCTGCGGTAAGCTAGAGAACTTGAAGGTGGAGATGCGAAGAATGAACCTCGATGTATTAGGCATCAGCGAAATGAAGTGGCCCCAGGATGGAGACTTTTGGAGTGGAAGCTACAGAATGATACACACGGGATCGCTAAATGGTAATGCTGGAGTAGGCATAATGCTTAGAAAGAGCGCCGGGATGCGTGTTAAAAGCTACCTGCAGTTTAATGAAAGGATAGTAATGGTGAAGATAGATACTAAACCCGTAGCTACTGTAGTGGTACAGGTTTACATGCCTACGTCAGATTATGAAGACGAAGAAGTAGAAGATGTCTACCAAGATATAGCGGAAGTTATCAAGCAGGTAAGAGGGGAAGAAAATCTTATTAATTAAGGGGACTGGAACGCTGTCGTCGGCGAAGGTCAAGACGGAATAATAACTGGGAAATATGGGTTGGGTAACCGAAATGAAAGAGGAGAAAGGCTACTTGAATTCTGCACGAGGCACAGGCTTGTGGTTGCCAACACTTTATTCAAAAATCCCCTGCGAAGAAGATACACGTGGAAGATGCCAGGAGACCGTAGAAGATTCCAAATCGACTACATTCTAGTGAAACAAAGATTCAGGAACCAGGTGAAGGACTGCAAAAGCTATCCAGGGGCAGATATCGATAGTGACCATAATTTAGTTATGATGAAATGCCACCTTAAATTTAAAAAGTTGAAGAAAGCCGTGAAAAACATATGGCAGGTTGAAAAATTGAGGGAGGTTCAGCATCAACTGGCTTTTAAAGAGGCTGTAGAAAATAAAATAGGGGAGGATCCGACCAACAAACCAATGGAAGAGTGTTGGAAAACCATTAGAAGTGGTCTGCAGGCGGCAGCTGAGGAAGTTCTTGGTAAAAGAAGAGTCGTTATGAAAAAACCATGGATCACGCAGGAAGTATTAGATCTCATTGAAGAAAGAAGAAAATACAAGGCTGCGAAAACAGAGGAAGGACAGAATCGTTACAAGAGAATAAGGAACGAAATATGTCGTAAAGCGCGGAAGGCTAGAGAAACGTGGATGAAAAGCATTTGCGAAGACGTGCAAAACAATCTTAAAAATGGAAAAGTAGAGGCCGCTTATAGGATAGTGAGGAACCACTTTAAGGAAAGGGGCGTAAGATGTAATACCCTTAGGGACAAAAACGGAGAACTATTGATTGAAAACGAAGAAAAAGGGAAGAGATGGAAGGAATATCTGGAAGATTTGTACAAAGGAAGTCGCCTCAGAACGAATGCTATCGAAAACGAGAGGGAAGTGGATGCCGATGACATGGGAGCCCCAATTTTAAGATCGGAATTTGATGCGGCTGTAAGAGACCTCAGGATAAATAAAGCGTCTGGCATTGATGATATTCCTGCAGAACTAATCAAAAATTCAGGAGAGAAGACGTTGAACCAGCTATACAAAATCATTAGTGAAATGTATACGACAGGTGAGATACCAAAGGATTTCGAGAGGAACATTATAATTCCTATTCCTAAGAAGAAACGAGCGGAGAAGTGCGAAAGATTTTAGGACCATAAGCCTTACTACACATGCATCAAAGATGCTTGGAATCCTAAAGGAAATTGGGGTTCTTTATAATGACAGAAGAATTATCCACAGTTTATACAAAAACCAAGTAGCCGTGATAAAATCAGGGCCCAGCTGTGAAGAAGCAAGAATTAAGAAAGGAGTGCGACAAGGCTGTACATTGTCACCCGTAATTTTCAACGTTTACATTGAAAAAGCCATTAAGGAAATCAAAGAAAAGGCATTGGGAGTGAATATCCATGGAGAAAAAATAAGCATGCTAAGATTTGCCGATGACATAGCCGTTATAGCAGAAACAGAGAAGGATTTGAAAAATATTCTGGTTAATATGGGTAGGGTAATGAGTAGATATCAACTGAAAATAACCACGAAGAAAACCAAGATCTTAGTATGCAGCAGAAGAGAAGAAGTCAAGACCAACATTAAAATAGGGAGGCAAAAACTGATAGAAGTGGATGAATTCTGTTATTTGGGAAGCAAGATAACTAGTGACGGGGGAAGCAAGAAAGAAATTATCAGCAGAATAGCCCAGGCGAAGAGAGCATTCCACCATAAGAGGGACCTGCTTACAGCGGGAAACTTAAATATGGATGTAAAAAAACAATTTATAAGAACCTACATCTGGAGTATGCTCCTATACGGAAGTGAGGCATGGACAATGACCGCAGCGGAGAAAGCAAGGATAGAGGCCTTTGAAATGTGGTGCTACAGAAGAATGATGAAAATCAAATGGATCGACCGAGTTAGTAACGAGGAAGTCCTAAGAAGGGTAGGAGAGAAGAGAAGCCTCATGAAAACCTTAATAAGAAGACGGAACAACCTTATAGGCCACATCTTGAGACATGATGGCCTGATGAAGACAATCGTCGAAGGACAGGTGGAAGGCAAGATTGGAAAAGGAAGACCTCGAACAAAATATATGGAACAAGTAAAGAAAGATGTGAAAGAGAAGAAATACGTAGGAGTGAAAAGATTAGCTGATAGGAGAACTGAGTGGAGAGCTGCGTCAAACCAATCCTAGGATTGTTGACCAGTGATGATGAAGGGATGATAAGTTTGAGGCAAAGAGGCTGAAAGTTTTCTTTAGTTATGATACTTCAAAAATTGATTTTGTAGATATTCTTCCAATGGCCATTCTTATAACATACCAGGAACACACCTATTACAAAACAAATGATCACTTTTCAATATTTGAATTTGTCAATTCTTACTTAAAATTCCTTACTTCAAAGGAAAAGCCAAAAGAAATATAACAGAATCATAAATGATGGCTTTGGTTGTTTTCACAGATAATCAATATTAAGCCCTAATTTAACGCGGAAAAAGTGCCCTTGAAATTCTTTATCAATGATCTATTTTTTCGTAATTGAGTAACTTTGGAACAGCTCCGTAGAGAAGTTTGCTTAGTTATTCTAATCCATGTCGACGCTTCCACACTGAGGGTCTCGATCACATTTCGGCGCTGGCCTAATGTCGTCCACCATGTCACAGACAATTTATTTCAACCAATTCAATCTATTGTAATCTAGGGAGAATGCAAAAACGTTCAGATATCCATGCTTACTGAAACTTCTCTTGAATTATTTTCCTTTAGAATAAGATTTCTTTGAACGAATATCAGCACCAATAATGCCAAAGCCTCGACTATTTTCCTTTTTCACCTCAGACGTGTGACTCCATGCAAGTAGCGAGCAGCATGCGGTCGGCAGCGTGTTTACTTCCGGGGAACGGCTCTATAGAGAGGGTACTCTTCGCTTGAGTGCAGCAGTTCGTCGGGCGAAGGATAGATGGCGGGCCTGTTGCCGGGGGGGAGCACGAAAAGCCATGAAACATTAAGGGCGGGGGAGCATCAGGCGGAGATGGATTCATGAATGATTGAATGGCCAGCCAAGAAGAAGGCGAAGAAGAGGCGGCATCCCGAAATCAACATCAGCGCCACTGTGACGGTGACGACAACTTCGAGAGGGAAAGGCGCGATTCTCTGGCCTTGGAGTCACCTCATCTCTCCTGCACAATTGATTTCAATTAACACCGTCGCAGAGACTCCCGTGTTTCGTATCTAACTACTGGGAAAGGATCGCAGAAAAAAAATTTTCTTCATTTGCATATTATATCGTAATTTTAAATCATACTGGTGTTTTGAAATCTTTGTTTTGAAACCTTCAATGAAACAGCGATGCTGGAGATAATAACGAGCGAGTTGCGAGCTAGCTGAACTCCCTCCCTACGAAAGATGCACTTTTTTATTCAGGCATTTATTTGCCAGTTGATTTTGTCACACCAAATTAATGAATTATTTTTAACGAATAAAGAAATTGAGAAGTTGAGCAAAAAGTTAATCATTAACGCTATTAAGAAACACTTTGATGAATTTGTAAAAAAAAACTATTGGGGTTCAAAATCAGTCTTCCAAGAAATACGTCTTCTCGACATAGGAAAGTCGCGTTAAGATGTGAATTAGATAAATACCTTCCTTTCGCTCCAAAAAAAAGTATTCTTTCATCGATAGAAGCTAACGTCGGCTCTATTGATGGTGTTTTCAATGATTTTCAAATTGGACGAATGTATCTTTATTTGATATATCCCAGCAAATATTGACGAAGTCAATTATAAAATTAACTTAGAAATCTCATTAATTAACCCTGGAATTGATGGAAATACTTAAATGAAATGTGAAAACTACACAATGAAAAATAAAAGGGAGTTATTGCTAAATGAATAATATGTTTTATAATGTTCTCCCTAAAATTCAAGTGTATGGCACATTAATAAATAACGCAAGCGTGGTGAAAAATCCAGGAACAATATAATACTACCTTAAGCTGGAAATATCATATTGCATTTATTTCCAATAAAATAGTGCTCGATTGGCAAGCGGGTTTCCCATGCCGATAATATTAGTTAATTATTTCGTAAATTTGGTAATATTTTCCCATGCATCAGAAAACTATAAATATATTTCATTAAGAAGTAAGTACCGTTTTTGATGCCATAAGTGCCATGATTTTTTGCCGGGCGAAATTAAAAAGTTGTAATTCAAATTTGAAAGCCTCTGGAAAGTAAGTGCTCTAAAATGTTATTTAGAGTTATGTGAATTAAACGAAATAAACTGACCCATTTGTAAACTTAAAAGTGAATTTTTGAAATTATTATCACAACAGCTCAGGTTTTTATGAATTTATCTTTTAACAACTATCTTCCGACAATAATAATGAGAGATTACGAAGTATTTCACTCTCTGCCACAATATTTAAACTGCTGTGCTATTTTGAGTTCTAATTTTTCAACTTATTACACCTATAAATCCTATACACCATCTGGAGACATCTTCCGCAGAACAGTTACCTTAGTTAGTCATGCACATAAAATATGTACGATTTCAGATTAGAAATAAATGAACTGCTGGAAGTTTTAAGCTTGAATTTTTTTCTCGGCTAACCTCAAATACTACTTCATCAGAACGGCAAATACTTCTCCCAATAAATTCATACTGAATTCTGTGGTCTCCTTGAGCTTCACCACCTAGGAATAAAAATATTTGAAATCATCGTTGAGGTTAAATTTTTGAATTTGAAAATTTCAACTCCACACGCTAAAAATTCAAATAAATTCTTTGGACATTTGTTGCTTTGCCAAAAAAATGAAACTACTTCCATTTCACCTAATTTAACCATAACTTGAATTGGACTATTGATAGTGTCCGAATCTATCGACTGTGAGCGCAAAAAAATATTTTCTTATCGACAATTACTTTCAGAAAATTCCTTTTCCATCATATTCCAAGGTTTCACAGGAATATTATTAATATGAGAAAGCATCCTTTAAAATAAGAAAATTGGTCCTTTCTTTGGATTACAAATTTTCAGCTTCGTTCATCATTATTATTAATGCGTAGGGCACTAGTTTCTACAAAACAAATTCGATAACTTCAAAAAGACAATTAGAAAATTTGAAGTCGGTGTAAATTTAATTTGAATACTGAATATTCTCATACATTTCGTGTCTCCGAATAAATTATCTTATTCGAACATTATCATTAGATGTATACATAATAATCACTGTTGAAAAATTTAGCAGTCATATATGTTTTAAATTTCATTCTTTCAATTAGAATCATCGAAATTTTTTAATATTTCTATTGCCACCGCGTACTTTGACACTACCCGGGCGTTCAGCTTGAAAATACCTGGCACATTTGGAGAAATTAATAAAAATGAAATGGAGGCTCTCAGCTCTATGATTTTCTGCATCCGTGATTTCAATTTAAAAAGTTAAAAATGCGCTTTATGCTTAAAACGGTGAAAAAAAAATCGCCGCGAACTCCGACAGTAGCGCAAAGAAGGCGCTGGTGGAATAATTGAGCGCGTCCCCGCTTGGCAGCGCGGCGATCGCGAGTGAGGCGCGTCGCAGCGAGCAAAGGCAAAAAGCAGAGGGCGACAAAGGCACGCGACGAACGCTCCCGATGGATATTTGATGAGGGGACATGAAATGCGCCCGTGTCTATCACTTGCGCTCCGCCCGCCAAGACCACCCAAACAAGGGAGTTGAGAAAATAGCGTACCGAAATCGTTCCGGTGTCCTGTAGTCCTAAAGAGCGTCAAAAAAAAAGAGATGCCTGAGGTACCGAATACAAAAGTTGCCTTTATTGAACATATACAACAATCAAATCAATTAATAAATAATAAATTAAAATATATAAATGTAACACTACAACAGAGCAACCAACAAACAATATAAACTAATACATAAAATTTGCGTAAATCAATTTTCTTTATTTTTTAAAAATGTACATTAAAAAAAAATGCTTTATTGGATATTTTTGCACTTAAAAATTAATTTATAATAGTTTACCTTTTTATTATGTATTATATCTCTCAATTTTTTATAGAATAAGTCTTTCAAATGGAAAATAAATTCCTCAAACGTCTGTAAATATAAATGATTTTAATTTCTCCTGGTGAGTACTATTGACGAATTCTTCTCGGCGAATTTTCAGCCAGGTGAATTCTGTCGTATAAGCCGACGTTTCGAGATACTATACGGCATAATTAACCCGGCTGAAAACCCGAGAAGGATTCATCTGTAAATAAGTTTTTATAAATGATGTAAATTTCAAGATTTCATATTTAGACATAAAAAAACAGGTCAAGAGCAACTAGAAACAGGCATAAAGGAAATGCAAATTTTGAAAATGATACATAAATACTTTTTTGAAGCTATATTTGTACGTACCCATCATCATAGAGTCGATAGAATTTATACACTTGAATTTTGAGTTTTAATGAATATAAACGCTGTATTTTGAATGGGTGGCTTTCCCAGAAAAATAAATGGTTAATAAATTGGACCCTAGTTTGAACATATGGATGCATTTGAGATTTCATCCATGTTAAGGGTTTTCCGTTATTCGTTTTAGCTGTACAATCAACCCATTGCCAATGGTGGACTCAAATTCCTCTCGAGTTCAAAACAGATTGGAGAGGATCAGAACTGTTCATTAAGGGACTACTGCACAGAAGCCAAAATAACAGAGCGGAGACTAGGAAAATCGGCGAGGATGAAGCTGGATGAACTAATTGATGACAGGGCAGGATATTTTGAGCGACTGGCCTACTAGAGAGACGAGAAGTCTGTCTTGAGAACGATGCGCGAGCGAACCCTGGAGCGACCACTTCGCATAGCGATGTTTCGGCGAGGCTAAGAGAAAGGGTTATGAATATGAGAAGGGACCCGCCGATGGAAGATGAGAGCACAGCATGAATTATGGATGACACGCCGCTGCACCTTCAACTGTTCCCAGCCAATCCACGAAAGGGACACCCGGACGCAAACAACAACACAAGAAGGCGCCACCGCCGTGGCGAGGCGACACGCCGAGTCAAAGATCAGCCTCCGTTGAAGTTGCAAAATAGGGACACGGTTCGGCGTGCCAGTCGCTCAATCAGATGCATCATCACTAGAAAGGAGACATCGCGAGCCTGATGTTCGGTATCTAAATGCCGACGTCACTTTCTGAAACTATTCAGGAAATGTAGAAAAAAAGTGACGGCTTTCCACCCCTGTGGCTCCGGTTAGAGAGATAAATGCAAGCAATGATTTGATAATTAGATTTTCTTTTTCTTCTTATATTGACCTCGTTTAATTAATGATTATATTTTCTACATACTATACAATCTATATACATTCTAATCTTATTGTCTATTATATTATTATAAAAACTTTTTTGTAACCTTTATTTTGTAACAATATTGTATATCATTGTATTTTAATGTGTTCTCATGTTTTCATTTATAGCCCTGATGATAGTTTTAAATAAACTGAAACGTTGGCCAACAACTTTTTTGCATTATATACGACCTATAATCCAAGAATTATATAATCAGTAATGATTTGGCGCGGTATCAGCCTTCTGGAGTCCCCACTTGAACGGCGTAGGCAAGTGTGTTGAGGTGCGCGTCCTGCCACGTTTGACACTGACGCCTAGGGCTCGAACCCCCAGAGAAGTCAATATTCTTTCTTTCTTATAACTGAAGGAATCACTCCTGCAACCCAACCGCATTCATTAAAGTCAGGTGCATTTGTATTTTTTCCCGTTTTCATCTTATTTTATAGATTGAAATGGACCTCCAAATCAGGAATTACGATGCGATTTAGGGGATTTTATTTTCCCATTACTGGCTCACATGCCGCCCGACGGATTGCGTTGGGATTTCGAGGATCCGTGAATGCTTCTATGATTACCAAGGGCTTCTATTGTTCTCTGAACAAGCGTAGGTAGTCCATTCCTGGAAAAATGAATGCACAGGCGATATCGGCTGCAATCGCCTAAGCCCACGAACGACGACGCTTATTTAGCAGTCAGCATCACGGACTCCTGCAAATATCTCACTGAAATTATTGGTAAATCCTGAATAAATTCAAATGACGGCAATGACAGCCCATGCGATTCCTCTCAGACGCCATCATTTTCAAGGACGGCGAGAGTGATAGGCATCACAATCCCTCTTCCCATCATCACTTTTTCCGTCCCAGAGCACGTGCGTGAAAATGCTGGCAACAATTAGTGCACATAAAAAAATGCGTACTGCATTGCCGCATAATACGAAAATACGTATCAAAATAGTAAGTATTTCGAATAACAGGTCTGAAAATGATGAATCCATTACTGACACCAATTATCGTGTAACTACTTTTAATTAATTTTATTGTTTTGTCTGTGATTTAGTAGATGACGTTTTAAACCATAATTTTTCCCGTCATCGTAAACCGTCGTTCAAATCATCGCTGGAAATGTGCGTGTAAAAATGATCGAGAAATTTTGGCTTATCCTATCTGTAGATATTTGGATGAGTCCACCTGTTGAACGACTTTGACCATTCAGACCATCGCATTCATCATTTTTTACAACACTTTACTATGAATTCTGATCTCACAATTTTACGCTTCCATTTTATTAAACTGAGGATATCTGGAACTCATAAGATGATTATAACTTCGTCAGAAATTATCGTACCTTAAAATTTCGAAAAGAAAAACGATTGGGGCTAATACTTGCGGCAAAGAAATTAATTTGGCAGCGGCAAAGAGAGGTGGTAAGAATAAAAAAGTAAAATAGTATTGCAAATGAATATACCAAGTTTTTAGTAATCGTTGAATGGTATCTATTGAAGATTAGGTATAAATAACGTGGATAAGCAAATACTGGCAACGCTTTTTATTAAAAAAGTTGTAAAATTAATATGAACACTGCCCATCGATATTATTTTTAACGCCAACGAATGGCATCAAAGAAAGCTATACAATTTATAAAAAATGAAAATTCCAAGTATTGATCCTTCCACATCCAGCTTTCATAAATTCCGTAAACGTACGTCGGGGGAGCTTCATCAATTAGAACTTTAACAGCAGCGTCACGTCGTCATTAGTGTTACAAAAACAAAATTATGCAAGTTCTTACACGATTACGAACGCATTTCTTCGACTTTCTCGTTTCTAAATTCATAAGATCGATATGCATTAAAAAATCCCATTTCACTTCCGAGAGACTTCGAACTTTATATGGGTCGAAAGTTTCTTAAGGTAAAAGCACTAATTTTAGGTGATACCAAGTCCATGAACTTGTCATTTTTTGCAACAGACACAAAAGCCAACACTTACTCTACTATCGTAATCGGCATTCCCTTCGTCCATTTATGACACGCCACACTACGCAAGCTATTGACTATTATCAGGAAAACAGAGGAGAGAAGAAAGTGGAGCATGGCCGAGGTTAACGACCACGAGTGGAGAAGAGGATAAGAGATGAAAAAGGCAATCATTGACGAAACAGAAAGCCTCAGGAGTAGGGAGAAAGGTGATATGGTGATACGGTAAAGACAACCTTATTCGAGAGAAACCTAGAATATCAATGGGATGCGAATGCTTTATTCGCGAATTTTAAAAACGGCGAAGCTAATGGGAATTCTCAAGAGAAAAGGCATAGACTGGAGGGATGGTCGGCTCATTCGTAACCTGCACAATGTGCAGTGCACATGCCTCAGTAAGAGAAGCCGAAGCAGATGCAGGGTGGATAAATATTGGCTTTGATGTGAGGCAAGGATATCCACTATCACTATTGCAGCAGTTTTATGTGTTTGCAGAGAGAATTATGGGTAAGGCGAGGTGATAGTTAAATGAATGAAAAAGGATATTTGTATAAAAGTAACTAGAAAAGTTTGAGTCTGATCTGTATTGCAGTTCTTATATGGGCGGAAATATGGAAGCGAAGGAATGAGGGCTAGAAAGAACTGACGGCGTTCCAGAAGAGGGTGCAGTGAAGTTGAAATGGACGGAGAGGAAAAGGAACGAGGAATTGCTAGACTTTGTGAGCGAGTTGAGGAAACTTTAAGAGAAGATACAGAGGAGGGAAAGGGTCTGGATGGATCACGTATTAACCGGTAAGGACGCTAGGTAAGTGGCCTCGGGCGAAGCAAGGAGTACGCTGATAATAGAATTTATACATATAATGTGAGCGAGTTGAAAGGGAAACACAATTAGGAATTGAACGGGGTGATTCGCCAATTGCAAACCTAACATTACAGATATAATGCCTTTAATATTTTTTCCTTTCGGTCAAACGACAAGTTGCCAACTCTTCTACGCAAAAAAAAAAGAAAATCTATCCGAACTATTCACAATTAATGAGTTTCGCTTCTCACTTATCGTAATTCCACTCTCCGTATGCATTTCCAAATGCAATCCGACCTCTTCTCCCAAGTTCCAACCACCATCTTTCTCGCACTCTCCAGGTTGTCACCGCAAGCATTTAGTTTGTGGACAATAAGCAATAATTATCCGAAGGGAGCACTTGGCGTGAGATTCCAGTGAGTCAATGACGAAATTAACAGAGTGGAACTTGGTGAAATTAGCGTGAAAGCTGGCGTGGGGTTTTGGTGAACTTTTAAATAAGGGGAAAATCAGCATGAAACTTTGGAACACGCAGTGTTTTAGTCATTTTTTAATGCTGTTTTCATAGTGTATTGTAAGCTATAACCGTGAATTGTGGAGGAAGACATTTCGGGATTAAAAATAACATAGCATACGACATTGAAAAGTTAACTTTGGATAAGACATCGATGTAGTTAATAGACAAAGAGAGAATTTCAATACCTTGCGTGCGTCAGCTTGCAGTCAGTTCTTCAGAAACATGATAGATGGCGTCAAGCACGCATTAAATTTTTTCTACAACGTACCAAAGCTGCGAAGCTAATTTTTCGTCAAGCGTTTAGTTTTTTTAAGAGCATTGCGAGTGATGAATTCGAGACTTAAGATAAAAGTAGGTGGGGAAAAACTTGAGCAGGTAGACAAATTCAACTATTTAGGTAACTCCAGAGAAAAACAGATACAGTGGTAAGGACATCATGAACAGAATCGCGCAAAAAAGAAGGCATTCATGAACAGGAAGGAGTTCTTAGAGAATCGTTATGTAAGAGTTTAAAGGAAAGGTTTTTGAAGAGTTTGATCAGGAGTGTAGCTCTCTACGGTGCGGAAACGTGGAGACTTAGGAAGGATGATTAGAGAAGACTGGTGGCATTCGAGATGTGTGTGTGGAGAAGAATGGACAAAGTAAAATGGACAGTGAGTTGGAGAAACGACAAAGTGCTGGACATGGTGGGTGTGGAGAGGCAACTTTTGGATGAGATACGTATGAGACAGAAGGTATGGATGGAGCGAGTAGGTACTTAGTGGGGAGGGGATGTTGAAAACGGTGTTAGAGGGGAGAATATGTTAGGTGAACGAGGGAGGGGAAGGAAGAGAATAGGATTTTTTTAGATATAATGAAAGAGAGTAGGCCTAACAGTGAATTGAAGAGGGCAGTGCTCAGAATACTTCTTCAGCACTCCATGGAAACCTACCTTGATCGGTAGATTACCATAATACTAACTAACTATTTCTGTACACCAACCTTTAGGAGCAAAAAGCTCGATCACGTGTTTTCATGACGAGGAAAACGTCCAAATATTTGCCCCCAGAGATGCAGGCATAAAATTCATCCTGCTCTGCAGAAAAGAATGACCTCGCAACATGAGCTTGAAAAGTTCGAGGGCTAGTATTATGCTATTGAATCGTATTTTTCGCTCGCTCGAAGTAGGAGTTTCCGTTTTGACTCGCTATATTTCTCCGCTGTGTCCCCTGTTTGCCCACCACACAGACGAGGGACTCGACTCTAAGAGGAGAAGATGAGAGGAACCGTACAACGACCGCGCCCCGTTGTCATGCCCAATGGCCGGCGGAACGAGGTTGATTGTTAGCAGCAGGGGTACAATGGCCACCCCACCTGGCGCCCGGCCCTCCTCAGATTACTATTCGTCAATTATCCACCGGGGGGCGCTAAATAAACAGGCCATGGCGCTCCCTTAACATCATATCCATCAGCGGAGCGAATTATGTAGACAGAGGGCGAGAGCGCGGTGAAAGGGTGGCCGGCTCAAAAGAGGAACCCGCGCGCAGTCCCCGACCAGGCAGTCACGAAGAAGCTCTTTCTCTAGAATCAATTAAGCCACAGCGAAAATAAACAGATGAGAGGGAGTGGAAAGGACGTGGTGGAAATAGAAACTGCGATCGTAATATTTGGCTCCAATTCGAGAGACGGCCGCACAGAATATAGCATGAACTACTCGATGGCTTCGAGTGCGCAGACACTCGTTCGCTCCAGGAGGCACTACATGAATCCGCATCAATGCCACACGAATGCTGCGGCAATATTGCGCCAATACTGTGCCAATGCCGCGAAAATGCTGTGCCCATGCTGCGCCAATGAGGGCTCACAGAGCTGCGACGTGCGAGGACTTCTGGCTGCGCGCAGTAGGGCCAAATACCGAAAAGGAAAAAACGCAAAAAAATGAAATTTCTAATTCTTGTTTATTTCATTTGAGACGGCTGAATTAATATCTGCACAACCTTTGATGCAAGAAATGGGTATGAATGAGATAACATTAACGCAGATTTAATCCATAAAGAGACGACTTCTTCACTCAACATGTAAACTAAGTACTGATGCGAACGCCGTTTTTCATATCGAAGTTGTAAATCGAGCTCATCTCCAATTTTACAATAGTAACTTGGTTCGAATCAAAATATCAATAATATGCTTATGCTTTGCTCAAAATAGCCTAATGGTTTTTCTACAAAGGTATAAACAGTGAAATATATTGCATACATAGGTGGAACATTTCATATTATTCACATCAAACACACGGGAACTCATATTTGATCAAACTGCAATTTGATTTTAAATAATGTCTAGGATATAAATTATTTATTTTTAGTTCGTTTTCCGAATGAAATAAAATAGCTCTTTTGCTTAATACTGCTAATCACTCATCTATTTCTCATCCAACCCAGAGAATTGGTGTTGCGAAATGACCGTACTGTATGCGGCTATCATTGACCCAAAATACTACCACTTCTATGAAGGCAATTTAAGTAGAAATTCATGATTAATTCTCTCTTTAAAAGAAAACATGAGCAAGTACACTCTTGCAAAATATTGCACATTCTTCAAATTTTAGTAAAATGGTGATCAATTACCAAAATGTTCTTATTTTGCTCAAGATATTGTCGTGTCCTCTCGTGGACTCGACTAGGGGCGACTCAGACTAGGGATCTTGACTGACGCTGAAGGATTCCGGACTCCGAAGGTGGTGGTCCTCTCGGAGGGACAGTATCGGTGAGAAATGAAAGATACGGAGTTTGCCGCAAGGAGTGTATTTTGAGACAGTTGGTTGTTGAACAAGAGTGATCTCCTCCCTCGGCTTCTCCGGGTCAATCGTAGAGCTTCCTTTAAACGGCCCTGTGACGAGAAGCTGTCCACGGCCCTGTCTCGAGCTGTCCACGAGAGGGCACGACAATATTGCGGTTATTATAAACTCCTCTGACCAAAGGAAACCAGTTTATTTTTCTATTTTTTAAAAGCGAGCATTTGGGCAAGTTAAACGCGTAATCTAGGAAAATTTTCAATCATGCATGCACTGACTTGGATATCTCAGTACATAATTAAGAGTTGAACTCAACCGCATACTCTCACTTTGGGGCACTTTGCGATGCAAACGACACCGTATATTCTCTCGTCACTCACCTGAGCAGCGTGGCCAGCGTGGACCTTCGCATGAGGCAGCACTGCGTGATCGGCGCCAGGATGGACAGCTCGTCGTGGAAGGGCCGGCCGAAGCCCCGGCCCTGGTCAAGGTGCAGCGGAAACGTGTCGTTGCCAAAGGCCTTGAATGTCTCGTAGTGGTGTCGGTCCATGTTGCCCGTGAGGAAGTCGAACACAGCCATGTCCATGAGGTCCAGCAGCCGCCGGCCCTCGTCGTAAGGCGGGATGTCGCGCACCAGCGAGCAGTAGTCGGCCTCTGCAATACAGACACGCGTGCGTCACGCTTCGGAAAAGAGCACTTGGCTGCAGGATCCGAGGCTCAAATCCCGATGAAGCCCTTGAACACTCCAAAACCGAAAAATCGTCATGGTGTGAAGTGGCCCACGGAAAGGAACAACTACCCGGACCTTGATTGAGTGAAAATCGTGTGCTCGCCTGTGGCTCCCTCTAGGATGAGCTCTACCATCACTTATCCCAAACAACCTCCACGTTGAATTACAGTCTGATTTAGAGATTTCATGAGCAAAGCGCATTAAGGGACTCGTAGTATATTTTTCAGCAAGTGAGAAACGCGTATCGGAATAAACATTTAGACGATCAAAAGGAAAATACGGCAATTCTATTCGCTATGAATTAGCAGTAGAAAGTCGTGAAGGAGCAGAATGCATTCATCCCGACCCACTTGAGAAACTTTTTCGGATTTCCAAGATTCTTCATCATGGCGATGAGAGTCTGAGTTTTGGCCAAGTCCGTACCAAGAATAAAATTGAGTGGCGGTGGTACATTTCGGGGGGTTCATCTGGTGGGGGAACTCTTTAAACCGTATCTGCTGAGCATTTCAGGGGTGGGAGAGGGGGTAATCAACTTCTTGACCCCACTACTCCTGCAACGGCCTTAATCACAACCTTAAAATTAGGATTAAAATTGGGATTAAATTAAAATGGGGATTAACGGATAGGCGCAGAATAGAATGTGGATGGAAAATCATTACAGAAATATATGAACTGCGTTGAAATACTTTGGATCACTTTGCTCGTTTGCCATGAAAAAAATCACATTTGATAAATAGTCAACGATAGAGGCCAATGATATTTTCGCGATTCTGGCTCGATGCATTGACATCAATCATTAGACTCAATAATTCAGAAAGACATCAGACACATGAAAAAGCAGGGAAAATGAAAATGACATTGTATTTCCTCAAAACTTCAAGTTTCTTAAAATATACGACACCTTGTTACCAATACAGTCGATCAATATTCCCAATCCACTCGAGTTGGGGAATAACAAAAAGACTGAACTTCAATACACCCGTAAATAATTAAAGTAATTGTACTTCCGTAGCAGGAAACGTTTCATCGTTCACGGATGTATCTGAGTTAAAATTTTAGTAATATTTTTAGCAGCTGCACCGGTAAACCGTGTTCGCTCTTACCAGCCAGTTTACATTAGAATCAATTATATTTGTGTGTGTTGCGAGTGCATTGTGTTGGTTGTTTTGGCAAGAAAATTGAAATTCACCATTGAAGAATTTGAATCGGTTCACATTTTCTTTAAAAATGTAGGCAGGTTATTTTACAAAAAATATTTCATGTTTTTTTTTCTTTTTTTTTTAATTTGTTATATAATTTTTCAATATCTATTATTTCTCTTTTTCATGAAAGCAGAAAATTTTGTCATTATTTCCTCAGCTTACTTACTTATATCAATCAAGTTGACACTCTTAAATGTAAATCCATCCATACGTTGCAATTTTTATTGGTTCAATTTCTTGCAGGCGTTAGTTACTTCCGTGAGCCAAGAGTCTCTGATTCGCCAACGAGCAAAAATTTATGAATCAATAATTGACAAACATTCTGCTAGTACGCATTGGTCGCTACCGGCAGAAAGGTAGTCAAGGAAACGCAGCGCAGATAGTGTTAGTCACAAATAAGGCGGTGAGGAAGGAAGAGGGATGTCTCGACGGAGTGTGGGGGGTTGGGAAGCTTCTCCTTTGTCGAGCTTTGTCGGGGGATCTATCTGGATGGGCAGAAAATTGAACTCTTATTTTCTTTTAAATCTAAATCTAAAATACATAACTGCTACAAGTGTAAATGAAAAGAGAGAGGCCGAACGAACTTTCTCATCAACTCGTCCAAGCAACACAAAATCAAAAATCTACATCTACATATTATCCCATAGTCTAGTATGTATATATAGATTTTGTACCTGGTATGACATTCATACATACTATCCTATGGAATTCACTGATACATACCAAATGAAGTCTGATACGTGCATGCAAAGTAATGTAAATGTATTTTAAATTAGCTTTTTATGAATATAATATTTTTTGTAAGGGTTCATTTAATTTATTTTATATTATTCCATTATTAGACTGTATAAGACCTAATTTAGGTAATTTGATTGATTTGTATTGCACAAAAGAAGTACTTTGTATGCAGTCACGCGCAGCGAGAGCAAATACACACACATTCATTATGAAAAAATATTTTGGCATAGCTGGATTTCTAACCCAAATATCCCGGTGGTAGGTATTATTGGCATACCAGCCAATAATACCTACCACCAAGCTATCTTCATCCAGGGGCAAATTTCTAACATCAAAGCATATGGATGGCTAACTTCTAACGAAACGTATCTCAAAAATAGCAACTTTTCAGGTGATCAAAGAAACAATTAATTTTTTGTACACTGAAAATAAAAACCAAAAGTTCATAAAACTGAAAAAGAAGCTTTCATTTACAAACAAAGAGTTGTTTTTTGCTTGTATTTTATTTTTTAATGCTATTACACTTTGTTTAAGATGCCTGTCTCAAACCGGCCGAATTTGAGATACGTGTTGTTAGAACTTAGCTATCGATATCCAGATGTTGATATCTCAGTCCACACTAAGGCACAGGACACGGACGTCGTACTTACAATTAGTAAGCCACTTTTTCTCAGGGCGAATTCCACCCTTAGCTTGTATTTGACTAAACTTTTCGCGGACGGACGATCGAGGATATCCATGCAGAGGAGAAATTGAAAGCAGAGAGGGAGAGAGAGAGATGAGATGAGAGGACTCACCCATTTCCCACTGTGCCTTGCGCCGCTTGTGGTAGGATCGGCGCCACGGGTGGCGCCACACCTTGCGAGAAGCCTTCTCCTTGGGCGGCAGGAACGCGGCGAACGAGCCTTCGAGGGCGTCCCTGGGTCGCCCGCACACGGCGTGGGCCGTGTCGCAGTAGTAGGAGCAGTGGCCGTGGAAGCACAGGTTCTCGGACGGCGACACGAAGAACGTGTTGAGCAGGTCGCCCGTCGCCACGGCGTACAGCTCCGACGTCATGTTCAGGTGTCGTCCCGTGACGGGCATCGCACGCCGGAAGCCGAGTAACCTGCGAGTGGCAAGAATAAGCAGTTACATGAGAGGGCGGGAAGCCAAGGGGTACAAGCGATTTATTTTTTCTAAGCAGAGTTAGGTACAGAAATTAGGTATAGATAGCAAACGAGATCAAGACATTTAGTAGTACATATGATTTTCCACTCTATTTCAGCACAGAACAGGGACTCACTCGTTTCCCTTGGCAGCCAAGTTTTTATGTATTTCTTCTAACAATTAAGTTTACCTGATTATGTTGGGAAAAAAATCCCTTGCACCCCTTGGCTTCTCATTCCCTCATATATGATGAGCATCACTACCCTCCCCTCTCCTCCCGTGAGCGAGTTATAGAGGCCTTTGATGCATACGTAATCTTACCTTTAATAAATAAAGAGTACTCTCATAATATTATTTGAATGATTGGGCTCTATGAATTTAAACTAGGAAACAACAGGCCAAGGTGATGGACGAACGGCAAGAGGGATTGAACTATCATTTCCACTTATTTTGGTAACAAAATGCATTTCAATAATGTTTTTAGCTTAGGAAAATAAAAAAACAGTGATAATAGAAGCTATTTCCTGATACTGTGGCTATTTAAAATATTTATAAGTTCAATGTCATCCGTTCAATAATGAATTGATTGGAATTCCACAAAGAACACACTCCCTTTTTGTTCTTGTTTTCGCAAGCTATTTCCCAAAGTCGAAAGCAAATCAGATTTTCGAATCGGCCAATGTTCGCCATCTTCGAAAGTAGTGGGAATACAAGGAATGAATTGAATATTTTTCACGGAAAATGCTGCCAAGAAGCAGAAGAGCATCCGATACGGCTGCTGCCTTTCCGTCACGATGGCGATACTGTCTGTTTAGAACTTGCATGTGGTCCCTGCGCAGACGTCAATTTTGAGCGCGGATTATGATTCTATTTTGATGAAACACCAAAACGCGGGGTTGTGGGCTAAAATCTCCATTTTTGCTCGGGACTTCACTCCATTCGAGCTCTACAGTTGACTCCTTCCCAATCGCCTCCCATCCGAAGTTCCCCCACCACAGCCACTTTCCTCTTGTTTTTGCTGGAGTTCTGCGCGTCCGGGGCCACCAAGTTTTGACCACACTGCGCGCGTAAGTATAGGTGCTCACCTGTCAAGGTGGAAAGCCGCGATCTCCGAGTTGTGCCTCTCGAAGTCGGTAAAGTAGAAGTGGTTGGGCAGCGTCTGTTGTTCTCTCGGGAACCTGTGAAAAGGCAAATAAACAGGTCAAATGGTTGAATAGCAGGGTGGTTCACATTCCGTCCCTAATCGACCAAACGATCTTATGGATAAAAAAAAACAAGATAACGCAGGCCTATCTTTAGCCTCCGAGGTGTACAGGACGGAAATATGTCAGTAATCCAAATAAGACTTATAAAACAGCAGTGGGCACGATATATGATTCGAATTAAACAAGAAAAACTTCTCACCAATTTTTAGGGATCTATTTAGGCAATGAGTTACCGTTCCATAACTATTTGACACACTGCACCTCCAACGCATTAACAGCAAGGCAAGCGGTCTCCCCTCCTCTCCTCTCCTCCCCATCCTTCCACTTTCCAGCAATGCTAGAGTTAAATTATACTCCTGCCTAGTAGGACCAACACTCCTCTACGGCTGAGAGATCTTGGAGAGGTTCACAGAAATTATTACGTAAAAAGCTATAAATATTTCAAAAGAAATGCTTCCGCATGCCACTTAACCTCTCAATATTAATCAGCATTTCCGTTGTTCTTTACGCCCAGACTCTCCCACAATTTATCAGTTCATTACCCAACTAATCAATAATTTTAAGTCCAGTCTCGATAAAACCAGCAATGGACTACTTACAGACATTTGGAATCATGATCTCACAGTTCAAACAACATACTACCTCATCAAGTTCCCCTTCTTCGAGTCTTTCATCGGCCTTTCCACTAATTCTAGTTTTAATAATGTTACATGTCTAATAAGTTTATTATATTTGAAATATTAATAAAAGAGCTAAAAATGATAGAATGATAAAAATTGCCACTTGAAACAAAAAAGTAAAATACATAAAAAATAACAATAAAAATATATTTTTTTTTTTGATAAAGCAAATATTAAGCAGATTGTGAATCTGCTTAGTAAAAAAAATCATTTTGAATGCAATTGTTCAAAATATACTTCGATTTATGTTCTCAACGCTTAATTTTTAATTTTATGCTAACACATAAAACAAACTACTCACATAGCACAGACAAATGCGCATAATAATTGCGTTATTGTATTGTCATCTGGATGGATGGGGTGGACATAGTTAACCGGGACAGCTTCTGCACCCGCCTGCTGCGCGACAAGTAATGAGAAAGCTTCCATCTAAACACGAGGCTATCAAGGTAGAAAAATATCGAAAACTTGCAGTTTTCAACGAGCAATGGAAAGCACAAAAATTGTCTTGATGTAGTGAAGGCGTTTAAATCGCAACAATGTCACAATTGAACAGTCACGACGCTATCAAACTACCCTCTAATGAATCAAGCATTAGTTTCTCTATCGAAAAGATTATGCAATAACTTCTTCAGTTTGATTGAGGAGACGATGACAACATGTGGAAAATTAATTCCAAACATAATAAGGAAGAATAATTGGTCGAAAACACTAGCTATGCTTGCTAAAATACAAATAAAATGTAAACGAAATTGATTTTGGTGTGCCTTACACACTCCCGGCTCTTAGAATAATGGCGTCCAGTCGTCGTATGTCCAAATACCTAACATAAAACAGGTATGAGAATGATGCATATTTGGAGTGAAACTGTACAAATTGAAATAGAGGGTAACAAGGAAGAAAAACGTAAAAAAGTGACAGTTTTCAACGAGAACTTGATTGTAAGAGTTCAAATATAGCTCAAAACCTGCTTGTTGCGTTGCATTAGAGGGCGAGTCCTGGGAGGCCGAATGCAAGAGAGTGTTGCGGATGGTCCACTTTCAGGCGCAGCTCCTACGTCAATGTTAACGTTTCGTTATGTGTTATATATATATATACACGAGATATACCGAAAAAGAAACAACTCTTGGGGAGAACCACGAATATTACGTTATGGTATCAAAACTGCTGTCAGTTTTAATGTAATACGGATCTTCCCATTACTCTGAACCTCTTCTTTTCTTTTCACTCATTTTTTTCTTTTCCAGCTCGCACAACCCGCATTATAGAAACTTTACACCAACCTGAATTCCGTTTGTAAATTTCCCAAACGAAACTTATTTTACCGTTTATCTTCCCTTTCAAACACCCTCTCTGTCACCTCCCGAGACCATGACATATCTGACTCACGCCATAATTTCATTTATCAGTTACAGAGCCAGTCCATCAGATTTGTTTATTTCTGTTATTGTTTTGTTATTTATGAGTATTTTTATTGCTACCAACCCTATTTAAAAAAAGCCTAAATGCTATTTTGGCGTTGAATAAATAAATAATAAATGTGAGGTGTACGGGTAACAATGTTGAGGAAATGTCAACACGTTCTCATGCACTTAATTTTGATCCGTTTCAGAAGAGGAAAACTTAGCACTCTCGATTCTGCGAAGTTAGTTCATATTCACGTTCGGATAGACTTCGCGATTGCAGTGGGTTGGAGAACAATATAAAGAGAGGACGTGCTTCGCTGAGACACTATCCACACTGGAGGTCATACGGCAAGATACATATCGATCCCAGAAACCGCTGCGAAGAGCCAGCGAGTTCTTTTAAACAGATTTTCGGCGACTTCTTGAGCATTAACATTTTAATTGATTGCATTTGGAGTGGATGATGGGTTTCTCATCCCTTGGTCGTTTTGTGCCGTGGAGTAATGAGACCAAGAGGGAGGATGAGACGGAGCGCGCGCGGAGGATTATAGGGGATTATGAAAGGGAGCAGATAGAAGGGATTTGAATGCAAACGAACCAATTAGCCGCCACTTGAGCAGTTGAAGAACGGCGCGGCGCAAGGGCCTTATTCTAAGACTTACGGTCCTTTGAACGGCCTTAAGGAAGAAGCAAATTTATACTTAAACTTTTCTCTGCCAGCAAGAAAGTATACAATTGAATGGAAAGAAATGGGAGCTATAAGACTTATGCTGGAAAGCCTCAGTTTTCGGAAGAGTTTTCCGATTTCTAATTAGAATCGATAAATGGAGTATTTCATTCAGACCTTCGTCCCTCAGCGGGATGTCTTGGGAAGAAAGGCCGAGGCTCACTTCCTCCGCTTTCATGTGAATTGAGAGCGTGACCAATGGGTTGTTAAGATAAAGCAAAAAGCCAATAGCATCATTGACTGCCAATGAATGAGTGCCGGTCAGCAGCGCACACGACAGCAGCAGATAAAGAGACCATTACGTTTCTCATCCATTTCATTTCCATCTCATTGTTTCCTAGAGATATCGTCGAATCGCTTCTTTTGATTCGTCTTTGGTTTCTCGTTCAATGATTTCTCTTCAGAGCTTTTATTTCTTGCATTTGTATTTATCTGATATCAATTCATAAAACGGCCGAGAGAATCTCTTACATTGGATTTTTAAACAAAGAGTTACGTTGCACAATTACAAAATCAGAAAACAAAACAACCCGTCATCGAATAATTTCAGATATTTCGTTATGCAGCTACTACCGTGGCAGTCTCATCTGTTGTGTCAAAGGAAGGATGGAAGAGAGAAGGGGATTCTGACGTTTAAAATTTAGTAAGCTTCTAGAACTTCTTCTTCGTCAGAGAACAACATGTTATCAGAAAGGAAACCCATTTACTCGCTGGTTGATCACGGCGGCACAAACATTGTCTGGATACTCTTTTCCCTCATAGCGCACACTTCGCACATTTTATTCAAAACTTTCACCAATTCTCAGACGTCCCTCTCTCTTTACACTTTCCTGCACGGATATAAAGTTTTAGTTTTGCAATTTCATTATTTTTGGTTTCAATCCAAAATAAATTTCAATAGTGGAACCAAAACACAGGGTAGATATCTAATCATGACAATTTCCCTCTTAATATTATCACTTTTGGCGTATACATCTAGGAAACCCTGCAGTAATTACATTGATTGACTGCATTTCTAATCCCAGTTTATCCATTAGTCATTACCACAGGCCAAAATCACAAATTTACCGCACTTAGCTTGACCTCAAGGAGCAAGCACCTCAGATCGCTCCGTTCTTAGAGATAATTTTAAAGAAGTTATTATCTGAAGGAAATATGTCAATGGATTGGAAAATTGATGAAGTTACAAAAATATTCAAAAAGGGAAGCAGACATGACTCAGGGAACTGTCGAACAATAACATTAACATCGTCTACAGGCAAGATTGTCGAACATATCGGTAATAGCAATATCAGGACTTCCCTGGAAAGTCGCAACTTCCTGCATGGCTGTCAGCACGTCTTCCAGAAAGGTAGATCACGCGAAACGCAACACCCACTTTTTAACCTCCTCTGCATTTTTTCTCGTCAACCCGCCCACTCCCTCCGTCTTGTGTTGACAATTTTTCCGCCTGCAATCCCTTCCCCGAACTCCTGCTGATTCTATCCTTATTCCTATCTCAGTTACCCTTTCGGGGACTCTTCTCCCCCACCTCCTCCTTGCCTCGCTACTTACTCCCACCTCTCCAATTTAATGACGTGCGTGTTTTTCATTCATCCTGCCCATTCTATTATTCTCCCCTTGGCCTTCCCTTTTCCGTTTTTTACCCCAGTGTCGTTCTTCCACAGCTATTACTAGAATCCAACTCCTACCCCTGGTTTTTCCGTTTCTCCTCGTTTTTCCATTTTCTCACAGTCTCCCCATCGTGCCTCTGTTTCCCACCCCTTCTTCAAACTCATCAAATACTCCCCCACCTCTCCCTCAATGCATAAATCTTACGTCTAATACAAGATGATAGCTGTGTGAGCCGAAACACGTCGTACACATAAAAATTACCGTGGAAAAGAGCGATTACATTGTTTAAAAATACACAGATTACAATAATTCAGAAAATGCAACTGTTACATTTCATCACCTACCGGTTCCGTCTTTTGTCTGTTTAATTTTATCCGTTCCACCATCGAAAACTTATATCCAACCGGGGCAATCCGTGATTCTACCATGTGAATCTACTTAATAAAGGTATCGGAGAACACGAATTTAATTGGAAAAAATAATTACCACGCACTCAAAATGTGTTCACTCCACAGCAAATACAAATAAAATAGAAATCCAAAGTAAAGATGAAAAAGAAGCGGAATGAACGAGAAGTACAATCTGCTTAGAACCAGGACTCGTTCTCATCATCAACAGGGCAAACAAAAATGCCCCGTTCCCATGACTATGCTACTCACAATAGTCAATTACACTTTAAGAGGGAATCGTAGCGTGTCGATACAGTCGTAATAAGTAGTTATTATTTAAAAAAAAGCAAAATTTTTCATAAAAATTTTCCCCTCTGAATTCCATAAATAAACATGAAATTAAATAATTAAATACGAAAGGCTTATTGACGTCATTATGAAAGATCCTGCTTTCCCTTATTCATCTGGAGCACCATAAAGTTCAGCTGTTGGGCGCTTAGTAGCAGCATAGTTGTTGCTATCATTGCGGTGTGAATGCAGGCGATGCAAGCATGATTTTTACGATCGTGCCGACAGTAATAATGGGGACAAGACATAAGGTTTTTCGCAACCTAGTTGGCAGCCTTGAGGCGAACCCCGAGGCGCGGCAAGGTGCGGCCCTGCGGCGCCCTTCCTATGAGAGCAGACTCTTCCTCCCGCACCCCCGTCGTCGGTCCGCTGAGCAAATCCACTGTCGCCGCGAGAAAGTCAGATTTACGGAGGGAACATAAACATGCGGATAATCCCCGACGTCTGCCGCGCGCGCCACTACCCCGCGTGTCGTCAGCCTCGGAAAGCTCAAGCATGAACAAAGTACACAGCACTCAGGCGAACGGCAGATGCCCTTTTTATCCGCTTCCCCTAATCATTAAACCATGGAAAACATGAGGGACTAATTGAGGCGAAGATCACTGGGAATAATCTCACTTATCATTGCAACAATTGCTAACGATATGAAATACGTATTTGACATTTTTCTCTGCACTTATCGATAGAGGCTCAAAAGTTAGGTAGCGTTGCAGCTTTGTTTCATCTCCTTAATTGATTGTAGCTTGACTTAATTATTGCCTTCAAAGGAATAGAGAGACCTTCAAACGAATTTCCATGTACGCTCCGGGCCACGGGACTGTCAGGTCAGTTATTCTCATAAGCGTTAGCCTCATATACCGAAAAAAGCGTATTTCACCAAGAAAACTGACAACTAGAGCATCTCCAGCGTACCAACCAAACAAATCTTGATCTAGGCTATTCACAATTTTCAATGAATCAGGCATACATCCTCAAGAAAATCGACCTATATTGTACTGTCTATCGCACTAGTTAGTATCAAGAAAAATATCGAATATTGACACAGTGATAGTAATTGCTCTTTCGAGTGACAGTCGATCGATTGAACGTGCGGCTGGCCATCGGCATAATGTCATTTGGACCGCGCGCACCGCGTTCAGAATAAATAACAGCGAAACGACCTAGATTTTCTCCGAGCCATAAAAAAAGTTATAAAACATGAGATTAGATTTTAACGCCCTTATGCAGTTATCATACTTTGTTTCCCATGCGTTGTAATTTGGCGCTCTGCAGATGGATTGACTGATTACGTGACGGAATTGCAACATGTTTTCTCCTCGAGCCGCTATCGGTAGCTATAGCATATACCTTGTCTGTTCGTGAACTAATTGAACAGGCAGCAAGGACCTCCCGTGAAACAGGGACATGCATGGAATTCAGAGATTAGCGGAAAATACCAGAGCGCGATAGAACACGTGAATAAAGTCGCAGGGAGTGCGTTCTGATTGGCGTTCACATGGGAACTACGTGTAGGAGCAGGGATGCCGACTTACAAAAAATATTGGGGGGGCCCAAACCGGGGATCTTGCATCGGGAAATTTTACAAATAGTGAGTTTTAAGTTTTTTAAGCATTTTAGAAGAGTCATATGATCAACATTATCTGGACACCTCGGGGAAAATCGACAAGCCTGACACATTTTTTCCTCACACCCATAACGAATTTTTGAGGGGGCTCGGGACCCTGTGTAGGAGGACCCCAGTGCGACACGCGGTTTTCAAAAATACCCCGGCATGAGTTCAGAGCGATCCATTTGCTCTCAATATTGGCAATCTCGATGGCATTGGGAAGTTATGAATTCGATATAAGGTACTTAATTAGATAAAACTTTCGGTCAGCATCCTTAATTATAGCCAATTCCTCCCCTGACGTTCGGGTCTCTGCAGTAAGTGACGCAGGTGGCGACATTCGTAAACCCACTTAAATGCGCTGGGTGTGATAGCACTAGCCTATTGACCAAAATGGGAATCCTCTATTGAATATGCATTTGAGAGCATTCGTTTCGTGCAGTCGAACCGCAATTGGAAAACCGATGACGAAATTCTATGAAGGGATTTCATCTTCGATTCCCAGGTGTTCACCAGTCTAAACAATGGTGGCAGATACGCAAATAGAATGTATTTTTCCCAAATATGCTCGCAGCGATCAACATTCTACATAAGTTTAGAGAAGGCCAATTTTCCGATCCATCCCTTTCTCAATCCAAAGCTTCCCAACCTCATCAAGCGGATCATCACACTCGAGGTGCATAGCTAAATTCGAATTGATCGACGAGAATTCCACAGGCGTTCAAATAACAATTGCATATTAAACAAGGCAACTAGAAAATAACTTATGATGTTACCGATCGGAAAATAACATTTAACATCAATTAAGAAAAACGCATGACACGTAAGACAGAAAATCTATCCATTAAAAAATATCGCACTACTTTGTATGAACATTCATTCCTCTCATTTTCCAGCAAATTATGCAACTCATTGCCACGAAGTATGCCATCACTTGGTAATGGTAGGATAATGAAAGCAATACCATCAGAAACTATTGTATATAGATATTTTTCCGTTAATTATCAACTTTAAAATTTACTTCTTTTGTAAATTGTATTCTATAATTTTTTTGTTGGTACCATACTCTGTACTGCTGTTTGAATTTATGCGATTCAATAGGTACTGATTTTTTTAATTCCAAGGCTTATCTTTACTAAATGCAATGACGTAGTATGGATGTATTCAGTTGGACACTGAGACTCATGTATTCATAAGCTGTGAAAGCTTCTTCTCTAAGGGACAGACTTATGCCAGAGCAAATAATGTTATTAAGTACTATTATTTACAAATCTATCTATATGAAATTTTGTCAATTCACTCACTTTCCGGGCATAATCGAGAGAACTCGCATTAAAACAAGAGGCTTATTAGCTTATTTTTTAAATAAGCTACGTTTCCCCCCTGTGGGATGGTGATGCGCGTTCGATGGCGCATTCTCCCTCGACTCAAGAGCGCCGCCCGTGGCAGAACTTCAAGGGAGCCTCGATGGATTGCCTGCGCGCTTCATCGCTCTCCGCTTCTTCTTTTTCATCTCGTGAGAGAGAGAGAAGGCTCTTACATGAGCTGAAGCTGCCTTTGTAGGCAGAGGGCGAGGCAGGTAGGGGGCGCCCACAGCCTCCCCCACATAAACGGCGCCGCCTCCCCTGGGGCTATCCGAGCCAATTTCGACGCTTCATTACTCCCGCACTGTTTTTTTAAACCCGGAGCGGAGGGAAAATTTTCCAGGGAAGGGGGGGGGGGAAGTCGAGAAATAAGAAAGACTACCGTTCGCCGCAGGAGGGAAGGTGGTGCGGCGAAACGGCGCGAAGCACCGTGGTGCACGATGCACCACGCGAATGCTAGCCAATTTGAGATATGGCATTACTATTTCAGCGAGCAATCAAAAAATTTCCATCAGAAGAATTGACAGCTTTCCAATGAAAATCGATTGAAAGAAAATTATACAGCAAGCACTGATTATGAAGCAAGAGTATTAACTTAAAAAGAACCAAGAAATCAGAAATTGGCTTTTATTTTGGAGAATGATGCATGCAACACTTAGGTAAGTTTATTAATAAATGAATCGGCAATGTGATGCCGTTTGATTCTTTGTCAACAGTTGGACTAAAGATATCACTGGTGATTCGGAGGTGAAAATTTTTGCTGATGAAATGCAGTGCATGTAATTAGCATTGATGCAAATTTATGTGTAAAAATTTCCTCAAAAGAAAAATTCTTCCAAAATAGTAAATAGCCTCAGCTATGAATGCTGGCTAGGAGACCGATTGCGTTTACTCATCGAGAACTTTGATGGTACCACTCTTTGCATGACGGAAGAAGCATTTAAGACGCCAATCCCCCAAACTGAGATGGTATTCTTTGCTAAGAAATCTACAATACGCCCACTAAAACAGACTGAAGAAATGAAAAATACGATACACACTTGGAGTTCCTTCGGTCCAACTTATAGAGTTACCCCCCGTACTGAGTCTGCAACTTTCCGGAACTTAAATCGATGCAGTCCTTTCATAAGTCTTCATTTATTAAATTACACTTAATATGCTTAGGCCACATAAAAAAACATTTTTATGCATTCCAGGCATTAGTCTGGATCACTAATTCAGAGTAAAATTGGTAAAATACATTAACTTATGTACACATGTGATTTTTTATTTCTGTTCAATACTCAAACTGCTACTAAACAGTTATGGTAACGCTAATCACCGAATATATCACAATTTTATGGGCTTCAGGGGACTCATTTGTATTTTGTAGTACATAACTTTTGTATCATACTCCACAAACAAATACATACGCTATTAAAACAGTCACGAGGTGATCTTAGTGCACTCATGACTAAATTACCACTACTCTTACAGTTTTCCGTTGGACCCAAAAATAGCTGGACAAAAATCCGTCGTGCATATACCAAAACGTGATTCATAAACATTTTCAGAAAAAGATCGACGCTTATCAAAGTAGTCAGCATATAATTTAAATACGGTGTTATTAGGTAAACATCAAACACTTGAATTTTGAAAATCGATTTCTTTTGTTGAAAGTTCGAGAGGCCAAATAGACACGAAATTGTAGCCAGGATTAAAGAGAAGGCACCAACGCGGTGCACTGACTCCCAAAGCACTCCTGCCATGCCAAAACTTTTATTGTTTTTGATTATATTTAATAAAAAGCCTTTTTGCTCCACTTTGTGGATACAAGCAACAACAACACTATAAAACATTTGAAGTGTCAGAAACTAACCCTTTACAATAAATACAAAGGGTATTCCGGGAACTAAATATGACGTCAGCGTCTGGTAAATACCACCTTTGAAATATGGGCTCTAACCACAAACGTAAAAGCGACAAAAAGAGGAGACTAGAAGGTGCTTCTAAAGTCTAAATAAATTCAGTAGAAGTGACGAGAAGTGATCGATGAAATATCTGCGTCGATTGGCCCGCCATCTCAAAACATTGACAGCATCGCTCGTTCCAAACTCCATAGATTACGTGAAGCCGTAGCGAGATTGGGGGCTCCTTGAAAAAACAACCACGAACGCAACAGCGGGTGCTAAGATGACAACGCTGTCTCAAGGGTGAGCAGAATGAACCTAATGTCTCAATTGGTCACCGCTTGCGCAAAACGTCTTAGTAATAATACTGCGGAAATGAATCCACCCACACGCCACGCAATCAATAAATCAATCGATTTCTTTGAAAAAGTGGTCGATTGTCATCTTAACAGCGCGCTATATCGCTTCGCACATCGACTCTGTTTCCGAACCTGGGCCACCCCGGCAGCGGCAAGTCCCTTACTAAGGAACACTACGAGGCCTGAGGAATTGAGGCTTCGCTTGCGGAAGGCATTCATTGACCACGGAGATTCTCATCGGGTGTATGCATAAAGTGTATCCTCAACCTAGGAAAAAGCTTCCGGTGATGGTTCACAGAGATTAAATGTGACGGCAATCATGTTTCAAGACGTCACCTTATGCACTTCTTAGTACAATGACAGGTGATTCGCCTTGTAAATGAAAAAATTCGATAAGGAGTAAGACAAAAATATATAACCTTGAAATATTGCTGCTATTTTAAAACAGATGAAATACTTTTATTATATATCATTCATTTATTATTATTATTTTTTATTTATATAATATTAAAAAATGAACACATATTGCAGTCCGAACTTTTAATGAGCTTCTTTCGAATCAAACTACGTTTTCTTCCTCTCTCCATGACAGTCAGGTCAAATTTCTTTTCGTTCGTAACGGCTAGGAGGTCCATTATAATAACTGGTTCATTATCATGAGGTACTCAAAATTTACGATCGAATCAGATCTATTTCCATCCTGGTCGGCGAGAACAAACAAATCAGTTCCACTGGCCGATTGAAGAGGGCGTGAGCAGTGTGACCAGTGGTGAGAGTGATAGGGGATGCTGCGAGAGGGGGCGAAAATGCTCGAGAACGCGCTGGGTAAACAAATCAGAAGGCGGAAGGGATTCCGCAGAGAAAAGGTTGAGGACGAAGATGAAAGCGATGAGAGAGGAGCTCACGAGTGGAAATGCAAGCAACGATGGAAAGGACTATATGACGATGTGGGCAGCGGATGTAGCGCGCGGCTGACACGTGCACGTGACTTTCGAAAGGTGCGGGACGGCTTGGCACGCCACGAAATCACGATATATAAATTCACACATCATGAAAAAATTATCTTCAGAGAAGTCCTCGATAAAAGGAACCAAAGAAACGATTTCGAACAATAAAAGGGATGGGTGGTTAGTGGAAAAAGGCTTTCAGCATTTTATGGAAATAAAAACACCGCAATTCAGAATATTCCCTATATCAGAGACCGTAAAAATTACGAGAGAACAAAAGTAAGGAGCATCTACTTGGGCCAAGTGATAGTTACCTTCAAAGCCAGGAGGCCCGTATCAAATGTCCGCCTTTTTAATTAGATCCTGAGTCAATAAAGACAAGTTTAGTCGTAAAATGCAAAGAAGAATGTAGGTTGGTCACTTAAGGGCAAGCAGAATGCCAAGGCACCCGTTCGCAAGATGACGGCCGAAAAGGAAGGCTGTAACAGCTGGGAAGGCGACGGAGCAGATGAGGATAGGCCACGTGGCAAAGGAGCGTCACTGCAAACCGTGCGACTAACTCATCTTCGACGGAAATGAAATTGCTCTCAAGATTCGAGAGACTGCGCGTGCGCGTTGCAGAACTGATGATTTTAAAACCCGGTTCGAATCGAAGAAAAGCAAGATGGAAATATTTCCTTTTGTGAAGCATCAAAGAGGATGGCGATGGATTGCTTTATATCTATTGGGCATGAAAAAGCAATCAAGCAGAGTAATCGCGCATCTACGGCTTAAAGTTCTGCCGACGAAAAATTGAAAAAGAAAATTCCTTCTTGATTTTCAGCGCGTAGAAGGGGATGCTTTTCACGATTAAAGATATCTTTTAGCTATCGCAGAAACGAGCTCAATGCTAGTTAAAATCTTAGACAAAAGTTAATGGAAATTAATTTTTTTTACCAACTAAATAGTTTCTTTCTCGTTTGACTGCATCTCGTCGGTGTATATTATTGGGACATTTTATGTTCCTAGAGTAACAATTTAAAATTCTCTGCGCTTAAATATTCTTATTTAATTTGGAGAGCTCACAATTTATAACAATAAAATCAAACCATAGCGTCGAATTGATGGGAGGTAGGGTATTTCTTCTCCATCCGATTAATTGCAACGCACATTATTTTAACGAATTACCCAGTCTAGTTATGATTACGTTAATCTCCTTATATCCCCTTCTTCAACCAACTTTCTGCAGACAGTTTTCATCATTAGCTAATATATTTATGAATATTAACACAATGGAATACTTAAAATGACCGTATAAGAAAAAATCTTTTCATAAAGTAGCCTCATTTGAATACTCACGACTCATTTAGATTCGGTTGTTGCAAACCACGTTCTTTGGGAGACTTCAAATCCACCCGTCAGTTTTTCCTTGCTGCAAGTCATCTGTCACAGAGCTTCCATTGCATTTCTCTTTTGAAACTACCCCTAAGTGCACAACCCACAATCACTGTGCCTCGTAACTGAAGCTTCTCCTTGTCTGGATGCAGCACTTTTTCGGTATCAAAGAACATTGGTCGTATCTATGCTAACAATGGCGTTCCTCCAAGAGTATCTTCTTTCGAACAATGCCATGTTTAGTTCTATAGAAACCACTTAGAATAAGGAGATATTGTCTTAACTCTATTGCTGGATATTAAATGTATCTTACCTCTTTTTGCCACCATCAGAAACGAACAAGCAGTAACCGCAAAGATACTCAAAGTAGACGATACAACATAAATTTCAGTTTGCAAAGTCACTGGATGATGCGGAAAACATATCTTCTTCTCTTTCTAAATGGAACATATTTTTCGCATCAGCAATAGGATCTCTAGATTTACAGCACGAATCACTGAGAGATTGGAATGCGAACGCATGGTTAAACAAACTCCCTGTGCGAAAGAGTCCAAGTTGGGTCAATCCGAGGGCCATTTAGAAAATTGATGGCTCAGACAAAAGTTCCCGCCGTTCCAACCCACTACTCGCTCGTTTCGCCTCGGCGCCATCTTGCGCCGCCTCTTCAAAAGCCGCCTTTTCCGCTAGGGCGCACCGCGAGCCAACAAAACACACGCGGCCGCCGCCACACGCGCGGTTGCTCCGAAGCAAACAATGGAAGAGCGAAAAATGAAATGAATGAAGCAGGCAGCTCCTTTCAAACGTATCCAATCCATCTCTAAAATAGCCCTCGGACGAGCTTCCCCGCCGCGCCCACACGAGGCGCAGCGATCGAGCCCACAGTGCAGCAATTCCAATGGTGCTCGCTGCTGAAGCTGTGGCAGCACTGTCCTCGCGCGTTTGCCATCACGGTGATGGCTTTTTCCACAGCAGCGGTTAATCTGCAAGACCCGAGCGAGAAGATCGGTAACGCTTTTTTCCACTCGACGCATTAAATCAAGTGCTTTAAGTTACTTTTAAGCAATCCATCAGCCTCTGGACGAAGAGTGCTTCGAGCTTTTGCCGATGGAGGCGCGAGTAATGCTTCCATTATAATTGAACGAGTTCCGTTTCTTTGCTGGCTCACACGGAATCTCGCGAGCTGGGAGCAGAGATGAGAAAGCGGAATGTGTGCTTTCAAATTGCAGCTGGACCGTCACTGCTCACAAATGATCGACTCAACCGAATTAATGTGCGCCGAGGCTTCCACACAGAAACGCGAGAATCTGACGTTTACCGAGAGCGTCCGTCAAGTGATGTCACTCCACCAGCGGCAGTGGCACTTCTTGGGACATAAGGGAATGGCCGAGAGCAATTAGTCGATGGGCCCCGCATCGAGGTGGAAAACGACAGGTTGTAAACAAGGGAAGCAGTAAACTAATAGCTAGGTTCATCCAATGATGATGTCCGACAACATTGTATAACGCTTGAAGCAAATGGTAAAATGAAAACTGAAAAAGTGATACGTTTCATCTCTTCAAACGAATCCCTAATATTTCTTATCAACACCAAAGAGCCCGATAATTTCACAGAACTGCCTCCAAAAGTCTCGTCCACACCTACTTCAGGTATCAAAAATAAGCTTGGAAAAAATCAATCAATGGTACAAGGCATTTTGAGAAAACATGAAAAACCACAAACGTTATCAAATGGACGCGACTCGCCTTGTCAATGGACGCATGAAGGGTCAGGGGGCCACGACTTGGTTATTCCCGAAAGTTCATTACGAGATTAATAAATTACCACCAGACGCGTAAAGGAGGACGCTTTTACTCAGCCACTTTTTTATTATATACTCACACCCTAGTTCTGATATTCCCGGAATTCTCACCTTGCCGAACTTCTGGGGGAAGATTTTCGTTTTAATTTGGAGGAATAATGAACTAATGTTAAACTACGCCATAGTCAAAACAATGGAAACGAATACCTCAGCATCTCTTCCAGATTATCGGTGTGTGTCTTTCAACCGCCGCCACGCCTCTATTGAGGTAGCTTGTGGGGTAGTGCACAGATTTGGAAGGACATGAAGACACGCAAGATGGCAAAAGTGGAACTGGGTATTTCGTATCATGGTATATGCTAATCGCATTTAATTACGCCAATGAAGCTCTCAGTATAATTTTTTTTTGGTCACGCGTCAAATAGCAACTCTTCATTGTTGGGAAGGTCAACAGTTAGCCAGGGGGGCTATGCTCGAAACCGCTCGACTTATCCGAGCGCTCGGCAACGAAGCGAGTGGTGATGTCGAGTGGTATCCCGAGTCGAGCGGAGATCGGTATGCTTGAGACGAAGTCGGCCGTGCGCGACATAGGTCGCTCGAGTGACACGAAGGGTATGTGGCAACGTCGCAGAAACGAGCGCTCGAGAAGTAAACAACAGCTATTTCAAATAGCAACCGCAAATTTGTGTGACAAATGAGACTCCGAAAACGCCATAGAATACTCGGCAGCCCGGGAAGAAGTTAAAAAGAGTTGATCAAAGTTGTGTAAGATATTTACGATGTTTAATTACACTGCGGACTCAGTTTCTTACATCCAGTTGGTGCGATATGGTTCGTGTTTGGAGATTTTTCTGTTTTTCTATCGGATTTCTTATGGCATAAGTAAATAAGCGATTATATTCAAGGGTTCAACAGTCGTCGATGGAAGAATATCGCTAACTTTTGGTGCTCAATATATCGGTTTTAGAGCATAACTGTCTTGAAAAGGATTTTGTGTGCTACGTACTTGTTTACCTACGCCTGTAATGATTATACTTTCGTGATTAGTAGTGACAAAATTATTTTTATTTGTATTGTAACAACTTACGTTCATCTTCAGCCACGGCTTGTTTACATCATTTGCCTCATTGTTCGCCGTAAGTCCACGACTTCCAAAAGGGTAATTATTTAATTAGGAAACCTTTTTGTCGCTTAAAATCACATTTTTGGCCATTTAAAATACATTCGTTGACAAAAGCATAGATTACGTGGATGTCATAGAAGGAATCATCGCTAGTGTTGTGATTGTGAAATCGTGTGACATACATTACGGGTTCTAATATCAATTTCTTGTGCGATGTTCATGGAAGTGTTAATGTTTGCATTTTGTTACCATTTGCATGATACTTCAAACAACTTAGCTTTGATATGACTCGGACTAAATATACTGGATCGGTGTAAATTTGTGATATGCCGCTGAAGGAATGAAGGTCTACCAGTGTTGAAATTAAATGTATGTAGTTTTATGATGAATAAATCATTAAATATTTCCTTGTTAATTGCAATCATTCCTTTTATTTTCCCCTTTCTTCCGTTGGAATACACGTTACGTACTGAGTGGTCTTATAATTAATAAACCTATTTTTAAGTATCGTAAAGTGTTTGGTTAGTATGGTGAAGTAAATTCAGCATTGCTTGAAAACGAAATTCGTGAGCACCGTAATTATATACCGATTGAAAATACTGAGCATCTTTAGAATAACTGCGAGATGTTTGACGCACCTCTTTCATATGAGACAGGAGTTCCTGAGACTTTCAGAATAGAGGAAACTTCGACACAGGTGATTATCGAGATTTTTCTATAAAATAGCAAGACTCCTTACATTCGGCGATTCCAAATCCCTCAAAAGAAAGAAAAGGTTACACCGATAATGAAATGTCCTCTTTGGAAGAAAAAATAACCCCTTTAAAATCTCAATCGAATCAGGCGACTTGCATGAATAAAGAGTATGAGACAATTTGGAGCAAACACCTTAGTTTTCCGCGCATTGCTACGACTGGCCGAAAAAGAAAAGCAAAGAAATCAAAAAGTAAACCCATATATGTATAACATCAAAAAATTTTTAAATACTGCAAAAAGAGAAAATGCAGAAAGTTTAACGGAAAAGAGAGAAGAAAAATATCCAGGAAGAGCGTGCCTCCAAGAGAAAGGAGTAAGACGAACAGACAAAAAGGAATGTGCAGGCCTGAGAGAAGCCCTAGCTTTGAAAATAATAATGCTAGACAATGAAGAGAATGTTGAAAATTCCGTTAACCTCCCCAAAAAACCAAAGGATACTTAAAAATCACGTAAAATCATTCAGCAAAAAACAATCGCCAAAAAACTAAAAAAATGAATGATTGATAACATCCAGATGTAGCGCAGAAAACTTGTGTACTTATCAATACTTATCATAATATAATAATGTCATGTTTTATATTACACAAAATTTTAAAATTATGCTCTAATGGAAATTTTGAGGATAGAAATATATATTTGCTGAATAATATTCAAAGTTGTTTAACCTTCTGAATAAAAAGGATTGGTTTATGACCTAGTAATGATTTTCATTGAATGTATGCCTTGGAAATTCATTGGTACTACCTGTGACCATTCGCTAAAGTTTGTGGACATTCATTAGTTTTTTTACGTAGTTTTTATTTCACCGCTGTGCCTTTAATAATTATTCAATTACAAGAAGAAAAAAACATTAATTTCATATTTAAACCTTAAAAATTAAAAATAAGTCAATAATAGTGCAGTTTGACGACCTTTCAATCATCTAAAATCAAAATGATGCGATATATAGAATTTTACCTATGCAATATTCGAAGTACGAACCACTCTGTTCAAACACGAAGGGTAACTCGAGGGGTTTCGACCGCTCGACTGTCCCCGCTCGGCTGGAGTCGTGCACGAGACAGTCGCATACGTCTCCAAGGAGCTCGAGCATACCAAATGGCCCGAGCGCTCGGCTCCGTACCACGTGACTCGCACACGACAATGAAGTCGTGCACGACTAAAATTTCGAGCATACCAAATGGCCAGAGCGCTCGGCTCCGTACCACGTGACTCGCACACGACAATGAAGTCGTGCACGACTAAAATTTCGAGCATAGCCCCCCGGTCACCGTGACCAGCGGATTCCAAGTTACGGTCGCTTCACATTAAAAGAGAGCCAAAATACACGCATCTCTTGTGATATGACCTATGGCGTATCAACTAAGAGAAAATGCCTAAACTTTATGGACAAAGACACAGAGATGGCGTTTCTTGGAGAGAAAATGTGTCACCATCTTCGGTAGTTTTTGTTTCCTATATTCAATTCCCTATCTTCCATTGCCTTCTGATTTAATTCCGGCGATTGCTTTAACCACATATTGAACTGCGCCTGGCAGTCCGCTTACACGGCGCGCACATATGCACTGCGGGAAGCATTATCACAGAAATGCAGTTGTGTGAAAATGTTCTCATACGGCTACACTTAGCAAATAAAGAATTGCTATCGATTTGCAGAATTAAAAACATGCGCACCACATCTCTAATAAATTGCTAGGAAATGACATTTGTTCCAACCGGAAACATACTTTTCACAAAATATCGTGAACTTATGCACATGACACGCACGGGCGAACTGAGAAATGAGGGACAGAAGCAACACCAAAGTTTGCAAAAAGAGAAGAGAAATACCAAGACTTAAAAGGCCCTTCCAAAAAAAATGATATATTAATCTCACTCGTAAACGCAAAACTCCGCATTATATTGGATTACATGCGAGAAATTTTTTCCAATTTCAACGAGCAATCCCATCGAGAGTCAAATTGCTCGCCAGCCGCGGTGGTATAATCAAGAACTCATTAGACCCCGGTGTAGCTCACACCGGACCAATATTTTTGGCGCAAATAAGATGGGGATGGGCGCCAGCCAAGGCAGCAGACAGTCAGAAGGTGGCAAAGAAAGAAGTTGGTCGGGAGTAGCTCAAAATGTAATTAAAACGACGCGAGGTTGGAAAGAAACGCTTTGTAGCAGAAAAGAAAGAGAGAAACTAACAAGATATTGCAGCAGGTAAAAATCCTTTTCATTCACAGCCTCCCTCTGGAAAAATACAAATAACAGTTACTCAAGAAATATGCAATGCTGCCCACTATTTCAGACTAAGTTCTCTATAACAAATTAAAACATTATTAACAGGCTTCAAATAAGAATGGAAAATGAAATCATGGATAAAAGATTATAAGTTGACAAATTCCACTTCAAGGTTTACTGAGTATAAAAGATTAACGGTTTTAAAAAAACCGTTTCAGAATAACGATCTACTTTGAATAAAGAATTAACCGAACTCACAGAACTGTGGCGTAGAGAATATTTATATTGGCAACTGCAGACAACACATTGTTAAGCACACCTCCTTAAGCCATTATTAAGGAAATAAAAAAGAGATAAGGTAAAATATTAGCAAAAGATTCACTAAATCAGCAAAAACATATTTTAATCTGGCAAAAAAATCACATTTGCAATTCCCATTGTGTAGAGGGCTACGACATAACTCAAATTAATTACCTGGGAAAGGATGTTTGAACGATTATTTCACGGATAAAGATTACTTATGAACAAGAGATGCCCGGCATCAAGTTAACTCTGTAACTGAAATCGATAAAAATTAAAAACCACCCTCATTTTTAAGGGGCCAGTTGAAGAATATTAACCGCAACACATACTTCAACTAGGAAGTGAAAATATACTAAAGACATTATTCTGCATACTTCAACAAATTAGAAATTATCTTCTAAATAAAACTGAGGATAACAGAATAATGAATTGAATTATTTTATAAGTAACTGCAACGGGCAATTTTTCCTCAAGATAGGAAGAATTGGCAAAGTTGGGGCACTTGGTTATAGGCTGGGAGTGGAGTAAGCTTCAGGATAACGAGTCAAATGTATTTTATGCCAATCTTCGAATGCGGCCCTAGGCGATAGCGATTATTTTAGTCTAGGAAGTCTGGCTGAGGGTAAAGAAGGACCCCCATTTTTTTATTCCTTTCATTGGATATGATCCCGATATTTACACCATAAAAATATGCTTAAACTGGATCAATCTCAGTATTACCAGCGCAATGGATATGCGAGAGTGCAAAGAGTGGAATTGGCAACACCTACTCATTTCCGAAACTTCTAAGTCTCATACTCCAGCGTATATTTCGGATTTGGGTGTTTTTGTATGATTTGAGGAAGTGATTACACAGATGTAAAACTATTTCGGCAGGGAGTCGCTAGAGGCTCGAAGGCTGCACGCTAGGCATAGAATGCCAGATCAATCGAGAATAGATATCGTTCAGAGCAACACGGAGATCATCATAAGAGATCTCAAAACTTAATGCTAAAAAAAATGGTCTGTAATTTGTAAAACAACGTTTAAAAAACTCGTTTTATAGCGTATGTAATACCAGAGAGCATAATATTTCCTATCAGCTGACACCACTTGCATCCCTCTACGCTGATTAGTACTAGGGAAAAAATTATATTAAAGACCGGTATTCAAATTTTGGGAAGATTTTATGAAACCTGCTCAGCCGTATTTTCTATACGATTTGAATCATTTACTGAAAATTGGGGTTTATTAAAAATTAAAATCAATGTTACGGCTTTCTACGTGCCAAGATTCACGAAATTTGGAACAGCGAAACATTTTTAATGAGCGTTTTGATCAGGCAGGGAACGCGATTAGCCATAATAATTACGCTTTAAAATTCCATTGAAATTAGCAGGAATAAATTATATTGGTTCAGTTTCATGCGATTATAATCAATTGTAACATCAAGTTTAAGCTCATAATTGTGAAAAATATCATTCTCACCAAGAAGAAGAGAACAGACCATCGTCGTGGTGGTGCAAAGCCACCCTGGGCTGTGATTCGTGACACTTTCACAACTTGGCCTATGGTGAGCTCTACCCTCATCTTCTTAACAAACTTTGAACTGAATATAAGGGTGAGTGACTGAGAAACTATAAAGCAGACATTTACAGGTCGATAAGTTTTGGAAAAAAATGCCCGAGTGATGGACACACGTGTGCCCGCCTTCAATGTACGCGATATATTTCCAATCGACTGAACCATCTCCTTCGCCATTCGCCCAAAACACCTATTGTGCCCCTTACCCTTCCCCACCTAAAATATTAGACTACATCAACTATAGCGACTTCCCTCCTCCTATTCCTTCAGTGCGCTCCAGGAGGAAGACTTGAAAAAAATCAAGTTTTCCCTCCCACTCCGATTTGAACTCTTATTTACTTTTGTCGATAATTTTGGCTGCTTAAATAATAATACCGACATAATTATAATTGAGGACGGCATACACTTTTTTCACGGATGTCAGAGGCATAATATTTCTCCTTCATCACCGTTGCTTTAAAAAATATGGGATAGTTGTAGCCTCAAGATGGCTGAGATTATACAATACGCTTTCTTTTTTTTGGCTCGTTACCGAATGCCCTCTCGATGATTCGAATCCCACGGGCGAGGCTCCTTCTTTAACTTTCGAGAAATATTCTCTGAATGGATAAAAATGAAATAGAAGAGTGTACTTAGGGTCGAACAGAAAGGTACGGATTCTACGCTCCCGTTGCCACTCGTTCTTTTCTTTTTTGCGCCGAAAGAGAGCGCGCCAGACGCTTTTGTGCCCATCCAAATCAATTGGCTCCTCATCGGTCGCTTCTCCCTCGGGCCCTGCGCTTCCGGGCAACTCCCCCATCCACTCTGGGGGCTTCATGAAACTTGGGATTCAAGCGCAGCAGGAAGCAAAAGGGTGATGAAAAAAACGCCTTTAAGAAGGCGGGATTTCAAAAGGATGTGGAAGAGTGCGAAGGGGAAGCCAGCGACCAAAAACTTTTAATGATGCAAATTTCGAAGGGGCGATGTTCCGCGCATGTACTCTCCAAGTGGCGGCCCTCACGTGACCCGCTGCAACGAGTCCAGGTGCGCCAGTGCAGCTTGCAACAGAATCGTGGATGGTTGAAACAGCGATAGCCAATGCGAGGACTAATTGCGAGGCAGGATTTTGATTCGAACGAAATTTTTAGCACTGTTGGTCGCCCCTTTTTGCGAATTTGGACTCATATTCCTGACAAATACTCAGGTTATTTTTCTGATTTCCCGTGTCTTGATCCCGTTTTTACGGAAAATAAGAGACAAGCCAGAAATGGAGAAACTTCAGATATTTTTTCAAAAACATTCTTCGACGCAATCCATTATAATGCACATCATGTGTTTATTGATGCGTTCCACGCTTTCCCCGGGGATGGTATAGATAAATCTTTCACTGGTTTTACACCCTGAAATAATGTACACAGTTGCCCACGTTTCGTTATGTTACTTATCTAACTTCCTCAGGGCTGATAAATACTTTCCTTTTTTCTTCCTCCTTCTCAGCCCTCAGGACTTTAGTTACATAGTCTAACGAAACCTCGTCGACTATGGAGATTTTACCCCGGTGTTAAAACCATGAAGTACTTATATAAGTATTTTTTCATAAATCCATCATCAGTGTTTGGCAATTCACTGCACGCCCCTAAAGTCATTTTTACGTCCTGATGTAAAACAAATCTCGAACATGTTGTTTTCCCATAGCTAATGTAACGGCAAAATTTATAAAAATAACAGCTTTTACGGTACCATGCCAGTGAGAACATTTACCTTGCTTAAAAAATCACGTACCTGCCTTAAAGAGAACGTATATTGAAACGATTTTTACCCTTACTGGAATAGCATTTTAGAAGGAAAAAAAAGCTTTTCCAAGAGATTGAAACTACCAATCAATAGTCACCAAATAGCAAAGATTCGTCCTGAGAAGAAATTAAGCAACAGCGGCTGCTGTAAACTGACGATGATGTTTTCTCCAGATAAACTTACTAGATCGAATGAAGAACTCGTGATCATATTTTCATAATATCTCCTCAAGGAAAGAATACGAAAACAGTAATTGTATTGAAAGTGAAGTGCAATATATGAAAATGGGGAAAATATTGTACTGCACGAGGATGATAACGTAAACAACCTACGAAAATGGCTCCGAAAAATAATTTTCTGATATAATACTATTTCACAGAAAAATGCGTTATTGCATAAATATAGTCTCAAGAAAATAAATGCCATAATCACAAGGAAATAAATATATGCTAGTGCTCCGCAAGAATGCAAAGTATGGATGAAATGCATCGTACATCTATATATATAAAAGAAAGTCGAAAATCGTGTTAGTTAGAACACTTATAACTCGAGAACGGCTGCACCGATTTCAATGAGATTTGGTTCTTTAGATTCGCCTCAGGCGGGTTTAACATATAGGCTATTAATAAAAGGATAATTTAACAAAAAAACTTCATCTCTTTCCTATGGACATGCTTTTAGGAGTTATAGTAACACAACAATTGATAAGTTGGTCAAAACTACAAATTAAATAATTTGTTTTGTTTTTACCACTTAAATAACTGAATTTAGTAACAATATAACATTTTAATTACTAAATATATTCAAAATATTAATTAAATTGAAATTATATTTAAAAAATTTAATTCGAGCTAATTGTAAGCCCAGCCGTGGCCCAGCTCGAGTTGACACTTCACTACCGTGTTTGTAAACAAATCTCCAAGCAATTGTTTACAAACGTAATGTCCGTGTTCCTGTCGAGGAATCGAGTAGTTTTAACTAATTTCCTTGGAATGAATACAAATTAGTTTCAGCGAAAGGTGAGCTCATTAACAAAGAGTTCCAGAATATGATTGATCACCAAAAGAATCAAAGATGGTTGATTTAGCGAGCAAGAACGAAGATGTGGATGACTAAAACGAGGTAAATTCAAATAGTTCGTACTCTGCATAAATTCGAATCTTTTAAATGTGTAACAAACGAAGACGAAATCACAAACTATCTATCTGAATATTTTAAGTCCTTGGACGTACCTGGCTTACCAAGGCACGATTTACAGCAAAGTGTAATTTCTGTGTTCATGATCTTTCGAAGCCTAAACCAACCATAACTATCCAACGGAACGTGTTTGGTGATTAAAATAATTGCTAATGAATGTGATTCACGCAACTTTACAAAAAGGAAAATTCAAAGGTGAGGAAGTCCTTATTCCGTAGATTCCATGATCTCAACTCATATGCCCTTTTGAGCTTAAACGTATTAAATTTCCAATTCGTGTTGCATTCGTGATAACGATTAAAAAATCGCATGGTCAGTCTTTCAGTTTTTGTGTTGTTTGTGCTCATGTACTAATGAAAACCCATGATTTTCTCATGGTCAATTTAACGTGCATGTTCACGAGTCGATAAACCATCCTCTGTATTTCTTCCTTCGCTTCAAGTGCGTAGCTAGGATAGGGGGTTTTGAGCGCAGCTAATACCACGGGTGTGTTGGGTATAGAAAACTCGCTAAGGTAAGCGGGAAGTGTGGGGGCACTTCCTTCAGACATTTTTTAAGATAAATAGTTCAAAATAGTGGGTTTTGCGACTGTGTGAATAGTTAAATATGTTTTATTTGTTAGTTATCCGTCCCCCTAATATTAATGACAAAATCTTTCATAAAAAAATTCTCTTAGCTCTTGGGGGGGGGGGGGTAGTTTATCTCCCAAAACCTCCCCTCGCTGCGCCACTGCTTTGCTTCGCTATATTTATTTAGCTTCATCTTGCGCCTGATAACAAAACAAAAACTGTTGTTTATCAGAAGGTGCTTGACGCAAGATATTAAACCCGAATGTGTAGGGCTCACCGTGGTGCGTTTACGCATGCAGTACGTTTAAGCAGAGCATTTTTTCCAAACAGAGATACTGAAACTGGCGCGCCTTAGGTCATTTAATGCGAATGCTGCCTCATAGGGGCTTTTTTTTGCACGATATTGAGCATCAGTCAAGCGTCGGTCTGGGGTTGTGTCAACCTCCCCCCTGAATGGGCCAAGTGTATGCAACAGACTTGGACCTAAAAACATTTTTTTTACAGCTAATAATAGCCAACAACTGAATGCGTATAATTTTTATTTCATGAACTGCTTTATTAAACCACAATGCCCAAAGTTTCTTAACCTAAAATGTAAGAAAATTTGTTGAAAAAAATCCGCGTAAACGTGCTCCGATCCACCCTATGTAGATTCAATAAAGAAAATGTCTTTCCGACAAGCAATTTTGGTACTCATTTACGTAGTTTTATTGAATTTGTATCCTTATTTTATTATAATATACATGATTAAAAACGATACAGCCGCTCTTGATTTATAAATGGTGTAAGTAAACTGTAAGTTCATTGATTGTTAGGCGGTACGAAGTTCGCCGGGTCAGCTAGTTTAATATAAAAGTGGTGATTAGAATCAACGAGGGCTGAAATGTTTACCTAGAGTTGTGATAAATTCAATAAAAAAGCCAAAACTTATGGAATTTTATGTAAAAATAGTAAAAAATGTGAATAGTTTAGAGAATAAATGGGTACGCTTTCGAGCACTGCCTCACTGAACATTGGTAAACATGGAAGTGACACGGAGAATAGGGAGTGAATTTGAAATAAACAGTGAAAATTAGAAAACAATATCAGGTCATTATGCGTCTATATTTTCTTACACCACCCAAAAAAGTCTTTTTAAAAGTTGAAGCAATGGAGAAAAGCGATTTACGGCATTTACAGCAAAATTCCACAAAAAGAGAGACCTGCTTACAGCGGGAAACTTAAATATGGAAGTAAAGAAACAATTTATAAGAACCTACATTTGGAGTATGCTCCTATACGGAAGTGAGGCATGGACAATTACCGCAGCGGAGAGAGCAAGGATAGAGGCCTTCGAAATGTGGTGCTAGAGATGAATGATGAAAATCAAATGGATCGACCGAGTTAGTAACGAGGAAGTCCTAAGAAGGGTAGGAGAGAAGAGAAGCCTCATGAAAACCTTAACAAGAAGACGGAACAACCTTATAGGCCACATCTTGAGACATGATGGCCTGATGAAGACAGTCGTCAAAGGACAAGTGGAAGGCAAGAATGGAAAAGGAAGACCCCGAACAAAATATATGGAACAAGTAAAGAGAGATGTGAAAGAGAAGAAATACGTAGGTGTGAAAAGATTAGCTGATAGGAGAACTGAGTGGAGAGCTGCGTCAAACCAATCCTAGGATTGTTGACCAGTGATGATGATGACAGCGAAATATACAACTAGAAAAATGTAGCTCAAATGAAACACCCCGATATGTTGAAGGGTAGTTGACAGAAGAGTAAACCTATATACCATCACTGTAATCCTCTCGGGCTCTATACCGAATTCGATCATTCCGACGTTTCGGGTAATGACTCGTTACCCATTCTCTAAACAAATATTAATTCATTAGGAGTTAAGTTTAAATTTAATGGAGAGGAATGTGTGGGACTGTCGAAAAAATGTAAATTAAAGTTTGGTATCATCCAATATATGGGATACTTATTACATACATTTATGCATTTCAAAATTAAAATTTAATGCCTGATGTCGCTTAAAGTGTCGCTAACTCCCTCACCCACCTTATTAACCTGAAAGTTCAAACTTTACGTTATATGCGAAAGGTAGTCCACGTAAGGGTGCCATCACAAAAAAACCTACTAAAAGGAGAATTAAACAAGTCTTGGTAACTCATCGAACTTAGGGGTCTTAAGGGCGGGTGTCATTAAGGAAGGAAGGAAGATCGGAAAGGATCTCGAGGTCGTGAAAATTGCTTAATCATGAAAATTCCATGTACAGACCAACCAGCAAGATTCATGAAAGAATAGAAGAAGATGAAGAGGATGGAGGCAATAAAATTCAGCATGTGGATTGGTAGGATAAGGATGACCGTTTAAACCCTAAAAACAGTGAAATCATACGTAGGGACTTAGAGCGAAGTAGATGGGAGGACAGTAGTGGCACCTTCTCCTTTTCTCTCCCACAAATCAAGCATGCAATCGCATGGGTTCCGATGGATAACAGAGCACGTGATGGGCTGAACCCAGGGTGGTTGCAGAACACTAAGGGGATGAAGTACTGGTGCCGCAGTAATATTATTTTGATATCGATGATTTCAATCAATTTAGGGCTTATCCAGTTCAGGGATTAGCTCTCTCATCAACTTCAAAAGCGTCCGCATCTCATTTTAACCAAAAACTTGAGGCATTGCTAAGACACCAAGAGATCCGAGAAAGAGAGTCCTCTGAGAATGAGAAGGGGGCGTGGGGCTTAGGCAGAAAGTTTCCTCTCCTCTCGGAAGGCTTACAACGGATGGATGGGGACGGGCCTTTAAATAAGTCAAGAAGAAGAAGGAGAGACTCGCTACGCGAAACTCCCAGGAAATCCTCCTTCGCTTCTTCTTCCCGCACCCCACTCCTGCAGCAATTATTGCTAATCGATGCAGATGGATTATTAAGCGATTTGCATGCCATTAAAAGCCGATCCGAGAAGTTCGGGCACTTCCCGCCATCGCCCCCGCAACGCTCGCGTGCGCACCCGAAAGACCCATCCGTCTCGCAAATCTTGCGAATCAATGAATTGAAAGTTTCTAAATATCGACGGAAGAGGGCGATGAGCTATCGACGCTGGAAACGTTGTCCATCTCCGGGGAACAGGCCGACAATGGCGAGGGGTCTGCGTTGAGCGCGAGCATAGGGGGGAGGGTAAGTTTAATCCTAAGGGATCAGGGTGGCATGCTGCGCGACTGGAACTTTGACTGATCCGAGTCCTTGAGAATGCTACAGGTCAGCTGAAAGTTTCCGGCACGCGAATAGGAACAAGTTTTGTTATTTTCGTTGCGAGGTTGTTTGGGAAATTTAATGCCAATAGATAGGTCGGTCTACTTCGGCTGCTTGGTGACTCAATCCAAAAGCTCTGCTTTTTCTACCAAGGTTTACACATGAAATCCACCTTGGATTCGAAGCACAGGTCCTCAACACATCACAAACGGAAAACAATTACATGAAACTTACTCTTTTCAAACTCGGGAGCCCAATCAATGATAAATTAATGGTGAATAATTAAAGAAATAAGCCTTAAAATTCCACAGAATCCCTTAAGGAATAAAAAGTAATCGTACGTTTCAAAAATATCTAAAATAAAGCCCACTTACTACCTCATAAAAAGGCATAACAATGCGAAAAATAGCGGATTTTATAAAATTACGTGAACAGAGGAAGAAGCAGTGAGTACGCAATCAAGGTTATAAGAACATTAGCGAATGTTTGCATCAACGAATTATTACCGAACTAAATTCAAGAAAAAAACAATTGCTCAACAGAAAGCAATATTCTCGACGTCATATGTACTAGAGGTTTTTCATACGCATCAGTTGTGCGAGCGTTTCATAATCCACCAAATTTATTCCCCTACATTCGCAGTTGCATGAAATTTGCAAGTTGTACTATTTTTTTTTGATAGAACCTTTAGCCATTGACGTAGAAGTAAACGCTGAGATGGATACGAACTGGTGTCGACAAAATTGAACTGTTTTTATCCTCGTTAACTCTTAGATGATAGTTCTATCATTAACATATTCTGTAGAAACTGTCTCTAATGATTCCTAGACACTATTTTTCATTTTCTCGGTGATTAAGGGAACAGTTTTAAGTTCAGTTTTTGACGTATTTTCTAAAAATCAGAGAAAATTGAGTATTTCAAATGATATTTGAAGAATAATATCTCATTTACAATATATAGAGAAAACATTGGGCCTCTATCATTAATATCATTCCCTTAGTTGTTATATAACATCTATATACGGCCGCTTCCGAAAATGCAATCCACCTGCAGAATCTTTGATTTTTAACATCACAAAATGCCAGTGAAATGCTAATTAATTGGGCTTTTCGTAACTACCATGATATTGCCAAATTTAGAGAATTATTCCATACTAAGTGATTAATTTTCCTCAATACATGTGCTCGGAAATCTACCCACGTCCGTCGGTCACACCGAAAGGGATAATGTTTCGGGAATCACACGATTCTCAAGTTCATAGATTTCAACGACATGCATGGGTTTTGTGCTGCTGAGGCGGCATCCGAATACAAAGAAAGGTAATACATATAAGAGGAAGACACTCACCTCATTGGCTTGCACAAAGCCTGCTCGCCGTTCTCATACTCAATTGACAGCTTTATCTGCGTCCCGCCATCCTTTTGAACTGAAATTAAATATCAAAACATAACATTAAATAATAGAAAAAACATCAAAATAATTTAAATTACCATTAAAAAACATCGTGCTTCCGAAAAAACCGTGCTTAAACGGGCGCAGCGTAATAGAAGTACCGCTTGATAAGAAAAAGGCTTGATATTTCATATAAAAAAAACAGCATATTCAGATTGAAGTACCACACCTATATTGGAGGTGTAAGCATATAATAAATCTGAGATAGATCTCTTAACAAGATAACAATAAGTAATTGAAGCCAACTTTGAGGAGAAAAAATAGGAGGCTTCCATTCACTTGATATTACATAATTTACCCAGGCTGCTAAATAAGGCACAAGGCTTTGAATCAGTTGAGGTATCACTCGTAAGAACTAAATACATCGAGCTGGGATAAATGGCACTCAACAAAGTATTGCAATCATGTTACAAAATGCTGACGCTGAAGTATCATGACCGTGGCGGAAGGAGCAGCTCGTGAGGATATGTGCGATTCGTTTGAGAAGGAAAGTGAGGCGTGCGCTCGCTCTAGCGATAAGCCTCGCCCGGAGATTCTATCGGTGCGCTTCCGTGTCTTTCCGTGCGCCTGACGTCTCCTGCCGTCATTTCCAGTCAATTTGGCATCTACGTTGTGCTACGTTGTGCTCACGGCTTTAAAGTGGCGAGAGAAAACATAACAAAGCGGCAATCAAGAACGCTTACAAAAGCTTTAGCGCTTTCATAGGTACATCAGATATATTACGGTATATCTCTCGTCTCTCTTGGGTACGATCTAAAACATGACATTTTACCGCATCAGAGAATCATTTGGATATTACGATATTTTTGCTGCAAATGCTTTGATTATTATTCACTGATTGCAGTTTAAGAATCGGTTAAGCGTGATAAAAGGCGTAGGTATTTCTTTTCGAAGAGATCCGGTTCAAGTTTAATTTCAAAACTAATGGAGGGCATTCATTTCACAACGAATTACTGAAGAAAAAACGTTGACACTAAGACCGAATTATAAAGGACGATTTTGATAATTTCAGGACAATTTATTCATATATCAGTTAAAAAGCGAGCTCAACACTAAAATTGCTTTCAAGAAAAGTCCTGAATGCCAACTCCAGAGGCACGAATTACATCTTGGAATTTACTAGATTTCACAGGTTTTCATGAAATTGCCATGAAAAGGATATCTTCCCTCCCTTCCCCCACCATGGGGAAAAAGGTAATTTCAAGCAGCAATCTAGTCTCAAATAAGACGTCATATTGTGATATTTATTTATATTTCCTCCTCCGACCGTTCGCAGCGAGTGCTGGGCGTCATTTAGACGCCTACATGCCATCGCCGTGAAGGCCTTCCTTCCCCTCCGCCTGGCTCCGTCTTGCCCCCGCAGGCCCAGCCCAGAGGGCCGTCCGACGGGCTCCCGGAGTCGGTTGGCCTCCACTGGGCCCACGGAAGAGTGGCGGATGCGAAATGAAATGTGCGCATTGCTTGCTGCCTGCGGCAAATAAACAAGCGAGGGCGCCTGTGCGCGCGAGTAATGAAACCGTTGCGAGGAAAGTGGGCGGGTGTCACTGCGTCCTGCCGCCTTCCTTCCTTCCTTCCCTCCCAAAAAAGAGAATTCATTCCCATCTCGTTCCACTTGGCTTGTGAAGCGAAGTTATCGAACGTCGAGGAGCGGAGACGGATCTCCCCCCTGCTAATATGAAGAAGAAGAATATGAAGAAAGAGTTCTCATCGAGAGCGTTACAAGTCATGCGAGATTTGAAAGAAGCTCTCTGAGATTATGAAATCGCTGGATGGAGTTCACTAAAGAGCCTTCGCGTGAATATCTCCACTTCGTCTTGGGAACAGAATTTCAAATTGCACCGTCGCAGTGCATTCTTTATGAAAACGCTACACTTAAATGGCTCGGAATATCAGATAATTTTTTCAAAGAATTTTTAATAAGCCTGCAAAAGTTATTGAAAAAAAATTACAATACCATGAAAGATAAAAGTTAGGTTAACATAATAAACACTTACATAAGCTACTTCCTCCCTTGGTCGAATTCAAAGCCACGATCAGATATTATGATTGATCATTAAAAATGGCCATTCGCGTATTCAACAAGGCGATTGAAATATTATTCTCTCGGGATATCACATACCGGATATGCGGACACACTGACCCAGTTCACTGCATTGCAATCCTAAAATTGGTATACAATCTGCAGCCCTCCATTTCTTCCCTCCCAAGCCAGTTTGTTCCATTAGCTCTTTAATGATCTTCTTCCTCGTGTTCTCTTCTATCTGTGGCGTGAACTTTTCTTTATATTGTGTTTCCTTCAATCAATCCCTGCGTCATATTTCTTTGTTTTATGACATGTCCAATCCATCGAGTCATTTTCTGACAAATGGAATTCCACGGTTCCCTTTCTTCTCCTGTTATCGGGTATCCTCCTCGTTGCTCACCCCCAACCCACCCATTTGATTTTCAACGCGAACCGCCAACAGCAGTTTGTTGCCTAGACGATATTTGAGACTGAATTAGGAGATGTGAGTCGCTAGCCACACCTTTGGTTGCACTATCGACCACGTTACTCTCCCACCGTTCATATCATTTGGGATCATAGGCCGAATTCCAATCCCCATCCTTTCAGGAGTCCCTCATGGCAGCGTTCTCGGACCTCTTCTCTTTTCATTGACGACATAACCAGCTGTGCGCTTCCCAACTCATGTGGAATTCAGCTCTTTGCAGGCGATTGCAAAATATTCAAAAGAGTAAAGAATAATGCTGACTCTCAGCCAATGCAATCTACCCTTCATACCCTCGAGGTCTGGTGCCTGCGGTGGCAACTTAAAATTAATACACATAAGTTAAAATATATATCTTTTAAATTAAAACGCGACGTCACTTCTACTAAATACACTATTTTTTGGAGAAACTGCTACAATTTTTTTACCAGTAATGATATAAGAGCCTTTTTTTGACCCAAAACGCTCTTGTGTTCCGCACCTAACTACAATAAAATATTATCAAAGGCCATGCCAGTCACGGGAGTTCTTTGGGGGCTCATTAGTGTCACTGACCCAGTGGCGGATACATATGGGGGGCGCAGAGGGCGCGCGCCCCCCCGTACGGGGCCGCCTTCATTGCCGAACATTGCAGAACCACAATTGTAACTTTTTCATATCATAAGATGGCATTTTCTTGTGTATGCCTATAATCAGTTTAAATAATACTTTCTTAAACTTTGCATGTAACTTCATTATTTTTCATTACGATAAAAGTAAAGGTAGCTCAAAATACTTTTTGCGCCCACCCTTGAGTGTTTTCTGTATCCGCTACTGCATTGAATCTACAGCCATGAAAGATATATTCTCTGGCTGCGTTCTCCCTATCCCTGAATACTGCTCCGTTATCCACTCAATTACCTGTCCATCCAACTTGAATCTTCTTGAACCCCGGTCGCGTCTTTAGCAACGACCACCTAATAAACTAACCTAAATTCCGTTTTTCTCCCCCCCAGAGAGATAACTGTTTTTTTACAGACTTCCTACTTCGTTCAACGCAATTTCGTTCACCTACCCTTCCCTGGATCTCTCAACTTCTGAATATTAAGAGGTAGCTTCAAAAAGCCGTCTTCTCCTGACTCTTAATTTTTTTCTTTCTGTAGTTTTTTATAATTTATATTATTTATTAATTTTGTCTTCAATGTGAATGCCAAATCGGCTGTTTTTGAATGAATAAATCAACACATCCACTTTCATCACACTCGGCGTACTCGAATGACCCCAGTTTCAGAAACGGCGTCATGTTTTCAACTTCGAGCGAACTTCACGACCAAAAAAAAAAAACGTAATACGGCTGATACTGCTTAAGGCGTACTACGGAGTACCGGTCTTACAAAAAAACATCGGAAACGGGAAAAACGAATGACCATATTATTTGTTCATAAAATATTATTATAGGAACCTAAGCAACAAATTTAGGGAAAATGGTTTTTAAGCAAAATGAACTTATGTTTAAAAGCCAGAGATAGGAAACTTATCATATTATTTTTTACTCGTATGTTTACCTGGAGTGTGCGTGAACTTTCAAAATTTTCTTCTAGATATGTGACGATTTCGTTGAATTCCCTGTATGAATTTATGTTCACGCTCAACTTCTATTTTAAAACAGTGTTGAAACATTAAAGTAGGGATATTATGTTTCAATGTTACTTTTTTTAATGCAAAAGGATACGTAGGCAACATAAAGTACTACATTAAAATTGAAACTCTTCATCGATACATGTTTTTCTACATCCCGACGATGAATTCATTTCTTCAACCTACTCATGGACGCCAAGCTTCTCTAAGCAACGCTTAAATATTCTAAAACGGTTGTTTGTGTAAAAATCACCGTTTTTATCCATTACTACGATTACAATGCACATTCTTCAGCACAACGTAACGTCAAGCGATTTTTTTTCGTTTATAGTTCGTAGACGGTCACATCGGTATAAGAGCGCATCGGTCGTGAAAAGGTACGTTCCGATTTGCTAGTATGTCTCGAAGACGTACTTGAGTTTGTACATGATATGCACTGAGGTTGCACACTAAGTTTGGAATTCACCTTTAGATAACACTAGGTAGGAACTGGAGACAAGGATAGGAATATAACAACAAATGGAAGAACCACATCATAGCAGTTTGCTCCAGTTGCTGCTGAAAATTGATCAAAACAAAAATTGGTTATTCGATCATCTAACTTCCAAGAAACTTCTCAAGCCTACGTGTGAGAAAAATCGATATATACAATACTGCGAGCGAAGATTAATTGTTGCTGAACTCAAAATAAACGATAAAAAAGTCACACCGGGCTTCAAAAGAAAATTTGGTGCAATGCTATCATTAGTCACTTGCCTGTGAGCCGGTAATAGAGAAGCTAATTCGATTCAATTGAAATGCACTTTATCAAGCCATCTTTGGACTATTTTTTTAAACGATAATTCTGTTGATTTTGAGATGAAATACTAATACAAAATATAATTGAATATTTTTAAAACAGGGTTAGACGGATTTCTCTTGAGCGTGGTTCCAGAGACTGCCTGGAAGAGGGAGCCGATGACCAAATCGGCGTGGAGATTTCCCCGCTTGGCGGTGGCAGGGGGGGACAGACCACAGCGGCCGGCCGTCCAGCTCGCCAGGCGCATCAAAAAAGCCCCCAAAACACGCCTGAGAGACAATGGAAGTATGTCTCGTGCGGAAGAAAATTCAGACGAGGAACGACCGGGGGCTCTCCTTGGAGACAACTCAATTACTTCGAGGGGAAGACGTTCAATCTCAGCGGAACAAAAGAAGATCGAAGGAGCGAGGACCAATAATAGCATCGCATCGTGAGGTCAGCTCGTTGGTGACGACGGTGGACCATGGCGACGAACAAAGAGCGAATGGCCGAAACACTAATCAATGTTTTATTTTGAATAAAATTTAATATTGTAAACAAATTCCTAAATATTATAGAATTTTGGTACATCCATTTTCGCAGGGGGTGAATAGTGAAAAAAATATAAAAAACATGACCAAATTTTCAAATAGGTATTTACCGATAAAATCGAGTTATTAATTTCGTTCGTGAAACTTCCAACTGTTTTTCGTTAGTTTTTTCAACTTAATTTTCGAAATACTTAACGTAAATATATTTTTTAAGGTGAAAGAATATTTTCTTAGATTTTAAATCTTTAAATTATCTTTAACTATACACAATTTTTTTGTTTTTGACAATTTATTCATGAAGTGAAGGAAGTTATACACAGTGCACGATGTTTGATCAAAAAGTGGAAAGGTGGAAATCCTCTGGATTTTACTCTCTTTTATGCGTATGAAAAGAAGAAAACTGGCCTCAATCGACTAATCTCTTTCAACCTGCGGAACTTGTATATTATTTTATATTTTACAAAATTTGTCCGGGCAAAGGTACCCCCCTATGGTTTCTACTCTGCATGCTACAGAAAAACACCTTCTTTAAAAACAATCCAATCCACAATTACCTTAGCAATATTTTTCGGCCCTGATGAAAGTGGAGTGGTATCAGCTGTCGGCAGTGGTGCGTGGGCATATGTGTGCTTGACTTAATACAACTAAATTTTCACATGGCTACTTTAAATATCCCGTGTGTCATCTTCATCCAAACATAAACCTCTCTGGTAATTTGAATAAGGAAAAGTATCCAGGTAGGTATGGAAGAGAGTGCGGTGAGGCACGGCCGCATTGACTCCGGGTTGTCCGAATTCGTTTCTTTTCCTCGTCTCATTAAGCGACGCATTTTGTCTATTCAAATATTTCGTGCTTGGAAAACAAGATAAATACGAAATGTGGGACAGAAGATGAAATGAATACCCCGTGAACGATCCAGGTGAATTATTCTCGGGTTTTCCACCGGGTTAATGTCTGTATGATGGTTGATGACGTTTCTTTGGAAGACTACACCATATTCTTCAGGACTGATGATGTCTACAGAAAACTTAGAAAAGTTTTCTAACGATGGCAAAACGGGTACAAGAACCATTGCAAGAATAACCGATGAAGGCGGATGCTAAAGACACAGGGATAGAAAATCTAAGTGAAATAATTGAATGGGTGAACAGGTAGGAATGGATGCAATGAAGAGCCTCGAGTCTCGCGCTAAAGAGATAAATGGATGAATACTGTCAATCATGATGTCTATCATACCTCCCCCCCCTCCATTTACATTCCTCAAGGCACTACGATTCGAATCTATAAGGATTTTGTGCATTATTTTCGCGTAATTTTTTGCTGGAGGCGTGCTGAACACTCATTAATTATGTTAAACACATCATCGCAGTTAATTTTGTCACTTGTAAATTTTTCCCTCTTGATGCGTGGTTGAGCCCATCAGGTATATCAGCCCCTATTCTCCAAATCGACACAACATAAATGGCTTTCCTGATGGTAACACCCGAGTATTTTCCATTTTCAGCTAAACAGAATAGACGATTCTATCTGAGAACATGCATTTATTCACATTTTATAGCGCTTAGCTGAGGTAATACATAGGCACAAAAGAACGCCACTCTAGAACACGAAAATATAAAACTAAGTCAACAATTGCGAGAAAAACTTAAAAAAAAGTCCCACCAAATGGACAAAAGCATTTCAACGCTAACGAAAGTACTCATCAGACCTTTGGATCCAATGAGCGATGGTTAAGAAAACTCCGCAAATTGAAAACTGAGACATGCATTAAGTTATAAATTTCAGGATTGAGGATAATGATAGGTTCTGGGAATACTAATGTGCGTTCTCAAATGGCCGTAAAATCTTTGGCCATTTGAGAACCCTGTTTGATTCACCTATCTACAGACGTCGTAGAGCTCATTCCCTCGTTACCTATTCCCCTTAGAAGACTTGGAAATATTTCACCGTAAGTCGCAGAAGTAATATCTGAGAATTCGTTCAAATATTCTTGTGAATTTATTCTCCACCATTGAAACTAATTGAATTATACTGGTAAAACATTAAATCACTCCACGGATGAAAGTCGGCAACCTCACATCTTCTGCTGGAATGCTTTAATGAATTTTCCGCCTCTTCGTTGACAGTGTTCTCCCCGTTGCATCGCAACGGAAATTTCCCAGATTCCATCTATGTTTCCGCTGATTTCCGCCGTACAAATCTAAAATGCCACTGATGAGCACTCTTAAAAATGATCTAATATGCCACTATGTTTGAGTCATACTAAATCAGATACGTCGAAGGAACCAACTGGTTTTCACCGGTAGGTAAAGGGTTGAAGAGGACAGTTCCCTGCGCGCCTCCCCTTACGAACCTCTTCGACTGCACAACAGCGCACCCTCCTCTTCGACGATGGCATCTTCCTCCCTTTCTTTCATCAGCTTGCTCCCGCTAGCTAGCTGAACACGCTCGCTATCCATACATGTGTTAAATAATATCTACTTCCTACAAGATTCTGAGAATATGTCATTAGTGGAGTCATAATTATGAAATCTAGAGCAAGAAGATGCAAAAGGCCATTTCGTCGGGTGCGCGGAACAGAAAATTATCAAATTTTTCGTTTGCATCAACAGCATAAATACTAATGATCGTAATAAAATAAACCTATATATGACCAAATTGGGCTACATCGCAGTACAGAAAGGAAATTTAGATATTATAACTGGTTTTGCAGCGACGAATTCTAAAAATTCGAAGCGTTCGAGAGGCAACCAAAAAAATACGCTTCTGATCGCATGCGGAAATTATCAACCAAGTGTAAACAGGTGGGTTAACATCAGAAAATGTAGATATGAAAGTACTTAAATTTTATAGTCTTTATTTTAAAATCGACATTGCAGTCTTCCAGACACTAGTCACTATACTCGAGCGACAGAATTTTGCGACGGAGAATAGTGAAGTCACTCGCATTCATCGAAAGTGATAACTCAATTTTCTTTCTCAAAAAATTAATCGAGCATTTCATACGTAGGCATCAATTATACGTACTTAAAAGGCATCCCGATTGTTGATAAGGAGAACTATAACGTTTCGGCTACTGCATTTCAGAGAGACCCCAGCTTGTGACATTTCCTATTCAGATTAAGGAGCTTAAAAGTTATGGGAGATAGATAAACAGCGGTCCGAGGTAAAAGAAATGCCGAAGCTGTGAGATTTGGGCCGCTTTTTTCGATTTGGACCAGCCGTGTTGATGCGATGGGTGACAGACGGTGACGGAGCGAGAGAGAGAGAGATGAGGGGAGGCCGAGCAGCCATGGGAGAGGGCATGACTGACGGGCGGAGGATGGACAGAGAAATGCCCCGGGGACTCGTGCGTTGAACTGGGACGCGCGCCTACAGGCATGATTCCCTTTTCACGAGGCCTAGTTCCGAAGTGCATGTGTGCAGGAATAGCCGAATGATGAAATAAATAGAGCGCCTAGCATCCCAACATTACGCTGACCTCTAAATCGATTATTGCAAGAACTAATTGGAGATATGCCTGCCGGTTGAATTTCTGTATCACGGTCACTTGGAAACAACGAAACGGCATTTACCGTGATTTTGATTGTAGGGATGCATGCACATTATAACTTCTGGTGGACTAATGAGTGGTTGATTTTGGTATTACTCTTCCGTGGAGTTCCTGAATCTGTGCTTACATATGAACTTGTGCTGTGAACTAATATATGAACTTGCGCTGCATTTGAAAAACGCACTACACATTCAATGCAAGACATGCACACTTATGCATGCTGCAACACACTTAAGGTCAGACTATGGGGAAGTAAAGAGCCCTAACCCTAACAGCACACATGAACCGCACTGAAAAGGCACTGATCCGTAAAATCCATTTGCATCGTTCACCCCAGAAATCAATGCAAATCATTCGTTTTGAAATACGTCGGAAAACAGTGATTTTTGAGGTAGAAATGAATTCCGATGAAAAAAATCGCACTCACTTCAGTCCACATAAAACTGTTCACCATGGGTGCAGAGTGTATAAATAGCTCCAGATCATCATTGGATGCTGATCGGAGATGCCGCCGAACTTCTTTGTCATACCAAGCGCACGTTTCCAGTTAAGAAGACATCGGTGGGCCGAAACATAAAGGCAAGGCAATAATTTTAGACTCTGAAATGAAGAGAAAACTTCTTACTCGAAAAAAATATTGCTCTTGGCGATAGTGTGCTTTACCTAGTATTTAAAGAAATGTTTTACCCTTTAAGTAACGCAAAGTATGCTGAATTTTCTCTCTAGCATAAAATAACCACTTTAATTGGTTTGGAAAAATTGTAGCTGTCGAGTTTCATTATGCAATTAAAAATCACCATTCGACAACCTTCCACTTCTAATCACGCCACAGTATTCAGCCTGACCTCAGGACGGCTGCATTTGCTAGGAGGGAAGAAGAGAAATCTGATTTGCATTTGGCCCCAGATTGATAGCATGAAGTTTTCGCGCGAAAACCCTTGATCCACTCCAGCGACAGACGTCCGATTTGAATAATGAAGTGCTGATTTAAAGGCGACGAGAGGTGCAAATCCATTTCCACAGATCAAAGCGTCCGTCTCCACTGATCTTCTTCTCTCCAGCAATTAATTATTTCCCGCAGCAGCTGCTACTGCTCTGGACCCTACGCACCTCACCTCACTGTGCGGAACACACATAAGATATTGAGTCCATAATGAAGTCACGCGATAGTTTGAAATTTACAGTTAAAACTGAGGGTAACCCTTTCATCGTAGAGCTTAGGTTGTCCAAAATTTGAATAGATTATTCAAAGCATCTATCTACACGCTATGAAGTATAACGTATCACAGCGATTAAATTCAATGTAAATATCAATTGACACTATGTTTTATTCTCAACCCTATTTTACACCCACTTCAAGATGGCTCTCTCCTTAACAATCCATTATTTATCTTTTATCCCCATAGCATCGTCTCAAACAAAGAAATAAAATAAATCAAAATAAAAACAAACATGCTCACAAATACATAAAACAAACAACAAATGAACTTAAAAACAGAAAATAAACTAAACATATACAAAAGTGATTTTGGTCATAAAGACGCATAAAGTAGCCTTAAAAGTTACGCAGAGGAGCAGCGTTGTGTGAAGTTTTTTTTAAATGAAAACAGATCTACACACATTTAGAACACATGCTACTGTGTTTGTTTAAAACAATGTAGGTTAACAATAAGTAGCGAGATTAGTTTTCAATGTTCATGAATGAGATAAAATAGAGCGATAAGTAACAGCGTCGCCGTTGAACAAATGTTTTTACCTATGTGAAAATGTTTGAATTCATACGATTTGGAAACCTTTCTGAAAAAGTGTGGATTCTGCAAGTTCTTCAAGACTTCAATTAAGTTATGCGTTTTAGGCGATACCGAGTAGAAATAGAGAATCGATATCATGATAAAGGTAAAACAGTACTTATATCTTGTCAAATCTTTGAAAATAAAACAACCGCTTTACCTTTATCATGATATCTATATGATTTTACATTGCTTTAAGTGATAGAATATTTTCCCTAAAATTGCAAGAATACTGAAATAATTCAGGTTTTGAATAATGCAAAATATATTGAATTTCCTTCCTATTATAAAATTGCCACTCGATTATCGAGTCTAAGAATTATCAGGAAAAAATTGCAGCTATCAAGAGTTGCTATGCAACTAAAAATCATCCTGGATATCGTCACCGAGAAACGTTTATGGAATAATGAAAAACAGCAATACTCGTACAGCCCACAAGATATCGGCTAAAATGACTGAATGTAATTCAATTTTATTTAAATTTTAACCAACGATTCCAATATAGTTTTGAAATGCGGTCCAACATAACATTTCGCACTAAATAATTTTGGAATTCGCGGCAGGTTGTTAATGGTAACACCATAAAAGTTATTCTAAATGCAATATTAGGTTTAAATGGGTTGAATTCTCAAGTACCCATGCCAGGAAAATACTTATATCGCGTCTAATTTTAAATTAAATTTAAACAGATAACGAAGTGAACGCAGCTATGCATGTAAAATTGGTGTTCTGTGATGTATTTACTCAGTCCTGGTGAAGTATCTTACATGTTCACCTTTGACTGAACCGATAAATTGAAAACCCATAGGATTATCCAATGTTAATATCATTACCAACATAGGTATATTCTCTAAACAATGCAGAAAAGATAGTCATTCTTAGAACAATGCAGACAGAAAAAAAGTTTTTTTTGTCGAGGAAAGGATTTTCTCTGTGTACGCAGAAAATACCAAAATGATGGGGCAATATTTAAACAAGTTACGATAAAATATCGGTTGAGCTGAATTTCCCGGCGCAGGAAGTGTGCAGTCGCGAGCACATTTTTCGAAAGCGCGTCCGACGATCCCGGAATTCCTAGCACGCCGCTAGATGCCACCACCCAAATCCGTTGGCTGACGAGAGTTGCTCTCTCACGCACCGCGCTTAGAGAAAGGATCGGATGGCAGCAAAATGGCATTTTCCGCGTTCGCAGAGATGCTTGTCTCGGTCTCTTCGTCATTCGTGGCCCGTGGGAGGCGGGGCAGGCAATCCAACCCCCTCCACCCCCACTATCCATCGCATACCGTTCGTCATTTTTCACCGTCAAACTTTGTCGCCGGTTTTCCTTTCTTATCTCGCCGCTCATTTGTTCGGCCAACTCCCTTTCCCTCCGCCAGGAGGCGGTGCAACCGAGCTCCTTCTATCCATCTCTCTTTGCGATTTCCCTCGCCGATGCTGCGAGGCGCTTTTTTTCATGTCCCACTCCCCTTTCTGAGGAAATCTCGCTAGCAGCATCATTTTCGTACAGCATATGCCCCTTGCCTCTTTTGGCTTCGGGCTATTTCAATATGAATTTCAATACAATTGGTGCAGCCGTTACTTTGGTTCCATGAAATATGTTAGAAGACCCATCGCTCGAAATTTATTCCTAATGCATGATGGAACTTTTTCCCATTAGATTCACTTGAATTGGGGGAGGCTAATTCACTTCTTTTATTTTAGTTTTTTAACATTTCAAACGCCTTCTTTGCACTTAGAGGCCTAAATTTCCTGCAAAAATGCGTGTTACTGTTTCTTCTCGAATTAATTCATTTTAAAAACTTAAATGTTAAGGCTTTCGTGTACACCTTCAGTTTCATGGGATTGTATGCGTGAACAATTTTTTTCGAAAAAAATGTCAGGCGTCTAAAATTAAGCCAAATGCTACTGATTAGAATCTACGTTTATCACCATACTAATATATTCAATGCAATACTTTCTTTTTTGTTGACACATTACTATTTTCGCAATTTATACAAACAAGGAAGTAGTAAAAAAAGGTATCTCATTACAAAAGTAAACTCAATCATTATACCATGATCAAAATGCATTTTTGATGCCTACAATTCTACCGAGACATTTGGAAATTTTAATATTATGTAATGACAATTTTCTATGGCTATTTTGTGATGAGTCGCGAATATTATTATTATTTATTTTCCTTTGACTATGACTCGAATGTAATAATTTTGAATCAGTATGTTCGTGGAAGCAACATTCTATCATTTATTACAAAGGCAAGTGTTAATAACAGGGAACCCTATCATCATCGCTATCACCATCACAAGTCCAACATTCCTAAGATCGGCTTGAAGCAGCTCTCCATTCCTCTCTCCTCTCCACCAGCCTTTTCACAGAGACGTATTTCTTCTCTTTCACATCCTTTATAACCTAACCTGTAGTTTAACTCATTCGGGGCCGCAACTTGCCCTTCTTCCCTTTCACCTGTTCTTTTCGACTACTTTTTCAGTCTTTCGACTCTTTCGCTTTCATCAGGCCTTCATGCCTTATAATAAGGCCTACTTTTCCGTCTTTATTATTATTTATATTATTAAAATATTTAGTTACAAATCGACCACGAAGTCGGGTGGTAACATAAATTTAGGAAGTACATTAAGACACAATAATATACGTAACCCAAAATACAAAACAAAATACTAAGTACAACAAAATTTTGAAAAGCCCTCAAAATACCTTTTTTTTCACACAATACATGTCCCCATAGCACCAAATTTTCACCAAAAATTTCACACAATACATGTCTTTCTTCTCCTTAAGGTTTTTATAAGACTTCTCGTTTCTCTCACTCTTCTTAGCACTTCCTCATTACTTACTCGTTTGATCCATTATACCTTCATCATTCATCGGTAGCACCACATTTCGAGTGCTTCCACTGTTAACTTCTCTGGACCTGTAAAACGTCCAAAGCTCGCTCCCTCAGCTCGTCTTGAAAATATCAAAATGATTATGATAATTTTTATCACCGTAATTAGTCACCGAAAAGACATAACACGCCCGATCGAGCGAGAGTGAGTCGTCCTCTTAGCGAACGCTCAATTCTGCGATACACCCCATGCTCACCTTAAAAAAGAATGAGACTTCGAAACAGACTTAAACATCGTTATGTACATCGTACATGGACGTAAAGATGAGCGTCCAAAAGGGTCTCGCAATATACGGGCGGAATATGACCTAGCGATATTTACAAAATCACAAGGGCTTTTGCATACCATCGAAGATTGAAACAACCAGCGAAAAAATTCGTTATGATTCGGATAGTTCATTTTAGTTGCATTAACAGAATAAATTATAGTCCATAGTATCCTCCTTTGCATATGCTATTTCTCAGAGTCATTCGACATTCTTAAGACCCATCGCTACAGAATATAAGCAATAAAGGCTCCCAAAAAGGCCTACTATTGGAATTCTGATTCATTGCACAGGCGCATTATTTTTCGAATTCGCTTCAAAATAATAGGCGTTTGCAGTTCTCTCCTCACAACATTTTTGAAACGCAAACATTTTCATTTAGGTACGCCAAGTACCACCAGTTAATTGCAAGTTTTATCACCCCCAAGGACTAAAAACTGAGCAAGAAGACATATTCTTTATTACGCCAATTTTCTTGAGGCAAAATGCCTCCAGGCGAGATAAAGCAAAAACGGAAACTCCAAAAAACGCACCCACTTGGGCGAGAGAGGGTTAGTACTTGTGTCCCGGGGCCTTGTCGTGGCCACTGTGGTGCCACCTGGGGAGACGGCGGAGAAGCAGCAGCATCAGCATTTGAGAACATATCGCTGGGAGGAGATTGCGGACGAAGGGGTGTGTTATTCATCTTGCAGGAAGGAAATCCGAAGAGAGGTGAAGGACGCTGTCTCGGACGAGCACAAAAGCAAGAAGATAGCCGAGGTTGACTGGGGAGGAGAGGAGAAGACAGCGATGTCTTCGGATGACTTCCCTCTTTTGTTTCTCCTCCGCGACATGAAAAGAAGACAGCTCCCCAAGAGTGAAGGCGACTCAGGGGTCACCTGAAGTGCGCAGAACTCATTTCCGTCGTTTGTTTCCTTGAGTTCGAAGCTCGTGGCGTAGGTAAGCATTCATTTCCAACATTAGGTTTTCCACATTTTGACTTTACGCCGACGGAATCAGCAGCACTCCACGTGATTTATTAATATGTTGAACATATGTACGCTGGAAAATTTAAAAAATATATATCAGCTAGTAAGCATTTTTTGCAATGTTTCTTTATGGTAGAGAGGAAGGGACGAAGCAATTAGCGGAGAAACCACGGTTGGAAGCTATGGGAATGCGGTGTAACAGCAGAATGATGAAGATAAAATTGATAGATCGTGGGAGTAATGCGAAAGTTATAAGAAGCGTAAGAGAGAAATCTTTTGAAAACCTTGGCTAGAAGACCAAAAGATTTAATTGGCAACATTATTGAGACCCGATGGTCCACTGAAAATTTCCATTTAGATGCATAGAGCAGGAGATCAACAACGTAAAACAGACGTACTATGTTGGTGTTAAAAGATTAGCTGATGGAAGATTTGAGTGTAGAATTGCGTCAAAACAATGTTCATATTGCTGACTGTAGATGATTTACAATTATTGAATTTACGTTTCATTCTCTTACATATTGTAAAATGACACCGCGAGCACGGGCGTCGCCCGATGCAAATGCACTGCAAGTGACGACGGCGTCCGCTGACATCCCGTGCGAGCAGCAGTGGCCAAAGCATGCGCGCCGTTTCGTCGACTCCCTTTTAATCCGAACTCGCGTCTTTCGCATTCCATCCGCACAAAGAGATTTAGGGATGGGAAATAGCGCGTATTGTATTACACGAATGCAGCACGATCATTGGACGTGAACCATGATTTGGAGTTATCGGAAGAGAATTCCATTCACTGAAATCTCCGTTATGTATCACGCGTGCGGCAAATCAACAGTACAGCTGGGTCGTCGAAGTAGTGCTCGTTGATCCGAATTGATTTGTGATATGCGCTTTGGAGAGCTTGAAGCACTGTGGGTGCGAATCGGAATCGCTGGATGAGAAGAAGACTTTTTTCATCTCGTTGCCAGGGGATAAAAAAACATGCGTTAAAGAAAAAAGATACCCCTTTACAGCAGTAGATATTTTCTCATAATTCTAAGAAGGAGGGAACTGAAGGTAGGGTGTTGGGAGCCAATATGATCGAATTCTTCCTGGTTTCAAGACCGTTGCCTTGGAGTCTTAGGTTGCTACATTCCCCATCGAACTGCTAAAGCATATGAACCCCCCTGCATGCGGTCGGTATCTGTGATTTTACCAGTGGACATAGGACAACGATTTTACTCGACAATTGAAAAACTACCTCCAGCGTAAGAGACATCTATCGGTCATCGCCGCGTTAAAGACTTCGGTGCCACGGGCACTAATGATAGTTCGATGTGAATTTTTTTAAATTTCCGCTTTCAAAAACCCCCGTAGAGCACCATGGGCTCTCGGGGGATAGAAAAATGTCGTTAGAGCAACTGGGCGCGTGACATCACATCAGGAAGAAGTTGTCCGACTCGGCCATCGAAACGTCGGCATTAATGCAGTTCCTGACCCTGTGGCGATCCCGAGAACTCTTCACGTAGTCTATTCGATGGGAGAGCACTAGACATTGATATCCGGAAAAGGAAGTTTCATGAAGTAAAACTAGTTTACAACATTTAATATGTTAATAGTTTTAATCATTAGTTTTTTTTTCACCTATCAGCTCTAACATTAAAATTACACAAAATAAATGATTTTTTTAATTTTAGGAAGAGAGTAGAAAACCTGTATCAATACATGAGTAATTGTATGCCTTTGAGAACGCAATTTACAGATGATCTTAGAAATAGGAGAACATGAAGATAACCACCATTATGGCACACAGTATTGCATTTTCTTTTGCCAGGAGCTTTTTCTTAAAGGTTTCTATGGCGTTTAGTCTTTTATGAAAACATTGTTCGAACACCAATGAGTCCACATCATCAACTGTGCCATTTTCACTTTCGTTTTAAGAGGGATAATACTTTCGGACTAGTGCTGTGTAAAGTCTTTCGTTTTTTTTTTTTTTGGTGATACCTCGGCGCTCCATTTCTAGCTTAATGGAAGCGAGATGATATAAAAAAAATTAACAAAAGCAGCGCTTCTAGAAAACATCATGAATCACTAATCTAAAATAATTTAGCGAGAATATTAAATATTACGCTACCGATACCAACCATACGGATAAATAAGCAGTAATAAATTAAAATTGCGGCAACATATTTTTTTTTAAATTACTGCATTTTCCTATTTGCCTACGCTTTAAGCAAATGTTGATGGCGAATGAGAGACATAGCAGTTGAAGGAGAGAACTCGACTAAAGGGAAGAGTGCACACGACTCTCACCTTCGTAAATTTTGCTGGCGATAATCGATATATCGGAATACCTTTTGTCACACTGACTTTTTGAAAGGGCTTCAAAGCGTCAAGTGGTCAATATATCTCCAGGGAAGCCATAAATCAACCGTTGACACTTTATCCTCACCAGGTACAGTAAAATCGGAAGCTATGAAGGAGACTTTGTTAAGAAAAAGAAATAATTTTACGCAAATAAAATTTCACGAGTCAAAAAAAAAGATGTGAACGAGCAAGGGATCCCCAAAATGGATCCCTAAAAAATGGTCATCAAAAATTCATCTTACGGGCACATAGAAAAACAGAAGATGAAAGAATAAGTTATTTTTCGAAGTCGAGACAATGAATTGCAAGGAAAAAAAATTTGCCTAAAACTGGACTCGAACCGAGACCACAACTTCGCGCAAAGTGCCCTTCATTAAATAAATGATGTAGATTGATGGGTACCCTCAACTTTTTTTTTCAAGCAATCAAATAAGTTCCTGAACTCTATAAATGAATTTTTAAGGGTCGTTCGCGGTTTTTAAGCTGCCACGAACACGTTATTTGTGCAATTATATAACGGCATTGCACACTTTTTATTGTCACCACCGTTGAATGACTATGAGTGTGGATTAATTGATGGCCATTCTTCCCTGATTTTTGGCGTTTAGTTAATCAACCACGGACTTCAACCCGCGTCGGGTACACTGAGTGACATTGTGATAGGTGGCGCCAACAGCAGTGGACGCCGCTGGAATCAATTTGACGGCACTTAGGCAAAATCGAGAAGGAAAATTGATTCGCCCTTCAAAGGCCTCATTACTCCTCACCTCACCATCTGCGACCCCGGACGCTGAGAACAAGGCGCGTGTAATTACACACCGGAAACTGCGACGGATAGTCGAATTTTGGCGCGAAAAAAGTTTTCCCACAGCGGGCGGCCTATTCGTGACTCTTGCCTTTCCACACGCCCGTTGAATCTCTTCTCAACCTGCTCGTTTCGAAAATGTATTACTGCCTACTGAATGGCGCTTCGGTGTACTACATACATACTGCTCGGCAAAATTCGGAGAGTCCTATGCACGGCTAGCCTGAGGAAGACGACAGAGGACTTCATCCGAGCGTTAGCAGTCACAACGTACTGCCAAAGCTCAACTCTGGCGTATTACAACTTCTTTCGTTACAATGCTTTCATTCTAAACGTGAGATAAAAACTTGCCGAGTACTGCTGACGAATTAACTATACATACTACGCAGCGGGACGAATTTTCAGCATATTTTACCGTATTTCTAAACGCACTTCATTTGAAAAAAAAACTTTAATCACACACTTCACCCTTTGAAAAAAACTTTAATTAAACTTAACCCCATAAGTCCATTTTGACCACGCTTCTTTATCCACGCAGATTTATTCACTTATGCGTACATTATCAGTTCTAAATGGCACATTCTCACATTTAAGTTTAATTCAGGGTGATCTGCTAAATAACTTCCGTGCTCACATTAACAGACCTCCACGAGAACCACCAACTAGATGAAAATTTAGGCTCTGACAGGTCTCGATGAGCGGAAGATGCGTACGGACTTCCGGCGAAGCGTACGTCCAGCTAATAGACGACAGCGCTCCACCACGAAGCAGTGCACCTCGAAATCCCACAAGTCAGCGCGTCTCGACTGAGTCGGAGGAAGCGAGCGGGAAAAGAAAAAGTCGCATCGCAATTCAAAGCGTCAAGACATGAATTAGATGGCATTTCATTCCGGGACTAAATGAGCCCGAATCGAGAGGATAAAAACCCGAGTGCTGAATGGGCACCGAATTTGCCGCCATTGTCTGAAGGAGGCAGCCGAAGGGGAATGATTAAAAGACTCTGCACTCGGCAGCACTTCCGGCTGGGCTGTGAGAGGGCGCGCGCACACAGGACGGCGTGAAGGCGGCACTCCGATAAAATCCATTTCTCACCCTCACAGATTCCCAGTGACTGGAGAGAGAGGCGAAGAGGATCGTGAGGAAAAACCAATTTCATGACAGCCACTTAAATGAGTATATAGCCTCATCCAACCCAACGGCTTCGTATCTCGTCCACGAGACTTTTAGCTTCCTCAAGCAAATGTTTAAATCTTCTATACTCCGTCCCGCATCCCGAGTTTTAGAGTCAGTAACATGAGCTCTGTCGTCACACTTGCGATCCCTTCTAATGAAACTAAACTTGTCGACCGTTGGCTTCCTAATGACTTGTTACTTCGAGCTACAAGTTGACTCACATTTTTTGTATTATCAGGTATTTATGCTTTTGATTTCATTAAACCAATAGCTCGACATTAAAATCAAACGTTTTTCTGATACTCCAGAAAGATCAGATACTTCTGAAACTTTCAGATACTTTCTGACTTGCAAGGAGCAGGGAGAATTATACGGCCAATTGAGAATTTCCTTGCTATAATTTCCGAGGCCGTAGAAGCTCAACCCCCAATTTTGCAAACGTAATTGCATTTCTCCATAGTTATTTTCATGCATACGACGCGTTTCGGCTCACAGTGCCATTATCTGGTAGAAGATGAAATGATGGCCTCCTACGCATTAAAATTATTGTGGATTAGTGCAACCATGAGTTATTTTAATTAAGAGCTCATTCCGGACTAAGCCAGAGTCGTGGGATTCCCAAGCATTCAGGGCCAGTTCCTTTCTTTGGGCCACCTCACTCCTTCTCTAGTTTTTTCGGGAAATGTCTCAAGACTTCACTTCCCGAGATTTTAGTCTGGGCTCTTCAGGCTGCAAGCAAACGCCCATCCTTCTAAGTCACCTTACCTCCTTCGATTATTCGCCATTGGAGACAGATCCCGATTGCTGAGTTCACATTTCTCCCGCCGGGAAGAAGTTTGTATAGAAAGACTCACTCCTATCACTCGATCAGTCTAGTTTAGGGACGGATTAAAACTACTAGTATCACCTTGATATACTCAAGGTATATAAAATAGACCCCGTTAAAAATTTGAACTGCCTCAAATTTAAAATTTTTTTCTTCAAAGTTTTCTCAGAAAGAAGATTTTTAAAATTTAAAATCATTAAAAAAATCAACGAAAGCCTGATGGATATAATCTGCAAATTTAAATGTAAAACCATAGGTTTTGAACGGAATACTGTGTGGGCAAACAGGACAAAATACAACCGAAATAGAGCCAGGTATGAGTCGACATAACTGAATATGTCAAAGTGACAAGTTTCCAATTTAATGAACTGCCACCGACAATAAAAACTCGGCGCGCGTGTATCGGAAACTGCTTTCCGCTTTGGGTCCGCCCGGTGAATGGCACGACCGGCAAGAGAGATAGTCCGAGAGCCCTTGCTGGGCGAGTGAGACTTTTGAAAGATATCCCGAATAAGAATTCAGCGCAGGCGACTCGTGCAAAGAGAGCAAATAATAATGATAGTCTCCTTGAGCAAACGCACTCCTTCCGGACGAGGGCCAACAAAGGCAAGACGGATATTCATATTCCGTGGGGCGATAGAGGTATGTAGTTGGGTAAAGGGGGTAGTTCCCACGGGGGAAGATGGATGGAACGCCTGTGCATGTTCACACGCCTTCTTTGACCGCAGCGAGTCACGCTTCGCCCCCTCCGCGTCATTTTTTTTACCACTTTGACACGTCAAGGAAAGAGGCCGGGCGCCCTTGGCTCACAAGGGAGCGATTGGCGCCTGGCGCCTCCCTCTGCGGCGCTTGCCTTTCTCGCCACGGCCCTAACCCACTCCATTCATCACCCTTTGACGAGTGCCTTTCCTGACACTTCTTCCTTTAACCAGGGGCACAAACAGTTCCGAAGCCCATGATTGGCTGGGGAAATACGTGTTTCAACCGCAAACAAACTTTACCGAATCACGTTATAATCATCCAGCACTTTTCCTTAAAGATAGCCGTTAAATCTATATCCGCAGCCCGTGAAATACACTAGATCTGATATCGGATCTTTTATTGAAGCAAACGAAAATATAGTCATTCACTCAGACTCGAAATCAAGATTCGTTAAAATAATCCGATGGATTGAAGGGAAAGATAAGTTACGATGAAAAGAAACACATCTTCCTCAATCAGCCAATCTCTCAAGAAGAGAAAATGAAAAAAAAGTCTCCTCCTCCCAAGTTTAAAATAAAAAACGCAAAATTTACGCCCGCTTTTCTTCCTTAGGTGACGTTATTCGAGATCCGGTTCATTGACTCGTTCAGGACGAACCCCTTATCGAGGGATGGAATCGCTCTCAAGAGAGGTTAACCAACAACGAATCACTTTCTGTTGATGTGCAAAACCAAAACGTAGCGGAAAAGCGGTGAACTAATCGGCACGAGTTCGTGACGTCATCGAATTGTCTTTGAAAAGGATTAAGGCCGTTTTACCGCTGAAAAAATCTTGAAAAGTTGGCGGTGGACCAAGAAACGGAAAAATAAGGGTGTCTTTTTGTTAATCTTTCACAATGAACTATTTAAACTGAATTTAAAAATAAAATTTGAATCCTTTAAAATAATTACAATCAGCCTGTAAAAAAATGAGCAAAAAACTTAACACTACCTCAAAAATTTTCAGGTTTAACTAAGATAACCATGTGAGTAAGTAACGCGCCGTAGTCTATAACATCCGCTCATCGATCGCAATAAATATGTGATGATAATTTTAAGGATGCTTCCGTGAGACAAATCAAATAAAAAAGACGTATACTGCAATTCACAAAAGATACCGGCTTGAGCCGTATTCGAGACTCACTAACTTCGGGCAAAGATATTACGGTTTCAAAGCCGTATCTAAAAGATCTAGACAGTGGAAGCCTCTTAGGTAGGGGCGAATATTACTCGAGCTTAGGATACTATGGGTATGAGGGCAGATGGGACTGAGAAGAGACGCTTTTCAGCCTTCTTTTGCTAAGACGCTCACTTTTCGATTAAGTAAGAAGTATTTTAGCCTATCTAAGAATACTGGTTTCGGCATTTAAATTTCTCATAGTGAGCCATGAGGAGCTTGCCTTTGTTCACAAGAGACTCAGCTGAAAACCACGTCAGGAATGGAAAAAGCAGAGAATCGTCGTTTAGAGGGGGCGGTTTATCACTTTCCACGGCGCCTCGGTGGTACGCAATGCCTCTCAGCGATGATGCGTCGCAGGTCTTATAGTCGCAAGCTAGTGGCCTTAAGATTTCTATGAATAATTTTTGAGCATTTTATTTTATGCTATTGAAAAGAAACTTTCATTAGAGAGCCACCATATATATTTCAATCTTTCTAATATTCCAGAAGGCGGACGACCGCACCCCCGCCTTAATCTGCTTCTGCTAACGAGTTAAGATTTCCGGGTTCTCCAGTCGCGTTCGCAAACTGTGTCAACAAATTTGAAATCCATTGCTTTCGTCCTCAGTTTGAAGGGCCTGATGTTCGACCTAAAGACTGAAGGAGGATGGCCTTCCAAACAACGAACGGGACTGAATAACCGCGAATCCCACACTCATCATAAGCATCGCTTCGGAAACCTTCGCAATGATGTCTCCAGTGGCGCTATTCCTTCCTCGGAATAGGGTCACCTCTCGAATAGCGACGAACCTTTCTCTCTCCGCCATTGTCTCCGCGACGTGAGCGGTTGCAACGCTGGCGCCTGTCCTCAGGAAGTCACTTCTCAGCGCGACCTCGCGTCACAAGATCTTCCGTCTACGACTTCACGGGAGGATTTGCACGCGATTAAGAGCGCTTCACGGTGGGAGAGATATAGAACTTCTCGAGTCGAAATCACATCAGGAAGATGTGGAGAATAAGAATTTGCAGGGGAGAAACTTACTAGTCCGCCCCCCCACCCCCCCAATCCCTCCGTCCACGTGTCGAGAACATCCTCGGTTTTGAAATTCGCAGCAGTCGAGAGAGGGAAGTCCACGGCTGTCTGGCCACCTGTATCCATTTCTCACGATCGCAGCGGCGCGCTGCTCTTTCGCTTTTTTGCCGCGTTTCGCATTTCCCAGTGGCGCACGTGCCGCTCGCCGGCCAATCTAATCTGGCGCCTCGGCGGCGTCTGCGGCGGCCGCCCCCGCGATGCGCACGGGCGACTGCAGCGCGCGCTTCCGGGGAGCGGCGACGGCTGCAGTCACGTGCACCGGAAGTGTCATTCGGAGGAGCAAAGGAATGAAATATGACGTGCACTCACGTCACACTGTTCTTGGTGCGACACGAAGATTGCCTCCGATGCATGAACACCCTCTTATTCGACCAGACATGCTTTGAGAAATAATCGGACACGGTCTAAGTTTTACTTCTTCATTCATATTCCTTTGGTGAAGTTCACCAGGGCTTGGTCGAAGGATTAAAAACAAAAATTACCTAGCAACGCTTCCATTATTATCAAGGCTTGATCAGGGGTTAGGTTTAGCATTAAAAACAGTAAAAAATAAAGAACAAAATGTGCTTGAAAAATAAACCGAAAGGCTGGTAGGGCATATTTTAAAAACCATTTGACAAAACCCTCAACAAAAAACATAAACGCTCATTTCTACCATGGGATTTAATTCCGATTTGAAACGGCGTCTCATTGAAAATATCAAATACTGATTGAAGGAATTGGAATGGCAAAGTTTATTTGAGAGAAAAAAACTCTAAAATTCTGAAAGCTTTAAAAAATGAAAGATCGTTAGCAATGATTTTAGAATGAAAATCATTCCACAAATGCAATACCTTCTCCATCAATTGTTCCTCTAAGAAAAACCTCACAGCATATCTAAGACCTTAAATAGCTATCGAGGATTGGATATATATCCCCGTTACAAAATTTCCCGAGACACGCGCTAAGTCGATTCGATAAGTTTGATAAGAGAAAAATTTGTTGCCCTGTACTTGGTTTCTTATCACAATGAAGCAAAAATTCGAACTTATTGCGGCTATGCAACAACAGGTCCTTTCTTATATAAATTTCAATTAAGTCCCATCTCAACCCATTCATTCTTCCCAATTCCCAAATTATCGCTCACTTAACATTTTCTCGGCTCGTCTCTTTTCACCATTGCCATCCCGAGAGCCTTGATCCATTTTCTCTATCATTATACCCTCTTAAAACTTATCTCTCTCTCTCTACCTAACCTCCCTGAAAATAATTAAAATCACTTGTGACTCTCTTTTATTTCCAATACTTGATATTTTCTATTCAGTATTGTTTAGTGCATTTGCCTCCAATGTATGCTTGTTTATTCTGCCAATTCGAATGGGCAACAGTGCTCTATGCGGACATTTTCAGTGGAATGAATAAATGAAATAAGCGCTTCATCGCATAACCTCATTTCCAGGGCAGTGCGAACCTCTTCACACCGATGGAACGACCTCCTTCTTCCCCTCCTTCCCCATCCCACACCCTCCACCACCCCTCCCATCAACCCCCACCCCACCCTCTCGAGACCACTGCCCGCTTCCGATTCCGCGCAGGCACGACCGTCCTCACGAAAAAAGTGCACACGGAAGATATATATCCGTCCTCTATATTAAAAAAAATATTCTCCGGCCTCAACGAAATATTCTCACTGTTTCCAAAAGAGGGATGCTGCAATGACTTTGGAATATTTTTACACTTCGCGACTGCCATGCTCATTTATGCAGAGCCATCGAAATGATGGCCCATCAAACAGGTGCCTTGGAAATCCATCGTCGACATCAACCGCTGCTCTTGCAACGCTATGCAGCGAAAGCTAACCATCGAAACAAGCACGGAGAGTGGGTTGCAATCGTAAAATGCGCGAGAGAGACGATGTAAATGGAGGCATGGGAAACAAATCTCATGGATTAGTACGAGAAGGCCACTACAAAATACGGGTCGAAACAGCAAACCCTACACAGGATAACAAAAACAAAGGTGCGCGGTTGTTCGCTACATTGAGAACCCTGGCTCATTCACCATCCAAACGACATAAGGATACGCTGAAAAAACTTTTTCCACACTCTCATGCTGGCTGCGAAGAAAGATCCACAAAGTGTTCCTAATCACAGGGTCATCCAGAAACCCCAAGAAAAACTTTACAATATATACAGAAATATATAGATATGTATTTCGCATCTAATATGCGTACGCTCTAATTGGCTGTAGGTTTCAAACTCCCACAGTTTCACTTGACATCAATTGACTACTTGCACGAGGGCTAGGTTAACACCTTTAATCTCCTTGGAAAGTCACTAGATCCAATCACAATCGACTTCAATTGTTCATCCTTCATGTTCCTAAACTCGACCATATTTAATCACGCACCCTTTCAAAAAAAGCATAGTGTCAACTATCAAGTAATACAATCATTGAAAATCATTTTTCACCAAAGTTAATATTGTCTGGGAAGCAAACTCTATGCACGTTAGCATTCGCAGCATTTATTACATTACCCCACCTAAAGATGCATGCTCACTCTGAATTTCCATGTTCCTACAGTTAAATTAAAGCATTATTTAGAATCTTAATCAATCCGCTAAGTTTTTCTCTGTACCTGTAATTTTTAAAGCGAAATGGTCGAAATGAAAATGAATTGTTTTTTATTTTAATTTGCAATCGTATTTTTGTATTAATGAATGATTTTAAAAATACGTTAAAACCAAATAAGAATAGATTGGAGCAGTAACCAACTTAATGTTAGATGTAGAATATTTTTCATGATATGGAAGAGTAATTTTCCCCTACCGCAGTCACGATCACGCTATTTCATCAAAAGTTCTAGCAGAACGTGGCAGGATTGGCTTGAAAATTTCTCTGGTAATCACTTAGGCATTACTCCGATATGATGAGGATTCCCTTCATGGTCCCACAGAATTCATCTCTCACTGAATGTCATCTGTTAGCATAGCGATCCATTAATTGCATTTCCATGCTCATCGTGTCTTCTCCATCGCCAAGCATAACTGTCCTCGAGTTGGGCGCAATTCAAGTGTTTTCTTCTGACTGCCTCTAACAACCTCATTCTAAGCTTCACTGGCATCTATTTACTGCGTGCATCGTTAGAAAATCATTTCCTCTCTTAGATCCGAAATATGGAATCAGGAGGGACGAAATGTGTGATTATTTAGACTTCATTATGAGAATTATTTCCTTCAAGGAACATCGAGGCATTTTTACAAATAGATAAAATTAAAAAAGATCGGCTTCCAAAAGGCAAATTGTGAAGTGATGTCACACGCATCCGAACATGTGAGATAGTTTTTGTGTTGTCTGCACTCGAAATTTGCAGACCGTTCTAACAAAACCAAACAATTCCACAAAAAAAACAATAATTAAAATGCATCGATGCAATGCTGACAGTTATGCTTATACGGAGTTGTTGCCAAAACAGCATCACTAGCAGTCACATTTTCTCCATAGGTGTTAGCAACCAAATTCCACCTGAATTTTATCAAGACAACTATAATATTAAGGATTAAAGTGGCAGAGGCTACAGTTATCAAATTCGGATCCGTGGATCTAGTCCACTAAATTTTCACATGAGGCAAATTTGGTCTCGAAAAAAGTCATCTTTCAAGCCCGCGCTAATGCAAAAGCAGGAGTTCAGTTGCAAACGTTATTGCAAATGTTGCATAAATTGTCACATTTTCCAGCTCCGTAGGTAAGCTTTTCCTTCATAATATTTTAAACCTGCTTTCAGTATCATTGAAATCTTTTACTGAAGTATTAGCTGAGCATGAATTTTAAATCACATGAATTTTCTGCGATAATGGGAAGAAGGACTAGAATTTTAGGCGGAGTAATAAATAAATGCCATAAAATGGCAGTAATTTCAGTAAAAATTTGGATTTTTCCAAGGCTTTCAATTATAATCCTATGCTGTGCGTGTAATTCCAAGCATTTTACTTCTGTATGCAATTTCCAGAAAAATGCGATCATCATCTGTGGAAAATAAAATGAAGGCAGCCACTTCGTTATTTTTACTTTGTATAATTGATTTTAGCATAATGTCTTCTTTTTTTACTACTGTTTACCTGTAGGATTACTGCGAAGGATTTTGGCGCCATCTCATTGATATTATTTTAAATGCATATTTTATCGTATATTTCTATCACATCCAATATATATTTCTGATCTAATACAATACAATAATTTACATATTATTTGCCTTGATTGTTGTCCTATGCAAATATTTCTTAAAAGTTCGGCTTGTCCAAATTTTTCCTGAAATCTACCTCCTTTTATCTTAGCAACTACAGATTACTTCGGACACAAAAATCGTTACAGCTATATCACGTTAGGACAAAATATTTTACAGCTCCCTCTAAGTGATAGTGAAAAGAGGACGGTCAAAGTTTAATCGACATTGATAGAATATCACACGAGAACGAAAGAATATTGCCGTACCAATAGATACTCGCTCAAGCCCTGTAGCCAATAATATTCACAGCGTTGCCAAACACGCACGTAAAGGGGCCAAAACAAACCATCATTTTTCTCTATTACCGCATTCACATTTTGACTGCTCCCGAATGGTAGGTAAATTTCGTCAAAACAGACGTGTAAATAAAAAAAAAAGATGGCAGATTTGACACCAAATCCGGCGTGGGAGAACTAAACGCCATCGGAAAAAAAATGAACGCAAAAAATTCTCTCTGGACGCATGTTTGGGTACGAGGCTGTCGCGGTTGGTTGCTTCGGATCGGGTGTTTGTTTGCGCGAAAGTGGCGCCGCCCGTGAGTGACGGCCGCCCGGACAACCAGCCTCCTCGCTTCGAGCGAAGCCCGTCGCGGCGGCGGTCGACTAATTTTCCGGCGCAGTAACCGCGAGCGACAAGTGCCAAACTCAGAGCGCACCGCTCCGCACCACCCTGCCCCTCTCCAGGAGGAAACACACAATGGCAAACTTTATGGGATCGCTCGACGCGATTCGTAAAACTAGCGATCGGTTTTCGAACGGCTGAAGACCAACAATTTCGCCATCAGACGCAATAATATTGCCGAAAATTAAAAGGAACTAAAAGATAAACTTTATAGAGGTGCGTTCCCGAACAAAAGATCTATTCCACGAGAATAGAGCTCAGGTTCTCGAGATTATATCTGAACAAATGAATACACAAAAACAGCTGATGTAAATACATACAGTACGTATGAGAAATTTTATTTATTACCACTAGCAAAGAAAAAAATATTTCATGTCCACAATTGCGTTGACTGTTCATAGATTGCTCTCAATGATGTGCCTCTCAATGACTGTGCATAGACTGCTTTCTCAATGATTAAAAAAGTAAAAAAATGAAAAAGATGGAGGCGCCATATAGCATTAGACCAGCCAAACTTTGAATAAGCGGCGAGCACATGGGATCTGGCGCAGAAAGTCTCAATCCGTGAACTTAATTAAATTCAAAGTAAAGATGCGCGATTCGTAAAAGACTGCTGCGGAAGGACAGAGAGCGTTACACAGATTTTTAACGAATTAGGCCGGGAGCTGTTAAAGACTCAGATACAGTGCGCTAGACTTAAATTGCTTGAGCAATTGAGGATACACGTATTTCAGAGCGACACGGAGAACATCATAGTCGAACCTTATTATATTTCCAGGTCCGACAGAAACGAAAAATTAAGAGATATATTTTGCCGAACGGATCGCTTTGGGAATTGTTTGTTTCCCCATTAAAGGACTTTAATAAATGCTAGGAGGAACTTAGTTCGAGCATTTCCTTTTCATTGGTCAACGGCGTGTGTCCTATCACCCCCCACCTTACGCCTAATGAGGCGGCTTGCAGAGTAGTTTGTAGATGTAATTTCTAAAGCTGTGGATCTGCTGTTATAAAGATAAGCGTATATGTTATGCATATGTCGTGCGTTTGATAATTATGTCCTAAGTTTTGAAGTCAATAAATAAAGTGGTGTTCAACGCATAACCAACGAGAGATGTCGTGATCGCTATCGTGCGACGTTGATTTCGCATTTAAAAGCAATATTTTTTCTTTACGAATGATGGAGTATGGGAGAGGTAATTGATGTAGGCTGCATTTTCAGACGTTTCTTCGGCTCGGATGTCAGGTGGCGGTTCAAATTCCATTTAAAAAAACTTATGTCTGTATTTTTTTCTGCATATAAAGTGACTTGAAGTAGAACATGCACATGTATTTATGATAATTTTTCTTGCCTGCCCTTATTTAATCAACATTAATAGCTTTCCCCAGACAGTCAGACTAGTTATCCTTAAGATTTTTTTCTTATAAGCTGTTTCCAAACTTAACAATTGATTCCTTAAATTTTGCATTCAATTTTATCCTCTGCCAGAAAGTACACTGTTAGCAAGAATTTTATAAAATCAATTCTTAGTTCAAATGTGGTGATTGCTAACTGTAGCTTTCAAGGCTTCAAAATACACTCTTATCCACGATCATTCACGATCCATATTTTAAGGGCACAACTTCCAGTACAAACCAGTAATCATGAAAAGTTTTTTACCCGAATAAATTTTTCATTTTCAACTACCCATTAATGGTTACATTCATACTTTGCCGCAATTCGATATCTATTTCCTTTAAAAGAATTTTTTATTTCTAGCGATAGACTACATTATTCGCTGTTAAATTTCACGATCTTCTATCCTGAAACTGTCCTTCTTTTACGCTTCATTTTTTTAAACATATACAATTCGCAAAAATTTCGAGGCGTTAAACGGAAAATCCGGAACCAAGTCGCCAGATTTTCGGGTGCGTCTGTTTTGAGCCTCGTGTGTCTTGACGCGAGTCATCAAGTTTCGACTCTAAGATCACGATGACCCAAGATATTTACTAGGAACCGCTTTTTCAGTGAGGAAAACAATAATCCGTACACATTATGAATGGAATCGGGATGTTTTACGCTTCCTGTTAGCTCCTCAGAACAAATATTGACGAAAGCTCGAGATGAGTTGATTCAAGCGCAAATATCATTTAGAGCTTTGTCACCCGTAAAAAATAAAGGATACAGCAAAAAAGAACAGGGATGAGAATTCCTTATCTCCTTAAGAGGTCTTCTCGAGCATTTTATAGGGGTACTTTGGCAATGGTGAAATATTGGAGCCACAGCGTATTTTGCACATACTTAATCATCAAAGCATAAAAAAATTACCCGTTACTTAGACCCTAAAAAATAGTATGCAGAGGATCCACAATTCTTGTATTTGATTCATTTTTGACCTCCACCATTATGAATATGTGTCTTCGTAAAGGGAAAAATTATCTTAGTCATCAGTCAAAGACAGGAGAAAATACTTGCTCGGAGTCTTCCAGTTCAATATATTTCCAAGCCCAAATACCTAGGGGCCTTTTTTTTTACCACTACCATCCTCTCGAAGGAATGCGCCAACAGACCTATGTTGCCCCTCATATATAACTACCAAACATCATTTCTCTTTCTTGGTCAAATCTGCAAAATTATGAAATTCCCTTCCGGTAAATGTAAGGAGTAAGAATAAATACACAATTAACTCAGCAATTTCTACATACCTGCTCCATACAAATATAATTTTGCAATATAATCCTAAAATTGTTCGAACTCATGATGTTGCAGTTAAGTGCCTTGACCTCTGCACCTCATACGATATTGGATCTGAGATTCATTATTGTAGTTATTATAATTTTTGTGACCCAGTTGTTCTTTTTTATCCTAACCTCAATATCTTATTCTATCTCAGTCAAGCAAATTAAACGAATCGGTAGTAAACTAGATACGCACATTTCTGAGTGATCGTAAGCAAAATGTAGTTCTAGAAGGAATTAGCTTCAATGTAGTTTAAATGACATCGGGTGTTCCACAAGGAATCGTAATCGGTCCCCTTTTGTTCATTAAGTCATTCATCACGAAGTGACACATGGTAATAACACAACGAAGTGAAGAACTTAGGAGTTACGATGACTTCTAACCTATCGTGAGGAACACATTTATGGGATATTAGTGGCTGTGTCTCGAAGAAGTTAGTATTCGTCAAGCGTATTGTGGGAAGGTTTTCGGACGAGAAAGTAAAGGTGCTATTTCGCACTCTTCCGACCTCACCTTGAATATGCAGCAAAAACATGGTATCCGGTACAGAATGACTTAATCCGCGAACTGAATAAAATACAAAGGAAAGCTGCGCAGTTCGTCAAAAACTGCTACGGCCGTACAGACAGCGTTACTCAGATGCTGAGAAAATTAGGCTAGGAGCTGCTAGAGACTCGGAAGCAGCGCGCTGGGCTTATATTGCTTTAACAACTGAGAAAAGATATATTTAAGAGCAGCATGGAGAAAACATCTTAAAGCCCCACTATAATTTCATGTCCGACAGAAGCAATAAATTAAGAGACATATATTGCCAAACGGATACATATGGGGATTCATTTATCCCCAGAGCCATAAAGGACTTTAATAAATGTTACTTGTAATTTTGTTCGAGCATTTGCTTTGAATTTATATTTGAAGGGCTGGTGTACTAATAACCCCTTCTACACCCCTTTTTAGGCGGCTTGCGGGGTAGTGTGTAAATGTTGATATTTAAAAAAAATTGATCTTACACTTGGAATGGTTGGCAAATGGTTGGTTGACAAACATGTTCTTTATCACTCCAAAAATCCATATTTTCAGAATATTCGCGTAAGATAGCCCTCTTTTACTTCAGAAAGGTAAAGTATATGCACGCTGATGGCTACCAAAATGTTGTTTGCAGTATGGCTTAGATCAAAGGGTTTATAATGTACGCTGATGTTTGCGTGAAAGATCCAAAAATACATCCTCCTGTTGCAATCAACTCTTGCCGCGGCCCACACCCCGCTCCTTTCCAAATCACTTCGTTTAAATGCAAAAATCAAACGTTTTCTTCCTGCCTGCCCTACCCGCATCTCATGCACTAATTCATTTTTTATTTCTCTTTTCATTTACATGCTATTTTTCGTACAAAATTGTCATATTTCATAGTTTTGATCATATTTTACAACTTTTATTAGAATATCAACCTCTGCGAAGAAATCAAAAGTCAATTAAAAAACAAACATTGCATTTATTTGACTCTATATCTAAAGATGCGTTGGAACCGGTTATCACTCACTCAGTGTTTTTCCAAAGGTTGGTCTGGTTTTGTGAGGGTATAGCTCACCCCTTCACTAAGCTACAGACGTGTGATTTTCATACTCCAGGGTAGGGGGCTAATTTTTTCCTCTGGGCCATTTCGCTCTTGGGGATTTTTTTGGGGGTGTCCGAAGTGTTTCTCTCGGGAGCCGATTATGATGTCGGCAAAAAAATTGTGTTAAATAACAAGATGCCAGCATGAATTGTAGATGCGTCTACGAAGTTACGCCTAGTATGGACGACGGGATAAGATTGCTCATCCTGCACCCAACGTCTTTATTTCCTGTCGTGGTTTTCGCCAGTCCCTCCACTGATAGCTGCTCTCGCTGCTTCAGGGATACGTCAACTTGGTTTTCGAGTCGAGATTTTAGCTTAGCTACTCTCACAACTTGGAATCGTTTTCCTTGTTATAATTCCCTTTCCTCTGCAGGGGGAGTTTGATTTCCTGGAAACTTCCCGTGACGTTCTGACCCCGACATCTCTGCCCCCTTTCTCTCCCTCCCCCTCCAAATGGGAATGCGCCGGCCGGACGACGCTGTGACGTCGCCAGGATGCCTGGCCGTGACGTGTCGGTGGGACGGCGGCGGCGTCGACCCAAACAAGAAGGATGCGGTCGCCCCGTGGCAGCGGCGTCTATTCCAATCCTATCGCCGGAATGTGTCGCCAAGGCATGTGACCCGGAAAATGAAGCGGGACTCAAACAGCTAGATTAAAAGATTTGAGCTCTTCACGTCCCAATCCGTGCCCACTTTGATTCTTATCAGCCGCGCATAAATGGTCTGTGGAAAACACCTTATTTAATAGACAACAAAAACCTGTGGTCTGTTTTAATAGGAAAGATCTTTTTTTCATTTGGGGGTTTTCTTGCGTCTTAATTTCGAATTTACTTTCTGTTGAAATATTCTTGCCAGTGGCAGCGACTACTCTCTCTTTGTTGAGGGTCAACATATTTTCTATTTTCCACCAGAGGTGGTGGAATAATCCTAATGGAGTTTACCTGCTTGGAACGTGTTGGTGGCTTTGCGTCTATCGCGTCGCGATTGGGGTAGATAATCAGTGTCGTAAAGTGAGGTGTACTTTCCAAGGAGAGGAAAGTGTATCCGGAATATTCTATAATCTTTTGTAGTAGTACAAATGAATTTTGAGGTACAGCCAAGGCGTAGTAATCACCTCCCCTTGCGAGAAGGCTGCAGCTGACGGAAAGAAAAGGATGGAACTATGAAATATAGACCCGTGAAAATGCCAAAAACAATTGTATAACTCATGCATTTTTTATATACACGAAATATATTCATTAATATGGAAATTATAATTGGTCCCTTCATTATATTTTGATAATAATAATACGACACTTACTTTCCTTGGATAATAACCTGTAGCGCAACAGAATTTACAAACCAGGTTAACATACGAAGCAAAAAATTGTAAGTGTTTTTCGAAGAAATAACTTCTCGTAAGGATAAGTACCGGCATGGCCTTAGAATTAAATTGCATTGATATTATGCTAGGATCGAAATTAGTTCCAGGAGGAGGCGATAAGAGAAACCTCAGGTCAAACTAAGAAAGGAAATGGGTTGTACTTGGGACTGAAACGACTGTACTCCAGCTGTATCCAGCTTGGCTTATTCATAAGTTGAAGAAGTCACTTGGATGAGTTTCACAGACGGCAAGTGAGTAGTTCATTCCAATACTGAGTATTTTTAATCTGGTACCAGAAGAACAGAGAATTTGATACAGATTATGTAAGAAAAGTATCTTCTTTCAATATAAAAATTGGTTTTACTATTGCTCCTGGCAGGAAGACTGGTAATCATTATGATACAGACCATGAATTGCAATAAATCTAGAAAACATGGTTCCAAACTACATGAAGTTGGTGGTTTGCAAAATAAGATGAATAAGATAATTAGCGAAGTCTTTAATGCCACGAATAATGGTAACCAGGTTATGGATTGGCCGTATAGCACCGAAGTATGCAAACTTTGTGGGGGATCAAAGTAAAAATAACGAGTTAAGACACAAGGTGAGATTAACCCTGAAACACTCAACTTCTTTCTTATTATTAGATACGGAAAAACTTAACCAATGAATCGCTTACAAATTTATTTTAATACAATCATGACAATCCGATTGATAAAATCATAGAGATCAAATAGTAATAGGGCGCACCATCATGGAAATAATTCCGGAGCACTGCAAGACGACCGCCAACGCCTAAACACAGGCGCCCCGCACCGTACCTTTGCATTGCACGCTGGCAACATTCACGGGTGAAGATACCGGGCTTTCACCTGACGCTTCTTAGGATTCTGGGTGTCGGCAGGTGTAAGTTCTTATAGTATCCTTTGCGCTTGGTTTGCTAGACATATGTATCTCATTTTAATATCTCATTTTAGAATCTCAATATGCAATCCTAGTTTTGGTTCACTTCACCACATCTTTTCACGTAAAAAAAATTAACTGTTGTAGAAATTACTAATTACTTGGTTTTACTCTACGAAATATTTTAAGGACACGACTTAGGTGTAACATGAAGATATAACTATGCAACAATACCCGAGCTATGTCATTGTAACATCTACAGTGTAACTTACTATTACTTTTATTTTCCATGACCACACATGATTTGCAAAGTTCCATCAGGAGTAAATTAGACATCAATACTCCCTGAATGATAATCCAACCATAATTTTGTCGTGGACGTTTTATTACATGGACAATATGATGAAAAAAAGGAGGATAATATTGCGGAAATTGGAATCATGATAAATTGATATAGATATAAATTCAAAATAATTTTTAGGATTCAGCTAAACAACCACCTCAAGCAAATGTAATTTACTAGTTTCAAGGATACTGAGCCTCTCCTCACTCAGGTGCTGTTAGAGCCGCCCGGTGAATGGTGTAATTCACAGTCACAGTACCGGGCGAGACACCAGTCAACGGGGGCCTATGGTACCTCGGGGCAAATGATCCCAATATGTAGATGGACCCACGGTGCAACTTGAAGGCCACCGCTACCTCCGCAGACAAGTTAACAACGAATCACTCTTTTTTCCCCTATTTCTATAGAAACACCTTGCTTTCTTTTGACAATTTGAGGGGATTATCAGCGACCGCTCATTTTTTATGTTAGTAAATTTTATTTGTTTTCAATCGGTATTACTTTCTACCAATAAACTTCCATCGCGCTCCTAAGGCCTGTAAGTACCTACGTTCCAATACAACATACCAATAATGGAGGAAGTAAAATTACTTTTAGAGTATTATTAATAGGAATTACAAGTTACTAATCGCATCGAAAAGCTTTTAGCTTTTAATTAAAGAAATATCCGTAGCAACTAAACTATGTATCTTAATTAACGTAAAAATAAAATTTTCTCCAAATTTTAATAAAGCCCACTAATAAACAGCAAAACATTTTTGACAATTTTCTCTCACATTTTAATAGTGTTATGTAAACTACGTGAACATGATAACCTGTGGATCCTAATTACAATTATTTTAAACAAAGTTTGGAAATGGCGATTGGTGGAAAAGACTGAGCAAAGTAATAACGGTATGGGTGAGCAATCTGCGGTTTGGTTTCTGGCGCGGGCAATTAAATTGATTGGTGGGGACGAATCCCAGACGAAGGAATGGGCAGAAGAGATTGTGACGATACGAGGGATCGCAAAACCTCATATCCTCCGCTTCGAGGAGTAAAACATCGCCTCCATTCAATTCTTGTACCATATGTAAGGATGGAATGACATCGATATTGTAATAATTCCCGAAATTTTATTCAAAATTCAATTTTTTTAAATATTCACAAAATTTATCCGGTTTCAAAAATTCAAGAATAATTCAGGATATTCAACGGTAAGGTCATCCGTGTCTGAATTTGTCCTCTTTGGGTAGTAATAGGAGAAATAGCCTGAATTTAAGAGGAGCTATTGAAGGAACGCGAAGGTACAGAAAGAATTTGCGGAGCTATTTTTTCTGGCAGATCTGAAAAATGCGTCAACAGTGAAATAAAATGCCTCAGAAAGTTCTAATACACTTTCATTCGAAAGAAATTTCATTTCTTGGGATGGTTGATCACAGAAAACTGTGCACACACACTATGACATTCCCCAGCGTATCTATTTTCCTTGACTCAACCAGATTAGTTGTCATAAAGACGGCCAGTCCTCCTCCCATTCAATCCAGCGGTCTAGTCCCGCATCATCTTCACCGCGTCCTCCGCAAGGCCCCTGCTTGGAACGCAGGAAACGTATGTACATAGAGAAGAAAACGTGAGCTATCGATTCTTATGTCCCTCGAGGTATTTCTGCAGACGCGTTATGGAGAATAAGGATGCCCGGAACCGAACTTTTCCTGGTAAAGAATCTTATTTCCTCAGCGGAAAGCTACAGCTTACGGAATAAAATAAACACGACTACCAGCTACGCGATTCAAAATCATGCTTTCTAGGCCTCGGCAAATGAAAAATTGAGGCATATCAAACCAAGTTGCGATACGCTTGCGGATTGCTGAAATTCAATTTAAAATATTACCCCTCGTTCCCGTCGAGAGAAATTCCGCACAGAATGAAGATTGAATCCAGAATTGCGTTTGAGTTGACTGCTCAGAAGGACTAAAAAAGGAACTATGCTTAGCCGAGGGAAATAATTAAATTAAGAAAAAGTACACTCAGCATCGAAATTTGTGAGCATCACTTAAAAGACTGATTCAGGATATTGAGTTACTATCTAGCAATTAAAAATATTATTTACAACAAATAACAGTGTATACATAATTGAAATTTATAAGGGTCTTTCATTTAAAAGAGTGCTACTTTTTAAGGGCCTTTTTATCTGCAACAAAGTTAAACCCTAATGGAAATTGGCACATTTTGCCATTATAAAACACAAGAAGTCTTCCCAATAAAATGTTATGCAAAAAATTGTAATATAAACTGACAATTATGCGTCAAAACCATTCTCTGCAATCATTTCTTTCAATTCCTCAGTACATTTATAAGTCAATACATAGGTAAGTTTGAAAGGAGGGTAGAGTTTTCCATTTACTAAACGATTAGCTCCGGCAATTAAAATTCATAGAATATATAAAATTCATTCATATTATAGTATCAGACTAGATACCTTTCCCTGGGCTAGTAGCAACTTCCAACGAGTATATTCTCGCATTGGAATCCCTTCACTCAAAGGCATTATCGGGATGTATTCTTCCACCAAGGAGCCCGCAGCTTAACGGTAAAAACCACGCTTCCTTATTCCCACGCAGAATAGTGAAGAGCCCTTCCTCGGTTGATAAATTTCATCATGGGAGTAATTTAACGTTTTTTTTCTCCTTTTATCTGATTTGAAAGAAATTTATACTAAATACAACCTCCTTTATCCTCTCTGCTTCATGCATGTCAAAGTTAACTTTATCTAAAATACTATTAATATTACTGCTAATATTTTATGATGAGAGAAATGCTTGGCACCTTGACTATCTATGGATTTGAATATAACTTAGATATTTACAACACATACCAGAAACGATACCGAAATGCGTGAGAAAGGGACTGCTTCGGGAGAAAGGCATCATTCCGAATCCTCATCCTCCCCCATCCCAAAAAAAACACTCCCATCTTCAAGCAGTGGTTCCACAAAGACCATCAGCGTGATTTATGGTGGCAACTATGTCCCGCTTTCTACCCTGGAATTTGTTCCGCCCACAAAAGAATCGAAGGTAACCTCGTCAAATGCCTCCCTCTGCGCCTTACATCCCATTTGACGGCCCCCTTTCTTTCCATTCCCTTCCCAGGGATTTCCTTGCACCAAACAACGGATTTGCCGCTTCGCCTGAACCCGTCGCCATCACTTTGATACCGCTTCTTCACTTTTCCTCCGCCCCATCACGCGTCTCCAGTAGAAATGCGCCAGCGAAAACCAACGCGGGAGTAACCGTAGACTGAGGAAAAGAAATTTGCAGTGGCCTATGGGAGGATTGATGAAAGAAAACCGAATCCGTAGTCGGCTTTTTTATTTTTGGGTTCATACCGACAACCTACGCTAGTATAACTTTAATTATTTGAACACGCTGCGGAGAAAGAAGCTTAGAGTTTAGAAGAAATATTGTAGGAAAGAAAAAGTTTCATAAATACAAAGAAACGAACAAGAAATAATCTTGAAAATTAACACGGAGAACATTTATTATGAACAGCTAAAACTAAAATAAGTTTTGTCCTATGGAATTTTATTAGCGCTATAGAATAACCTGTAAAATTTTAATGGATTGAAAAATTGTTCAAATTTTCTTATTTTTCCGAACTTATTTATAGTTTAGCCCATAAAAATTTCATTAATACATAACTATTTCAAAAGTGTTGTCGTCACTGAAAGCCCTACATTAAATTTCATTAGTACCATTATATTTCAATGTAACGTATTGGGTAATAGTACTCTAAAAATATTCACTTCTAATATTTTAGCCATAAAGACGTCCATAATTCATTAGAAAAAACGTACTCATACTCTCTCCTTTACGTTTATCAAAATTAAATTAATCTAGAATATTATTGAAAAAACTGTTCATATTTTTAGTGGGAGAAAAATTTCGTGCCTCGACTATCCATCGACATGAACATAAGTTAGGTTTTTACAGAGCATACATTTTGGTATTTTCATTATTTGCTGCATTAATCGTTAATCTATGAAAATCAATTGGTGCAAAGTGGACATATGCATTAGAGGATAAAGCGAATTGAAAACTTTAGAAAGGTTAGGCTAGCGATAATTTCATTTTCTGGTCTACAAAAATCTTCCAATAACAGAACCCATTTAAAAAAAAGGAGCTTTCAATGAGAAAACATGACAAAATATTATAGCCCCACTGTTGCCAATGCCGAGACTAAGAAGGTGCGTATCTCCCGTTCGAGCGGTCTGTTTTCTAATGATGGATTATTCCTTTCGTACTCAGGCTTTCATCTTAAAACTTTGAGGCTGCATAGAAAACACCTAGGTAAAACCTTTCCTCGCAAATTCAGTAATTCAACCCGAGGGTAGCTTGGCTAAAACATTTTATTCCTCAGAAAAGTTCCTTGGGCGTGAAAGTAGAGTGAACATTGGCCCGAAAGTCTCGCGTCGTTTTATTTTAGCATTAGACATAGTGTTATTGGCCTACTTGATAAAATTATTGTTTGAATTTCTTCATTTTCGGTCACTACCGCGTCGGTTGTGGCGAAGGTAATAGTTTTTTTTTTAGAAATTTAATGGCACAACGCGGACATATCCGTTTTCACAAAATTAATTGCTGTTGCAGTAGGTTTATTGAATGACCTCTAAATGTAAATGAATGGACCTGAATTTTTTCATCTTATGGACTCTATTCCCCAGAGCACATTTTAAGAGGTTGAAATCGTGAATCCGAGAAAATTTTAAAAATAAGTCGCACACCTTTGAAAACTTTTCTCTATTTTAGCCTAATTTGCCAAAGAGGCCAGGTTGCCAGGATACCAGGCTGGAGAAATAGGCTAAAACGTACAGCACCTATTTGCATACATTATTCCTTTGAACTCTGAATAGCCCAGAGGGGCTCCCTACTGAATCTTGTCAAATATATTTGTACCCCTCACTCACTCAGTGATGTGTACAATAAAAGTGAAAATTTCGCAGTTAATTTCAGTGAGACCCCCCGCCGAGGGTCTCACAGATTTTTCGGAGTGGAAAATACAGATTTTTAATATAGAATCTGGTCTAAACACTATATTAAAAAATTAAAAACACAGAAATTTACTCATTAACTCCTCTTTTATTTGACTGTCATATTGGGTGGCCAAAGTATTGAGTCCTTGCCACTGAGGATTGAGGAATGTTGGAGAAAAGACTTGCTTGCTGAAATGCGTTTTCCAAATGTGAAAGAGTTTGTAACAAGAAAAAAAATCGCAGGCTTTTCTGAGATGGTAATAATTTTTATGCGCTACAGGTGGCCAAAAATTACAATAGTAGAGCTTAGGTGAATTTTTGGATGGTTTATGCGTAAGATTCAACTGATTTGGGTGCGAGTTATTTCCAACAACACAATTTTCGCATTAACTAATACCCTTCCTTCGCAGCTACGACAATTGATTATTTGATGCGACTTATTTTATGACCACAGTGGCATTTTTAAGTGGTAGCTTCAGAAAATAAACCAACAAGCTTCAATGAGTGCCGAAGTGCCGAAACGAAGATGGCAAAAATGGCTGAAAGACTCTTGAACAATTATTGCGCCATTACTTATTGATGACAAAGCCTGTCTTGAGAGTCAATTCTGTAACTGATCCTTGTAACCCATATGCGTTATATTGAATTTTTTGTGCTTTGTTCAAGCGCTACATTTTTAAAAGTAGTTCCAGTAAGTCAGTAGTTAATTAATTTTTAAATCAGTACTTTAAAAATATTGGTAGATGACCACCTTGACTTTATGTCATTACGTTGGAGTTTACGTGAAACCACATCATGCTTCCAACTTGACTATAAAAACTCAAAGTCCGCACGACCAGTATTTTATCATAGGGTGAAGCTATTTATGTGGGTCTCTTGCTTTCTTCGGAGTCATTCTTCCACTCTAATCAACAAGAAACAATTTGCCTTCCGGAACAAATGGGACGAGAACCCTATTCTTTGGTTGATGATGCAATGCTTTCAGAATAAAAGGAAGTCGGGGAGAAAAAGAATTCGGCGAGGCGCACTATTCAGAAGGGATGACAAGTGCGCGTCATGAGTGGCGGTTGGACAGATTATTCCCCTCTTGGCGTTTGTTCTAAGGGGGCTCTCATTTCCTTCGGAGCGGACAAGGAAGAAATAAATATTATTTAGACGTGTTCAGCACTTTAATATACGGCGAGGCAGATTTTTTCCAGCCAATTACGGGTGACTTCATGTCTAAGTTGAAATAATTTAAGACAACCAGCATGGCGCAAATCTCGCTACTCAGTGATAAGACCAAGGTCTGAAATTCAGAAAAACAATCATTTTTCTTTCATTAAATTCACATGGACCAAGAACATAAGGGGATTGAAAGGCTACGAGTAATAAAAAACCATTTACTGCTCAATTATACATGGATTTTCTTGACCTAAATTATGTTTTTTAGTCTTCATTGATGCGTATAATTTTGCATTACTACATTACATTTGATATTTCATCACAAGGTTCGTTCATTCGATTGTATTCATTTGAAATGCACAAAAAGTTCTTAATGCGCGAAAAAATATTTATATATTGCGATTGAAAATTTTAAAGATGCAACAAAAAAACAACGCAACCGAGTTTCATCAACTCTTTCCCTTTAAGATAATCGAGATAGACTGGAAAATCGCCAGATCCTTACCCAAATGGGTTAGCATTGCAATGTTGACAATGCCTGTAAAAGAGTGTAAAAATAAGTCCAAGAGTGAAAAAAACTAAATCGAAGTCAAGGTATATAGAACGGTAAATTGACCTTTCCAGTATCCTTCGAATATAACAAAAAGTCTTTGATTACTGATTTTAAATTTTTCGCATAACTTATGCTCAACATCACTAAGAAACTGAAAATATCGACGACGTGGCCAAAGGAAAATTAAGAAATGTTCTATCGAATAGTGGTTACGGATGAGTTAAAAGGAAGGCCTAGGAGACGATGAGGAGGCCACTTCAACCTATCCCCACCTGCCCCTCCTCCCGTAGCAAATTGGGGTCAAGGGTCACTCACTCACCGACTTTGGCGATGGGCAGCGTAGCCATGTCACGGAGCAGTTTCTCGACGAGGGGGTCGTCCTCTCCGTACAGCTCCAGCCTCGAGATGGACCACTGGAACCGCTCCAGGTTGGTGAAATTCTTGCTGCAATAGAAGAGGAACATCACGTTTATTGAAATGAATACCATACCTCAAGAGTTTTATGGAAACTAAATTTTCATGTCATGGATAGATAACCAATTACAATTCGTAACTCTAATTGATATTTTACATATTTTAGCATAAATGCAGGTGCCAAAATTGGATAAGCAATAGAAACGATGGCTACTCACAAATGAACAGCATCATAGCGTATTAATTCCAGGTATAGAATCGAAATTTGCTTATTATTTAAGTAAAATAAATTAATATTTCCTTCGATTACAGAATTACTTCTTCCCGCTAAGAGGACTAATCATTCCCGCTATAACCGTCTATTTGGTCAGACGTTACAAATTTTACATTGCTTAAAATTTACGCTATGAAATTGAAATTTTCAGGATATGATGCCCGATGGTTACTGGACCCCAGGGTACCAGCCACACATACATTAATGAATATACGCTAATGGTCATTATTATATATCATAATAACTATATTCATACACGCAAGCATACAAAAATAGATTTTTCCGCAGTCTGAAAAAAGGCTCTGTTCATTTAAAACATATTTACGTAAAAAAAAACAATAAAAAATGAAGTATTTGCGATTTTAAATTAAGCTAAGAGAAACGCTAAACAATGTAATCAGTTTGCATGATCAAAACACGTAAATAACTATAATCTACGGTATCAGTGAAAATGACGCGTCCTGGTCCTCCCAGGTAGGTCACCAATCCCGGTCCTTCTGGGGTTAAAAAAGCAATGAAAATTCCTCGGAAGATTATTCATTGAACCGTAAATACTTGAAATCTTTCGAGTTTTTCTGAGCACAATCTTGGGCAGGAATTCACGCTTTACTGTGATCAAGCGAGAACGAAGTGAAGAATTTGTTGAGAAGCAAAGTACTTCCCCCATTGTATGAAATAACTGAGCTTTTCTCTTTATAAAACTATACCACTAAATGTTAAACTTTACGAATTCATTCATATTGCAAAGATATAGGTATATTCAGAAAAAATTCGAATTCCTGCATTACAAAATAGGCAACTTTGTACCTTTTTCATCCTAATTTCTAGTCATTTACACAAAAATTGACACTTTCTACTCACTTTCGGTGATAAATAGTACATATTTCATTAGCTTATCACACCCATTCCTGCTTTAATAGTATATTTCAAAATTATTTTAATGCAATCATTTAGAGTTGAAGCCAATCATTTCGATAGCTGGATTATAACTAATATTCTTTCCACGGAGTTAGCTATCAAAGGGAGTTTGTTGCATATTACCCAAAAATTCAGCCTGTATATTGAACAATACATGTAATAAAAAGTTAATATTAATGTACGGCGAAGAGCTCTTCGCTAGGATTCTTCAAACTTATATTTTTACCCTTTTGGGAAGTGACCAAGGATACTATGAGATACATCACGCCAGATTAACCTCAACCAAAATGTTTTTCTTCTTGAAAATGGGTAAAATCCATCATTTGATGTATTTTTTTCGCTCATCGCATCCTTTTATCAAGTCAATGATGTAACGAAAATTTCTAGTCGAAAATCTTTGCTTTCGAGAAATTCATAATATATTTTTATTAACGAGGTCTCAAATGACCAATATAATAAGCTATTTCAGTGTAAATAAGGGTTGCGCGCGAAGGATTAATTAAAGCTACAAAATATGCTAACAGATAGGACAGCAATGCAAACACTTCATTGCAAGCGGAACGGAAGCGTTGCATCGAAATAAAACAGCGCTCCTCCACAGTTATTTATTTCAAAATTAGCTCAATGTAATCATTAAAATATATCTACTGGGAGTCTTATTTCGACTGATTCGATTAGAACTTTTATTCTTCCCAAAAATTTCGTTTTCAACAGAAGTCTGAACCACATTGTCGCACCATTCAGCCTGAATATTGACCAATATGTGCACCACTCCATAGCCTCTACCATTCGAGTATCATTGTTGACGTTATGCGTCGCTGAGTTGCCGTTTAGTGAAAACCACCCGTTACCTTACGCCTAACAACTGTCCTCTCTCATTCCAGCCTCCGCTCATTTCAAGTTTTATGCCCAGTGAATGATAAAGTTCGCACTATGAATGTGCTGTGTGTTTCGCTGAACCAAGGGTTTTAGTGGTCATGCATATGCCTCCTGGAGTATTTTTTGATAAAAGTTATGACCAACTCGAGTGAATAGCAAGTGTCGCAGCTGTAGCTACAATTTTCAAAAAGTTCTCAGTTGTATTTTTTCTTTTCATTGGATTGGGCTGATAAGGATGTCTATGAGTGTAACAAGCGCGGAATCCGGAGTCGCCGAATCGACTTTCGTCGTAAGTGCTTGCAAACGCCTTTGGTGGCACATATTCGTAAGGAGTAAACAGTTGAAGGTGAGCGGCACAAGGGATTGTATTTGTTGCCGCTTAGCGTCCTAGTTGTGTTAGCGTGAGTGCGTGCCGTCGTATTGGCAGATTTGATGACGCAGAGAGTGGAGTCGTGCCGAACTGTGAAAGAGGTTATGATCCGAGAGGTTTTTACGCACTCAAGTGGAAGTTTCAACATCAACAATAATGAAGGATCCCTCAAAAAACATTCCCTCAAGGGAGACGCTGATGATAACATTTTAATAATAGAAAAGTATTGAAGAAGCGTTTCCTTGTTATAATTCCTGAAGAATCTCACCTGACCGATAGGAAATGAATATGTCCATGACACGCAAATGGACTCCAAAGCGGGAAATATTTTAGTTACAAGCATTTTTATTCATTTTGGACCACTCATTGTTCTATTTGCACTGACCACTAGAACGAGCAACACAACTGCTTAAACACATACTTAAATTTCTTTTAGAAGTTACAAAACAGTCATTACACACTCAATAACGCTCGAGAAATGGTTTCCAGCCGAAAGATGCATAGTTTCCTCTAGATGAATGATGTGAGTGATTTCCGCCCAATAAGGTAAGAATACTTCCTTTGCCTCACTCAGTAATAGCCGAGATGATGCCATTAATGCCATACCATATAATTGAATAGCTCAAGTAAAGGTAACTAACTGAAGCTGCATGTTGCCGATAAGGCATCAAGTTAAGGCATCACTAAGCAAAACTAAATGGTGCAATAGATGTTACTGATGCCTTAGAAAATAAGAATTACATTATATTGACTCTGTCTGTCGGGTCACATTTTGGAACGCTAATTTTCGCCATTTAGTCATGGTTAAACAAAATGCATTAAAGTAGAAATAACATTTTAAGCTACAATAAATATTCATTGAATTCTTAATTTCTTGAATAGAAAAAACATTTATGCACAGTAATGATGGAGATATTTGCATCAATTAAAGACTGAGTACTACTTATTTTGACGTTTCTAACAGTTTTTTTATCGAAAATATAAAAATATGTTTAATTTGAACCGTAAATGTAAGCATATTTATCACAGTTTCACAATACGGATTTTTCTAATAACAGCCTAATGAATAATTATGACTGCAGAGGGTACAATTGATTTGTGAGACAATATATATTGATAGCGCGTTGATTTGAAATTGAACCAAAACATCTCCTATTATATTGGAAAGTTATTATTCGATGAAGCCACATAATTGTTAAGTGAATGTTTACGGTTAATGTCATGCATCTACATCAATGTAATCAGCCACCATAAACTTATGTAGCAGAGGGGAAATCGGTGTATTATATGCCTAAGTCTACTCAAATAATGTGAGATCATCATCATTAGTCAACAATCCTAAGATTGGTTTGACGCAGCTCTCCATTTCTCTCTCCTATCCGCTAATCTCTTCATAGCTACATATTTATTCTCTTTTACATCCTTTATAACCTGTCCGATATAACTCATTCGGGGCCGTCCCTTGCCCTTTTTCCCTTCCACTTGTCCTTCAACGATTGTCTTCACCAGACCATCGTGCCTCAAAATGTGGCCAACTAATTTGTCCCTTCTTCTGCATAAGGTTTTTAGGAGGTTTCTCTTTTCTCCCACTCTTCTTAGCACTTCCTCGTTACTCACACGGTCAATCCATTTTATCTTCATCATTCTTCGGTAGCACCACATTTCGAATGCTTCCACTCTTGACTTCTCTGCTGCTGTCAACGTCCAAGCCTCGCTTCCATAGAGAAACATACTCCATAGGTGGCATCTGATGATGTGAGAACCATAGTGAATTCTTCGCAATAATAGTTTTATTCAGACGCTAAATTGATAGCAGTAAAAAATTCGTATCAATAAGACGCATATCCAAAATTTACAGCTTTAAATATTTGTCAGTTTAAATCATAAACTTATTTATAAACTCTTCGGTGAATATCACGAAGCTATTAGAAAGTAACGTGTTGTAATTCAAGTTGTCGCGTGGCGTCTACCAGACTCCAAAAATAACAAAATATCAAAATGAATTGCATAAATGTGGCAAAAATATGATCATACTGGTGAATATTTCAGAATCATAAAATAATAAGATACAAGGAATATGAGTTTCCTAACTATGAAAATACGATGTGAACAAAAAAAATGTCCTGGCGTCTGATAGACGCCATGCGACCAACATGCGTTAAATGACAGGTTTTAAAATCCTCTTATCTTCGACGGTGGTATTTGTTAACCGAAGTAAGTTACAGTATTGAATGCATGAATTCGGAACCCGCCGTATTTCGCAATGGTGGGGCAAAAAAAACTCGGATTTTATGAACTACGCCTACGATGAAGTATTGTAGATACCTGATACACCTTTTACGCAGCAATAACTTCAATAGATGTTAAAAAAAAACTTTCAAAGCAACATAGGAAAGCCATCACCGGAGCAATAACATGTACGATGGGTACCATAAATCACCAACAATTAACAATGTTTTGACAATCATAACATAGCGGCGGCATCAAAAAAAAATAGGTATGTTGTCTTCACTTCTCAACGCCGTCGGGAGCTGTAGTGCTACTCCTGTGGATGATATCATACGGCAAGGAAATAAAGGAATTTCAGTGCAGAGGTATACGGGAATCGTGACTACTGGACCAGCAACGACCGTAAGTATAGAGCATTAGTGAGGTAATTCATTGCAGATGCAATTGTATGAATACCTTTTTTTCGCAGAGGCCTTTAACTTTAAGGGCCCCTCTCCCTATATAAGAGATCACCTTAACGCCCTTGCGAAGTTCCTCACAATTCGCAAAACAGTCAATCACTTTCTTTCCATCCAACAGGCGGCCTCTGTCACCGTGACTGCGCCGATACACGCGTGTTCATGTGGTAGAATTGCTCTTCACTGCGGAGCCATCAAAATCTGTTTAAATATCCAGTTGGGGACAGTAAAAAAATTTTTAAACTTAACACAAGTACGCAAAAAATGTTAATTTTTACTACGCATGAAAACAAAAAAATCATACCACATAGGTAACTATGTTGAATTAAAACAAAGTCCCATGCTCGAACTCGGACTACAGAAATAAATTAACTGAAATTGCAAGTTTTAATAAAAAGTTTGGAACAAATGCGTTGAGTGAGGTGATTCTTTTAAATTACTTCAGCCAATGCCGTAATCTTTAACTTCCCAACTATTATTCCAAAATCATATGCCACAGCCTCCGCAAATATTCAATCAACCATAGATAGACACCCTAGTTTCTTCCAATCCTTGCTGAGTAGTTCTCAACTTAAAACTACATATACTCAGGCTGCTAGCTCACATCTCGCCACCAGAGTGGCATTGAAATTGATCCTGGTTGGAAAGTGGAAAAAGAAATACTTTTTATTCAGCGGAATTTTATGTCACCCAACTGAGTTTCTGCCACGGTCAGCAATCAGGCATGAAATTCGATGACACCACCAAAGAGACCATTAATGATAGGGGGATTTATATACGTTTCATTATGCTATACCTAATAAAAGTTATCTAACATATATATGCCTTTAAAAAGTGGTAAAAAGGGTCTAACCTTTTGTTTATAGAAATAAAAACTGAACTACACGTCAAATTTTAAGACCGAAATTACCTCGAGTGATGAAATAACGCCGACTTAAAAAAAAGTCCTCCCTGAAATACAAACTTCTTTTCTTACTCAATAATAAATTAGATGATGTTTGTTGCATCCAAATGCATTTCGAGATCATTAATCTTAGGGCTGCCCACACGGACGTTATCACCAGATGTTACGAAAGAACATTCACATCACCAAAGAAACAAACGGCAATTAGATGTACCTACTCGGTCGCGCGCACGCGGAGAATGTGAAGAAGCCTCAGGAAGAAGGCTTAATTCCTCACCGCACGAGTGGATACCTCACTCGCGCACGATCGGTGCCCTCGTATACGAATGCAGCACTAAGTAGCAGACTGGATATTTCCTCTGCGCTCCCGCGGCTAAGTTATTGCCCAAGGGTTAACGGGCCGGGCACACCCCACCCCCCCTCTCCCTGCCCCTCTCGGACCCGAGTAATTGCCCAAGCGGCCCTTCCCCTCCCCCTCCTCCGCACATAATTCCCACTCATCTCCCAAGGGGGTCTCCCCCGCAACCGAAAAGTAAACACGCCCAAACCCAACCCCCAGCAATTCACCGCCCGATATGAAGATCTATCCACGCGCCCCGATCTTCTGCTGTCTGCTGAGGAGGAAAAGCGGGGGGGGGGGGTGGCTTAGTACCTACCCTGCCCGCCAAGAGGCGCCACTTCCTCGGCCGGCCCGAAGGGGGACTCCATTACAGGAGGCTAGAGAACCTGTAGAATTCGCTTGTTTTCTGTTGCCGTTATGGCGCGCATTTTATTCGTTCGCCGTAATTGGCCGCAGAGCGGCGCTGACAAGCAATCCTATCCGGAGTCCTCTAGATTTCTCTCTCAACGCTACTCTCTCAGTAGTTATTATATGGCAATATAGAGGACTCTGATCCTATCCATTTCAGTCAGCCTTCGGCCATTAACATTAAAGGAAGTGGTTTCGCGTTCACCGCACTAAATAGTTTTAGAACGTAGGTTTCCGCGGCGATGGTTTGATCTCTGCATTTCTTCAGGGTTTTCTTCCGCGTCAGCTTGTTTGTGGGCAACAGTTTCGCTGGCTATCCTGCCAGCGTCTTCAGGTCGAAGGTGAAAACTGTTGTCCACAAACAAGCTGACGTGGAAGAAAACCCTGAAGGAATGCAGAGATCGCACTAAATAGTTTTTGTGCAAATATTTTGCTGGTTAAGAGTGGCGGATTAAATTTTTTTATTGCTTTCGTGATGAGACCTAACCGTCGTAGTCGTGTTCCCTGGTTTCGAAAGAACGAAGAGGTGTAGCAAGTAGGGGGGGATGCGGAGCAAAAGCTGATTCAAAGGAAGGTTGTGTATTCATTTAATGCAGAGCCGGCCTTAGGGCGGGGCGACCGGGGCGACTGCCCCGGGCCCCGCGCTTTGGGGGGCCCCGCGTTCGTGAAAAAAAAATTAAAATAAACGATAGTTTGAAAACGCAATTTCAACTATTACTGTATTGTTAAGTCCGTGCAAGACAAAATATAATATTATGAAAAAGGAATAATAATGCAGTAATTTAAAGTAAAAAGCGCGCTTTTTATGTTTATTTTACGTTATAATTTTATGAATAAATATAATTATAAATTTAATTTCTATTACACTATTTTGAACTCAAAGGCGTGATGGTATCATAACGGCGTAATTACGAAGCCTGAATTTGGGAGGGGAACACATACTTAGCCAGAGAGTGGCAAGGATTCAAAATGCTCGAGTTTGTTGATGGGGTATAGAGTTAAATATTTTAAGTGAAGGGCCCCGCACTGAAGGTTCGCCCCTAGCCTCGCACCCGCTAGCGCCGTCACTGATTTAATGTATTCATAATATACAAATTATTTTGTTTTAGAAATCCCAGTTTAGACGAAATTTAATGGTCAATTTTAACCTCATTTGAAAAAAGGACAGATTGGCGGCCATGCGATACCACTCCACGTGACGTCTCGGGGACCTAGATGCTATACGAGTTGTCGGAAGTTTTTCATCGTCTAAGATTACCAATGCATGCATGTTGCACAGGGCTCAGGGAAGCATCTCGTAATAATCACTTATTAACATTGTCTATGGTCGGAAAGTTTCCTTCGTTTGATAGGGTATTAATAATCCTTATTTAAGCCGAGCGCTACCTGATAGTAGCAGCCTGCATCATTGCGGCGCTCATAGCCTCGCACCAAGGTGGCCTCACACGGCGGCAGCCGGAACCAGAATGACATCACACGGGCTTTTCACAGCATTCATACTTAGCCGTCGCGTTTTCGCGCGCTTGAAAATGTTCACTTTTCATTTAATCACCAAAAATAGATATCGTCATTTAAAAATCTAAAAGCGTGAAATACGTACTCCAGGAGTAATAATCTTTCGATTTAGGCAATTAAAAAAATAGAAAACCACCCTAATGGTTCATTACCCTAGTCCTGCCGATTATTTCCCCGGGAAAACGAGACGTCGACGTACCGTCAGCGCCGCGAGTGGCAACTTTCGCAAACTGATTATAATGTGCTCAGAACGTCCGCAATACTAGTGGCCGACTCCAGAATCCTCGCCTGCAATATTCGTGGGCCGCCCGGGCAGCGCTGCAATAGTGCCTCATACGCTTGGGCCAGGCAGCGAAAGGACGCGTGATCGTGCTCCTCAGCACACGGCCGATGGCCTTGTCACGCTCTTTCCGACAACTGGATGATGCCCCGTTGGATATTTATCTTTCTGTGCTAATTTGAAGCCAAGATTGTGTGATGGAAGATGGTGGACGGAATCGACGACGTATCGATTGCTAATTGTGATGAATATTTCCAAACCCCTAGCATATTTTCGAAACTGATAGGAAAGATTAGATATTTCTCAAGTTCCGCAGTCGCAAAAATGTTCACATTAGCGTGGAATTTTGCTAGTCCTCATTTCACGGCCTGCAAGATTCTGTACAAAAGTGGCAAGTAAAATTTAATATCAGTATAAAAATTACAGTTTTTTATGTGATATGGATGCTATTGCAGCCGGTGATCACTTTGACCACATAATAGTAGCATTATTCATTTTCATCATTCATATCACTGTTATACCTGATAATTTTCATTTTGTTAAATATAATCAATTCAATGAATGCAGAGATATCCTGGACTGAAGACGATCGCGATGAAACGGAAAGATATGGCTACAATAGAATTATAGAGAAGGTGGGGGTCAAAAAGGGTAGGATGAGAACGAACTCCAACAAAATCCGGCAGAGGGATTTCCCAAGAATCACTTCGGAGCTTGAAGGAACTAATTGTACTCCAATTTTAAACCCAATTTTGGTACGGAAATAATAGATTAATATATTAGGAAAACAACAAGCGCTAATTTACCCATCAAAATTAACCGTTAGTATATTCAGAAAATTCATGAGCCATATTATCAGCCACAGCGCAATGATATCGCATAGAGAGGTTGAATTGCCTTATCGGGTATCATTAATGAAATAGAGGAGGCAGGAAAATTAGGTGAATGAATAACTTCAATTGCATACGCGGCGACTTAGTGGACTGAGTTGACATACCTAGATAATGGTTAAATTAATAAGTCGAGAACTTTTTCCATTCCATACACTCTGTTCGGTATACCTCGACCGATTTCCGTACTCTCCAGTCATTTTCCAGAGGAAATGCTGAATGTATTGTATTCCTACAAGAAAATGACACGGGAGCATTGAAATCGGAAGGGTGCCAAAGAAATAGTATGAAATTGATAAAGTTATCAACTTATTTAATTAACTATAGAAATGAAATGAGACTTGGGATAAACTATTGGAAATGAATACTTCATAAGTCATCCATGTAGAATAAGTTTGTGCTAAACCTTTATCTCCTATTCTTATTTTGGAATCTCCTCATTCCACTGGAGGAACGGTTGAATCAATATGAAACACCAGTGTAACTGACCGCTGCGTGTAATTCACTGAAATTAATTCTAATGGCATTAATTAGTGCACGATCACTGAATTCCGCGGCAGTGCTTAACACTATTAACGGTCGCTTTCAAAATTTGTCCGTTGGCGGCGGTGGCTCCTGGAACTGGAATTCCAAAATGAAAGCGTTCTCGAGATATCTGCGACCGCGTTGCGCGCGTTAAGCAAGATTCATGAGCGAGGCCAAACATTCGGATTTATATCCACGGATATCGCCAGCAGAAAAGCGAGATTCTACCGTAAATAATGTATCCAAAACGCCCAATGACATTTCCGTAATGGCTAAAGCGCCCTTAAGCACACTATATTCTCAGAATACCCACCAAATCTCCACACGCAGCGAGATAGTTCAGAGACACACCGCCGGGAGGTGCTACTTTCGAGACTACGAGGTGCGATATATTTATTCCCCCACCCTCTCAAGGGTTTTTATCCTGAATTTGCTGATTCCGATAAAGCTAAACTCGACTTCTCCAAATGACGCCCGGAGCAATACTCCCGGAGACAATTTATTGAGTAATGTATATCATTTTTATGGCCAAACCACTTTCAAGACAACTTCCGCCTGCAATCGGAAGCGCCATATTCATAGGCATCATTGATGCGCAAGACCAAACGACTATCAACAAAATTAACGTTTAAGTATTAACCTGAGATTAATTTACGTGGCTTCACGCGTCGGGTCATATTGACCCAGAATATAAGCCTTTAAACTAATAATGGTCACATGATTGGAAATAAATATGCAATTACTATCGACCGATGATTTGGAGCCAGGAAGAAATCAGGTCACATACTCAGTGAATCAGCCCGAAGGTTGAATTAGATAGGTAGAGGTAGAGCTCACCCCGCACTAAGCCACAAGTGAGTGAATTTTACTCATTCAGGGTATAAGAGGGGGGGACAGTTCCTTTCCCTAGACTACCTCACACTTCAAGGATTTTGTTTGGGGATACCCGAAGACTACACCCGAGACTTTCTAAAATTTTCATGTGAGGATATGTTTATACTGTTCCTCTAACTTAAAATAAACCAAAAAGGCGAACATCGTCGTTTTGGTTGAGTGCACTGCCGCGGGGCGATTGTCGTCTTTTTGATCTATTTTAAGTAAGAGGGACAGAATAAACATTTCCTTACATGAAAAGTTTATAAATATTTTTTACATGTAGCATGCGTAACTTCAATATTCATATATTCTTCTAAACTTCAGAGATTGAAATCTACCTTTCAGCCATTTTAAAAATCAAGGAACGGGTAAAATTTGATTTTTAATGACTGTTTTCAATGCGAAGATGTCATTCTCTCTATAAAAAATAAAATGAAATGCACAAATCAAATATTATCTACATCTACATAATACCCTGCGAGCCACCTCTAGGGTGTTTGGCAGGGGGTGATCAATCACCAGCATGCAGCATGCACTTGGACTCCCACATGCACACCACACCGTCCAAGAAACGTCCCGTATAATAACAAACTATACTACTATATGCTGTTAGAAATAGAATATAGAATAGAAATTCAGAAACATGCAGTAAGTTTTACATCGGTTAGTAGGCTACACTACAAGTCATGCAATCTATTTACGCGTTCCATTGCTGCCGTTATAATCTCTTATTGATCGTGGAAAAAATGACATTCGGAATCTGTCTGTTCTGCAATCTATCTCTCTTATTTTATTTATATGATCTGATCTTCCGTAGTACGTTGGCGTCCGCAAGATATGGTTAACTTCGTCAGAAAAGACACTGCTCTTGAATTTATCTAAAAGGTTTAGTCTATTTTTCAATCTACGGTCCGACAGAGATTCCCATCCGAGTTTATGTAAGAGGTCAGTTACACTAACAAGACTATCGTAACGACCTTTCACATACCTGGCAGCTCTTCTTTGCACGCGTTCTAACTCTGTTATTAAGCCTTTTTCATGAGGGTCCCAAACACTGGCAGCGTATTCCAAATGTGGTCTAACGAGGGAAAAGTAGCTAATTTGTCTCACTTTGTCGTCGCACTTTCCTAATATTCTTTTAACAAAACCCATTTTACGATTAGCTTGACCGGTTATTTCTCGAATATGTTTATTCCACGATAGATCATTATTGAGTCTAACCCCTAGATATTTCACAGATTCAACTGCCTTTAACTGCGTGCCCCGAATGACATAGTTACGCTGCAGGGAGTTATTCTTCTTCCAGAAATTCATTACGACGCATTTTTCCAAATTTAATTCTAACTGCCAAGCATCGCACCAAGCTTGGATAGCAGCAAGGTCATTCGTTAGTTCATCTATATCTTTGCTGGAACGGATTTCTCTGTAAACTACAGCGTCGTCTGCAAATAATCGTAACTTACTCCGCACTACTTCGCCAATGTCGTTTACATAAAGAAGGAATAGTAGTGGGCCAATGACACTACCCTGAGGAACGCCAGAAGTGACTCTAACCTCATTGGAGACTGCACCGTCTAATACTACTCTTTGGACGCGGTCGCTCAAAAATTCTCTAATCCAGGAAATGACATCTTCGTCTAGACCATAAGATTTCAGTTTTATTATTAACTTTCCGTGGGGTACTTTATCAAATGCCTTTTTGAAATCAAGAAAAATCGCGTCTACTGGAATGTTGTCTTCCCCGGAGACTAAAATATCGTGGGCGAAAAGCGCTAACTGAGTTTCGCACGATCTGCTTTTCCTGAATCCATGTTGATTTCCCATTAATAAGTTTTGCGCGTCTAGGTGTTTCATTACCGAGCTGACTACGATGTGTTCAAGGACTTTGCAAGAGATGGACGTTAAAGATATCGGCCTGTAATTAGATGGCTGTTCCTTGTCTCCACTTTTAAATATTGGCGTTACATTAGCGATTTTCCAGTCATTAGGTACTTCGTGTTGCTTGATGGATTTACTGAATATTAACTGCAAGTAAGGGGCAAGTTCTGAGGCTAGTTCTTTATATACGCGAGAAGGGATGTCCGTGATGAAATAAAGAAGTCCGTGATGAAATGAAGAAGACGACCCTTTCGTCGTTCTCATAGTTTTTCGCGTGTTTTTCTTCACTTCATCGACCGTAGAGGCTTAACCTTTACGTTTAAACAATGTTTAATGATTCATTGTTGTAGCTAAATAAGCAATGAGCGAAACGATATATGACACCAGAGTCCTCTAGATTGCTCTCTCAACACTACTCTCTCATCGTTAGTATATGGCAATATGGAGGACTCTGTATGACACGATCCTATGGCGCTTTGGCAGAATTTCGTTCAACTGCTTAAAGTTCAGAATTCTATCTTTTTTGCGGCGACAGTAGGCAATACAGCAATACATGTTCCAACATATTCTCATTTTTTTCAATCCCCTTGCGAATTTTCTATTTCGAATGCTTAGCTTGATGTAAAAGGAAATGAAAACGAGGAAAACTGATGGTAATTGAGTCACAATAAGGAGATGAACGAAGATCAATGTGTCTTAAACAGTTCTATACGCATTATTGAAATAAATTAACCTCTAGTAATATATCGTCAATGTATGTATCCAAACTGCTCCGAAGAACCCTCAACAAAGATATTTGTACAATTGTAATTACGATTGTATGCGTAAATGTATCATGTAATATTTGATCCTTTCAAATTCTCATGCATAAAAACCAATTGTTCTACATGCTCAGGCAGCAGATTTTGACGCCTCCACGTTACAGTATTACTGCCTGCAGAAAAATGTCTTCCGCAACATACTTGTGTAGCTGGACAAGTACTTTCTTTCCGAGGTTACAAGGTTTGTGACCTTTGGAAGTTTTGCTAAAAGTTATATAAGCAATTTATATGGATTTTGAATATTCATGGAATTTTAGTGGACGAAGCGAACGAACCGTAGAACTTAGCTTTAGCTTTGTAGAATCATAAAGAGAAATTTCCTTTATTTCTTACTTCGTTTAATTGACCACAGACTCTATTTTTTTATAGTTCTAGAGGGAAACTAAACGCAGCAAAGGAAAAAACGAAAATTAACATTGGACGTACTTAGTGCTCAAAATGGATGAAAGATGGCACCACTTGTGACGTCGAACACCGGGAAAAACCGGCATTGCCCGCTGAAACGTAAAAGTTTTTCCATAGAAATCCTAACAATTTTTAAGCATTCCCTCGGCGTTTGAGTAAAGGATTTATGTTATGGTACAAAATTATCGCGTGAGAGAGTACGAGCGGTGCTGTGGTCCACTCCGATTACGGCGCGGGGGCGGAAGACGATCGGGCGCCGTGGCTGATGAAACGGCACCCACGGCGACTACTATATTGGTAGACTGCTACGAGTAAAAAAGCTGAAACTCCTTAGCCAAGGCATTAGAACGACTTTATAAATGATATTACTACACGAGTTCCATGACAGCGCCTTCTGTCGGCAGATTTCTGAACTTACCTACTGGCCTCGACAACTCTGCAACCAAAACTACTCGACTCGACTCGACATTCGTATTGCAACTCGATTCAGTCGAGTCGAGTAATTGGTACTTGACTCAACTCGAATTTTCGAATACTCGCACATCCCTAGTATCGATAGAAATCAAAACTTTCCAAGTGTTCTATTTTTATCTGCACTTGTATCTGGTATGAACAGTCAACAAGGCAATACGACAGTCAATGGTGACCTTAATATTAATATCATGGCATTTGCGAAAGAATTATTTCACATAAAGAGTTATATGGGATAATCTCCTTTGATTGATATGCGCACTGAAGTAACTCCAAAATCTGCTACTTAAATCATTCGTTTGTTTGTAAGTCTGCAAAAAATGTATATCATTAAAGGCTATTTACCACTCCATGAAGCATGTATCACTACATGATGCGAGGGTGGTTCAATAAGTCTTTAGAAAAAGGTATTAAAACAAATTATAATGGGTCATTTTTTATGTTTATCAATATTGTCTCTTTTCAGCTCTAAAAGCTTTTTAAAGAATTTTTTTCCAAGTATTTTTTAGCCGTCCTTAAATTAGAATTTCGGGATACCTTTAAAATAGGCATTATTTTTGGTGATGAACTCCTCTTTAAACGAAAAAAAAAATTCCCGTCAAACCATTTTTTCAAGTATTGATATTATAAAAAGTCACTGAAGGCCAAATCTGGTGAATATGACGAAAATTTTAATAATTGAAACATTTATTCCGTAATTTTGGCGATTGCAACTGAACACGTGTGCAACCGTGCATTGTCTTGTTGAAGGAAGAACATTTTCTGTTTCAAATAAGGACGCTTTTCTTTATTTCTGCCAACAACCGGTCCAGTAACGATACATAATACTCGCCTGTTATTGCTTTCCCCTTTTCCAAGTAATCAATGTAGATTATTCCGCTTATATCAGAAAATATCGTTGCCATGATCTTGGCCGACCCATTTCACCATCTTTGCCTGCTTTGAAGCCCGTTCATCTTCAAAATAGCATTTTTTACGCATTTTTTGTCTCTGTATTCTAGTGATGAATCCGAATTTCATCAAAAGTTTCAATCAAAAGCCTCTGAGTTTACCACACGATTGCGATTATTCTCCACAATGAGCACACGCGGCAGCGAACCTACCGAATTTTTATTCCAAATTTTCGTGCAGAATTAAAGCAATTGTGTATTGCGAAATGCCTGTGGACTTACATATATCGCGCACTTTGAATCGTCTATCTCTTGCAACCACATCCTGAAATTTGTCAATCATTTCGGCGGTAGAAACTTCCTCAGGGCATACGGAACAATGTTCAATTTTTTTTTTGATTTTGCAGCCTAGTTTATATTCATTAACCCAATATAAGTGGTGGCAATCACAAATGCGCTTTATGTAACTCTGCTTTGATTTCCTTCAGCGTCATCACTTTAAAAAACAAGTGTTTGATCATCGCATGAAACTCCTATTTATCCATTTTTTTAACAAACGAAAGTTTTTCTCTACAATTGGTAACAACAATGGCGCTATACTGGATGGATACAGCTGAACCTTTAATAGCTGACTAATCACGAGTGCTGCTTTCGGATCAAAATGAATTTTTCATACTATTTTTTATACCGCAATTTCTAGGAGATTCTAATGACCTTTAGAACAGCTCTCGCATCCTCTTCCATCGATACAAACAAGATTTTAATCAATGAATAAAGAACCGCTAACACAACAAAAATACCACCAGCTATGACATTTCGAGAATAAAATAACTGAGGTAGCCTGGCGCCCAGTAGTAAATAAAACAAGTGTATATAAATATCTTCACTCACTATAATGATGAACAATTTGATCTGATCAAAGAAGTAAAGATGAAGAAAGTACACATTTTCAACAACAATGAACGATTAATTTTCAATATGTGACATGGAATGCATGGAACATAGCTACAACACACTTTACCCAGATAGAGGATAAAATTTGAAAATTCACGAATCCACATTAGACGTTGAAAATGCAAGAGATCTTTGTCCACGCTCTCCTCCAGACATTTTGAGGCTAGGATGTGTGTTCGATCCCAACGCAACCTGCGCTTCCCCGGACACAGACAGCGGTTGCAGCGTCGCCAGAGAACCACCCTCGCGACGCTCTATATCTCCTGCCGCGCCACACGTAGTGGTCAAGAGGAGGCAGACATTCGACTCGTCACAGTCAAATGGGCCGCCTCTCGGGGGGGTCGAACGTGTGTTAGTGTGTCCTTCCGAACCTCCGATCCGAAAAAAAACAAAAGCGGAGCGGCGACCGAAAAAAAGGCAATGGCATTCGAAAAACAAACGAGGCACGGGAACGAAGCCGCCAATGCGCCCGTATCCATGGCAACCACCACCCTCCCCCTCACTAGACGACACCGCGGATTGACATGGCTGCCCTCTTCCTCCGTTCCGCTCAGAGGGCAGCAGCGTGTGGATTGACGGCAGATTGACCGGTACGCCGCACCACGCGGCCTGCACGGTCTCCGTCGCAATGGGAAACCAAAGAGGACCGCACAGTCGCAAGCGGACGGAGGCCAAAGCGATGTCAACTCGATGACAACGATAGCGCAGCAGCACCTGCCAACAATTGCACGTCGTCAGCCGAAGCGTCGGGTGCGGGAGTCGGTCGGTTGCTGGCGTCTGCGGAGGCTGCGGCCTTTCGCGATGGACATAAATAATAGGCAACTTACGGTGGAGGTAAACGAGTAGTGTCTGTCCTTTCCTGCCACAGCCGATGTTCACGAGGTCGCTTTCAAAAAGGGCGAAATTATTGAACCGGGAGTTTCAGATGGTATGTTGCTCTTCTCATCGGAAGCCAAAAGGTCTGCAAAATGCGGTGGAGGACCATCCGAGTGATTCACAATCACGTTCAATTGTGTATTAGTTCCAAGCTGAAAGTTGAGATTGGTGGATTAGAGGGTGAACATACTGCGAGAGATCGCATAAAATTTCTCAACGGCTGAAAACGCAATTTGCACTTGCTTTTCTTAGAAAATGATTTCGATTATTATGTTGTTTTATGTACTGCGTTTAATAGAAGACAGCGAAGGATATATAGTCAACATTTCATAAAGGACCTCGGATTTCTTTTTCCACCGTTTTGGGCTCAACCTGACATGAAATCATGCTTACATTTTATAAAATAGATAAAATGAGGATAAAACAGCATTGCAAGCGGACAATGTTCACATGCATAAGGATTAGCGACATAAGTTTTGGCGCAGGGTCGAAGAACTGCCGAATTGAAGTATATCAGGGTGCTCAATAGTCAGTAAGACACCACTGGCTCGTTTTGGGGAGATCTTCTAAAGGCGCGAATGACCAAATGTAACATGTTGTATAGTATACAAAATTATTTCCACACGCTCTCCTCTTTATTTTTATTGATTGCTAAAAGGATTGGTTTCTGCACATTATGTGTCTAGTACGGAGGATAGAATGGCCATGAGCGACGTAACACGATAAGCAATGGAAGCAATAAATATGAACTGACAATTTTCTGAAAGCTCGACAATGCAATGCCACAATACATAGAAGCAATGGGTAAGGCCGTGGTGGCCCAATGGACGGAGCGTCGGGTCGCTGAACATTGAGCCCCGGGTTCGAATCGTGGTCGAAGAATTCGGGCACTACCACGCAAAAATCTTCAAAATTCGAGGTGTCACAGTAAATATTACCGCCCCCTACCCTGAATGTGTGCAACATGCATACCTGTGACTTAGCCTGTAGTGAGCTCTATCCTTACGGAGCCAAAATCACCTCTGGGTACTTGCGATGAAATTTTATAAATTACTATGGGAAATCAAGGAAAATTAAGTAAAACGAATTGATGATGAAGAAAATTTCCTCTCCGTCAAATGACGAATGTGAATTGCGAATGACAATTGAATTTGCGAATTGGACATCAATTGCTATTCGTCAAATAATTAGGAAACAGCTTTACTGGAGAAACAGCTTTACTTTAATGTAGTTTCGAAATGCGAGGTGAATTTAAAGAGGTCTTCACATTTCAGTTTACCTTGGTCGATCGAGTTTTGGGTCGGCTTGGAGTTGCACCATTGAAATACGTGAAACGAGCCCTTGAGGCCGAGAACGGTGAAAATTGCGAATACCGTTAAGGCGACCCTGAATACATACGGGACTAAGCGACAAACTGCACATCAAAGAGTCAAACAATAGCCCGGACGAATGCATCTCTCCTTTAATTCGGATAGAGGCAGCACGCGCTTGGGCGCCAGTCACGTGGTCGCCAAACATCGACAGCGAGTCTAAAAGCAGAATTACACACGGGGCGCAGGAAAGCAAACGGGATTAATGGAGATCCTTTCCCGCTCACTCTTTGAAGATCACGACAAAATGTTGGCCGACAGATGATGCGATGGAGGGCGCGCGGCACTTGTTTTTATCTCGCTCTTTCAAAAAGGAGACGCACACAATATGGCGGCCGCGCGCACTCTTCAAAGGCTGAAAGCGCGGATGACACTCCAGGTCCGTCAGTCGAAATAAAGCAAGAACGGTTCAAAAATGAAAGTAATCCGCTTTTGCGCTAGCGAGGACAGAGCATTACATTTTTCGACGCAGCACGTAGGAATTTAATCTGCTTCAATGAATGCCAGGGAGATGTCTTTTTCTTTTCGATACACAAGTCGTATAATTTCGTCCTCGGCGTATTGCTATGTCTTTGCAGCCTTCCGACGCATTTTTAAAGCGGAGGAAAAAGGTACTATCGATTACATTGCGTGAATGACACTATATCTCCGGATATATTTTGACTTAGATGCGAGAGAATTCAAATGACTTCGTGGGTTAATAACAATTGAAATGTAAAATGATGTCACCGAATGAAAGAAAAGCTCGAGCCTAATCTCCTAAAAGTAAAAAAAAACGATACACTGACCCACTCGCGTTAATCGATAAGATTGACTGAAGAGGCGGCTGACTCAGCGTTTTCGACCATCGTGAAAACATCGTTGACTGCGGCGCCATTCAATATCAAAAGCCTCGCACTACGATTGAATCTTGTCGCGATGTCGCAAGGACATTTTTGTGCGCCAATTCGCACCCAAGACTCGACTATGCTTCGTCCTCTTGCGGTTTCCAGCTGTAGCAGCCTTCTCTTGAGATGTCGGACGCCATAGCCACTCGCAGTTAGGTATTTTCACATATTGGTGTCTTGCTACATAATGGTAACACGGTTGGTGAGGTATTGAGCATTAAAGTGAGATTCAATTTTGGAGTGCAACGTTAAAATATTCTTTCCGAATCATGGTATGTTTTTTTCTCAAAGTAATACGCACAAATTTAGAATCAACCTTACCAATCGTTAGAACTTATCTACGTTGCCACCCGCGTGATGTACGCAAGCAATGTCACGATAAAAGCCAAGCCACAACTTTATGTACAAAGGATTCTCTTTGACATAGAAGGGCACTTTCAAAATCGTAGTATCAATTATAATTTTGAAAAGTTCCTTCAATTTGAAAAAGAATTTCTAGACCATATATTTTTTTTTAAATCATCACACTAAATCGAAACTAGGATGTAAATGTAAAGAGAATTTTCACAGGCAGATAATCATGTAGTACAAATACTGCAGCGTCCTTATTATTATGATCACCGGAATTTAATTTAGAGAAGAAAGAACTACACATAACTCCGCAGGCCACAATTCAGAAAACTTTAGGGTAGACCTTATCAAATATAGATTCTGAGCATCGATTTATGAATGAGGCCTCCACGCACTTGGGAGCGAATTAAGGTACAGATATTATGAATAAATAAAGTGCCCATGAGGTTGAGATTATGATTAATCTCAGGCAGGAAGAGAAGTTATTAGGTTTTCCTCGCCTTGAAAGCGGTATCCGAACGAAAAAACAAACGGGATGAGAGGGAAATTTAGATGCAAAATCGCAAGGATGAAAGTGAAAATTCAGTCGCTGAGTTTTACTTTGAACTGAAACAGGTAAATACAAGTCGTCTAAATAGGTGTTATGGGGAATAGAGTAAAAGATACAGAATATTCTTAGGACCAACATGTTTTACCGCTCGGAGTGCAGTAGCCCCATTTATAGAAATCATAGCTTGTGACTCAGGGATCTTAGCAATGGAATTACAAAGAGGAGGAGGCCCTCTTCCATCCCATGCGTGGTTGATTTTTGTAGCCAATTAGGTCGATATTCAATTGTTTTTCATAAATACCTGAAGCGTGCTAATGAGCGCTGAACTATTCAGATTTTTTTTACAATACTTTGCAGTTAAGTATTTAAAATTGCAGGGATACGTATCACATCGCCAGGGATATAAATTTTGGTTAACAGCCCTGATTTTGGCTTATTTTTTCGTGAGATTCGGTCCGCTTTGCCCGTCAGCAACGCGACAGGCAACTTTTGTGAACTCATTTAAAGGCGCGGTGGGTGAAAACACATTTAGAGGCCGACTCTTGATGATCCTCCTCTGTAATATTCGTGGGCCTGAGTATCAAAACCTGGGTGAAGTTTTCGGATATCCAGAAAGAAAATTCATCGAAAAATGAAGTCATGAAAGAATTTAATTGTATAAAAACGCAAGGGAAGAAACATAACAGCACAATGTAGTGGCTTAAACTTTTTGTTGAAACCATGCTGTTAAATGTGCTTAGCTAATGCAGGATGCGACGTAGCTTTTGGGGGCGGCCCCCTGGGGACAGTTTGGCAAGGCCACGTCATCCGAGAAGATGGAACAAGGGACAGCCATTCCTGTTCGCTCAAGTGATGTCTCCGAGGCGGTAATTGTAGCGCACATTAGACGCACGTATTTACACGCGGAGTGTGAGCCAAGTGCAAGTGGAAACGGGCGGAACAGCAGCGCCACGGACGGGGGAAGCGCGAGAGTCTTCCGTCACCGTGTTCTTGGATGAAAGTTGGCGTCCGCGTCCGTTTTAATTATTCTGACTGCGCCACGCACTTTCATCGGGCGACATTAGCGGAAGGAGCTGCGTTCATTACGCCCGACCCCACAAACACGGCATTCCACTCTCCGGCTCCCCACGGCCGCATCAGCCAAGTTTCCTCCGTGTGTTGAGCAGGCGTAATTGGTGCGATCAGTGGCCCTTCACTGCCCGGGCATCCTCCCGGTAAAGGAAGAACGAGTGAAATGAACTCGAAAGAGGATGGGGCAGAGAGATCGCTCTTCTCGGAGGGTCAAAGGTCACGAGGAGATCTCGAGAGAACCGAATCGGGCAGCGAGAGCTGGTCTCAAGGACGCTCGCGGAAGGGAAAGCCAGGGTTTGGCGGAAGAATGCGTTATCGAGGCTCAACGTGGATCAGCGAGTCAACGAACGAGCGCTTCAAATCACTCAGCTTGTATTTGAGACTCCGCTGATAAGCAAATTAGGTCAGGGTGTTCGCCTAGTTTGGTCCGGAATGTAACTGCGTGGCTCGAAGCAAGCGATCAGGGGAAAAAAGGGTGATCGAGGCCCTTTCCATGCCTTTCCGCGTGGAGCGCCCCTGCGAAAGCACCGAGCTGTTGCTATTGCCGCATGTGGAGGTCAATTTTTCTGTTTCATAAGGAACAAAGTATAAAATTTAACTATGCGTGAAGTCAAGCGTTGCACATAGTCAATGAACGTAATGCATAACAGAAAAAATATTCTTTCCAAACCTCTTGTTAGCCAAGCAGTGATGGAGCACGAAAAGGCCGGTTAAAATGTGACACGACAGTTACTCTCAGAAGCGGTCACAGTCCCCTGGTAATTTTCGCCGCTGTTTATTTCTTGACGCCATGAAGGTAATTACAAAAATCCCTGTCGTGAAATTGATAGAATGACAAAATGCGTAAATCCTGTACTGAGAATAAAAGTTACAACGTCATAGATGCTATCGATCACTAGTGTCTATTAATCAGCCGTTAAATAAGTTCAAATTGCTTTTTACTTTGGCGTACAAAACAATTTTCACATGGTTTTACAAATAAACTTAGTAATTAGTCTTCAAACCTTGGTTACTTGGCGATTAACCAATCGCAAGTGGTCCCCACCTTCGCCGGACGCAATTATTATTTATTTAAGAGAGCCACTCTTATGGAAGTCTTTAATAGTGGAGATATCACTATCTCACAGTGTATATAATTAGTTTTATATTCAATCCAATTTTCAATTGAGCTGCTTCGGAGCAAAAAAAAGTCATATTTTTTAAATTCTATTCCATTTTTATAGTTTTTTTGCTAGAAACAATACTGCCAAAAGAATTTTTTTCGAGATATAATGTGAGTAATTAAGTTTGGCGTCAGAATTTTCCATTGCAATTATATTTCACATTATCTGCATATTTATTAAATAAAATCTTCCATTAAAAAACAATTTCTTCCGTTTAAATGAGGAAAATCGACCACTGTGCGCCACCTACCTGCGGGGAGGGGCGTTTGGAACGCCTCCGCTTGGCATGGTGCGAGCCAGCGAGAGGCTCAAAGAACACTTTCCCCAGAAAACACAGGATGCCCAAACAATTGCACTCTACCAACAATAAGCGAACAAGCCGTAAAGCCACGGAGGGTAAAAGCATCCAGTGATGTGTTTTTCCGGCCATGAAGCGGACATTAACATATTTTTGAATGCTTCGAATTTCTAATGATTCTTTACCGCACTCCTTATCTGTCAGCTATAGAAGACTAGTTAACTCGTGTAAGCCTGTGGGTCATGTAAGTGAGGAGTTCAGATAATGGGACCCGTAAAGAGAACCATTTGAGCATAATAGCAGAGGCGCTCAAATCGCCACGGCAACGGGAGATGACGTAATGTTAAGGCAGAAGCCCTCTGGCGTCGATTGGCCGAAACAGCTTTCCGATAAGTAGCCCTCGCCGCGGCATCAATAACCACCGCGAAAATTACCACAAGGGGTCGCATGTGACGCCCTCGAGATATCTGAAACGCAATAAAGTCCCCCGAAGGGTAGCGAAAGGATAGATCGGTCCTTGCTCAAAACTACTCCAACTGTAAACCGAGGAGTCAGCGTAATTGTTATATTGTAGCAATAACGCCACCATGGAAACGGCGCGACAACATGGGAGATAAGGGACAACGAGCCGTCGTCATGGAAAGGGAAATAATGAAACGGGACAGTCATTTGGGCCACCCCTTGCTCTCGGCAGCCACCTCTTCGTGACGACGGAAAAACAGGGAGACAACTCCTTTGCAATCTCTAGCAAACAGCCTTCTCCTTCCTGAAGGATTTTTGGCAAGAATTTCTCGTCCTGATAAGCATTCTGTTATCAGATCGTAAGAAGTGGTTTCACGATGAAACGTAAGGTCAACATTCAATGTTAATGATGTCATGAAACCCAATAATATATCTATTTGTACTTTCTAAAAGGATTTTTGTTCAAAAAATGCCTTTATTCTAAAATGAGCAATAGCTGATAATGAAAGTGAGAAATATTAGTGAACAGTGGTGGCTCAGTCGTAGGGAAATATTTATCCATATAAATATAGGAATGTTACGGTTGAGGTTGGGTTTAGCTTGATGTAAACATATTCATGTAAACGTATTCAAATTTCATATATTTAACTGGTAAGGGTAGCAATTATCACCAAAAGTTCTTTTTATAACTGACTAGATGACACGGCGAACTTCGTATCTCCTTCATCTATCTATCTATGCATACAAAAAACAATTAATGTTTGTTTATCCCGCTAAAACTCGAGCACGGCTAAACCATTTTGGCTAATATTTTTCATAAAATATCTGTGGAATTCCAAACACTTGATGCTCGTCCCGTCTTTCAACCATGTATACTTAATCATTGTGTTACAGATAATTATATCAACAAATAAGTACCTTCCTACAATTTTTTGGGTCAATACTGTTTGTGGGCATTTGTTATTAAATGCGGCTATTAAATAAACCTTCCTTACAAATAAAATGCATGTAATATCTTCAACTACATTGAATACAACACAGTTAAATACATTTAATCAATTTAAAACTTTCTGGTAAACTATTTTTTCTTTGAATGCGGAGTTTTAATAAAGAAATATGACGAAGTCATTTGAAAACAACATTTACATTTTTGAATGTTGGCCGAAAAGTGTTCAGAATCATTTCCCATTCCAGAAACTAAGGAGCGTAATGGATCTGGGGTTGGCACCTATTGTGACAGTTTTACTTTTCCACCAGCACAACATAAAACATTAGATTAACCGCGGTATTCTAACGCCTTGCAATATGGAAAAATTATTTAAATTTCCACATTAACAACCGATTTGCCGACACAATAATCTACTATGTGACGGTAGTTGAATGCTATCACAGGATCACTGCGTCCGCGGTATCATTTAATTTCATTATGTCGTGCTCACTGTTGCTGTGTTTGATGTACACGAATTCCTTGCATTCTAAGCCTATCCGCTTTATTTTCAAGTACCCTATAACGCAATTTTACCGTACCAATATTATTATGTCTCTCGCTGGTCATCAGTATGGCTAATACGTAAGGTAGCTCGTCGCATATTTGATTGAATTCGATGACCTAATTCCGGTCGTCTTCTCCTTGGCATTGTTAATAATTAATGGAAAGAAAGTTCTCGCGCACTTATCGCTAAATAACATGACTATAGCTGTCCTAACATAAAAAAACGGTTAATGACAAATTTAGGCTTAAATAAGTGAAAAAAGTTTTCGCGCACTAAATTTGTGAATGAATAATGACAAATGGACTTTTTAACCACAGGCTTCTTTTGTGAAAACACTCACAATTAGATAGAGATGTCAAACTATATTAAAAATCCTGACGGTCGTCAAGGGGAGAGTAAGCCGAAAACGCTACAACTCCACCGTTTACATCAAATTCTCAAATTTGAAGTTACAAAACTTAATAACATCCTCTTTTCTTCTCTGGCTTCCATCTAATCGTCAAATATTACACAGTTAAAAGAATTAATTAGGAGAGTCAATTTATTCAAAGAATTAGCCTCATAGATTTAAATGTATTCTCGCAGTAAATTTATCATTTAAGATAATGTTAGTCGACTTTAACGTAAAGTTGGGCAAGAAATTTTTATGATCATTTCCCTTCCGCTTTAAAATGAAATAAAACCATGAAAATTTCCTTCCCATGTAACTAAGGCATTTCTCCAATGAGTATGAAATTCCCACGACTCCACTTCCACTTCTGTTTTTATTGTGCATCTCTACCCGGTAAATTATTAATTTACAGAGATATTGGATAATATATCTCTGATTTAACTTTGGAAATATCTCCATCAGCTGATGTCGAACTCAGCTAATACACACGTAAGAAAACCACAAGCAACTAAAGTTAGACCATCACCCGGTTCAAACGCCGCAGATGCACATGGCGTGAACCAATTGCTTACTGTTAATAATACTGTATCATTTGAATACTGAAATTTTAAAAATAAAATTAATATATGCATTTAAAAAAGATCATTACGAATTCGGAAATCGATCTTATATTCGAATACTAAAAAGAAAAAGTACCACCATAAACTGCAATTAGGGAACACGTCTAGAGAATACACAGTTCCCTGTGATGGGCTTTTCCTAAAAAAGACATCTACAAAAAATATCCATTAAAATTATTTTCGTTTCCAGGATTAAATTAATTTCCTGTAAGAATCTATCTAGGCTCATGGAAATACTGGCATTTTGGTACTAGGAAAGTTCCAATCCTCCTATGCCCCTGTCGTGACCTCAAATGAGGCCTAATTAATCTCTATTAGTCCTACATCAAATTCATTGCCGGGTAATGACAGGTCATGATCTTTTGTACGCAAACGCAAATTGACGGGGTTGAAATATAACGACTTTTACTACCACATACAGCTTTGCTACTGACGTCTTCGATTTTCACTAAATCTTGGCAGAGACGTCATCATGTATTTCGGCGTTAATGGCCAATTAATTTTTAAAAAACTTCGTTAAAACATTTTATCAATGGGGTGCTTAGGCTTACCAAACAGCATACTTATTAGAGAAGAAGGTGCCATTAAAAAAGGGAATTTTCTTTATTGAAAGCTAAAAGTAGAATAACTTCAATCAACAACGGAATGAGCAAATCAGGAAACTATGAAATGATATAAAATATTACAAAAATACAAGCCAGAGTGATCTGAGTGGTCATTATGCTCCAGAATAGACGTGACTAGTCGTTTATTTGTATTGAAAACCGATAGAAAGGCATAGGATAGTGCCAATGCAAGAGTGATCGAGAACTGGGTAAAAGTGCTACGGTACGTAATTGGAGATGAGAACACTGTCCAAATGATAATCGTATAAATGAAAGTGCTTATTATAATAATTAAAGTAGCGTCTACGTTATTGTATCAAACGGCGCGGCGTATGCACAGTAAGACTCGTAATGTGTATCAACCACGGAAACTGAGAGCAGTGAAATTTTATCGTTCAGTTTTGGGCAAAGAATCAATTTCAGTTCTAACAATATATTTCAAACTGATAGTTATAGGGTGAAAACCGTGCTTCTACCGCAGGAATATTATTTTATAATCTTTACGAGCTTAGAAAACTCACTTCTTCTAGATATTATATCATTTGAACATTGTGTATTACCAAAGACATCTGATTAAAAATGAGAAAGAATGAATTTTGAATATTTTACCCATTTTGTCCTCATCTCTTAGTCCACACCTTGAAAAACATTTAAATTGGTACCACTGGATCTAAGTAGAATGAACTCACCACCGCTTAAGTGAGGAGCCAATCTCGAAAGCCATTATTTGTATCTCAGCAATGGCCAGTATCCCTATTTTACAAACTTTCCATCTTCTATATTATTTCTACTGTATAGATACCTTTTTATCAACTTATACGCAACCAAACTCTACAAATGAGGTACAGATGAAGAACAGAAGTGCATAGAATTTATCAGAGAACATGCGACGGCATAGCTTACTTCCTAAATATTGCTATTGTTTCCTAAAATTGGTTTTTAAATAATTTCATTATAAAAACTGTAAATATTCCTGACGTTAACGGCGCACAAACTGATACATTTGTCCATTTGCAAAAATATCTCGCATTTTTTAAATTACTCTTATCAAAATGCGGCTGATACCACATTCAAGTCTCCTGTTGATACGTAAGTATGAGTCATCATGTGCGTTTAACAGAGGATAGTGTAATTACTTCCAATGTTGTCTTTAAAGAGGTCTTCTGACCTCAATTTGTACATGAACATTTCAATAAAATTTGTACATAAGACCCTGCCTTTTTTTCAACATTTTAAAATTAGAAACGCGCCTATCCTTCTGTGGACCTGCATTGAAAAGAGTGGGGGAAGCCCGCTGGGAGCGGGCGCATTACGCTCGTACCATTTTAGTCACTAAAATACCTATAATTTGCCAGAAATTTTCTCAGAACTAAAAAAATGAGTCCACACCTCATATCTCCATTATCATACTACTCGTTAAAACGAAGGGAATAACGCCACTCGCCAACATCTAACAACAAAGAGTCCATGGGACCACCTTATTCTAAAACTTTCTCCTGAACTAAAAGCTAAAACGGAATCTCCAATTAGTCCCCGCCAATTTTGGAGCCCACAAAGCACCGAAGTGGGAGAGAGATAGACCTGTCTTCGGCAGACGAGCATCGCGTTGCGAATTAGTACGGTTCCCTGCCGTCGGTGGTGCTGGAGGGGCCATTTGCATGAGGCGAATATGAGGGAATGAGGTGAGGTCTGGTTGGCTGGATTACCGGCGCGGGCCCACGCTTCGAGCGTGCAATTGGTGGGAAGTGGTCGCCCATGAGGTTTCTTCGCCGGTGGGTAAGGAGTGCACTATTTGACCGCAGCCTAGCCGGTAACGCTGGACGCGACCGATTGGAAATGAAGCCAACCTAAAGTAGGCCTTCATTTAGATAAACTGCAGTCTTAATATTAGTATACAGCAATTTCTTTCCTTCCTGATTCTTTCAGTACCTGGATGTCCTTCTTCCTTTTCACTTCTTTATTCGTCCAAAGTCCTTGGACTTTTCGGGACTTTTCCTTCAAATTTTCCCTCAACTATATTTCTTAGACGGTTTTCTTTATAACGGTCTACATACTGCGTCCTCCTATGAGGTGTAATGCTCCAGGGCTCTAAATTTTCCTTTTCTTCTCCTATCCTTCCGCAGAACTCCTCCTTTCTAACCGTAACGTTGTACGTCAACACCCGCCTTCAGCATCAAATTTCTAAGGATAATATACATTCTTACAACGTTTCTGAATGGTCGATATTACTGATACAGAGAGTGCCACTGCCGACACGATTTTTTTCTGACTCTTATTCAATGTCTCCATTCTAATACTCAGATCATAACAAACATTACAGAAATATTGCAGAACACCGCCCTTTTATCCACCAATTCCCTCCTATCTCGGCATATCTTTTGGCCTATTTTTCTTATCCCAACCCAGATAATGGTGCTCCCGGGGTAATCGAATGATTCCATTTGCTCCAATCTCTCCTCTTCGGGACGGATGTTGGTCACTGCTTTCTTTCTCCCGCGTACAAGTCTCTTGGTTTTCTGATAATGTTCTCATGATGTGTTCCTGTAACACTTTTTCAATTACGTTCAGTGAGTTCTGTGCACCTCCTTTGTTTCTACTATGGTAGAAATAGCATTAGCAAAGCGCAGCATGCAGATTTCACCTACGCTCATCTCAATCATTTTAAATGTTTTCATAAATTGGATATTTATGACGATATGTTATATCCTGGTATGGTATTTGGAGGAAGCGGCCGACAGCTGAGGTCATTTGCGCCATGAGGGTAGGGTATGGAAGGAAGGGTGGAGAGAAACCCGGCGTCGGCATTAGCCTGCTCTTAACGAAAGGCGCCAAGGGGACAACGGCTTAACGCCCCATCCGACGGACGGAGTGTTGCGCTTGAAATGTCCTCCACACAACACTCAAGCAGGGATCGGGCAGTCTCTAAAAATTCTCTGCCACTGCCGGGATTTGAACCCGAGCCCGCCGGGTGGGAAGCGAACACTCTAGCCACCACACCAACCCGATCCCCTGTTACATCCTTGTCGGTCCCATTAGTTAACTTTCCCTTCAAAGCTCTTTCTTCCTGGCTATGTCCTGGCGGAGCCGGTAGACGATTATTCTGTCACTGTAGTTCTAGAAAACTTTTGCCTCAGTACGCAACGGCTTACTTTATTTTGCTATGACAAATGCCTTCTCTCAGTCCAGATTATAAACAGTAGTTTTATTTATTTAATGTTTTTTTGTTATTTATATTCGTCACACCGAAAAAAGTATTACTTGGTCACAGGAAAGGTACAAAAACAAAAGTAAAGTAAGAGCTTTGCATCGAGGACTATAAATAATAACAATAAACTACCTACCACAAACATCCATGCCCTGCTTAGAGATAACCTACCCAGATCGGGATTAGAATCCATGATCTTATGTTTGGCAAGGACTACAACCGAGGGCGGAAATTTTTCACCTGAATCATTTTTTCCCGTGGATCATTTCCTCTCCCAGTAGTTTCCGGCACAGTATGGCTTCCCCTTTTCCCCCCATTCTTCCGAAGTCCAGAATGGTTTTCCGAGAGGTCAGCCTTGATTTTCCTCATATAACGTAGTCTACTACCTGGGGAATGATTTCTGAGGCGTATAAAACTAGACTTTAGGATGCTTTTCCTCGCATTTTTCAGCCTTCGTTGATCAGCGTTCGCTCTCTCCGTTGATCCCACCATTTTGCTCTTCTTGAAGTATTCTTTTCGTTTCCAAAATTCTGGTAATCCTTCACTACTCCATACTGCATAGTGCTTTTTAAGTCGGTGCTTCATTTCACAGCTGATTTTTCATTCCTGGGAAACTTCTCATCCTCCAACTCCACTGTTTTCTCAAATTCACTCCGTAATATCCGTGGGCCATGTTTTTCTTTCTCAATTTGGTGTTAGGCATCAACAAATTCATCTTATGAGGCAATCGGTATAGATCTTAAATGTGCTATTTCTATCTATTTTGTATTTATCGATTCTCCATTAGCAGCTTACCATTCCAGTCTCCAATTTATTAGTACAGCATCTAGGTTTCTTTCTCCTAAGTGTCACTTGATTAGGAAGCAGTACCCTGCGTATTCACCCTACCTCATTTCGTCGCTATTGTTTTCGCAGCAGCTTTCCTTCCATTTTTTTCGGCCTTTTTTGTATTATTCACTAGCTTCATCCTTAGCTTCTTATGGTTTATCTTGCGCCTAATTTCTTTGGATCTTATGCTTCCTCCTTTCTTCTTTTATGGCTACAATACTTTATCGCTTATGGTTTCATCGTTTTTTCCAAGAGGTTATTCCATCTCTCTAACAAGCAACAACTAACAACAAAGGTGGCACAAACTTTCCATAAGCAAAGACTGGCGTTTCAATTATCCTTAAAATAATACAGCTTACTTTAAACAAGGAGTTGAAATGATATATCTCTTCTGGCATGCAAGTTATTTAACCTACTAATGTTTCAGTATTTACGAGAATTGAAGACGTTTCTGGTGAATTGAAGTATTTAATTGTGACCCTTATTCTGGTGTAGAAGAAACGGGTCGAACTATCCTTTTTGTAAAAAGATAAGTCTTCTCTCGCATTTATTGCGCAGCGAAAATCGTACGGCCACGATACAACGCAAAAGCAAGTGGTTTCGACTGAAAGTTATTTACGACCCCTTGAGCAAAAGTAATATACAATAGCGCAGTTAAGCTTCATTAGCGCCGGATCAGCAGGAAAAAAAGACAAAAAAGCTCTCCTTTCATATGTGCAGCCCCTCTTCAGGTAAGAGGGATCATAAATAATCAGTACGGTCCATCTTTCCGGCCCTGGCTGAACGAGATAACGACATGAGCGCCGCCACCGGCCAGATTACCATCTAGGCGCTTGGGCCATTCAGCACTTTTCCCGATCGAGAAGGGGAACGCCTATCTGATCAAAGGGGGCGAGGGGTTTTTCTGAAGGGAGTTAGAGAGAGGGAGGGGGGGGGCTAAAGAGGAAAGAGATCCATGCAGGCGTGCCAACAGCGCCGAGGTGAACCACCACTTTGGCCGTCCACATCCGACCGACGGATTAATGACCGACAAACACTCGTTCCCAGGACAGATGAAATCAGTTTCAGGAACAATTGGGGAGCCCGTTTGGCTGACTCAGAGGTGAATTTCATGTTTTTCACGGGCGAGCATCATGGAAAACAAGCCAGCTCTATCATTTTGATGTGAAAATCAAATATTTTCGCGGAATATAGCAGTGTTAAATTAATAAAATATCAAGGATGGCTTTGATGAAGTGAATTAACGTTGGTTCAGAAAAGTTCTCAAAATTATATGGAAAAGCACTTGCGTGTTTGTGAAACTTTTCCTTTGGCACTATAAAACTAGTTTACCATCACTTTAATCAACCAAATTCAGCAACACAGAGCCGAGAAAGGATTGGGCTATCTAGGGATTAACGCGGGCAGCATTTTCATGCAGGAAAGTACCAACTCTGTCACCAGTAAAGACATCCAAAACATACTTAATATAACAGGTATAGTGGCAATGGTTATAGTTGCAAGTAACTATAACCAGAATTAATGTTTATATGATTACTGAAAGTCAGTAAAATATGTTTGTGTGAACGTATTTTTGCACGAATGAATTTTTATCACTCCAGATATTAAGACACGCAACAGAAGAATGAAATAGCCGTCTTACTTTACTTAAATCTTAAATTACTTTTTCTGGATGATTAGAAACTTCCCAACACCTATGAGGCTTGGCGATGAGTTTTTTACTTAATTAAGAACTATCCACAAAGAACTTTCGATGACTGTTTATTTACTGCCCAAATTGTTTAATAACACACCAGGTTGTTAGTTCGAAGCTGTATTTAACGAATCAAGCCGCTTTCCTCGATTTATTGTTATCTTCACGCATTAAACCTATCTACGCAGGATCCTCCTTCGCTTTCCTTGTATTTGAGGTGCGGCCTAACGAGTGCGAAGTAGCACCTCTCTCTCATGTTTTCGTCCCAAGATCTACGTACGACGCGCACAATGAATCCTAGCATTTTCAAGACTCTGCCACCAATATCCCTCACGCGTGTTTCCCGCAATAGGCCAAAGTTATTCCAGATATTTGACTACATCAGACCCCTCAATCTTAACTACATCCACAACGGATGGACACTGTTTAGGTCCATTACAGTAATCGGGGAAGTATAATACTTTCTAGTAATACGAACAGACAAATTCAGAGATTGATTAGAACAAATTGTCACAGTAATACCGGAAATAAACACAAATGTTGTTCTTAAGGCAGAAATAGGTCAGGAAAAATATAAAACATAAATTTCGGGCACACCAAAACAGAAGCCCTCGAAGAGCAAGCTGGCTCAGGGAAAGGAAATTCCCCTTTTTACTGCGAACGTGTGTGACTCGCAAGTCTTTCGCATAGCCCGATGAGAGCTCTACCTTCACCAATCCAATGCAACTTAGGGTCAAAACGCCGCGTGAGTGAAAGCATCAGCACTTGTAAAAATCCTCAGTCTCCACTTCTCCCCACTCTTCCCCCCCCCAGTATGTGCAAAGGGCTGCATGGACTCGTTGTCTCGACGCCATTATCCTGATACAATCGCGGACAGGCACAGCGAGCGAGGACAACTGGTCCGCTATGGCGTCGGAAAGCTGGTTGGCGGCAGTCGGAGCGAGCGTCCAGCCTTCGACTCGCCTTTGGGGGGCGATGAGAGGTAATATCATATCTGGAGCGACACATCTATCGGATGGGGTGACTTAATCTGCGCGGGGACATCTCGAGGATCGGTCGGCGCCAAATCTCGTCCATCGCTCAAGCGCCTCCTCCCCGCCCCTCTCCCGCCCTTTCGGAGGCAGCCAACCACTCTTCCCTCCGGCGGCGGAACCCGACAGACGCTGCAGATGTGTGGAGCGGAGGATGGAGCGACGGCCAGCGTGCGCAGCTTGATTTAGGACAAACCAATATTTGCACCTCTGAAAAAGATTTTGGACTTAGGCAAAGCAAAAATCAACTGGGATGACTATATTTCATTGGAAAAAATTGCTCTCGTCTCAACACAACTTCAGATCATTAGGGATTAACCTCTGGATAGTTAGGTCCACTAGCGTTAGCATTATCTCTTCATCGCGTGAGAAGAGGGGAAAAATAATTTGGCATTTTTTGGCATAGAAAAATTACTTATTTCTAATTATTAAAAATGATTTATATGCTAACTGTTAAATTAACTGTTAATTATCTATGCTAACTATTAAAAATTATTTATACCTAATTCAATACATATTGTTACCAGATTATCCATCATTATCGTTTATCGGTAATAATGCTGTAATTGAACTCGAAAGACATAACCTTGAGGCTTTTAAGTAAGCATATTCCGTCTGGTTTGTCCCTCAGTGGGATGTAATTGAAAAAAGATAACCCAGACTTCAAAATGGAATGTTCCCTTTAGGAGAACGTAAGATGACACTTTGCACAATTGTTATTAATGCATGGTGATGCATGGCATTTTTTGTAGGTCGTCCTCATAAACAAAATTAATGGACTCTAAGTTGAACAAATTTCTCGTATTGAATTTTTCCGAAATACCTCAATATTCTAGCTATGCCTTTAATGCAAGCCACGCCTTTTGCTAAATTGCAATGCAAACGAAGCCTCACGATGTTATTAAACGGAGTTTTTGCCATTAATACCCATCACATTTCACAACTTGTTGTATGTTCCACAGGTGATACAAAATATCTGACACTGATTTTCGACGGAGGATATGGCCAGCTTATTTCAATTCCAGTCCACTGTGCGTCCCTTGGCTTATACGATTTCCTCATGTCTTCGCTCCGCTAAACCTTTTAGTCTCAAAAGTATCGCATCTTCAAGAGAATCCCTCAAGCCACTAGACTGATCGCTTCAAATAATTCATGTTCTCCTTCCATAGGGCTCATGGTATTGTATCTCGACCCGAGGAGTTCTCTTTTTCCGCCAAAATTCTTGAAGTTCCCTTGATATTTATTTACCACCTATCGAAGGATATTCCCTATATTTTGAGTGAATTTAAAAGGCGTGTGAGCCAATCCTCCCTCTGTCCGTGCCTTTCCTACACATCCACTCCCACGGCTGTCCCTATACCCACTCTTCCCGATGATCAGTAAATAAATAAACAAACAAAAGAGCGCTCAAATTGGCTTCTTAACAACCAGAACCTATGTCCAACATTCAAACTTCCAACTTTATCGTTAATATGGGAAAATGTAGTAAATGAAATAATCATAAATACGGTTAATTAAAAATTAAAACACCATTAAAAATTTTGAACGTTCTTCTTTGCAAGCATGCAATTCAAATGAATTTAAATTATCAAGTGAAGTAGACAATATGCAAACTAACGCCATGGTCGGTATGATCTAATCAGACCTATCAGCGATCATGTGAACTTATACGTTTCCATTTAAACCTAGATCCTATGCGAAGTAGAGAGAAATCGCTCTTGTTTACAATTAATTGTGAAGGTGAAACGAATCCTATTCAGGAATTTCACAGAGCCTCAGGATCCAACTTTCCGTCGGTCATGACGGTGGCGCGGGCTTCCCATAAGATGCAGCAGGCCCGCCACTCGCAACCCCCGTTCCGATGGCGTGTGTGCCTCGGCCACACCAGCTGGCAGCGAGACGAGCGATAAACGCTTTCCGGAGATGGGGCGTGACAAGTGGGCCGGGATCCTCGCGGGGTTTGTGCCGGCGGCGGGGGATGCTGCCCGGCGTTTGAGGGTGGCGAGATAACGGGCCATAGGGGCCAGCAGGGGAGGAGAGCAAAAACGCTCTCTCAAGAGGGACGACTTGAGACTGTGGCAAGAATTGGCGCCAAAAGATACCTGCTTCGGGTAAAAAAAACGCACAAAGGTTTCGATAGGAATGTGGTGAGCGAGGGTTTCGACTTTTTTTTACGTTGCTTCCGATTTTCAACGGAGCAACGAATAGATATCACCACCATCATTGCATTCTATCCTGACCACAAACGTGTGAAAAACGACGGCATAGACCAAATCAACAGAGTAAATATTATAGCGCTTGCCTCTTGAAGTGCAAACACATATCACGAAAGTTCAAATTTACTTGATGAGTGCAGAAGGCCATGGGTGATTTTAAAATCCCATTATACCATTATTTAATCATAAATTAGCACTAACTAGGTATGGCTTCCCTATTAACGTAATTAATTACAGTTAAATACTCAAGTATTACAGTAAAAAGTTCGTTTTTTTTAGGATTCCTATAATCGAACATCTGAGATGAATGACAAAACATTAGTATCACACTAAATAAGATGCATTCAATATTTTCAAGATTTATTTATATTCCTAACACTTCATTTTTAGACTCATTTTCTTATATTCCTAACTGAGAAGACCCATTCAAGAATTTGAAAACGAAAACAAATTTGGCACAGTTTTCGTAAAAGTTCTATTAGCACAACAAGGGCCGATTGGCATTACGGAATTTTGTCTGTTCTATGGAATTTCCGCATTGCAAGCATTCCAGGTTATGTCGCAGAAATATTGCAGATCGATAGGAGGGCATAATTACGATATTCGGGCCCTTCTCCTCTGGGGGCATGTCATGGGGGCAAGACGGGGGGCGTCCTGCTGGCTTTATCTCGGAGGGAGCCAGATAGTGGAGGGGGGTTGGGGAGTATGGGAGGGAGTCTTATTGCCGACGGAAGAGCGGGCGGGGGGGCATCAGGAATGGGGAGCAGCGGGCGAATCTGAAGCGATGGCTCGTGCTGCGGAAATACCAATGCGAATCTCCAGTTTCATATTTCATGTCCAGCGAAAACTATTACTAACAATGAGACATCGCCAAAGTAATGTTCGGGATCTGGATGCGGATGTTATTATCTGAAACTATATAGGTGAGGTAGAAAAAAGCTCACAGCTTTCTTCCACATAGGCCCGGGTTCGAGAGACATTCGCATATAAAGATTTCGCCCTATATCACACCGCCACGGCCGTAGTTGAGAGGAGCGCTTATTCAAGGGATGTCATACTGCGCGAAATCTTTTCATGCGAATATCTCTCGAACCCGGGCCTATGTGGAAGAAAGCCGTGACACTGTTTCTATCTTACCTATATAGTTTTAGAAAATAACGTCCGCATCCAGATCCCGGACATCACTTTGGCGATGTCTCCTTGTAAGCACTGCCTCCACTGGAGAAACGATGAAGTTTCCTCCTTCGCAATGGGCTCGCTGAGACTGGAAGAGAGGTATCCTTCTCTGAGGTGATTCACCAGAAAACTTGTCTGATTACACCCCATCATTGGCGGCATTAGCTGTGGAAGGAACAGTCGAAGAGACAAAAGTCGAAGGAACAAAAGAGTACAGGAAAATTAATAAAACAGTACCAATGAAAATTCCAGTCCGTGACTCAGTATCCAGTAGATGAACAGATATATTAGTGGTAGTACTTGGAATTAAACAGAATTTTCTCTCCTACTCTGTGTGAAATAGACGTGAAAAACAATTCCGGAATTGTTTAGGACCTATGATTTAGGCAAATAAGCCCCGAAAATATGACAGTTTTTTCCTAACTCATGAATGCATTCGGCCATGTTAGGGCGTCGGGCTGAAATAATATCCAATGTACAATAAATGAGAGAGCGACATTGGCGCAAAAATTCCATCACAAACGTAATAAGACACGCCTATTTATGTATCTTACAAATAAAAAAAACTTTGTTCCAACAATAACACGGGCTACTGACGTCAAAAATTTCATGTTTTCACCTAATGAGTCAGTTATTTGGGATTGTGCATGCACAGTGCGGCTCATGAGGCGATTGACTCTAGTTACTCAGGGAAAACGCCCCATGAAAGAGTTTTTATGCTGGAAATAATATTTTCCCCAAGCAAAACATCTAAATATTCTACATTTTACAAAAAAGAAGGCGCAGCTTTCAAAAAGAAACTAACGGAAGCGTCCTTAAATATGAAAATCGCAAGGGCTTCGTGCAATGGCGAGTGATTGGACCAGACAAAAACATTAATCAGCCATTGCATATGTTATTATTGGTGCCCTATATATACGAGCCTAATCATTTTAAGGATTCGTTTTCTGATTGCGTGATTTTTTCTCTCAAGAGAGTCAGAAAATCGTCTCGGAGAGAAATCTCGTTTTATTCAGCAAATGTTGATATAAAAAAATAAATGGTTACTATAAATATAAGAAGACGCCAGAAGCATTGAAATTTCAACGAATGCTAACGATTCCACCGAGGAGACGATTGAAATATCAAGCGACACGCAATTGTTACGCTTCTCTGCTGAAAAAAAAAACCTTGGAAAGGAGGTAAAAACAATTCAATCATAATTAATAAAGTAGCAGAAATATGTATATTATGTGCCCATTGATTGAAGCTTCAAACGTAACGCTAAAATCAAGAGGCTTTCATTGTTTTCAATAAATTGTTAACATGCAAACTAGATATGTTCAACCAAATATGGTAATAAATATCTCTAACACATGAATTATAATACGGAATATACGACCATACCTTACATGAAGATCATTAAGGCACATTCCAAAGATAACGGCTCGCTAACTAGGGCATAATTATGTGTCACCCACCTGGAAATAAGAAGAAAAGACTAATTAAGATAACATATTCGGTGAAGGAAAGATGTTATCTCGTGTCATTCACGAAATACCAAAAATATTTCAATTAAAATTCTAAAAGATGTTTCAAGATGATTAGTTCAAGATATTTCAGCATGCGATGAAAATGAAAATCTAGCCGAACCACTGCGCGCCATAAAAAAGCAATTTCCGAGGCAGTAAGCCACACTTCTCGAGTCGCACGGAATACAAGAACTCCTTATCTTCCTCGATAAGCATGTCGGTCCACAGAAATTTGCATATTAATACGAGATATGCATCATTTTGGAATTTTATCAGTGAATTTGGTCGGATTGTTGATTTTTAATTTAAATTTCGACGACGCCGTCTGACTTATTGAATATTTATGTGCTTATTTTTTTGAATTTTAATAGCCTAATATATATTTAATGATTCAAGACGCCTTCCCACCCCAATAGCCGCCAATCGATGAGTATTTCTCACCGAGTTCTGTGGCCTACGGACGGACTTGGCTGAGTGCATCGGTAGATACCAGCAGCTGCCTAATTATCGAACACGATTGGGGCATGGGAGGTCATCGGAGGGCAATGTAATCTATAGAGCCATAACGCTCGCAAAGTCGCCCGGCTACTCCTGTCCCCTTCCGAGAGAAATATCGCCGCGATATCAGGTGGAAAAATTCCCCCGTACAATCCATTAGAGCCGGAAACCGTGCCCTCGTTTGGCCCACACGACATCGCCCGGTGGAACTCGTAAAACACACATGCACGCAATAAGAGGCGATCGGCCGGCCGGTCGCGAGTACGGCGGATTATATTGACAGCTGCGCTCTCTCTTTCTCTGTGCCCGGAAGGAGCCGGCGACGACCGCTGGCGAAACGTCATGCAACGCCTCGGCTAAAAATTTCTAATTTCAACCTGCACAAGTTACTCGGTGTGTCATACTTTATTCATGTATACGCAATCTGATAAAGTCAAAAAATACTAGGCCACTCCCAGCTAGAGGGTCGAACCCTTGATCACACGAATGTTACAAAGGAGTTAACAAAAATGTTCCCCCTTGGAATATTTCCTTCTCGCAGCTGAACAATTGCAAAGGGTTAACCCTTAACCAGTGACGTGCAATTCTTGTTACAATAGCAGTGACGTGCGGTCTGGGAGACCGCAATAAAACAACAATTCGTAAAACGTTGATATGTCATTTTTATTGCTTAGTTTACTGTTTCTTTGACTTCCCAACTATTATAAAACTTATATTTAATATTATGCATTCCAAATACGAACCAACTTTTTCAGTAAAAATTGTTATTTGAAACAGATTCAAAAAGCTGATATCAAAAACGCTTGAGTTATTATTTTTATTATGGTACTTTTTTAAGTACTTAATTATCCACGTTATGTAACTACAAAATGCTTCCTTATAAATCGTTAATTAATATTATTATTCTTGAAAATTCACTAGGAATTGTTTTAACAGATGTTTGAATAATTTCCACCAGCATTACGTTTATTGGATTTCCAATTTAGTGACGTGAGATCTCACAGATCGCTACTCAAGTTCAGTTGCAAGTTTTCAGAAATAAATAATAAGAACGTTAAATTTTAAGAGTGCTATGTCCTTAATATACAAAATTAAGACGCTCACGAGGATTACAGATATTTTGAAATATTAATTTTGAAAATATTCATAATTTTCGAAACGCAGCGGTCTCTCAGACCGCACGTCACCGGTTAAGGGTTAAGCATGACCAAGCAACCCCTGATATTTCAATTGACATAGATTATCACGTGATACCATTTTCAGTCCTAGTACTCCCATCAAAATATTTAGTTACCTCTCCCAATAAAGAGTCAAGGAACAAACCAGTTCGTATTGTAAATTATAACGCCATATTTCCAATTATTCCATGGCTTTCACATTCCCAAGTATTCCATGCCTTCACGGGAAAAGGGACAGATGACTGGAATATTTGCCCTAATATTCTTTTCTGCCGACCTGCAGGCTCATCAGAGATCGCCGTCATTCAAATTTTCTCTTTCGTCCTCAAAAGTTATCCATCAGTTGGTCTGCCTATTCAAATGATGATAAATATTTGATTTTCATTTTTTGTAGGAGGACATTCGGCGGTCTGACAACCGTTTGACTTTACGCCGCTAGTTTTTATTTCACCAAATGGAGAGAATCCGGATGAATTACGTAGAGAGGGTTTGTATTTCCCGCAAAACTGCACTTACTCAGAAGAAAAGATGTTCCAGATATATGAAGAGAGGAGCTGGCGATTTAGCTGAAATGCAATTGCTAGTGCACTTTCGTAGTGTGCGATGATATTGAAACGATTTATAGAGTTTAGACCACAACTGATAATGCCACTACCACAACAGTACGTTTTTTTTAATTGGTCTGCAGAGAGAGTACTGATTTTTTAACTCTTATAGCTTCTATAACCACAACTTCTCCTTTAGTTACATTAGCATCTCTTCAAAAACGAATAATTATTAATATCTGCATAAAAATGTAAACCTGATGTGGTTCAACTTGCATAAGTTAGAAAACCCTTTGATGGGTTAGCTTTCACAACTGGGAGTTTCCGTCTTTCATAATCTTTTGAATGATTTTTGCTGCATTTCATAAGCTAGATGCTACGCATTGTTTTATTATTCCCGTATGCATTTTACTATGACTTTCACATGCAGCGGGTATCATTATTGACAGACTGAACGACCTGAAATTCTCTTAAGTTTGTACTATCACCCATGTATCACTGTACTGCTCAAGCAAATGTAACCGACGCGTCGCGACGTGCTTTTGTCTTCCAATAGATGTCGGAGTTGCTGCCCTGACGGCCCTCGATGGAAAATCGCTCCTCCCGGAGCCATACCATTGAAGCGACCTCGTGTCTCGGCACCCGAGGGCGCCGCCGTGCGCGCACTCTTCGCTGGCGGTTATCCATTGCCGCGTCTTGCAGATCGCTGCGGCTCGACGCCTGCTGTGGATGTTGGCCACGATTCGATTCCATTCGCTTCGGTGCAAGTCTTTTCATCATGGAACATCTTACGAAAAGTCAGAGGCAGAGCGAGGGAGACGTAGCTTAGCTGATAATCTTCATGCTGGCTGCATTTGAAGTAATGTCAAAGATCTGCTGATTTTACGGACATATATTTTCCTCCCTAGCCATCCCAAACCAACTTGGCTATCTGATAGAAGAATTAAGTAGAGATTTTCATCAAACCAATCTTCGGAATGCTGACTGATGATAAGCCATCACATACATTTTTCCCAAAGAAAAAATCGCATGAATTTTTACAAACCGCTCGGTTAAAACACGAAAGATGTGTGCCATTTAGACATATTGTTCTTCGAGGTAAGATAAGAAATATATAAAAATACCATGCACTATTCATTAAACAGATGCCACCCATAGTGCTTAGTTGCACTCACGAACATAGAAGCATTTATCGAAACTTTTGCCACGCATTTTAAATAACCAAGACTCATTCAAAGGTGGGGAAATTATGATTAATTTTTTAAATTTTAGCATGAAATTTTTTTCGAGCGATTCTCCCATTACTTTAAGCATTGAAAACATGCAAGAATGAAATTTTCGACGAAGTATCGATGAAGCAAATCCATATTAGATGTTTTTCAGATAGCAAGAATACCTACATTTTCTTCAAAATTTATATATTTGATTTTGTTCGGCACGGCAACATAAGGTATCGCGAAGTTTCTGCCAGAAAACATTTCAAGCGTTAAATCAAGGCTTGAGAAAACACGCGGAAAATTAAGGTAATAGCTAAAGGTGCAATGATAACATAAATTAATTGAGAATATGTATAGCTTGCTAGGTGTAGTGTATCGCCCGCGTCCGCGCAATGCCGTCATTGTGAGCGAAGATGTTCTGCTAACGATACACATTGAGTTCGCGAGCCTACAATGACCCCTGCTAAACAGACGATTAAAAATGCAACTACTATGTTCTCTCTGGTATATGGATACCATCCTTCACTAATATTGGAGGAATGCGCAGTATCTCTCAATCACTTGTGGGTTGGCACAAGAAAAACTTTACTCAAACATTTTTCTAATACGTCTTGCCGATTTAAAAACATCTTATCTTAAAAAGAAGGGTGTATAGATAATTGATTAACTACTTCATTTTCTTTCGATTTAAATATCCATTCAAAAGATAAGAGTGTCTGGTCAAAATAATAATGAATCCTCGAGGCCAAGAAGAGATTTTAACAGATTTTAAGAGGTTTTTATCCTGACTATGGAGGCGTATGAATAGTTCCGAGCTCATCTAACTGATTAAATGGCGATCGGAAGTTATTTGAAATATGTACTTACATATTTTTACCTGAGCATATCTCTCCAAATAATAATTACAAATGTTTTCAAGAATGGACCAAATGGATTAGGGAACTTGTGTGCGGCAATAAATGCATGTGAGATACATAAAATCGTGCCTCGTAAAAACTTCTGAAAATAAAGGCGAATATCCCTGCCATCCACCCCGATCCTGAGACTTATATCCGATATCGCGTTTGGTCCGAGCCTCACATGCTACTCCCGTTCCAATTTATGGCTTTGAGAAGCCAAGGATACAAACGCGATCACATTAAGGCCTTATGTAAACAGATGAGGCGGTTGCAAAAAATTTTGATGAGGAAAAAAAGTTTGGAAAAATTAAGACAGATTTCTGTAGCGCCACAGATACACGCTCTTTGCACCTGAAATAATTTTTAGGAGTCTACGATAAGCAAAAAAAAACACACACAAAAGAGGCCTACACGCCGAATCTGCCAACATTTTCTCCACAAATATTAGTATTAAATGCAAAATTTCACCAAACGAAAAGTCTGTAACAAATTTAGGTTGACATTCAATGAATAATACTTTGTTCTGCATTTTTAAAACATTTTATGTTTCGCAACGACCTATATTTTTTTTCAAAGGTCACACCTCCTGGATTATCTTCTATTATTTCTCGCCTTTTTTATCAGATAGATTGATTATTTACAAAAATGCATTTCGGTAAGGCAAATCACAGTTTATCAACATTCGGGATACGTAGTAATTCCCTGACGAATCAAAGTACAGTGATTTGGGGTTCGTCTCGCACCCGAGGTCTTTTTGAGGCTATATTTTGGGAACACGAGGGTCAGAGCGGGAAGAGAGCGAGATATCCGTCATCTTGTCTTGTAGCAACGCGTCTACGCATCTTCAACGTTTGAATACAATCATCGAGAGCTGAGAATACATGCACGAAAAGCCTTGACGGTCCCCTCACTGTGCACGCTTTCGTAGACAGCCGGACTTTCTGCAAACAGGGGCCCCGATAAGCGAAGGAAGGGCCCGCAGAGGGAGGCAGCCTGCTTCCTCCTTTTTTATATTTCGACATCGGGAGCCGGGCACCGCTGCCATTGGTTTATGGTTATGACCTTGCCCGGATCCGAATCGTAAATTGGAGCAAATCCTGGGGAGATTGGGTGGTGGGAGGGGGTAGAGGGCCTCCCCACCTGGCCCCCGCCTTCAAGGGGGGGCAGTTAGCGCCACGTGAATTGCTGGCCATTAAAGAGGGCAGTTTGGGGCGTTTTTCACCCAGGTTGGAATGAAAATCGGCGGGGAGGGGGAGCACACTTGGTTTATTGCATTCGCACGCGAGTTAATAACACAGGTGAGCAATTACGCGGCCTCCCTAAACCCCTCCTTTCCTTCCATCCACTTCCAAACACACCCTGTTATCCTGCACGCATGGTTTTACGCGCTGCGCATCGCCCACGTGCAACGTCCCATTTATGGAGTCCACTCTCAGTGCACTGTTGCACACTCGCACTCATTTGAAACATTTTCTCCCGCATTTTAAAGCCTCTTTCATTTACAACACACTCAAGAAAATTTAATTTGTATTTTCACAAATCAATTAGGCTCTACGATTTCTAAAGGCTGGAATAACTAATGTGAATTTTTGTAATTGGTTTTCAAAAGGATGCTTCCGAGGTAAGGAGTACCCGAAGGGCAGACATAAAAGAAAATAAAATTAGTGAAACAGGTTTTTCGTATGACATATTTAATCATCTACAGGGATGAGATTTTTTAGTAAATTCCCTTCCTACCTTCAGCAATACCTCCCTTTGCTTCCCGTCCTCCTTCCAAAACGTCCACGTCTCTGAAGCGTAAAGCGCTACACTCCAGATAAGACCTTTCTTCTTTCCATTATAATCCCCTTGTCAGCTATTTCGCATTCTTTGGTGCCTCCTGTGCACTTAACGTTATGAAATTGAAGACGAGTCCTTTTTACCTCTAATGTGCCACCGACAAAGTCTAAATTCCAAAAATATTTACAATTATTAAAAATTTTAAGCTTCATCACTCTCGTGCCTTTATACTCGCCACTGGCTTCCCCGTGCTTGCTTTGAATTTAGTTGACCTGTCCACGAAATATAGCGTAAACTTTCCTCGCGTGAAGAATATCGAGGCCAGACGTTCGAATGAAAAACTCGTCTCGCTGATAAGGAATCCCAACTACAAGCAGTTACTTAAAATACGTAGGTGTGAAGAAAATGGAATGTTGGAATCAATGACGATTCCAAAAGTGGTACTAAGGAGCGAATGGCGTGACAAAGGTACATCTCAAAGCCTCATCTTCACTTCTTCACTTTCAAGAAGCTTTTGATTTGATTAACTTTCAACTCAATTTGTCCCAAAAGTATTCGATGAGAAAGTGCTGCAGCCGACTTCACATCAATCATTACTCCTCCTGGTCTCCACAATACTGAATACTAATTGCAGCACGCAATCACCAATTAATTCAATAAGGTTCAGAATTAAGTTCTCAAAGATTTTCAACCCTTGCAGATTTCAGGAGACGTATATAATGTTTGGAAAAAATAACGTTCCACAAAATAAAAAAAATCGATCATGGAGTAGTTCCTTATGCGTGCCTCAGTACTTCCCTCAAATATACATTGCCCCCATGACTCCTTGACTCGATTAAGTAACACGAGTAAAATGGTAATATTCTCTGGCTAGCTGCTCATACATCTACAATATACCCCTGATGTCGAGTGATAGAATTATCTCACAGCCCTAGAGGAATTCACTGCTTCATGTCAGCTTTCGTAAATTGGCACAACTTTCGTAAATTATCACGCAGAGTCATGACGTACAGTCCTCGAAGATCTTTATCTGGTCAATTCACTATTAGTCGACAGTCGCAAATGTGTTTCCAAATATTAAAGGCAAACTCCACAGATTTGACAAGCGTTTATGCCAAGGCTCATCCTTGCAGTTATTATATGCAACATAAAAAGAGCCAGTCAGGAGAGTGCGGCTCTTATGTTGAAGAAGGAAGTTACAATAGTGTGACGCATTCCTTCCTCCTATACTTACCATCTATAGAACGAACATTTCACAAAGGCTATTTAAAATCAGGTAAAAGGAAGCTATTAATATATATATATATCCGCAATGTCCATGTGAAATTAAGTATGATAAAAAGTTTCTTCGTAAACAAAGAATTTGGTACTGGCATTATCCGTTGAAATTAATAACCTTGAATAGTTGTGAGCTCTTTGGTGACGGCGTCATCACCAATTTGTAGTAATCGTTTTTCTTAATGTCTAAGAACAAACATGAAGTAACTTAGTGACCACTCGAAGATTTTAGATTTACTGATATAGGTTTCAGCATTACTACGGCCCTTATCAAGTACCCAGCAAAAGAGACGACTGATTCCGTGGGGGATTGTCTAATGTCTAGTTCTGTGTCAGCACATGGTCATGCACACACAAGGTCAATCATGTTTCGACAGCGAGGCATGGATATTGTCAAGTGCAATAAAGTCAAGAGTGGGGGCAATCGAAACGTGACACAACAGACGAATGATGCAGATAAAATTGGATCGATCAAGTGAACCTTAAAACATTAAGAAGACGCAACATCCCATTTTTCTGTTTTTTTAGCGACGTTTTTAAGTTGCAATCTTACGGCATCATTTCGAAACTAAAAATATACACAGTACGGTATTCACAAAAAATCAATGTCCGATATTTTTATCCCCGCAACCGACCTAAAAAAATGCTAAACTACGCAGATTTATCAAAACATTATTCATATAAAATACTTTTAACCACCAGGACTTTTCCTTTTATATACCATATATTATGATTAAATGAAAAAATATTCTAGAAGGCCGCGGAAAATGAATTTTGAGACGTTTTTGGGCGTTATCATTTTCCTTCATCCGGGAGGGTATGTACCACGTCCTGATATGAAAATTGCTTTATGATGTCAAATGTATCAGTTTCATCAAAAATTGATTTCAACAAAACTTGGATGACTGCAAAAGTTCCTGTTGGATGACTGCTGAATAAGCACAACAAATGGTTTTCCGTTTACGAAGTAAAATCGCCGATATTTTGCTAAAATTAGCATTTTTTCAAACGTCGCCTCCATGAGGCATGGGTAATTATAGTTATATTAGGCTAAAACTTTGCCAACCACATTTTTTGGGGATTGACAACTTTAATGAGAGTACCCTGAAAGATATTGTGAATTAATATCTTCCCAAATGAAAAAACGACTTCGTTTTCTTCCACTAATTTATTTTGACGGTACGACATGTTTCGACCTTGAGCGGTCATTTACGAGTACGTACGAGTCATTTACGTACGAGTACGTAAATGACCGCTCAAGGTCGAAACATGTCGTACCGTCAAAATAAATTAGTGGAAGAAAACGAAGTCGTTTTTTCATTTGTGAACTTCAACTTCCACAAAGTTGAGCCTGACACCATTGAACGGAAATATTTTCCCATACACTTCGTGACCACTCTAGAATACAGCGTAAACTCTCGTCAACATGTGCCCCGTTTCACAATTTTGCTTCAGGATTTTCTCGGTGGTAAAATGATAACTTGCAGGTTAATTTTCACTAGAGTTTAATTTAACCACCCTGAACATTTTAAGGTGATAGCTTATTTTTTTCTAAGAGCAATAAGTTACGGTAAAAGCCGAAATACGACCGGTGGAGAAAGAAATGGCCACAGAATGAAAAATGACACGGTCTCATTAGGATAACCGTGTAAAAGGAAAATAGAAAGGCAAAGGAAGGATCCGCAAGAGTTATAAAGGAAAATTTATCAAAGAATTAAAGGAGAATAAATACATATTCATGAAAAGGTTATCTGATTGAATAGCGGAGTGGAGAACTACGTTAAACTAATCTTCGTATTCTCGACTTTAGGTGACGATAATGCTGATGACTCCCGTCGCCATTAAGTATATAATTAAAATTTATCAACTAACCGGACTTGTTGGTAACATTTATGCAATAGGGAATATAAGAGCAAGGTGAGTCAAATAAAAAAAGTAAAGCGAAGCGATTCGTTTAAAATTGCAACAAGAGAATAGAGGGGGACAGCTTTTAAATGAATTAGTTTGGGATCCGCTTGAGACCAGAAATGATACGTGCCAGGATTAGATTGCTTGAGCAATAAGAAAAGATACAATTCGGAGTGACACGACTTAAATCGCATTATATTTCTCGGTCCGACAGGTACGATAAATCAAGAGAAAATTTTGCCGAACGGATAGGTACAGGAATTCGTTTTTCCCCGAACAATTAAGAACAGAAATAAATTCTACGCATACCTCAGGCGGTAGAATCTCCATAAACGAGCACTTTGATTTCTTAGTATTCTCTTACATGTTAACGTCTGGTGTCCTAACACCTCTCGCTCCAAGCCTATTGCTTGAGGGACAGAATGTAGAAGAAGATTCGTTGGTAATAGATAGTAAATAGATATGAGTGATAGATAGATATTTTCCCCTGGATAGTGAATGAAACTGTCGAAGGCAGTGTCACGAAGAATGAAGCACGGAATGTAAAATGTGAAGTTTTTTCCTTTATTTCAAGCATAATTGGCAACAAACTTTGCAATACATATTCGTTAAGCCTTAATGTTCATCACAAGTGCATACGAGCAACTCACAGGAAATGTGAACGTATGAGTGAATTCAACATAGTCCGAACGCCTCCATCACCTTTGCCTTAACATACCAAAATACCTAATCATGCTTGCGCCAATGGAAGTGCCATTCTCAGCAATAATCATGCTGCGATGCTAAGGTTTCCTAATGCGCTCTCGTCTCGTCCTCGTTCGATCACGTATGGCGGTTTCCAAGGACAACGGCAGCCTATCAATATACATAAAAATCCGCTGCAATTCTGGACAAAGCAATAGATTCAAACACTTCAGACTGAGCAGGTAAGGCTTTCTTGAGTATAAACGCTAGAATTACGCGTTATTACCAAAAGCGCGAAAAGAGAGGGGACTACAACCAGTAGTATTCAACGCTACGGTTAAAATTTCCGAAATTTGAAAAAAGTTAATGCGTGGTTTTTCTCATTCCGCGCCACGTTTCAAGACAAGATTGTTGAGACCATGCTCGACTCAATTCAGAAGCGTTCCTCGAATGATTTTGTCAGACCAAAAATGAGATGGAAAATCGTCGTGTATTTCAACTCGGCAGAAACTTCATCAGCCATTTTTTTCGATCTCAAAACTATTTTCTCGATTTATCCATGAAGAGATTTAAAAATTTCTAAATTTTGAGAAATTTTTCAAATTTTGGTTTTTATCTGGCGTTAATCAACTTCAAGCTTATCAATTTTTTTTTCGTCGGACCAATTAGTACCCACGTGCGGACCTTCAAGTGGCACTGACCGATCACTTTTTCTATGTGGTGGGTCGCCTAATTCAATCGCCTAGTGTGGGGTTTAAATAAGGATTGAAAAAAGCTCTCATTGGAACGCAGCTCCCGTTAAATTTTTAAACCTGTGGTTAATTCGAAACCTTCTAGTGCCACGCCCACCGAGAGCCATTCGAAAAATTCTCACGAAGGGGAGCTCTCGAGGGGAGTTTTTCTCGACAGCGCCTTCGTCTTCCGCGTATTCAGCAAAAGCGCCCACCACAGAGCCGAGCGACGGACGGCCTCACATCGGACGGAGGCGACCTGCAACGGAATGCGGCCGGCGCGAGAAGCAAGTGGCGCTGCTATCGCTATCAAAGTGTACACACACGTAGTGCACCCGTCGAGGAAATTTCATTTCCGAGGCAATATCTGTGAGTGAGAGACATTTCAATCCTTCGCTTGAGGCCTCGCTCCGGGGAGACTCGGAAGGAAGTCGAGCGGGCGTGACCCGCTGCACGGCTGTTTCCGAGTTCACACGTGCCCCAGAATCCCTTGCGAATCACTCGTGGATAGCACCGCTGCTCCCGCACGCGGCTCATTCATTACATTGCATGTCAGTCGGAGAAGTTGAGTTGGAAGAGGCCCAGCATTCGTCGGGAGCGCCGCAGAAGACCGTGCGGCGACGGCATCAACTAAGTAGTCTGCTCTCAATCCTCCTCATGAGTTCCACGAGCCATCAAGCGAAGCGGAAAGCAAGCGCTTTGAAAGCGCTTAGCAAAGTAGTGCGGATCTGAGCCTCTGGCATACGACGACGTGATGGCTGCGCCACCGTGCGCTCGAATGGAAATCCTTCCGAAGATGAGATCGCTTCCTTGTGGAGCGTCGGTGTAGATTCGCTCGAGCAGTCGATGCGGGAGACGGAACCAAAGGTGTGAATGAATAGCCAAAAGAGTGACTTCGAAGCTTTAATTCCAGTATGAAATACATTGGTGAGTAGACTGAGAAATGTATCTCCAACGAAATCGATAACGTATGAACAGAATAGAACGTTACTCACTCACTCAGTGATTCAATCGATACCTTGATTAGGATAGACAAGGACAGACCTCACCCCGGGCCTAGTCACAGGCGTGTGACAGTCGCATATTCATAGTAAGGAGGTCAGTACCTATCCCTGGGCCGCGTCGCAGTTCGAGATTATATTTGCGGGTGTGAGAAGACCTCCACCCTGGATTTGAAACCGGAATGTCTCAATCGGAAGCCAAGCGCTCTACGTTATAGCCTCTGGATTACTAAGAGGTAATTCTATTGACTTCGTTGATCCAGTGCTCATCTCTGACAACAATTGAAAATTAATTTCTGAGAGAGCAACGTCAAGAGCGTGTCAAATGCTATACATTAACAGGAAAATACATTAAGGTTTGAAATCTATAATGAACCAGCACAACAGGCCACGAAAGGAGTCGAGCTAATAAAGAGGAGCTCCAGAAAAAACAATCTAACGCGGTGCAATGCAATACAATTGCACCTGATCAATCGAGGTCCTATGACGTGAGGGATATTTTATGCATTTACGTCGCGTCGCCCATTCTGCGAGCGAAGAGCCTTCCGATGATTCACAAACACAACCCATGAAGACGCGATGAGGTAACTCGACCTTTGAAGATCCGAAAAAATCACTTGAACCGTGAGTGAAAGACACTCGGCCGCCATTTCTCCTTCCCATCGCCTGAGAGCCCGAAGCGTTGTCGCCAAGGAAGTTCAATCTGTAAAATTCAAAGAATTTTACTATAGGTGACCGGTTTCGTGGAAGAGTCCTCACCATCAGGCGATTAAAAAACACCCTAAAGGTAAACTGGTTAGTCTGTCTTAAAAAAACAAGAACAGGGGTACTGAATGATAGAGAGAGAAAGGTCGGGGAGAAGGAGGTGGGAGTATTCATTAGGGAATCTGATTCGGGTTCAAACAGGGTTTTAGGAAGGCTGATGCTGGCAGGAGGTGGTGCGGAGAAGGTAAAAATCTCTGAATGTGGCATAAACATATTTCCGTTGCACAAAAGTCATTCCTTACACCATCCTTTTTTCCACCCCCTCTTGATTTTAAGATTTGACTAACCTCACTTGAGATCAAGGGTTTTTATGTAACTAGCTAGACGTGGGCTCTTTCACAAAACCGGTCTCATGTAATACAAGGGGATAGGATTGCTTTGGTCCCAAGAACACTGGCTTTTCTCGGCGTAAGCCCGGGTTCACATCCCAGCGGATTTTTCAAGAATTTTTCAGAGACTGCCCGATTCCAAATTCAGTGCATTTAGGTGGGCGCTTAAAATACAACAACGTCCGTTCGTCCGTTGGATGGGACGTTAAGGTCAAGGCAAGTCAATTTTCATATCATTTAGAAGTCAAGTTTGCTACTTTTTGCTTTTAGTACTGTTGAAGTTTATGGATTAACCAATTGCTAATTTAAATTAAAAGAAATAGGTAATCAAAAGGGTTGCCAATAGTAAAAAGTTGTTGATTAGTTATAGGATACGATGAATCAGTCAAAGAGACAACAACGGCGTGTATAAATTGAGATTAATAAGATCATTATTTACATTAATACTGTGTCCAATAATTATTTATGGAGCAAAAGAAGAATTGATTTCACTAAGTGTTACAGGTTATTTTGGCATTTTTACATCTTAATTCGCCCATTTTTCCTATGAAACGGATACTTAAAAAGCATCAGATACGTTATTTTGACTGCATTGCCATTCACTCTGAAGGAAATCGAAGTATACCCATAGCATAAAACGTTCGAGGTGGCACGAGGATAGGAATTGGAATGAATTAACACCACTCCCCCTGAATACGTGGAGTTAAAAAGCCTGCGCCTTGGACAGGGGTAAGTTCTACCCTCACCTATCCACGCTAACATTCGGTTTAAACAGCAGAGTGATTGAGAGATGCATCCCGTCTCTTACCAGCGCAGTTGTCCCGGCCACAGATCGGAGTCGGCGTCGGCCCGTGAGGAATGTCCGGCCCAGCCGGCGTGTGTGTCCGCCGGCGAGGGATTTATTCGAGCTCGGCACCTCCAAGGAGGACGGAGGAAGTGAGCCGCACGCGCCCAAAACAACTCGTGTGTCGTGCCGCAGCGTGTCCGGGTGGTAATGAATGGGAGTGGGAGGGGAGAGTGGGGGTGGCAGAGAGAGAGAAGGAGAAAGATGGCGCTGCCGAGATAAGCGACGTGTTTTACAGAGGATGGCGGGGGTGGGTAAGATTAAGGGGCGGATCTTCGCTCCCTGGGGGACGGACGGGGGTGGGGGCGGGGAGGGCAGGGGGTGGAATTTATAGGTGACGGAGGGAATAAGAAGGGGCGCGGAGATAGATATGGCTGGAATTTCGGGGTAATGCATTAAAAAAATAACGCAGAAGTTTCCAGGTTTCTGGGTCTGGCGGAGGAGGGGGGGGGGAGGAGAAAGGGGGGCGTGTGCGATAAGGATAGGTATGCTCACTTGAATATGGAATGGAATCTTATCAATTTTTTCGAGAGAGAATGATGACCATCAATCATTACGTTAATCTGGAAGGAAGGAGCTGTGATCTCTTGAGCGCGGAATATAAATCCTCTTTCTTTCATCCTCCCTCTCTGCCTCTCTCCCTGCTACGTCTCCGCTCCGCCTCGCTTTCCCTCTCGACGAACTTCGTGGCGAGGATTCCAAGATTTACGTCGGGCGCACTTACCGCCTGAGTGATGCTCAGGAATCGCAGCCTCCCGCTCTCAAGTCTTGGTAATCCAGTGACGCAGAGTTCCTCATATTGCTCGACTGAAACAGGATGGTAGGAACGTCTCCTTAAATTTCTTGAGAATGATGTCTAAAAATCCAACTTTAGGAGAATCGAATGTAGCCTTCACGCTCTAGTTGTATTTTCACCATTTGAATTTAAAAATTTGAAATGTTAGAAGAAACGAAAACCGACGAACTTTGATGAAATTAAGAGAAACTCATCTTCCTCTTGAATTTTTTTAATTGCAAAGTAACTTACTTCCGCGGACCGAGTTTCAGCAAATCAACTGACTTCTTCAAGGCTTCGAAATTTAGCCTGACGACTCACATATCTGACCTTTTCAATGCTCCATGGTCTTTTGTACACATTTTGAGAGTGTGTTTTAAATTTCAAAACCTGAAGACGGCGACACATTTGCCGACATATGGTGAAACAAAAACAAATTTGGTTGCGTAAGGAAATTTTACTTCAGAACTCGAGAGAATGATGTGTGAATTTAAGGAGGTCGAGACCTAATTAAATCCATAGGAATTCGGAATACTGATCAGCTGTTACTTTATGCAATTGTATTCATCCAGATGTTAGATTAAGTTCTGGGATTCTTTGTTTGAATCATACAGCCGAACCATAGTGGTGAGCGTGGGCCTAGTTACTCAAGTAGGTGAGTAGATTAAAAGTATCAATGAACACTTTTTATGTTTTTTCCCCAATTTTTTTCCATATGAAAGTAAGTCCTACTTAAGATAGAGCGCTGCGCTTTTCAAAATGCCATTGCAAGTGGGCTATTACTCCGAGTTAGGTGAGTAGTTAGTATTATAACTTGAGTGCCATATTCACTGCGAAGCAACGGAAAACGGAACTCAAATGCAGTTTCTCCTAAATAAGTCGTCCTAAAATTAGTTAGATGCTTCGGGTACAACCGAGAAAAGATATAAACTGAACTAAATAAACAGAAATAAGCAGAAATAAGCAGAAATAAAATGGAACTCTCAACAAATATTTGTACATAAACGTAGAAAAAATTCTGACCTGAAAACAAATAGGCAATTTAACTAAACCAACTTAACAGAGATGCTCCGAGACACTGAAAAAAAAATTTTAATCTAGTACTTAAAGCTCTCCAGCCTCATGAATCCCCCAAAATATATCTCCTAAGAGCTGGTTCCACCAACTTGGTGAGTTAAAAAAAGTCTATTTTTCAAGACAGGGATCAGATTGGGGACAAAAAATCTTTTTTGGGAGTAGAAAAATAAGCGATACAATTATATACATTTGGATTATTCCTCCGCATCACAGTTTGAGTAGCCCCAACGTTTCCTGGCGGGTGACGATTGCCTTTTCAAGGGAATCTAATTGCATTATACATCGGTCGAGAAACGTTGGGGAATTTATTCTCCGTATATTCTATATGTAAGGTGGGACCAATTTCCATTCTACGCGCCACTTTTTGGGTTGACCCAACGATTCACGATCGAGGTAGGGTGCCAAATTCCTTTGAGAAAGCGACCAGTATAGGCCGGGAAACAGAGCCATACAAACAGTAACACGGAAGGATTATTCCAAAAGTTTTCAACAAATAAGTGGAATACCACTAAATACTTTCAAATAGTTAGAAAAAAAGAACATTAAATTAATGGTAAAAAGTATCAAAAAACACGGTTCCCCCTGAATCTGCGTCTTTATTGTGCTGGCAGGGACACACCTCCCACGGGGCAGTCTCCTCCGGCACACCAGGAACCTCCACCACCTCCACCCGGATTCTCAGATATCAAATGAAATTTAGCGGTTAATACCGATCTCTGCTCCTCGACTGTGCAGACGTAAAGATGTCCTTTAATTACTCCGGAAATTGAATGAGAAGATGGGCGCTCCTATCCACGGCTTCAATCTGGAGACAAGACGGGAGATCCGACGTGCGTCGCGGCGGCGGGGGCAGAGGGTCGAATGGCTCTCACCCCATCAAGACGAATGTTCGCGTCGTCGAATGGAGAGGACGATCGGGCGCTCATTGCGATGAGTAGGCGAACTCCCTCGGCCCGACGCACGGCACGGACAGCATTTAGGAAATGAGTCTTTTCTCTCTGCCGAGATGGCGATGCTATCGCATCAATCTGCGATGAAGAGTCGTACCTAGCTGCGCGCATTAAAAGGGGAGGGCTTTCAGCTCGAGGTCGTGGGGAATCGCGCGGACGCATCGCCTCAACGTGGCATACTGGATAGAGCCAGCTTCAATAGTTTTCTTTTCCTCTGCCAGCTGTTCCGAAGCTGTTGTTTTCTTTGATGAATTCTCTGCAAATTGGACGCCCTTTATGTTTTGCAAAGGCTTAGAACCACCTTTGGGTACAGTGGAAACTTCTGAAGATTCTGACATATTGCGTAAAATCAAGACGCATTAAAAACTTTCATAGGCAAATCATGACTTCAGAAGGAGAAAACATAGTCTGTTTTCTCACGCGCGTCACCAAACGTCACTCAGAAACTCATTGTTCTAAGAAAATAAGCATTTGCAATGAAAAAGCACCGGAAGTGCTTATTTTATTCTGAGATCCAATGCTCAAAGGTGCAAATGCTTTTCATTCTTTATTTAAACGGACAGTCTCATTAGTACGCCAATTTAAACAATCTAAAATAACTGTGTCAAGAATTAACAAACGAAGTTCGTGCGCGTTTTATGACAAACTTCACTGTCATATATCAATGATTATTTATTATGATTTCATATATAAATGCAACGCCTAGTTTTATTTTATTTATTATAAGAAATTAAATTCATTGGTATTAAATAAATTCGTTGAAACGCCTTGCCATACTCCAACGCATTGAGTGACTTTGAGGTCAGTCGAAGAGGTTTAAAGGAAAATCAAACCATGGCACATTGAGAAGAGAAACCCGGCGTCGGGATTAGCCTGCTCTTAACGAAAGGCGCCAAGGGGATCGCGGCTTAACTTCTCATTCGACTCTCACTTCAGTTTTCATTTCTCAAAATAAAATTATGATATACTACTCGGCAGACGCGAGCTGGTTTCAGCACAAGACCAATTCTTAGAGAAGGATTAATTTGAATTCTGCATGTCGAAGGAGGAAGCTTATTACCATAAAGCAACCCTTTCAATCAAGAAAATCATCTCATTTTGTAATCTCATGGAGTAAAGCTATTTCCTTGAGAATTAAAAATGAATACAATGAAACTTGGAAAGAAAGCGAAATCAGCAAGTGCGCATAATTCAAATCAGCTACTTTCATAGGAGATAACAGGGAAGTAGCCTTCAGTATACCTTTACGGAGTCACCCGCAAGCGCCTAAATGGTGTGACATTTCCATAAAAGAAATTAATCATCCTTAGCATCCTCGATCGGAATGAGAACCTGGATGCACCGGATTTCATAACTTAAGTTACTGTATCTCTATAGAATAAATCATATAATATTACTATCAACAAATTACAATGAGTTGTTCCCATCCATCATAAGTTGAACACTCCGGTTCTATAAAAGACTGAGATGTGATTTACTGAGTGGCGAAGGATTTCTAGACATAGGAAAATTCCAATATCGGTCGCCAGGATATCAGAGTCGACCCGACCGTCTCTTCGCAATCACGACACACCAGCGACTCGGCGCCCCCCCCCCCCCACCCACCCAGCCTGCGCGCGCACCCCTCCAATCTGGTTCCTTAGGCAACCACTCCACGTCCCTCGGAAATTTAATTAGCTGCAGCAGCGGGAGACGATCCCCGCCCACATTAAACCCCAATTACACCACACAATGACACTCGTCTGCAAACGGACGAGGAGAGAGAGGGAGAGGAGCAAGGGAGGGGGCGTGAGAGGGGGTGGGGGGGTTCCCAGGAGTGGAGGGGCCACTCCACGCCACTTATTTGTCTTCCACATTTCGATTAGTGATTGGCAACTGTTAACCTCTTTTTTTTCTTTGAGTATACCTACGATTTTATGCATTCTTGCATTCAACACGCCAACCAACGAGCTCGTGTAGTAGACTCCTGGAGACTTGAACGAGCCGAAAGTAAGAACGGATGGAAAGCGAATTACTTCTTTTTCAGAGGATCGGGTAGTTGTGGTGGTATGGTCGGTCGCCTCCTCCAAACACCATTCCACACTTGCTTTTCATCGGATTCGCTGCAGGAAAAAGAAGAATCATCACACGATTCAGGGGGGGACTAAAAACGAATGGAACCTAGGTCATGTGGAATGATATCCATTAAAGAAATCTTCGGATGCACATGTCCCATTATGGAGTAATTGCGGAGTCAGCATAAAATACGAACACAAGTTTTTGTTTCCCACTGCTTTAAAGCATAATTCTACCACCGGTTTCGGTGGAAACATCACCATCAGGTCTTTCCTCGTTAACGCGAGAAGTACGTTTTATTCTGCTTTGATTTATTATTCCCACTCACATTCGCATCTAATACTATTTTTTAAGATTGACAATTTCTGGATTTAATGAATGTATTTTAAACTTTTCTTCGTGAGAACTTTTCAACGCCATGAGACCAATTCGTCCTTCAAAATTTCATGCTTCCTTGCACTGATCTCCTTTCTCAGCCACATTTTCAACATGAATACATTTAACCGTCAGTAATGCCTCGCGACCTTTTAAGGAGGGGAAATGCTCGCCTGACTCACTGCGCATACTGCGTTGGCCGCTCTCCTTCCTCACCTCCCTCGTCCATATGTTTAATTGAAAAACAGCCACATCATAAAATATTTTGGTGATTTTAGTCTCGAATTAAGATGTACAACGATTTAACGGCGCAATTATAGGCCCAATATCCTGTAAAATATGTCTAATGACGATTATACCATTATTACCATTTCATTCATCAATCTTCTACATTTTTCGAGTAGATGGAAAATATATTTCACCCTGCGATTAGGAAACATTTTGGTCCTAAAAAAAATCAGTATTCATGCAACAAATTACCGGAAAATAATGCAAAAAAATGCATCCACGCTGGGAAAGTGTCAGATGAATATGAATGCTTTCTGTTAAGATTTTTGGTCATCGGTGTCTTATAGAGGAGTACGTTTGTTGCAGTGAAAGAGGTCCTCTTATATTTCTCATTCTATCTTGTAGGTGTAGCCTCTAATGAACTGAAAAATGGATGACATGAGATGAAGAATGCTGTGGCCGAAAAAGCGCATAAATTTATGCGCGGAAGACTAAGGAGTATAGTCGGAAAGACACGGACAGGCTGCTTTAACATGGGCGCTCACGGCAGGAGTACGATTCCAAAGAAGTTAGCAAAAGTTATCTTTACAAAGGAATAGCAATCGAAAGCCACCTAGCAGGAGATAGCCATGGCATCCGACGTCGATCCTGGCCAATCAAGCTCATTCCCCCTAGGCCCCACCCTCCACCAAGTGAAGTAGCGGAACTGGGCCCTAACCCTGCAGAGGCGACTCGAAAAGTCGACGAATGACGGACGTGTCAGCGTCCCGCGGAAGCATTGAGCCATCAATTTCTACAATAATATAGGAGCACTGTTCTCCAAAACCTTATCTGCCCAACTGGCCTTTTTCCTCCCTTAATTGGGCCTCTCTCCAAGCTAAAACGAATTCTATCCCACAAGTGCCCCCAGCAAATTGGCTCGAAACACTAAAAACCAACTTAGGGCAAGGAGCAGTTGACGTTGCTTTTCATTGAGCGCGCGACTTTCGCTCGTGGCGCCGACGCTTCGACGGAATACGTGCGCCACTAGCGCCGGCGACGGGCGGAGGCGTGATTGCGAACCAGCAGGACCGTGAGAGGGTAGGCCGGGAGTGAAGCGACGCCACCGTCAACCCGTTTATTCCTTTTCCACGCCAACTAGAGGATTTCTCTCGTATCGTAATAAATAGGCGTTTATGGCGCGCAAACGATTAATTTTACTGCACTCCACGTTCGAGTGCTCTCAGCATGAGACTATACGGCATTACGTAACGAAACGACTGGAAAACGCACAATACTGCTTCCACGAAGTTTCTTCCCTTATTTATACGACCATTTTCAATTTTATTGCACAAATTTAGTTGCAAGTTTAAATTGTAAAACTCGTCAATTTACACCAATGGAAATAAATAACTGAGACAAAACAATCCCTGCGTAAAGGCAGATTTTGAGATAACCACGGGCCGAACCACGTGTCATCTCACCGCCATCTTTTCGAATTCCAAGGAGGAATTCATTTCCTATGCCAATATGAACGAGCCCGGTCCACTCACGCAGAAACCAGACGCAATTAGCGGGAAGTTATGAGAGCGAGTTGCGGGAAAAATTATTGCCAAACCTGCATTCTAACTTTAATACTATTGTTTTTAGAATTTTAATTATTAAATTGAAGCCCACTCGGAAACAAATAATGGATTTTTCACCTTCTCCACTAGTGAAAATCATTCCAATACGGGCGCAGTGGCGTGGCATCGTTAACTGCGATTTTGTATTAAAAATATTCATTGCTACTTCAGAATGGACGGATTAAAACAAAAAATGAGGAAGCTGGGAACATTAATTGTCTGCAAGTAATCAAAATGGAAAAAAATTGGATTTACACAAAAAGTCAGCTATTTCAGTGGAGCATTCTTTACTAATTGATAACACGTGAAAAGGGTGTCATTCGACACTTGAAAAATTTATCAAACGCAATTGCGGAACAACTGGCAATAAAAAATAGAGTCACTTTTAAAATTATTAAACTAACAATTATTACACAAAAAAACTTATAAAAAATAGCTCGAAACGTTGGCTTTCGCAGCGAGATTCATTGGTGTCAACGGCTTTCGGGAGCAGCTGTGTATTGCGCTTAGGCACGCGAGCCTTCGCGGCCATTACAGGTTGCATCATCAGACGATGAAGTCAATTACTAATGCAGTACCAACGTCCTCTCCTTTTAATTGCAATTGGCTAGTTTGCCATTTTTATGTCGATTGTGGTCATATATTATTGTCGATCGCGATAGTCTGAAAAGAAAATGACTTGTATATTTCCGTTTTTTCGAGATATTCGCTGCGAAATATGGAGAACAACCACTTTCTATATTTACATCATGATGTCACTGACTCTCAGCGAACGGCTCACCGCTTCTCCTCTCTCTCACTACTTCTCGGCCTCGCATAACCGTCTCACGTGGTTCGCTGCCGTTAATAATTGAATGAGCGATTCAAACCGTCAAGGATCGAGTCTCTCTGAACGACTAAACGAAAATGATTTTTAATGATGCCACTGGCTCATAAAAAAATGGCGGTAACTTTTGCATGCCTTCATTTAAAAAGGTACGGGAAAATGGCCGAATAAGGAAGAAGACTCTTTACCGTTATAACTTATATTATCTTCTCCATCCGTCAACAGAATTATCTAATTAAATGCAATATCGCGTCCGAGTTAACGATCACATTCGACCACTTAACATTGTTCAAGGTAATGTTCGCAGAGATTCTGTTTGATATCTTAAACGGATATTCAATAATATTAACGCAACGACATAAACACACAAAGAAATCACACAGGCTTCACATCGACCGAAATTGTCGTTCGGTTGCACGTAATGCATCCGGTCGCAAGCGGCCTGGTGTCTCTGTAGGAGAACATTTCAGGCGCCACTTTCGCTCTCGTCTTCCTTCAGCGATGTCTGCACGACCGACGTGGCCGGAACATTTTCTGGCTCCACCGAAGCATCGCTTCCGCCGATGTCTTCGCCATTACTCCTCCGAAGACACTTCCTTTCGAATGGTCGTAAGACTCGGAGACGTTTCCCACCATGCAACGCGAATAGTGAGATGCGAAGAATAAATGTGTGTGCCGTAGTGACGGCCGTTTGTACAATTTTGTCGTTAAAAAAGAACAAAAATGCAATTCAGCATCGATAGAGGCTAAAGGACGCTAAAATGTGCATCAAGATGAAATAATAACGCTTTGTAAACCAATATGTAAAACACAGCTACAAAGGAATAACTGTGACGTACACGCTTAGCTTAAATATACATATTGGCTTACAAAAAAGGGAATTACAGCTAACAGTTTTTCGAAAAAAACTTTAGTCACATTTGGTCACCAATTTTCCGATGGAGCATCGAAATAACTTTCCGTTTCACGGAATTACCATCACGAAGTTTTCCAAATATTTCCTTGTGGAAATTTTCCACAGCATGTTGGAATAAAATGAATTTTATTTTGCGAGGAATATTAATGTATGAAAATTTTTGTACATTGTCATTATTGTGCGGAAGTAGATTAGTTTAGTGGATAGGTGCTAGACTTCTGCGTGGAAGGTCGTGGCTTTAAGCCCAGGGTGAATTACTTCGACAGCCCCAATAGCATCCTCCAAGGAAGCGTTGGCCCAGGGAAAAGAACCGATCCTGAATGCGTGAGATTTTATTGCTGAGACTTGCTGGCTGCTTCCTCAGGTGGCCTACACTCTCGCAAATCCTAATCTACCTTCGGGCTGAAACGCTGAGGAAGAGGGAGGGACTTCTCAAAGTTTTGAAAGGTTTAAAAGTTATCATGAGATAGCTAAAACAAGAAGACCATTTTTGACAAGAAAGACCAACTTTAGAAAAAATGATATTTTCACAGGCACACAAGTCCCTCCTCCCCTTTACCACCAGGCATTGTTTTTTTTAAGATTAAGTTCCAAACGGCTCACACAGACATTACAGAGAACTTGTGATCTACTCCCTGAATGCAAGAACCATTACTTTTTCTCATTTTTATCGATACCTCGCCTTTGGTCATTATCTGTTCATTGGGGAACAAATGGACTAATGCAAGGTGGTCGCTCACTTATAAGCCCCAATTCATTTCAGAAATTGGGAAGGTGGAAAGGAAAGATCGATGAAAAAAATCTTCCTCTTTTAGCCGTTCCCTCACATATTATTTATACTACGGTAAAGTTGCCGCCCACTTTTCGTGAGCTAGTGACGTCATAGAAGTCTGGTTCCTTCGATCGTACTGGAGGAACCTTTCACTACTGTAAGGAATCTCTCGCAATAATATAAAATAACAATGATCTAGTCGATGTCGATGCTCGAGGCCGAGGAATTACGGAGAAGCGGGGATACGTTCCACATGAGTTCGTGACGTCATCGGCTTACCTGTGAAAGGAGACCGCGGCCTCCGATTTTTCGCCCCGAACAGCTAAAGAAGTAGGCGACGAACCAAAAAATGAAAAAAAAAGCGTTTCCTAATTTATAAGGCTCCATGAAATTCTACAATAAAATAAAAAGCGCGTTCGAGGCCATTGCAGAGGGGCGAGAGAATGAGACGAGGGCAGAGGGATGATTGGGGGAGACGGACATGGAGTGGGAGTGGGCAGCAGAGGCACTGGAATAATGGCATTAATAAACACGCTCGCGAACATGGAGTGTGCGCCCCGCAACTTTCACTCCGGGGGCTGAGAGCATCTTGTGTTTAGCGGCAGTAAAACGCGTGTTTTATGCGCCACCCGCCAGATGGGGCGGGCGATCGTTAAAAGCGTGGGGTTTGGGGGAAGCGGATGGAGTGCGGCCCGCCGACGGCGAAGAGGCAATCCATATGCATCGGCTGAAAGGGAACAAGGTGTGAGTGAAGGAGAGGAAGGCAATCGGCGAGACAGCCTTGCCACTCACCTTTGAAGGCGGTGTGGCGCCCTCGAGGACTAGAAACGTGGACCAGTGGAAACTCCTGCGATCATATAGGCATTGAACATATGCCCTAAACGAACTTGAGAATAGATGGCCATATTTTGTGAATCAGGTAACATAATGACAGAAAACGAGGGTATTATTAACAAAAATTTATTATTAATCGGATCATATGGGTAAAAAAATGTTCCCAAAGAACTTAAGAGGATTTATGATCTTAGGTTTTCCCGGCGTATCAATAGCAGAAAAGTTTCTCGGGTTTTCCACCGGTTGATTTCATCCATGTCTCCCATGGGAGACATAAACAAAATGCACTAAGAGGGCTACCATACTCAACTAATCCCTAATTACGCAGCGCACATGCTATTGCAACGCTAAGATCAATATTCATAATGCAGACCTCCATTTCCCATATTCCCATCTTCATTTAAAACACATAAATGTTGTTAAGAATGAAGGTTTACGCAGTGATGGTTACATTTCTGCATGTTTCTCGGGTTTTCTTCCCCGTCAGTTGGCTTGTGGACAACTCCTAAGGGAGACATGGACGAAATCAACCGGTGGAAAACCCGAGAAACTTTTCAGCAACTTAAGAGGAGATAGGGATATGTTGTGTAACATAATGACATAAAACGTGAACATAGTCCACAGATTTTATTATTTACCAACCAATGTTTCGACTGCCTAAGTCATTTTTAAGATACATGATGCAAGCAAATTTATCCAAATTTTGGAGGTTCAGAGGCGTTTTAGAATTTGGGGTGAGGGGGGGAGTATTGGACAAATTTCTCATGGACAAAGAGCTGACGTGTTCGGTGAAGTTAAGGAGACACGATTGTAGAGGTGAAGAGTGGCAATGGCACAAAATGTCATCTAAAACACATAAATGTTGTTAAGAATGAAGGTTTACGCAGTGATGGTTACATCTCTGCATTTTTCTCGGGTTTTCTTCCCGGTCAGTTGGCTTGTGGACTACTGTTTCGACCTGAAGACACAGGATGGATAGCCAGCGAAACTGCTTGAAAGTTTCGTCTAGTTACTCCCTCATCGTCATCAGTAATAAGACTTAAAAAACCAAGGGTAAGAGGAGAGAGTCGTAATTGGCCTGTCATTTAGTGCAAGGACCGATTGCTTCAAAGGAAAAGTGTTTGCAGGGACATCTGTTTATCGATAAGGTCCAAGGATTCTCCAATACTCCAATGCGTCTGATTCCTAAGAGTGCAACCCGAATATTTTCACGCCCCTCGAGGGGAATAGCAATGCTGCCCTCATTCTTCACAAATAAGACGCCGGTTCGCCAAATGATGAGACGCGCAGCTGTTTTTTGAAGCAAAACGCAAGTAAGAACGTACACTTTTCATCTCAGAAGGGAAAATTTAGAGTGTGTGACCCTTTGTGAAGACCGCGACACTTGCGGAAAGTGAAAAAGGAGCAGAAGAGCAGGTGAGAGAACGATGAGAGAAGCAACGTTGCTCTCCCTGTGAACTCCTTTTCTATCAAATATCTCGTTTGTAACGGAAGGAAGCGGCGAGAAAGATGTCAATCGTAGCATGCGTGTGAGGACTCAGGGGAGCCCTTCGAGGATACAACGCACCGGGGCCGGGAACCAAGCCGGCTTATACGCCCGATCACTCGGGGAGGGGGAGGAGTGGCAGGGAAAAGGAAAGAGTCGCCGCCGCGATAGAAGCCCGACGACGCCTCTGGGAGAGGAAAGGTGCGGAAGGGACGGGACGGAGAAAAACACTTCAACGCTATAGAAGCGAAGAAGGCCCACTAAATAGCGAAACCAATCATAAGCAATTAATGTTATAACGATCTTGGAGGATAATTCTATGAGGAAGAATAATCCAACGATCAGATCGTTAGATACGCCAATCGTAGCCAATCAGAACGAGTCTAGAACACGACTGGTGTCTACGTCTACAAACTACCCCGCAATCAGCGTGTGGCGGAGGGTGTTAGGACACCAGCCGTAAAGAGAAACAGGGTGAGTGTTATTGACATTTGGCTGCAGAGTCCAATCTAATATGTATTTAAGTCCTTCATTTTTCGGGGGATACGAATTTCTACAATTATTTTTTCGGAAAAATATTTCGGCAAATAAAACTTATTGTACCGGTTGGACTTCGTAACATGGTGAGACTCCGAGATGATGTTCTCCGTGTAGCTCTTACGAATATCAGTTTTCAATATCTCAAGCCATCTAAGTGTTGGTGCAGCGCTTCAACAAACCGGAAGTGGGTGGTGAAAAATACAATATACCATGCAGCTGCACATAGAAACGGAAACCCCGGGCAATACATGGCGAATAAAAAGTAAATTAACAAATTCCGAAGTGAAAATTATATGCAATTATGCTTGTTCTTTGCTGCGCGAACTGTTACGCGTGATTATTAAATTTTATAGCTTAAGGTTAGCGATCAAGTTTAGGGTTGAGTTACTCAGAAATATACAAGCGAAAATTCGGAAATCACGGGAAACTTCAGTATCGCGCGTGAACAAAAACGCGATGAAAAGCAATATCGATTGCAAGGCTAAAATAATGGAACTCGAATGTTTCCGTATGCTCCTTTGTTGTGAATTTCTATCTTACGACTTACGTCTCTCCATAGGAGATTTCTAAAAGCATCTGTGCATTGTAAACCTAACATCACAGTCCTCAGACACAAGAGGAGTTTGGGGATCGGGTTGGTGTGGTGGCTGGAGTGTTGGCTTCCCATCCGTGAGTTAGGGTTAGAGTCCCAGCGGTGACAGAGAATTTTCAGGGAATACCTGATCCCTGCTTGAATGATGTTTTGCGTCCGTCGGATGGGACGTTAAGCCGTGGTCCGCTGGGAGCCTTTCGTTAAGAGCAGGCTAATGCCAACGCCGGGTTTCTCTCCACCCTTCCTTGCCTACCCATTTCCTCAGGTGTCGGTCGGCTCCTCCAAATACCATTTCATACTAAAGGGAGTTTCTCTTGGTGGCTACCAGATGTAGCGCTGAGCGACATTGCAGGGAACCACAAGATAGAGTTTTCGTCGACGTAGAGCATACGTGGAAGCAACATGGCAGCGCTGCGCAGCGGAGGGATGGGATGCGAAGGTATTGAGGAAAAGTCGCAGCTCTCCATAACTCTCTCCTTCCTTCCTCTCCTTTTTTTCGCAGCCAAAGAAATAGGATGGGAATATATATTCTTCCACTCACTCGAGGCACGGGTGCTCTTGAAGTCCGACTTCTGTTCCAACTGTTTATCTTCCACTTGGACCGGCCGAGTTTTTCCCTCGAGGAAAGAGAAAGCAAATGATGGCAGCGGAAAACCGCTCACACGCACTTCCCGATAAAAAAAAACATAATTTTCATTGGAATAAGAAATCATTCCATTCCCTGCCTATAAAAACTGAGATCTAAAATGAGGACGCCAGCTGGAAGGACTGGAGAAGTGTACAAAGACTGAAGTTATACGGCCACATGCTTGAATCATGGTGAATTCGAAATCACACTTTAAGCAGACTAATTGATATCCACTCATCTTTAATTTGAGTGTCCACGTGAAAACAGATTTTTATTAGCTTTAAATGAGAGCATCCATTATGGTTAAAAAGAGAATTAATGTGCTATAAATCCAAAAGAGGTTTTAATTTATTGAAGTTTGTTTTAATTTACTTTTTTTAATTTAGCGGTCCATGCCATCACAATTCAATGAAAAAATGACCCTCATGGTCCCAGATTTTGATCACAAATTCTGTGAGATTTTAAAATCACCGCTAACCAAATACTCTGGAGCCAATGAAAAAAATGTGCAGTGAATGCGCATTTTAATGCCTTCACATTTTTTTCCAAAGCAGTCCCTCATCCATATAATTCCTTTCATCTCCTAACCCTATCGTCGCAGAGCCATGATTGCGGACCATTATCAGAGCATTGTGGAGCGATATATAATAGATGAAATGTCAATATAAATCTTTTGATGGCTAGGAAACGGGTAAAAGTTTTTAAACAGATGGTCAGAAAAAACGACTGGAAAGAAGAGATGGAGAAATTATCAGTTAGAATTAAAACTGCAGGTTGAAAATGTAAACGACGCGACGAATGAAAGCAGAGGAAGGGTAACGATTATCAAATTTGATCGTTCAGGGCAGCAACGCAAGCACAATTATCATCCTTCATGTGACCCCTGAAAAATCATTGCGTCAAATAAAAGTTGAACTGAAGAGAAAGGAAATACGGAGAGACCTCTATTATGCGACTATTGCAGTTTCACTGAAAAATGGTCGTTACGAAGGGTGATCGCTGGAAAGGATTGAATTGAAAGTGTTCGAGAATGTTGCGTACATGTAGTTGGGTATATATGATGGTGCGAAAGGAAAAATTTTGATTATTTCTCCCTCCTCAGTCAACACGCTTGTGTCCCTCGTAAAAGGCGAAAGACAATCTGCGGGTGGACCTTTTTTTATTAGAGGTTTAATTCGCTGAACAGGGGGAAATCTCCTTCGAATTGGTGGTCGGTGGTCGCAGTGAAGAACGGAATTTGAAAAGGGGTATAAAATACCATGAAACTTGCTAAAATTACGATCGGTTCTTTAATACACAGGTATTTCAGAGGGATGGTCGCTTAATATGCCGCGGTAAATTGGAGAGGCTTCACTGTACATAATCTCATGGGAAAATGGCCTTTCGCAGAGGCGATGGAAAGTGGCAGATAGATAAATATATACCGGTTTAAAAAAGAATATATTTACGAGGGTCGCTCAATGAGTCCTTTCAATTTCCGAGTGTTTCCTCGATAAGAATCAAAAATTTATTTTTCCCAGTACTCGTGACTAGTCCGTTGTCAGTGCTCCAGCTGTATCTATCCGATTGTTTCATTATTGTTGCCGATTGAAGTAAACAACTTTCAATTGTTTATGAAAATGGTTAAAAAAATTTCGTGCGGTGATCGTAAAATTTTTTCACAAAACACTTGTTTAACGCCTAAGTGAATCAAAGCTAAGTTAAATAAAGTTCATTGAAGATCTGCTCCTGTGTTTGTGACTATTTAAAATTGGTTAAGTGAATTTAAACGTGGCCGTCTATAAAAAAATAAATAACGTTCCGGACATCTTGTGAGAGTATCTACCCCCGAAATGATTGACAACATGATATGGTTTTTAGTGATTTACGAATCAAAGTGCGCGTTATAGTTCAGGCCACAGGCATATTGCGAGGCACAATCACTTTAATTTTGAACGAAAAAAATTGAATGTGAAAAAAATTCGTCAAGACGGTCGCCACGTTTGTTCACAATGCAGAAAATATGCCATAGTGTGGTCAACTTTGAGGCTATTTTGGAGCTTTTCCGTCACAATTCTGAGGACTTTCTTAGTCGATACATAATTGTTGATGAAATATGGATTAAGCACTATACTTCAGAGACGAAAGAAAAAACACAAGAATCGAATTTCGAAGGTGAACGGACTCAAGAGGATGCCATCGCTCAACAAATGCCTATTTTGAGGAGATTCCGAAATTCTGCTTTTCGAACTGCTTTACGTGCTTGGAAAAATTCTTTCAAAAATTTATAGAGAGAAAGGCGACTATGTTCAAAATAAAAAAAACTGACCCAAAATAATTTGTTTTTCTCCCATTTTGAAAAGACATCCTCAACGACCCTCATATGATGATAATTCCTTTGTTGTGCGACTTATTACCAAGCGGACCAAGCTGATACGCGAGCAATAAGGAAAATGCATGAGAAATTTTTCACTAATTTAACGAGTTGTGGCTGAGGCAAAAAATTTATGAAAATGCCCTTTGAGTGACAAAGGGAGAAACGAAAAGAAAGCTGGCACTAAGAAGGCGAAATCCAAAAGACAGCCTTCTCGAAAGAGATAAAAATAACGAGGGAAAGAACTCTCGCTGTCATGAGTTCATGACGGTCACGAAGAGCTCAGGAAACCACCAATCAGCAGGGTTGGGGCATTCCGTGCACGAGACAGCTTCAACATAGAATTTTCTTGCAGGAAACTTATGACTGTTTCATCCAACATGGAGGGAATGAGAAATAAATTAATGCCCCACACTTCTTAAATTGAAAGGATGGACATCTTTAAAAATTAGCTCACAATTCCGCAAACTTACAAATACGCATTTCTTTACTTTTCTATGCTGCTTTTAGATATTTACTTTCGATATAAGCTCCCATTCATCATATTTCCACAAATAACAACTCTCTTTATTCAGTTACAATCTTATTAACTCCTTCAATCACGACTAAAAATGACGATTGAACACTTTCTATCTACTTCAATAGTTTCCTCAAAGATTTTTCTTCAAATCATATTTAATCAGGTCATCCTTTCCAAAATTATTTCTCTCTTAAATCTTTACATCTATTCGAGATGATAATAGTTCTCTCTCACATGATGTCCGTTCATGATTAATGAATGCTCATAAAAAAAACTAATTTACCTTTGAATTAATTCAATTTCTTCATTCACGCTAAACCACATTGTTCCTATTTCAATGTAATTGCAAATAATCTTAGTCAAAATTCTTACAAGGATATTCGTATTTTTATCACTATACACTCGAATATGCATCATTCCATCCTTCACAATGCCAGCTTGAGATGAAAATTGAGCATAGAATTTCGGCGCAAGCACATATAATGCCTCGGATTCATGCAGCATTTTGTACGATAAGAAAAAGTGTGTGGATGTGGATGAAAGGTGGCTCAGCCCTGGGTAGCATACATGAGTTTGAAAGTAATATACGTGGTAAAATAGAGTGGGGGTGAACTTGGTTCCAACTCTCATCATCAACAGCCAATTACTTGAAGACCGGTTTGACGAACTCTTCACTTAGTTCTCTCATCACCATAAATATTCAGATATTTGTGTATATTTCTTACATTTTACTTTGAATACTTAAAATATTCTTCTCTTTCACATGCTTCATTATTTCCTCCAATTATCTCATCATAGGCCTTCACTTGGCTTTATTCCCTTCCAATTGTCATTAAAAGATATTTTTCATACCTCATGATAAGGGCAATTAATTTTTACCGTTGCCTTTGCCTAAGTTTTTAAAGATCTCTCTTCTCTACCGCTCTTGGCAAGGCCTCCATTTAACACACGAAATCAATTCATTTTACTTTTGTCAGTCCCATGTCACAGTACATTGCGAACGTTTCCCTATTGGACCCCTCTGCTTCTATCATCGTCTATGCCTCGCCTCCACAAATAATCATATTATAAATATATTCCCCGATGAAATGCTTCCATACTCAAACGCTTACATTCACAGATGTAAGTTGAGGAATTTGTGAAGGAGATATGTATTGGCTTCACCCGAGACTTCTACCCAAAACCAGAAAGGAAGCGCTTCATCCAATAGCTAAGATAATTCTCGAATTCATTCATAAGGGAGATTATATTTCTTGTTAGAACAACGATATCTTAAAAAAAAACTTGCTCAGTGCTTTTACGCTGCGTTTATTTCAATATCACACGGCAATTGTTTGTCCACAAAAAACACCCTTAGCACATTTTGAGCATTTCTTTGAGGCTCATTTTCGGAGATCGAATCGGTACGTACATATAAAGGGTCATTTGGTCCGGGTCTGGCCGACGATGAGTCTCACATTGGAGTGGGATACCTACTTTTGCGGGATGATGTGTGAGATGCAGATAGGGACCCCTTCCCCCAATGAACGGACGGAAAGCGAGCGCAGGGGGCTTTTCATTAGGGGCGGCCCATCTTGATAAGTGACCGGACGAGGCCCTGATTTAGGAGGCCGCCCGCCGTTTTTCCCTCGCACAAGAGCGCGCTACGTGCTTCGCATAGCCTCGTAGATAGCACCAGATAACACCCCCCCTGACCCACATGAACCCCCACTAAACTCACCCCCGGCACTGCGCTTAGGTAGGCACCGCAAAAAATACATTCTTCAAGGCTCACCCTACGACCACTCGAGTTAATTCTCAAAGGCGGCCCTTAGAAATGCTAAGGAGCGACGAGTTTTGATAAAAAAAACAGCGGGTCCAACGACAATTGCTACAGGTTTAACGGCAACCACGAGCAACGTTTGCCGGCGAGTCACTCAGACTTGGTTCGGAGGTTGCGACTTCATTCAGGAGAGGCAAATGCGCATTGCCGGGGCCACGTCCGCCCGCCATTTCAGAGGGCTTTCTCCCTCTTGCAGTGCAAGTGAACGGCTCCTGCCCTCGTCCACTAGGAACACCAGCGCCGAGAGAGGAGAGAGAGGAAGAAACCACACGACTACTCGTGATTGGACGAGTCGGAAGTTTCCGTAAAGACGTTCACCATGCACTCGCGTGAGTTAATCATGAATGATCGATCGTCGGTCAGCTATGACCGATTCTGGTCAAAGTTCGTGGCTGGTCGGTCGGTCGCATTCGAAATAAGAGGGAGAATCAATACCGAATATTATTCATCGGAACCGAAAGGCGAAAAAATACGCAGAATAGAAGGGCTTCAGTAAAATAAATAAGTATATGCTTACATAGTCCTTTGGTTTAAATAATATTATCTTCTGACTTACACGCCAGTATATAAGCTTCTGACAGACATGACCCTCCAAGTCGAATTTCGGTGCAATATCTTAGGATCAAAACGCGAAAGATGGTCCAATGTTGGACCCAAGTTATAGTTAAGCTCACATTTACTTTTTAAGAGAACGTTTAGAGGCTCTTTTGATTTTCCCCTCTTTTGATCCTTTTTATCACGTTTGTTTTGGGCTATGATTCTGAACCCTAGGTTAACGAGAAAATTTTATCGACGCAAAATTATATTAAATTGAAAACTGCCTCGAAATCTATCATTTTTAAACAGCTTCACCATAAAAAAGTGAAGTACATAACATTTCGTATATGGGGAGCCCTTCGAAGGGCCACTTGAAAATTGTTTTTTTCTCTTCTCCGCAAAACTCCTCTTCAAACCGCCACTGAAGTTGAAAAACATGGCATTTTATATGAAATTTACGCGTAATTAAGTGATTTAATATATTATTTAAATTCAGTAGCTTTGTTCACAAACATTAAATTTAATGAGTTCGACCGGCTTTTGACCAATTATAATTGCACAATTGGGGCTCATTCGCACACTACAATTGATTATGAGGACTCGTGATAAACTAATGAAGCTAATATATTAGGCGAAATGATTCAAACAGGGCGAGGACTCTAATAAGATGAGTTTCAGAGTCATCAATTTATCAGCGCGAAATTATTACACCCCGGACGTGAAACGACTCAAAACGTCCAATGTGTCAAACGCATCAGGATCACGTCACATTTTGGTTCCACTTCCAAAATTAGTCGCTAAGTTTGTGCTTGAGGGAATTCGTCGATGGGAACATTGAGCGAGAAAGGAAATATACGGGACTTACTTTAAAAGTATACTTTTAAAGTAAGTCCCGTATAAAGTATAAAGTGTACTTTTAAATTTCTATTCCATGTTTCTCAAACTTCTCGCTGGCGAGAGAAGAGTTAATTATCAAAAGGTAAAATAACACGGGTACATAATGAAGGTTTTCAATTACGATCAATGTATCGTATTTATTCAATTGTCTAATGTTTTCAATGATCTCGGTTTGATACAATCGCTAGTTTCAGTTTAAAATGTCTTTAACTTCATAAGCGCCTGATGAGTTCCGAAAAACGGGTATTTTTCCCGTCTTGTTTCATAATCATGTCTTTTAAATTGGAGAAAAATCATTATGCTACCCAGCCTCGAAGCAGACTGGAATAGCCAACACTTTCATATAAACCGTAATTTAATAAAAGAAGACGTAATATATATTTCAAGTGCTGTTTCAGCTTCGATAAGGTATAATTTTGACAAGAAAGCGATTCTTGACGCTCCACATTGGGCTAGAATCGAAAAAAGCTGGCCAAAACCTCAAAAACGATTCTTTTCAGCTACGAAGTTGAAACTTCGCATACATATTCTCAAATAAATTGTGCATAACCTTTTAGATTATTTATTTCCTGTGTTTTCACGTTAACAATATATGCGAGGTCAAAGTTGAGCAAATTTAGCGAAAAATGACCACCCTCGATTTTTTCTGAAAATTGCCAACTTTATCCTCGTGCAGTGGTTTCATGAATAGTTTTATCGACAAAACTGTTATACCATCTTAATTGGCACTTATTTTTCTTTCATTTGAAGGGTTTTTATAGATTTTGTTCCATCAATAACCATAGATATATAACAAAATGGCGGAGCTTGTTTTCAGCCCATTTTTTTTACATAAACGTAGAGAAAAAGTAGATATTGCCACGGATTTCCACCAAGTGACCGATACCACGTCGTTCTATGAAGCTTTTATATTGGCGGACTGAAAAGTTTCTTTCTTTGAGTGCCTTCCTCATTCTACTACGGAGAATGGACTTAAAACGTGTGCTTAAAGTAGGTAAACGGTCTCTTTTATTAACACACAATCTCTATTTATAGGCAAGAGCCGTCACCGCTGTCCTGTAGCGGGTGCCGCAGAGCGAGGAGCGGGTGCTGGATTTTGCTCCACAGTGAAAAGTAGAGTTTCATTGTAGTATGCGAATTTTAGAGCATAGAACCAATGTATCCTGAGATTTTTTTAAAAACTTCCCATGTAAGGATTAGGCTGGTGATTATTGGTTTAAAGCTTGAGTCACGTTTTTTATCCTAGCTTAAACCAATGACATTGGTTGATTGGCCAATTGGCAAGACTAGGTGTTAAAGAGTTCCACAAGCTACAAAACTCCCCACCCTCCCTCTGCACTAATGGGTTTCAGATGCGCCGTCCGTAAGTGTTAACGAGGGTACGGGGCGGAGACGGGAAGTTGGACTTGGTCAGTCGTGCGCTTTGACTCAGGAGAATATTTTGCCAAGATCCTGGTCTCATTGTCTGGAAGTGCGCTCAGTTGGCTCGGGAAGTGCAGACCAAATACACAGACAAAATAAGGGCAAATATCAGCGCTTAAGATATCTTTCAAAACGATTTAATATTTAAAAGCACACCTCGCTTGTCATATTTGCTGGACTCATAACACTTTATGAAAAAATACTTGGAGACTTTCTAATCGCCGATGTTTGGGATTTAGAATTTCCGTTCTATAACTTCTCGAAATCGTATTCGTATTTCAATAAGGTCTACACCGAAGGAATAAGGCACTCTGAGGGTATTTTAGCGGTGGACCGGTAGAAATACGTGTGGCCTTTAGTATTAACTGATAGGGAGAGCTGATGATCAATTTTGCAATTTTTCAACGGTAAGAATTGTGGGAACTTTTCATCAAAACTCGCAGGTAAATTTTTAATACAGGCGAAGCGGATATTATAATGATTAACAATTATTTATAAGCATAACATTTTAATCGGTTGAATTAACTTTATTATGGACCACGTACTAGTTCTAGTCAAAATAGCCCAAAGAATAGCGATTCAGAAAAGGAAAGAAGAAAAGTGTAATGCAAATATAGATACAGGAAAACTAAAAGATATACGGGTAGCAAAGGAATTCGAGATGAAAGTGGAAAATAGGTTTCAAGCTCTACAAGAACTGCCAATGGAAGAAGAAGAAGAAGACGTGGATAAAAAATGGAACGACTTTAAGGAAAATATTCTGGAAACAGCAAGAGAAGTGTGTGGGAAAAATAAAAAAAACAACAAAAAACCCTGGTTTGATGAAGAATGTGAGCTGAAGGTAACAGAACGGCGGGAGAAGAAGAGAACCTGGATGAACAGCAATTCCTTAGAGGATAAAATACGATACAATGAGATAAATCGAGAAACAAACAAGATATTAAGAAAGAAAAAACGAATATACATAAACAGTTTGATTGAAAAAGCAGAACAAGAGCGGACAGCAAATAATGCAAGAGAGTTTTATAAAAAAGTAAGATTCTTTAAAAAAGGATTCACCCCGAAGTCATACGGTGTGAAGAACAAAGAGGGAATTATGGTAACGGAGACGCAGAAAGTTGTAGAAAGATGGAGAGAATATTTCTGTGAACTATTAAATGAAGAAGGAGTGGACATCACACCTGACTACGATAACGAAGATATCTACTATCATGTACAACCCAAAGTAGAAATACCAACTAGAGAAGAAGTCAAAGCAGCAGTTAAAGCCCTAAAAAACCATAGAGCTCCTGGTAAGGATGAAATATCTGCAGAGCTATTGAAGACGGGAGGAGATATAGTCATAGATAAGCTATGTGAATTAATGAAAATAATATGGGAAAGAGAAGAAATGCCAAAAGACTGGAGGGAAGCAATAGTTGTCCCCATACACAAGAAAGGAGAGAAAGTAGAGTGCAGTAATTTTAGAGGAATCTCACTCCTTAGCATTCCTTATAAAGTCCTATCTAAGATAATATTAAATCGTATTGAAGAATATACATGTGAAATAATTCTAGATCACCAGGCAGGGTTTGTAAAAGGCAGGTCCACAACAAATCAAATATTTATTCTCAAAGAAATTATATCGAAGTACTGGGAGTTTAATAAAGATTTTTTTGCAATATTTATCGATTTCCAAAAAGCATATGACAGTATTAATAGAGAGAGACTGTGGGAAAAGTTGGACAAGTTCGGAATTCCAAAAAAGCTAATAAACCTCGCTAAAACAAGTATGACAGACTCCACATGCTCAGTACGAATAAATGCACGGGTGTCGGAACCTTTCAGGATAAAGGCAGGAGTAAGACAGGGTGATGGACTATCCCCAATCCTATTCAACTTAGCAATAGAAGAAGCTCTTCAAAAAGTAGCAAAAATGGACGAAGGCGTAACAATTGGCTCCAGAATAAATATTCTTGCTTTTGCAGACGATGTGGTAATTTTAGCAGAAAATTTAGACGACATTCGCCGGCTTACAAAACTTTTCATGGAAGAAACAGCTAATCTAGGACTAAAAGTAAATGATGGAAAAACTAAATATACACACTTTACAAGAAATGAAATGAACAGAAATCAAAATCCTCTCGACATAGACAACCACAAATTTGAAAAAGTGGACTCCTTTAAGTATTTAGGCGTTTTTATTTCAAGAGAAAACAAAGAAGCAATAGAAATACAAAACAGGCTAAATCTGGCTAACAGATGCTTCTACGCCTGCAACAAACTCATGTCCTAAAAATTACTATCGCACACTACTAAAATCAGAATATATAAAACAATCATAAGACCCGTACTGTTATATGGAAGTGAAACTTGGAAACTGGATAAAAAGGAAGAAAGAAAATTAATTGTTTTTGAAAATAAGATCCTTAGGAAAATATATGGACCAATCTCTGAAGGAGGAGAGTGGAGGAGAAAACACAATAGAGAATTAAGAGAGCTATACAAGGATCCAGATGTAGTGTGCGAGTTTAAATGTAGAAGAATTAGATGGGCTGGGCACATTTTGAGAAGAGAGGACACTAATCATTTAAAACAAGTTATAATGAGGAATCCTGAAGGAAGAAGGCCAAGAGGAAGACCAAGGCGAAGGTGGTGGGACCAAGTGAAGGTAGACCTGGAGCGATTAGGAGCGACCGAGGAGGACGCAGGAAATAGAGATAGATGGAAGAGGATTGTTGGTGCGGCCAAATATCTACTTAGATATGTATGGCCCTGGAAGTAAGAGTAAGAGTAAGAATTAACTTTATTAGCGCTTGATAAAAAACTCTTTAAGATATGTTGCTTACGATTTACTTCAGGGAGAGGTAACAGTCGGTGGATTCTCAAAAAAAAACTCAGCCTAAGAGTCAATACTATTTATATTGCCGTTAACTCGATTTCAAAATTCTAAATGTGACCAAAATATGATTTTAAACGCTCTCATTTAGTTACGGATACGAAGCTTTCATCTTCTTCGGCAAGTTTCCGAAGTCTAAAATGGTCTGTGCAAGTTTACTTTTTACAACTGTTTACTACAGATTAGACGTCCTTATCCTGCTGACGTTTTATGAATTCATGAACGAATTAAAACATAGTCAAGTCACATACACAGTCAAGGCTTACTATTCAACATGTTTTCAATTTTGTCCGCGATAATTCTTTAGACCCGTGTTTACCACCGCAGTAACCACCTAACATCAAAGCAATTTCTAAATACATGAAAAGTTACGAAAACATTTCAGAGATTTCTAACATCTTTGACGAAATAACAGTTACAATTAAACAAAGTGTTATCCACAATAAAATATATTGTTTTCTAATTGGCAGTGGAATTATTAGGAAAATATCACTTTCATGATTGTTTAAAAATATACGCTCTTTCATCAATTGTAAAATAATACTATCTGAATAAAATCATGATCCTTGAACTTATTCAAATACGTGACTGAGGGAGGAGAAATAATAATGACACTAAAGTTTATAAAAGTAGGGCTCAAAAATTTTGACCCATTGACAAGGTTCTGTCATCATCGATCGGGTTGTAATCATTGGAGAAGGATGCACTTCCTTGACATTGCAGCCACACTCACATTTTCCTTTCCATATTATGCATTTTTAATGCAAGTACACAGCGCTCTATAGGGATTTACTCGCTCTTACTTCCGCCAAAATTAGTTGATATTGTTTGTTTAAATATTAAGCCAGTTATAAAAAATATCGCGAGCAATTTAGTACCGTTTGTAGCGTATGCAATATAATGTTTTATGCATTCGATCTATATATTGTCACTGCGGATGTAAAAAGGGTGAGCTTCACGCCCTAATTATCGTATGCAATAATTTTTTTAATGTGTTCGATCTATGTATATTTTCACTACGTATGTAAAAAGCCTGAGCTTCGCGCCCTAATTGTAGGGGATTACTCCCTAGCACACGAGTCATTCTTGCCATTCCGACATTGACTAAATTACAATAGAGAGAGTTTTGTAGCCTATTTATAATGCTCAGCGCCAAGGCAAGGTTAACAGGATATATTATTACCCATTCAATCCTGGGTCTCTCTCTACTTTGGAGCTTGTTTTAAGGTCATATATTTTTTCAGTGCATTGGTCCGCTAATTCTTTCCCAGTTCAGTGTGCTAGTGGCGTTTTTAATTACTGAAATTCCCCAGTTATATTAAAAACATGATCGGAGACGCGATTCGGTGGTTAACGTTTAAGTTTTAATTAAATTTTACCGCTTGTGTTGCGGAAGTGAGTGATTTAAGTTCATTAATACCTTTGATTTAATCCTCTTTTCCATATTACGACATAAATTTAATAGCACATAACTGAGTTCTAAAGGTCATTTCAGAACGCAGAAAACTCATAAATCTCACACGTATTCGTTTTTACATCGGTGGGCTCGGATCGCATAAAAATATGGTGAACTTAGAGATTTTTTTTACTCAAAAATCTTTAACTCCCATCTTTAATGATAGAATTAAGTTTTGGCGCTTGAATGAGGAGACGCGCGGACATGCAGATACTTCCCTGTAATTAACAAGAGGCGCACGGAGTTGAATGAGAGAGCGGAGTCGGAGGGGTAATGCAATCGACTCGAGAGGGCTTCCGATGTGGCGCCAAAAACTTGGAGAGGAGGAGATTCAAAGAAACGAACTATTCGAGCGAATAAGAAAAACTCACGAGTACTTCCGCTATACATATAGGTTCGCTAAATATGTGTCACCAAACCAAAATAAAAAAGTTTGTGCAGAAAATGATTTCCCACGCTTTGGATTTCTCTACGGCTTCTATTGATCGCATCAAGTAAATGCGATCTTACACAAAGAAAATTAGCAGAGCACGCCTCTAAAATATAGTTAGGTAGTGCTAAATGAAAGCATGCAGAATTTTGCCGCTCCAAAGTTTTCCTCTAATGGCAAACGATAATTACCGAGGATTTTTTGCGTACAACTTTTCCATTGAAAGATATACTAGATGTTTGTGTCCACTGAAGTATAGTAGGCAGCAGGGGTCAATTCTCACTGCAACAACAAGGCCTGGACGGAAACAGTTGACGACGCCGACGCGCAGCTCCAAACGAGCGTCGAGACAGGCCGGTCAAAGTTGGGGCCACTCCTCCACAGCGCTACATGTTTCCGGGTAAATATTCATTTGCGGGGCCGTAGTCGGTGCATTACCATGCGCATATTCACGCCCCTGGCTCGCCCATCAACGCAAATAAACACGCACTCAGGCGAGATGCAGCTCGGGACCCACTGCGACTGTATTTAGGGAGCATCCGGGGAGGTAACTTTTGAGAACTATTAGCGAAAGCATCTTGGCCGTGTTCCTTCGGAGTGCTCCCGGAAACTTGCACGTCTTAAAGAACCCACCCGCCAGAAACAGACCTACCTAGCGAAAAGACTAACCATCCCCCTGCCAAGGGAAATATCCACTGTGCTCGCAAACTTCCCTCATCCCCGACAACTCTTCACATGGAGTTTAACGATGGGATGATTCCATCCGCGGCAAAGAAAGAGGTAATTTTTTGCGTCCCTGACACAAACATCAGTTCAATTTGTATAGAAATCATTCCGTGATAGAATAATTGAAGGAAAAACTTAACTTACAACAAGGACGTAAAATTCAAATTTCGAGCAGGGTATTCGAAGGAAAGGAGTCACCCATGTGTATTCGCGCTTGCGCACTGAGTGCACCAGAAAATAATTTTCTCGAAGAATTTTCGGGTGGGGTGGGAACAAGAATTGAAATTTGAAGGAAGATTCTTCTAATTTCAAATAAATATTACTTCGAATCAGATACATCATGACTTAGCGGTTATTTTCCAATACCCTATTAACATTTAAATTTATTAAAAACTATGACTTCCTAGAGATGAATATAATCTTCCGTGCCTCAACGTTACGGTGCCCATCGAAATAATAACTATCCTTTCACCTCAATCCCAACAATGCTGGCAGATCTGCGTTTCTATGAATCCATGCGCTGACGCGCTTTTTCCATCCTTGTTTCCTCTTGACTTCTCCTCCTCTCTACTTGGCTCTATTCCTCGTTTTCTTCCTCGAAGATGGACTGGACGAGAGATCATTATTTATTCCGAGTCATGGCTCCAATTTCAAACGCCCTCTCCCCCTGGTGGCCATACACTGCCCGCCTAGAGCCCCCGAGAGACGACTCATGCTATTTGCGTTTCGAGCCACCATCTGCATCCCTGAGGTTAGCCCACTCCCCCCTTTAGAACACTTGGATAGACATAGCTCCGCGGTAATTTGCCTTTATCATCATACAAAATAGATTCGCAATTAGCATTGACGCCATTTCGTGAAATAATACGTCGAAAAGGTCGAGTTGAATGAAAGAAATATTCCCAAAATTCCACCGACCGCTAGCTACGAGTACACGTTGAAATGTTTTTATTATTTTACATTACTTTTACCAATTAAAATAAAATAAAATTCACAGTTTAACCATTTAAACAATAAATTGACGTACTCATCTGGAGTGAGCATCATATGCCGAATTCGTAGTACTCATAGTTGGGCAAGAGGCAGCTATTTGTACGGGAAGCGCTCATGAATACATTTGCGGATAGATTAAATAACTTAATTATGTATTCAGAACATTTAGAGCTTATTGCGATGTTGTTTAAAGAAATGAAAACTAAAAAAAAGAATACGATACGCATGCTTTTCTTCCTTTCTTCCGGCGACTTTAATGAGGGCATTTACAAAACGTAATTTTTTCACGGAAGCCCCTTTTTAGTATCAATAAAAAAGCATATAATTCAGGTCTCTCTGAATGGCTTTCTGGAATGGATCTCTTTTTAATGAAGCCGCAGTCTCCATGAAATTCTTGAGTTTCTCTCGTGTTCAGAAAAAAAGGAAGCTAAGTTTGGGTCCGAGCGACAAAACTGTTGCGTTTGCTAATACAAAGGGTGCGCCTAAAAAAATTAATTCCAGGCTTTCATAAAAACACGAGGAGGGTACACATTGCTCCGAGGGAAGAGGGTCGTCTCGACCAAAGTTCTCGGAACGGCAGACTTTGAGAGTCCGAAAGCGCACGGAAGTCTGGATGAAAGCTTCTCGGGTTTCCAACCGGGTCAGGGTCTGCATTGTGTAGGCCGACGTTTCGTTGGGAGACTTTCCCAACATCCTCAGGGCTGATGCCGATGTCGCTGTTTTTTTAACATATATACCCTCCTCCTCCACCTAGGTGGCCTCTGATTGGTCCGGGATTTTTCTTCCTTTCTCGCCCTATTTATTGCCAGGTTCCAAGCGCTACTTAGCTGCAGTCCTCGATCTCTATTGATGTTGATTGGGTGAAGAAGTGAGTGAGAAGAACCGAAAAAAGCTGGTGGGAATTCCGAGAAAAGTTTACCCACAATGGCAATGAAGATTTCTCGGGTTTCATTCACACCGGGTTAGGTCCACCATATCTACTTCCAACGTTTACATTTGTAACTAGCACATCGGAAGGATCCAGGAATTCAATTATTTAATTGGATTCTTGAACCCTTGAGGAATACGATGATTCAATCAGGTTAGATCCTGAATCCTTGAGGACGATGGGTGAGTCGATACGTTGGAAGGAGATTTGGAGGACCTTACCCAGTACAACACGCGAGAAGTCTTCACTGCCATTTACGGCTGTGTTTTGGAAGCATTACCGCAGGCAAGACCTCCTCTTGCCCCCGGCTTAGCGAGTGAGTGCAGGAAAACTTTTCTCCCCACTACAACACATGCTCGCGTGAGCCCACGCCCGGGCCTAACCGTTCTCTCGGATGAATGCCATACTAGCTCGGGCAAGATATGCTGCCGAGTACAGTTGTCTCTCCACCACTATATTTACAAATCAATTTTAGATCGATCTGAGGTAAGATCGGTCTGAGAGGTCATATGTGAGCCTACTCATATCACCAAGTTCACCAGCACAAACTGACGTTATGCAGACATTTTCCAAAATTTATATTACTTCTCTACCAAGGATGAAAAAAAACAGCATATACCTCCAGCAAAAAGCTCACGTGGCTGTTTCGGGTAATATCGATTAGCTTTTATATGTGTTGGCAAACAAAAGAAGATTGTTGAGCGCAAAAATCGATATGAATCGAATCGATATCTCCGTATCGATCTGTAATCTGATCGGTTGGGAAAGTGAGCTGGCTCGACCTGTTTCTCAGATCGATCTATCCAGGCCTTTTTGTTTGCATTATCGACCTGAGCCGGTCAGATCGATCTCAGTTCGATTGTTAAACGTAGTGCATCTCTGCTGATTGGCTGCTCCTCTCGACGACCCTCTATCACGAAGACGACGACAGTGGTCCTGCCCGCTTGTCCGGCACCCGACATCTCCACGGCGTCGATCCACTTGGATCGCTTGGAAAATTATCATGAGCACAACTCAATGAATATTTCTCTCTCGCACACTCTCGCAGGAACACGGGCGTACCGGTCGGCAACATCGCTTGCATGAGACCCTCATTACGAACAGACAGGCCGCAGTATCGCCAGAGAATTTTATCAAGTAACCATACGTTCTGGTAAATGGACCTTTTAAATTAAGACTACTTGTTGGGCGTGGACCAAATAGTTGAGAACTTGCGGCGCCGCCGGAACTATTTATTGTTTCGCAAGACTCTCTCGATACTATGCCTTTAAATCAGCGTGATAAAGGTTATATATGCGCATGGCGATAGTTTTATTTTTATACCGAGGTATATTATGCAATATTTTATTTTAATTATTACGGTATTTATTTACGAGCTTTTTAGCATGTTAAAGAAGGGCGTGGAGGGCCTCAGACCCATTCATGGCCGCACACAAATATGGCTGAAATATCATAGTGTTTTAGTAATGTCTGTTAATTTTTATGTATGAAAAAAGACACATTTTAATGATCCCACGTCACCAATTTTTCCTTTGAGATGAATGCACACATCCTGTAATGGTGGTTTTTAAAAATACTATACATAAAGACCACTGTTAATCCATAAAATAAGCATAAAAATTGAAATGATTACAACTATTATCAATTATTACATCAACTATAATGAATTATAAATCAACTATTATCAACTACAACATTATCAAACTATACCACATGAAATAGCAATGTAGAGAAATTTAGGCAGAAATAAAATATAATTACCGTTAAAATTTCGAGAGTAATCTCATAAAAGGTAAAAATTTAGTATTTTTTACTATGTAGGTGCTGAAATTTACATGCTTTGGGAGACCAGCCTGCTCAAATATACATTTTCGTAGCTCACTTCAATGGAACGTACATCGCATAGGTCATAGAGTAGAATAAATAACTTAAAATGTTGTATGACCCATGAATTGAATTATATGTATACAGTTATGCTTCTTACCCAAATGGCAATAGGTCTTGAATCAGTGACTATTAGTTAGCATATAATTTTATAGAAATATAACCATTGAAGGGGAAATTCATTTACTTTAACCAAGCGGGCAAGAATTCATTCTGCGGTAAATAGCTTCAAAAATCTGTTTCTGAAAATATGCACCTGTTTTAATTCTTTTCAAATGAAGGAGATATTCTCTTCCACAAAAGACCTTCATTCGACACTAAAATTCATCGAGTGATACATTTAGTAAGGACACAGAAATTCGCGTCAAAATCAATAACTATTAATAGTCAGTCCTGGAAAGGATTAATGTGATTTTTTAACGAATTGTAGCGAATAAAACAATATAATTTCACCATATAGTGGAGAGGGCTGTGCTCGAAGCCTGCTTTTAGCCACCGCAGCACAGAATCAACCACACCGAGAGAAATTAAAGGCAACTAATAGACTCAATGGACTTTATTTCCGAGCAAAAGCAGTTTTTAAACTATGTTTATATTAAACTAAAATGCATCCTACGCAAAAAAAACAGAGGTTCCCACTAATTCAGTAGCAAAAAGTTCCCAAAAGAGGGCCCTTCGCCACGAGCAAGGGAGCCCAGGCCGTGGGCCTTCCGCCTGAGGGATGAAGGGACCAATGAGAAGACCGCCTCGCTCCAATCGAGGAGGAAGTTGCGAATCGCGAGGCGTGGCGCGTTTGGGGAGGGAAGAAGAAAAGCGAGAGAGATCGTCCCTTGGCCCTTTCGGCCGCTTGCCTCGACAAAGGCCCTCTTCAAAATTGGAAGAGGGAAGAAAGACCGGTTTAACGAACCACCTTTCATTTCTTTGGTTGAAAGGAGCTCGTATTCAAAATAGCCTATTATCATTTTTTCCCGTTCTCCGTCTAAAACTGGTCCTCCGAGCAGAACGGATTTGTGCGCTGAGCCGGCGAAGAGGATCAAGGGAAGGAAAATATACACCCCCACGATTCACTGTTTATTTTATAAAGTCCGTCCGTTTGCCGAATTTTGGAAATTTTGAAATCCTTGTGCGCTTAAAAATTAAGAGTAATGGCAAAATGCAAAAATCAGATAATATAGCCGTCTTCCTCATTTGTCTGGCGAAAAGAAGATCCATCACGCGGCTGATGACAGCTCCGATCCCCGCGCTGTGCCATCCGTTGCAAAAGACCAAATCAATCGCCCCCTTCAAATATTCCGATGCGATGACCGAATAATGGTGAGGTTTCTGTTTTCATTTAGTCCCTTAGAGGGCATGAATGCCATCAGTCATTCCAACTATCAGTTCCCACGAGAGCATCGGAAAGTATTTTTCGTCTTCAAGAGTCACCAAGCCTTCGACATGCTGGACGCAGCTATCCACTCCGTCGCTCCGCAGAATTAGTTCATCTTCCATTCATAAGAATGAACCTCATTTCAGGCATTACCATATCATTTTATTCAATTGCCTTATTGAATGATTTTGACAGTGCTCTCTGCCAAACCCATGAGAAATCTATTTATTTGCATAAATTGTAAACTTCAAAGTACCCTACGGGTAATTATTTTAAATACTACACTTCTATTCGCTGATAAATAATTTTAGCGAAAGCCAACCAAATTTCACCAAGAATTTCTTTAATTTGATTACGGCAAAAGGTATTTAAAATGATACTTACGAAAGTTAAGACTACTGAGGGAATAACTAGTTCTTAAATTATCTAGAACAATGGCTACTGTACATCTTAAATGAAAATTAATTTTCTTAGATATACTCTTGAATGCTCTCCCAAATGTATGGAAAAGTCTTTACAGATTGGGCCATGGGGTACATATAAATTCAACCATGTTTATGAGTAGTGGTCTGCGCAAAACATCAATGCTAACCTTTGTTGCGGTGATTTTTATTTTCAATCAGATAGGTCCGGCATTTCCATTTGAAGGAATACACAGCATCGGATATCAATTGTCCTGGAGGACGACTAGTTCCATTTTTCACTCGTCGTTCATAAACTAAGGAGGTTTTTTTACGAAGCAGCATTTCAATATGTATTAAAATTTCAATTCGTCTTACATAAAACAAACAATAATGAGTAAATTTCAATATAAACTTATCGCTGCACGGAAACGCACTCTGAATTTGCGAGAGGCACCTACGTCTTTTGAGGAAGTTCTTGAGACACATTTCTTTTTCCACTGTGTCTCGAAGGCTCGCGAATCAGCACGCGCCACTGTGAGGGTGGCGCAGCGGTGCACGGAAGCTCCTGCTCCTCGTATCTGTGGGCGAGCACACGGAGGGATGGGCGTCTCTGCACATTTCACGGCAGCCTCTTGCGAAGAAGAAGACTTCAACTCGGAGCAGACGCACAAGTTTCTCGTCTCTCGAGTTTCCGGGACTCGCTCAAGCGCCAATCTCTGCTCGTCTCCACGGAGACGAGGCGGAGGTGTGGGGGGCCAAGGGTGGACGGGGGGGGGGGGCAGATAAGACACGGGAGAAGGGCAGTGGACGGAAACGACGAGGAAAAGCGACGATGATCGAGAAGCGCCAGCAATTGGAGTGGAAGAGGCAAGCTTCCGCTGATGCAGCCAAGTCGAGCGAGGTTTGTGCAGCAGAAACGGACTGCGATGAATGTGGAATGATGCAAAGGATGGGCGTGAACGAGGAGGAGAGGCATTCATATAAGGTCATTGGAATGATTCGCGGGCCTCGGTAACGGCGAGGTAAAGTTCTGCCAAACCGAAGATCGCCGATTCCAGTACCACTTCGTAAGTTACCTCTATCGAGGACACGGATGTTTGTAATCGTGCACTTGTTTATTATACACTTGTTGGAATCCCCGATACGAGGGCCAATTTGTGCCATTTCCGTGGCATTTGGAAATAAGTAAATATTGTGAAATAGTGCGACAAGGGATGAATTACCAGGGGAACCATCGAATGGATGGGAGGATCCGGCTTCGTGAGATGGTGAGCCTGGCAAACTCAACTAAGGATTAGGTATGTGTGGACGTAATGATCTTAGTGGTGGCTGGAATATTGACTTCTCAAAGCGTAGAATACGGCGTGGATCCACGGTGGCGGAGATTTTTAAGAGATTCCCAGATCACAGCTTAAGTACGATGTGGCTTGAAGTGCAGCTTTCCGCCCGTCGGATAGGACGTTAAAGGCGTTATCCCCTTGGAGCCTTTCTTTAAGAGCAGGCAAATGTCGACGCCGGGTTTCTCTCCACCCACCCTTAACTCTCTCGAATCTTCCCTTATGGCACAAATAGTCGATTTCCTCAACCAAATACTATCCAACCATGAATGAAAGTTGAAAATAATGCTACCATACCAAACCCATACATACCTAATCTTCTCATAGCATACATATTTTTAGCTTGATGGTGGATGTATCCCACTTTCCATTATGGAGGCGAGGCACGGGTTGGAGTTTAGATGCACTAACTATGAAGTACCTGAGGATAAACCTTGCCTTTCCCCTTGCATCAGTAGGTACTGCTATCTCTTCCTCAGTTCCCTTACAAAACATGCAGTCGCGACGATAAAATAATTATAGGGCGTACCTCTTTTGCAGGAGTCACATATTATGCATTGCAAGGAATGCCGACCACGAAATTTAACGCGAGGATCACCTAATGCTGTACACCATTAAATTCGTTGCACGACCTTCGTAGGCATGCAAATCCTCGGCGATCGTGACACACAGATTTTAACATTCACCTTTGCATTTAGAGAGCCAACCATTAGATGGCAAGGAAGCACAAAAGTAACCACACAATTGCAGGAGGAAAAAATTGAAGAAAGCCGCACTCATCGCCTCTTATGGCGAGCCAAGCTGTGCCCTCAGCGAGCTGTGACAAAACCACACCCCCAGGTAATTATCCACATTCATGAATCAAGTGAGAATGTAAGACGCGAGGCAAGCAACGGAATGCTCAGAGCGCTTAGACGACGTAATCTGCGATGGATTGGAGAGCAGTAATCCGGCGAGGAGCATAATGCGAAGAGTGGAGGGAAGGAGGTGAGGGTGGCATGGGGCGGGGAGAAAGGGGCCTTGGGCCGTGTGTTCCTTAGGTGGAGGTGGGAGAGAGAGAGAGAGAGAGAGAGAGAGAGAGAGAGAGAGAGAGAGAGAGAGAGAGAGAGGGAGGAACCCCTAGGAGTAGTTTGCGAAAATAGAACAGGCCGGAAGAGAGTTTGTGAGCCTTGGGAGAAATACATCCGTGGAAGCCTTTTCACTTATTATCCATCCGATAAGAAACATCTCTCCTCACTGGTATACCACAAAAAAGTGATTTCAATAATAGCAAACAAAGAAAATCAGTACAAAGTATGAAGCTCGGAAACAAAGAAAAGAAATTGTGTAAAAACACATTGGCAGGCAACTGTTCTTTGAGAAATAGGTTGTTTTTAGTGACTAACAGGAAGTAAACATCACTTGCAAGAAAAAGTTTAGAGTAAAAAAACAGCAATACTGGAACTAAAGCAACAAGGCCTCCTTCGCTCAGCATCCGAACTTAGAATTTAGAACACGTTCAATTACGTGAATACTGAAAAACAATTTTACATTACATAACGAAATACATCGAGACTCATTATACCAAAAATGACATGGTTATTTAAAAACATAACAGCTTAACTGTTAAGCACAAAAAGGTTGGTTAAATGATTCAGCAAGCAATTAGCAATGGGTTATGTGTTCGCGTTAGCCTGTCGTTAAAATTTCCTCACGAAAGGCTATTAAAACCCTATCGTAAAAGAAGATGCCGACAGTTCTCCCTGGGCACATTTCTAACCAGTTTGGAATGAGACGTTATTTGGAGCCATCAAGAGTGGAAATCCACTGCAAAATTTTAAAGAACGCCGTCTCTTTCAAAAGAGGCGGCCGAGGGGTAACTTGAGGGACCAAACGGATAAAACCATTTCTTGATTGTTCGACTCCATTTTTGCGAACCAAATTTTCTCAATACTCAATCAAGACGCCAAGCAATCAGACTGTGTGATAAAAGAAGGAAAATAAGGCAAATTGTTTGAATACTGGTTGAGATTCAAAAAAATAATGAAGTTTTCCCGGTGGATGATATTAAAAAATTCCTCACGGATTGTCAACCAGTTACTCTTCACCCCTCAAAACAGTCGTACGGTGCGCTACTGAAACGTTAGAGATTGACCCATTCATCCACTTGAAAACACGAGAAGAATTTCTGCATACTGGTTAAAATAACCATACAAATTCCATTCAGCAGGCTGAAGCAACGAATAAATATCGACTAAGTAAAATCCGAAGATTCAAGCGTGATGGAGTGGAATTTTGCCGTATTGAAATAAATACTTTCCACGATTTCCACGATTATAAAATTTACTATGACATAGGTTTCAATGTTACCACACCGTCTTCTGGGTGATTCAAGATCCTTGAAGATGACGCAGTAGGTAACATTGAAACGTATGTCGTATTAAATTTTGTCATCGTGGAAAATTGCAAGTATTTATTTCAAATTGATAAATATTGTACAATTTTTTATTCTTTGTTTTTTTAAAATTTATCTTCATCGCCCCGGAAATAGCTCAATTAAGGTCTTTCACATCGGGGTAAATAACATGTAACAATGACTTTCACACAAAACCATGCTATGGTTAGGAGAAATCTATCCAGGTGACACTCGAACCCACGACCTTCGGATTGGCAGGCGAGGACTTTACCCCGCGTAACAATTGGCGCGCGGTACCGCTCACGAGGTGTTCTGAGGGTGGGATGGGAATGCTATGGAAGAGAGTGCTCACAGAAGTGGGTTAGGAGGGGGGAGGGGAAATTAGATGGGGAGGGGTTGATGAGAGAATGGGAGATGGTGAGGAAGAGGTGAGGAAGTTGAGATGTCCCGGTAAGGGGGATGGGGCGGCGGCAAACGATCAAGAGTGGGGCGGCCGCTGCATCGGGGCCAGCTATCCTTAACAGCTGCAGCTGCAGGAAGAGCGAGGCGGTCGCTAATCTCCTGCACCCCCTGCTACTCCCCCCCTCTCTCTCTGCGTCGCCGCGAGAGTTAAACGCGCCTCTCTTCCTTCACCACATTTAACAGCAACGGCGGACACTCCCCGCGTGGAATGGCTTCATTTGACGGTCGAACGGATGGATGCACGTGGGAGTCATCTTAAAACGCCCTAAGTGCCTCAAATGGAATTAAAGCGCGAGCGGAAATTAGAGTACGCACGTAAGTACCATCGCAGACGGGAGAGAGTCACGAATCCTAAGAGACGAGATCGTTCAGGTTTTCCTCGGGCGTCCACTGGTCGTGCTTCGGCCGGATATTTACCATCCAGTTTTGTACTATCGCCTGTCGTGGTCAAACAATGCAGGGATACAAAATGAAAAGATGTGGAACGGCCAGTGGTCCTGTTGAAAGCGTACGCAATTACCAGGAATTGAGGATATTATACGAAAACAAATCTGTAAATTCACTCCATTAAGCATATTTACTACGCTTCCCAAGTGCATGGACATTTACTTGACCAGGTAAATGTATTACGCATATCTACAGCAAGAAACTTGTAAACATAATATTTCCTTTTCAGATCCTGTAATGAGAGTAATTCACTGGTTGCGAGCGTATGGCAGCAAAAGTAAGGACATATATTTTATCGATGTCTTTTTATCCGAGATTCCGTATTGTCCGGCATTTGCCCAAGGCGTGACTTAAACCGGGAAAACCTTAGCCAGATGAACGAAAAATCCCTTAAAGTAGCAACATATTTTAAGAGACAGTGTATCAGTAGTAAGAAAAGAGGGCAATGGAGGTCATGGCCTCACCTCACATTGACGAGGCGCAAGATCACGAGGACACTCTTGGAGGCACTTAAACTTCTGAGCAGCCAACGATTCCTACCTCGAGTTTTAGAAAGAGCTGGAGTTGCAATCCGAGAATATTGGGGCAGGAGGGCGAAGAATTGAGGTTGAGAAACAACTAAAGGGATGAGATTTATACCTGGAGAGGATCTTAAGCTCTGAGGAGAGGAGTTGAAGGCAAAAGTGGTTGATTAGAAATCAATTGGCGAGTAGTAATTCGAGCTTGCATTGAATAAACGCCTTTAAGTGACAGCGCGGAAGGAGACAAATTGCATCCGACCCACTGCTCACTCACGCAGGTGGGGCTCACAGGTGGAGCATAGGGCGGCTGGCACGCAGTGTTTACATTGCAAAGGCGAGAGGGTGGGTGGGGCGAGGGTTTCAATCGATGGCGCCGCGTTCATTGGTTGGCAGCCGAGCCTCAGGGGGAGCGGGCGATGCACATATATTTGCTGCGGTTCCGTGGATTAGGTTAATCCTGACAGGTCGGACAGTTCCTTGTAAGTAAGACTGGGAGATTTTGGAAAACGATAGGCCTTATATTTGACATTTTTGAGGAGCAGCAAGATGGATTCTCTACTGAATTCTCAAGTTATGCACAGAGAAAGATAATGTGTGTCATTGGAATTGGAAATTTAGGCAAGTATCTTCGCTGGTAAATTTTAGTTTTCTTCGCTGTTGGATAATTTTCACAAGAAGGATTGGAAATTGTCTCTATGCGTGAAGAAGGTGATGGAAAATGCTGCTTCAATATATATTATAGGCGACAGAGTCAAGGATGGTAACGCAGCAGTATTAAATGATGCCGATTTTTTCATTTAATTTGGACGTGGAAATTACTATAGAAAACAGAACCAATGACATTCTGACACATGATTTAAGAGTTATAGATAGACCATGCTCAACCGATACAATATTACATTTCATTGATAGGAGAAGCCTGTGAACACAGTGCATATATTGTTCAGCTTGAAAAGTACATAGATTTTCAACGGAAAAAAGGTCATGTCATGTTACACAATCATCGGATCATTCTGTACTCATCGTTCAGCTCTGCTATTGGACGGAAAGTGAGAGCTCAGCAAAGAAGAAGTAGATATTCTCCAACTTCAGAAAAGGAAAAGCTGTTATTGGGTAATATCCGGCGTTAACTCAGCTTTTAGATTTGAATTTTTTTCGTGACATGGATGAGTTCTCTCGCAACGTACCAATCACTTGATTATTTGGACTTGTAACCAATTCCCAACTAAATACTCAAGTGGAGTTAGGTAGGATATTGTCAATGAAGTAGGAACAAAACGGTACCCAATCGAAGATAAAGTAACACATTAATTTGTTAGTGTGAAAAACTTAACCATACAGCAAGGAGTCGCTGAAGTCACTGGAAAGGGAGGAAACGCGTGTGACTGGCACTAGGAATTGGAGGAAGAAACGAAACACCTTTCTTCCCACTGAGAAACCTCACATTCGGATACGCATACTGGGTGATAGAAATATTTACAATCTGTTTTTGGCACATAGAGAGTGTTGCTTAACCTGAGAGCAGTTTTATCAATAATCATTGAACTTTGATCACAGCTATCAATAAATCAAACGTAGTAAAAATCTATCATCTTGTACATCTCATCTTTAGGCAGCCGCAAGGAATGTGTTAAAGGGTAGGGAACAAAGGCGCCGGAACAAATGCAACAAGGGGACGGATGGGAAGGGCGGGGAGGAGAGAGAGGTGGAAAGCCCTTGAGGCTTGAAGGCGTAAATGGGAGTGGCATGTTGAGGCGGTGGAGGAGGGAGGTGTTTCTTTGATGCGGCAGGGGGAGTTAGTGGACAGGCACTGATAATCTTTCGGTGGTGGAGGTCGACCTGGATGATTAGGTTTGGGGAATTGTGACAGGATGTAGAGGCGAGGGAAGATCTGGGAGTACGGAGGCAGGTGGAGGAGAGGCTATTCAACGGGAGAAGTTCTTCAAGCGGGAAGGAGATGAGATTCCCATGGAATTCTGAATTCGGACAGTTGAAGACAAGGACATGTCATTAAGATCGCCGCACACCTGACACTGAGCAGAGCCTAGAAGCATACACTGGACCCATTTGGATCGAGGCTTAGATAACTGGGGTCCATTTTTCTCAGAGAGATAGGCTTTACTCTTGAGGTATTATCTGGAGAAGAATGGAGAATGACGAAGTGCTGGATATTGCGGGTGAGGAGAGGCGGCTTCTTGATGAGATACGTAGAAGAGAGAGGGCATGCTTTGGAGCGAGTACTGATCTGGGAGTGAATGATGATAGCAATGTTAGAGGGAAGAATGTTGGATGATCGAGGGAGGGAAGGAAGAGAATAAGATTTTTTAGATAGAATGAAAGGGGGATGGACTCATTGTGAATCGAAGAGGGGAGTCCATCATGGGAGGGGACGTTACTCCATGTTGCTTCTTAAATACTTTTATAATAATGATATAGGTGCTGCTAGCGCAGCTTAGAATTCAGGGAGAGTGTGATTGATTTTGTGGAGACAATAAGTCTTTTCCAATTAGATTTTTCGAAGTGAGACATAATAGGTTATTAATATATAAGAACACTAATCTGCCCAAAACGACAGCCAAATAGAATTAGTATCAATAGTAACACCAACTCGCTCTGTCTTCCGTTGATTACGTTGCCTTCTGCTCAAGTGCTTTCGCGCCCTGACCTCTCCCATTTACCTGCGGATCCGCGAATCATATCCATCAATCAATAAAGCAGAATTTCAAGCATATATTTACAGCCTCACAAAATAGCAATACAATTATTTTTAAAACGATTATTCATTCCAAACCAGAAGATCCTTTCTCAAATATATCTTGGAACTCTGATTCCCTTTCCCTCTCACCTACACTTCCTCCACTCACTACACAAATATATAAAAAAAAACCTTTCCTTTATTGGAGAACTTCGAATTTTAGTGAAATCCACATCTTGTATAGCGTAAAAGTGAGATCAATTGTTTTTGCGAATAGCTTTTCATACCATCTCAATAACACAGTCAACTGCTTGCTGTGAGCCCCATTACCAACCCCATTCGACATTCATCAACTAGCAATGTCTTTCTATGGTGGCGTCTGGATAAGGATACAAATTTTTGCATTTGAAACTGCTGATACATTTAAAAAAAAAAGGCCTTGAATTCCAGGAAAGGAAGATTGCTTCAAACAAAACACCCAGACGCCATCACATTTTCTTCCCGATACACACTCCTCACTCCTGATTCTCCAGGAAGAAGAGCCAAGATACGCAATTCTTCCGATTTCTGCAAGGCAATTTTGGCTGTAAAATGCGAGCTAATTTTTTTCAAGAACATGACTTTTCCACTCTTTTCGATTCCAACCCTCAGTGCAGTGAACTTCGAAAAAATGGGGACAAACTTCAGAGATGACGTTTTTCGCTGTAGGTATACAAATCTTTGCTGCTCAAATATAGTTGGCAATCAATGAATGGAATGTAAATTGCCATATAAATTCACCGTTGTCGAGATAAAGGCATGAAAAGATGACAAAACTGTCTAAGGAACGGCGGCTTTGATTTTTCTTAGAAAATCTTAATAAATAATAATTCCAATAACGCCAGCAGGTACACAATCAGTAAGATTTCTGTCATTTCCTATTTTTGTCCACTTTTTTTCATTTAATCCCACAGTGTGGAAGCTGATAAGACTATCGCTCGTTCTCATTTCGTGCTCACGCTCCCACCGCACAGGGGAGCTCCTTGCGGCCTCGCAGTGGCAAGCTAAAAGAGAGAGGCCCGGGCACAGACGGCCAACGAGCATCCCCCCCCAGTCAAAGGGATGACGGGAGGGTGCAAAGCGAGTGAATTCGAAAAGCAACCCTTCGACCGCATTTCCGTCTCATTGATCGAATCTTGAAGAGTGGTGGCGCCAGGGGCGTCGGTGAGGGCCGGCTCTAATTGAGCTCACGGCTTCCAATGCATCAAACAAACCGCCTCCGTTCACCTTTGATCTCACCGCTCGAAATCTCCGTCGCGGCGACTCGTGCCGTGGCCAACTGGAGCCTCCTCTTCGTGTCCGAAGGGCGTCCACTGGCAGAGATTGCGGCGGGCGGAGGTTGGGATCGAGGGGAGAGGAGGAGAAGGACTAATTGATCAATGAAAACCGTTGCTTCACACGTTACTAAGGCCCGCGACGTCCCGTGCTCAAGGGGAATCGAAGAGAGGAGGCCGAGATTGAAGATTCGGCCGCTGCGGCGTTCCTGTCGAGTTCTAGTCCACGTGTCGCGAGTTAGTCCACGGCTTGGAAGGCATACTTCGATCTCTCTCATCGATAGGCAACCCTCTGATACGCGGTCTCCAAATGACACAACTCCTCGTGTCATCGCAATAAATTATTTGAAATCGTAAAATCAGCCTACCAGTTTCCATTGTCCCCCTACTCCAGCAGTGCTAAGTGATCAGCCTAGTAACAAATAAATATTTCTTAAATGAGTTGTATGCACATGTCCAACCAAGAATATACTCGTAAAATTAATTTGAAGTAAATACTGGGCATTTAACTCATATAAAAGAGGGATTACTTGAAATCAACGATTAAGATTAGTTGCCATAAATTAAAAAAAAACTAAAATCTAATTAAAGGTTATTTGCAGCAACACCGCATTCAAAATGGTATGTCGGGGAAACTGGTCAAAACAGAATAGAAGCCTCTGATTCAGGGGAAGAATTATGATGATCAAATTTGTGGTAGAAATTATGAAAAACATGAAAAAACTCTTATTAGCACTCTTCAACATGCATATGCTAGGATTTAAGGCGAAAAGGCTCCACTCTTGCTTAGATATAATATAATTCTCGATTTTGAAAATTTGATTCCACCATGTGGGATATAAATAAATATAAGGGGTATGAGGCACGGCAAATTCCTATTCGAGAAGTATTTAAGCATACACAAATTAGTACAGGATGATGAATAATATCTAAACGCATGAATGAGGCGGATTCAAAACTTACATTCACTAGCACGTTCATCCTCAAAATTTTTTCCAGAAATTATATGAAATACGAATGAATATTTGCCTAAACCATAAACTAAACCAAAGCTCATGATATTGGGCTGGGAATTTCAGTTTCACACGAAGCCAAAACAACCGAGACGCAGTATAAATCGGTTTTGATCCAAAAATAACTCGTCCTACGCACCTCTAGTTATTACCGGCCCTAAGATGCACTCAAAGCCAATGTTAGGCTAAAAGCTGCTATTAAGATCGAAATAATAACACCTTTCATTCGAATTCATAACACGAATTCAGCCTTCTCCGCTCTCGCCTGCAAATATCATAGCGCTTTAAAAGTGGTGTGCGCCGATTAACATCAGAACACGCGAACTCACGTCTAGCCAACACAAAGGATATCGATATGAATCCGAGACGGGCTCCAAGGATAGCAGCCGCCTAGGTTGGTCGAGGAAAGTATTTATAGTTTCGCATTCTGCGAAAGAAAGCAAATCCCTTGTGTAAGACGTTTGCCTATGACAATACAACTTACTGTTAATATCCAATTCTCAAATGAGAATTGCTTGGAAACGATCTTTTCAGAAATCAAGCTCTTCTTTCTTTGGGTTACACATGTTGCTCAATGCCCCTTGCAATTATAGATTGAATCTGTTTCCTTAAAAATACAATAAGAATTTGTAAAAACAAAATTAATAAAACGGCAATTTACACATTAAAAAATGTTCATTCGCTACTCTAATCTTCATTATTTCACCTTGATCCCAAGAGCTACGTATCGTCGCCAAAAATTACTAGCTGTGATGTAGAGCTTCCGCGCGGTCCACACAGTTAGATGCACGAAGTTGATAGTTTAGCGAGTTTAACGACCAGCTTTTCCTGTGCGCGGTAGAGAGAGGGAGAGAAATAGAGAGAGAGAGAAAAATACTTGCTCCAGTCATTTCGGAAAGCCTGGCATGTTGTCAGCCTGTAATTACCAACTCGGTGGAGGTGATGTGACATTTTGACGCGACCTCCATAACAACGTGCAGAAAAGGTGTTACATAGCAGCGTAAACTTTTTACTTGAATATTACTTTTGTAATTCAAGCAATTTAAGGCTTCAACGACGAGAAACTTTTCTTTTTTTAGTCTTGAACCAGCTGATCTCGACGTAAAAGCGTCATTATGATCAGAAATGGATGGAATGTACTTATCTGCCACATAAAAATTCTGGGTTCACAAATTATGAATGTTTTATTAGTCTGATTTGTTAACATCTTCATTTGTCTTCGAAAAAGTGTATAGTACTGTAAAGTGTTTTAAGTTTCCATCATCGTTGTATGACACAAAAAACAGTATTGTAACAAATATTCGACATCATTTTTCAGCTATTAAGAGAAGAATATAATATTATGAGTCCAGGCTAGTTCCATCTCTGCAATTTTACGTTTTTATTCTCGTTATCTGTTAGACATGATATTCCACATAAAATTTTATTCACGTAGGGGAAAAACATGAACGAATATTAATTTGCCGGTGATATTTCGGGTCTTGTAACATCTGTGGTGCGCAGGCGAAGAGAATTCACGAACGGTTTCGTTTCAAGGGTCCAAGCTCAAAAACGATTTCATGAATAAAACTTCTCAAAATTCATTTACAATATTCATTCACTTGCTTTCCATTGGCGTGATGACTGCAAGAGGACTAATTAAACTACGAAGATCATGTATTGCTTTACCTAGGACTAACCTTACGCTGTATAAACGTTGTTTCTTGTTTATAGGGCCAAAAGTGTACAACTTATTACCCTTATCATGTCTGAAAACAAAAAATAATAATGTAATTATGAAAAATATTCAGTCTTGGCTGTTTAAAATGCAAAGTGCGGAGGATTTTTTTCTATGATGTAATACCATGTAATATATATGTACGTACTTGTTTCTATTCAAATGTTGTGCTTGCTTCAATTCAAATGTTGTTCTTGCTTCAATTCAAATGTTGTGCTTACTTCAATTCAAATGTTTATATGTCAGCATGACCCTATGCAAATGATGGTAGCCAAAAAACAGGTTGTCCTTAATGGCTACCTAAAGTTACTCCGTTTTCGGTAATTAATTCTATTCTGTACTTTAATTTTGTGGAGTAATAAACAATTATTATCATTATTATTATTTATTATTAATTCGTAATAAAACACACGCTCACACGGCTGAGAAAGAGAGAGAGAAATTTTTCCGTTTGACACGCACATGCTCCATTTGAAAAAGAAGGCGAAAAAAGAGATGGAAACTTTGACCATAGGCCCATTCCTCTATGGAACATAATCACAAGTCACAAGGAATTAACTAGTAAGTTGCAGAATTTCTTGTAATTTGTAATTCCAGTACTCCGCAGGTGTTTCGATGAATGTGATGCCGTACGAGCCCACGATGGTCCAAAAGTCGACTGGAATCCAAGTTAGATATCCACAATTCACGAGTGATTATTCACCGGCGGGCGCGAAAATCTCTCTCCAAAAAAAGCAAATGAAAAAAAAAACTTTTAGTGCATTTCTATAAACCCGCAGAGTTGTGGAGATTGGAGGCAGAGCGAGTTTATACGAGGCATAAATTCCCTAATATTTAAATTTTTTCTCCATAATACCATGCTTCGGACAATAAAAGTTTTAAACATTTACGTTAATACCCTTTCTAAAAATGAAGTAGGAAATTCTTTTCGCTTGTCGTTTCATAACACATAAACACGAGAAATGGCCGGGGAGAACAACTGAAAAAATTCCAGACGCCTATGATGTTATTTTCAGAGCCGGACTTCAATTTCAGAGCAAGCAGACTCGACGTCTATGAACGAGACGCAAAATGGTGTACGATAAATATCAACTTAGTGCGATTGTTGCGTGATACGTATTGGTTCATAAGAACCAAAATTTGATTATCATTATTATTATTACTAGTATGAGTGAAGAGTGTATTTTAAATGAAAAACTTTGAATTATTTTGGTAAAATAAGTAAAATATCATCGTAGGTATAGTTTCCTACCCATTCATCAAGCACCATGACTTACGTATGCTCATCCAATGTCAATTTTATGATGAAATATGAAATAAATTTTTTACCAACTGATAACATGACTACTACTTTATAAACTTTTATCGAAGGGAGTTCACAAGAATCACGTGTGATTCTTACCTTTGAAGTCCGACGTGATTCGTCGTTCCCACAAATTAATTCTAATTTCCAGAATGACAAACTTTTAAGTGCCCGTATTTCACACTTGTGAGAATTGTACTTCGTGAACTTCTACCTTTGAGAACCGGGCTCCAGATGTTCAATATGCAGATATTAGAGGTATAATTAATGGATGGAGGTTAGTGGCTTGGCTCTTTGAATTTCTATACTAAAAACTGTTAAAAGAAACGTCTTTCTTCTTTCCACGCAGCTATTCAATTACCCCGACACGATATGTCATTTTAAAAGGCGTAACCAAGAAAGAGAGGGGTTGGCTCTTCCCATTGAAAATGACTCATTGTTGTTGAAATTCATCGGGGTGGTTAAAAAAGCTGCGTGGAAGAAACAAAGCAGTTTCTTTTAACATGTTGAACAGATTTCAGGTGAGGCCAAATGAGTCAATTGCGATAAATTACCGACATTATGAAGAAAGCGATGTCCACAAACGTGGTATGAAGCGATCGCTTGCTCGTCCTTCGATGGTCAGCAGACAGATACGAATCGATTGCTAATTTGAAAATAAAAATGCAATTCCGATATAAATGACTGAGGATGCTGGGGGAAAAACGGTTACGAAGTAACTCCATGGATTCTAGACTGAACTGAAGTTTGCAGGCAACTGGTGAGTGATGTGAGGAATGCAACGGGCTCTTTTTGGGCTGCGAGGCATTCATTCAAATGTTGGAGCAGACTCTAACCATCGGATTCCCACACTCCTGCGCGAATTCCCAGCGCGCAGATTGCAAGCGAGCGAGCGCATCGGAAAATGTGTGTCGCGCCCACCAAAAGCAAAAGGCAATTAGCCAGACCGTTAAGCAGAGGATAATAAAATTTATGACGGGCAAACTACGCGCAGGTAGGTACCGCCAGCTAGAAACGCTCATACGACGAACATTAAAAGTGCTATAAAAAGTAGGGTGCGCGACGATTGGGCACTAAAACAGCGCTAAAATCGCGAGAAACGCCCGCTTGCATTTGAAAACTCGTCGGTTGGGTGACGTCACTCTCAGTTCCGCTAAAATGGCGGAATGAGTGGGTGGGGGTGGGGTGGAAGGCGATTGAGAGCATTGTGCGAGCCCTGTGCACGCGTTCACAAAAGTGGGCCGCATTTAAAATCGCGGGAGGAGAAGCAGGGAGGAGGGATTCGCGCGGGAACGAGTGGGATCGAAGCAGGAAAGTGGTAAGTTTGGAAAAGTAGCGAGAAGAGATTGGTTGGGCGGGCGGCCGCGAGGCGGTGGTGCTGGCGTCGTCACTCTTCGGGCCCCCTACCGGAGGCAGCAGGCAGGCAGACCTGCAATGGGCACGTGTCTCCGAAAACTAATTAATTCAGCCGGAGAAGTCATTAAGAAACTACTCGGCAGACTCATCGGAAGACAGTTGTACTCCTTTCTAATTAAGTCCCGAGGAGATGGAATATTTGCTTATTCTGAGCTACTTATCCCGTCAAATACCTCATGCGTGCCATAAACACTTCAAGGGGCAATTAATTGGGTTCAAATTGAGGCAGGGATTAATTTAAGAGCACTCTAGGCGTACACTAGGCCGCGATATTATCTCCGGAGGTATTACGGTCAAGCGAAAGAAAAGAGCATGACACCACATCTCAAGACAAAGCCGGCATTTGAAAATACATTACTCAGACTTCGCCAGTCTCTAATTTTAGACATCCGATAAGAACTTTATGTCGCCTATAGATCTCACAAACAAACTAACGTATAAGAGGGAATATTAGTGATCTCTCATTTTATCAAACGTCGTATGCAATATTTCCCGACCAGGTCAAAAGACGGAAGACGTCTCAGCGGTAAAGCTCTGATCCTCTGCTTTTCTCCTCACCACTGCAAGCACTATTTCGTCGCAATCCATCCCAAGCGTAGAGCTCAACGACAGCGAACCCCGAGCCGCTGGCCGTTATGTAAGATATGAGGATGTTAAACACAGTTGTACAACTCACTCCTATCTTACATTTTGGCCTAATATAACGTAACATAATAAATGATAATCTTCTATATTATTTCTACTGCATAGATACCTTTTTCTCAACTTATACGCAACCAAACTCTACAAATGAGGTACCAAAATGGACAGAACTTATCAGAGAACATGCGACGGCATATTTTACTTCCAAAATATTGCTATTGTTTCCTAAAATTGGTTTTTAAATAATTTAAAAAAAAACGGTACATATTCCAAACGTTAACGGCGCACAAACTGATACATTTGTTTATTTTTTCACAATATCTCGCACTCTTTAAATAACTTTTATCAAAATGCGGCTGATTCCACATTCAAGTCTCCTGTTGATACGTAAGTATGAGTCATCATATGCGTTTAACAGAGGATAGTGTAATTACTTCCAATGTTGTGTTTAAAGAGGCCCTCTGACCTCAATTTGTACATGAACATTCCAATTAAATTTGTACATAACACCCTGCTTTTTTTTCTACATTTTAAAATTAGAAACACACCTATCCCTCTGTGGACCTGCATTGAAAAGAGCGGGGGAAGCCCGCTGGGAGCGGGCGCAGCACGCTCGTAAATGATAATAATAGTAGCAATATTTTACTGCATCTTTAATTACCCACAGATGCAAAGATATAAATACAAATTGGAGCCTTAGGAGACCGAAGAGGATCTCAGCTGTTGGTTGGATCACCTTCAGAAAATAGTAGCCATGCTATACAGATTAATAAATAACAAGAAGTCATCTTGATGAACTGTCGCTGCATTATTAACGTAGAACAAATGCAAATAAAAAATGATTAGAGAAATAATTTACAAAATTAAAATGATGAATATGGTATACAAAAATACCTCAATGAAATAACTTCTATAAAGTTTTTACAGATTTTCAACTGATTTTGAGCAGTATAGATGGTCATGCTCTCTTTGTTAACTCAGTCTAGAGGCATTGAAGTAACAACATGCTGCGGGAGAATTAGAAAATCGCACGGTCAAGGATGCACCGCGAGTACCAGGAGCAACGCCACATCAATGTGCGGAGACGCTGGGGTCGAGTCTATGGAATGGATGAACCGACGCGCCGCGCCGTCCGCTCCTAACCTGTATTCCCGCTCCAATGCATTCAGTAGGAACACTCACCGCATTGAAATGGACCGCTTTGCTGATGGATTGCTTTATTGCGGCTTCCGAATAGACAGTAACAGAACTAACAATACAAAAATAAGATGTGCTGATTTCCCGACAAATTACGTGGGTAAATTCTCTCGGGATTCCCACCGGGCTAAAATCTACATTTCTGCCGACGTTTTGAGCTCCGAATTGAGGCTCATCCTCAGGGCTACTGAAAGAATCGGTCGTGAGATGATATCCCTCCTTATTTCATTTCCCAATACCAGTGCCTATAGTTCTCCTTTATTCTTCCCCTAATGCCCTCTCTCTACTGCTCCAAGTACTTATCTCTTTTCATTCAGTATCCCTGAGGATGAGCTCCGAGTTGGAGCTCGAAACGTTGGCCGAAATGGATTTTTTTACACGGTGTGAATACGGAGAGAATTTTACCCACGCTCCAGCAATGCACTAAATCAAGAGCATGCGAGGTTGTAAATGAGTGGTAGCATTTGAAAAATGAGTTCATTCTCCGAAGTATGTTCAAAGTTGGTTTTGATACAGAGGAATTTTAAAAATAAAATTAAAAAATCTTAACAGTCCAATGGAAATTGAGAAGGGCTTAGATTAATTGACGTCACACAAGTTTTCGCATATTCTGTTCCTTCGTCGCAATTCCAATGCCCTAGATACAAAGCCGCGGCCTTTTTAATGTAAATAATTTCTTAGCAAGAGTTTTACTACTCTTAATGCCTGTCGTGCTTTTCCATCCCATCAGGTAATGGTGCACCCGAGGCAGGAGTGCCCATTCCACTTGCTCCAATCTCTCTCTTTCGAAGTGGAGGATACTGACCACTGAATTCACTTTACCGACTTGAGGTATCTTGGCATTCTTGCTAATAGCATTTTATTGTATTCCTGAAAACATCTTTGGGTAAGATCATTGATTTCTGCATATCCGCCTCGTTTTCTGCTGCGACTACGATATCATCATAGTAGCGCAGACTTTTCATACCATTTCCGTTCACCGTGATTAGTTTGATTCCGCGTACTCATCTTTCCTTCATTGCTTCTTCTTCCTCGTACGTACATACTTACTGAAGAGAGTTGGCGATAGATTTATATGATCGTCGGACACCTTATGGGCAATTACATTTTTCTCTTCTTGCATGCGCAGTGCGGCCATCTGATCCCCGTAGATACGGTAGATGATTCTTCTGGCATCATGGTCCGAGCCCATTCATCCTAGAGTAGAGAGCATCCAATTCCATTGAACGTTATGAAATTCCTCCTTCAAATCACCCCAAATGTTAAATTATCCAATAAGTTTCGACGTCGGTGGGAGTGAGTTAAAGTCCGTGCCCGCCTAACCGAAGGTCGCGGGTTCAAGTCCCACCTAAATGAGCTGCCTCTGTCCAATTTATGGGTGTCTGAGATCCCCCAACGTTATTACTCATTAGATTACTCCATTGTTAAGGCCTTAAATACGCTATTTTCGAGGCGGTGAAAACAGATTAAGTGAATGTTGGCTGATACCCGCATAACGTTGTCATTACTTGGCTGTGAATGTCTTTCGGGCTTCCCGCCTGGTTAGGTATTTTATTTCTACCGACGTTTCGACGAAATACTTTTTCATAGTCCACAGGGTTGGTTGATGAAGGGAAAAGGATGGGAATGCCGAGAGACATTCGCCCGGAAAGAATCAAATCCATCTCGTTGCCATTCCTTTAACGCCAAATATTTCGAGATGGCACACATAGGTATTTTGCAAAGGAAGGGAAATCGACGGGAGTGTTTTCTCTTCGGGAGTGGGAGAAGTTGAAAGGAGACGAAGGAGGCATTCGCTAAACACAAAGGCAGAGTAGTCACCACTCGGGAGGAGGGAGAGGCGATTCGCCCTCCTGCCCCCTGGGGACGGGCGGGGGCAAGTTTCAATCCGAGCGATGCGGAGGCAAATTGGAAAAAGGCAGAGGGGGGTTACTCCCCCCCCTACAGCCTCTCCTCCACCCCCACGCCGGCAAAGTGTAATCTAAGTTTGCTCGAGAAGTGCTGTTGTTGCGGGTGGCCTTCGGGCGTGTGGAAGGAGGTAAGTGGCGAGGGGTGGGGCAAAAAGCCCTTAGGGTTCAATCGGGGTGGGTCTCCTTGTAATGGTCTCTCGGCGAGAGAGAAAGAGAGGAGCCGCAGCTTCCCACCACCGCGCTTAAATAACTGCAGAATCACTCAGAGTTGCGGGGTTTCGGAATCAAAGGCAATTTACACAAAACACCGATTCAGTTCGCTTAAAGCAGCAAAAAAAACATCGAACAAAGCTTCTGAATGCAACAAGTAACGAACGCTCCCCAATCCCAAATATAATCTAAATTTTCCCATTCAAAATTTCCCAATCTAAGAGCGTTCGCAAAAAAATGGAGGGCTAGAGATATGAGGAAAAGCTAATGAACAGAGATTTGTTTGATCTACATGTAGATAATACCCCTCTGGCCGACTCAAGAGGCGTGTTGAGGGGGTGTTATGACACCAGTCGCACCAGTCACCAACAGGGAAATGCTCGAACGAACTTCCGCTTAGCATTAATTAAGGGTATTTCTCGGGGAAAAAGCGAACTCCCAAGCCTATTCGTTTGGCAAAATATCTCTCCATATTTATCGTTTCTGTCGGACCTGGAAATATAGTATGGTTCTAATAGGATGTGTTCCCCAAGTCACTCTGAAAGATAGCTAACCTCAATTGCTCGAGCAATCTAGTAGCGCGCAGCCTCCATGTCTCTAGTGGCTCCCAGCCTAATTTGCTTAACACCACTCTAACGTTTTCTGAGCGCCCATAGCAGTTTTTGACGAATCGCGCCACTTTACCTTGCATTTTATTTACCCTTAGAGGCCACACGATGTAACTCATTACCGCATGCCGAAAAACCAGCTGAGTAAAAATTTCGGCTATTTTAATATTTGTAACCGGGTGCTTTATGTTTGTTGAACGGTTCCAAAACAATCTTATGATTTTCATCGGTCAATAAATAGTACGTGCTCCAGGAACTGGACATATTTGTGAAAAAAATCATTACTCTGATATTTTTCAATACTGAGCGCTATAAGTTAAGGGTTTTACTCAAAAGATACACCACTACCTAAAAATAACAGCATCCTCAAAGAGCTGCTATCCCACTCTGCCCCAACCGAAGGAGCTCAATAGCCAGCGCCTCTTCCCATTGGTCGTTGATTTAAATTCTCAGATGACCTAAATCGTCGGTGGGACAATAGCAAACAGTAACGCTATAAAGCCAAGGCCAGCCAAGAGCCTAGATTTCTCCTTACGTAGCGCTTTAAGTTTTCGGACGCCTGCGTTGAGCCCCCACCCTGGGGATTAGAGTAATGTAATGACTGGTGTTTTCCCGCCTAACAGTGGAATTGAAGATTTCTCGGGCATGTGACGAAAAATTTCTGACTCTAGTTCAAAGATTCGTCTTAAATATTTAACAAAGGAGAAATTGTTTGTAGAATAAAATAAACTGTTACTCATTTATTATGTCTCCCGGAAAAAATATGAGGGCTGCAATATACCTTTAATAATGGATTGTATCGATACCTCCACTGCATCGCTCAGCAATCGCCCACCGAATCAAATCCACTCATCTAGATAGCCCTTATAGTAGTAAATGAGCGGATTTGATTCGGTGAGCGATAGTTGAGCGTTTATGCAGTGGAGGTATTGGTATGGTATGAGATCGAATTTCAGTGAGACGGAAGAGAAAGTACTAATGATACAGAGCCTAAAATTAAACCTAGAGCATTTCATGCGTTGATTCATTTTAATTGTCGCAGCGTTTAAATCCAAGAGAAGTCTCCCTTAAACATTTTACCAAACGGTCGGCCAGTGACGCCAATTACTTTGTTAGTAAAACTAACCGATCGCTGTCGACAAAAGTTATTGCGCTGATTATTGGTATAACTTCGCTCGTGGATCTGTGCTTTTGCAGCTCAAATCCTATTCCTAACGTCAACAAAAGATAATTTCAGATACTATGCAATTGCCCTGCTACAGATTCCTAAATGCACGGGCGAAAATAAAATAATTACACGTGAAAGTGTTAAAACTAAAATTCAATCTGTGTTGAACAGTTGGTAAATAAAAATTTACAAACACAATTATTAGATAGCGCCTAAGATATCTAGTTACCGCTCCTCTGCGATCGTAGTCATAAAACAAAAATGAGGCACACATAGGCTCATGAGAACCAATAATCTGACTAATTTCGCAATAATCGCATCGTAAACAACGTCTGCGATACAAGATTGACGTGGATAATGGAGTGTGCTGTCATATTGGAGTGGAGGCGCATCCGACTGTGTAGGTACATCTGGCAACCTCGTCGGCAGCAGAGAACAGAGGGAAGGGGGAGGGGGTGGGGACGTGTATAAGGGAACAGATTTGGCCCGCGGGCGTAGATTCAGGGCCGGTTAATTAGGCGGAGAGGGCATGTGTCAAATCATCCGAAATTCCGCGGAAAAGCAGCCTTCAGAGATCTGGGGGGAGGATAGGGGGAGATATCCTGGGAGGTCTCACATCGCAACACATTATTGGCGGGGCACGTCGCTCAGGCGACTACGTCATTAACGGCATGTTGCCCGCAGAAGTTCGGGTTGTCCACCTCCGACAAAAACTCCCCAGGGGGGCAGAGGGAAGTTAATGGAAAGCGTTTCGCCGACGACATATCTGGCATCTGCAGGGGCGTCCCGCCGGGAATCCATTCGGGACGTGACACACTCGGACGAATCTACGAAAAGACTTCCTCGGGAATCTCTCTCGGACGGAATGACGTGAATGGAAGGAATAAGATGGGCATCAACCGCACTTTTCAGATGCAATGAACGCACACCCATGTACAAATGTGGGGAGAAAGTACTCTTGTACACTGGCCCAACTCTTCACACCTTCTCAATCACCCCCTTCTTATCTTTACGGCCTTCAGACTTATTCTTGTTCGAGTAAGTTCGCTGATTTTCTGCTATAGCTGATTAGGGAAGAGTTTTTAAAGTAAATAGACCTACATTTTTCCATTATTCGATAAGATGCCGACTTCTCGAGCTACTCGTCGCGAAATATCGATGGCCTCGACTATTTAATATATAATTTAATGACGCCACGGGCTCATGTCAAGCGTTTCACAACGTCTCATCAACTACTCGGTCATGTGTATAGGCCTTACGTGGTTCACCATTATCAATACTCTGCGCCACCTCAAGAATAGGGATTGAAATGGTGCTATGCCCTCAAAGGATTTGGCCACCTTCGGATTTCTCCGCACGCGGTAGATTCACCTATCGCAGCTGAAGGGTTCAAATTAACATCGCGACAACAGATGAAGGGTTCCAGGAATTGAGACAAATGCCACAGGTGATATGAATACGTTTACAATTGCAATCACGCGATGTCACTTGAGAATCTGCCAATGGATCATAGAATGAGATTTGAAACTCATTTTTAGCAAGAGGCCCGAAACCCAGAGAACTCTAATGGGCAGTGGTCCCTTAAAAAGGTGTGGGCTCTAATGAAAGACCTGGTAGGGCCGGCTTAATCGGCCGTTCCACCCGGAAATTTCAGTCATTCATAAATCTCGCGGGCGTACAGCCAAGTCTGTCGCATTAAGCTCCTCCGAAATTGTTTTTCCGATTTTTTTAATTTTTTCAATATTCATGATTTCAGAATTAGTCTTAAAATAATGCCCTCCACAAGGCTCTCCGTCGAGATGTCAGTGATGACTCTTTCAAGATAACAGTCTCAACTTAGAATTCAAATTTTGATGGTAGCACATACTAGGAAAAAATGTAGTAGTTAAAACCAGAGGAGTACTCTTCGTGGGAAACAATAATGGGAGATTAAAGATTATATATATATTTTTAAAATTTCGTTACTATAAAAGATAAAAAATCACTTTCTTCTGAAACGTTGTCAGGATTGAATGTTAGAATGCCACTAGTGCACAAAAAATAACATTAATAACAGAAGTATCACTTCGTTAATTTTCAGCTTACAAATATAAATCTTTTTTATGTTTTTAAGAAAATAAAGTTAAAATTAATCAAAACTGATTTCACTCTTACTTTAGCTACAAATAAAAAATATATCTGACTATTTTATTATGATATGACCATTTACAATTTTACTATGAAATTACCGAAAAAAGTGAACATTTAGACATATTTAGATGCCATTCATCAGAGATAAACTTTTATGAGTTAGTATGCATGATATAAAGGAAAATTTATGGGGAGAGGAAAAGATTATTGCATCCATTTATATTTTGATAAAAAAGGACACCCCAATATTTATGCCCAACAAACGATATTAACGTAAACGATGCAGGGAGATGAAATGCATTACATGTAGATAATTTAATCATTTTGAATTGATTTCATGTTTACAGACGGCTTACATGGAGGAAGAGTGCTTACACCAACTTCAGGAATATTCTCTAACACGCACCTATTCTTCTTCATGTCCCACCGCCCTTCCCCCTAATCCTATTATCTTCTTTCCCCTCTCCTCTCGCGTACCCTGTAACACAGATTGTCGGAGTCCCTTACCCTTCTCCGTTGCCTGCTTCCCTTCCAACATCTTGCCAGCCATGTCGGCGCTCTCCTCCTTCTTGATCGCCCGAGGCCTGATTCACCTCCTAAAGGTACTCCAAGCCCCGCAAACATTCTACGCCGAGTATTTCTCCACTCTTATAGGGGTCAAGCGAAAAGTTTGGTCAGCTATCTTCCACAGAAACTTGGCTTCCGCTTTTATCTCAAGGTAACACTATCTTTAGGTAATTTTATAAATACGTCGTCGTAATCCTATCTCGGTAAGTGAGTACCTCTTCAAGATGTACTTTTTATTTTTTCTATCGCTATGGTTTAAGCATAAAATAACGCGCTGGGCTTTCGCCGAAATTCACGCTTTTCAAGCCTTTTTTGCCTTGCATACATTCTCTGAGAGCATTGGCAGTGAACGGAGTACATTTGAGTTGACTAGCTTTTCCAACACCTCATCTCGGAATGTGCATTTACATTCAGTTTTAATTTATCAAATCAGCGACACTTGACTTAATAAAGAAATTCTAGTAGTCACATAATTTTTTCGGCACCTCACCAACCACTTGATTAATGTGACTCTTTACAGGATATGTGAATTAAGTGTTCAAATCATTCGGTTCATACCAGTTACACTTTAATGAAGAAAGATTCACAGATGAACGACACAGCTCAACTTGGCGACGAAGGTGCCAACAACACATGCTCTAAAACATTTTGCAGCCTCAAGTTAGTGAATACATGTAGTGAGCTCCTTCGCATCCAAATTGACGATTTCGAGCCGGAAATCACTCTGCAGCAAGCTAAGAAAATGTCTCTTCCACAAGTAAGGTGGAATTCGACCCCAAACGAATGAATATGAAGGAAAACAGAAACAAAAAGGCAGCTGACTTTCAATTCATATGAGTACGTACTTCGTTTGGACTCTGTTTATAAATGCTAAAATTCTATCAAATGATCCAAAAAAATAGCAATGGCAATGCATAATCATTTTCCAATAAATAATATGACCCTTAAAGATCAAAGGAGATTACAACACTTGAATGCTACGGCTCTGTGATACCTCCCCGTTTTAAAATGCCTGATGGCTTATTACGATAACTGATGACAAAAAGGAAAACGGTTTCGCATTTCGTAAATGACTTTCTGATGTTTTTGGGGTTAACCGCATCTTGGTGTTAAAATTGGTCGAAATTTTCGTCTTTTTCTTTTTTTCGTATAGCTTTTTCTCTCTCGAAGGCTGGGGCTGAGGTCGAGATTTCCGTGACATACTCTCCCTTATATATCTATTTTCATAAATACTATTGCTATTTTATGGGACCTTCATACTCTTGCAATAGCCATAAAATCATATCACATAATTATAAAATGAATGAGATAGAATTTGTTGCATTAAAACCGCGCATTGAGAAGCGTTTCCAGTTAATTAAAGATATAAGGAGTACTTTAAGTATGGAAATATGAGACTGAAAAATTATAATGGATGGGCCTATAAAAAAGGCGATTTTATCTCCATTAAAATTTTGAGCCAATGGGTGGCGTGGCATAATTGAATTTAAATTAACAAGGAATGTCATTTATATGAAATGTAATTTTTAAATCTTGCATATTGGCTTGATATCAAAAGAATTCGTTATTGGCAAAAATGTTTATGCAAATGGAAATAGCGATCTGTTTGATATAAAATGCAATCATTCAAATCACGGTTCTTCACGACAAAGTCCTCGACTATAATTTAACAGAGAAAGAAAAACTAAGATCTATGATAACGTTTTGTTTATTTTTTAGGTAAATATTACATCTACACCTCATCTAAATACTATCGAACAGAAATGCGGAGAGAATTGATTGTTTCAATAATTACAATATGTGGTAATGAGAATCAATGCATAAGTCAGGAGGACGAGTTATAAACACCGTTGCAACTTTTCAAGCGCAATCGGAGTGAAGCAGACAAGATGAGATTCTCATTCGCCTTATTTCAACGACATCCCGCTCAGGGGTAGGTATCCGACCAACGGCAATAGGCCACCCCCAGATCTCCGTCACTCGCAGGAAACTCCGCGACAAACTCCGCCTCTTAGTACCATAAGTCTACCGGCAGAGGTGGCTGAATTCGGTCGGCTGCCCTCTCACAATAACACGTCGCTCTCCTAAAAAGGATTGCTGCGGAGAGGGCTTAAGTGAACGCGAGCGAAAGGGAAGGAGCAGGCAGCCGAGGAGGAATTTTCGGCGCGGGCGAGCGTAATCCTCGGCGCAGCGACAACTCGCCTCCAAGCCACTCCTTGCTCACGATCGGCCGGTCGCCTCGGCGAGAGTCGTCGCTCTTTCGCCTCGATCGTCCGCCCCTGACTCCCATGGCATATCTAGTCACGGTCAAATGCGCTACTCAGTGATTTTGCCCATGACGAACTCATGCTTGTGAAGGCATTGTCGACTTCTCACATTCTTAGTGACCCTTTTTCCTTTTAGAAAATTTATTGAAAATTTTAAGAGGATGCATACCCAAACGGCCTTTTTTGGTGGTGGAGAACTCGGTTAAAATTCGTAAAATCACCTTGTATTTTCGTCTTATTTAAAGTAGAACGCTACCAACATTTGTCTGTTTCTCAAATTTGATATATTACCTTTAAACTTTCAAAACTTTTCTCAGAAGCACTTTTTTAATGCTTGAAATGCAGTAAAATGTTAGACAAGGTCCACTCTGTTTGCCCTGAGAATTTCAAGAGTTTACCATCAGTTTTACTTGAGTAATCTGTCGCGAAAAAGACAAGTCGACTGTGAGCCCTCTTAAGAAATATTTTCGAAAATATTCTAAGTCATATTTTACGGGTTTAGATCTTCCTACGCCAATGAAGGTCTTGTTTTTCCTTAAAGAGAAGCTTTATTCTCACTGGCAATCCCCACGGCCTCTTCTTTGGCTCAGGTGTGTTTCATAGCAGTGTCCACACAATAAACTAATTCGGAAGATCAAAATAATCTAGTTTCCATCCCTCTCCAGCGTTATTTCTGCCAAAGGCGCCTCTCCATCGATAAAGCTCCCATTTCTACCAGAACGCCTTCTATTGATACTATTCTCCCAATAACAGCTGACTTCACTCATCCTCGTCCTCAGCCTATAACGCCTCCGACAACAACCAGAGAGGGGTTCCCACAAATTTACGATGCCCTGCCACCAACCATCGCCACGGGATACCAAGAAAGCACCACCATCCGCCCTGTCGAAAAAAGGTCAGGGGGCAATATCAACATCTACATGTCATCCTGTGAGCCACCTCGCTAGGCGTAGAGCGGCTGGTGTTAGAACATGCAGAGGTAATTTTACCTCTCTATGTACTAAAAATTACGTTGGTTAGGTGATTTGATTGTGGCCTGGCATTTATTTGAATCCTATTCTGTTCGAGAGAAAAAGAATTACTATTACGATCCTTTCAGGTAAGTGTCTCTCATATGTTATTTTCTATCGAAGCTATAAATATAGCATGGTTCTGGCTAAATGTCCATCATATCTTCCGCCACACTATTTTTCTTAACTACTCAAGAAATTTAAGTCACACATATCGTCTCTGAGTTCTAACGGCTCCCTAACTAATCGGTTTAAATCTCTGTGCTCGAAACAATTTATGACGAATTGCACAGCTATTGTAGCACCACCATTTCACTTTTTCATCCGAAATCCTTCCCACAACTTACTCGATGATTTTCTCTATGCCTAGGTTTAAATTAATCGTCTCCTTGGTGTGACTCGTTGATCCGAATCGCTGACTTGATCTGACGGCTATGCGTCAACACCATCAACAACCACCAAGCGAGAGGAAGTGACTGGCGAAGAATAGCATCGCAATCAGAGCAGCTGCCACGTACGAACCCGTTCATGCGATGAGCACGAGTTTCCATCAAGACGCAAAGCACAGAAATCATTATAACTTGTGATAAAATCCTGTGATTGGTTTAATGCACTCCTGCCCGGATGTTCTCTTCCTCCTCCTCTCCGGATTTTCTCGACTCCCCCCAAGTAGTTGTCTCTCCACTTCACTTCTTATGCTTTTGCATCCGCTCCCTCTCTTCCCCGGTCTATTGTGTTGCCCCATCATGACGCCTGTGTTCACATCTGAGGCTTGATGCTCCACAATGCCCTTCAATCCCTCTATTCCTCCTTTAATCTCCGACCATTTGATCAGAATTTTATGATCTTCTATAACCACCTATTAATTACTTCTTCTCTCCTCAGATTAGCCTTCAAATATATCTTCCCTCCCATTCATAAAGTGCCACTTCTCAATTTATCATGAAAAAAAACACGAAATTTTTCCCATAGTATTTATTTGTCTACAGTCTTATGATTTTCCGGCAAAGTGATTTTATTTTAGCTATGATTGCTCTCCAATTAAATACGAATTGAAAGCAGCCTTCTGCCAACCTCAGCCTCTGCTAAATACTCTAGCAAGGACAGTCAAGGCACTTTTAGATAAACATTTCTCATTAAAACTCATATATAGTTCATTCTGGTATGAAAATACGCGATCCCGATGATAAAATCATTAATTTTCATTTTCATGAGCTCGATACCACCTAGGTTTTAAATGAAGCTATTTAAGATTGTAATTTAAATGACTTACCAAGTCTTTGACCAGAAATTCCTTCTTTCACATCGATACTGCACATGCCTCATGATTTTCATTTCATTCACCATGGCTGTTCATTAATGTTTTTTTAAAACAGCAGTCCTGCAGTTTCATGGATCCATACTAACCTGCAATATAAATGAAAAATTATTAGAGGGAGAATCAGCTGCAGACGTGATAATACATTAATTATTTATACTATAGCCTACAAGTTAAGATTATGATGATGTTCACATGCTGACAATCATGGCATTCTCCTCACCGGCAAACAGTCACCATGAAACAAAAAGCAATGCCACTCTGATGATCAGTTAGATTTAGTTAGACTGCTGAGTGACACAAATACCTTACAATCACAAACATATCCAAGAGAAGGAAAAGGTAAGCCCAAATGCCTACCTGGCAACAACAAAAAGCACTCCACCAGGTTCAACTCTTTTTTTTCATTTCACAGAACCTCCATCAATTCTTCCTCGAAAAATTAAAAAGTACCTAATCGTGAGAAAAACAGCGCTTAGTTGGTTTCAGAAGTTTCCGACTGTTAAAAACGTTCCTAGAGATAAAAACAAAATGGCCTGCTGCTGGTGTTTTATTTAGGACACTTTTACGTTGAAATTATTGTAATACTACTATTTCTTTCCCCCAAAGAGCAAGGAAATTCATTTTTTCACTCGTATCATAATTAAAATATGAATCTTATCTCACAGAGTCATAATTTACAACAATGTCATAGGACACTTGTCAAGCAAATGTCAAAGTACAGATGCCGTCGCTGTGCCATGGGGTTATCAGTGTACACATTAATTAATATTTGAGGAAGGCAAGAAAATGATAGAGCGCTCTTGGGCTGGGACCTCAATCACTATTAGCCTGGATTGTAAGTCTGCCGTGAACGTCTACCGTGACGCATCTTGGTGACAGGAACGTGAGGATGGAGCCAAGACGAGCGGCAAACTTAGATCACTAAGACGTTACCTAATTGTCTGTCAATTATTTAAAAATCACAAACAACCAAGATGAACTTTATAAAGTGTCTCTTGAAAGGCAAAGAAAAGTTATTTCTGTTGAGAATTTTCACTAAAAGGCAATTGCACTGAAAAAATCTGGAAGGATATAAAAATGAGAATCCCTGTATGACTGCACAGTTCATTTTAATTACAATATCACATTGGTACTTACTCGTTGCTTTTCATTGAAATTTCTGTAAGCTTCCATTTTAACGAGCCAGTGGTCGCGCATTCCAACAATATGAACGTCCTTTGCCATTCTATTCAACCTGCTTGTCTCCAAGAAAGTAAGATGATAGTCTATTCCGACTGAAATTTAAATCAGACAAACATTTAATGACGCCACGTATCTAACACACACACACACACAACAGGAATTTGATTCTATTTACCCGGGACCCACCATTAGGAGATCCGAAGTTATTCCCAGCCCAGAAATACCACAGCCAACTGCCGGGTGGTCTTGAGAGGCAGAATATCAAGACTTTTCAGCAATTTACGTGCATCGTACCAAGTCGACTTATGGGTGGGAATGGCCTATGGAAATGCACAAATCTATTCTTTTCCCTCTCTCGCCAACTGCGAAACCAAAGCCTCACTTTAAAAACTCCCCACACGCGGCGCTGTTATGGAAATATCTTACCATAGATTATTAAAGCACTTTACTCGAACTATATACTCTTAAGTATCTCACCACTTGCGAACCTTCTCAATAACTCCACAACGCAGGTGAACAACAGAGACACATTTTAAAGGCGAAACGAGTGTAACGTCATTTAACAAAAGCATCTTTTCGCATAACTTTTTTAAGTTGATCGCTCCAACCGACCTACGAACAATTCCCCTTACTCCTTACTTTCTCAAAAAAACCGGTGATCTCTATGCACAAAGCATTCGAAGTATGAGTGATATAAACTTTCATGAGCATAAGATTGCTATTCTTTGCCTGGGACCATTTTATTTCTTCGCCATGTTTTATATCGATATCTAAATTCACAAAACGTTGCAACTGGAAATACCATATCAACTTTAACCATCAGTTCATGAAAAGTCTTATCGAGGCAAATGACAGCATTCCTGAGAACGATTTAGCATATAATGTAACATATTCTTTTAAAAAAATCACAATGAACGCGGATGACTCCTCCTTAGCATGAGCACCGCGATGATTATCCTCCGAGACGATTTTGAATTATTACTAGAGCGTTGAAAAGTTTTCAATTAAGAATTAAATCCACACAATTAAGTGGAAATGGAAAAGGCAGAAAAATGTGCTCGGAGGGAACACGCAAAGGATTTTTTTCTGGAAATATGCTGCGAGGCACACAAGTGGGACGAAGACTTCCTTGCCTTCAGACGCAGCCTCCCGCTCAAACTTCAATTCGGAGTCTCGAGGCAAGTTGCATGTCCGCCCTTATTATAAAGTTTGCGCAACTTGGTCGTCGTTATCCATCCGATCGGGTTGGCGACACACCTCCCACACTCCTCATATCGGGGAGGGGAGGCGCCAATACAGCCTGCTATTCGAGAGAGACACGGAAATTCGCAGCCCCCCCCCCCCCCCAACCTCCTTTTGCAGGCATTCTGGCAACCGAAGCCACCATCCTGATGACCAGTGGGAGGGAAGGGGCACGCGACGGCAGCGCCACAAACCACCCTGGCGGTCGCAATCGAGCACTTCTTCGTGCGGGGTTCGGAGACATTTGGGGGGGCGGTGGGGAGACATCTACATACTACCCCGCAAGCCGCCAAAAAAGGCGTGAGGCAGGGGGTGTTAGGACACGCGCCGTTTACATATAAAAATCATATAATCAAACCAAATTACTACGACTAGCATTTATTAAAGCCCTTTACGGGGAAAAACGAATTCCCGTATCTATCAGTTCGGAAAAATATCTCTCTTATTTTATCGCCTCTGTCGGATTTGGAAAGCCTCGTGAACCCGCGCCTGCGCAGACGCATCGCGTGCAGCCTAAACGATACTATTTGAGCGATGGAATGGAGAAACCGTGATGTCACCAACTGCTATTTATCGTTACATTTTCCTGACAAATCCCTACCTCAGAGCGCTGGGACACGCTGTGAAGATTTTTCCATTGCTTAGGCATGTCTCTTACGGGTGGGACCTCAGAAATATTTCTCAAGCCTAGAGGTAATCAGAACTGATATCAGTCTCTTCCATTGCACTGAATTGGAGATTTCACCCTGCCAGCCTCAGTGGCGACTGGGTAAAGTCCTCGCCAGCTAATCCAGGGGTAGTGGGTTCGAATTCCACCAGGGTAGATTTTTCCCCATCTAGGAAGTAAATATATGTGCGCGATCATGAACTTAATTGTAAGTGTTAATGGACTGTATCGTCCTAACTTAGGCTGATAAATAAAGACGAAATTATTACTACTGTCACTAATATTGGAAGGAGGCTTTACAGCGTGTGTCTCTCCCCCTTCGCAGCAGACAAAAATTCAATACAAGAAGAAATTTCTTTAAGAGGGAATAGTTTAAATGGAATCGGTAGCAGCTACGAGGGTTAAGACTAATCCTTAAAGTTCTATTCGAAAATAAGACAAGGGGCCGTATTCTGTATCTCCAAACCAATCGGTGCGGCACCGATTCGTCGGGTGGTCCGTCACACCGACTCTCGGTAATCAGTCGTGCGATTCTGTACGAACCCGATCGGTGTGGCACCGACAAGAAAACTGGAGATCATCGGTAGCCGTACCGACACCAAAAAGGTGTCGATACTGCCAGCGACTAGTGGGTTTCATGAATTACACCGTGCGTTGCATTGTACGTTTTATTTAGTTTTCCCTCATCACCGAGTAAATAATGAGGTTTGCCGCAATGTTATCTCTGTCTCCTCCTTTGAATGGGCCACAATAATTCACTGTGTCATCAAATATTGATTACCTTGACATAAATATAAGATATTGGTTAATAAACATGAGGGTTGCCACCATGTTATGACTTTCTCTCATTCATGTTATCACTTTCACTCGCTTGGAATAGGCTTTATTTCACTCCATCATCATTTATTTACTCCCTTGACATAAAAAAGATATTTTTGATTAAATATAGTTTTACCGGAAAGTTATCCCTTTATCTCACTCTGAATAGGCAACTATATTTCACTCAATCCTCATTTGGCGTTTCTCTCGACAAAGAAATAAGATATTTTTATTTAAATATGAGGTTTGCTGTAATGTTAGCACATTCTCTCGCTCTGAACAGGCAACTATATTTCACGTTACAATCAGTCGTTGATTCCCTTGACGTTAAAATATGATAATTATAATTAAATATTAAGTTTGCTGCAATTTTATCACTTTCTCTCATTTGTAATAGGCCACTTTATTTCATTTTATTGTCAGCTATTCATTCCCTTGACGATAAAAGGATATATTTGTTAATAAGTATGATGTTTGCCGCAATATTATCATTTTCTCTCACTTGGAATGTCTCTCATTTTCTCTCACTTGGAAACCACTTACATATATTCACCCAATCACAATTTCTTTACTCCCTCGTTATTACACTTCTTTTAATTACTCCCAATTCCATATTTTTATAACAATTTACTTACAACTTACTCGTTCCCTTAATATAACATTTAAATTTGCTTTTGAATCCTACGTTCACATTCCATGGTATGTGATTTTCGCCTGCAACGGTGCCAATGCCATAACATTCCGATGATAACATATAGACGGAACTTACTTAATGACAATTGTATTACCAAATTATGAATAAATAGCAATATCCGGTACCAATATTAAAAAAAAGAAAATACGATCTCAAGGATGATTTCGGTAATTCATTCCAGTAACAACAATCTTCATCACATGCAAACTATATTTCGATGTTTTAATATTGTTCCCTTCGCTTCTGTAGGCAGAGCACTACTACCACGCATTATATAAGCATTGCTAACAAGTTACCCAATATCGATTATCCTAAGCTTACAATAAATCGTAATTTCCGCAAATAAAAAGATTTAAAACAGCGACAACAAACTGCGTACCAATGTGTCTTCACTTGTTTCTACCCTTCTTTCATTGGTGGTGACACGTCACATGACTTCTAACTTCGGATAAATTCGGTTTTTCCCTGTTTGGGAAGGAGGGGGAACCGTACCGACTGATTTGAAACTGACGACCGTACAGAATCGCTGGAAGTGCCGTCGTCGGTACGGAATGATGTCCAGTCGGTGGGTTTGTAAGGGAAACCGATCGGTGCGGTACCGACGAAATACATAATACGCTCCAAGTAAAATCAAGGCGTTCTCATTGCTATATTCCTTCCATGTTTTCAAATATTTCTTTCTTCTTAATTAAGATTTCATTTTATTACTAAACGACCTTTAACATAAATGGTGCGAATTATACACTAACAAGATGATAAATATCTCAGTAGCGTAGGGAAATATCTTCCCCTAACGACTGCGTTGAATTACCACTCCCTACGGTAATTCTAGGTCTGCAGAGATTAGAGACTGACGCTCAATGCAGCCGACGACGAGAAAATTAAACATTGGCACGCATTGATTTGAGTTCGCAGCCTCGAAGTTTGAGGCAAAATAAATGCAAGACGAATGACGAAGGCGTGGTAGTTCAATAGAGAGGTCTTACGGATGCCTTTCGCCAGCAAGCATGCAGACAATGGCGTTATTAGCCACTTCCACTGAATTTCACACTTATTTCATTTTCAAGGACAGTTAAGGAATAACTCAAGTGTCTTTATTTCATCTTTATAGCTTACTGTAACACCATACAGTTATGGTAGGATGTTACAGTAACATGAACTCGTGAAAAGGCTTGAGCTCAGTATTCGAATGGAGATGTTTCCACGATCACTGCTAATGTTCAAAAATGCAGAGCTACGGACATAGGGTGGAAATATTAATAATTCCTATGAATCCTACACGCCTGAAAAATTGAGCTACGTTTTCACTGATGTGACTGAGAACTCAGTGCTCGAAACGACGAAAGAATATCACAAGAGAAAGGGACACCTGGAATAGCAGAGTAGGTGGAGTAAATGGAAAAAAAAGACTCGGGCCTCAAAAGACGCACTTTGGCGGAAACGGAAAAATCAAAAGCTTCCTTTGAGCACAAAACCTTTCCATTTCTCCAAAAAAAATCACAACCTCCTTTTCGGTATTTGCAATTCCATTGAAGTCATCTTGCTTCATTAGATGTGTGCAAATATTGCAAGAACATGGTTATTGTAACGCTCAAATGCGTTTTATTTTTAGTTTTGGTCGATAGGAAAGGAGGCGGAGACAAATGCTTAGATTCAAGGTGTACCCCTCACACAGTGGCAGCACGATCCATTTTGCCGCGCACCTGGAAGCGGATCAAGGAATGCATGTAACGCCAAAAGTGTTCCTCGGATCCGGACACACAAAGGCACTCCTCTCTTTGGCAAAACTTCGGGGGAGGCCATAAGACGCGAGATCAATCGAAGCGCCACCCCTCCCTTGTTGCGCGCGTTCGCCATGTTAAAGGTCGAGAGAGATCGAAAGGAGTGATGGGATGATCGAGTGAAAAAAGGGTCGACGCGGTCGAGAGTCGATTGTCGAGAGTGGAGTCGACGTGAAAGTCGAGGAAGTGTGCCAAGGGACAGCGAAAAAAAAAGGTTTCCTTCAGTCAAAGGGGAAACATACCCAACTTATTTCGACTTAACGTTACGAGTAAGCAACATTAACTTTGAAAATGAGTAAGTAGAGCCTACATTGTTTTAGGCTCCATAAACATTACACAAATACAGTCATCTATATTTTTGGCACTAAAGGCATTAGTATGTTGTAGAGCGAAATTTAGATAGAGTTTGACTGCTCTAGCGAGACAAGCTAGACGGTACACTAGCGAGAGATTTTGCACTGGCTAGAATCAAGATTGAAGTTCAGCTCTAGGTAGACTTAGTCAGGAGGTAGTATACTCTGGCCAAAACTTAACTCTCGCGAGACTGCTATAGGTCCTTGCTGTACTCACAGCAGGTTGAGCCAGCGAAGTCTCAGTATTTATTGAATGAGTATGTAATAGTCAACTGTGGAATGCTGACGGAGAGAGAGAGAGGGAGAGAGAGAGAGAGAGAGATGTGTCTAGTCAGGCGCAATTATCAACTGCAGTTATTGCTGCCTTACTGGCAAAAAAAGCAACCGGAGCGGAGAATATTGTGTTCAATGAAGTAGATTTTAAATAATAAAGTGGAACGTGTGGACGTACACATCCACCTCTTCGCGCTATTTTTTTCAATTCATAATTAAGTTGGTAGCGTACATTGTGCGACTTCATTTTACATTTCCTTTTTCTCCATTCATAATTATTTCAGCTATTTCCTTTAATCCTCTTGCTTTTGTGTGAACCTTCTGATATTCCTTACTCAAAACATTAATAAGTTCTCAAGTACACAATACAATTAAAAATACACCACAACTAAAAAACAAGCAATTCTAATTTTACCGCATCGTCATGAACTCGAATTTTTCAGCTTTCTTGTAATGAAATCATATTCCCGTTCACTTATTCTCTCAGAGATTTAAACCGGAGGTAGTTTTGGATAGGAGAAGGTACAGCTCACCCAAGGTGGAGCTCACACCGGACTTAGCCACAGGCGTGAGAAATTCTCACAATACCGAGAGGGAGCATGTCATTACCTTGGGCAACCTCACGCTTATGGAGGGTTTTTGTTTGGGGGGTGAGAAGACATCAACCGGGATTTGATTCCCAGACCCCCCGATTATCACGCCCAATGTAGGTACTCCCCACTATGCTACCGCATCAAGTGATAGTACGTGTGCTAGTAGGGATAGTAAATTTTCTTTTGCTACAAAAATGGAACGGAAATATGTCTTAATTAACAATAACAAACTTTTATTGTCATGGACCCACCACATTCGAAATATTTTACAAAAATGCACATTTTCATTGCTCATACAATCAGAAAACAATAATGAATTCCAAAAAACTACAGCATAAAAACTGCAGTAAATATAAAATAAATAGTACCTCCCACACATCAACAACTCCCGCTCAATACCCAATTTGACATGAAGCAAGAAACAGTGTTGATCTGGAGCAGAATGTGATATGAAAAAATATGGGGAAAGTTCACAATGTATAAAAGAAAAAGTGACTGCACCAAGATACAAAGTATACCTTACAAAGTTTACCTTATATACTCAACACGCCTTTTTCCCATTTACAGGAATTCCAAATTTACACTAATACAGAAGGGATTAACAGATCATGTATAATATTCTTATCACGGATTGAAACAAAAACTAAATTTAGGATACCTTCTGTTAATGAAATGTGCTTAGGAAGACTCTCCATTTTCCATAAAGAAGTAGTGAAATAAATTTATTTCTAAACTAGTTACAGATTGACATAATTTTATATCTCCCGGGAGTGCATTTTAGTACCTAAATAGTGTAGCTATGAGGGATTTATGATAAATTTCAGTTTTAACATGTTGTGGTGCCATAGCAGGATGATGCAGTCACTAAGCATGTTGTGGTGCTACTGAAGCATGATAAGGATAAAATGAATCGACCAAATAAGTAATGAGGAAGTCCTAAGAAGAGTAGCAGAGAAGAAGCCTCATGAAAACAATGACAAATAGACGGTGCAACCGAATAGGCCTTGAGACCTACATCGTGAGACATGATGGCGTGATGAAGGTAATCGTCGAGGGACAAGTAGATGAAAAGAACGGAAAAGGAAAATCTCGAATAAATATGGAACACGTAAAGAAGGATGAGAAAGAGAAGAAATACGTAGGTGTGAAAAGATTAGCTGATAGGAGAATTGAGTGGAGAGTTGCGTCAAACCAATCTTAGGATTGTTGACCAGAAATAATTAGGACGAAGTTGCAAAATAATTTCCTTTTGAAAGTAGTCATTGATTGCCTTAATTTCATACCTTCCAAGTGTGCAGGTTGATCTTGACCTTGATATTGTAGCTGCGTAGGATTTAGGATACATTTAAGTTTCGTGCTATAAAAAAGTACTGCATTTGACCCTTTCACGCAACTTCCACAGACTACGCAAACTTTTCATCCAACGCTCTCACGGCAGAGCGTGTCTTCACCTTCTTCCGCGAGCGATCTTCTTCACCACCAGGGACCCCTCGACGAGCGAAAGCCTTTGCGGACGGAACGACCGACGGGACGCAAGGAGAGAGGCCCACTAAAGACCTCGACGCCCGCATAGAAACGCGTGTGCGCCGAGTGAGAGAGAGAGAGAGAGTGGGGAGGCATTCGTTTCGGCCGCAAACCGCCAGGGAGCACTCTTATTCCGCCCCTTCACTCTCCACGCGTCGGACGTGGAGAAACAATGGCGACCCCTTTATGGGCCTTCTCCCCCGGGAGTCCTTCCTCCTAACGCGGTTAATTCTCGTCCGGCGCCTTCCACGACACCCCACGCCCCCTTCAGGTGGGGTAAGAAAACTACTCCGCCCCACCCCCCTCGAGAGCACTGCCAAGGCGACTGGCTGCGAAGGAGAAGGAAAGTGCGGGCCAAGTTGGAATTGCGTCCTCCATTCGGAGACCTCTCCCGCCCCACATAACTCTTATTATCAGTTCAAGTGGAATTTTGCGTTCTATACCCATTAACTAATAAACATATTACTCTTGGGGAGGGTAATAGCCCAGTTGCCAGAACACTTGGCCGCTGATTGAGAGGCCCCAAGTTCGAATCCCAAGTGAAGCCTTGGCGGGAAACCGTCAGCCAAAAATCCTCGAATTGCAAAAGGGAAAGGTACTGGAAAGAAATAAAGAAGAGGATAGTAATTACAAAGCTCTCTACAACGGAAAGCTGCTGAAATGTTCCGCACAGCCCTAATATGCGATAGTTGAAAAGTACTTCACCATTTCGCATCGGTATAATTAAGCGTCACCACAGCGAAGTGCTATTTATCTGAAAATTGGGTTATTTGATGCGTAATATACATTCCACACATTCTGCTAAGGACGATATTAATTATTCAGCCATCTCTAAAAAAAATGTGTGCATGCATCAAAGATCAATTCGCAATTTTCTGAATCTGATATGGAAAATAGCATCCAGGGGAAACCCAAAAAGTCTTAAAATGTAGCCAATTTTACCCTGTACATTCCCTGTGCATAGTTAATACCTCGGCCACAGAGCTAGTGAATACAGAGAGGACGCTAAAAGCTGCAATAACTCGATGCAAATTTGGCCATGTTCTTAATAATTGTGGTCGCCAGAAAGTACACATATATTAAAGATGCTTGTGCTGTCGTTTGTGTCGGTTAGAAAGAATTTTTTTGGGTGGTGTAGGTGGCGCTAAGGGGAAAAAGACGAGAAGGAGAAATAAGAACACGAGGTGGTATGGCTTGGCATTCAGCGATAAACTGCAAAAATAACTCAATGATGAAAGAAAATTACTGCTTTTACGTGTCAGTGCTTGATAGTCGTAAGCACCGGTTACTCCAAGACTTAATACGTTGATGAGAAAAATTCACTCTTTTTCGACGCCTATTTTTGCTGGTGATAGGAAATTATAAGACCAGATGCGTTACAATATACTTGCACCAATGATTCAAGTGCAAAACAATGGGTTAACCGTAGCTAATCTTAATTATGACCGGATAATAGTGAAGTACGGTTAGCTAAGTCAACATAATCTCCAATTGCACCTTACTGAGCACTACTCTGTTTAAAAAAATGGAGAGGCGTACTCCAATAGATGCATCTCATACAGGCAAGGCAAAAACACAGAGATTATTTATTTATTTTGTTTTAACGTTTGAATCATTTCAAATCTGACGCATACTTAACTCATTTTCAAGATGGCCGGCAGGAATTCCCGGTATAAAATTATTGCGATGCATGATTATTCCGGATGCTATCCTCTCCGAATTTTCTTTATTCTGTGATTAAGCTAGTATATATATTGGTATAATTTTCAGCTAATCCCTCTGATTTCTCCCGAACAATTTTGCGATTATTTCTGATATCTATGTATAATAATTTGCAGTTATCTACATAACATTTGTTCTGAAATTTTGTTTGAAATGATTTTGAAGTTCAAAACAGAAGGTGAAATTACATTTAAACAAATTAAAAGAGCTTCTTATGCCATCATACAATGATTTAAATGCGTGGTAAACCCATGAGATAAGCGTAGGGGACAATGCATACGCTCTTTCATTTCATTTATTTAATCATTTTTACTACAGTTAAATGCTTAATACTGCAATAATCAGGTAGATAAAGGATTTAGACTTCTAATACTTGCGCTTGATTTTCGTCAAATCTTATTCTTTCCTATTTTTTTGCCTTTTTAGTAGAGAAAAAAGTATTTTTCACTACTATCAACAATTAAATATTTCCTTTGCAACCAAGGCCCAGCAGTTTTAATAGCTGCGCATATAAGTGGCTATTTTCCGCGCTTTGTCAAGAGATCGGGGCGGCCGAGTGGGCCAAAATTCCAGATCCTGGAACAAAGAAGCTAGGTCGCCAGGCGGTCCAGAGCTGAACCTCCTCAACTTTCATCAACTTTCATAACTCTTCATTATAACTCTTATCTCTCTGCCTCCTTCATACGTTAATTTAGATATTTTAGGATTGCCTTATAAGGTACATAAATAAAAACCTATTATTTTAAAAATTAATTGCTATTATGTTCATGATCGAAATGTTAATAAATAAACCCACTGCTATCAGAACCTACCATAATTATCGTTTCCTTACCCAGGCGTAACCAAATGGAACCATCTAGCTAGTAACCCACTTGCCAGATGGTTCCATTCTCTATGCATAGATTTCTCGTATTTACTAACTCTGCGGCAATGACGTTTTAGTTACTCAGATTTGGCGCATATTTAACTTAATTTCAAGGAGGCTACCAGGCGAAGTTCCTAGAACAAAATTATAATGTTGCACCCTACTAGTTACAACTAATAATATCATCCTTTATTTATACCCTTACTCTGTGACTTAGCTGATTAAAATGCGTTAAATGTGGAGTTGTTGAATTACATCGGAGATCGCAATTCATTTACAGACTACGCCGGACGACGAAAAAATTATTCCTCATACAGTGATTTGCTGATAATTAATTAATATAAAACGTAAATGTCACTGTCTACGTTTTATGAGTTAGTGACGTCATAAGAGATGTGTTTCACTGACTCGTCAATGGAGAATCTTTCACTGAGGGAAGTAATCGCTCACCAGAGTGTGAAAAATAGCGAACAATACGAGGCCCCTGTTCAAGGCCGTGGAATCGAGGAGAAGTGACGACCTGCTCGGAGAGGAATGACTTTTGATCTCACGAACTTTTCTGCGAAAGGTCGTCGATATTTCGCCGCATATAAGTCAAGAAGTAAGTGAAGGAGGTGATACCGAAAAAAAAACAATCACCTGTATTTAAAAACCTTATCAAAATTGAGAGTGACACGAAACTAGTGAACCAGCTCACTTCTCTGAAGCTTTTCGGCCCACTATTATTTGGTAAATTGCCTTTCGGATCATACGACATCCTTCTCACTCCTTAAGAAAAGTATTTTTTAATTGGCGCGAACGAGAAATAAAGATATGTAGTAAGGCTGTTGGCCGCACATAATACAATCCAGATAAGGGATTGAACTAATAATATCTGAGCATTGATAATATAGTATTAAGCGCTTAATCAATAAAACGAAGTACAAATACGATATATATCATGAAAAGGGAAATATCAATTAATTACCTCAAATCAAAAACGAATTGCGTTGGTTATTTGATTATAAAGCGAAGAAAAAAATTCCTAACAGGAATATGAGATTGGTAGCAAAGGGAAGCGTATTAGCGCGTAGAGCTCCATCCAATTCGACGGGACTCAGTCCTCTAGAGGAGAGAGACACGCACGCACGAAAGAGAAAAAAAGTCTCCTCGGCTGTCACGACCCTCACCGCCCGCCCCCATCCCACCCCCAGGAGACATTCCAAAACAACGTCACCTTTCAAAACGCCAAGAGTAAACACCAATCAGAGCTACCCCCACCCAAACGCGTCCAAAACTTCCTCTGGCGAGGGTATCCCTGGGGGGGAAAACTCACTGGCAAAGGCCTCGATTAGGGGCCCCTTGGGGCGGAAAAGAGGGCTCTCACTTCACGCACGCTCTCTTTGTACCACGAAAGGATTCTAGGCGACCCTTACGCACACATGCAAGAGAGAAGACACTCCCGTCATGACTTGAGAATAAGAACCGGAAATGTTCCTCAAACAATAAGCTATTTTTGAATTAAAATATTTAAATAACTCACACAGCGCTTTAATTTGATTGTGAGTTGGTTTAGTGACGGTATAGCTCACTTCATCTGAGGCGCCTGCATTAGATTTTCATACATACAGGATATAAGGGGGAGGAGCAGTTCATTTCCCCGTGCTGATTCGCAATTCGTGCATTTATGCTAAAGGGTGTCCGAAGTGTTCCCCAGCGATATGAACCCAGGACCCTCTGTTCAGAAACCAATATCGCTCTACCGACCAGGTTTTCATGCTCCTCAAGCGTGCTTGTTAGCTTAAAATTCTAACAGGAAAAATTGACCACATAAAGAAGCAAATAAGTAGGTAGCTATGGGAGTAAACCAAGCAAACAAAGTCACCAAATTCACAAACTCTCGACGGAATAGGACATGCAGATGTCATGAACATAAAATAGAAGACCTTGGTGATAAACACAAAAAAAAGGCAGCAATAATACCCACTTTAGTCTAAAAGATAGTAAAATCTATAAACTGTAGTTGCAATAAATGGTTGCTAAATGATTAATATAAAAACAATGTACTCAACGGGGGATATCGATGATGATTGTCAAAACGATGAATTAATCACAACTCACGAACAGATAGTTCGGGGATCTGTACCTACTGTTGGTAGACGATTTCCGATAAGATGATAACTCAGTTTGATACAGAATAGAAGGAAACCTTAAGAATTACATTTCTTCTACCCAGCAATCCCAAGGAAAGCTTGTTTGTGACAAAAATACATTGTAGCAATAGGTAGCGGTACCGTCCTATTCCGTTTGATTCTTAAGGGAAGAAAAGGAATATGGGGAATAATAAAGGAAGGTTTGGTCGTGACAGGAGACAAATAACGTCGAATGGAGCACGAGGAAATCGAATGGCACTGTTTCGAGGATAAAATACCTCAAAATTGCGAGCGGCTCCATATTCCGCAGAAGTTTGCTGAATAGACTGTGCCCCCTCCCCACCCCTCCCCCCTCCCCCGCGAAGAGGAATCGCCAGCCATGTACGACGAAGAGATTCATTCCCTCCCGACGGACAACGTGCCGGGCCATTTGTAAAACATAAAAGCAGCGAAAAAAAGAGGGGGAGACACAGCCGACGGTCCGTGCAGTGCAATTCGAAAAAGAACACCGGAAAGGGATGCAGGGGGAGGGGAAAGCAGGAGGACCTTCTCGCCCACCGTACTCTCGCCTCTTTAAATTACTAAATGGGTCAATGCAAGTTAAACAAAAAAGCAGAGAGCAGCGCCACGTTTATTTCCAAAACAAAGAATATCCCGCTGTATTTTTACGAACAGAGGCGCACTTATTTGCAAGTGCAAGCCAATTACGCCGTAAATCGCGAGTATTTCTTTCTTTTTTTTTGTTCGGCGGCGACACATGACGCGAGGACGACAGCGGTGATCGCAAAAAGTAAGGGCGCAAAGGAAAAACAAGAGCGCATCGGAATTGCGGCAGCGGCGAGAGTGGATCGGCCGCCAGAGGGGAAGGGCGGTCGCCGAGGCGGAGGAGGGGGAGGCGGGAAGACGCGTAGAAGGAGTCGATCACTTGCCGCCAGGCGGAGCGGCCATAACACACTTTCCCGATAAATAAATATTTGTGATGTACATGAGTTTGCGCGTGTACAACGCTCTCAACTTTTACTAGTTTCAGGAACTAGTTGGAATCACATTTCAATAATTTGGAAAATAAGTTATTTGGCAACCTGACAAGGAAAATTTTTTCCAACTTCCTCTTTCGTCAACTTGATACTAGTCATTATCGACGTATCAATAAATTACGACGACCGCCATATAAACGGTGTGGATTTGTTGAAAATAGCTCTAAAATTATAATTAACGAGGGAGGAATAAAATTTTCTATGTATTCCTTTAGGTGGAAACAAATTCGTTCAGTAATAATGTCTTCGATAAAATTCAACTTAGAATCACTTATCAAATGTAACGATTTGTAGGATAAATTTAGGCATAAAAACTTACCTTGCATTCATACCTATTGTCTAGGTTAATATTTTTCATGATTACAAGATGAATAGGTACCAGTAAAATTATGCCGTACACTCTGTTACCATCGTGCATGTTTTTAATTTCTTTTTGGCAGCTGCAAGGATCTTATATTTCGTAAGCATTTCACTGCAATACCTAGGCATTCATTAAATGCCAAATATACAAGCAAACGGAAGACATGAATGAATCTTGTTGATCTTAACCTAATTAGATTAAATAAAGTCGACGAACACATTTTTATGCATTTTAAAACTTATTACTACACACAAGTAAGTGAATTTATGATACACTAGGAATATTGTTGGATTTAACAATGACATCAAACTCTAGGAGATTTAAGTTTCCAAGAAAGGAAACGCAGAATTACCTCAATCATGCCCATATATTTTTCCTGTCATCTACTCTACAGTAAACATGATTGACGACGGTCGACTCTCTTTTTGGAAAGTTAGAATCTATCGCCCAAACGGTATACTGAGACACCAATATAATTTTATACAGTTAGTCACCAATTCAATAATTATCCTATTCAAATTTCATGCTCACATTTTTTGGTTTTTGCTCCACGCATTTCGGAATTATTAAACCAACCGTCCATCTTCAAGGAAAAGTCAACCATATGTGTTGCCACTTAAAGTAAATCAAAAGATATATGTAGCCGTCTTATATCTGCTGCAATTCATTTCCGGTGTGGGAAAAATATAAAATACTTTACTCCGCGCCTCTCAACTATCACACTTACTTCCACTCTTTAGTACAAGAGATCACAGAATCTCACTAATCACATTCTTTTCCCCGGCCACATTAAAGAATGTGAAGTTACGACTGATTCAATACCTCAGTAAATACGGAACCAATAGGGTGGTTTCCTATTATTTTTTTATTGCCTTAATCGAAATATTATTACTCCTGGAGTACGAATTTCGCGCTTTTAGATTTTTAAATTACAACATCTATTTTTCGCGATTAAATGAAAAGTGAAAAATTTCAAGCGCGCGAAAACGCGACGCTTAAGTATGAATGTCGGGAAATATCTCCGTACGTCGTATTTCTGGTTCCCCCTCCCGCCCGGTGACGTGACCTTGAGGCGAGGCTTAGCTCTGATACGTCGCAGGATGCTAGCGGATAGCTGAGTACCTTCCTGAACGGTAGCGCTTGGCTTAAAAAAGGTTTATTAATACCTTATCAAACGAAGAAAACTTTCCGACATTAGCCAGTTTTAATAGGTGATTATTAAGACATGTTTCCCTGAGCTCTGTGCCTCATGCATGCATTGCTAACCTCAGACGATGCATAACTCCTATCCTCTCGTGTAGAAACTAGGTCCCTGTGACGTCATGCGGAGTGGAATCGCATGGGCGCCAATCTGGCCTTTTTCAAATGAGGATAAAATTTGACCCTTGCCATTCGTCTAAACCGGTATTTCAAAAACCAAATAATTTGTGTATTTTGAATACACTAATGGTGGGTAACGAATCGCAAACAATGCCTTTCGTTTTCTTTGATGAAGGAAACTACCCTATTGTTGAATGCGTTTTGCTCCCCAGACTTCCTGGACCTAAATTTAAGGCATCGTACACTTCAATACAAAACTTTGAAAAATACCCATTTGACTGGGAGGTCATTCATTGGTCATTCAGAACCAACTGAACGTGTTAAATTAGCTGGCAAATAATATTTACATATTGGATAATTACAAAGCTAAAATGGATGTACCTGATTGTGCGTAGGTCTAGTTGTGTCAATCAGGACGCCCTACCCTTAAGCTAGTAAAAGAACACGCGAACAATGTCCAGCTAAAGTAGATTCTAAAGCTAAAGCTTTTTCAGTGGATTCCATTCCATTTTAGTCTGTGTGCTGCCGCAGCACAAATTTTTCCATTTTCTCTTTTCAGTAATATTAAAATTGGGTGAATCAGTGTTGTCCTCGGCTTCTGGACACTGCGCAGCCACAATGAGTGTTCTTTTGTTTATGTGTAATCAAAGAGATACAGACTTACAAGCAGACGGAGGTACGGCTTGTAGCTACGAGGGGCAGGGGTGCCTGCGCTGTGACGTCAGAAGCGTGTTGACCAATGGCAGTCCCGCTTAAGGGGAATGCTCTGGCACGTAAGGGGCAGTCAGCTGGCTTTAGCTCTCTCCCTCGCTCAGATCTTCTCCTTGTTACGGTCGTCGGATCAAGGCGTGCGATCGTTTCATCTCCTCTTTGCAGTTATTGCTCGCCTAATCATGCGACAGTGTGACCTACCTTCCAGCATAGCCATCTATGTCTCTTCTCTTCGAATTCGTTTTTACGTCCCCGTTACGCAGCCAGCACCAGAGATGTCGAGATCGAGGCAAAAGTTCGCATTGGTTGGGCATGGTTGTAACAGCCATTACGATGGCGATCTTATGCAGGATAAATTCAATTTGAAGGATGATGAAAATAAAAAAATGACTCGGAAATTTGGAAGGAAAAACCGTTGGGACTTGATTTAGCCATGAATGAAACAAAAGCAATCTTGGTGTCTGAATGACGATACAGTGTAACGAAACTAGTCGAAATTAAAAGTTAATTTTTAGGAGGCAAATTTTTTACTATCCTTTTTCTCTTAAATATAATGGTTTCATTTAGAATCTTGTCAAAGCGATGCATCATCATAACATCTAAGATTTACACAACATCTAAGATCTATCTTGATGTGCCCAACACATCTAAATTTTCACAAATATCCATAACTTAACATCTAAATAAGACCTGGTTTAATAACCTCCCAAAGAATTCGGAAATGTGACCTACAGTTCCATGTCAAGATGAAAAACCATTTGCAGCATTCCATACCAGTATAATAGCTAGACCGGCCAAGGTTACGACACCTAGTGACATTATCAAGATAATCACGCAAGGCTACCGCTGTAAAGACGCCGATTACAGGAACATTGGTCGGTCAAGAAATTAAACTAACATGGAAATTTAAAGTTCACTTTTAATTTTGACATGGATACAATTAATTTCCAACAAGCCTGAAACGCTTAAACATGACGCATAATACTGGAGATGTCAAAGATTTATTCATTACGTTTTCAGTGCAATGGACGTCGATAAAATCCTCATGTTGGCAAGGAGGGTTTTTGAATGGATGATGAGCAAAGAACGTTAAATCGATGTAATTAACAGAAATAAGAATGAACATCAAAAGAAGATCCATTTAAGTGATTCCTTTACCTACGACAAACCGTTTGAGTCTAGAACAGTTGCCTCACTGTCGAGTTAATTTACCGACATATTTGAAAAAAACTCACCAATAGGAAGAATTTGGTCTGATTTCACCAAAATGATGCGTTCAAGCTAGCCCTATATAAAATACAGGAAACCAAAGCGTTGATGAAATTTATGAAAGCTCTCATTCTACAGATTGTGAAAAAGAACGTCGGTAAATTAAGGGGGAAGGCTAGTCTGGCCGACAGCATCAGTCACTTCCTCTGTCGGGCGCTCGACTCCTAATCAGATATTTGACCCCTTCGTGGCAGGATAGAAATTTTCAATTCGTAGAAATTCTTCCGTATCTCGTATCGCCCTTCTCTCGCCTCTCATTCCCGAGAACCCGCGTCCATTAGTTCGAGGGTCAGCCGCACGGAGTGGAGAGCGCTGCGAAAGAGGCACTCGCGAAGAAGTGGTGAAGAAGCAATCCCGTGTCGTTTGGCGCGTGAGGAGACAGGCGACAATTGTGAGAAGAACTCGCGGTCAACACACACCGGTCGCTCCTTCCTAAAATCATATACCTCGTCGGAGGAGCGCGACAGACTTCGCCTTTAACCCAAACAAATAAGGATTTCAACTGCTCTCACCTTCAAATCATCAGAACGAAAGGTAGACGAATGGAGTCCAAAAATATTTTCATGCTTAGACGGCATGGCTATTTTGACACCACAGTAAGAAATTAAAGGCGAAATGCCAGTGAAGATTTCTCGGGTATTTCACACCGGGTAAGGTCCTCTCCTTGAGACGTTTCGATGTCCTATTGGATTCCTGAATTCCAGAGAACGATGGGTAAGTCGTACATTGAAACGTCGGAAGGAAATGCGGAGCAACTTATCTGGTGTGAGACCCGAGAAATCTTCACTAACACGGTTCGCCGGAAAAAAACATAAGTTAAATCAAAGGTTAAATTCCATACCAAAAATAATTGAAATCACAAGTAAGAATAAATGTTAGCAACGCAGTCAGCAAGAATTTGAAACTTTTAAATGGGAAATGATTTCTCCTTCCAGTTTACAAAAGCAAGCTCTATCCCAAAATTTACTGGAAGAAAAATGAATGCAATTCGTAACGTGGGCCACCAAACAACGTTACGCCTAAGAGAATCCCGCATTGAAATATCGCTATAACATACGAGTTGTTACATTTCCAAACTAGTCTGCCCCCACTTTTAATGAATGGTATAATTACGCGCTTTTTCCGTGCGGGTGCCGTTCCCTTGTTGCAATGCTGTGTAATGTAATGGGGAAACCGGGAAGAGACGCTTCAAGCAGAGAGCCGAAAGCAAGCGCCCTTCCCCTCGCCGTTCGTCAATTGTTTCGGACGCCATTGGATGGGCATGGGAAGTGCTTCGACCAGGAGTCGATCGGTGAGGCTTCCACACTGAATTCCACGAGAGGTTGGAAGCGGTGAGAGGAAGCAGAGACATTCTATCCCCTTCTTCGATCTCGCAGTGAACGCAGAGTCGCGCGCAATCAATTATCTCAATGGTTTGCCTCGAGTTGACACTAGGTAACGAGATTAGGGTTAAATCTTTCGCTTATATAGGCAAACTATCCAGTCCCATACATTGAGATCGCTCGTCGTCTTCACAGAGAAAGATAGAGGAATCATTCTGATAACTGTAAATGTCATCAGACAAGATGGAAGCAATCAGTTGATTAAACTTCTATGTTCCATGATGAATGTAAGATATAGCAGGACAAGAGGATTATGAAGAGGGCGTTGAAGTATGCAAATTAATAAAACTACCAACAATACTCACTTCTCATACGTTAACAGCCAAATTCTACAAGTAAACCTAGTACTTTTACATACATCTTACATATATTGCTTTTTTGGCTATGCATTAAGTAAAGTTTAAATCCTGTTCAATGTTCATTAATACTTTAATTTTTTTACTCCTGCAACTTAATTTGCAGTGTCACCATGAGCTGCTTTCAGTCTCTAAGCTACGCTTGGAAGTAATGTACTATGAGGTAGTTGTATTTACATTTTTCACACTTTAATGCTTGTAAAAGAAGCCAAGCTTTTTCTTACATACCTGCGAGTAGAATTTGTTCTCGGCTCTTCATGATAGAAGCTAATAAACGCGGAATCAAACAGGCATTTTAATCAGAGATCTAAGCAAAGTCAACAAAGAAAGTTTTTGAGAGGAATCATTTATTTACCTCGATTTTAATGGGAGACAGGAGTGATTTTGTCTCTATCGATGGATTTCAGAATAAAAACCAACGCACATTATTTTTTATGGAGTATAAAATTAAAGTGGAAACACGATGAATACCAATCAGTGTAAATTAAAATTAATTCAATTGTTAACACATCGCCTTCTGGTGCTTGGGATAAATTTTGTCATAATTTGCTCATTGACTGACAGATTTTCTAATTGAGATAATAGAGACCGAAAGGAAGGATACTCAGCCACCTGACAGCAGCCATCAAAAATCAAGACAGCATTGTGGGATTGAGCGTGGACCGCAGACTAGCGACAGCTGACTGCCAGGGGATGGAGCTCCAAAATGCAATACCCTAACTCCGGTCGCTGTTGTGCAACCGCTGCTCTCGCGTCGCTTCTTTGAAGTTGTTGTCAAGAGCAGGTGACGCAAAGAATCGTGCGCTATTGTACAAGCATCACTGCTTTATTTCAATTTGTAACATTTTCCTGACTATGTATGGAACAAGTAAAGAGAGATGTGAAAGAGAAGAAATACGTAGGAGTGAAAAGATTAGCTGATAGGAGAACTGAGTGGAGAGCTGCGTCAAACCAATCCTAGGATTGCTGACCAGTGATGATGATCCTGACTATGAAAAATGAAAGTCCCACAGCAGCGTTTCCTCGCATATAAAACTTAAATTATACACTGGTTTATATGCTTTGCCCTGAAAATTCGAAGACTGTAACACGTAAGACTGTAAGACGAAGAGTGTAAGGAGGCCACAAAAAAGTCTAAATGCCTCGGGTAGTTCTCCTCATTACTCCTCAATATTCCTGTCTACTAAATCCTTCTCACCCGGTCGTGCGCAAGCTTAAAAACACAGAACATTCCTGAATCACCCTCCAAGCAGCTTTCACCAGCCATTCACATTTTCCATTGATTCTCACACAAAGGCCACCCTCCAACTATTTGAAGAGGTTTCCTAGAATCCTTCAAAATTATTCTTTGAAGACTGCGCATCAAGACCATCGGTTTCAGCTTGTAATATGATATTTATGGCCCATATTTTTTTTCTTTTTGGAGGTTATTGCGAATGCACTTAATAATTACCCAGCCAGTCGTCTGTACTCCACTACCATATAATTCATGTGTATACAATTGCCAACAAGGTCAGCACTCAGCACTAACTAGTGCTAGCTAATCCGGTGCCGCGTTTCTCGCTTTCCTTGGTATATCTCAAATATCCCCTTCCCCAACAGCAGACCTCTACCCTACAGCTCACTTCCTTAAGGAACTATTCGGATATCTAGTATCCTCACATCACCATGCTATTCCTCTTTTACCTGATTTCCCCAACGCAACCTCTACCCTCTCCAAATTATACAGCAGTAGGATAAAAAACTTTTCATTCACGCTTCGTAGCATCTCCAGTTGTTTTTGCTCTTACTAAGGTATATTCAACGTTGACGAATACATTGTGGGCCTCTGTTCTCGACTGCCTAACCATAACTTTCATTCCATTCTATTCTACCTTCTCAGTGGTATTTCCGTTGATTTCTATGTCCTTCATCATTTACATGCATAGTTTCATCATCAATTTCAATATTATTACCATCGTTGGCATTTATATAAAATATCTAGTCAATTCCGCGACTCACTCTAACATAACTGCATTTCTGCTTATAGGACGTGATCATTTCATGGTAAAACTCTCACCTCTTTGCCAGCCCTATTTAATCAAAGCATATTTTTTGCACATTGAAACCAAATTATTGTGTACACTCAATACAGGAAAATTAGTACATTGAATTTTAAGCCGTGATATTAATTTCACCTTTACATAATGTCCTCCAAAGAAACTGATCTGAAAACTTGACTAGTTTAAAAGGTATATTTCCACAGATCATGAGGCACACTTTAAACTGGAGAGTTCAAACGCAAAAGAAGTCTCATTATAGGAACGGTAGATAAATGTCATTCATGGAAACGAGAGTCCTCTGCATGTCACTATCCGAAAAAGAGAACGACTCGCGGATGAGAATCGCAGATTCCTAGCCACCAGACGGTGAAGCAATTCAATTCTCGACCACCCTTTAATGGAGTACTTCGATATATACTCGTCCGCTGCGCACGACAAACTCGGGCACTCCCCGCAGAGTGAAGTGAGAAAAAACACGACGCCGAGAAAAGAAACAGGTCCCGTCGGATGCATGTGAAGGCGCTCGAGTGCTTTTTGCCCCTTCCGTAAAAAAACGACGAAATAAAAAGAGGGCGAGCTGGCCGAACATAGTTACCGCGACTCTCCATTTTCAGCAGAGACAAGGGGTCGGCGGAAACATCTGAGAAGCTCACACTTAATCAGAAGAGCAAAAGATGATATTCCCACTCTCTTTGCTGACATTTCCGTAATTACTTTGCAAAAATAGCATGAAGGGACACAGAGGACAGATATCCGAAAGAGACTTCAATTCCCCCGCTCACTGAATAGCCAATCTTATATGAAGACGTCCTTCAAAAAATAAAAAAAATAGAAATGGTATAAATAAAATTAAATCCTCATAGATTTTATAAACACTTGATACCTACTCCTTGGCCAATTCTTCTCATTACTTTTCATTCATCATCAACAAAAATGACGAGTAGACCAGCAGCTCCCTATTTAATGCATGCGTGTTGCATTAACTTGCATGCAACAACACGTCATGGTACATCAATTGCATACACACCATCATTCCCTTACACTTTGTGTCACGGGAGTTTAAAATAACTATTCAATAAATTTTTTATGTTACAAAACATCTTATTCCTAGCAAAATTATTTCGAGATAAAATCAATAGCGGATATCAGTAGGGTCAGAGGGTGACAAAAAAATACTTGATTAATTACACCAACAATTTATTCACAGGCACGATGAGTTTCTACCTTTTCAGGTCGTTAACTAACATTTTATATATTAAATCCTGCTGATACATTCACAAGCAATCATGCATTTTTATTTCCATCCAAACTTCAACCTCATGGCTAAAACGATGTACGTCATTCCTCTGCCGTAAAATTACTCGTTAATTCCAGAGAATGAAGAGCATATCAGTGCTGTGATTTCCAAACAAACATGTCCCGGAAAATGTTTTCATTAAAATTTATCTATCGGTGTAATGCTCTGCTATTTGTTGTCTCCATAATCTCGTCGTAGTAGCTGCATGCATTCAAAATGCTAGGTTATTTTCCTCTCAGTGACTGTGGTAGAGAAGTTAAATACGCTCGCGGATGCTATATGTATTCATCGTAAAATGTTTGTGCCACAAAATGAGCAACATAATGATCTGCTGCTAAGTGTATTTAATTTATTACTTTATAATAAAACTATAAAATGGAATGGCAAATAATATTTGCATTAAAATTTTGATTTGATGCAATGTACCCGGGTATTCACACCTCTGACTCGTGCCTGTAAATGTTATCAGAGTCCAGACTGTTCATTGGCGTCAATTTTTATTGGTCAGCTAATTTTTCTTCCATTCAAATACCTTTAACCCTCCCTTCTAAAACAAATCCATCAGTGTCTTTGCCAATAATTACATAGAAAACCAACTTGTTTCTAATAATGATTCTCCAACGTTTCCAATACATTTTTCTCCGAAAAATTTCTGCTTCCTCCCAGCCTAGAACCAGAGTGTCTTCTCCGTCTAAAGTCCAAGAATTCTTAACCTTACTCAAACCACGCGGCTATTATTAGCCTACGGTGAGAAATTGTAGCCTTTGAGTAGTTATAAATGTTTCTTAGCTCAGGAGTCATGTCTACAAGACAAATATCCCAATAGACATGTAATATCGAGTTAAAAGTATCCCAATAAAATTCGATAAATCGCTATAAATCTGCGATAAAATTGGTTTCTATCCGATGGAATATTAATCTCCGGCCAAATTTCCTCGAGAGAAATCTAAGCACGTCACATCGTTTTCCCCTTTTTACCACAAAAGACGAGATGGAACGCCTGCATCTTGCAATGCCTTCAGGATGCTAGTCACCTGATTGGGCTGCGCATCCGATAAGTCTTTTTCGAAGCCTTTGATGCATTCAATTTATCTTTCCTAACGAAAATTACCGTAATTTGTCTTTGCATTTTCTCCTATTCCTATTGCACTTTATCAGTCTGTCCAACGATCACTGGGCTTCTAAGCTGCTATCACGCAAGGTCAGGTAATCTAGGAGCATTCCGTATCCGATTTTTATTGCGAAGAAAGGACGACCAGAGTCGTTCCTGGATTTTCCGCGTCGCGGATGTTTTATTTATTAATTCAATTGTTTAAAAAATGCCTATGTGGCCTTTACATTGAATTTAAAACTTATAATATCCAGCTGTAACCAATAGAAACAATAAAAAATAAAAAGAATAAAACAAAGATTCAGATGTGGCATTCAGATTTGACCCCAGAATAGCATAGCAAAGATAGGAAACAAATTGTCACTCAGAGAGATACTGGCGGCAGACACTTTGCTTGTTTGCCCCTCCTCCCCCTTATGGTACTTGCGGGTACGACCGAATTGGCAAGACTATGTGGGCCGGAACGATTGCATGTAACAGCACATTGACATAAATGTATTACTTGAGAATTTTTCTTCAGCAATGCACACTATCAAAAGTAATTTCGGAATTGATTTTATAATAAGCATTTATATAATAACTAGCTGACCCGGCGAACTTCGTACCACCTAACAATCAATGAACTTACAGTTTACTTACACCATTTATAAATCAAGAGCGGCTGTATCGTTTTTAATCATGTTTAATTTATTATAATAAAATAAGGATACAAATTATATAAAAATACGTAAATGAGTACCAAAATTGCTTGTCAGAAAGACATTTTCTTCATTGAATCTTCATAGTGTGAATCGGAGCACGTTTACGCGGATTTTTTTCAACAAATTTTCTTACGTTTTAGCTTAAGAAATTTTGGGCATTGTGGTTTAATAAAGCAGTTCATGGAATAAAAATTATACGCATTCAGTTGTTGGCTATTTGCGTTATTAGCTGTAAAAAAATGTTTTTAGGTCCAAGTCTGTTGCATACACTTGGCCCATTCAGGGGGCAGGTTGACACGACCCCAGACCGACGCTTGACTGATGCTCAAAATCATGCAAGAAAAGACCCTATGAAGCAGCATTCGCATTAAATGACTTAAGGCGCGCCAGTTTTAGTATCTCTGTTTGGAAAAAATGCACTGCGTAATCGTACTGCATGCGTAAACGCACCACGGTGAGCCCTACACATTCGGGTTTAATGTCTTGCGTCAAGCACCTTCTGAGAAACAACAGTTTTTGTTTTGTTATCAGGCGCAAGATGAAGCAGATGAAGCTAAATAAATATAGCGAAGCAAAGCAGTGACGCAGCGAGGGGAGGTTTTGGGGGATAAACCCCCCCCCCAAGAGCTTAGAGAATTTTTTTATGAAAGATTTTGTTATTAATATTAGGGGGACGGATGACTAACAAACAAAACATATTTAACTATTCACACAGCCACAAAACCCACTATTTTGAACTATTTATCTTAAAAAATGTCTGGGGGAAGTGCCCCCACACTTCCCGCTTACCTTAGCGAGTTTTCTATACCCTACAGACCCGTAGTATTAGCTGCGCCCAAAACCCCCTATCCTAGCTATACACTTGAAGCGAAGGAAGAAATAGAGAGGATGGTTTATCGACTCGATAACATAGCACGCTAAATTGACCATGAGAAAATCATGGGTTTTCATTAGCACATGAGCACAAACAACACAAAAACTGAGAGAATGACCATGCGATTTTTTAATCGTTATCACGAATGCAACACGAATTGTAAATTGAATTCGTTTAAGCTCAAAAGGGCATATGAGTTGAGATCATGGAATCTACGGAATGAGGACTTCCTAACCTTTGAATTTTCCTTTGAGTAAAGTTGCGTGAATCACATTCATCACCAATTTTTTTGATGATCAAACACGTTCCGTTGGATAGTTATGGTTGGTTTAGGTTTCGAAAGATCATGAACACAGAGCCTACATTTAGCTGTAAATCATGGTTAGCTAGGTACGTCCAAGGACTTAAAATATTCAGATAGATAGTTGGTGATTTCGTCTTCGTTTGTTACACATTTAAAAGATTCGAATCCATGCAGAATACGAACTATTTGAATTTACCTTGTTTTAGTCATACACATCTTCGTTCTTGCTCGCTAAATCAACCATCTTTGATTCTTTTGGTGATCAATCATATTCTGGAACTCTTTGTTGATGAGCTCACTGAAACTAATTTGCAATCATTCCAAGGAAATGAGTTAAAACTACTCGATTCCTCGACAGGAACACGGACATTACCGTTTGTCAACAATTGCTTGGAGATTTGTTTACAAACACGGTAGTGAAGTGTCAACTCGAGCTGGGCCACGGCTGGGCTTATAATCAGCTCAAATTAAATTTTTTAAATGTAATTTCAATTTAATTAATAATTTGAATTTATTTAGTAATTAAAATGTTATATTGTTACTAAATTCAGTTATTAAAGTGGTAAAAGCAAAACAAATTATTTAATTTGTAGTTTTGACCGAATTATCAATTGTTGTGTTACTATAACTCCTAAAAGCATGTCCATAGGAAAGAGATGAATTTTTTTGTGAAATTATCCTTTTTTTAATGGCCTATATGTTAACCCCGCCTGAGACGAATCCAAAGAACCAAATCTCATTGAAATCGGTGCAGCCGTTCTCGAGTTATAAGTGTTCTAACTAACACGATTTTCGACTTTCTTTCATATATATAGATAGATAGAATATTATGCGTGACGCAGCAATCGTTCAAAGAAATTATGAAGGCCACCTGAAGCGAGTGGCCAGAACACAGAGTATCCGTACTTTTACGCTTCACGTCACACCTGTATGTAATGTGGTTTGCGTCGTGCACAGGGACTAACAGAGAACTACTTTAGCAACTTATTACTAGATTCTTTAGAATATCATGGGATCAACTAAAATGATTAAAATCTATCTTTCAATCATGATTTCCACTACTCCTCTCTCCAATGTGGTTCTCATACATAGTTCCATATTCACTCATGAAATACGATGAAGCCTGTATGCTATGGATACAATTGATTTGTGTTTTTCATCGACCGAGTGAATGTACCGGGGAAACAACGGAAAAAATAATGTATCCGGGAGAAAAACTTAAAAATTTAAGATATTAAAAAATATTTTATTTTATTTTAATACCCTCTAAAATTGGGATTACGATGTTTGCATATGAACAGCATTTGTATTAAAATATGAAAACAAATACACAGAGGGGAGACAATGCTAACATTTAATGCCACGGTATCAATTCCCTCAACATAATCCCATTGGCACTTGTAATATTGTGGTTAATAGCATGAAGTGTGAGAGAAATAATAACTCCGAAATCACATTTCCAGAAACGATCGCCAATGAGCCTGCCTCCGATACTCTCGACGTCAATTGTGAGCGGCAACGACCCGCTATTCAATCCGATGGACGGCACTCCAGGGGCATAAGGTCATCGCTGCTTCCGACAGACTCCACTATTCATCGCGGGCGCCAAACCATAGCGAGAAGACCTCAAGAGCCGCCGAGGCCGAAGCTTGAGTTCGACTCTGTCCCTGGGCGCCCATTGGACACCGAATGAAATGAGCGCGCGACCTTATGGCGTTCGTATCGTGTGAAATTGCGACATATGAAGGGCAACAGATGATTATCACTGACCGCCGCGTGGGAAATATATTGCAGGGTTCTACAGCGGAATGGAAGCAGATTATAATTCCATCAAGATATATATATTTCCAATGGCCATATACGTTTACCAATATAATTATACCCATCTGTTCACTTAATATGGATGTACCACCACTGTCGAGCGTTTATTCATTTCTCGCATATGATTATCATAATTTCCATTTATTTGAAAAAAAAAACAGTTAAACTCAAAATCTCATTCACATTTTGTTTTCTTTGAAACTATATAAATAATTACTTCATTGAGATTTTTATATGCACCTAAATTCTAGTCGGTTAAAAATTTTTGCGTATTATCTGACCTATTAAAAATATTGCCTCCAAAATACAGTAAATTAGTAAATATCTTTAAAAGGTTTGAAATAAGTAAAATAGTACATTTCGAAATTAATTTTAAAAATTGGCGTAGAAATGCATATTTGACGCTTAATCATATTAAAAAATATCTTTCTCATTAAGAATGGGTATGATAACAGATAAACATTAAACACTTCTTGCGCGCCTTGGTATCTCTTCTCTTTCCAACGTCCTCTTCCACAAACCATGAGCAAGGCATGTGTACAGTGACACTCGCATAGAAAGGGTAGTTATGAAATTTAAGCAATTTCTATTCCTCCATTCAATCCCAAATTTAGAATTTAAGTAATTCCAGTATTATTCAACTACTAACAGTTAAACCGTTCATTTAGGCCAATATTTTCCAACTAGAATGCGATTTTGAATGTTTAAGTGTGAAAACTTACGTTGGTGAATTTGGAATACCTTTGGCCACCCTAATAAATGATTTCATTTTATCCTCCTCCAGGATGGGTATCGAAATATTCTGTTCTGTGGGCAAGCAAAAATGAATTTTAAACGATTTAAGTGTTTCCTGGTGAATACTTCTGACAAATATTTCTCGGCTTTGCATCCAGGTTAAAGCTTTTAGGCAAGCCGACGTTTCGGAAGACGACTTGTCTTCCATCCTCAAGGCTGTGTTAATTTATTGAAGTTCAATTTCACACTGAACTGGATCGACCGTTTACCGAGGACAACAATGCGGCTCAGGTGTCGTCCGATTGGCTGTAGGTCTTTTGAAATTCTACACGTTTAACCCTTACTTTTTTCATACAGCTGATTTTGCATGACAGCGTGAGGTCAAAATTTCATGCGCGATCCCGGTATTCATGGAATGTATTGCTTTAGTAGAATTATTTTATTTTTTAATACTGCAGACTCAATCAAATGTTGAAATGTATGGGAATAATTACTTTCAACAGCATTTTTACCAGAAAATTAAGCTCCTCTGACGCCAATTCGTTGATAAGAAACCAAAGAGAATGAGACTTATCCCTGACTTAGGACCATTAGCAATGAACCAATTCTTTTCATATTAATAGGTTATTGAGTCTTGTGAAACTCTTAACCTGAAAGTTATAACGATAAGTTATATTGCTATTATTATTATGATATTGGTATTAATGATAACTTTTCAAGCCTTGATAGTAACAGCCCCTTTATCAGTTACCAAAGACTTACTATTGCGCTTCCTTCAGAGAATGTAACTAATGAAAGTCCGCAACATTTCCTCAAAGAAAATTTAGTTGGGTTAAGTAAGAAATTTTCTTCCAGTTATGTGACCAGGTAAGTGAACCAATGAATGTCTTTACAAATGCATTTTTAATATTCCAAAACTATATTTTATTAGTTACAGTTAATGGTAAGTAATCATGCAAGTATCAAACGTAAGTGACACGCACATTCGGAGATGCACTGAAAATGCAATACATAAAAATGGTTATTTTCATTAAAAGTGTAAAATTGAGATAAAGTAGATGGTGATTCTGACCGGCGATGAGGCCATAGCCCGAGAATGTTATCACCCTCATGAACAGCACGTAGTGACTCTTTGCCTGTGATTCGATCATCATTATCATTACCGTATCACTATTTGCAGCTCCTGGCCCATTTTAAAATCATATGATCTCTAAGTGTACGTAACAATACCATCGAAAACGTTTTAACACGTCCCATTAAAGCCTATAACAGAGGAAGAAATTTCCAACATAAAGTTCACTCTCGAAAACAATGTAACAAGCAAAATTTACGAATGCTCAGGCTTCTTTTTGAAGCTGAAATATTATAGAATCATCTGACGAGGGTAAATTTGATCACACGGAGCAATATTTTCCAGTAAAAAGGAAAATCAATACTAATCGTAATTTAAAGCCGATTCACGACCCTTAAACGTTGTCTGCTTCGGTTCAAATTTTACTGCTTCATTTTGGACTTGATTGGAACCAACATCACAAAAATTCTCGTTAAGATTTCGATACTGCGTGATTTTATGATCCGTGTTGGTTAGCAGTCATTAACTGATGTAGAGGGTGGCATGCGACGGCAGACGCAGCTGAACCTAAAATCATCTTCAAAGATAATATGGAGCGGCACAAATAGAACTTGTGTGAGCGGGCGGACATTTTACCATTTCATAAGAGAACCTCAGACCTAGAGATTGCTTCCAACACTTGCGAGTATAAAGTCGACGGGATAAAGATTTTTACAATACTTAAATGGGATAATGAAGGGAAACCAAAGTGAAACCTCTTAAATTTATCTCTCGGATCGATGGAGTAGATTATCCAAAGGATTGGTTTCTAATCGTGAGAGTTGAATTTAGAATCCAGGGATCTGAAAAAAAAATTAAAAAGAAGAAGAATAGCTTTGAAAACTCAATAGGGTGAATAAGTTTGCATTAATGAGCGGAATTTGGTTTCACTGGGAAGAGAGAGAGAGCCAGATGAAATGAATGGGTCGGCTTCCTTTTCTTTGAACTCGACAAAGACATACAAACTCAGCAGTCGTTCAGTGGGCGAGGGGACTCCATCGCAACGGGGGTAGAATGGACTCGACTAGGAGAGCGCGGAGGCGGGCACAGCATTAACTAACTCCTCACTCACGAAGAGGACGCGGAATGCCATCTTCGAGAGAGTTGGTGCTTCCAACTACGGCGCATAATCCTAACAGCAAAGTTAACTGTGGGTATAGCCACTCACAAACGGGTGCAATAAGGTATTTCACTCAGTCCCGAAATCACAATTCATCACAGCAAATTCGTTAGAGATGAAAGGGTACCTTAAGTCACGATGAAAAACAAAACTTCATCACTCATTATTTCTCTCAGATGTTGAAAATGTGAAAGACCTAAAATTGACGCCCACTTGCCATGAGCTGGTGGCGTGCTTAGAAATCTGTCTCATATTTACTCAGAAATTAACTTTAATTGTGCGAAGGAATCATACACAAAATTGTAAACTACAAACAAAGCACAGGCAGCCCATTAGACGAAGGAGTAGGGGATAAGCGTCGGCATGCTCCGCATTAGTTCGTTAAATCATAAACTAAAAAAATGGAAAAAGGGTGACAGCAGTAGATTTTCCGTCGCGAATAAGTGAGCTACAGTTCTAAAAACGGAAAATATGGGTCTGTCGGTTTTTTAAAATCAATTACCAACGAGAAATTGATAAAATTGTTAAACGAGCCCATTTGAATCCACCCGAGACGATAACATGACACAGTAGAGCAATAGAGTACTAGCAATGTGCGATCAGTTTAACTGTACCTTGGCGAGAGTTGGTGGCATTCAGGCATGGTCAAATTATGAATCGATTAAATACTAAATTAAAAGTTAAGTATGATTTTTGTAGGGATATTTCCGTAAATAAAATATTGAAACTGTTAAAACTAATAAATAATGAATTAATTACATTTTAATTCCCTTAAATACATTCTAATATTCTCCTATAAAGCATTGCAACATATCAAATATTTTGAAGGAAAGGACTAGATCTGTAGGAGTGGACCAAGTTATTCGTTTATGACTTCCTCCCGCGAATGAACATTTTTCAGTACAAAGAACCCTTTCCGATTTGAGAAGGAGCATATGACTCGCCTCACATGGTGGGAGGACATCGCTCATATTCAGAGAAGATTCACTAAAACTCAGTTCCCGCATCAGAAAATGACTTAATCCTCAGTATACTGACCGTAAAAATCTCATATTCTCTAACCACAGAGCGCAGAGAGTAGAATGCCGAATGGGAACAGCACACAGGACGAGAAACTTACCTGCAAAGTGAAAAAATAATTAACGAATTAATGTGCATCATAAAAACTCCAATTAAAATAAATAAATAAAAACTCCAAATAAAATAAAATAAAGTACTCCTTAAAGTATCTAAATATGTAATACAGTAATAAAAATAAAAATGCTGATAAGTAATTACTTTTTTCTGACAGTCCATCATTTAGTTTTTTCAAACGATATTCACCCAATCATATTAAGCCTCCAAGCATACAATAGGTAGTAATGATAAAATGATAAACTAGGCTGAAAGCTGCAGATGTCTGTTTAAAATGTCGGCGGCAATCACTGCCACACGCAAGACGCTGTCTGCGTCCGAGGTGCCGATTCTTCTAGGCTACTTCGTAATGGCCTGCTGATAAGTAATTACTTTTTTCTGACAGTCCATCATTTAGTTTTTTCAAACGATATTCACCCAATCATATGAAGCCTCCAAGCATACAATAAGTAGTAATGATAAAATGATAAACTAGGCTGAAAGCTTCAGATGTCTGTTTAAAATGTGTAGTCACATTGAAAAATATAAGGAAGGTAAATTTCTTCATTTTCAGCGTGAAATAACTAAGTTAATCAAATCGTTCCAACTGAGGCCTCTCAACGGTGGGTCGCGCGCGCAGACGAAGCAATGATGGGAGGGGGGAGGTGCGGAGCATGCGAGAAGAGGGGGAGTAAGTTCGAGGTTTCCATGGCGTACATTTCATCCCTCGTGTGGTGTTAACTCGGGGCTAAGGAATCCCTTAATGTGATAATGCAGGGGGCGGAAGGGAGAGGAGGGGACGGGAGAGGAGCCTAGGGGGGAGGAGAGGCAAAGAGAGAGAGAGAGGCGTTCGTATGTTTGGGGTCCATTCCCTTCGGAGGATTGAAATACGGCGACAGAGGACAGCATTCGCGCATTACAAGCAGAGAAGGGGAGGAGGCAGAGAAGCGGATGGGGCCTCGTGAGCAGCCTTGTGGTACTCAGCCGGGTGGAATCGGCCGTGCCCCGCGGGAGGCAACGGAAGTGCGTCGGCGGCAATCACTGCCACACGCAAGACGCTGTCTGCGTCCGAGGTGCAGATTCTTCTAGGCTACTTTATAATGGCCTGCATCTCATATTCTCGATTGTATCCTCCGATTTTAATAACTGCTTCGGGAGTGACTTCGTAAAAACGCCGCTTTGGATGAAATAATTGTACCTATTGCACTCCATAGATTAATAAGGAAATTAGATTAAATTAAGGAAAATAGACTACATAGATAGATAAGGAAAGACAAATAAATAAATAAAAATATTTTAAAATAATGCTTTTTCCACAAACAGTATAACTATGCACTGAACAGTGTTCACTAAAAACAAGATTTTCATTACTCGAATAATAACTTGGTAATTATTAGTAATATCATAAATGAGTGTAGAAGATCCTGTGAGTAAGAATTGCCTCACAATATAAATACCTTAACCAAATCAGCATCCACACTTTATTCAATAAGTGCTGGAAAGGTAATTTTTGACATTTCGGATTATTTTATTCTGTTTTTGGAAAAAGCGTATTTTATTTTTATAGTGATGAATCATGCAATCTATTTTACCAGAGATTTTAAAGCAATTGATGCCTAAAAATTTATAACTATCGCTGACTATACACAAACTTTAAAATTATTTTTACTTAAGGAAATTTAGTTAATTAATTAGGGCACAACGGAACAAAATATCACATGTCTGCTCGTTGAAAATTGTATTGTCATCGGAAGCAAGCAAGTGCGCAAAATTTCAAGCCGATTTGACAGTGGGAAGTTGGTTAAAAATCAATCACAATATTCCATCGATTAAAAAAGATAAACAGACGAGGAAGGTTAAGAAAAAGCGTGTAGAATGATCAGTAGGGCGGGAAAGAAAAGTCACCAAAACGCGTTTGAGCATTTGCCATTCGGTCATTTGGGATTGAGTCAGCAGCCGGAAATCCAAACTTCCACGACGCTTTTAGGTAACGCGTCGCGTAGATAAGCAGCCTAACTTCGTTTTACCTCTATCCTCCATAGGAAACACAAAATGGTTATGACTAATACGATATATTTCAAGCTTACATTTACATACAAAAAGAGGTTTACTGAAATCATTTAGAGAAATCCAAGTCTCTCGTGCGCTTTACAATAGTAATATTGCAGGCTATTTATTTTAAATCATAATTCATAATAAATCTGTGCGAGTATTAAGGATAAAAATAGAGGAACACCAGAGATATATGTCTTCAAAGAGAATTTACTGTCGAAATAGGGCGTAAATTGAGTTATTTATTATTGAAATAAACTTATAATTGAATTTAACTTAAAATTATATCGATTTAATTGGAGCACTTATCATATAAATTTACTGTCTAAAGTGTAATAGATACGCACGGAATAAATTTGCTTAAAAAAGCCAATCGAATGGCGAGGGTAAGTGCATAGCACAAATGACGCATGATTTGTAACAATGAAACAGATGCCGATCGGATTGCGCACGGGTAATCCTCTCGTTAGCAGCGAGAGGAATTAAGGCCATGCATCAGGTTTTACGGCAGATGCGCATTTTACCGTGAACCAGGTAATATATCATCCATTGTTTAACTGGAGAGATCATATTTTTTCCAGTCGACGACTTAAATTCCACTATTTACGAGCCTGTGACAAAAAAATATGCGGCCAAGTCTTAGGCGGATGGAATTTGAGTGGAGGAGCAGAAAAACCATGATAAAAATCTCCCCGCGTCCGATTAAGTAAATCCGAATGACGAATGAATATCCCGAAAGCACACCTACACACCCCGCATGCTACGGATTACTGAAGTTCATTTTTTCGATTATTTAAAATACTGTTTTCTTCAGTGTCAAGGATTTCTATTTTTGCATGTATACCTATGTCTTCTCACAATTATTATTTATAATCATGAAGCTATAAAATGGTTCCACAAAATGTTCCGGTATCCACAGAACAACCTGTATTGTCGATGGCCGACAGATTCATTCAACATTGGAAGGATACTTTGCGAGAAGAACTGCAAAAAATGGAGCAAATATAATTATAGGAGGTAGACACACGCCGTCTAGCGACACCGGCGAAACTTGAAGAGATTACTAAAATTTTATTCGTGCAAACGTTTCGAAAGTACAGCAGCGTGATTGCAATGAGGATTAAGAAGACGCATTCATTCTCATGAGTTTCATCTCCGAATCCTCGCTTACACATGAGCAATAAGCTTAATCTCAATTACCGAAAGAAAAACCACTATCGTTAAGAAAAACAATTGGGAAATATCATTGCTTTCGTTTTTAGAAAGGTGCTGAGTTATTTATTAAAGAAACCTTTTGATACTTTTGTCGTCACTCAAAATGCTTAACGGAACGTAAGGTTGGGGCAAGTTCCCAATTTATAGAGTTTACCAGGTCACATATAAAATTTGTAACCGCAGTTATATGGGTGAAACGGGAATGGCCATCAAAACCCGAATAGGAAAACACATACAGGCTATCGGACTTCGATATGTTGATTGCTCTTCGATGCATCTGCATCTGATGGTCACCAATTCAACATGGGCATATTAAAGTTTTAGCAAAAGAAAAAAAATTAATCCGTCTGCTTAGGGAGGCAATTGAAATACGAAAATACCGGGATAGTTAAAATCGATACCAAGGACTGATGCTCAGCGAAACGTGAATACCCTTGATTTCAAAATAAAAACCCTTGAAGAATCATCCCCCTTAACAACAACAACAAACACATACCCGTTACACTCTGAGAAAGCTTCCAGTTTGCGAGGGGAAAGGTCAGTGGAAACTATACAAAAATACGCGGAAAACACAAAAAAACGGACAAACGGAAGGAGTTCCAATGGGATCCTCTCTTATTTTCGGCCATCGCAAATTTTTACATGGAAGATTTGAGGATAAGGCACTCTCCACAGCTCCACTGCACCCAAGGAATTTTTTCCGACTTGTGGAAAAAACCTTTCTTATTTGGCTCCATGAGTCTGAGGATATAATGAAGTTCTTAAGCCATACGTAACCAGCATAAAAACATTCATCTCACAATGGAGAAGAAATACCCAAAAAAGAGGCTTATTATGTATCTTCACTTAAAATCATTGAGTAGGGCATACCATGACGACATCTTCAACAATATTCTCCAAGAAACATATATAATTCAACAGTTGAAAATTGATAATTCTGGCAACGATAAAAAGAGAAAAATAGCAAAAAATGAAATAAAGTGATTTTAAAAAAATGAATAAACATGTGAAAAATATTCTGTATGCAATTAAAAAAATCTGAAATCATATTTTCAATGTTCGATTTTATTTTCATGCTTACGCAAAAACAGGCACCAAGTACATATATGCGCAAAACAAGTAATTCACTGTAAACTGGCATGGAGCGTTGCACATAGATTTACCAGTACGACTTCTGCACACCCCTTAGGCGCAATCATTAATGGGGAGATCCTCCACGAAACATCTCTAAAAATATTGGTAGAGCAAACAACTGCGGACAATATTTAAACGGCGAAGTCCATCACCCGGGAAACAGTGTAACAGAAATTGGAAAACAAATATTTTTGGAGCATGCTGTGGGATGAAGTGGGCGGATGCAAACAGTGTCTATTATATTCTTAATGATAGCAAAATTAATTTTAGTTCAAGATGAAAAATAATTCTGTGGAAGGCTTAATGTCACGCATGAAATTAATCACAGAGAATACAAAGGCGAAAGAGATATAAAATAGAATTTTCAACTTCTTTTGGCTCAAGAGAGCGGGAAAAATATTTTCACTCGAAAATTGCTTCACTCTACTAAAACAAATCTGATGATTTCTATGCGCGTCTTTAACTTCAGTAAAATGTTCCCGAATACTCATTGACGTTAAATGACGCCTATGCACGAGTTTCACGGAAAAAATGACTGCTCCTCTTGATGCACCAGAGAGAACCTTTATGAGATTCACACAAAACTGGTGGAGGTTGGAGGGACGGATTAAGATCGTTGTTTTTTGCAGAGCGGTTCACAACTTTCACCGGTGCAAATGTTTAATTTTACTGCGTCTGCATCAGATGATGCGTCTGCTTATGAACAAGTGGCTTTCATGTATTCACCGATCACATTAAAACATTGTTTGTTGAATGACGATAAACAACCTTTGTAAATTTAATTAATTGGAACGCGTGGGAATGCATACCTTTGAATGTAACCAAGGCATGCAACCTTTGAAATTGAATTACAAAGGTTGTTTAATTTCATTCAGCATGAAATTCCACCAAGTGAAAGTCGAATACATCGATTTGATTGTTTGTTTATTTGCTGGAAGGAAATAACCGTGAACCCTTCAACGGCTTAACCTTCGGAGTCACCCGTAAGTGCATTTACAAGTGCACGAGAATTGCACAGCCGTAAAAATCACAATGATATTAATCTCGGTCTCAATCGTTTGTTGATGTGCAGAAATGAAAACTTGCATATAAACAGTAAGTAGAAAATTTTAAAATTTTATTGATATTACGTGGGTGGCGGCCTGACCCCCACATAATCCGGCTTCGAGTAAAATAGGATTGCCGAAGTGAGTGATTCACTTCACCGCCGCAGTCAGAGCGAAGCGCCCGATAATCATTCCCACGCATTCAATCCTCACATGCGATGTATCAATTCCGCTCGCACGGTCGTATTACGTCTTTTTTCGATCCTCAAAAATCATTTCAAACTGGTGCTACCACCTTGAAATTTTCAGGGTACATACATTAAGAACTTTCGATAATTGGCTATGCCTTAAATATGCACCCTCGAGAAAAGGCCGAGATGAAAGTTCCTATTGAAGATAGAGGTAAATGTTGACTCGAAAGAACCCTGAAAATTTCATGACGATAGCGTAAGTTTTATAACTAGTAAGACGTCGCGAAAAGGATTCGTCTAGCGGAAGTGTCGTCCCTCTCTACTGATTCCATTTCCGAGTGAGTAAAAAATAGAATGTTAAGCTTGTGTGTACGAAATTTTCAGACGTCACCAAGGATCGATTCTTTCCATCAAAGATTGGGTTTCTATGAACGACCTAATGAACCTAGACTCTAATGACGTCACTTACTCATGAAAAGTGGGCGGAAAATTTTACATTGTTTCATTTTCAAGCTTTGAGAAAATGGGTGAATGAGGAAGACATTTTTCTCGTACACTAACACTTATCTTTCCCGTCCATGTGCATAATTATACTAATGATTGGCGATTTTGGGCATGAGTGAACGACCCCATTGTGCAGAGTAAGCTATTTATGGTGGGGTCCTGCCGGTATTTAAAAAAAAAAATAATCACACTAACACACTGCAAGGAACTTTGGCCGTTGCAAGAAGCGCCTCTGGTGGCGGCGGCGGGTTACGAGTGTCGCGAGGACGGAAAAAAGAGGGCACTTAGTCGAAGGAGTGGGCTGCAGGGACAGAGACGGCTCCGTGACGCCCTTGGACTGGAGCATTCTGGGACCGCTCAGAGTGAAACGCGCAGTGGGTCGATAAAAAACCCTAGATTAAACCAATAGAGACAAAAGGCACCAGTTTATTTTAACGATATACAGATATAATTTCGTGAAAAGCGATCCGACCGGGAGAGGGATAGGATGGGTATGAGGGAGGCGTTGGCAGTACTTGCGCGAGTAGTCGTCGATCTGGTGGAACTGGCGTCGCTTCGCTTCTCAGATGTCGCTCCTCGCCGTCCTCACATGAGGAGAAACGTCGGCAAAATCAGCCCGGGGGCAGGGCCGCAGGTCCCTTTTATAGAACTCCCCACCAGGTCAGCCACTGCACAGGCACTCGCCTGAGTCAAAGGCAGTGGCGGCACAGGCACTCGCCTGAGTAAAAAGCAGTTTCGGCGGAATGCACCCGCACTCCGCAGTCTTTTTCACTACTCTTCGTGAAGGCCATGAGTCATGGACGGCTCAAGAGCGTACGGGAGTGAAAAACACGCGAGCAAATATAGCGAGCGAGCAAGTCACGAGTCTAACGGTTGCGCATCATGGAAGTGAGAATAAATCAAGGGAACGAGAAGGAAATTGCATCAGAAACAATTCGATTGCTCGCGGCATTGAATATGATCGAAGTAGGAACTCACTCACTCATGTTTCAACCCGAAGGTTGGTTTGGATAGGTGAGGGCAGCGCCAATCTCAGACTACTGTAGGCGTCAAAATGATGTGCCGCTGTACTTTGCAAATACAATTGATATAAACACTTCTGAATTTATTTGCAATTTTTCTAAGATCCGAAAATACGTGATTTTTATGTAGTTAAGGTTATCTGTGTGCATTAAAAAAAATACGTCGGAGCGAATGCTGCGTTGCCACGTCTTGCGCGCGAAACTTTGCTTCCTGGTAACCGGCACTGACCCGGCGCAGCCCCGTTTGGCAACATGGCATTAACAAAAGTTATTAACATTCACAAGCATAAATATTTTTATAGATTATGGATCATATAAAAATTGCAAATAAATAAAGAAGTGTTTCTATCGATTTTATTTTTTCTTTCGGCGTAAACTGAAGGACTACATACTGTTTAATAATTTTCGTTATTTTACAACAAAATACGCGTTCTAAAATACGAAATAGCCATTTTATTGGTCTACATCAGGGGTTCCCAAACTGGGGGGCGTGGAGAAAGTCCAGGGGGGGCGTGACACCCAAATGAAATAAATAAAAAAATTACAAAAAATAATTTCCTCAGATACGTACAATTATTGAATCTTTCCATTCTGCGTTACCGCATTCAACAGTGAACAAAAAAATCTACCTACTCACCGTATCAAGTAGGCACATACTTGTACGAGTATAAGTACTTGTACAAGTAGGAGTTGGTATGTACGGCAACGTTGAAATAGGATATTGAAATAGGACAAAAAAGTTTGGGAACCCCTGGTCTACATTAATGTTCGCAACTTATTGCGGAAGATGAATGTTGTAGACGCAGTAGTTTTCCCTAGGTTGAGTAACAAAGTTCATGAAGATGACAAAACGGCTAATTTTATGGTGCGCGGAGTCATTTATTTCACTCGCGTGTCTTGATTTCTGAATTTTTCATAAAATAAAAAATAAATCAGAATTGTGTATAAAAAATTCCTTTAAAATAACATATTTTTAATTAGTATTACAAGCACTGAATTCCAGATATAAATTTGCAAAGTACAGCAGCACATCATTTTGACGCCGACAGTAAGCCACGGGGGCGAGCTAGACCCACTTTCAAGGCATAGGGGTAGTTTCTTCCCACCTCGCCCTTAGAGGAAACGGAGACTATTAAAGAGATAAAAGCTAGGAAGATTAAAGAGGCTATGAAGATATCTCGAACTAATGATTTCAACAGAGACCCCTGATGGGGAACCAACGATGCGGACACGCGGTCATTTTTTCCGGCGAGAATAAGATAGAAAAATCAATATTCTAGGCGGATGAAAACACGAAAAAAGAAGATCTTCGTATTTGAGCCCAGCGGAAGCTTTCGTTCCCGGATAATATCTTACACTGAAACAAGAGCACTGATAGAGACAGTTTAATTGTTTCATGAAATGAAATGACATTGAATGAAATTTCACTGCATCGAATTTTTCCAGACAAATTCAATACGCTATACAACTGCACAGAGCAAGACACGACGAAATTAATTTATCCTTGAGAAATGAGAGTTGGCCGCGGGGAAAATTACATTGCCGTGAAGCAAGCCGAAGAGTCCACTTCCAGCCTGAGTTAATCTGTCGAGAGCCATTGAGGGGGCAATTGCGGAGCAGTATGATGTGTTCGGAGAAATGGACGCCTGCTGCAGTTAGGGACGGAATGAGCTCTCGTGATTAGAAGACGAGCGATCAGTTGGAACGAGAGCATGCGGCCCCTCGTTTGCACAGAAATGATAGCGGCGGCGGCGGGGAGCGGATTCCGAACTCACAGTGAGGATGAAGAGGGCCACTAACGAAAGGCTAATCCCCTGGAAATTGAATAATTCTGAAGTGAGAGGGGTCCGCATCTCGCGATATTTCGGCCCGCACATTTAAACAGAGGCTTCGAGACGAAGCGGACGGAAGGAGGAGACATTGGCAGTCACGAATCGTGCAGCAGAGCACACGTGACGCAGGAGTGAACCTCACCGTTCAGACAAGAGCTCCATTCACTTTGTTTGCGTGGATGACAAGACGTGAGAATGGGAAAAATGTTGCATAAAAACAATCAATTGTTATCTTTTATCTCTCCAACGATGCACTTGAGCAATTACAGCCTTACTATGAAATTTCCTTGAGGTCTGAAATAGTTCATTTAAACACAAGATGAAAATATTTCTATTAAAATATCTCCTCTTAATTCTCCAACATCCTTCCCAAGTTTTGTCGCCACCTCTCCAATCCAAAATCTCTCACCAAAAATTAAACTGCTTCCTCTATTTCTGTATTTCCTCCCCTTGATAATTCCGAGGATTTGCTTGAATCTTGGCCACTTTAGTATCATTTCCTGCTGAAATTTACAAACAAACTACGTGATAATAATGCTTTCTTAAATGGGGTCAGAGTGAGTAGGAGAAATCGTGAAAAATGAAAAGGCTTACTGCAATCACGAGCATTGAAGGATGGAACTACGTGGATGACAAGAGAATATACGTGGTGAAAAGAGAGGTTAGACGATGAACACCCAATCCAAAAGAGGGAACAAGGGCATTTGAGGAGCAGATCCTCTACGTTTATAACCAAATGCAATTCCTCATTAAAACAATTTCCGTTTCACAAAACTCCGCTACGGAATAATTACGACAGGAAAGCGTTTTATAGGGTTGCACGAAAATAAAATTTGGCTACGTACCACGCTTCTACCATTGCTAAGAGCATTATTTGGTCACAAAGCTACGTCGCTCAAAGTTATTCTCTCACTAAATTTTAGAATCTCAGCTTAAAGGAAATGTTTTTAAGAGCAATTAAGCCAGGGGAAGAACAATCAAGGTTTTGAACGGAGCTCGTGAAACTGAGTTAGAAGAGCGGATCTTTGTCATCTATTCGGCGAAAGCATTCGGTTGCAACTGCTTCATGTTTTCCAACTTCGAATAATCTTCAAGTCGAAAATTATTCAAAACAATTATTTTATCTCCCAAAATATACATCAACCCGACTTCGTTTTAGAATAGTATTCCATTTCAGTAAAGGATTTCCCAGGATGGCCCTCTTTATTTCAGCAACATCCGGAAATCACAAAGGCCCTCGTTAGTAGAGAGATACGCCGTAAATCAATAGCAGAGTACAAGTCGTATACCCCGAAGCGTCAGTCGGGTTTCTGGCACTGTTTGACCTGCCTGAAGCATTGATGGTCGCCAGCTGAGCAGATAAGCATCCAGAGCCAAGACTTGACGTCGCAGGTGTGAAGTGCAGCCATGAGTCCAGAACAAACGCCATTTCGCCAACGCGATTGCTTCGCCATCAAATAAGTCTATTTCTGCCCGCTCTTCAATTGCAACACTTACAGCGACCAATTCCCTCAGTTATGAGAAGTCAAAATTGGAAGGTAGGTTTAGATTTTGGTGACAGTCGACTTTTATCGAATGGCCAATTTTTTTCGGATTTTCGCCAAATTTAGGATTTTTCACTTATTTCACTTTCTAAACAATACTAGATAGGGACGAAAGCAGTTCAAACACAATTAAATTGACGTCACACATAATATTATCATTAACTATATTAATAAGTGAATGGTGTATCTTATACATCGGCTTCCATAATACACGACGGAGAAATACAGACATACATGCGTCGTGACAACAGACGATCAAATAAACAAGCGGCTCAGCAACATGCAAGAAAATAAGAGCAAAATAAGAGTACATAACTTTCGGGTACCGTCTGAGTAAATTATCTTCGGCTGATAAAATGATTTTTCGAGATAACGCTTTGGAACTAAGAGGAAATAGTGCCCCTTATACAAACAAAATGCTTAGACTCAACCTAAAACCCAACCCAGGCCAGTATAATCCAACCCGCCGACATAAAAATGTCGATATCCATTCGCTCCCATTTCATATAATTTAGAGGAACGAATTATTGTATAAAATAATGTCGTTTCACTTTATGGCTGCTAGTTGATTCCACCGACAACTAGCTAGCTGATTGTCATATGTTATGGACGCCGATATAAACGATGCACCATTCCCTCACTATGATAAATTGGCACCATATATACAATTAATTTAACTGTCGTAGGAGCGCGTTCTTCTATGACTAACGATTTTTTGGCATATAAAAATAAGAGAAAATCCGACAAAATTTGGACATTCGATAAAACTCGACGGTTACCTAGATTTTTTTCCATGCTATGGATGATTATTCACATATACAAGATGTAATAAAACACATCTCAACTAATTTTGCGGAATAAATATGTATACTTCATAATAGGGATTGAAAAACCGTCAGTTTCTGAAATCGGTGGGAAAGGTGTCAAAAGAAAGCCAAGTATGCGCTAGGAGATCCAGAAACAATTCGGGAAGGATCGATTGCTTAAAAAGGCAGCTCAAATAGCGGATAATTCTCACGCACTTCCTTCGCTCCCCGCCAGCCCTGGAAGTTAAAATCTAAAGGCAGCCTTGCCATCGGTCGTTCCACTCCCACGCTTCCTGACGCGGCATCCAACGCAATGACAACACCGCTCAAACTGCAACTAAACAACGCTGCCAGTATTCTAAGACCGCATCTATTTTGCTTCTCAGATTTCCGCGGAGTGATAGACGATATTCCATTTCTTTTTCGGTCACACGATCTGCAGTACTGCTCTTGACTTCAGATTCACCAGTGATCCTACCCGCGACTTTAACTCGAAGGTGATTTTCTACCCTCCGACCTGAAGACGAAAGGAGAAACTAGTTAAACCATGGTCAACGGCAATGTTGGACGCGGTGTACCCGGAAAAAATGGGAAATCACCACATTCATAGTGTGAACAAAAGATCTGATGCTTTCCCGCCATGTTCTGGTAGTGAAGGCTCTTCGTTTGCTCCACCGGCTAACCTCCTCCATAGCTGCCGACGTTTCGGGGAACGACTGGCACTCCATCCTCAGGGTTGAATTTCGTGGCACAGAAAGTGGTCGCCTTATCAGATGGAACTCGAGGCCCCGGCACCGCTATAAGATGACCACTGCGCAACGACATTCAGCCCTGAGGATACAGTACGACTCGTACCCCGAAACGTCGGCAGCCATGGGGGAGGTTACCCGGTGGAGAACCCGAATAGCCTTCACTACTGCATCCATAATGTATTAACCCTATTTACTCACCGATTCTAACACCATTTTCGGTCCCTGCTCTATCAGCATCTCGAAGGCCTAAGCTACAATCTAACTATCTTAGAGTATTTTACGTTATAAAAAATCACTCTACAGTCAACCTCCCGAATGGCTATGCAATATGGGAGTCAAATTTCGACAAATAAATAAGCGCGTGAAATTTCAATAGACATTTAACATCCTCTCCACCTAGTGATAAGTTGTGAGAAATTTTAAGATCAGAAAAATGTCCGCAGTGTGTGTGCAGCATCAAATAGTCCTTCACTGAGACTTGATCCGTGGTACTTTTGATTCGTCGTACGACTACGACACTTTACCCACTACACCACCGGAACGATTGCGCTCTGAGATAGCCTCAATGCCTTAGATGTCCCGACAAGATTGAACTCCATTCCAGGTAAGTCGTAGGCGAAGCACACTTCGGAGATATGGGGAAGAATTCGATGCTGGATATTTTTCGCGTTGTCATAATGCGACGGATATGGTTATTTCCCCGGTATAAGGGGCACATAGCTTTTAAAATTCCCGGCTGTATGAGAGCATTAAGAGGCAAAAGTTTGGATGACAAGTAGTTCCTGAACTGGCCGCTTTTAGGCGCCAATGAGCTTGGCGTTAATTTTTTCCGCCACTGTACATTACGTGCATAACCAGACATTCAAGACAAGTATTTCCTTCGCATTCTAAGAGGATGTTCCGATTCAAATCTCCGACTACGCAATGAGTATGAATGAATGCGTTTCCTTCTTTTACAGTACATTGTTTTTTTTTAAGGTAACCTGCTACGGCGCCCGCTGTCCCGACCGCTCAGCCCATGAGAAGTTGGAGAAGTCGGCCCCGCTATACGACCAGCTCAGAGGGCGATTGATGAGACAAGGGCCCTCGAGGCCCCTCATCTTGTCGAGCGAGTGCCCAGAGGGCTTTTGGGGGCAAACGCATTATTGCGGGCCTCTGGGGGCAAAGTTGTGACGGAGAGAGACGAGCCGGGATTGGCTCATGGTGGCTGAAGGGGGTGGAGCTTGTGGAAGGCCTTCGCGGTCTGTAGAGAGTCGGACGTCATATCCGATGCAATTCAATAAACCACTCAGGAAAGCTGTCAAATCTGAGATAGGGAGAGGTATACCTACACAACGGGTGCATTGGAGGAAAGTGAATTTAACGTATCTCTCATAAACCATTATTTCTTCCTATATTGGACTTATTTTGGCGATAAATTATCCATCAAAATATTAGTACTCCGAAAAACGAAAATTTGATTCACTCACACAATTATGGAATCACAACAATAAATATTATCAAAATTCAACCAAAATCAAGCGGAACATACAAAATGCAGCAAGTTACTTCCCCGTTATGGGACCAGTCGTAGACTGGAAGGGGTAGCAGGATCACCAGGGTACTAAGACGGAGTGATTTTCGGTTTCTATTCTTTTCATCGTGATTATTGTTATGTGTCTAATTGGCCTACTACAACAATAACGTGTATTCCCATGTGAATTCTTTTGATTTGAAAATTTATTATCATTTTAATTTCAAGCTCACTATGTCGAAGTATCAAGATTTCAATTTTCTGCAACAGTGTTTCAATTTCTAATCCTATCAATTTCGCAAAGTAACCTTATAGCTAGTTTAAATATTAACTGCTGATTAGTTCCACCTGTGGACGGAATTTCTCCAAGGGTTCTTTTGAAGGCGTATTTATAAGTATTTCGTATGCTAACTTTCATTTGCAAATAAAATAATAATACTGAAGTTTAGGCTCAAATTTTGGGCTCAGATTTTGGTATGAGGCTCCACTTTGACCGCCCTTCCGTTTATTTATTTATTCTGAGCTGTCACCTCGGCACCATCTTGCCACGACCTCTCTCCCCGGAATGTGTCGAGCGAATGAGGCGCAACCAAGCGGATGGAGGGCGAAACTGCCTGGAGGCCCCATGAGGAGGGCAGCAGCGGCAGTTGCAGTGGAAGAAGGGACCAGAAGCGAGTTTGGACCCTTGGGACGCCTTCCACCTGAGGGGGGTCGAGCTAAGGGTCGTGTCCCCCAGGGGACCCCTTCGCAGGGGCCACCCAGGGGCGAGCCCCCGCTCCCAGGGACGCCATTCTGGCGCATTCAACTCCTGGACACACGATGGCAATACCGTCGCAATCCGCCCGGGGAAACAAAACAAAGTTTCGCCATGAATCTCAGCTCGAATGCGTTGTGTGCGACTGTGGACGCATCTCTCAGCCCAAGGACAGTTCCATGCTAAGCGCAAATACCGAAATGCTCCCGGAGAGACCTCAAATCATCCGTCCAGTCCCGCCTTGCTAAAGCAAATGCGGAAACCAGGTAATACAGAGGAAATGAGAGAGAGAGAAAGATAGGTGGTATCTAGAGCAAGTAATGTCAAGCTTACGTTTAAGAACATTTAAGGAAATAATGTTAGAATGAATTACGATGCAAAGAGAGGTTTACATGGAAAGAGAATACTTGGAAAATAAATGAGAATATTAGAAAAGGCATTTATACCCCGTCCAAGAGATTAAACTAGTGACTACAGCGGTCACTACAGTGGCTCAAAAACCACCATTGCGGGCTTTGAAATACATGTAATAATCCAGAAATGTAAATGTGATGAGATCATCATGGAAAGGTAGACTTAGAGGGCAGACTTGTGAAGGGCGTATAATCTTTCGCATCTTCCCAAAAAGATTCCTAACTTTTGTTAATCGAGGAGTTAGTTTGGTCCGTAACCCGTTTACCCTTCCCTTTCCACCCTGCAATGTGAAAAGAAACGTATCTCATTGAGAATAATGCAGAAGAAGTATCCTTAAGTCTCATACAGCGATCTTGAATGGAATATTTAAATACAAATGACGTGAATCTACCGCGGTCTTATCTTAGGAACATATAAATTTAACGAAATAGCTTTAAGCTAGATACTTCATTGCAGTGAAGGGGCTGAGAAATTCTACGGAGAGGATAGTGTTATAAATGAGAAGAATATGTTACATAGCAAACCCAATAGCACTCAAATGAGCCATTTCGAAAAAATAAAGAATTTTATCATGAGTTATATTACTGGAGGATTAAACGACTCATCTGAAATTTGCAAACAGATTACCTTGGCGCAAATGATAGGTACTGAATCGTTGAGGTGATATGACAGATTCGAAAGCGAAAGAGTCAACCCTTTTCTCTCTGCTTCGTCACGAGTTTGGAGATTAAATGGTAAAGGAAAGCGCCGAAAAAGCCTTTAGACATCTTGCCAGTTAACTACATCAAGGATGCATGACAGGGAGAAATTAATTTACAACCGAATTCACCTTTTTGCTCTAACTGTGAAACATTATTATTAACATACTAATGACATAAATCCTATCAGTCACGTATCATTTCACATGCCTTATTGACGCACTGCAATAAAATACCAATTAAAATAGAACGTGCCAAAACTTCCTTTAAACCATTAAGCATAGGAATGAGTTTCGATATGCGAGTTGTAACTAGTTACAAGTTTCAATCAAAAGACAAAACGCATAACATTTACGTAAATTCAATTGAATAAGAAAGAGAAACGAAAAGCCAATCTTAACTGTCTGTGCAAGAACAGCGTTGCACTGAACGTATCTCATATAAAACTGAGGTCTTAAGAGAAGAAGAATGGCAGGAAATTCTTTCTCAGATATATATAAATTCCTTTTATAACATTCATTCCACCATTTACATCACACTCCAATCGTAAAAATGTAATAGGCTATCAGAAATATTATCTTCTTCACCGTTATTCAGCTATTTCAACCGATACCACACCCTTCATACAAGGAAGTATCTCTCCGTCCTAACTCACTTAACAACTGGTAACTGATGCTCCGTTTACCGTATTATCTCTTCAAGAACCGCGCTGCTCTATACCGAATTCGCTTTATTTTTGGAATGAGAAGTCCTTCTACGGGCTCTGCACGGTAGCGGCATACTCCTAAGTAAACTCCAATATAAGTCGGATTAATAACTTCTCCTCCGCCTTTCGACATTTCAAGATTATTTTGCTATGATAGATAAAAAGAGAGGTAGATTGATGAACTTATCGCTCCACTTAAAGACTGAACTGGAAAAAAACTAGGAAAGAAGAATTCAAACTGTGAGACTAGAGTTAAATTCAATGGTATACGACCACGTACAACATACCAGCATATACGCCATGTTACGAAAATATGTTTCAAAAAGCAATACCTTGTTTCAGAAAGATAGAGGCAAAAGAAATTGAGAAAAATACGAAGAAATAACCAATAAACGGGGTTACAAAAGGTTAATAATAAGCTGCTTACAATGTTTTAAGAATAATAGAAATGCAATGCAATGAAAATATACAATACATAACCTAAAAACATAAAAAAGCGAACATTTCATGACGAATGAACTGGCAATATCATAAAAAACGTTCAATTGCTTTATACTTCTACTTGGAAAATTATAATGAGTTACAGATCCAGTAAAAAACGACCTTTTGAATGATGAGATATTTAGCCTGAAAAATGAAATGCAATGCTTCTGCTTAAGATACAGATACAGGAAATATATTGTAACTCGTCACCATGTTAAAATAAAAGTTGAAACATTTTTTGACGGCAAGCAACTACTTTTCTATTTAATAAAGCTAGCCACTTCGAGTCGAAGCTTAAGTTGAAATATTTTACAGAACGTCTTTCTGGATTACCGCATATTAAAACGAACAGCTTTAAGTCTTTCAAACGAATATAAATCTGAATTCAAAAAATATCAGGTTATAAAACAAGGGTTACGAAAGCTCAAGGTGCTCCTAATACATAATTATTCTCACCCAATGTTTTTGAAGATCATTTGAGGGACGCAATACTGTCTTTGGGGAATCATCTTAACATACTAAACCGAAAACGTTATCGGTGTAAAAATTTAGCTACTTAAGTAAACTTATGCTGTTGCGGAATTTTTGGCTTTAAAGCTAAGAATTAGCAGCGGACACTATAAACAATCGAATTCCGCATCATCCTAGAATTTATAGCTATCAAAGATCTAACGTCATCCATAATTTCTCGTGACCTAGTCATATTTACAGATACAGGAAATATATTGTAACTCGTAACCATGTTAAAATAAAAGTTGAAACATTTTTTGACGGCAAGCAACTACTTTTCTATTTAATAAAGCTAGCCACTTCGAGTCGAAGCCATCTCAGGCTGAAGTTCAATACCATTAAAAATCCATCGCGACGGCATTCGGAAGAGTGGCACCTGAACCTCACGTTTATGTTTTGTGTGTCTCCCAGCGATCGACGAAATCTTGGGCTAACATTTACTTAACCGATAAGCTCATTGAATTATAGATACTGCTATAGCTTATGGCCCGTTTTTCACGGCGCGAAAACTTAAATTGAAATAAGCCCTCTCTCTTCGTAATTGGCAAAGGCTTGGAGTCACAAGAAAAGGAAGTAAAGGGCGTTACACGTGTACGAGGCGCGCGCGGCGAGCGGAATTTCGGGTGGGGTTTTATGGGGTCTCTAGGATTAAGGAGAGGGAGGATTGAAGCGGGGGCCTCAAATTGAGAGGGCGGAGAAAAGGCGAGATGGTGAGATTGGAGATAAGCCGAAGCCTTTGCTTCAGCCGAATTAAGAGATTGGATCTGGGACGATTTGAAACACTTAATCGACCACCCTCAACCGAAATATTTCCTAAGCCTCCCTCGCGCTCACTTCCGTTTTCAATAACTGCCTCCCTCGACCACGGCGACACGGAATTCGAGCGGCTCCAAACGGAACTTCTCATCCTGTTGAGATGCAACCCGCGATGTGATTATGCCTTGCCGTCCACGGTACACTCAGGCGTCGACCGGAGACCAAAGGGGAAATTCAGGAATTTCAATACGCGAGATTTTTGTCATCTGGTTTCGGCAGCTACCGCGGGCGAAAACCAGAGAAGCCAAACTGCGAATAATGGAGAGCTATTATTTGGATATAAATGACTTCTAAGTCTCACGCGACATTTTGATTTTCCTTCTTTTCATTTACGGGTGAGAACGCAATTTTCATTCACCATGTGCATGGGGAAAAGATATCGGAACATCGGAAGCAATGTACATACATACCACCAAGCGGGGTACTTGCTGTGTCCATGGAAATCGGCTCACATTAATACACTTCTGTCAGCCATGATCAATTCAGTCGCACTTCTTTCCGCGACGAGCATGCTTGCTCATTATCGAGATTGCTAGCCGGAAGGAATAGTAAGTAGCACTTGAATTCTGTTCGATGATGATGTTGCGTTAGGGTAATCTGCCGAGCTGTAACCACGCTCTACCAAGCCTGAATTTCACACGATTAATTAACTTGAACCAGTCGGAGTGTAATAGCGAGTATGCTTGCACACGTGAATGGTCAATTATCGAATGATTCAGAGCTAGAATGCGGAGAATCTTGAATCCAGGCTAGTATGTGAGTAGTGGTCCAGTCGTTGACGTTGAAAATAAGCTGACCTCCGATTCCTTTGAAACTATACCAACTTTCTTGAAATTTTGCGTTCGTGAAAAACTTATTGAAAACGTGGTTTTTTACCTGAAAATTCTAATCTTTCAATCGTGAGTAGCTCAAAACATATTGGTTTACAAAAAAAAACTTATGCTACATTTTTGCTCAAATTTGGCCCTCTATCTATTTACGGGGTTGTTTTAAGAAACAAATTTCCACCCCAAAGAATGGGTGGAAACTTCCCTCAGGATCGGAGTCTTAGTCGGCACTGTGTCACTAATGTTTTTACATATTCTCTAACTTGAGATAGTATGACGTGCCCAGCCCGCAACCCCGGAAAGTTGAAACTTTATCTTTTTGGTTTTCTTACGATGTTCTTCTAGTCTGCATTTGATGGATCACGGTGTTTTCCCGATGTAAGATTGACCACAAGTACACGATACATCATGTACTATTTCACAAATGTAAGATGGGTGACGATCTTTTTCACTCCGAAGGAGGTCAGAGGTCTTCTTTAAGCTTTTGAATATCGTCAAAATATCGTCTTTGGCGAGAACTCTTGCTATCCTCTCTGAAGTTCCTGCGACGTATGGCAAAAGAGCATGTGCCTCTGCTGGTCTTTTCTTGCAGTGTCCAAGGCCACATCACGTTTATCTTCTTCCTTACGCGCGATTTTACGAATCAATTTCCGGTCGTAGCCATTCCCTCGGAGTGCGGTAAAGAGGTAGTGTTTTGTCTAGCGAGCGAATTGTCATCCGAGATGGCAATGTCAATTATCAATTGTTTATTCCACTTACTTACATTTTACACGGTTCAATATCAAAATTAGGCACTCGGTGTCATTCCCATTTAACATTAAGATAGCTACGACAGCATCCAGTGCTTTGAAACGTTCCATATAAATTTGAATACGGGTACAGTTTAACGGCCAGCAGTTGTATAGGAATGTTATAAAATTTTCTTATATTCGTTTTTCCTCGTGCTGGGGAATGAATTGTGCTCAAAAGCTATGAGTTCTATAAGCCCCAAACTTTAAAAAGAGCGCATGTCATCAGTCGTTTAGCTTATTTTAAATGTGCCGACTTCAAGGCAAGAACAAATCTATGCTCAAAACTTGAAACGGTAGGTTTGGGGCTACTGCAGCTGTTGCAATTTTTCGTTCTGGTCTTTACTACACACATTATCAATTGTTGCCAAATGAAAAGCAAATTAAATTTTGTTTTTTAGTTCCGAAGTTGTACAGAAACAATAACTATAACGCTTGTTTTCATCCATATCGCGGTAGTAAATCCAATCTTACTTCTTACACGACACAGAAACCGTCAGTCAATCCAGTTTACCATTCTAAAGTTTTCCCTTCGATCGCAACCAGTTTGCATCAAAGAAATTAAGCAATGTTTCTGGAAATGAAAGCGAGTTTTGATTTTACCAGTGACCAATCTTGTAACAATGTTTCCTTTCATCTTATACGAAATACGCAATGCAGACCGAAAAAACCCAACCAAAAATAGTGAAAGTCCAAGAACGATTCAAGCAAAGACGGTATTGAGGATTCTAGGTTTGGTCCTGAGCATCCGGTACTCGACAGTATCCTCCCCGGAATAAATATTACGTTCAAATGTAAAGTGATTTCTCCTGACTCAGCCGCGGCGCCGTCGAAGCCAGTTTGTATTGCTCACCACCTGTTGATGTTGCTCCAATCAAAACAGTCTGGCGCATACAAGCGCAGCTTTTCCCAGTGATTTTACTTAAATTTTAAACCCCATTCACAAGGATCGAACACTACATTATCCTTCACAATTCAATTACTCCTAAATTACCGTATGGCTTTGGATTTTAATCATTCTTTTTGCCGTAAATGTATTAAGATATTAAGCCAAATTATAAAAATGAATAAATATTCCTACAATAACTAAAGAAAGCTGCGGCATCATCATATCATCATCATCTACAACCTCATGGAGATCATACTTGATTTTTGTTTGCAGTACGATTTTTACCGCAGTATTTCAATGGCAGTCTTTGATCCAGCACTAGTAAAATATTTTTATTTCAATTTTATTCTTGGTAACTTTGCAGTTAAAACACGGAGAGTTTGACTGTGTTGGCTAACTATTTTGATGAGCATTAGTTGAAGATGAAAACTATTATTCAAATTATCTGTATTCAATTCTCGAGCCACCAATATTTCACTACTTTCGTACTCTGCAGTTATATCTAAGAGAATAGAGCACATGTTCAGGTCAGAATGGGAGATGATTTTTTTCCTGGTTAAACGTTAACCCAGAAGGACGCATCGTTTGAAATTCAATGAAGAGAAGATCAACCACCAAATGATGTAAATTTATCACGAATCTAAGTTCAAGAAAACGAGAGAAAATATACCATGAAATACCTTATAAGTGGTTAACAATTTGAGATGATAAAAATCACCTTGACACCTTCACATGGTACAGACTGTCCAAGCGTAAAGCTGACACACTTTTCCCAGATTTGATAGAAACAATCAATTAAACTCCATTCATATCTTAATGCTAGCGATAGAATGTGCCTAAAAGTAATTTTAACTGGTTAAAGTGAGACCTCAAAAGAGTAGAAAACACCAATAAAATTCTTGATTTTCACGCAATATCATTGTATGCAAAACGGGAAACAACTTCTCTGTGTTCTTATGATTAAGAAAAGGTCATATTATCATTTACGTCATGACCCTGGCCTTCACTAATACCGAGAAATAGTAATTTTAGCACCATAAAAAATTTTCGAAAAAACATTTCGCAGCCATATCTTGCATCACACCAGCACATACCTCAAACCTGAAATACTCATCTTATTGGTAAACTATATGCTTCAACGAAGTTAGGCCAAGTATATCAATACGTAGACACAACAAAAAATGCGTCGAACACACCTTCACATAAAAAATCGAGTAAAGTTCCCTATTTTTTCTCAAACTTTTTCATTGATATCTTGGTTATGAAACGAGGAATCGAAGTTATCTCTGACATTCTTAAGCTGATTCCGTTTTCAAGTTATTATAGTCCGAAAAGGTTAACTTGCAATAACTTTGTGCGATATGTATCTATTAAAAAGCATTCGTGCCATTATACCTTAAATATTACCACAGAATGCGATTCCAAAAGTAAATATTTCGAGCAAATTATAAAGTACAGTTTAAAAGGTGCATTGAAATTGCTTTAGTGTAGTCTTGATTACATCAACCACAGTGGTCGGTTTTACCCTCGCATTTTTCGTCCTGGAGGTGCTATGTCGTCCGTTGGCAGGCGATCCAGTTCCTACGAGGAAAGCGCCGCAAGACATTACGTAGAGGGCTGAAAGAGGAGGAGGGTGTCTGCCCTCATTCATTTCCGCTCCGATGTTCGTCTCATTTCCGCAGAGCGAGCGCGTCGCGCGTCGAGTCCCCCCTTCCAAGCATCCCAAGGCGATCGACTGAGAGCGCCACTCACAATCGACACAAACAACGTGCGCTCACCTAAGGCGTTCCAGGTGATTGGCCCCGCGACTGCACTGCCCCTGGCGACCGGAAGGCCAAAAGCTCCCACGAAGAAAAATCCGCTTAACTCTTGGACACCCCTAAACCCTTTTAGTGCGGCGGGAAGTCATATCGGCTTTTGCCGCTCGAGCGATAAGTGCTAAGGGGTTATTCAGCGGCACTAAAAAAAACTTTCCTTCAAATTTATGACATTAAAATGCAAACATTTATATTTCAGTAAAAGTAATAAATTTTATCATCATTAACCAACTTAATTTCATCGATTAAAAAAGGCACTTATGGAGACGTAAAAATTAACTTTTCATAATGTTTTCCTTAGTTGTTACACTGGATAAAAATACCTTCGGAATTTCTCGCAACCACCCTGGGAAGAAGGATAGGATTAAGAGGGTTAAGCACAACTACATGAATTTCTCAGTGGAACCTTATGAAAACTCAGTGGAAATATTTCAATGTCCAATTTCACTTATATTAAGAACTTCCACCACATCGTGCCTAACATCATACAAGATACAACTACATGAGATGAGACTGTCTCCATTTCCTACGCATTAGATTACACCACGCGAAAACTTGCGTAAGAAAGGCGTTATAGGTAAGTGATATCGAAACAAGCGAAAGGAAAAAATGTGGAGGAAAGAAAATTTCAGTCGCAATAGCTGTATGCTTTTCAAATGACAGCTTCTGCAATATTTTACGCTTGCATAGTGATGGTCAGGAAGGATGAGAAAGGCCAAAACCATAGATATGTACTGAAAAGGCAGAAAACGCAATAAAATATTTAAACAAGAGGGTCTAGTTTCGACAAGATTGAATTGTGCAATGTGGAAAAAGTTGAGACTTTATGCGAGAAATTTATAAAATAAATCTGCGTGATTCGTAGAAAACTGTTACGAGCGTAGAGAGAGCATTACACAAACGTTAAAAGAATTGGGAAAGGAGCCGATAGATACTTGGGTTGTGCGCTACGATTTAATTGCTTGATCAATTGAGAAGAGATATTTTTCAGAGAGACACGGAGGACATCATGTAAGAACCCCACTATACTTACAAGTTCGACAGAAACGATAAATTAAGACAGATATTTTGCCGAACGGATTGGAATGGGAATTCGTATTCCTACGAACAATGAAGGATTTAGCAAATGCTAGGAGGAACTTTAAAAGAACACTTCCTTCTGATTTGTTAACGGCTGGTATCGTTACATCTTCCACCACACGCCAATTGAGGCACTTAGCAGAGTAACATTATTTGCAGATGCAACGATAGAATAAAGCGGTCTTTTCGGTCGGTCAAGATTTCCTTTGTATTTTATAAATTTCTCGGATGAAGTCCAAACTTTTTCCGCGTTTTTTTTTTCAATTCAACCTTGTCGAAACTAAACCCTCTCGTGCAAATATTTTATTGCGTTCTCCGCCTTTTCAGTTCATATCAATGGTTTAGGCCCTCTTCATCCTTCCCGACCATCACCATGCAAGCGTAACTCATTGCAGAAGCTGTAATTTGAAAAGGAAAAACAGCTATTGCGGCTGAAATTTTCTTTCCTCCACATTTTTTCCTTTCGCTTGTTTCGATGCTACCTACCTATATACTTTGCTGGAAAACATCACAAAAGTGGAGGGAAGGGGAAAAGAAAAGGTGAAATATTTCCCACAAGACATAAATGCGAGGGAAGAAAAAAATGAGAAAATTAAATGGTGCAAAGGGGAAAAGACTCCAAGAGCGAACAAATGACAACTTTCAAGGAGTAAAAGAGGGAGGAGGATATAATGATAAAATAACAATTGAACCGAAAGGGATCCAGATGAGGTAGAAAGAACACGGGGAGGAACCAGTTGAAAAACCGAATATGTCAGAAAAGAAGATATGATGAGAGGGGAATGATAACCATGGTCCCGGGACACTATATACAGGCCGCAACAAGGGAAAACAGTCAGGAGTTAAGTAAAAGCACAGTGACAGGCGGTGGGGGTTGCTGAAATCCATCCCCACACCACAAAACTGGTTCTGGAACTGGGCGTAAGAAAAGTATTTTTACGTTCAATGGTGTCAGGCTCAACTTTGTGGAAGTTGAAGTTCACAAATGAAAAAACGACTTCGTTTTCTTCCACTAATTTATTTTGATGGTACGACATGTTTCGACCCTGAGCGGTCATTTACGAGTTTCCCACCCACTTCCCCCTCCAACCTTCTCAAGTCTCTTCCTGGTATAAATTTACCCGACTTTTGACAAAATTTTGTACTCGTAAATGACCGCTCAAGGTTGAAACATGTCGTACCGTCAAAATAAATTAGTGGAAGAAAACGAAGTCGCTTTTTCATTTGTGAAAAGTATTTTTATAAACAATACACATGTTATCCGACAAAAGAGTAGAAATGGCAACAGGCTTATGAAAGACATTTCTTTAATTAGAAAAATGATACGAACCGGTGAAGACTAAGAGTTTATATATATTTTTTTTTATATCACGAGATGTGGGTCAAAACCCACATCTCGTGATATAAATATATATATATATATATATATATATATATATATATATATATATATATATATATATATAACGTAAAAAAAGGGGACACTCACAAATAAACGTTCAGACGTTTCAGCGGATTGATCCGCTATCCTCAATGCTGAAGGTGAATTAAATCGAGGCTAAACTATTCAGGGAAGTAATGATTTTCGCCAAGAGTACCGTTTAAATAGAGGCTAAAATACGTAGAAAATTACAGATTTTACTCAAGAGTACCAATGTTTGCCATGATCTCGTTGAGTTGAAGCAAAAAGAGGCAACATGAGATATCACTGTGATAATAATCAACACTTTCTTAAAATCTTGAATGATATTAGCAAAGATTTGCCCCTTTTGTAGAATTTTGAAATATATAGTTTTTGAACCTACTGAAACAACGATGCTCTTCAGCCAAGCGAATGGATATCTGTGAAATAGAGGAGGTTCATGAGTAAAACTTGTGGGGTTTAAGTGGTGAAAAGGAAAGTTGAAAAATAGAATACACTTGAGCAGCAATGAGACGAGGTTTACACTGTATCTAAGTACAGAAACTTTTGCCGCTGCGCAAGTCCGAAGTGTGATCAATAATAATCCGCCAAACAAAGAGTTACCAATAGTGTGACGACAGGAGCAGCCGGCACTCGTTTTCTGTAATAATCTACCATCTTATGGCGAAGAACACATTTCTTCGTCAAATATAATGTATACGGAAATAAAAATTAGAGGAGGGTAATACTTGAGTCAAACAGGTCATAAGTGTTTCCATTGTCTTTCCCGGGATCGTTTACCCTACGCACAGATTTTTAAGAGGAAAACGGACACACCACCGATACGCTTCATTAAAAACTCTCCTCGATACATCTTCATTACTAATATTTTGATCCTGAAATGCAATTGCCGTGGAAAAACTAATAACCTCTCCAAAATCAAGAGAAATCCACCATTTTTAAGTTCACAAAATTAGATTTTTGTTCATTTCCACTTGAAAGACGAGTGGAGAGGTTCCCTTCCGTCACGACCCCTATTTCCTTCTATCTCCACCCTCAACGTCCCCATCCACCAATCAAGCGAACATAATGGAACAGACGAACAAAAACAACCTCACAAGAAACACGGACATCCCCAAGAAGTAAGTGCTTCAAGGGCTTGGCTCCATCTTAGGGCCCTTGGTTCAAATCCAAATTAATAACAATTTAATTGTGTTCTCCAGGTATACAAATTTCGCGTCTATTACAATATTCGCGTCTATTATTATATAACGACGCGTCTATTATTACAATACACGCGAAATTTGTACACCTTTTTGTTTACTAACCGCGACGCGTCTATTATAATAATTATAGGGGTGACTCCAAAAAGGTTTATCGCTGGCTAATGCACTATTTTTCCTTCAAACCAGTTTAAAAGATTAAAACATCACATGCACATACATTGTATGCTTAAATTGTATGTAAGCCTAAATAAACCCCCCAATACTCGCTCTAACCAGCGACCCGCTTTTCGGCTTTCCCATTTAGTGACATCGCTGTCCGTGACCTCCTTTGGATTCGTGATTGCTGGCGCGTGAGGTGTAGTAGAGAGTAGGTGCCGCGAGGCGAAGGGTATGACCCGTGCACGAGGGAAATAACGCTCACGCCAGAGCATTCGTCACCGTAAGGATCAATGTGACATCGCCAATATTTGCAGAACATTGAATACGAATATTTGTTCCTCCAATTTCTAGAAATACATTCACAAACATTGCACACATGCACCTTAATCTCGTTGTCCTGAACTGCATTCAAGCATTTAAGTTTCGTTCAGAGTTATTGATAGAATGGAGAAACGTAAACTACCTATTTTCCTTTAAATTTAAGTTACTCTCCATGGTTGAAATGAAAACAGAATTACTTTCAGTCTAAGTTTTTTTTTCGAATTTGTCGACTCAAACAGTCATTTTACATGATTAATAAAATTCAATGCATTCGCTCGACGTATGCCCACACGATATTAAACTTCTGTCCAAACATTACTTAGCATTGCTTCGTTAATTGCTGTCGTTGCTTCATTAATGCTGTTCACTATGTGGTTTAGGTCACGAATTTCTTGTCAATATAAAAAAACGCTTTTGATATACCCTTACAAGAAAAATCGCAACGTTTGAGACTTGATATCTGTCTATAAATTACCGAAACCATACCATTTTTTTTACCAAAACAAGGTACGAAATTTTCAGCTAATACGGAATGAACGGGTTTTAAGAAATAAGGATACACTTGCATAGAAATATAAGATATTCACATTTAATACGAGTAAAAATTAATATTGAAATGGATACAAACTTTGAGTCTTACGCCTAAAAAGTTGAGAACGCAAAAATGAGAATGACGAATAAATTTGCACAATCTTTGACGCTTCAAGTAGAATGGAAATTCCAGACTATAGTAGGCGAAGCAATTAGCACAATCACCGCGAATCTTAAATTGAGGAGAGAATGAAAACAGAAGAAAATCGATTTCGCTCGGAAGAGAACCCAACACTCCCCCCCTCTCGAAAATGAATAAGGAAGCGCCCCTCTCCACCCCTCGCATTTGAATGAAAAAGAAGTCTGGGTCAGTCACTCTACCCCCACCCTTCAACATCCCCGAAATGTAGACGACGGGAGAGCGACTTTTATTTATTTCTGCTTGAGAAACCGTAGCAAGACGGGAGCACCATTCATCCAATGAGAGCAGGCATTCGCTCAATATATGTATTAATCGCTTTACGAAAATCCATCTCGACTTTCCATAAGACCTCCGCCGCCATATTCGATATTTAATCGGCGGATATGCAAAAGGCTCCCTTACAATCCCTTTCAGGAGGGTTCACCAAGCTTCTAGCCCATAGAGAAAAATGTTGAGTTTTCAGCTTAAAGACGGTGGATGAGTATACAATTCATCATTTCGGGAACCATGGATATCAGCAATATTTTGGACAGCGTTGTAGTGGCGAGTACGCTGACATCTTCACCAGAACTACAACAGAATGGGAGTGCACATGACATAGTCAGCATCTCAAGAGTAAATGTAAAAAGTGAGATTTACAGCTTCTGCGCATGCGATCAAGATTGGAGTTGCAAAATCCGAGATCGCGAGGTGCATCAGTTGGGTGCAATTGGCTGATTATACCCCAGGCCCTTTCAAATCTATCAAGCACATTACATTTCTCGGCACCGCGCTGCTTTGTGACTGTTATTTATATTATCGTTTACATGTACTGTTGAATTGCCACTGTAAATATCAAAACTTCTGTACTGTTACACAAGAATTGCCATTAGAAAAAATTCCCCTGGACCGGGAACCGAACCACAGACCTTCGACTTTCCGGGCCGCTGCGCAGACCACTACGCTATCCAAGCTCTTTAATTCCCATGGCATTATACCGAGGCAGATGGTACTAAGTGTTAGGCCCTCGCGGTCCATCAAGGATGGCAACGCAACAAAGAAAGGACTTCCAAGAAGCCACAACCGGTTGAGAGCCTCAAACCTGCGCTAAAGCCGCGCAAAGCGGTATGAGTAATATTTCTAATCCGGCCGCGTGAACGGCGTTGAAATATACAAGGATTGCCATGAGAAAACGTTCCCCTGGACTGGGAAATGCTACTCAAGGCCGTTTCACGCGGAGCACGGAATTGCGCAGGTTAGAACTGCGTTAATTTCTAAAATGGCGTGAAATCGCGCGAATGCATGAACGAAATTAGAACAGGGGCTATTTTGCCATCTCACGTCCACGCATTCTCGCATGTGTTCTAGCATTTCACCGCTTTACACGACGCAATTTGACTGCGCATTCGTACGCACGTCAGATTGTGCAAGTAATTGCCCCGCGTAAAATGGCATTTGAACACTGTAAAATGTCGCCTTCCTGTGGTTTCAATGGTTTAAATATTAAATAAATAATAAAAAATGAAAGTTCTGGGGTCGCGGAGCTCAAGCCTAATACGTCTCCTAATTGGTCATTCGACCACAATCCGATTTCTATACTCATACACTGTTCTATTAGCGGATGACTGCGGTATTCGCTGAGACCGATACCGCAATTCATTTTAAAGAATCCAGTACATGGAAAGGGTATGGAATGAGTTACAACGAATAATCTCCCTCATTCACCCATTCTCTTATAAGTCTAAAATAAAATATTGCAAAGGTTTCCAACCACTTTTCACGCGCTGGTGACATAATTAGAGTTTCACTTCAATTACTCTTTCAGGGAGAACCGCTCATTTAGAGAAAAAATCCCTCACAGTAGTGAAAACAACGGCGAACCGCATGATACCAAAGCGTGAGGATGAGAAGCAGCGGAGAAATGGCGAGCCGCTCCGTATGAGTTAGTGACGTCATCAACTTACCTTAAAAAGGGTCAAGGCCGTCAACATTTGGCCGCGAATTGTTAGAAAAATAGACGAAGAATCTAAAAAAAGAATAATACGGGACTCTTTATTTTGCACAAAAGTGAACACCACTGAAGAATCCGAGCTTTTCCCGGTGAATAGCATGGATGAAAGTTTATCGGGTTTCCAACCGGGTCAGGGTCTGCATGTAGTAGGTCTAATAGAATCTTTCATCAAGTGAACACAACTGACAACAAAAAATATTTTTGAACCATCCCATTGAGAGAGACAAACGGGAAGACACAAGGAAGACGACCGTTTCTCCAGTTTGGGGCCTGTTCTCCCTCATTCGCTTGACTGCAGACACTAAACTTTTATTTTTAATCATTTTTCAATGATCGCATTTTGAAATCATGCAAACAAAAGGAATTACGACACGTTACGCTGTTCCCTGAATCCTCAGTGTAATTTTTCACAAATATTAAGGGATCAGCGTTTCACCTTTCCGCAGCTACAACAGTGACACTAACGCATAATTTATAATTTCCAATGGCATCCATAATAACAAGAAATCTTAAACTCTCGGCACGCTAAGATCGTCTTTCGTCGTTGGAAAAACAATGGCGCTGAAATTGGTCCACGGGAGAACCGTGTAGGAGAGAGGATAAGATGAGCATCGGAGCGAGAAGGGGGGAGGGGGCAGGAGGAGTGGGCAGGGGTAGGTTTGCATTTCAAAGGTCTCCGACGCAATTGTTTTTCCGAGAGTTCAATCCAAGAGGATCTTCTTACGAAATGAAAACGACGGAAACCACGGCTGTTGTTTTCATTCGGCACGATTTCGCTGCATAGGGGTAAAACACCGTTGCCAGGGGGACACAGTAGACAACATTGGAAACGCCATGTTCAACATCGGTCGGTGGGTGGAAGATTTGATCAATTGCCCAAGAGCTAAAGTTAGCAGCCAATTGTAAGCAATTTTTCCAGAAACTTTTCCTTTCAAACATAAAGTTACGTGAGTATATCGCTTTTGACACAAAAACGGCAACAGTTCTAAATCATGCAATATTTCATAAAGGCACCTCTTTGAATTCTGTTTTTCTTCCAAAAAAAGTACGATAAAGACCTTCTGCGATATCTTGATACTAATTTTTTAAGCAATAAATTACACGATAGTAAATATTAGGCCATAGTAAAGCTTGTTTGGAGGCTTTCTCGGCGAGTCGATGTTGAAAAAGAAAGGCTTTCGGACTCCATACTACTTGAGCCCATTTTCATAGTCGAAAACGGTCTCGCAGTCTTCATTCCGGTCCGTTTAAACGCATTGCGGTATCCGGTAACAGTAAGCGATTCCATTCATCACCATGTAGAACATTTTATGCGTATTAAAATCGGCTTGAATGGCAAAATTGAAGACGCCTTAGCAGAAGTTTGAACTTCACGCGCCCACAAATTTAATTTATCATTATTCTTTATTTTAAATAAGTAAAACCACATACAGAAAAGGCGAAATTTTACAGTGACTGGTACGACTGCATTGAAAACTCAACGTATGAAATCCATATACAATTATTACTACTGTAACTTGGAATTCCAAAGAAGCAATCGCAAGTATTAATACTTAATGATGGCTATAAAAGAACTTCTCGGCGTCAGCTCCAGCCGAGCATAGCTTGACATCTCCTTAGCAGGTGACAATCTTACATACTTCCTCTTTCGATAGAAAATGAAGGAGAATGAAATATGGCAAACGAACCTCTAAAGACAATCACAATTATCAGAATTCATCAGAATTACTTACATCTTTCTAAAAAGTGAGGCAGTGGTGAGTAGGTGGACTGGGTTATCATCACGAGTAGTTACCTGAAAAGAAAAATTCACTTGATTATTTATTATCTAGGAGGCACTAAAAAATCTTGCAACGTAATTAATAGCAAAAAAGTCACTGTGAGCACATACTTCTTGTTGGGAGGCAGCAAATTTTGCAATTTCGAGGGAAAAACTCAACTTTGGGAACCGCACAAGATGATTATTATATGTATTTATTCCTGTACTAGTGAAATCAGCATCAATGACCTTTCACACAGAGATTTCTAAGTTAACAATTAAACGTACAAGAACACCTATGCCCAAGATAGGGACTAGCTACCCAGGACTCGATCGCGCGATCTCGTGAGTAGAAGGCAAGGGGTTTTACCCCGCAGCCACCGACGCCTGAAAATGATCGAAACAATACAAAGAAGATATATTATACACACTTATACCATATTACACTACGTATTGGAGCAAATACCTCTCCTCCTGTGACCGAAGGAACTGGAATCCACGCACATCGAGGGAACTCATTTCACAAGCCACGAGCCGGAGGGAAAAGACTTATAAACTATGTAAAATGTTACTTTATAAGTTTACGATATATGCATAACTTTATTTTGGCGATTAAACATCATTTTGGCACTAAAAATAATTACTCTGAAGAGCATTCACATTCCATGGTTTTCAATCTCATGAAATTGTGACATTAACAGCATAGTAATCTCATAATGGCACCGAGTGCACCGTGGCCATTGTAAAGCAGATGGAGGGCGGACGGTGATGAGAAGATCGAACTCACCTTCTTCAGTAAGTGCAACGACGCTTCACGGGGGTATGATTTACATCACGGTTTCTTGGGATTTATAAATTCCCAACGAGTTCCAGCATGGCTGCTTTGTTTCTCAGTTCGTTAGATGAAATCGCTGATGTGCTGGCTTCCTTAAAGGAATTTCTGACCACGGGGTCTCTCACTTCACACATTTCTTCGTGCTCTTCGATCATTCTACTCACATTCCCCCGTGCTATCCCTTCAAATGCACGGACACGGACGTTTTCAGAGCATTCTTTCTTAAAGCATTCAAATCTCATCTTGTCTAACGCATTCCATGCTCTACAATTCGGAACTAACGGTCCCCAGACGAAGGTGCTATGTCGGAATTTGAGGAAAATTGTGGCAGGAGGTGAAGAGGATGTGGATTAAGCAAGGTGAACCAGCCAATTACGACGCTGGAGGTGATAATGACTGCTTCCCGTGTCCTTCCCAACCGCCGACCATCCTTTCTCACCTCTGAACGTCTGCCCGAGCGCTGAGATCGAATCAAATTCACGGAAAGCACTCGATTGTTGGAAGAACGAACCATTCCATTGTTTGAGCATTCGATCCGAATGTGCCATCACCAAAATAAAAGCACAAAACTGTTATCGTTCGATCAGTACTTCTGACAACGTCCCTTCCCATAAGGCGCCGGTTACTCAGGATTTAGAGGTACAAAAGAGGTGGAATTGGTTTCCTAACATCAGCAATACTTCCACCTCGGCATCAAAGGCCAAGAAAGTAAAAAAGAAGAGAGCGTACCGGTTGCTCTAGTTCCGCGTGACAACGGCATTTGGTATCAACCGGAGCCATCGGCAGAGGAAAGAGTGGAGCATCACGGGTAGTATAAGGTCGTCCATCTTTCGGAGACGTAGCGCCACAAGCGGGCGAGAGATGAATCAGGGGGATTGGAGAGGAAATGAAAACTGCGAATGGAAATGTATTTGGCCATTAAGATGTGGATCCGTACAGCCACCGCCGCGAAAGGGCGATAAGGACCCGCCCCTGCGCCGCCACCCCTGGCCCCGACACGATGCGTCTCTGCGGCGACAGACTCTGCCCCCAACGCGTCGTCGGTTTTGTAGCGAAAGAGACGCGTACACGAACTGACAGACATTGGTTGAAGGCGTTACTAGCCAAAAGTAAACAAAGAGTTTCAAACATTGACGTGGCGTTCATCATTTTAAGCAATACAGTCGGCATATAAGAAACAACATAGTATCCAACATGATAATAATCTATTAATAATAATAACATCCAATATATTATTAAACTGCAAATGATCTTTTATTAGATGTGTTGTTTTAAATTTTACATTCCCCAGTCACATAATCCTCATAGCTATAACGTATAGTATTTTATGTTCATATTCAAGCGCAATCACTAAGCAGAAATGTATTTAAGTGTCTTCTAAAATATTTTGTCATACGACATTTTCACGATATAAATTTCATTTTTAACCAATTAAAATAAGCGCGGTTTAAAGGAGCTCATGACACATTTTTTCAGCAAACAGCTGAAGATAATAAAGCATGCTTGTAGTCAATATTAAACTCTTAAAACACATTCTCATTTTTCCTCCCCCGGAGAGGGATTAATATAGACTTTTTAAACGATTTTAACGTTTCCATATGCATCTTACACATATTTTTGACGGAATTGATTGATTGAAGGAAAAATTCACCCAAATTTTCAACAAAAATGTAGCAGTTTCCATTCTTAAGTAGATTTATAATTTTTAACACCATGCATCAAACTAACAATGACAATAAATTCCTTAAAATGTCGCTTTTACATACACTAATTTATATTTAACAAGCATTTGAAGTGATTCTTCGCACACAGTGACGATCCATGCTTAAAATACATAAATACCAGTAACCTTTTATTAATTCATTGCTGCTTGTTTCTATGTAATAAATGCGTTCCTCTGCAAAAGGTCACCAATGACTTAATAATACTTATTTTTAATATATAGTTCTGTTGGAGAAAACCATACTCGATGCCGGTTACGCAAATTTACTAACGGCTAACTTCGAAAAAATGCGATATTGAGCGCCCCCTCACGGACCCACAACCCACTGCATAATTTCCAAAAAGTAATGGAATGCTCTTGCGGAAGATTCTATTGCCCAAATGCACTCGCGCACTTGCGATCGACCATTGATGCAATAAACATTCCTAGCGAGGCCTCTGCTTCCAATTGGGATTCCGTTCCAGAAGGATTATCCACTGATTTGGAGCATATTCAATGAGAATGTTGAAGGAGCCTACGTCAAGGATCCTAATGGTCACCTGACACGCGTTACGAGAAAACAGCTGCAATGGAAACTACGGTACCACTGAATCACCAGAAACACCAGCTATTATCACAACAACATAATATGCCTCGTATTTTATTTTAGTATAGCAACTATAATACATTCTTCTTTCCGAAGAGATTCTTTGGTATTTAATTAATCTCGATGCAATAGTATTTATATTGTTTCAGGTTATAATTTAAACCACCTTTCAAGGAATTATTACACTATGTAGGACTTCTCCAAGGTTAATTATTTCACCCCAGATATTCTTATCATAAGAACAAAATAAAACATTTATACTAATTATTCTCATCCTCCACTTATAAAATAAAATACGAGAAATCATAGTGCAAAGGTTAATCATTCAATTGATAAAGCTTACTAGTTTGATTTAGGAAGGGCATTACTGATTTAAATGGCAAAAAATTAACTCTTCAACGCTCATTGCAGACGTTGCTAGCACACTTCAGCAGCGCCTGTTGTTAGAAGCTTAAAGTAAGCTACAACTTTTCCAAGAGAATGAATGGTACATATGCTAGGTGAAAACTAACCCAAGTCACCTTTGAGCGTGCAAATAGAGGTACATTTACGTCCGAAACAGCGTGAAATGTTGTAAAGCACAAGTGTACGTTCCGTTAAAACATGCACTCTGCTAAGCACCCTTGTCGTGACTAGCGGAAAATTATGCAGATATAGTACACGCACAGGTGTTTTACATACATATCTAAGCTCTGACAACACAGTTTTCGGTTACAAACCATCGAGTCGCAGCGTCATCGGCCATACCACTCATTTTCAATGCAGACCTAAGCACGCTCGTGGGACACCCAGCGAAATTTCACTTCCGAAAGCCTTTAATGCAAAACGATCCAGCACTTAAAGGGCTGAAAATCTAATAATGAGCAGTCTGCACACATGCAGCACATCCAGCTGTTGAAAGCGATACGATTCGCTTCCTCCGCGGAGACACAGCCCGTCGAAGTAAAACGGCAAAGCGAGCACACATCGCACTGAGAGGTTGAATGAGACCGGAACGAACAGTCGAGTCGCGTCAAATGCCGCCGCCGTGGCCAAACAAATGAGAGATGATCCCTTGGCCTTTTCTTTTGTGATCGTCCGCCTGTAATATCGATGGAAACCTTTTAAAATCGCGCTTCCGCGGCAGCGTCAAGTGAATTATGCACGGCGTGTTTCTCTTTCATACCGCGCTGGAAGTCACACAAATGGGTTTTTTTTTAATATCAAAGGACGAGATGGGGGGAAAGAGCGACATCGTTAAAAAGCCTGACAGTCCATCGTCGTCTAACCAAACAGAAAATCGCTCAAGTTGGCAAACACATATTTGAAATCATGGACGGAGTCGCAAATGCTTCATCCGAACACACGGTTCTTTAATCATTCATCACTTTTCACTGAGATTGACACAATGCCACTCCCCTTCCACCGATGATGAATACTCTTCAATAACAATAAGGCATATTGCATTATAATTTAAGGTGACACTTAATAGCTTCACTGCTAGAATACGCTCTTTCTGACAAGGTTAGATAAATGATACCGCACGAAAATATGCATAAAAACTGATGCAAATACTATGACGGTATACGGGCAGTTTTTCGTCATAACTTGTGGAGGATAAGTCAAACATAAAAAGGGGATTGTTCTACAAAGAGAATTTACAAAATAATCAAATAGTATTCGCTGATTGACGGAAGTAAAGTTTGTCAAATATAAGGAAGTTCACCACTTGAAAAGATTTTCTACGGAGAAAGTACTCCAATCTGTTACTGGGGATCCTAAACCAAATGGCGAGCCTGTGAAATAATTTCGCTTTTGACACCACGATCCCAATATCCAAGGAATAGCGTGCATTGCTCTCATTTGAATGAAAAAATGACAACTGATAAGAGGGATTCGTAAAGACTAATTTTTTTAATACAGAGATTTTAGATATGCAGGCCGAATAGAATAGACCGCTAGCGTAAAAAGAGCCTTAAAAAGCAATAGTGGAGTACAGTGGAGACCACGTAGGTTTTTGGTGAGGAAATGCAGGGATCCGAGCAGCATTTCAAGTTATCGAAAGGGTGAAGATGCAAAATCTTGCCTCGAGTGGCGGCCATATGTAAAATGACCTTACTCGGTACATCAAAGTGGTTATTGTTTGATGACGTGCGATACACTTATGATGAATTTAGAAGTATAACAGAGTGAATTAAGGGGTATAAATAACTCAACCACTCTAAAAATTAAGGGAAATAAGTACATTCTTCTTACAGCGGCCTCCTAAGATACGTGTACAATAGGGTGGGTCGAAAAAAGGTTTTTTTTCCTGATCAAATTTGCCCCATGCGGGAAAGTTGCGAAATGATATAAGGATCTCGCACACAAAATTTTTTTCAAATCGGATAATATTAACCACTGCCGCCCGAGCTCTAAAGTTTAAAATTTTGCGAAAAATCAGGCTGTTTTCTGAATCAAACGGCTATGAAGACGAATTTTATGAAAATATGGGATAATGGATAATATCAAAGAGTGGATACATGTTTATAAATTATGAAAATGAAATTTGAAGTATTTTTGACCAAATCTATGGTTGAAAAAATGTCTATGAATTAACAACAAAATTGGAGTATAGACCACCCGCACAACACAACTCATTTTTGCCTACATTTCTAAAATTCCATTTTGGGGGCTAAATTGCAGGTAAAATAATATTTATTTCGATTGAATTTCATTTCTTATCAAATAAGTCATCATATGGTAGTAAATAACCCCACAAAAAGTAATAATGAGGTTAATTATTTGAAATTAACATCAATCATAATGACGAATAACGTACCTGTGGAGCTATTTTCAACAAGAAATTCAGCCAAGGCTGAGAAAAAACATAACCTGAACACCAAGCATTTCACTAAGAAGCTCTCTGCTAGTTTCGTAAAGAAACTACCCAGAACTCACCACGAGGAAGAGGCTACCATCGAGTTCCACCCGTGTCCCCCCAGCCAACCTTCCTAAGGACACGATTGTGAAAGCACATCAATTACTCTGACAAAATTATTTTATGATTTTTTTCGAATTTCGGCTGAATTTCTCCGTCTCTTATGCACGATAATGCCCATCCATGCTTGCGTTCTATACTGCACACGGATTTTGATGCTAACATTATCATTTGTACCATCCTTTCAACTGCTTGTGTATGGCAAGGAAAAGGTACTTCTAATACAGATCTTTCCGTAACAAGGTCTTCCAAGTTTTTGTTTGTCATCCCAGCTACTATTGGTGGTTGATTTACCTCAATTGGTTCCCAGTCAACCGATTCAATATAATTTTGAGCATCGAAGGTGAGAAAGATTTTGTGCTTTCCCGGCGAATGGGCTGAGTGATGATTTCTCGGGATCGCCACCGGGTCAGGAACTCCATATCTGCCGTCGTTTCGATATCCGACTCGGTCATCGAAACGTCGGCAGGTATGGAGTTCCTGACACGGTGGCGATCCCGAGAACTCTTCACTCCATCGAAGGTTAGATTTGGAAAATTCGAATTTCCTTAATTCCTCCTGCTGAGTTTCTCTTGATTTCAATGTATTTGTGATCGCCATTGCACGGATTTGTCTGCGTTCATCGGCTAACATTGCTAGCAGAATATTCTCTGCATGAGCAAAATTTCATTTCCCTGAATCATAGAGTAGCGGCGTTATTTGATGTTTCTATCTATATGTTTCATAAGAAGAATCATGTTCATAATATGCTTCGGGCCTTCTGTTCAATATTGTCTCAATTTTATTGAAAACCGCATTGGAGCGTAAACTTCGATAACAAATTTTGCCAGGGTCATCAGTTCTTTTGACGGTGCTGAACGATAGATCATTGCAATGAAGCAGGCAAACAAACCAATGCAAAGGTCTTCTTATGGCCATTTCCATTCTCCTGATTACTCCGGCATGGCTTCCGGTGTTAACCTCAGTTCCATCGCACACAATTGTTTGGAGTCCATCGATAATGATCATTTCCTCCCCTAGAAAATTCGTTATGGAATCTTAGAGGCCAATAGCTTTGCTGACACATGGGGTGACATGCCATAAGTAGCGTAAATCGGGCTCTTGAACGAGAGTTACATGCTCCTTACCTATTGTTTTTCACTTTGATTGACTATAAACGATGGGGGGACACGGGTGGAACTCGATGGTAGCCTCTTCCTCGTGGTGAGTTCTGGGTAGTTTCTTTACGAAACTAGCAGAGAGCTTCTTAGTGAAATGCTTGGTGTTCAGGTTATGTTTTTTCTCAGCCTTGGCTGAATTTCTTGTTGAAAATAGCTCCACAGGTACGTTATTCGTCATTATGATTGATGTTAATTTCAAATAATTAACCTCATTATTACTTTTTGTGGGGTTATTTACTACCATATGATGACTTATTTGATAAGAAATGAAATTCAATCGAAATAAATATTATTTTACCTGCAATTTAGCCCCCAAAATGGAATTTTAGAAATGTAGGCAAAAATGAGTTGTGTTGTGCGGGTGGTCTATACTCCAATTTTGTTGTTAATTCATAGACATTTTTTCAACCATAGATTTGGTCAAAAATACTTCAAATTTCATTTTCATAATTTATAAACATGTATCCACTCTTTGATATTATCCATTATCCCATATTTTCATAAAATTCGTCTTCATAGCCGTTTGATTCAGAAAACAGCCTGATTTTTCGCAAAATTTTAAACTTTAGAGCTCGGGCGGCAGTGGTTAATATTATCCGATTTGAAAAAAATTTTGTGTGCGAGATCCTTATATCATTTCGCAACTTTCCCGCATGGGGCAAATTTGATCAGGAAAAAAAACCTTTTTTCGACCCACCCTAGTGTACAACTATGAGTGGGTTAGAAGAAGCCAAGGGATACAGGTGATTTATTTTTTTTCTAAACAGAGTAGGTACAGAAATTAGGAAGAGATAAGAAACGAGAAGAATGTAAAGACTATAGGACAATTAGTCTTATATGCCATGTTACCAAAGTAATTACAAGGATTATATTAAAAAGAATCGAAGGAAGAATAAAAGAAAATATGGGAGAAGATCAATTTGGATTTAGAAAGGGTAAAGGGACTCGTGATGCAATAGGATGCTTGAGGATGATAGGAGAAAGAATGATGGAAGTGAATAGAGATTTGTACATTTGCTTTATTGATTGGGAAAAGGCATTTGATAAGGTTAATTGGAATGTGTTATTGAAAATTTTGAAAGACATTGGCATTGATTGGAAAGATAGGAGATTAATAAAGGAGATGTATTGTAGGCAGGTAGTAGTTATAAAAATTGGAGATGATGAAACAGAAGAAATTGGCATAGGAAGAGGAGTGAGGCAAGGGTGCTGCCTTTCTCCAGAGCTCTTCAATGTTTATGCAGAAAAAATGATGGAGAAAGCTTTAGAAAAAGCTAGAGGAGTTGTAATAGGAGGAGAAAGAATAAAAACAATTAAATATGCAGATGATCAGGCAGTGCTGGCAGAAAGTGAAGAAGATTTACAACAAGTGATGGATGATATAATGGATGTGGGGAGGGAATTTGGAATGAACTTAAACATAAATAAAACCAAGGTGATGAGAATCAGCAGAAAAGAAGGTTGTGTTTGTATATCCTTAGAAGGAAATATCATACAGCAAGTACAGACTTTCCAATATTTGGGAAGTCTGGTAAGATGGAATGGAAGTTGTACTGAGGAAATAAGAAGAAGGATATCAATAGGTAAAGGAGCGTATGGAAAGGTAAAAGCATTGTTAACAGCAAAAAGAATTCCAATAGAGATGAGGAAGAGGTTTATGAAATGTTTTGTGTGGAGTGTAGTGTTGTACGGATGTGAATCATGGACTGTTAAAAAGAAGGAGGAGAGATATTTAGAAAGTTTTGAAATGTGGGTATGGAGACGAATGTTGAAAGTGAAGTGGACTGACAGAGTGAAGAATGAGGAAGTTCTAAGAAGAATAGGCGAGGAAAGAAAATTAATACATATGATTCATAAGAGGAAGGCAAGTTGGTTAGGGCATATATTAAGAAGGAATTGTTTGGAACGGAGAATAATAGAAGGGAAGATAGAAGGAAAGAGAGGAAGAGGAAGAAGGAGGATGGGAATGTTGGATGATATAAGAAGAGGAAGAAAATACAAAGACCTAAAGGAGGATGCTCAGGATAGAGAAAGATGGAGAGAAGTCCAGTGGAAACCTGTCTAAGGACAGTAATCACTGATGATGATGAAGAAACGAGATCAATTAGATATTTAGTAGTGCATTTGATTTTCCACTCGATGTCAGCACAGAAAAGAGACTCACTCCTATCCCTTGGACACAAAGTTTTTGTGTATTTCTTCTAATAATTACGTTTAATACCTAACTATGCTGAGAAAAATATCACTTGTACCCCTTGGCTTCCCATTCCCTCATATATTGAATACACAGATCCTCCCAGTAAAACGGATGACAATACTTTCCTTTCTTGAAGGGTCAATTTATTCTATATCGAATTTGTTGCTTTTTACCATGAACAACAGATTTTCTACAAATATTGAAATTTTATCTCGTAGTTGATCTATGCATTTTCTTCGGGTTCTCATCTATTCTCACCTTCGTCCGTTGGCTTTTGTTTGACGACAGTTTCGCTGACATTGCAGTAAGCGTCTTCAAGTCGAAGGCAATGAAGCATGGCTCACATTATTTATCGCGCCGCGGAAATCTGCCGTCTTATACAGACCTTTTCATCCAGGTGCTGATCTCTCATTGGTTGATGGTTGTCCATCTTTCTTTGCGGGCCTCTCATTGGTCGGTGGTAGGACAACTCTTTTCCAAACATTATGGAAGTGGTAGCCTCGATCACTGTAGAAGTTCACCGGCGTTTTCACTATCTCAATAGGAACAGGCGAGGGTAGTACAAGATGTCCTTTGCTATTATTTTGGCGTCTTCAAAGAGTATGTCATGTCCATATTCACTCCTTGCATGCTCGGATATGGCCGACAATTGTTCTTCGAAGCCCTTATGATGCCCCAACATTCGGACTTCCATCGATATGCTGTCTCGCCAATGTATTCTTTCCCACATAAGCAAGGCACTCGATGTATTCCTTCGTATTTTCGAATAATCTTCGAACCTAAATCATTTCACCCACGGCTGAAAAAAATGAGCGCCGCATAAAACTGATACTTCGACATAATGAAATGCACAAAACTTTAAAATCACACATAAATTTAATACTTTAGGACATACGTTTCGACGTAGCACGTCATCACCTGGTGCAATTGCATCAAAGACGATGCACCACATGAAGACATTCCACGTCGCAATCTAGGTCTCACAGAATTAATTTTATGTGAAATTGTAATTTTTGCATTTCATTGTGTTAATTCGATTCCATGAAGTAACGCCCGAAACAACGAAGCTACATAGACTGCTCTTATACTCCCCTTTCCACGCGCTGGAGAGCCCGCCCTCTACTACAAGCGTGCCGAAGACCGCGAGCCAAACGGAGGCGGGGGAACGCGGGATGATTGTCGGGTGTTGCCGCCGCGAAAGACTAAGCTCGAACGTGGCGTCGAGGAGGCGAACGCATTGGCGAGGAATGAATCCAGTGGCTCAGCTGATCATGACAATGGGCTTTACTTCTGAGCCGCCTATGTCTCCGCGACGGCGAAGGTTCCCCCTGGGGGGGAGGGGGAGAACTCCACAATCGACTCGTCCGACCCTTCCCAGATCTCATTTCCATCGGAAGAGAGGAGGAGGAGGCGCCCCTGATCGCCCACTTCGCCCCCTGGCGACGCGGGGCAGAAGACACGAACTCCCCACCCGCGACAGGAGGAGGACAATCCAAATTAATCAAGCACCGAGCGTTCGCAAACCACTCCAAGCCACTTCGGCCCCCGGATTAGAGAGGCTCGCGAGCAATATAGCGCCAGCCCCTGAAAGGGAGGAGAGGGGACTCCCGGCAGAGAACGGTGCGACCCACTGCCGCCCCAATGCCTCGCAATGTCCCACCGTGCCCGCGACATGAGGAGGAGGTCTGTTGACACCTGCACTCACGGCGGAAGTGTCGGATTGATGCTGTGGGGTCTCGCGGATTTCCTACCGCATTTGCTCATACCTCCAAATAACAGTGACGCCCGCGGATCAGGTGAAATCTTTGGGTCAGCAAAGTCAGTGAAGTACAGAAGACATCGAATGCCAAACTGTCACCTGGAGAAATTAGCTGACGCGGCTGAAGACCTAGAAAACAGCTTGTGAAAGTTATCTGCACTTTGAGAGTCTTCGACTAGAGCGTAGAATACACTTCTATCTACTGGTTACCTTAAAAGCAAAACGGAGGGAAATAAGGTTGAATGTTTACTCTGATGTGAAAATTTAATTGTGGTCAGGAATGCATTAACGCATATTCCTCCAGCGTATCGAATTGCTAAAATTATCTTTATAAGCCGTCTTAAGTGTACCATGAGAGTAACAAGCCCATTATTGGAAACTTTCCTTAGAAATGTCACGGAATGTCGAATGAAAAGTGAGTTCTCCCTCAGAATTGGACGGCCACGAATCTGAGACTCATTAATCATCTCATTTAATCGACAGAGTCTGCCCGAGAAGTAAGCTGAGCACCGGAATCCTCTGTGTTAAACAGCTACAATGAAGACTCCCTCCCTAGAATTCGATCGATAAACGGAATTATTGGGTTGCATTCGAATGCTAAGACAATTACCGTCTACCGATGCGCACTAAGGAGGAGAGTCCTCGGATTCACTCTGCATCCGAGATCCTCGAGTCGCATTCGGGGGCGGGAGGGCGATTGATACAAAGGGGAGACGCCAGTGGCCCACTCCACCCCCTTGAGGGAGAGTGAAGCACCCACACACGGCCTCACCGGACCAACGGGGGAGACGAAGGATGTGCGGCTGCAACAAGCGAACGGACACCGAGGATGAAACTTGCGACTTTGGAGGACGCCTGTAAGGCACGAGGAGAATTTCTCATTCACCAAACAAGTTCATACGACGTAAAATGTTGCCACCGTTCAAGGTGTGGACTGGATGGTATGTGAACATGCGTATCAGAGGGTACCTCCACCTAGCATGAATAATTAAATATGTTGGAACTTTAATTTAGACAATACAGACAAACACACTTTCCAAATACAAACCTAGGAGCATTACGGTTCATCAATGTTGATGTTTGAAATTTGGAGGTCTTTCGATCCAAGTTTTAAACCAACCAATCGGAGGTTACCATCATTCAATGAGAAGTCATGCCATTGGTCGGTTCCGTCAGATTTGCACGTTTGCATCGACGTCGTCTATTTGGAATGTATTATCGTATTATACCTATAACTATACTATATATGCCTATAACATAACGGCGGCCGTTGACTGCCAGCCGCGCAATTGACATCCCATAGCCCTTACATGACAATCCCTTGGCAAAAAAAATGCAGGAGAAGGTGTCGACATTAGTAAAACACTGTTTGTCTGCAAGCACCGCATGGGAGCCGATGCTAAATGATTATGGTGCGTGGCTAGGAGGGAGAATCGAGGAGCGATTCGGGCGAGAATTGGGGAGGGAGGTTCGCGAGAGAGGGAGATCCCTGCTTCGATACCGCTCCGCACTTTTCTAATCTGCATTTCTTGTCTCTGCTCCTTCAGTCCTGGAGAGAGAAACCCTTTGGAAAATAAGTATGAACCGAAGCGACTTCCGCCCAGTCGAACGCAGTTGAGACAAAAGGCCACACTCAAAAGCCAACTACAATACCTGCTGATACAACACCCTGAGTAGATTCGCCCCCCGCGCTCCACAGGGTCCCCCCTCGGACCCTTGCGTTTTGCCTCCTGTCTCTCCCTCTGCCACGAAGCCATTGGGTCCCTTTACCTATGCCAAAGAGGTCAGACGCTTCCAAATATATAACAGCTTCATTATTCTGAGAAGAATAATTTTTTTCTCCAATGAGTGTCACCTTATTTCACTGGTTCATATAGCAGACTCCATCCCGTAATGAGCACCTTTCTTTCCTCTGGAAACATTTCGGCCATAATACTGGGTGTAGTGCGTGGCCATAAGAATGGAAGTAATGTCCAGACGTTATTTTACCATTTTAGGTCAGAATATAAACCTAGTTTTCAATACCAAGTCCTCGTGTAGCTCCCAAAGATTGAGAGTTAATGATAAATATAAAATAAAAAAGTTAAATGCAAAACAAATTCATCTCTACACTCTTGCCCATTGAAATTTCAAACAGATAAAAAACAAATCATAAAGCTAAAATTTTCATTCTTTTTACGCACACCAATAGATAGTAACTTTAATATTCTAATATAAGGAGAATGTGTGAGTAGCAAAGCAGGAAAATTTAGAAAATTTCACCAATCTTCGATCACTTTGACGGATGGACTGGTAGGTGAACTGGGCTGATAGGTACCATTCTGCCACTTCAATCGTATAAAATCGGGCATGTTTTGCATCACCAAATGAGGGCTCGAGGTAACTTTGACGAGGAAAGACCATTTGGTGATTAGATAACGTTCCGACGCGTAGCCAAAGACGAGAGGAGAGAAGGAGGGGGAGCAGGGATCGATCCATTTGGGGCCAGGCCCTCTCTCCTCATCACCATCGAATCGCAAACGACCCCTTCGATTCGAGATATCTCCTCCCTCGCAATGGGGTTGTATGTATCTCGTTAAGCCCAATTAGCGAACCCATTCTTCAACTTTTTTCAAAGCACTCGCCCCGTCTGCCTCATTTTCCTTCCAAGAGGTTAGTTCCCAGCAGCGAGATAGCGAACAATCCCCAACAAACTTTCTCAAGGAGGTGGTGGGGAGGGAGGGATGGCGGGCCGAATGGAAGGAGTTAGTCGTCGAGGGCTAATGTGCAGCCATGGCGGGCGGCCGCGATTCGCGTTTCAACTGTTTCCCAATTACTGCGGGGGACGATGGGAAATGGGATTGGTTGCGAACCAACTGGCGAACACCCACATCACCTGCAAACTTCTGCCCAAATGAAGAATCTATCCCCTCCACTGAGAGTAGTTTCTTTTAAAACGTAAGTGCAACAATGTTATGATAGTAAGCTAATGGTTGTCGAGAGTGCGTCGGCATTCAGTAATATTCTTTGCATCTCCTGGGATGGCATTTATTTCATCGTCTATGATCAGAGTAGTATATCATCAGCACCAACACATTTCAAAATAACCTGTAACTAAGAACAGGGGCATATCAAAATGAAATAGAACGTATTAGCAGAATCAAATACCGTTCTAAAACATAGGCTAATCTGAATTCAAAATGCAGATAAATTCAGATAATAGCCAACTCCCTTAAAAATCAATACGGAAACTGATCAAATACATACATAGCATCCACCTGCTTTATTGGCCAAGTCTGCCAAGACTTCACATTAGAATTTGCGTTCAATATCTGATAAGATAATCACCGTGGATTCCCAAGTAACATAAGGAAAGCACTTGTCTATTTCTACACTTCTTTACTTCTACCGACTAAGGTTTCGGCACATAATGTCATTTTCAAGGTCTACGATTATTCTTCATCTTCATATGTTTCCACCGCGTACAACCCTTAGGAATTTCAAAAACTTGTATATTTTTAGGCAGGTTGCATTCAACGTGAACGCAGAAAAGTTTAACTACATTTATCGACAAATTGGCGGAAAAAAATGACGGTGGAAGACTAGCACACACCTGACTCAATACCTATGTATTTCTCACCACCATCATGCCCGGATAAACGCTGCCATTGCCATAATGATTGAGCAACCTATCCTGCCGAGTAACACAGCAAAATCAATTAACGCTATTATTGGAGGGATCTCCCAAAATTATAACACAACTATGAAGAAGAAAAAAATGGAAATAAGTCACCGGCCAGAAGAAACCATTTCTCCGGTTAGCTAACGAAACGACTGAAAAAAATCAACGCTCATCAAAATTTGGAATTGAATCTATACTATAACGCCATTTGCAAATAAAATACCTCATGCGAAATGCGAAGTTCAAACCGCCACCTAAGCCGGCCTCGGTGGCAGCAGGGTGAAGTTCCCCCTGCAAATCTTGAGATCGCTGATTCGAATCCCGCCTGGACGAATTATTTTCCATCCACGGTGTGGTTGTGTGCTCATGTCGACCAATTAAAATGAAATAGATGACTGCATATTCCTGTATTAGGGTGTTAAATAAAGAAGATACGTCGGGCCAAATCTCCTGGTTTCCCACGCGTTGTACGCCCGCATGCCTATTTTTTCTCTGATGTTGTACAATTAAGACGCCAACGAATGTGTGTCGCTAACCGAGAGGCCTTCTGACTCGGGTTGCGTTGAGAGCCATTTAGGAACCAATTTGTATGCTACTTCTTTCTCGAGTAATTACGGATAATTTTTACGTATTTTTTATGATTCTCCTTCACCATCTACAGTTCATTGCAGAGCAGTTTACATGGATTATATTGGGGCGATAGTACCGCCGCGGAGGTTCTATCGCCCCCATAGCATCAGCGTGCAGGCCACTCCGAATGCACAGAAACATGTGAAGGCAGCGAGGAAAAGGGAAAAGCATTCATAGCTGATGGAAAGGGCATTCAATATGACAGGAAAACCAAGTTCCGATTTAAGTTGAAAGAAAAATAACTCCGAAATCAGATTTTCGATTTTATAACGCGATCACACACGGGGATGAAAAAAGGTGTTAAACCTGACGAAGGCTTGACTGGGAGTCTTAAGTCCACTTTTGGCAAAACCCCCGTCGCGATGACGACGAAGACGCGTTGCCCGTTTGATGACTGCGTAATACAATAGTACGTTAAACCGGTTTCTTAGACGTTCGTATTTAAACTTTAAATAAAACACAGATTTCCTGTTTGTAATTATATATACTGAAGCGAAATAATAGCTGAATAATTCCAATTGTATTGAAGGCGCTTGTTTCCGGGCACGAGATCGAGCTACGGAAAAAATAAAAAAAGGCGTTAATTTCCCTACATTACACACTTGGCGGGAATGTAAACACGAGGCAACGCAGTCCGATATTTTCTGTTTCCCTAATTCGCCCTCCCACTCCTAAAATCGCCTTCTCCTTCCCACGCACGCACCCAGCTGAGTGAATGCGCTAAGTGTGCGTGGCACAGACAACCACCGCCACTGCGATATATTTATCCCCCCTGCAGACCGCCAATCGAATGAGGGTCATTAGGAGGGGTTGTGCCGCGGCCCAAAGGAAGCGGTCGCTCCAATCGGCCAGTTAACTCGGGCGCGGATGTGGGGATAATGACCAATTGAAAGCGCCCTGAAACACTTAATGGGCCACGCATTTACGGAAAAACACGTCGTTACGTCTCAAAGCGTTTAAAGATTATTTCATTGGAAAACCCTTTCGCTGATAATAGCAGAAATACTTTCCCTGTCTTTTACACATGGAAACAATACCTATGGTGACGGCATAGGTGGAAGTTTCGGAACACGTACAAGGGCTCATGTGGTCTTTGATATATCGCCCCAGCGGCTTTGATTGTAAAATAGAAAATAAGCTATTTCCTATGTTTCTAGGGGCTAAACAAAAGAATAAGATGGCTAAAGGCAAGCATTCAATCACCTTATTGTTGCCATTTAAGTTTTCAGCCAATTGCGTGTCTCCATCAGAGCAGCTCCAATTGCTGGTTTTTGGTATTTCAATGATAACGTGTTTTACCCTTGGCATTGCGGGTAAATAGATATGGAAATAGGGATTAATGAACAGGGATAAGGGAGGGGTTTAAAGGACATTTGAGTATTTTTTGTTTAAGTTTATTTGGGATTTCAAATTCTCATACATTAGTCAGTTATGCGTCATTGGTTAAATAAAATTGAACTTTACTAGTGCACGTGTCAGGGAAGTTTATTTGTAAAATGAAGTCACACCGTATACGTGAGCTACCGACCAATTATGAGGCTCCTAGGATCCATATAGCTATTTCGTTTTCTGGGGTTTAAATCAGTTTTAGGTGCCTTGGAGAAGAATGCAGCCATCCAGGTGAAGCGTAGAAAAAGAAAGGATTAACAGTAGAGTTATATAAGAGGAGTTTAGTTTTTAGTGTCTGTGGTGGCTTGGAATGAATCAGCAGCTTAAGTGCAGCGGTACCACCTTTTTTATGCTATGGTGGCGGTAACGCACAGGATAAACGTTTGTCCAACGCAACGCCGAGGTATTTTTTGATTGAGATTTTGGAATTTTCCTGTTGTCGAAAAACAGCCACGAACCTTCTCCAGCTCGTGGTTAGAAGGCTAAACCGGAACACAGCATTGATATGGAAGACAGCAATCGAGGTGGCTGCGCAGTGACCAAAAGCCAAAACTATAACATTGAAACCACAACTTCAGTACACATTATTATGTGGAAAGGAAAAAGTTTGCTTATGAAGAACTTTTAAGTATGCCTTCGAAAGAAACTCTGAAAAACTCCCGCCCACTCACCGCAAGCAATCCACCCCAAGGGAAGAAACCCGTTCGTTCGTCCAACTCCTAGAGCCAATTCCAAACGGTGGAACAGATAGCCAATCCGGCGAAGACGACGAGGACATAATGCGTATATAAGAGAAATTCAATGATATGGTATGACAAAATAATTCACATCACTATGTTTAATTGAAATCCGTTAATACTTTCTGCTATTTCATATATTTCGCAAAAATGTATTCGATACATGCCTGAGAGACTCTGAAATCGATGGAAGAATGCTGGGAAAATTCTAGCAATTCGCTATATATATTTCTGAGAAAACCTTGCATTTTATGCAATGAGTTCATGGTCCATTGCTTAAATATTAGTAACAAGAGCATAATAATAGGATTACTAATCATCATTTCTTATTTAATTCCATTAAACCCGATTATTTCCCATTTTAAAAGTTACAAACTGCCAAACTATTTAATTGTAATGATTGCGAGTACTAAAGTCATGTTCGTCCTCACCAGCGCCACTTTTTTCCAAATTGTTTTGCGATAAAGTCATTTTTCTCACGCAATTTCACCACAACCGATCAATCAAATGAGTTTGGAAGCACTGCGCCTAGCAGCAAGGCCTTCCATTTCCACTCGAATCTTTGTGCGCGTGCTTATTCGGTCTTCGGACACCCGTCCACTTTCGTTCATATCTTCTGAAATTTCTTATTACGCTCCTTATTTAGCCTTCAATATCTCCACTTGGTTCATCAGCTTATTTTAAATTTAAATTTCCAGTTAGTTTAAGGAGCAGCTAAATCATGTACTAGCATTTTAACTATCTTCTGATGGCCTCTTTCACAGAGAAATTTATTTTACTGAGCAGCGACTTCATCTATAAAAACTTTCAGAATTGGATTTCCCGGAATTGTACACGTCAACTAAGATACAAAGGCCCGATAAATCAGATTTAAAAACGGAAAGCCACGTCTCTACTATAAATCCATGGCCAGTAAATCCTTGAATAGACCAACCTTTTCTTCCTTCAGCGTGGTTCCCATAATTCGGTCAGCCGCTTATTTTATTTGATCCCCATTATTAGCTCGAGTACTACTAAGTATCTCTCGACGCTTAAATGTCTAACATTCCATCTCAGCCCACAGCCATTGGCCCTCCAACAGCATTCTGAAACACTCCTATAAATTATCACTCTTCACCGCGCTGTCCGCCTAACGCTAATGTCTCTCGTGCGTTACAATTTGCGCTTTCCAGCGAATTGGTCGCACGACGTATCCTCAGGTCTGTTATTTGCGGAATATTTTCGGAATATTTTTAAACTTTTGATGATCAAAGATCTCGTAAGCCTTCTTCGAATATCTAACAACCCAATGTTTCTCATCTCTCCTCAGACATAATTCTTGATGCATTGTAAACTTTCACAGCTTTCAAGTCCCACAAAGCACCGCTCTTGGTATTTTTATCGCCTTATACCAATCAGATAAACTTCTTTTTCTTTAATAATTATTCTCAAAATAACTTTTAAAGTCTCTTTTTCCCTATTTCAGATCCCATCCTGATCATGGGATGAATATATAACATATTTGGCAAGAAGGCGAACTTTCAATCCTCAGTATTTCTCAGAATTTCTTCTTATATCACGACATGGTGCCCGCCTCCTTCCTCTCCCTCCTTCAACACTCCTTCTCAACCTCCCTCCTTCACTTCCCAGTCGAGCTGGTTCCATTCTCCCAACTCTTTCTCCACTCTTATCCACGACGCCCTCTTCAAAGATGTCCCCGTCCACAAGGATAAATCTCATTCAATCTTTCATTTGCTGCACTGACCACACACGAAATTGACGGCACGTGGCATGTGATATCCACAACACGATTTTCACGCGGTGGTCAACACCTCTAAATCACCTATTCATGGACTGAAACCGTTTGACTGGAAGTTTTATACTTCGGTTTTCCGTTCACGGTATTTATTTTATTCATTTATCTTCACCTCTCCAAAAAAGAGTACATTTATGACCTTTACATGCTAATAATCAACAACGATAAACTGCTAAAAACACCCACACCATGGATAAATAAATCCTACCTAGGCAGGAATTGAACCCGCGACCACTTTACCCTTCTGCCACCCAGGCCAGCAGATGCAGGGATAGGTCGCAGATCGAAAGGGCGGAAAATTTGAAAAAGACCACTCATCGAGATACCATCGAAGCTACCGTCGTGGTGAGGAAAGAAGGCGGGAAGTCGCCGACAAGAAAGAGGGGCTCCCGTCGATGGGGCTAGAGCTCAGCTCAAGATATTCACGCGTTGAGGCTCATTTTTCTCCGCGCCCCACGAAGAAACCCCGATTAGTCTCCGCAACAGACGATGAATTTCTCCGAAACACGACAGTTGGGCTCGATGAGCCTCGCATTCATTCATGGAATGGTAGTGCGAACGCATCCTTCATCGCTTTTCCCTCAAAGCTCTCCCATATAGCCACATGTTGCGCGCGTTGGTCGGAACGAGGTGTCACTCTCAATTCCAAAGACTTCTCTTTACCCCGCACGGTGGTCGTCTGCATCAAAATTGCTTGCGCTCCGGAATCACGCGATGGAACAAACCAAGTCGGCGTTTATTGTTTTCACGAGATGAATCGCAGACGCCCCCTGGACCCAGACTCTTGGTGGTATTTTTCCGACTGCGTGGGGTGGTGCCGCTCAGGCGCCAGGCGCCCCCGGATGACGAAACTTCGTGGCGCCACCTATACTCCACCCAACCCACACCTTCCTTACCTAGCCCAGACCCCTTCCCCATTCCCTCCCCCGCGCCGATATATATAAATCGGTCGCCCGTGGTTACGGCTCACTTCGAGAGGGTTTGGTTGCGACCCGGACGACGCGACGCCATGCCCCCCCCCCCCCCCAGCCGAAACTCCCTAAACAACCGCGTTTGCGGCATCCACCACACACACCTCAGCGGCGCCACTGTACACCGAACCCTTTCCTTTCTGAGGTGACCCCAGCAGACAAAGAGATCACCATCCAGGAGCGGAGACATTCAGACGACGATTCCAAGGGAGAAACTAATACCCTCCTTTATTGATCGCCCCAGAGATACAAGTGTATTCATGTCAAATAAATCATTTATTCGAATCATCATTTACTTGAAATGAGAAAAAATAGCTGACGATACCACACAGCTGTAACAAAGCCGGCCTCCGTTGCGGCGAGGTAAAGTTCTCGCCTGCGAAACCGAGGGTCGCGAGTTCGACTTCTACCTGAATCGGTTGCCTCTATTCAGGACGTATATATTCGTGCACGTTTAGTTGTTAAATGTTATAAAACGTCGATGTAAAGGCCAAGTTTCGTAGTTTAGTAGTAGCAGTAAATAAAAAGTATAGGCACTAGGTCATAATATGAAAGAAAAGAAGCAAAATCATGATCTTCATATGACTTTTCGGTGTGATTTTAGAATACCAATTTAGATTTGCGGACGCGCGGAACACGTATGTGATCTCACTCATACGCGAGACTTCCGTTGGAGGCTGTCGCGCCCGCCAGCAATTGAATTGGATGCTACGAGACGGCGTCTTCGAGCGAAATTACGATCGTAGCAGAATGAGAAGGCGACGCAGCTATAAAAAGAGTTTCCGAGGAAAGGCGATTGCATTGTGGGTAAGAAGATGCTCAGAAAGAGAGCAGAGGGAGGAGGCGCAATGATCGACCTGAGATGACGACACATGAGACAGAGAGATTGGCCCCGCTCTCAACGCCATAATTTGACGTAACTTTACTAATTAGGAATGAAACCAGTTTATGATACATTTCCTTAATCACAGCAGAAACTGCGTATAAATAATAAAATCGATTTTACAAGGGCTTACGATGGTATATGTGAGAAGCAAAAGTTTGATTTTGAGATCGCGCCGTGTTTCAGTACGAGACTTTTTTTCCGGCGCGACGCTGAAATGTCGCATTAAAATAACATGCAAATTAGATTTTTCGGATGCGAATAAGATATTTAGCACTTCAGAGGAATACTAATCTTATTTTTACATATCAACATCAATCATTTCATCGAAATCGCTCGATTCTGCGCTTTCTGTGGGTCCGTTCTGTGGGTGGGTCGCAACAAATGAGAGGGGCATTCGATGAACAAAACATATTTCCTATCTTATTTCAAAAGACATAAAAGGCTGAGTAATTATTATCGACAATTTTAAGCCGAGTTACGCCGCTTTACACTGCTATGAGACAACAGACGCTCTTTTTGAACTTTCAACTTCATAGTTACGCCATGTTAAGCAATGTTTTGTGAGTATGGCTCAGCGTCAGGGCTTGAACCGTGAGGGGTAAAAAATTCCACGAATGTGGATACGCTTAGAAAAGAAAACTAAGGAAAGGTGCAGATGTTCCACCGCATTCGTCATCTCGGGGGAAAATATGATTTTTCCCAACACTTGGTGGAACAGAAAATGCAGAAGTACGAGCAATATCTCCAATTTTTTCTGACACAAAACTTCGCTGGTGCTAACTAGGAGTTACAAAATCCGCGCTAAAATGAACCGGCCTCGGTGGGGTCAAGTACTCTCGTGGGTAGGTCACCCCTATTCAGGGTGTAGGTGTTTGTGGTCGGCCAACGTCGATATTCCTCAGATTCCCCGTTGATTAGGACTTAAATGCGCTGTTTTCGGGAAGGTGATAATGAATTAAAGCAAAAGTGCAAGCGGCCAAAAGCATTGGGTTCATTCCGAGGAATTTTCACTTTTCGGGTTTTCCTACGCGTCATTCCACTTACGATGCAAAATATTTTCCAAGCCTTTCCGTTAAGCAATGATAAAGCTTCATGGCCACGCCGCCGAGTTGATTCAATTATCCCTTGAAGAGAAATTTATTTTAGAGCATCTAACTTGAAGGAACTTCGGTTGGGACGCAAAATATATTAGACATACGAACCAATTAACGTTCTGAAATATAAAATAGATAAATTTAAACTGGAAAAGGTGGATGAATACAATAATTTGGGAATTAAGATAACCAGCGTCGGAAGAAGCAAGAAAGAAATTATGTACAGAATAGGTGAGGTGAAGGGAGCTTTCCAACAAATGAATGAAATACTTACCGTGGGAACTTTGAGCATAGAAGCAAGGAAACTATTTATCACAATATACATTAGGAGTACGCTTCTCTACGGAGGTAAGTCATGGACAAGACAGCATCGAAGAAATCAAGGGTAGAGGCCGTCAAAATAGGGTGAAACAGAAGAATAATGAGGCTCAAATGGATCGACCGAGCAAGTAATGAGGAAATCCTATAAAGAGTAGCAGAGGAAAAGACGGATCAACCTAATCGGCCATATCTTGAAACATAACGGCCTGATGAAGGCTATCGTCAAGGGACAAGTAGATGACAAAATGAAATATATGGGACTGGTAAAGAAGGATGAGAAAAGAAGAAGTAGGTAGGTGTGAAAAGATTAGCTGATCGGGACATTGTGTGGACATCTGTGCCAAACCAATTTTAGGATGCTTGATCAGTGATTATGACGATGATGAAATAAGAAATGAAATAACTTTTACCGATACCACACAATTCTTTGATCCCTTTACTTGTTTTGACGCCAGTGAGTCGTTGTCAAGAGTGTAATTTCCTTTCACTGATTTAATTGCCACCATAAAATTTGAAGCGTTGACCTGGGAAAAGCACAAAGTCACTAGATGTGAATTTTACACGAGACGAAAGAAAGAGGCCTGCCAACCTTGTGAAGCTTATATTAGGGTACAAACTTCGTCAACCGTAGCAACTGATATGTTGTGCCTATTGACTTTATACCTTGTCCATGCCAATAGCATATGCATATACTATCTTCTCCATGAATAAAATAAATTTTGATTTTTTTCGGACTTACTACGTTCCCATTTCAACGCTTCAATAACTGAATCGGGTTAGCCAAAGGTTACGATATCGCAAACCTATTCCACTATGCAAATAATTTAACATTAAAATAAGTTGAGGCACTTGTTTGAGCACCACGAGCGTCCGCCTCTACGGTGCCAGCAAGCGCCTCCACAGCTAACATGGCTCCGAGAGGGCACTTATGCACCTCGCTTCCGAGCACCAACAGATGAGATAGCGGCGCATGAGCGGTGGCGACGACACCCACCAAGCATCAAGGGGGAACCAGTCACCGATGCAATTAGCTCGATGCAAGCGCAATTTAAGGAACACGGTTGCTGGTTAATTGACCGGCAACTCCTCCCACATTGACGCGCTCGCCGCTTCGAAATGATCGCCACAAAGGTCAATGGAACACAAACAGCTGGCCTCATATTAACTGATTACCCTCCAATGACCGCGAATTAAAGAGCTTGGTCCAGGCGATTACTTTGTTCGGGGAACAACGCTGAGTCTGGCTGATTGGAAGAAGTGGTGGAAATAGAGGGGAAAAAGAGCCGCCAATGAAGTGCAGCAGACAGCAGCGGGTGCAAAATAGTCCATCTACGGTTTCAAATAGAGGCGCGACTATTTCTCCACGCGCGTGACTCGCGTCGCCACTGATCGGCCGCGTCCTAAAAATCACCCCCGTCCCTCCGCGTCATCGCTCGCACAACGCCACGAGTCGAGCCCCACCTCGTGCCAGACGACGACGCAAGAAAGAAGAGGGGTCGGCGAGATAAAGTGTGGGGGTCGCGGGAGGTGACTCGCGTGCAGCGAAGTGCAGCCGCCGCCTCAGCAGAACTCCAATCAAAACATCTCGAGGCGACAACGCGTGATCGGGATTATAATGATTGGAAATAATTCGAATTTCAAAGAGAGGGATAATGTAAGGCTTTCATGAATGGAAAAGGCAAGTAATTATATTAAAATTGAGGATTATCCACTCAGTCTCGACATGTTCTGTAAATCATTGCGCATTTAAATGGTTTTACAAAAGTCTCTAATCGTAACGTGGACGGAAGGGAAATAAAATATTATTACGGTTGTTAACAGAAATTTTTACCCAAGGTGACATAAAATCTACATCCCTCATAACTTTTCCATGCCTATCCTCGCGAGTTGAAATACACTGAAGAAAATCTTAAGAATAATTAGATCGTTCTGCCCACAGCGCTGCGCTGCGGTTATTTTTGAAAACGGGTCTATAAGAGAGGAAACCTGAAGCAAAAATGAAACTTCAACTATATTAAATTCATTCGACAACTGAAGGTTTATTAATGGATTTGAGTTATTTTCCGACAAGGACGCCAATAAACTGAGGAATAACCATCCCCCTAGCATTGGGGAGAGAAAAATTCTAGAACAATCTGAATAAACTAGCTAAGCGGGATGGAGGAGTGTCTCATCTTCCCCAAATGCAATTTTTCGCAGCGTTCCAAATCAGAGCGGAGTCGCTAAAGATGAAGGCGCAAATAATTTTGCGAATCGGTCAGTGTTCTTCAGAAAGTGAGCCATAACTTTTGATTTATGGAGGGACCATCCCCCAAAACAGTACTTAGATTGGGAAAATTCCCCTACCATTTGTTGCGTCCTTGATAGTTGAGCTCATTAAGGCCAATATAATGCAGAGAACATAGCGATTTGGATGAAATACTTGATTAAGATTCAGAAAATAAAAATTAACACGAATCTAAATTGCTAAATTTCTGTTTCATATTCAACATTTCTTATTCACATTATTATCGCAATGCGACATTTCAGCCACGCGCCGGAAAAAAGAAAACAAACCTCGTGCTGATACACGGCACGATATCAAAGTCACACTTTTCGCAATTCGCGAAAGAAATAACTAATTGCAAGCGAAGGAAGAATATTCAGCATGCGGACGTTTGCGCAGATTGAAGACCTGTGTCGTAGGTCAGGAGATATTAGCGCGGAGTTCAAGGGAGATTTTTAAAACTGGTTAACGGTTGGTAACCAAGCACCGAGGGTAGATCGTATGCACACATCGCATCGAAGGCATCAGCTGTTACCTTGCTAGCCACTCAAGTGCGGGTGCCTGGGGGCGAAGATCGATTTTATACTACATGCACAACGCTTCATGTCTCACGGCTGACATTACAATAACAAGAGCGCGCTTGGGCTCCTGCTGAACAACCTTCCGGAATAGTAGACCAATGGAATCAATTTAGCATATTTTACAATAAAAGAAAATAATATCGACAATGATTTCGACTATAACAGTCGTTATCGAGGTCCGACTCGATAAATCAAAAACTGGTACGGATTCATCAAAGAGGAGTTATACATACATAATGCATTAGTAAGTAATACCTCTGTTGAAATGAAATTCGACTTCGTGAAACCATAAATTATTCCTGACTACACACAAAAAGCAGCTGCAGCACTGAGAGTCTAAGTGCTTACTGCATCAGGCACGCAATTAGATTCGTATCGCCTTGCGTATTATTAGATGAAAAATGGATAACGAATAGACATAAAATCTACGCTGCCTCACTGAAGGCCAGATTTCGCGTCAAGGTGAATTTCTATGAAGGATTTTAGCTCACGGAACAATAAAATCTCCTTATTTCAACTCTCCTCTTCTTAAAAATATGTTTTCACAATGCAATTCATCATTTTCCTTGGAAAACTTCACCTCGCAATTTAATTTTCATACATCAATTCGTAATGTCAATCTTAAATTTTAAGCTCACACTGATGAAGGTATATCGATGCGTCCGGAATAAATCTTGACCAAATAAATTCTCCCTCCTACCGAACCACTAGCCAGTTTCGACGCTACAGACAGGGCAGGTAAATTCGCCAAAATTGCATGGTAGTGCATGCTATAGGCATTCCGAAATCTCTAAGGGGTAATTTACTAATGGTGTGGAGTGAAAATGGTCGGTTATGAAACAAAAAATGACATAAAAATTACAGCCAAATTTTTCCTGTCTCTCTCCAAATCTGTGGTCAATTCGACGAAAATGTTTCCATCCTAGCTGCTACACTGTCATGCTTCCATCGCCCAAATATACCCAAATATACATCAACTCGCCGCACAATCCTGGCCATTCTTTTCATGACGCGCCCTCACTCAATGATTAGGCCAATATAGGCTGGTTTATAGAAACAAATAGGAATAATTTATTGGTAGGGAGCACTTAGGGTGAATTTCCGGTACCTATACATCAATGGCCGAGTTTTTAGAAATACTCAGCTAGGGACCTCGTGACATTATCGTGGGCTCCTGTCGATTATTACATTAACCCTTAACCGGTGACGTGCGGTCTGAGAGACCGCTATGAAATAAATTATGAATATTTTGAAACTTGCTATTTCAAAATATCTATAATCCTCGTGAGAGTCATAATTTTGTATAATAAGGACATAGTATTCTACAATTTAACGTTCCTATTATTTATTTCTGAAAATTCGCGACTGAATTTTAGTAGCGGTCTGTGAGACCTCACGTCACTAAATTGGAAAAACCAATAAACGTAATGGTGGTGGATATAATTCAAAAAGTTGTTAAAAACGATTCCTAGTGATTTATCAAGAATAATAATAATAATTAATTTGTAAGGAAGCATTTTAGTCGCATAACGTGGATAATTAAGTACTTAATTTAAAAAAGTACGATAATACTAACAACTCAAGTGTTTTTATATCAGTTTTTTTTAAATCCTGTTTCAAATAACAATTTTTGCAGAAAAATTTGGTTCGTATTGGGAATGCATAATATTAAATATAAGTTTTATAATAGTTGGGAAGTCAAAGAAACATTAAACTAAGCAATAAAAATGACTTTGCGACGTTTTATGAATTTTTGTTTTATTGCGGTCTCCCAGACAACAAGAATTGCACGTCACTGGTTAAGGGTTAATAGAAGAGTTAGCGTGAAATCTTGAAACGCTCAGTCGCAGTCATTTTTTATGCCATTTTCATCCGATTTATACTCGCTCTAAACGCGAGTTATGGGAGAAGACATTTCGGGATGAAAAATAACATGGAAATAATTTGGGTTTGATAAGTTAACTCCGTAAGCACAAAGATGCGGCAAGAGACTTAACTTCAATACCTTGTGCGTGGCATCTTGCTTTTAGTGCTGTAGAAGAGTGATGGATTGCGTCAAGTGGGGGCTAATTATTTTTTCTGTAAGCGCCCCGAAAGTAGTGTGACCAGACGTGCAGATTATTGCGGACAAGCCCTCCTTTTTAGACCTTCGTCGGGTGTCTGAGCGGACTTTTAATGCATCGGAAAATGTCCTCTTTTTTGGAAAGCACGATCATACATATATAGAATATATCTGTTAACAGCCATACAAAAATTCTCAAAATTTCTGAATATTTCTTCAGCATACCAGGGCACAATGCAAATGCAGAAGGGTATTTTCTCTAATATCATCTCAGGGGACTGCTGAGAGAAAATAATTAATCACCAGCCTCAGTAATAATTTATAAATAAAGTTCGGTTAAAAATGCAAAATTTGCTTGAAAAATTATATCCACGGAAAAATATTCAAAACCACAGTGCTAATAAATTTTTATTGCTCTTAATTATGAATTTGTCGTTATTTTTCAAGTGTCCAACTTTTTCTCCCTCCATCCTCCCTTTTCACAGTGTGCTGTCCTCTTTTTCACCTCTTGGCATCTGGTCACCCTAACCGAAAGTCGTTTGGCTAATTTTTCTTTTAGTCCTGATTCCAAATTTATAGAAACTTTTTTCTATTAACCAGCATTAACTCGTAACGATCCCAATTTGAGGTATTCGAATTGTGGTACCACAAGCGAAAAGTAGTCCGCACCCCTCTGTCTTATTTCGGTGACCGGAAGTGCTCCCAATTGCCCTTGTGGCTTCCATCATGACGGCACTCAGCCTCGGCCACTTCCGGTCTACTCCCACCCCTCCAATAGCTTCACAACCAGGAGACGGTCCCCATGGAGACCTTAGTAGCCATCGCGACGGAAGCAACGTCAGCATCTGGGGTCATCTGACCAATAAACATGAGCAGGGTGAAGGTGAAAATTATAAATAGTAACGCGTCTAACACGAATACATTCGTCCCTGAGGAATTTCGCAAAATCTCACAATACCACAGAGATCATTGCTCGTTATCGGATAATGATTAACCAGTTGGTGGCCCATATGCATAGTTACTGCTCACAGCATTTGAGATCAAGTCCGCAAAGCTGTGAAAACCTCCGAAGAAGGATACTTATTGTGAGCGATGAAGATATGCATTCAAATGAGCTAAAAAAAATAAACGTATGACTGCAGTAAAATCTATTTGTCATTTCGATGAAAAATATCACAAAATATGATTCATGTAAAAAATCATAAATTAATATGCAATCGTGCCCGGATTTCCGGTCGAGTGCTTTAGCCAGTGAAGTTACCGAGGCGCCATTCCTCCCTGTGGAAATTTGAGGACTACACTGGACAGTGTCGAGGTAAATGATTTTTTCTCTGCTAATGTTTCGCACAATTTGTGCACTGCGGGTGACTCCGTAAAGATATCGTCGTGGCTAGTCCTGATATTCTTAAATTAGGCAATCTTAATTAAATTCACATTAGAACAGAGATTCAAGGAAGTCGGGACACAATAACTATGATTTTTACGCAGCGCTATCATCGAGAGAGGGAGGCAGTCAGCTTCAACGAAGAATACAACAGCATACTAAATTGCAGTCACCCTAAGTGCATTCGATCTACAAATATACGAAGCATAATCGTTCCAATGGTGAATTAAAATCGCTTCTTAATAAGCTATAAAGAAAATCTAACTAATTTAAATAAGACCCTTGCAGCAAATCACATCTACATCTACATAATACCCCGCAAGCCGCCTAAAAGGCGTGTGGCAGGGGGTGTTAGGACACCAGCCGTTTACAGCTATTAAAAAAAAAGAAGTGCTCTAACGAGGTTGGGACAAGCGTTTATTAAAGTCCTTTATTGTTCGGGGGAAAAACGAATTCCCATATCTATCCGTTCGGCAAAAAATCTCTCTTAATTTATCGCTTCTGTCGGACCTGGAAATATAGTGTGGCTCTAAGATTATGTTCTCTGTGTCGCTCTTAAAGATATCCATTCTTAATTGTTCAAGCAATCTAAGCCTAGTGCGCAGCCTCCGAGTCTCCAACGGCTCCCAGCCTAATTCGCTTAACATCTGGGTAACACTGTCTGTACGCCCGTAGCGGTTTTTGACGGAACGCGCAGCCTTCCTTTGTATCTTATTCAGTTCGCGGATTAAGTCTTTCTGCACTGGATCCCATACACTCGCTGCATATTCAAGGTGCGGTCGGACGAGAGCGAAATAGCACCTTTCTTTTACTTTCTCGTCCGAAAATCTTCCCACAATACGCTTGACGAATCATAATTTCTTCAGGGCTATGCCGCAAATATTCTTTATATGTGTTCCCCACGTGAGGTTCGAGGTTATCGTAACTCCCAGGTACTTCACTTCGTCTGTTGCCTTTATGTTAATGCCATCCACTGCATAAACATTGTTAGTGTTGGACGAATTCCGCAAAAAATGTACCGCCATGCATTTGCTCAGATTAAGTTCGAGTCCCCACTCTTGACTCCACAAATGAACGTTGTTTAAGTCCGATGATAGATTTCCATAGTCAGAGTGATCACTAATTTCGCGATAGATGACAGCGTCGTCAGCAAATAAACGTATTTTACTGTTAATGCGGGAGCGGAGATCGTTAATGTATATAATGAACAACAGGGGGCCGATTACGCTTCCTTGTGGAACACCTGCTGTAACTTTTACAACATCAGAGCTAATTCCATCAAGAACTACTAATCTACATCTAATTAACGACAGGCTTATTGAAAGCTTTTAAGAGAGTTATTCCTCTGTGCACGTGCTTCATTCGAGAATAGCAAGTAACTTTACGGTTAATGTAATACTTGGATGCACAAACATACACTCTCCCGTAGGTAGGAATTCGATCGATATGAAGTTTGGAGTGAGTTGACGGTTACGTTATCCAGTCATTGAGAGATATGGGAGAGTTAATAGGAGTTTAATACAGTGGAAAATGCCAACTTGTATAACGTTACGATATGAAAATATTCGTCAAAGTAACATCTTCATCATAAGATTTAATAACCAAACTAGGTCCCTATTTGAGGAGCTGTTCCCTAGGAGATGATACAGTTAAGATTCGAAACCGAGGACATGTGAATTCTTGCTTTTTCTAGTGGCTCGTAATTTTCCTAACAGTGAAACGTCCAAAAATCACCAATGGAAAATTATCCTCCCTAGTATCCATGAGGGTACACCCAGTTGGTCTAAGCCACGACTTTCCTTCAAATGTGAAGAGGTGTCGGAGCACCGGAAGTGGGGACGCAGGTTATCGTTGCGTTAAGTTCACCGTCGAAGAAACCTGTCCGAATCTCGTCGGAGGTCGTGAGTGAAAAAAATTAGACATTGCCCGCGTAAATTAAAGGCAAAAGAAATTCTCTTTAATTCTGTCAATATTTCGAAATCAACTCTATTTCATCACATAATTACGCTATTAATTTGACCGTCGTGGAATATTACCTGTCAAGAAGCACCATTACTCAACAAGTAATCAACTCCAATTTATTACATTATTACGTTATTGAAATTGACCGTTGTGGAATATTAACTGTCAAGAAGCACCATTACTCAACTGATAATTTCAGGCCTAACTGCATGAAACCTTTCCATAACGTTAAAAAATGATAAATTTTGTATGGCTCACAAATATATTTAAAAAACAAGACCCGGGTTTCATAACATAGATACATCTTCAAATACTTATGAAATACTTCATTCGGACTGAAGCGCAACCCCTGTTTATACAGGGTACTTATGATATACTTCAGTAGACATGACTAGACTTGTTTTCCAAAAGAACCATAAGCAGCTAGCGTGTTCATCACTTCATTTCCACATTCGTCAATCACAAAGATTTCGACACCACAGTTAAAGGGATGCGTGCTGAGGTTCACTGGCGTTTCGAAGTTCGTCGGGGGTTTCCAATCCTGAAAATCGAATTTTGATTAGCCATTGAGACGCATAATCCACTGACCGATTCAAATGGCATTTCTATTATTCGCACTCGATTTTCTTGCACCTTTTTCGGTGTACAATGCATTATTATGGATTCGATTAACGTATTAATCAAAGTAACACGTAGGTTCAAATGATGAGCATATGACCTCATCCGAATATCCTCTATCATCTGGATGAAAGCTTCTCGGGTTTCCAACCGGGTCAGGGTCTGCATGGTGTAGGCCGACGTTTCGTTGGGAGACTTTTCCAACATCCTCAGGGCTGATGATGCCGATGTCGCGGTGTTTCGATATTTATACCCTCCTCTTTCACCTAGGTGGTCTCTGATTGGTCCGGGATTTTTCCTCCTTCCTCGTCCTATTTAATGCCAGGTTCCAAGCACTACTTAGCTTCAGTTCCAAGCACTGCTTAGCGACATCGGCATCATCAGCCCTGAGGATGTTGGGAAAGTCTCCCAACGAAACGTCGGCCTACACCATGCAGACCCTGACCCGGTTGGAAACCCGAGAAGCTTTCATCCACGCTATTCACCGGGAAAAGCTCAGATTCTTCATCCTCTATCATCTCATTCCTTTACCTTCAAAATTCACTCTAAGTGCGAATACAGAAACTTTTCGGGTCGAATATTGTCGATAAAAGGCGGTTGTGATTATTGGAATGATTTTTTCCTAGACGTGGCAACAAACTTTTATGGTATTTCTCTTCAGTTATCTTTCAATGCCAACTGCAAGAAGGAAATAATAAAAAAGTAAAATATACCTCTTCACTAAATTTCCTTGCATCGATCGAATTTCCACCGGCAAAGAAGCGATTTGTTGATGAAAAAACCAACTCCTACGAAGTAACTGCGTCCAACTGGGGCGTATAAAACCCGTAAACTCAGCAAGGAAAGCATGTTATCTTAATGCTTCCTCCGAACCATCCTTTCCCGCTTCTCATCACCCAGGAACGCCACAATAAGACCCCGTGACCCCGTAGCGTGCATAAAGCGAAAATAAACGGAGCAAGTAGGTGGTCCATCAAAGGAGCCATCAAGAGATGAATAAACTTCTTTCCTCGCCGGCGGCGGGCCTTCCCTTCGAGCTCGTAAACTCCGAGAGAAAGAGGCGGCCCCTGCTGGTCCGAACGAAGAAGGCCCATCGAATCATCTCATCGGATCCCTCCCAACTTCTCCACTTTCAAACGACTTCAATGGACCAGAGAAGAAGACGGATGCAAGGGGTCCACTTTGCCCACATGTCGCATCTTGGAGAAACGAAATCGCTCGGTAATGATAAGAGGATTATAGGACGCGAGATGGACCCGATTCTTTGCCTTTTCTCCGGGTAACGAAGTCCAAAAGTGTCCTCTCTTCAGAGCTTCCTCGTCACGCCGCCAGATGGGGGCAGTGGGTGGCACGCTCTCGCGAGGACACGGCGCGGGAAACGAACGCAGAGCACGCAAACGCACGAATAAAATGAGCATGGATCGATGTCACGAATATTTGCATTATTATTATAATTGTAATTATATTGCTATAAGTAGGTCATTGGCAACATGAACATAGGAGTAAAACGATTGACAACATCATAACAAACCCTTGAAACTCACTTATTCAACCGATTTTTGTAAATACGTCATTTTATCGGGGAGGGCTCCAATATTTTTGGTGGTAGGTCGTTCCAAAACCGTATAATCCTCTTCAAGAAGGAGAACTGCACTGCATTGGTCCCTTCTGATCCAAACTCTATCTTGAACTGGTGATCTCTTTTTCCCACAAAGTTTGGTTTTTATAATGCTCTTCCCAAAATCATCCCATGATTTTCCTCACTCACTATTTTGTACATCTCACGTAGCCTGATCTTTTTCCTCCTCGCCTGATAACTCTACCATTCCCGTACTCCAAGCGTTTCTGTTAACCTCTCTGTTTTTTTTTTGTTTCTCTAACACATACCTAGTAGCTTTCCTCAGCGCCTTCTCTAAGTTCGTCACCTTCTCACCTTCACTTTTATTTCGTGGATCTCAAACAAGGGATACGTACTCTAGGGATAAGTACGTCGTACTACGATTTTGTAGACTTTCTCTTTAGCAATCTTGCTGCTCCATCTGAGTTTTCTCATTACACAGTTTAACGTTAACCGCAGCTTTTTTGACCGTGTGTTATATCTATTCATTTCGGGACAATAAGTCTTGTAAAAGATGGATTGAGCATTGAGCAGAAAAGAGCATATTGCCGCTGACACTCGCGTCGGTGCTCAATAATAATGCTCAAAGATTTGATTCTTCTATTGATGGCGGTTAATTGGACTGCGGGGAATGACACAGAAACATGAGTACCCATGAATGGAAGCAAATCAAGGAGATTACTAGAGCTTTCGCTCTTCACTTCACAGTGATGGTCACTATCACAAGATATTAAGCAAAATGTACCCAAAAAAATCACGCAAATGCCACATCGAAATATTATATCATCACCAAAAAAGTTTCCCTGACGTCGGTAAGAAGAAAAAAATTATATTTGAGATTTGAAAACTATCAATTAATGAAAGAAAATTGGCAAAAAACTCCCTACACTATTTACAGAGTTGCTACAGACTTAATCTGGCGTATATTTAGCAAAGACATCAATTAAAAGTTACTGGCACCTTAGCAAAAAATACTGCACTTTTCCTTGCACAACCGGAATAAGTAGGGCAATCGCTTTGAGCAACATCGATTTGTTAACCTCATTACTTCGGTTATAGAACCATTACAAATATCTCAAAAATACCACTCCCGCGGCCATTCTTTTACGCATGTAAAGATAAACGTAAAAAAATGCGTTACTGCATGCGGGAGTTGATTTTTCCATTTCTGAACAAGTCAGGTAAATACTACATTTTGTATTATCGTATAAAATGCCGCCCTTGCAAGAAAAATTGAATTCTCATGCATAAAGTTAATATTAAAGGTTAATATTAAAGGCCTTGAGGGAAAGAGTACAGTGTGGTCCGAAGATGGGAGGGAGCGATGGGTCAGCGAGGGCTCGATTTGCAATCGCCGGGAGATGAGATTCGCTTGGACGACACAACAAGTGTCTTTACGATGGCCACGCGCATCATTTCTATGACAACCCACCCCTCCACTCATCCAGATTCCTTTGCTTCGCATACTGCCTCATCGACCAGTCTTTTTCACCCACGGATTACTCGCTCAAAGCACATGGTATCTTCTTGAAATTTTCAGGGAGCGTAACAATCTTTGCCATCACTTCTCTGGATCTCAAATTCGATAACTTTACATTTTTTCTTATCCTTCAAATTATTCTACGTTTTCCTCAGAAGAATCTGGTATACTCAGACATGACGGGAAGGAGCCTAATCATCATCGTTTTTAAAATCTTTTTCTTCACATGCTTCGTCTATTTGCCTGATTCATCGATGGAATCTTGTAATTGATTTAAAACCACTTCCTATCGTCGGCTTGGCTTGACATTTAGCACATATGCTTGCTTCTGATGACAATAAATTATTCAGTAATCAGATATTTGAAATTTTGTTCCATTATGCCCTACTTAATTAATTAAATGTCCTTATGGAAAAATAGCTTTCAATTTCCTCAATAGCTGACGTTAGTTACATATTTTTACGAGAAATTTCTTCGACAGCTCTACTTGTTTTACAGTTAAAAAATAGAAAGAAAAAAACAAAAGAAAAAACTACACTTTTTTCACACATTATAAAATGAATAAAAAATAACCTTTTCATCACTCCCTCGGAGATTAAAACGTGGCTGCTGATTAGGTATAGATACTAATGTTGCTTGCCAATTTCAAAGGGAGTTTTTTTCATTCGGCTTCCGCTCACTGGGATGCTTCCGCTCGAAAGGACGGAGTTAGATAGTCACCTATCGAATCTTCTACACTTGGCTGTAATAAACCTATTCAGCACCCACGATTTATTTTCCGGGATAAAAAGCAAGTATTTTACTTTTTAATGCATTTTATACTGTTCGTGGAAAAAACGTGTGTTTTAATCAACCTTATTGCCGATGCGGTGGTCTAAGTGCCTACCTTTAAGGATATGCTGTCATGTCATATTCCATATTTTTTGTGATTTGGTAGTAGTACGTGCGAATGATTAAGCAGTTGGCGTCCTGGTTTCATTTCGTGCGTACGCGCGCTCGGCCAGCTTGAGTGTTCTCAAGTAAGAGAGGATTCCGAGAAGCACTCTCAGCTGTTGCAGCCAGAGTGGGTGTTGGGTTGCTGCTTTGGACGTTAGGGCGGACTGCATCAAGTTACGGCCATTTACATTTGCAGCCGCCTCTAAACTGGAGACTGACGCTGACCAAGTCGACGCCCAATGTGGGAACAGACGCACCTGGATTTCGGGTACCCTTTTTGGTCCGCGTTTGAAACATCATTTCCCACATAAGTGTCGAGCGTTTCCCGACCTGCAACCGATGGCGGATGAAAAAACCCCGCACTCGGTAAGTATGCATATTCAATAAACTCGATTGTTTCAGGCTAAACTTTGTGAAAATCCATTGTAAACAATAAAAAGTTATGGTACATTTTCACACGATTTATTCAATACGACCGGTTTCTTCGCAGAGGCGACATCATCAGGAACAGAAATCGTTATTTTAACAGTTATTTTGTTGTTGTTTATCTGGTTGCTATTACGCGTTGGTAGGGGAGGGTTGCGTTGGGGTTGGAGCGTTACTCAGCTTCAGGGTAATTTCCAAGAGGAGGGAATAGTTGACAAAAATATTCTCATTTGCTAAAATTCCATTCTTGATGTGCTTCCTTATCTCCAACTCCTCCAAGCAGTCCATCCTTCTTCCATTTTACTCAAGGTGGAGAATTTGTGGGTGGAGCAACCCTCCCCTACCAATGCGTAACAGCAACCAGGTAAACAACAACAAAATAACTGTAAAAATAACGATTTCTGTACCTGATGATGTCGCCTCTGCGACGAAACCGGTCGTCTTGAATAAATCGTCTGAAAAAGTACCATAACATTTTATTAATTAGTATACATATTATTAGTATTATTACGACAATTTTCTCAAATAAATGTAATAATGCCCAAGATGCAGGCATCTGTTGACAAATATTTACATCGCTTACCCTGTAAATTTTGCTAACTTTTACTGTCATATCCGCTATATTTTCATGCGAGTAATCCGTTGCCAAAAAAGACCATCGAGAGGGATGTATGCGTCCATTTAAAACTCATTCATATAGGATTTCTATATTTGTAAGTAATGTAACTGAACGAAGTAAGGCCCCTATTAGCCGAGGCAACCAGACGCGCAACCGGTGGCGCGTCCGGTGGCGCGTCTGGTTGCTCGGGTTTATTCCGCCCAGGACACCGGTGGCGCCACCAATATCTCTTTTAAATCTTACCCTGCGCACAGCAGTAGTTGCAATGGTGTTGTGCTGTGAGGACGTACTATTGCTAGCTCTTCTCATAAAGAAGAGAAGGCGAAGGACCAGGAGGTTTCGGAAGCATCCTATGCTGATGTCTAGACTTACCAAAGGGCTTTATTACACACTATACGATGATCTTTGTGCTAGTGGAAGTAAGTTTTTTTTTAACTACTTCCGTATGTCAAAATCTTCATTTGACGACCTTCTTGGATACATCAAAGATGACATCACGAAAAACGACGTCATCGGAACGTGACGTCACAGTATGGTATCCACTGATGACGTACTGAGGAAGTGGATACAAAATCGGTCTATGCATACCTATGAGGTCCAGCGGGCCCCAAAAGAAAAATTCCATTTCTTTATGAATTTTTTTAAATCATTGAGTACCTAATTGTTTTTCTTATAATTCTATGTAACGTAACAATCGTGCAATTAAAAAAAAATTTGTTTTTGGAGATGCTAATCCTAAATAGGATTAGCATTAAAAATCTCATTGACTAAATGATAGTATTTTTTCAATATTTGTTTTATTTGAAATTTTAAGCAATATAACTAAACATAGTTGTTATCTCTTTCAAAATACGTGCAGGTTAATTTAGACAAAAACGCACAACAATAATTTTAACGTTAAATGTCAGTAAGAACAATTTTTACGTTATACTTCAAAACCTTCCCTTAAGGTTTAAATATTTTTAACCAGTTTTATAATAAATACAGCATTTTACATCAATATTGGCAGTTTATAAAACTTAATTCTACTTTTACAAACAGTCTTCAAATAAACATAAGGAGTATTAATTCATTAACATTGTTCAATTAAAAGAATATCATTCATTAACACAATAGAATATTCTATGAACCACTGAAATTTTAAAATCAAATATTTGTTTGATTACACGTGAGAATAAAATTCCTGAATCTTTCAAACTTTACACTAAAAACGGTTTTGTTAGAATGTCGGCTACTTGATTTTCTGGGAGACAAAACTGTAAATCAAATAATCCTTCCGAATACATACTCCCAACTTATAAATCTGTACCTCACCTCAATGTGTTTTGATCTCCTACTCATCTGACCAGATTGCATCATTTTTATTGTACTTTGATTGTCTATGTTTAAATTTACAAATACTGGTTTGCCTGTCAACTCTCCAATTAAATCCTTGGCAATTTTTTTATTTCTTGACAGCATTCAGATGTTGCAATAAATTCTGCTTCAGTTGAGGATAGTGCCACTACGCTTAGTTTGTGTGAGCACCACAGGATTGGCACACCACCGAACAAAATTACATGTCCTGTTGTACTTTTTCTTTCAGACATATCTCCTGGAAAGTCTGAGTCACTATGCATATGCTTGCAGCTTTATTTGCTCTTCCACTTCTGTTGTGCGGAAATGCATTCCCAACCCTTGTGTTCTTTGTAGATATCTCACTGTCCTCTTCAAATTCTCTATATTTTCTTTGACAGGTTTTTCCATGAATCTGCCCTCAAAATTAACCGAAATTGCAAGGTCTGGTCTAGTTTTAGATAATGTATCGTATCATCTATAAATGATACGAAGTGCCTTTTACTATCGCGAGTCTCTGTCTCAAATGGATCGCAAACATCAGTGTGAATTATTTGCAAAATTCTATTCGCTCTCATTTTTTCAGTTTTAAATGGGAATCTGGTTCGTTAAGAATTCACGCAAACAGAACAAAACTTATTGCCATTTGTCCGTGCAATTTCTTAAGGTACACCATGACACAGTGATGAAAAATTTTCAATGCTCTTAAAATTTAAATGACCCATTTTTATGAGCCATTCCACATCCAAATTAACTGCCTGAGTTAACATGGCTTCGGTTTCGTTTACATCAATAATAAACTATCCATTTGAACCTTTCTTCCCTTCTATTACAATATTTTGTTTTAGTATTTGTATTTCAACTACTAATATTTTAATGCTATTCTTTGTAAATAATACATTTCCATTATTTTCTGTGATTTCAGAAACTGACATTAAATTTATAAATAATTCAGGTACACATACCCCTCCTTTACATTTATTCATTTCTAGACTTCCTACTCCATTGACTAACATACTCGCATCTTTCTTAGCAACCTTAACCTTATCATTACATGGGCGCAATTTTTTTTACTATTTCGGTGGAATTAACCATATGTTTTGTCATCCGCTATCCATTACAAATTCAAATGTATTCTTGCTACTAAGATAAGACGCAGATTAAGCTAAAAATGCTTCTTAACTTTCTCTCGGCTTTCTGTCCCTATATATTATACCCTTTTTCATTTGACGATCCCTTATTTCTAAATTCCTTTCACATTTTACAACATTTTTCTCGTAAAAAGCAGTCCTTTTCAGAAGGATTAGTTCGTTTACATATTGAACACCCCCTTTTTGGACATCTAGCTTTGATATGACCCTTTTGGATACATGGAAAACACACTATATCATTTTTATAATTCATTTTACCGTGTCGATAATCTGCCTGGAGCGTCGTGGTCAGGGCAGTATGATGCGCGCGCATGCAATATTCAGTCACCGGTGGCGCGTCTGGTTGCCTCGGCTAATAGGCTACATATACTCCAATGCCCCGGGCGATTCTGAGCAACCCAAAGTGGAAGGCGCGGTTGCGGGGCTCAGGCGACTGGTTTCGGTGGAAAGTCTGGTGGCGCGTCTGGTTGCCTCGGCTAATAGGACTCATTTGATTCTATGCCCCGCGACTGACCATTTCCACCGGACGCGCCACCGGTTGCGCGTCTGGTTGCCTCGGCTAATAGGGGCCTAAGGTGCAGACCTGCCATACTAACCTATCGCCTTCAACTCGCTCCGCCACGCTCCGTGATGAATAAATTCACCAGCAACAGGAAACACAAAGATATGCGAAAATCGACTCACTAAGTTCATTTCTTACTCTCCCTATCGTTTGCGCCAAGGCTAGGCGAAGTCAATGAACGCTGGATAAATTTTCAAACAACAGAAATCACGCCATCTCTAGGGCGATCTCATAAAAAATGACATTTCCAACATGATTTGCAACTTTGGTTCCGATAATAAAATGCAAAAGGAAGCCTATGTCGGATCTCGCAAAGGGAAAAAGCGGATGATTGATATTTATTGAAATGCTTCCGCCGAGAGAAATCGTCTGGATTCACTGATGATTAAAAAAAATATATCTCCGACTATGGGGTTTCTAACTTTGGTCAGGCTACATGGACGGGCTTCCATGTTTCATGTTTTTTGCTTTTCTCTACTTTTTGATCATCCTGGGGAGTATGCAATGTCTCACGACAATGCTGAGGTTCAAATGGATCTTCCTTGCGAAAGCACGACGCGAACCAAAACAAGAGATATTCACACCCCGTTACCATAATTTGTAGGTTTTAATGTAAACATGTTACGTATGACAAAAAACCTTTAATAGAAAGCCGCCTATACCCGACGCACCCCATACTTGATATGATGATGGTCCTGAAACTTTCATGATTTACTTGTCTTAATTCTTTGACATCTTTCCTCAGCTTTAACCTTTTGAGTGCTGGCAAGCGCCATTGCGCAGATCCAGCTTCTCGTGAAAAGTGCCATTAGTGCGACAATCAACCTGCAATCGATGTTCATTTTATTTTATCATTAAATATTTTGGTTAAATTATTAATGAGCTCATATATTGTAAAAAACGTCGCCCAGTATTATAAAAAAAGGTAATATGACATGTAATAAAGTTAACCATGAGTTTTTGATAATTACCTTCACTTGTCTTTGACACATTTTTGCCCTGAAGTACTGCAAAATCAGCAAAAAATGCCTCGCCCTAGCACCTATTAGAAGTAAAATAGTACCTAGAAAATCAGTTAGCACGCAAAGGGGTTTTAAAAAATCTTCGTCACACGAGGTGGTCCAGGGAAAGAAACTGTAGCCTCCCGTGCGGATTGCGTGTATTTCATAAACCCCTTTGACTTAATCAGGCTGATCACTACCCTCACCCATCTAAACCAACCTTCAGGTTGAAGCACCAAATAAAGGACATCTATCTCGCTGATATCGACCTTTCCCCGAATATTTTTCAGATTTCTGACTCTACCGCTGCGGTACTCGAGTCATACTCAAAGTACTAGCCAAATAATGCATTTACGACAGACCCTAAATATATCTGCACTGCCGTATACGTATCCGCACTCGCTCCCTCGCCATCGCTTACTTGCCCCATCCCTAATTTCATTCCCCTGCTCCAACTTAATTCAGCTGATGATGATATTGCTCGTCCGCAAGCTATTTCCTCCACAACCACTTCCACTTCCACGAATTTTGTCCACTGTGCGGCGCTGGTGCGTCGGTAGGCCCGATCCCAAGGTATCCGCAAAGCTATGTTTTTTAATTAGTTCATTTAACAGGGGAGACACATTTGACAGTGCTCCTTATTCCCTTTCTCATTTGTGTTTCAGCGCTATGTGGAGAGTAAACTTTTTATCCATCGAGCCATGCAGCTAATGGCATCGAAGGCCAATCGGGAGCAATTCCTGAGGAACCAAAAAGAAGTCCTCCGCCTTTTCCACTGAAGCGCATGAGCTGTGCTTCCAGAGTAATAAAGTTTATAGAAACACAAATAGAACACAGATTCAGGTACGATATGAAGGATACTATATGGATACAGCAACTAAAATGTAATAGCAGAAATCTGGTAAGAGATTTATACAGAAAACGCGGATCTGAGGATGGCATAAAGGATTCTCTACTTTTGAAAATACCCTTGATACAAAAAGATACAAGTCTTTTACACTCTTTACTAAGGACACTATTCTTGATACAAATGATACACTAAGTGTAGGCATAATTTACTCCTTGCCTCTCTATATATAGACAATATCTTTCGCGTCTACGGAGCCTAAGGGTCTTACTTGAAATCAGACATTCCCTTTTCAATATCATCGAAAAATTTTACAGATCAATATTAGTGAATCACGGTGGCGTCCTGACAGTGTATCAACAGAATGTCATAGCGAATATCATAGTTAAATAATCAAACGGGATAACAGAGGATGGTAAAGGTATAACACTTCAATGTGTCAAATTTATATCGATTTTTTTTTAAAGGCCGCTGCTAACGTTAATGAAATCGCTCGAACAGCGCAATCCGATACAAGTGACACACACTGGAAAATATTTTCATCTTCTGACTTAAAAAAAGTGATGGCGCTCTATTTCGTCAATTCAAAACATAAAATGTACCCCTTTATAACACAGGGGTGCTTCTAAGCAACAAAATATTTGTAAAGCCGTCACTTAAAAAAATGAGCACATTTTCAGCTCTATTAAATAAGGATTTTAACTTCATGTCATTTTACGCTACAACATTAAATGGTTTACTTGACCGTACCATGTTTAACAGAATTGAAAATTTACACTTTTTTGAGAGAAAATATTAAATTTTTATTTTTCCCACAAAATAGCGCTAAGGATAAGGAAATAAGTATATTTTCTGAATAATATGCTCTAGAGCGAGTTCTACTCAGCTGTAAAACTTTGCTTAGAAACAATGGCTTTGATCTTTTTACTCCAGTTCAGCCAGATCTCCGTTTCCGACCGCTTTGCGCTGCTTGGGGCGGATTTGGAGAAGTAGCTGCACGGAGAGGGGCAAGCCTCGCTCACGCGCGCATAGAGCACGCTATATAGTGGGGGTAGCGGCAGATATACTTGCAGTCGTTTGAGTGCTTAGTGGGTCGAGGAAGGAATTAACTCGGAGGTTTCCCCCGACGGAAGGGGAGTAGGCGACGCAGGGTATGTGGCGCTCTTTAAGACGGCACAAGAGAGCGGCGGCGGTAGCCGTGGAAACCCTTAAGCCTCCGGATTGCGCATGCAGACGCCGGGAGATGGAACCACCCCCGCGCACACGAGATTTCATTCGCAGAAACCGTCGTCTCAGAAAATGAACGGCCGCCCTGTTTAGCGGCTCACCACCAGGATGTATATGCATGCAGTATTCACTGCTCGGGCAGACACCACTGCGGCAGCGAGTTTCATCCCTTGAGCTCCATGAACCACGGCCTTAGGCGATGGATTTACGAGGAACAACCGAAACGCATTTCCCCCTGAGGCTCCCATGATTTCTATCCCTATGCCAAACTAAGAAGGGAAAGGTCGCACTGGTGAACTTGTGGTGAATACTGACGATAAAGTTAAATTGCATTCACACTCGTGGAAATGATGACAGACAGATTGGAAATTATATAGTGCGCCTGATTTGAATAACATGAAGTTACCGAGGATTTCTCATACAATTTTCTCCCTTTCACAAGCCATACAAAATAATAGTTAGAAATTTGGAGAATAGGCTCCAAAATACACCGCATGGTGAAGTACGCTGACATATTTTACCATACGTTTGAAAAAATTTCACAGTAAATACTTCAAGATGATGTGATATATGGACAAATACGAAGAATGCAGTTGGTGCACCTAAATCGATGATTGGCTTCAGTCAAAATCAGTGTGAGTTCAACGCCAGGCTTTCAAGCATAGATGTTTTTAAGCAACATAAAATACGAATCATTTAGGCACTATCACGTAGTTGGCGGAGGCTATGGGATTCACTCTATCAAGCCTTGAAGGAGTGTAAATGAAACTGAAACAAAAATACTCAAGTCTTCTACCACAAGCCAACAATGAATCCATCGGTCCCAGGGGCGATCGGAACGATGTAATAATTAACAAAGGCCCCCAATCGATTTGGAGCGTACTTCGCGGCCAACCAATTGCATCCATTTCGTCCATCACTGACGGCTAACATTGAAGCGAGTACGGATGCGCATGAATATCAGATGTCGCCCGAGGAGGAGAGCACCTAGTGTACCATCTGGGAAATTGAACGCACCAAACACGCGAAAGAGGCCTCACACGCAACGGCGACTAGAGAACGCTGCTTCCAGAGCAGCGAGCTATCGATTGATGGCTTCTCCGCCACTGAACGTATCCTAGTCATTATATCCTGATTGTTCCTTGACCTTATGCGGCAAAAACTCTTAGTGTTTCAGCAAGAGTTTCAGCGAGGAGCGAAAGCTGGAGAGGACTAACGAGGGAAAAGGAGTCTCTTCCTTAGGACTTCTAGATCGTCGCGAGAGATTCGCTTGTTTATTATTCCTTCCAAGGGAGCGAGAGCTCAATACCAATTGCTAATGACACTTAAGAGATGATTTCTTTGAGAAATGAAGGAGGCACGAATAGACGGGAGGGAGGAATTTGAGGGAGGCGGGCTCTCGACAAGTCCCCGGAAGATATTTTAATAATCGATTGATTCCGCTGCTCGAGAGCATCAAATAAATAAATTTCCTTCGGACGGAATAAAACATGCCTTTCTTCCTGAACATCTTGAGAGAAGGACGACGACTAACCACTCGAGATGCGAATAACAACGCTCACAATCTTGCCGAATGGAAAACATCGGAAATAATTAGTCGTCCGCAGAAGGTTCCGTCGGCCAGAGGATGCTGCGTTTCCTGGCAACCGATCCGATAAGAAGACGATGATGAGCAGGAAGGGGATGTTGAGCACGAGAGAGCACTTGAGTCGGCGAAAGACATCGCAATCCAAGTACATACGTGCATTGTCCACGGGGTGAAATAATTGAAGGGAACGCATGGGCAATGGCTTTGTGCAACAGCGATTTGTTAACCTCATTAATTCGGTTATAGAACCATTAAAAATATCTCAAAAATACCACTCCCGCGGCCATTCTTTTACGCACGTAAAGATAAACGTAAAAATGCGTTACTTTTGTCAACATGCGAGAGTTGATTTTCCCATTTCTGAACAAATCAGGTAAATACTATACAAAAAAGTTGATTCAATCATCAAAATAATGAGTGATAAACCTTAAAACTCGAAACCATTCAACTATATAATAAATTATTAAATATATTAATAGTGACCAAATATTCATCTTTAATGAATGCTATTAAAACTTCTTAGAACTTAGGAATCAAAACAATAGCGAAAAAGTAGTTCTGGCTACAATGTGTCCAATTAAGTTCGCATCGAGTCATTCCTGTACAACAATACATCCACTGAAGCGTACCACAAAATTACTTTTGCTGGGATCAATTTTGCCATAGCCGGAAAAGTTGAGGAATGCTAACAGGGTCTCAAGGTGCAACACTCTATTAACCTTTTCAGTAAGATATTTTTTCTCTATGTTGAAGAAAATTATTATGCTTTGCTATATGACCTTAATTATGATGCTATGACCGCTTAGCCAAAAACATTGGCTATTTCTTTTTAGTCAATTTTTTGGTCTATGCCCATAATAATGGACAAGTATGCACATTGAGAGGTTAAAATCCCCAAAAACTCTTGTCCATTTTAATGGACAAAATGACTGAAAGGGTTAAAATTGGATTACAATAAACGCTGCGTTAGGAGCCCTAAATTTTAATATTTTGCGTAAATATTCATGCGCGATTTGGAAACAAACTACAATGGAGAAGTCATTGTAAGTAAGTACACTTTGCAATCACACAATGGTGACTATAACCTCCAGCATCATATTGACGAAATTTGAAATTAATTAAAAATCCATCTTTTCGCGATACGTGGGAATTATTTTTTTTTAACTTGGAGACTGGCATCCCGCATAACACACAAAATTCCTGGCTGCACGTGGCATCACTTAACATTTTGCCCTTCGGAAGTCGAATTTACGGGTTTAAATGTTTTTTTTTTCGGTTTGTGCTACATTGGAGCCGGCCCACAGTCATTTTTAGAGGAATTCTTTGGAGATCTCATCGTTGGAGAAGGGTTAAGGAAAGGTCGAGGGATTACGAGGGACTGGCAGACAACAAGACACCATATTTAACACAAACCATTTCATTTTTTTCAAATTTCATTCCAGTTAAAACATCTAAATGATTCTGTGAATAATGATAATCCCCAAAATGAAGCTTCAAAAAATCAGAAAATTTGAAAAAGCATTATTTTCTATAAGAAAACATGCGCCAAATATTCCGTGTTCTGATGACGGATCTGTTACTTTCCCGGCGAATCTTGTTGATGAAGTCCTCTCGGGAAATCAGCCGGGTCAAGATTGACATTGCTTCAAAAATGAAATGCCACATAATTGCCACATAATAAAATGAATAGAGACGCGGGTTTCAACCTCAGCAAAAAAAGGAATCCTATGATCAAAAGAATGAGAAAGCTAAGAGGAGGAATACAACCTAAAACTGACCAATCACAGACGACTTGACCGCCCCAAATGGGTATATAAGCCCGACACTAACCATGTCCATCATTCGCCCTGAAGACGATGGCAGAGAAGGCCATTGAAACGTTGGCAGCAATGTCAATCTCGACCCGGCTGATTTCCCGTGAAGACTTCATCAATTCCGTGTTCTTACAAATGTTTCAACGAGTGTCTTCTCATCATAGTGCGTTACAAAAGTCATTTACGGTAGTTTTAGAGTATTTTTTAGAGATAATATATAATTTAAAAGAGGGAAAACAGTTTCAACTATTGAGACGGCCACGATTATGATGCTAATGATTATCGGATCCCAAGCGAATATTTGCCTCGTGCCGTTCATCGAGGTGAGATAAGTCTTAAATAAAGATGTTACCGCAATTCAAGATCTCCTTAGAACATTTTCTATTCCCACTCACTCCTAACGAATAAAGACGTCTTCCCACGATTTGCCAGGCTGATTGTGCTTCCCAATGATCACGAACGAACTCAAGGATCGGAACAATGAACAAATCAAGCTCAAAAGAGATTACAAACGTAACCCGCTGGTTTGGTGATTCGTTGAGGATTCTTAGGGGGAAAGAAACCCGGCATCGGGCTGCTCTTAACGGAATACACTGCGGTTGCCACAACTCAACGTCCCATCCAAAATACGGAGTGCTATAGTCACTACACAGCCCTCTATCACGGATCAGACAGTCAATGAAAAATCTTATCCACGGCTAGGATTTGAACCTAGACACAAGGGGCGGGATACCAACACTAGCCACCACACTAACCCGATTCACGTCGCAAGCAGTTCTATGCGAATAAGGACGCGTATAAAACTAAACACGCCATTCGCGTGTAGCGACAGTTGTTTCCTCTGAATCTGTGTAAGAGGGAAAAAAGTAGGATGGACTAGATGACTGTATAGGTATTTAGACGCTATTCAGATGACGGCCGTCAGCCCAAATGGACTGACAGTCATACTCTGAAAAATAAGTCATCATCGGGCAGTCACTTAAATATCTTATCCAACGCCGGGATTTGAACCAAGGGGTGGGTATTTAGACGCTATTCAGATGACGGCCGTCAGCCCAAATGGACTGACAGTCATACTCTGAAAAATAAGTCATCATCGGGTAGTCACTTAAATATCTTATCCAACGCCGGGATTTGAACCAAGGGGTGGGATTCCTACATCCTAGCCATCACACTGACATGATCCAAGTCAGCGAGCACTTCTATGCGAAGAACGACGCGTACAAAACAAAAACGGGCCATTCATGTGGAGTGACGGTTGTTTTCTCTGAATCTGTGAGAGGGATTAAAAAAAAAGGAGGGCTGTGTGGGTATTTAGGTGCCATTCAGACGATGGCCATCAGTCCAAATGGACGAGCATAATTGCAAGAGAGAGAGAGAGAGAGAGGAAAAGCGAGGATCGTAAGCGAGAGAGTGGGCGGGCGATTAGAATTAAGACGCATACATACGTGCGCGAAATGCGGCGTTGCTTCCCGTGTCCGCAAACAATCGAGCGTCGGAGCGCGCCGAGTGCATAATTTGCACTCCTCTCGCGGACGAAACATACTCTCAGCAAAAGGAGTCGAAAATACCTTCTCTCTCTCTCTCTCTCACTTTGCCGTAAAGCGGTCGACAAACAGCGCTGCATTCTACCCTCGGGGAGGCAGAGTGCGGAGGACCGATTTGCCTCAAGCAACAGTAAGCGGAAGCCGAATGAGAAGAACTCCCTTCGACTTACGTCCGCCTCCATATATTTCAATCGAAGTATACTACCAATTCCTACTTTATCCTCTGTAAATAAAAATTGCATTCATCAAGAGATTTAGAACGCAATCACGCACACAAGTGCAAATTTATTTAAAGCGAGGGTGAAATAATGTTGCAAAAAATTGTTGCACAATTTCTCATAATAACTTCTAAAAATCTCTATCTCAGTCGATTTAGTGAAAATCGCTCACTCCGCAAAGAACACTTCTTATGAAATAATTTAAAGGATCGTTTGTTTTAAGAGAGACATGATGCATGATGGTGTGGTTTTGGGAGTTGGAACTAACACTGCAGCAAGGTACCGTAACGCACCAGTGGGCGTTGACGATATAAGAGCCTCCCCACGCCATTACTGAGAGACACTCAAAACAAATAATTTTCGCATGATTCCCTATTTAAAAAAAAAATTAGCTTTCATATACTAATTGATTCCGAAAATAAAATCGATGTCACGCAGAGTGTGGTGACAATCCATTGCCTGTTTCTAAAGGAATATTTTCCAAGCTTTACGAGATGACCGCATTGCTATTTTGACGAAACTAACGTCATTTGACTTCAAGTACAGTATAAATTGGTTTATAACTCAAAAATTAGTAAGGTGACGTTTATTTTTTTCATTATTATTCTTGAAAAGCGACCAGCTTTGTTGATTGTTGCAAAGGGATATATAATCTTGCTTCAATCAGCATTTCTCAAATGCTTAGACTAACATCACCATTAGAGTCGGGGTAAAATTCTGATCTTCTAATTCGGTGTTGAGAATACACGGAGAGCCAAATTATACCATTGAGAGTAGATCAAATTCTATTAATGGTCGAGCTTCATCTCTTCGAAACGTTGATCAAGACAGGAAAAATCTGTAAAAATATGGTCCATCTTTTTTGAAGAATATGAAAAAAATTATGCCTATTTAATAAGAAGTGCACCAATTACTCTTCGAGATGTAGTCCGCATTAACTTTTGCACTGGAGATGCAGCAAAGATCGCATTGTGAGTGATGAAATCAACACAGATGGCGCGACTATCTCTTGACTCCTCCGTCATCATCGCAAAAGCTGCCGGCAATTACCTTTCGTCGACCGACAGAAGGCGCGAGTCTGGCCAAACACCTTCCGAAGGAGAAAGAGAGAGGTAGGAAGCGAGGACCCTGAGGCCACCTGGGGTCATCGTGGATAAATGACCGGCTTCCAGCCTTGCTCGAGTCATTTTGAGCGAAACGTAAGCTTTATCGACGTTTTTGTGCTCAAGTAAGAGTACTATACTGTCACAATGCCAGCCTTTAAGTATACCAGGTGATTAATTATATAATAGGTACATTTTTATAATACAATGGCGGTCATCTAGGATTAGAAGCGAATGTACTTTGCTATTTGATTGCAACCGATTACTTACTTTTTTAATACCGATAAATAAGGAAATTAATAAGAATTTAGTTGATTTGATAAAAATCATCTCCGATGAGTGTGCTATATTTCCGATATTCATTCAATACATTACTACATTCTATATATATATTCTATACTTCCCTAATTAATCAATGTATGATGCTTCAAAACTTCATCAAAACTTCGGTCAACAATTCACAAACGTGGTATTTACTTCTCCATATTCCTAGGTATTTTTTCGTATTTTTTTCAGTCGGGATGCTACAAAGCCAAGTTTTCTACTACAAGTAGCCACTGTTTGAAAATCCCGAAGCCCTTTGAAGATGCCTTTTGAGAAAAAAGAGGGATTGGGTCACGGATCCTATGTACCAAAAATGGAGATATCAATATTTATATAATATAGGAGTACTTTGTAAAAAAACTACAAATGGATAAAGAAATTGTTTGAGCCAAGAAATACTAAGTAAACCATGGCAGCAAGTCAACCAATTGAGTGATAGCGCAATTTTTTTGGTAAAGTCATACCAAAAGCCATGATCATGAACTTAAGGCTGTTTTTGAGCTTAGAAGCAAGGCTATAACGAGCTCTTAGCCCTCTTAACCTCGAGCTCATCCCCTTCCGTAACATTCTGGAAGATAAGATCTTTCGCCTCCCCCTCCAACTGAACCCTCCGAGATGTTTTCCCCTCTTCAATTTAAAGTCCCGACTGAAAGTTTCTTTGGCTACGGCCTTGCAAAATAGGAATCACGTTTACTTGATTAGAGAAACATTTGAAATTTTTATTCCTTATAATTTAATAGGAATGAATTCTAAATAGCCAAATATACCCAATAAGAACGATTGCAAAATAATAAATTGCACTATCAACGCTATTTTCGTTTTAAAAAAATTCATATAGGTTTAATCTACGGTCAAAACTGGGATATTGATGAGCTTCCAGCAGCAAAACGCTTCAATAGTTCATTCGATCAGACTTTGTCAGAGTTTTCGGAATCGGTAGGAAACCAATATTACGGATAATTACAAATTTATGTGACGTCATCAACGAAACAAATATCGTTGGAATAACTACGAAGATGTGATAACCTATTCATACGTCACTTTACTATCCTTCCACGGCTATTACTACTTTCATTTCGAATCAAGAGAACATGTAACGGGCATTGAACTAAAATGGCGCTTCATATTAAATGAAATGTTAATATCCTACATAATAGTTCCTCCTATAGGGTTTTTAGTGATTTTCTCACGGGATTCAAGTGAAATTTTGAGATTATATCTCTTAGAACACAGTGAATTGGTCATATTACCTAGACAATCCATTGATATGTGATATTAGATTTCATGAGAAGTTCTTTTTATGAAGTAATATCGATTGGCCAAAATTTCTAATTCGTTTTACATCTGATTTAGGATTCTGGGACTGAGTAATAGCAACGTCAGCAGTGAGCTTGAGGAGTGCGAGAAAATAGAGCGAAGAGTGCTGGCAAGACGTTCAGATTGTTTCGAATTCGTGACAATGTGCTGGTGTCAAATGTAGTATTTGCGTTGCAGAATAAACAGCAGAAAATTATGAATTTAAAAAAATGACAAAGGTAGGCAATCCAGTGCAACGACCGCCATGGCAACAAGTGAACTACACTCACTCCATTGTGGAATCACGCGCGCGAAGGCTTTTCACAGAGCAAATGGTTAGGATATCCTGAAAGAATGCAACCATCCCGTCACCTATCTTTCCAATTGGGCCGACCCCACGGCGTGGATGCGAGATTCTGCGCGGCCTAAGAAGACACCATCCCCGCACACCCCACCCCTCGCCCGTAGCTGACTCAGCCTTTACCCCCGACCCCATCTCTCCTCCCCCCCCACCCGATCCGATCTCTTTGGAGCAAAGAAACACGCACACCCCGCTGAAAATTTAATCTCCCGATGAGGCAACTCACTACAACACATGCTGATACGCAAAAGGTCCTCCACGAGAAGGTATCTATCTGATGATATATTGCACCATGAACTTCCCAAATTCCCGCACCAGCAGAATTTCCTCGAAGCACAGCATTCCATCATCGAGCCGCCTCGACTGCTTTCAGCGGCCAACTAGTTCCGCCAACTCCACGACGACGCTAGTTAGCGAGAGCTCGCAAACTTTAAATCGATTTCACTCGAGCGACAAGTGCATGGCTAAGTAAACACTTTGACGTCTCGACCGACGCCGGACGCATGGCGGCACGGAGCGAAGCGTGGTTTATTTTCTCCAAGAGGGATCGCAATCTTCAGCCCTTGCCAAGCCGTTTCCACCGCTCAAATGAAGAGCAAACTGCTTGCTACTCGATCTGCTTATTCAAGTGGTAGTCTTCAATGAGAGAGAGTGCATATAGACCTACATGAATACATTTTACGGTACTAAGAGACCATCAATTTTACACTATTAACGTGATTTAACTCCAATTTCCCTTTAAATTCAATTCTTTCCTCAATTGGTATTTCGATTTATCTCATAATGAATAGCAATAAAATATGATTTCGATGTGAAATGCAACAAATGCCAGTATAGTGGTCCTAAGGCAGATAAAGATACTACTTTCGTAACTCATGTGTTAAAATAACAAATTAATAAATTGAGAGCTCAATAATGTCTTCCGTAGGAGCATAAAAATAAAATCGGTAACACGGAGGATGAAATAAATATTAGTGCAAACCACTTTAATATATTAAAGATATTTTATGATCCACAATCGTAGAAAATACATATAGAGTTTCGTATAGAATTTTTCAGAAAATGGATATAATTTTAACGTGTATATATATCTAAGAAAAAAATATGCAAGAAGGTCATAAATCCCTACGTGGAAAGCTACAGCACAAAACATTCAACGCTAACATAATGAATAACTGAGGGATAAAATAGTACGCAGTACAAAGATTTTTGGAATTAAATAGGTATTCATGATATTTTAATGGAAATTGAGTATTGAAAATAACCAGAAAAAGCCATTGATCATTGATAAAGATGATTACTACGTGCAAGAAACACGCATTGACACTCAAATGATAACACCCATTTTTGGGCCGCCGCCGTGCTGGAATTGCGGGAACTTGCAAAGCTTCTTGGCCGATGCTCGTTCAAGAGAAAAAACTTTCGCCCCGAAAGAGCAAAAGGCAGAGGGTGGGGAACTTAAGAGGCAGGTGACGCAGCGATTGCACAAAAACTATTCCATGTTCACGGAAATTTGTTGCATTCAAAACAAGCTTGATTAAAAGAACGTTTTTAAAAGTCTGCAAATTAAGACCATTTTAATCTTTTAGTCGAAAAATAAATGCATGAACATCATCTAAACACTATCCGTACTAGGTTTATACAAACTATAAGCGTTGGTACAGCAATATTTTTATGTGATTGTTTGGTTTTGATAGAAACTTCCAGGATTGACGATATATATGAGCCAAAGAGGCGCGACCCCTTGAGTGAATTCAGACCAACGCAAGGACTCAAAACCTCAGAATTCTTTCTATAAAATCCTCCTCACATTCTGCGAGAACAGGACGATTCCTGCAAGGATTATCTGGATTGCTACTTTTCCTCGGCGCGAATAAATATATTTTCCTTCTTGTTAACCTCAATTTGATAACCATTATAATCTAATCATTACAACGCTTTACGATTTCTCAAGTTTATTACGCAGTTCAAATTCGAAGCCCCAAAGAAGGCAATCCCAAAACGTTGGTCAGCGAAACGTATCGACTACATTTTGGACCAAAGGTCAAGAGAGCCTCACATTACGCAATGCATTACAAGGAGGTCAAAATTTACGCAATGCCTCTCCTAAAAACATAGGTCACACCTTCACCGAAAAAAATTAACGAAAGTTTTATGTAATTTTTGTCGAAATTTTAAAACATTTTTGGTCACAATTTAGGCATAAGATATTAATGACTAGAGATTTACAAAATAGAGATGAATAGAGATAGGTGATATGTAGATACCGATTGGGTGATGAATATTTACGTCGAGGCATGAGAAATGGCTAATCCAGGTGTCACTCTGCTGCTTTGAAAGGATAAAAGCATTGTTCTATCGCTCCATCAATCCCTATTTACACATTTTATTTCATCGTCAGTCAGTCTTCACCATAATTGCCACCAGTAACACGCAACTTAAACTTAACCATAATGTAACATGTAACTTAACTTTTTTTAGATTCACTTAATGTTTTAATTATATTTAAATAAACCTTTTAAGTGAAATTTGAGCATAAAAGTAGCAAGAAGTAAACAATATTATATTGCATATTTTACCTGACTAATCACACTAAATATGAAGCTTATCAAAGGTCGAAAACATCGCTTTCTTCCTTCCTTTCTTCAAACAGGACCGCGTGGAGAAGCCACTCACCACTTCAGCGACAACAGCGCCTTCCCAAGGACACCACGATAAACTCGCCTCCAATCGAAGAGATGGAGCAAAGTTGGCAAAGGGGATTAAGAGCCATCTGGGGGATCAAGTTCTCTCCTCCTCCGAAACAACACGGAAGTTTCGAGGCGAGAAGCGCTCGGACACTGATAGCGATTCGGACGGATACGTCCCTCGTGCGACCAGGGATTAAAAGTTTGGAGCGTCATCAGCCGGGGGAAGAAACGAAAAAGACGAGAGCTGCTGCCCCCCGGGGTCGCAATTGCAGCGGGCAATATCACCGCCGGAGGGGGTGAAATTACACGGGGGGAGGTAGCTTGAAAGGAGGGTTTAGGGACTCAGGGCCAGGGGCTAGCCACTTGAACACGAGTAGATGCGAGAAATTGGAGAAAATTGGTGGTCAGCCCGCAATAACGACAGAAAAGAACACTCAGCCAGCGAAGATTTTACAATGGAGAAAGTGGTTGCAACCAGGGATATAAAAATATGGGATGAAAATCTGATAAAAGATGAAACACTGGATAATTTAGGACTTGGAGACCATACAAAGTAATACATACTAACTTAATTATCAGAGGAATTAGAGACAGATGTATCAAAACTACCCATAAAAAAGGAGGATGAGGTATTATAGAGAGAGCATTCTATCCAATGGCAAAACCATAAAAAGCAAGACAAAAAAATGAACTAGATACGGGAGGTGCACAGTTTATTGCACAGGAAGACATATAATTAGGCAACCGGAAACGATATAGGAAATTTAATAACTGTTTTCAGGAGCGGGAGTACCGGGAGTGGATTATTCTCTGAAGCAGATTGAGAAAAATTGACTGGAGTAATTATAAAGAGGCATGTAAATGCCTGCGAAATCCCATGAAATAACCAGCAAAGGAGTGATAATGGGTGTTTATGTCATTCTAACTACGGAAATGGAGATACCACTGACTTCGGTATTATATTCAAGAAATGAGGACGCGACGAAGACTAACACTGTAAGCTACCAATATTTTCGTCATGGTGATGTGACTGAGAGAATTCTTAATTGTTTACTCCTCATCCATAGTACAAAGTAAATTACAGTTATTTGTGACCAAGAACTTTTTTCTATACAATTGACCAAGGACAAGAGCTGGGATCGGAAAAAGTACGGAGAGAAGAGAGTAGAAAGAAAATAAATGGGAAGTAATCTATCTAATTTATCTAGAAATATCGATGGAAACGCTTGACGAGTACTCTACACTGACGATTTAACTAAATGCAGAACATTTCATTCACTTAAACAGGGCCGGCCTTAGGGAGGGGCGAGCGGGGCGACCGCCTCGGGCCCCGCGCTTTGGGGGGCCCCGCGTTCGTGAAAAAAAATTAAAATGTACGATATTTTTGAAAAGGCAATTTCAACTATTGCTGTGTTGTTAAGTCCTTGCTAGACAAAAAATAATATTATGAAAAAGGAATAATAATGCAGTAATTTTTATTGTGCAATTGCGTATGTCAGTACAGTACTGTGTCGTGTGAATGATAACAACGAGTGAGAGAACCTAACAGACGGCGTAATTACGAAGTCTGAATTTGGGAGGGGAACACATACTTAGCCAGAGAGTGGTAGGGATTCAAAATGCTCGAGTTTGTAGATGGGGTATAGAGTTTAATATTTTAAGTGAAGGGCCCCGCTCTGAAGGTTCGCCCCTAGCCCCGCACCTGCTAGGGCCGGCCCTGCACTTAAATGAGCTATACCTGTCTAATAACTGCCTAATTCTTCTGAAACATTACTTCAATTTGCATTACAAGCCTCATTGATATTTTCTTACGCCTACATCTTCTCCGAATTTAGAGGTATCATCGATCCGTTTATGTGTCACTATGTTAAATACGGCATTATGAAATCAAGCATAAAATACCATTCAACGCAAATGCATTAGTTCTTCCGCTGTAGCTCACCATGTTTATTTATTATCCCACCGCGGTAACTATTTTCTACTTGACCAGAAAAAAGAGCATCGGAAACCTTACTTAACCACGGGATTAACCCGGTCATTTATTTTATTCGCTCACCCGGACCTTCACTCGTCAGAGGTTATCCATTGGCGTTTATGAATCACATATCTTAAGTGATCCCTAGACGTCCTAGATCCAGGGGAGACTTAGGTGACCTCTACAACATCCGCGAATCCGGGCCTTATAGTCTCAAATGTGTCTACAGCGCAATGCCGTAAGGTTGCTAGGAGGACTGCATGATTTACACGGCGTCAGAAATGGACAAACTCCTGCTCAATACCGGATCATCGTTTGAGATTGCGAGTAGGGACGCAATAATTTTGTTACAACTAGATGCTTCATTGACCCAGTCCACCCACATCCTCATTTCAGGGGGAAAAAACCTGAAAAACGCCAAGATCTCCGATTCCTCGGCAATCCATTCATTAACACGCGTTTTCTTTTTGTACGTCACCCTTTGCGTTTCACTTTGGTGGTCAGTTATACACGCGCGTACAAGGCACTCTCTATGAGGATTGAAACGAGACTCTAGGGACGTAGGGATGACCTTAAAACAACCTGGTTAGGAGAGACAAAGATTATGGAAGGCTGAAAACACATCGAATATACATTCGAGGAAAACATTTAAAAAAATGTTATTCACCGAAACGTCACGCCGAGTGATGAAGTGAATCGCAGAGAAATAAGTGCGGCACGAGGCCGAAGATGATGTCCGCAATTGTTCCAGGCACACTTACAAACTCTGAAGAGGCGGACACGGACTAGAATGAATAGGGCAACTTTGTCTTCTGCGTGGCAGTCGGGAGTCCGAGGCGAGCAGACTGAGCGGGCGGGCGCCGCTGCCGTTTGGGGAAAACTGGATGGGGGGGAGGACGCACTTGCCGTCCGAGTGTGGAAATGAGAGAGAGAGAGAGAGAGAAAGAGAAGGAACTGTCCACTGTGCGGTGTCCTCTGTGCAGATACGAAAGGAAGGGAAACGGCGAGGACAAAAGGCATCATTCCCTCACAGGCGCCACTCTATTTCGGGGGTAAATCGATATAACCAGGCGGGTACCATTTGCATATTCCACATTCAAGGAAGAGCTAATTGAATGATGGTATTGAGCAAAAGCCAATAGAAACATGATGCCTGGAATTCAATGAAAAAAAATTTTGTTTTTCTCCGGTTAAATAAAAAAAAGTACAACAGAAACCAGCGACAAACTACTTTCAACGATTGGAAAAGATACTCGGCCAAAAAAAAACTTAAATATTTAGAAAAATGAGTGAAAAAATCATTCCCAAGAAAGTACGTGTACCACAAATATATTGGCACCAAGACTTTTTTCAAAAATCAACGGTGTAGCAAATGAATTTTACAAAGTAACTAAGCACACGCAAAGATATGAAAGATCATCCCCTGGGACAAAGAAAAAGAAAGCTAGTGTGGTAGCAGAGTTATCCGACGCTCCAAAAAAGATGAAACAAATGTGTGAAACGAATGGACACAATATTGAAAAATATGGCTGATACCGGAATTGGAATTATTTCCCAGGGTTACCATTCACGTCCCTTCATAATGTACCTCAGCTGTATGATAACTGCAACCCATCCAAAAACAACATATATTAACAGTTTTGTGTAACTAATGGAGGACCTAATAGGTATGTTAATGGAGCATAGTTTCGGATGAAATGTCCATTGAAGCAGCCTGGATGGGAGTGCCAAGGATTTTAAAAGGTGAAAAACACATTGAAGATGCATTTAAGGAAAGTATATAAAAAAAATTATTTACCCTAGCCTTACAGTAGAAATGATTAAGAAAGATATCCCTGTGGATACCGTCACATAGCGTGGGGTAAGACCAGAGTTCTGACCTCTTATCAGGGTTCTTTGAAGTACTATTCTCTCCGGTCAAACCAGATTCGAGCCAAAATATCGTCTCTCCTGAGACACGCAACGGCGCCAACAACTAGATATATTATTCACTGACTAAGTGATTCAACCCGAAGGTTGGTTTGGATAGGAGAGAGTAGAGCTCATCTCAGACTAAGCCATATGCGTGTGAATATCGCACGTTCAGGTCACGGGGCCAATTCCTCCCTCAGACCACTTGGCTTGAGGAAGAGTTATATATTGTGGTGTCTCTAAATTTGCGTTTCCTAATCCCTGGATTTATCGTTTCGGTCCCGGACAATATTCGTGACATTTCGCAGAAATGCCGCAATTCCAAAGAAAATTTAATAACTTTTGCATTCTTTGTTATTTCTTGGTGGCAAAGTTGTCCTGTGGAATCGCTATATCTTACTAAATGTTAGTTATTCCTACTGCATTCGAGGATTGTATTTGAGAGTGTCCGTAGACTTCACCCGAGATTGGTGAACCCTCTATAGGGTTTGGGATTTTGCCGTTTAACTAACGTATGCTTTTAGGAGAAGTGTTCGGGAACTACAGTTTGCGGATGCCCTTGAATATCTTAAAAAAAGGGAGGCTTCATTCGATATTTTGCATGCATGCATCAATAAAAATTGGGTAAAGCCTTCTATTTTTATTCCTTCTTATATTCCTTCCTTCCAAATTTATGAATGCATGACATTTTCTGCATTTCTTTTTACATATTCAAGGAATTCCGCAAACGAAAGCTCCCGAACACTGATTCGAAAAAAATAAGTCAGTTAAACGGTTAGGATCCGAAACCCTAGAAAGGTTCTCTTGGGCACACACTTCCTGAAATTTTTCTAAAAAAAGCCATTTTCCTTCCTGAAAAAAAGCCATTTTTGATTCGGCGGAAAGACTGAAGGATAAGAGAGGCTTCCAATTACTGACGCTGCGCGACAGATATAAGGAGAGAGAGAGAGGTGGAGAGGAGGAATCATCCAGGCTTCTAGAGGGAGTGGGCGGGCAAAAGGCCGAAGCCAATTTCTGATAAGTGGCCCGATTCTTCTCCGCCCAACTCTCCGAAACAACGACCGCTCGGTCGGAGTGAGTAGGGGAGGGAGGAGAAGGGAGGATAGAAAGGGGGGGGGGTAGAGGGAGGGGGCACGCGACCGAAGGAATTGGAAGAGGAGGGTGTGGAAATGGAATCCGTTCGCAGACTCCCTCCTGTGGACCGAGAGCCATTTAGAAACGACGGTGTTCGGAGAGAGGGTGGAAAGGGGAGGAGGCGTGATATCCGACGTGGTTCCTGCTGTGAAAGGGACAAAAGACGGCCACCGACCGCAGGACTTCGGAAAGAATATAAGCGAAAATGCACTTTTGTGGAAAAAAAATTCCATGCAGAAAAGGGATACCTAAGCATATTGGAAAAAATTCTCTCGGGTTTCCGGCCGGGTTAGAAGCAGATGGTCGCTGAGTGGAATAGAGTGGTTTCCTTTTTTTTAATTGCCCAAATCGAAAGATTATTACTCCTGGAGTACGTATTTCACGCTTTTGGATTTTTAAATGGCGACATCTATTTTTCGCGATTAAATAAAAAGTGCATATCGTAACGAATCGCAATCAATGCCTTTCGTTTTCTTCGATGAAGGACACTACCCTCTTTGAAAGAATTATTCAGCCAGCAGTTACATTTTCCCTTAGTTTACATTTAATTTCAATTCATCTGCTGGGCGAAATGTTATTTATGGGCCGATTAAGATATATGAACATGATGGTGCATCGATATAGTGACGATAAAAGAAGATAGACGATTTGAATCCCACCCCATCAATGCTTCCTTCCACGTCACGTCATTTGGGAGTCAGACGGATCAGCAGGACAGTGCGAGGGATTATTTTTTACGAAATAACCTCTTTATCTGCTTTTCTGAGTGAAGCTCATTCTCAATATCGAGTCTAGAGCATTTCTATCAAAGACTGCAATTTATCAAGGGAGCCGAAAATCGAACGGAGCGAGGTTCATATTGTATTAAACTTCCAATGCAACCTTAGGGTTATACCGGGAAGACTTGTGCAAAGATGAGAGTAAGCGATGTCATCACGCACAAGCACAATATGCTTGGCACTGTGGCAAGGAGAAGGAAGGCAGTTTGGAAAGAGAGAAGGATAAAGGGAGGCACACAATGCGAGCGATGGACGAAATGAGTGTGAGAGAGAGGGAGAGACAGGATACTTTGAATTTTTAGCAACGTAAGAGTATCCAGCATGTATTACCAGCTGAGCGATTACAATACACTGATGTGTTTTACCAGGTGATCATTGTCAGTTTACACGCAACGGTGTCGTTCACCAATTTATCTTGGGGATTGTGATAGCGTGAATAATTAGGAGAACAGCATTTTTTCCGTTTTCCATCCGTTGGCAACTTCTCCAGCTATTTCTCCAAAACATCGACCTTTAGTAAATAAACTGATGACGTTACGGATATTTGCCGCGCAGCTGACCGCTTCTCTTCTCTCCTGGGCATTGGTTTCAAGTGATTTCTTGTCGTTTACACTCTTTTAAGCGTCCCTATCCTTCAATTACTGGTTTTCTCTATACGAGTTAATGATCCGTAACTCTAGTGAATTCACAAACTCGCGAAAAGGGGGCAAAAAATTTCAAGATATATTTTTTTATCATAAACTTATAAAGAGCATGGCTGAATGAGAAAGACGTTATTTCGCCGTAACTCATCTGTCAATACTAGGTACCTAATTCTTTGTCTGATTGCATTTTCTGGTCTGTATGAAATATTTATAAAATCAAGAAATTAAATCTGGTATTTCTTGATGTCAGTCGTATAAAGGCTGTAGGGTAACGCATACGGTACTGAAATGAGTAAGAACTTGTATGTTGATAGTCAGTTCTAATGAGACGGGTTGGAAGGCTGCAATTGAAAGCAGGAAGCAAACGGATCGCCAACTCTCAAAGCTAAGGGGTTGGGATAACACTGTCGACAATTATGCAAGCATTGGTCATTTATAAGTCATATGCACATGTACCAAAAGCCATCTCTCGGCAAGAATCACGTGACCACCCAGGCGAACTCTACACATATGTGCAACAATACCTCGCCCACATGGTAGCTCTACTGCCTTGGAGAAGGTTTTATTTTCTGTACGAGCATTCGCTGATTTCCAAAATAGTACAGGTAAAGTGCCTTTAGCTCAAACTCACCCTAACCCCTCCAACACACACTGCGAGGTGCAGGCACAATAGAGCACAAATAAGCGACTTAAAAAATGTCAATAAAACAAAAGACAAGGAAACTTACTCATTAAGCGAGGACACTTAGGTCGTACACCATTCTCATGAGGCTCACCTGAAAAGAAGAGATACAAGGTTATAATAAATTGCCAGGAATTGAAACATGGAAGTCCGTATAAAAATTGTGAAATTAAATGAGAGGAAAATGTCCATAAAACAATGGTTACCAGCACACATGTAAAACCATCGCTAAAATTACAAAACTGTGGCATTTGAAAAAGGAATCCACTCGGAATTATATTCGCTCTCCTTTTCCTTTGATCGTATCACCCGGCTTATTATTTGGACATTTCCACACGAGTGAGAAAAAAAACTTTACTCCAATTTTCAGCGATCAATTTCGTGCATTCAAAGGCAACAGGGCTTGAGCTCTTGGACCAAATGGTGGCGTGCCACTCCCCTCTTTGGGGATATGGATAACGGGTGAAACGCACATCAAGAACGCCACTCAACGAACAGATGGGAGATTTCTTCAATCACAAAGACCCTGATCAACATTTCCAAAGTAGGCTAAAGAGCAAAGAATCCGTAAGGATCGAATTTCTGCTTTCCTGTGTTTCAGAAGATCACCAAAAGATTCCTCGGATGTGCCCTCACACTGCACGCTGGGAAGAAGTCTCACACGAGGTCCACACTCGGCTGCGTCAGCGACTGGGGCGCCTCCGGCGGAGGGGTGGCGAAGCGCTCGAGGGAGGCGTTTTGCAATTCCCTCCGGCGCCCGTCGTTATTGTTATGTTTTCGGTCGGGGAAGCGCGTTTACGGCGCGGACGAAAGGCGAATATCGGTCGAGCGGACGCCACTCGCTGGCCAAGCGAAACTTTGCGAAAAGGCGCTCTCAATTATTCGCGGACCACTCGACCGAAATCATCGCCGCGTTTCGCCTCGCTCGAGCGCAAGGTGGGGTGAGGGGGCAGCTAGAGCTCGCCCCGCGAAGAGGCAGGGGAGAGAAGGCGGATCGCACCCACACTTACTTAGGATGGTACGCACGCGCCATCCCTCAACGACACCACGCCTGCCTGGCCCTGCACACTTCCTCCGCACCTACGCACTTCCCGGAACTACTACCGAATTCATCGCGTTCAAAAACTAGCTGTCCAGAAAGCAGAAAACTCCTCCTCGCACTCCTATTGACACCGCGTTGAGAAGGTCTCGAACTGGAGTCCTTGCTCAAACGTACGAAACGAGAAGCCAACGCTAGGACTAAAGCTCAAGATGACTCTACTCATGCGTGTGAAAATTGACTGCGAATCGATGGAGGGCGTGTTCGATCTTGAATTTGATAGAGACTAAGAACATTTCAACAATGAACGCAGTAGGGACATATTATGGTTATGGACATATCGCCAGTGGCAACGTTTTTAATAACGCAGGCAAATAATTAACCTAAAGATATTTTTTCTTAATTTTTAGGAAACAATGGTCAGGCGAAATTTAGGTGTATTATTTAACAAACCAGAGAAAAAAGAAATAACCGCCTTTGCCATAGGTAGGTACTATTATTTTATTTCCAATTGTGCGATCACGACGCATTTCAGCACTCTTGAGACGCGTCTGTATTGATAATAGTATAAAGATGTCGTGTTTTGCCATCTATAATACTATTCAACTTAAACGTGCTAACGCAACCAAGGTATATGTTTACGTTCAATCAGGAGGAAAAACTTTAAGAGAATAGGGTAGTTTCCTTCATCAAAGAAAACAAAAGACAATAATTGCGATTCGTTACCCACCATTACTGTATTCATAATACACAAATTATTTCGTTTTTGAAATACCGGTTCAGACGAATGGCAAGGGTCAAATTTTATCCTCATTTGAAAAAGGCCAGATTGGCGCCCATGCGATTCCACTCCACGTGACGTCAAAGGGACCTAGTTTCTACACGAGAGGATAGGAGTTATACATCGTCTGAGGTTACCAATGCATGCATGAGGCTCAGAGTTCAGGGAAACATGTCTTAATAATCACCAATTAAAACTGGCTAAGGTCGGAAAGTTTTCTTCGTTTGATAAGGTATTAATAAACCTTTTTTAAGCCAAGCGCTACCAGCCAGCAAGGTACTCAGCTACCCACTAGCATCCTGCGTCCTATCAGCGCTCAGAGCCTCGCCTCAAGGTCACCTCACAGGGCGGCAGCGGGAACCAGAAATACTTCTCACGGAGAGATTTCCCATCATTCCCACTTAGCCGTCGCGTTTTCGCGCGCTAGAAAATTTTCACTTTTCATTTAATCGCGAAAAATAGATATCGTCATTTGAAAATCTAAAAGCGTGAAATACGTACTCCAGGAGTAATAATCTTTCGATTTAGGCAATAAAAAAATAATAGGAAACCACCCTATTGTTGAGCGTAAACTTTTGTGTTGGCTTAATGCCTACAATATTAATTTACCTAATATTCCTGCTGTAGGTACTCTTATCTCGAAATTTTCTCGCCATCGGTATATAAGTTGGTATGGTGGAACTAGTGGCTGTACGTGAATGACTCTCTTCCACATGCTCTTTGCTTCCTATTTACTTAAAATCTTCCGTCGGAGATGTGCTACGGACCCAGGAGTTCTAGTTCTAAAAAACGGAAACCTAAATGATACATCCATTGACAGTATTTGGCCTACTTTACGTTATACATGCAGCGCTCCCATTCTAACTAGATTATAAAATTCACGGTTTCTTCCAGGTTTTCACGGTCTAAATGTCATCAAATTCACGGTTTGTAGATCAGGCATTTTAGGCAGAAATATTGATCACGTAACAATCATCGGCCGGACATTAACTAAAAATGTAACAAACGCAAAAGATGCCTTAAATGCAAACGCAGCAATGATCTCTTCTGACGTCACCTATAGTTAGCAAAATTCAGGTCCGGCTAAAGGGCGTGAGTGAGAAAATGGAGAGAGCAGGGTGGCAGGGAAGTGAAGAAGTGCCTGATCTTTTGCCAGGGTTAATGTCTAATGTCAATCACAGGCTTAAGTCAATGTGCTGTCATGGCACACGGACCAATTAATAATTGCGCTTCGAATACACGTGTGCAGATAAATGCGTGGACAGTATCTGCATTGTATCTGCACGTGACTCGGCCTTGAAACATGATCGAAATATCGATTTTTCTTTTAATCTGCCTATCGTAGTTCTACAATCAAGAGATTTCTAAGGTTTCATGACGACATTCACGGCTATTTCCAGGTTTTTTCACGGTAGAAGAAATTCACGGCTTATTCACGGTTTTAAGGTTTTCACGGTTGAGTGGGAACCCTGACATGTAATCACGTGAGGCTGCTAATGAAACATGATTTAAAAAGCAAACCTTATTGACATATTTCTGATTCTAAAACCTGATTGTTGAAAAATTCAACTTGGCGTTACACCATCGTTTTAGTGTGCCAAACGTCACGTAAAATTAAAAAGGAGAAAACGTATATCAATATCTGCTGTCTTCGAAATCAGTACCGGTTACAATGAATTGCGCTACGCAATGGATAGTTAAACATATATTGCTATCAAATTTATAATTGGCCCTTATTTGGTAATTATTGGAATGAAGCTAAAAGGATAGCGATATTTTAAACGTGTTTGAAAGTGAGTTATTTTTCTTGCCATCACATGACTCCTGCGCAAATGAAAATTTAGCAAATACTTAACATAATTACCTACCAAGGTGAATAAAAAGTTCTTACAGAACTGTGGCCATGAACAAGGGAGCGTTTAATACCGGCGAAATAACTGCAGAATTGGTATAAATATTAATCTTCACATACATGGAAGTTTATAACTTAAAGGGACTAAAATTTCAGAGTAAAATCATAAGTCAATAATCAACCACTTTCATGTATGTGTATCGCCGGAACTGAAAAAATGGCTCTTCAGCCATCTTCTTTTTTCGTGTATTTTAATTATAAAGGAGTTAATACAGACATGCTTTAATAATAAGACTTTTGCATCGAACTAAGACGATCAGAGCTAATGTTTTATTTTAATTGATGGGATTCAATGCAGCTGGATTGGCAAACATGTAAATATAACCCTCCGTAATACTATTACGATTTTAACTGAGTCCACTATATTCCACAGGGTCAAAATCGCTTAGAAGAGAAGATATTAACCTTCGCTATCACCACAATCGCACCCCGTTGCAAGCGCTTTGGAAGAAATACCGTTCCCACACTCCGACCAAATATACCAATATGCGTGACTTTAGTGCGGAACGTTTGCCGCAGCAGCAATTGCACCTCCAAGTCTAAATAGCCACAGCCCACCCAACATTCAACGACAAATGGGAAAGCATACATGCCTGGACAGGGCTCCGCTCCCCGGAAATTGTTCCCCGCTCGACGGCCAATCACAGTGCTCCTCCTTAGAGTGCTTACACGAGGAGATTCACTCATTGGGCGGTTAGGACGTTTGTTTGCCTCTAAAGTGCCGCCACCAAGGAGCGAGTGCAGTTGCTAGAGCATCTCTTAATGACGTGGTCGAGGCGATTATATCCACTGTTTCGGCTCCCTCCCTCAATCCACAATCTCAACCTATTTAAGCAGTTTTCCACAGCAAGCGCAACCGCGTCCAAATTCTTGACCATCAAAATGAAGAAGCGCCCTAACTACGGGATTCTAGAACACTTTGGCCCAGTCCCCTTGCTACTGAATAATCTTCTATGTTGTTTCTACTGTATAGATACCTTTTTCTCAACTTATACGCAACCAAACTCTACAAATGAGGTACCAAAATGCACAGAATTTATCAGAGAACATGCGACGGCATATCTTACTTACCAAATATTGCTCTTGCTTCCTATAATTGGTTTTAAATTATTTAAAAAAAACGGTAAATATTCCTGACGTTAACGGCGCAAAAACTGATACATTTGTTCATTTGCAACAATATCTCGCATTCTTTAAATAACTTTTATCAAAATGCGGCTGATTCCACATTCAAGTCTCCTGTTGATACGTAAGTATGAGTCATCATGTGCGTTTAACAGAGGATAGTGTAATTACTTCCAATGTTGTTTTTAAAGAGGTCCTCTGACCTCAATTTGTACATGAACATTCCAATTAAATTTGCACATAAGACCCTGCCTTTTTTTCTACATTTCAAAATTAGAAACGCGCATATCCCTCTGTGGACCTGCATTGAAAAGAGCAGGGAAGCCCGCTGGGAGCGGGCGCAGCACGCTCGTAACATTTAATAAAAATCTGGGCATGCACAGCGGTGGAATTCAAAGTGCTCCCTAACATCAGGGTAGCACTTCAGAGGGCGGGTCTACAAGGCTGTATACTTTTTACCCTGAAATCTCACAAATGGCTGCAAGGATTGAGGGAATGAGAGTCTCGTCGGAATCCTCTTCTCCTTCCCATCAGGGATGAAAAGGGTTCCGATGGGAGAATCTCGCACCGTCATTGAGGCGACGCGAGCTACCGCTGCTGGAACTTGCAAATTATTTTTTTACTTACCCATTCTAAAAAAATAAATGGTCATTAATTTTTCTTCCGATTGATATTCGCAGCAATAGACGGAGAGCTCACTTGGAAAAAAGGAGTCCAAAATAAGAGAGCAGTGGGTAGATAGTCTCATCCATTGAATGTGGAGGCCATTGACACACTGATCGCATCTTACCCAATTGCTTTCGCTCAAAGACGAAGTCTACAGTCTCGATAAGAGGAAGCTCTCTCGGGCAAAGAGAGAGTGTTAATGGGTTGCTCTCGGGGGATTTGGGCCGTGGGTGATGGTTTTTCTGTTTAGGATTGTGAAGGCCATCACTTCCAGCGCCGATACACGTTTGGGCCATCCCAGTTGTTTAAACGCCAGTCCAATTATCCCTCAGAGCGCAAAATATCATCCTCGGAAAAAAGAGGAAGCCAGCCATATGATTTTGTTCTTTCCCGGCGCATGATACTGGAGAAATCTTCTCGGGTTTTCCATCGGTTAAGTTGCTTGTAGGCCAACGTTTCGATGGCTACCTCGTCCATCGTCCTTATGGCTATCGAAACGTAGGCCTACAAGCAACTCATCCGTAGGAAAACCCGAGAAAAATTTACATTTACTATTTTTTTTTAATATTAGCTTACTTTCGGAGAGCCATTTCACGTCAACCTCATAACACCTTGAAATGTACATTCATTACGCCGTCAATATGATTAATATTTTGGCTACTTGTATCTATTTAAGTATTCGTAAGATCGAAAACATGGCCGATCCACTATCCATAGACTACTATCCATCACTAATTCATTCTACTAGAGACCAAACTTTCCTCAGACAACGAAAACTGACTTTTTAGTCGCTGTCTGCTTTCACTAAATTCATCAGCTGCACCGATTTACTCTGTAAACAGGTCTTTATGGCGCATGAATTGGAAAATGATATGCGACGGTATGAAGGATCACGACATATTATTGATTAGGTTGCAGAGCGGAAATATTAAACCTGGAACAGCTGAGTATTCACAAACTCACAGAGCTAAAACTGGAAAAAGAAAGCCTCATTCTGAATGGAAAACCTCTGTTCGACTCCCAGTTCCCACGTGAATCCTCACTGAGACTGACGAAGACATTACTGATCCTCCTTAGTCTGTCCTCCCTTGACAACGAACTCCAACCATGCAGCCTCACACTTACAGCATTTACCAACATGATGATGATGATGTCAAATTCGGTCAAATGCATCATTAACGAAATCCTAAAAAATGTAGCAAATCTCTATACTCTTCAATATGTGGCTATACGCAAGAGTAAGTACAAATGCATTGTGGGTTCTCTGAATAGCCGCTCTCACTTAAAATATTTCCTTGATTTCAGACATCTTATGGTACACAACCAATTGTGTGCCTAGTAGTTGGGGATGAACTAAAACACCTCAGATCATTCGTGTTTCAATAACCTACGGTTGGATTATCTACCAAATAATTGGTCAAAGCTGTAAGCCCAGCTGATGTAGGGAGCGATGAATCCTTGGTGTGAGCTAACACCTCCCGCATATACTTCAAGCGTTTCACATTTTTATTTTTCCCGACAATCGTATGCGTAGCGGAATGCCTGAAGCAAGAAACTCATCCCCTGTCAAACGACCATAAGGAGTACCTTCACATGGTACCAAGCATTAAAGGAAGGACATGCAATGGAAACCGCTGGTTAGCAAGGGAATCGGGGATGGAGCAAAGGAAAAAGAAGAATTCGAGAGATCGCCTTGGTCAAGTGTTTAACAACCATCTCCCCGAAGATGCAATCGCTTCAGATTGGGATCGAAATTCGATGCGATTGATCGACGTGCGATTGGAGGGAGGAGGCTAAAAGAAGGAGATTTACGGGGGGGATGACGATAAGCCTAAGGCGGGGGTGGTAATCTCATTTGGTGGGGGCTTTCCCTTAAATCAGGAGAAATAAGTAAAGTCATCAACTGCAGGGAAATAATTGGAATGTCTGGAGAAAAAAATAACTCGATCGATTAGTCGTTAGACAGATATAAAGAATTGATTTGCTCATGAATAAATTGATTTCCTATCAGTCTCATTATAACCGATTACTTATGGATTTCAAATTGTTCAGTGGTGCATTTTAATTGGGTCCATAGTCTTGGAATTCATGCGGCGAATGAGTCTCCTAATTAAAAGGGATTGCAGAATTAAAATATAAAAAAATCTTTTTCAATTTTCCAACAAAACGAGAAAAATTAGTATAGTTTCATGTGATATCAAACATTTAAAAAACTATTTGCCACACTAGGTCATAAAAATAAAACGAAAAAATTTAAGGGCGTATATAAGTGCACAGAGATCAGAGATGCGATGCTTTCAAAGCGACCGAAGGAGGAAGGACATGAGAAGCGAGCGCAAAGGAGGCGTCGAAGTTCCATCAGCTTCCGCGACGCTCCGAATGTAACCAAGGCGTTTCAAGAACAAAGGAGGGGGGGTGACCGTCAAATAATTGTGGAGGGGATGGAGAATACCCCCCAAATTCAGTGGAAGGGGTCCCTTAGTCTTCTACCGCTCGAGCACGCGAGTTCCAGGGATTAGGAAAATGGAGAGCGGATTCCATCAATTGGAGGATTAGGGGAGGGGATTCCAGACGGGCAAGCGAAGTAGTCCGCCTTCGCAGTAGTCCTCCTTGAACCACGCTTCGCGAATGTTTAAACGCCAGTCCAATTATCCCTCAGAGCGCAAAATATCATCCTCGGAAAAAAGAGGAAGCCAGCCATATGGTTTTGTTCTTTCCCGGCGCATGATACTGGAGAAATCTTCTCGGGTTTTCCATCGGATGAGTTGCTTATAGGCCAACGTTTCGATGACTACTTCGTCCATCGTCCTTATGGCTATCGAAACGTTGGCCTACAAGCAACTCATCCGTAGGAAAACCCGAGAAAATTTTACCAGTAAGCCAACCCATGGTGAAACGATTACGAAGGCGCGGTAACTTCAAGCTGTTAAATCGCTTTGCTGGGTTCTCCTTCGCACCCGGGACCTGAAAAGGGAGGAACGTATGCACCGAGGAATAATCGAGAGATTTGACCGGGATTTGAACCCAGACCTCCCACATGTCCTCCGTGCGCGATCGGAATTCGTATCTAGGCCATTCAAATTATTTTTACGACGAATAATTTCCATAGGACCACAGCAGTGAGACTGAGGACAAAGCAGTTTGCTAATGCTCAACTATGGCCGGCGAAAAATGTTTCCCTCGAAGAACGTGTTCATTTAGGCGTCCTCACTATCTCCCTCACTCTTACAATCCTTTGATTCCAATACAGGCCCTCCTCCCACACTTCCCTGAATCCCCAAATCATCTTCCCTTTTCGGCTCAACCTACTCCAAACGCCAAACGGTGACAGCAGAAACGCGTGCCTCACGTCTCTCTTCCTTCTGTCCTCTTCAATACACCCTGAGTGGCTTCCATGCTCTGCCTTTAGATCCATCTAATCTGCGGGGCGGAGCAAGTTCACTTCTCGTACAACCACATCACTCCGTATGTTTCTGTTCCTTCAATGGCCTCGGTATATTGTTAGACGCAGAGAGAGATTGCATCCTAGCCTAACTTTTACGTCAATATGGTAATCACAGAATTAAGGGGTTAAGGATGTAACAGAAAGCGGGAGTGAATTTCCTAATCTGTCGATGGACCAGGGCCGATGATTTCAAGTGCTCGGTGGCACCTCATCATTTCGATAGCGATACCAGCAAGCTTGAGTTTCAAGAATAGCTTCCATTATATTATTTATCAGGGAACCAACATATTAGCCAATGAATTCTTCTTGCACCCATCTAAAATTTAACCTAAAGCCCCAAGAACAAAATTATTTATTGATAAAGAAAATGAGGCATATTTCAAGGGTGCAAGATATATTCTGAAGCTAACGCTAATTTCATAGCTGCCACGGAAAATACCAAATGTTGATAAAGTGGTCCACAGCAGAATTTTCCATTTTAATACTCGTGAATAAATGCATGAATGACACAGTGGGTATATACTGAAGTCTGGAGTGACGCAATATTTATCGCTATTTCTACTTCAGAGAGAGAGAGAGAGACTGTTGGGTCATCACGACATTTATTTCGTCGGTCAGGTGAAGCAGCGAGATTTCTCGGGCCATGTGATCGACTCGTGTCCAATGAGACGAAGGGAAGGCGCGCACGCAGTTCTTCGCCTCATCTCTCGTCCAGCAGCAAAGAGAGAGAGAGAGAGGGCGCTTTCATGGGAAATGGAATCGCAGGCTGAAATCGCCACGCCGCCAGTCGCGTAAAGGGGGGCGGAGGGCGACAGTAAAACGTAACTCAATTTGGGAGGGAGTGCGGGGGAGAGATCACCCCATCCCTCCATTCTCTTGGGGAGCAGATAGAGGGAGGCCACCAGCCATCTTCACATGGGATGGACCAAAAAAAAAAAACAAAAATAAATCACACGAAGAGAGTTGTTGCGATGGCATGGAGACGTCCCTTACATGAGACGCCTCTTCCAACGAACAAACGACGCGAGTTACAGCGAAGGGTGGGAGGTGGGAGGATAAGCATTTGTCTTCCACCGAAAACTACCAGCCTGCGGAGGTGTGGTTAGCCGAAGGAAACACGTCCAGCAGTCATGGGAAAAAATGGACGTACTCCATAGCATGTAAAATATGAATGACAATGAGCATGACTCTCTGAGAAAGAAGGGCGAGGTGGAGGAAATGACTTGGTGGAGTCAAGCTGCCGCCTCAGACGAGATGTGTTGCCGAGGGCTCTGGAAACGCGATCATCAGCCACGGTGGAAATGGGCATGGTCTATACCAGAGAGCGTCTAGATGAAGTCGCGGGGGTAGATGAGTGCCGTTGTCAGGGGGACCACTCCTTACTGGGGCGGGTGTCGTGCGGGGGGGTGGCGGGCGCCCCTTGGACATCATCTCACCTAGGCAACGCATCGCCTTTTCGTTTAGCAGCCGCTCTCCTTCGCTTAGCAGGGGTCACAAAGGGAGGAGGGGGGGGGGCTCTTCCTTCTTCGGAATAAAAGCGCGCTTGCAAATGGCACCGCCCTCCGCCCGGCGGACATTCGACAGATTGAGCCGAAAAGAAATAGAGCGAGCCGCATCACCCGCCCACCTCCCACGCAGCTCTCTCCTGCGGACTCGCTCTTTCCACAAGATCATCGATTCCAGCAGGTGCCGGAGCAGTGTTCACAGCACTCATCGAACCAAGGAGCGTGGACCGAGGATGGTGCGAGATGAAACATTTGAACGTCGACTGCGAGGAAACGACGTCCAACGAACGGCCAATGGTTGCAAATCCCATCAGTGGTTGCTAGGGTGGATTTATCCTAACACAAAGATCATCTATTCTTGGCTATCCCAAATGATCGACACGGAGTTCTCGTTTAATTTAATGAATATTCTACGAGTTGACGGAAGCAGTTGGCGTGGTTTCATTAAAATATTCCCTCTCATGCAAATCAGAAGAAGAGAAAAATTATTGATTCAAACCAATGCGTTGAAAAATAAGCCGCATGCCTTGGACTATGGGCAATCTTCCGATAGCAGTAACCATAGTAATTTAGTATTTTTCGGCTACTACACGAGCTGAATAATGAGGAATCATAATTTCAATTTATGCATCAAATAATAATGTGCATATAATTTCCTTAACGGCCACGTATGTTTCGATCTTTCAACTATTGATTATTAATTAAAACTTCAATCCATCATTCCTTATGTTAATAACTGATCCAAACAGAAAGGGTAACATTTGATTCCTTTACTCAGGTTTTGTCCATGCTTATTCAGTTTTACGGACAACAGTAACGCTCACGTTTCGACTAGCGTCCTCAGGTTCACAGGGTTTATCGATTATTTTAGTCTTTCCATTTAATGGAGTTTATTATGGTATGGATGAAGTTGCAAAAATAAATGACGACTATAGAAGCTCTAGAAAAATCATTCGATTAAAATATGCATCGAACTGGATTTACCCGTGATAGCCCAATTTCAACAATATATTTTGCACTTTATACGGCATTAAAAAGTATTCACTGATTTACAATGGTAAAGCTGCATAGATAAGAAGAGAATATACAGTATATTTGGTATAACCCAGCAAACGTACAACTCAGTTAGAACGCCAAAGTAAGAGAGGTTGAAAAGATATATACATACATCTGACAGAGGAATTCTCAAAAATTAGCTAGGGGCTAGGAAAAAGGGGTCTTTGAATGGGATTAATGTTCTTAGGACCATCCAAATTCAATTAATTATGAAACAAAATTTTATCATTGAAATTTCCCATTTCTTTCACTCCCCTTCCGAAAGAATAAAAGTTCCAATTAATTCCACTTCGCTCGTGGGAGGGGGAAGAGGGGAAAATTTCCCCACCCCTTCAATTCCCCTCCTTCCCCACCCACTCACCCCCTCCTCCCTCCCGCCACTCTACCTCCCTTCCCAGGGCCGACAATGAACATCCCTCGAGGTAATCACACGGTCCACTGCAGCTAAATCCTACTTCGGTATGTCCACGAGGCCATGCTTCAAAAAAATAACAAAAGAGGAATCACGAGTTAGAAGGACACTTGCAGGAGTAAAATAGAACTTTGGAAGGAATGGCAGGAAAGGGGGGAGGGGGGAGGGCAAAACCGTTCGCTGCCTGGCGACGCTGTTTGAAGAATTTTAACGCAATCAGAAAGCAACTACAAACGGGTAGAGCAAAGGCCTTTCTATGATTTTTATGCAGTCTATCATGCAATGAAATACCATATGAAATGCCATATAGTAAAATGAAATAAAACACCGTACAATGGAATACTTTATTCTGCTTCAAGGCCAATATTCCCCAAACATTTTAAAGATTTTATTTAAATTACAAATTATCCCCATATTTTTCTATAATATCTCCCATAGGGTAGAAATATAACACAAAAACTAATAGCCTCAGCTTTAAATTATTGAAATATTTAATCATCATCAAACATTGATACACATTTTTTTCCTATTTTCAACATTTAGAGCAGACTTATGCCAACCTAGATTTCAATACACAACCTTGATAATGAGGTTATCCGTTGAAAACTAGGTCAGTGTGAGCTTGATTCAAGTGTGGAAAATGACAAAGTTTGTGTGTTACTCTATTATCATAAAATCACAAACATTACAGAATGGATCTATATCTGTCAATTTCAATAGACAGGTTGTCAGCAAAAATCATTTTGGTGAGAACAAATGACTCACAATTTCAGGAAATGAAAACATGGTTGAAATTTACAAGTATTTAATCGCTTTCGCAATAAGATATAAAAATAAAGTTTCAATACTAAGACTCAAGTGGGATGTGAAAACTACTATCACCCCTGCAAATTTTCACGGGTCACTACATTTTTAATTCCCCAAAAATAATATAGTTGGAATCGCAACGCAACTTTTGTAAGAGAACCTTCAAAATAATAAGGCTCGCGTCCGTGGGTTAGCGAATTAATCTTTCGCAGTTGTGCGTGGACACCTTGTTAAACTCGAAATACTTCATCAAATCAAATCTCTGATCACCGACAATACAGTATTTAAAGTTATAACCATCATTTAGTGCTTTTTCATCTTTAATTTTTCTTCCTAAGTAACAAGTTTTGTACTGATATAAATCCAATGTTAATTGTCGATCTTAGAACGTTCCATTGTGTATCTTGGTACCTTTTTCGAAGAAGACAAGTTCGAATGAACACATTGTGCATCTCAATCAGATCCTGATTATACATCAAAATCGAAACCATCCCTTTATTGATTTAAATACTCTGATTTGGAAATCAGACTAGGAATTAATTATTAATCAAATCAAAATTAAATTAATTTCATTCAAAACGCAAATAATGGAAATTTCAGAAGCATTCATTTTTTATCACTAACATTTGAATCAATCGATACTGGCTCAGGATGTTCGTTAGCGATAACAAATGGAAACCAAGCAAATTAAAATACAAGAATTATGTCCTAACTTATTTGTAATCCACATCTATAAATATCTTTACATATAAATAATGCGTAACTTTAGTACGTATTTTTTCAGAACTATAGGACAAAACTCTTTTTAGACGGCAAACTTGGACTATAACCAGTAGTTTGGGGTAAATAACGATCATGTTATCCGATTCCAAATTAGAGAAATGTTTCTCAAAACATGGCTTGAAATATAAAAAAGAAGGGGAAAACTGGGATTCCGTTCAGCAATGACCGAATTGGAATTTATTAACAAATATCCAGATAGAATAACTTTTTGCAAACAATGTCATAGGCAGGTATAATAATATTACATTATATCCTTAGAATAGGGGGTGCAGCACAATACTCCATGTAACAATGACCGCTAACATCTCATTAACTACGTTGGAAGCACTGTATTTTTATTTCGCATAGTTTTAGAAGATTAATGAAAGAACATAGTTTGCCATTTTTGAGATAATCCAAAGGCATCCGTGGTCGTACATAACGTTCATGAGGCAAGGTAGCACTCGCTGCATTACTACGAAGGCTCATATCAAATCATCTCAAAATGATTCACTCTGATGTTGCTCCATACTGAACTCATTAAGTTTACGCGAAATGACATGATATCCAGCGAGCCACCTCAAGGGTAGGGGGCACGGACATAAAGACACCAACGCTGCTTTAAGAAGAACAGGTGGCAATGAAGCTTACGTTGCCCTCGCGTAACACGAGTAATAAGGACAGGGGAGACCACCCGAATCAACACCAGGGGAACTAAGCAACTAGAGTGCCATCGAATACGAGAATCCGTTCAAGGGCGCAATGATTACGCCAGACGATGACAAAAAAAAGACCCCTTCCCCCAATTCCTCGTCAGGGGGCAGCGAGGGAAAATAAACAGACGAAAATGTGGGGGCACTTAAACGTAGAACCTCCCTTTTCCAATCATACCCCGACAAATCGGGGCGCATGCAGCGCTACAGCGGACGCGGCGGGAACAACCGGCGGCAGATGGGGAAAACACTTGAAAGGCGACGGGCGCAAGCGAGCGATCCGCAACAGCCCATGCACTTGTTGCGATGAAAGCTGCAGTAATATGAAACGCGAAGAGCAACACCTGTTCTTCGGAATCGCAGCCATCGATGAAGTACGTCCCTCAATGTATAGGGAGTCTGACTGCACATAATTAATATTCGTGCCATTTTACGAACAACGTTATTCCCCAATTACGAGGACACAAAGAATTACCTCTCGATATTTAAGCATATTGAAGCATATTTAAAGTAACTTTGCCAACATTACAACGAATAACTACGGAGTTAAAATTACTACGAAAAGGTTTATTTCTAAAATACGAGCGATATCAAAAATAATCATAATTTACGCCGCATTCCGTCGTGAATTGGAAAAACTACATCATTCACATTGAATACGTGCGGTAGTGATAAATTCCAATCCTGTGATTGGGAAATTTTTTATCACTTTCCATTCACAGCAGCCTCTGTATCAAACCAACCTTTGGATCGTTGACCTATGACGATGAACATATTTTTTACTTGAGGCCATCAGAGCAAATGAGTGGTACAGAGGCTGCTGTGAATGGAAAGTGGTAAAAAGTTTCGTTGACCAAACCAAAGTTATCCTCAAGTAATTATTACAAAACTGAAACATCGGCTAAATTGCAAAACTTATGCATTTTTAATGATCTTGTGTGATCGAAAATAACAGCATGAAACCAAAATTATGTCTATATTAATAATAACCTATACTATTTGTAATAATTTTTGCTACAGAGTTAAAAGATATTTATTTTATTTTATTTTTTTACAACGAAAAAAAAAATATTTTTTTTCCTTTTTTTGTCATTTTTTCAGGTGCTTTGCGGGATCGGAAGATGAAGTCCGATTTTAATAATCCTTTTTTTTGTTTTTCTTGTACTAGCGTATCGCAACTCTTCCGCTCTGTAGCGACACGAAATTCGTAACTTGAGTTTTTTCGCACCACCCTACTATACAGTCCCCTCTCCTATCTGTCTGGCACTGTTCACTGGCATTTACATATAGTTATTTTTCACCTGACGATATGGGGTCTTAATAGGAAAATATCTCGGATTGCTATCCTCGAAATTTGATGATAACTACATTCGTTTCACTCGTGATGGATTCGGTTTTCCGACCACTTCGGAGCGACTCAGATACGTTTCTCCATCGTCATCGCGTTCTCTATACTAAAATCTTATACACTTCTCCGCCATATCCGAAGGTAGACTGTTGTTTTTGCTGAGATTTCTATGCCTGAAATCATACTTTCGTCTCTTCGGCGTGAGTAAAATAGTCAAGTAGCGCTAGCAACACAAGCCCATCAGATCAAATCGACTCCTAGGAGACGTGGAACACATATGCAATGCGTGAAGATGCGATTTCGGGAAAAAGAACGGAAAAAAAACTTTCCCAACAGAGTGGACCGAATTTGAACGTGACGGCACATTTTGCAGATACCAAACAGTAGAAAGAATGCTCACATTAATGATTACTCCGACATATAATTCCCTTATCTCAACCTGTGGTTGCATTCCTTTTATTACACATATTTGCGCTATATTGTGCGTGAATTTCCTCTTCGCCGGTTTTTTTATCCATTGCATTGTACTAACAGATAGCGCCAACACTTCCGATTGCATCGATCATATCATAAATGCTAAAAATTCGGGGTTATTAAGGTACAATAAGTCAGAAGTTAAATAATATCTAACAATACTTAACTGCCAATGTAAGTTTGGTGAATCTGCACTAACATAGTCAATTTCGTTGTGTATTTGGAAATATGAAAATATCATTCGCAGAAATAACCTCTTTTCAAAGAAGAGTAAAATGTAGACAGTAGAATAAATCAACGCCATCCCTTAAAGCCGGTAACATGTTGTGTTCCGCCTAATCTATTTGAATAGCAATTTGTCGAAAAATAATTGAATTTTCCGGGTAATTTTTCCTTGCAATAGTATGCCAATGAAATAAAGGACATCTGGACCGCAAATGATTATAATTTCAGTTTTTTCGAGGAAAATTACTAGCCGTCTTTCAATTATTCCTACACGAATTCCATTACACAAATTCGTCAAACTCCTCGATGAACGATTACTCGTGAGAAGTTTTACATTTAAATCCGGGCGAAGGTGACCATGATGAACGACCAAACTTTGTGTTTCACGAACTTTCATGGAAGATATGTCTCGTGATAAGTGCACTGTTCAACTAAAAATTAAAAAACAACTGCACATGTACAATGGTCCTATTTGATCGGATAACCATTGAATTATTGCATAGGTACATTTTTGTGTGGTGTATTTACGTTTGGTACCAGCCTCCCATGAATCGTATTTCGAACGTCATTTCATTACGTTCATGAGAAACAAAAAAACTTTTCAGGTAACGTCTATACGTTTAAAATATTTTTTGCCTTATATAATGCAGATTTTTATAGAAAATATGGGTAAAAATAAAAATTTAGATAGATCTAAATGCCTTCTTGTGCTACCTACTGCCTACAGCGGGATAAAGGAAACGCGACGTCTGACGCGACCGGATGGTCTGCGTGCTTCCTATCGGTCATCCTAAGTTGTAATGCGAAGTTAGAGAGCCAGGGATGGCAATAGAAACGAAACGAAAGTCAAAACCAGTAAAATATCAATAGTTTCGTTCCCGGGAGCGAAATGCAGAAACTAAAAGCAATGGATATAAACCCTGGGATCTAAATTCGGGGTCGAAACGAAGCAGATAATGTTTCGCACCGGAGGGACCACGCGCTTCACCTTCGAACAGTTTAGTTTCGACTCACACAACAAGCACAAAGTATGGTTGAATGAAGTAGAACACGAATATTACAAAAGAGGATCCTCCACTCGACCTCTAAATGTGTTGTCAACTACCGCGCATTAAAATGGGGTTACAGATGTCGCCACTCGCGTCGCTGATGGACAAATTGATCCGAGTTCCACGGGGAAATAAAGTATAATTAGGGGTGCTGGCAGAAATGTTTATGCAAGATTATGTGATCTATCAAATTCATGACTCTTCAATGCTATTCCTCGCAATGAAAAACTGTAAACTGCAAAATATTGGAAAAAAGTGGATCGCATTGCACTCATCACAGCGCCGCGGACATTTTTGAAAACCGATTAAAATGCGACCGAAGTGGCAACAGAAATCAGCCTTCTATCGGATGGGATTGGGCCTCCTCCATGCAGTCCCCATGAAGTAGAAGTTCGGCCTACCGCAATTAAATGCATGGGCCTCTCATATTTTTTACCACTAACAGGAGAACGGTGATCGCAAACTGGCAATTCAATTTTTAAGCTCAATGATTTAACCTTTTTACACGTATGTCACACGTAAAGATCGAAAATATTCCCTCTTATCCCCCTCCACTCAACTTCTCGGATGGAAACTTAACTCTGAGCAGAGGAGTTTCGATTAATTTAGTTTCGTTCCCGGGAGTAAAGTCTCGCCCCGGGTCGAAACTAAACTTCTTGGTGTCTTTAATTTCGTGCGGGAACGAAACGAAATCTAGACCTCGTATTTTCGTTTCCCTCCGGGTCGTAACGAAACATTTTCGTTTCGATTCACTTGCCATCAGTGGCGCCAACTCCATGGGGCCTGAGGGGGCCCGAGCCCCCTCAAAAATTGGTTATGGGTCTGACGAAAAAATGTGTCAGGCTTGTCGATTTTCCCCAGAGTGTCCAGATATCGAGATTTGTGTTATCAGAGTTCTAATACTGATCATATGACTCTTCTAAAATGCTTAAAAAACTAAAAGCTCACTACTTATGAAATTTCCTGGGGCAGATCCCCGGTTTGGGCCCCCCCCCCAATATTTTTTGTAAGTCGGCACCCCTGCTTGCCATCCCTGGTTAGAGCAAGGCAGACAGTGGATGCCACGCGGAGATCGTAAGGCACGTCGCACGGGTAGGTGAGGTGAAGTTGCTCGGCGTAGAGGGACAAGGAAGCGAAGCAGTTAAAATGTCAACGCTTCCCGGTCTTTCACATTTGAGCGGTCAAACACTGGACACAGCACACGTCCTATGATTCGCTTTACTGGCGCGGAGTCTCAATCGAATACCATCAATGAACAACTCGCATTTTTCCCCACAGTCACTTCTGACCAATACAGCCCTCTCTCTTGACCAATTGGACAACAGAACGTCTAACGCATGGACTCGAGTGCCGTAACAAAGGCAGACAGTATTCTAATTCCAAGTTTCCACCCTCCCCAATCTTAAGAAACTTGCTCCATAAATCTCCCTCAACAAAAGCCAACAGTCATGTCACTAAGTAATCTTGAGCAATAAGACTGATTACAATACAAAAGTGAACTAGTAGAAAGCACAATTAAGAATATGGGAACTTTAGTAAAAACTATAATCACCATTTTATTCAGGGAAGAAATTATATTTAGAAATGGAATTGGTAAAAAGAGAGAGGAAAAGCAAACAAATTATAGGAAATTTACCATACCAGTAAATTATTTGGAAGATTAATGAAGTGCAAGACATCAGTAAACTTTGGGGGTCTAGTATACCCAAAACCCATATTTTCCGCTAATTTATTAAGGCATAAGTTTAAATAGTAAGATTTTAATGTCGTAAATTTCAATTCCCTACAAAAGATTCAACTCCTCAACTTCCATTTTTTTATAAATGGAAAAAGTGAGGTCGATTAGGTCGGAAAGGTAAGGCAAAGAGTTAGAAAAAAAGAAGATTTTCGGACAGAAATCGCTGCCAACAAACAAGTAAGAGAAACTGAAACCCGGCGCAGTTGTTCGAGGACTTTCGCGCAGTTGTTCGAGATGAAGGACAGCTTGAGAAGTTGGATAAGACTTCGCAGGGCAAAGGAGAGTTGTGTGGAAACCAATGGCAGCAAGCGGAGCTCTGATTCGGGCGCCCAGGACGGGGCAGGGCCTCCCATCAACAAGCGATGCAAATTCAAACTCAATGTAAACTATCCCTGTGTGTTCACCACTCAAGAAATATGAGCATGAACCTTTCCAACTCACAAAAAAACTCTCCACAGTCGCCGAAAGACGAAGAACTCTCTCTCTCCCTCTCATCGGTCGAAATTATTCATGAGGGAGAAAGAAGCAAAACACTCACTCGACCAGCCAATGAGGTCCTCTCCCGCTCAGGGACTTGCTGTTTTGCTTCCACCCCCGCGCACTCCGACTCGCAGATTGGCGCATTTTTTTCCACCGCTCGCAATTCCATCGCTCACTTCCGCGTTGCGACGATCGGAATACATTATTCACGGCACAGCGGAGCGGTTCCATCATTGTTTGCTCGGCGTTCGAGAGGGCGAGTCGAGAGGGGGGCTCAACATTTGAGAGGGCCCATCGTGGGCCCCTGGGGTAGGAGGTGGGAGGCGCAGGTGGGAGGGGCCGAAGAGATGAATTCCGAGAATGCGCGCCATCACGCGTGTACGTGCGCAAAGGATAGATAAGAGGAAGCTGTGTGTGTGGGACTAATCTCACGTGTTGCATACATACCTACCGTCTCGCAGGCCGCCTCAATGAGTGTTTGGACACCAGCCATTTATAAAAAAGAAAAGATGGTGCGCTTACCGAGTTCCACCCAGCATTAATTATTAAAATCACTTATTGTCCGAGTGAAAAACAAATTCGGATACCTTTCCGTTCTGAAAAATATCTCTGTTAATTTGCCTTTACTGTCTCACCTAGATTTAAGGTGAGGTTCTAATATGTCCTACATTTGGCTCTGAAAGGTACTTTTTTAGTAGCACAAGCAATCTAAACCCCTACAAGTATCTGGGCATCCTAAGAAGGGGGGAAGTAGGCAACGCAAAGGGGTTCTCAGACACACATGAGAGTCTGGTTTGTAAAATGTTAACTCGCGAGGTCGAAAGACTCTCGTTTCAATTGTACGCGAGATATGTCCGATTTTAATAAAGATAGAGACATTGACGAGCAAGACAGTATTTCTGCGGGATAAGAGCGGTGGGAATGGTTTGGAGCAATGCCGAGGATCTTCGGGATAGGTTGATGGAGAGTGCGAGCCTCCGTTTGCAGGGTATACTCAGCAGACTCCACCGCAGCGACGACTGGAAAAAGCAGTACGACGCGCGATGTATCTCCGATTGAAACCACGAGAAACTTGTTCACTCCGACAATTATTAATGCCGGTTTCTATTTTTTTTAAATACAGCAATAAGTCATCCTTACGAAACACTTAGCATAAGACAGAAGAGTCCGTGCGTCAAAAGCCGAGTTCAATGAAAAAGTTAGCGTGGAACCTGGCGTAAGTAGCTCCAAAAATATAACGCGTGGCTTGGTCGATTTTAAATAAATGGGAAAATTAGTGCGAAGCTTTGGAGTAACGTTGTGCGAAAAATCCACTGAGAAAAAATCATTCGCCTTGACCAGGATACGAAACTGGATTCCCCGTCACCGCGGCTAGTCCCGGTATACTAAGTAAGACCCATTGGAGTACCAGACCATGGAGTACCAGACAGTATTGTTTAGTATTTTCATATTTTTCCATGCGCTTTACAACCATGTTTGGCTAGTTCTTAACCGTGAACCGTGGAAGAAGACTCCTTGTAATCAAATACAACTTGGATATAATCAGGGATAGCAGTCGAAACGAAACGAAAGGCAAAGCCAGTAAAATGTTAACAGTTTCGTTTCCGGGAGCGAAATGTAGAAACGAAACAAAAATGAATAATTCCCTCGGAGATAAACTCAGGGTTGAAACGAAATCGGAGTCAAAACTACATCGGATCGAAACTAAACTAAACCATTGAGACGAAAAAAAAAAAACACAGATAATGTTTCGCACCGGAGGTACCACGTGCTTCACCTTTGAACTGTTTAGTTCCGACCCACATACCGAGTACGAAGTATGGCTGAAAGGAGTTGAGGTCCGCCCAAGCGCCTCTTGATGCATGGGGCACTTTTCCACTCGTCATGCGCAACGCAGTTTTCAGTCGCGATATGGCGAAGGTAAATGTTTTAACCTCTCTACATTCTGTCATGAAATGGGTCGAAACCATACTCTCTTTTCCCCCACCACTCAACTTCTGGGATCGAAACTTAACTATGGGCAGAGGTGTTTCGATTAATTTAGCTTCGTTCCGGGAGCAAAGTTTCGTCCCGGGTCGAAACTAAACTCCTTGGTGATTTTAATTTCGTACGGGAACGAAACTAAACCCATGCCTCGTTTCTCTCCGGGTCGAAACGATAATACATTTTCGTTTGGTTTCAATTGCCATCCCTGGATATACCTAATATGAAATTTAGAAGTTTACTGTAAAAATAAATCGATGCGGCTAAGAAGCAGCTCAAGTTGATTTCAAATGACCGTATGTGCGGCATTTTGTGTCGTTATAGTCCTGCAAATAAATGACAGATGGCGTCCAGTCCACGCTAATTTTTGTATGAACGCCCCGAAGCAATCGAAAACGAAAAGTTAGCGTAGTAAGTGATTAATGCATGAGTTATAACATACCAATAAATGCACGAATATACCTAGTATAAACAAATGTAGTAAGATATGAACTATACACACATAGCCTAATTTACCTAGTCCGAGACAATCTAACCTAGAGGTAAATTATCGCAGGTATTATTGTCCCTTGTTGTACGCGAGAAAAACACATCTTGAATCTATCGGTTCTGCAGTCTATTTCTTAATCTTATCCATGTGATCGTTGCCAGCACAATGATTAGGCTCTCTCAAAACATCTGGAACATCAGGCAAAACGTATTCCATTTGAAATTTCAGCAAAAGATTGAATCTAAAAATTTCCCTTCGATTGGTTAGACTTTCCATTCTTCTTGGTTCAGAGAGGTGACTGCCCCACTTTTTGTGAAAGATTCTTAAGCTTTTGGATGAGGTCTCCGTGTCCATATTACTATTGATGCAGTGGGGGAAGGTGAGGGGTTAGGAGATGCCGTCACCACCCCGAACCTCTTTTCCCCTACCCAATCCAAAAGCGTTCTCTCAAAGCAAAGTGCCTACCTCTGCTCCCATCATCGCCATGAACAAATGGACACACTTGGCTATAATGCGTCTACGTCGAAACAGATAGTATTCTTAATAAAATCAGAGAAGGATCTCCCGTTTATGATGATAGCCTAAGTTTTTAATAAGAATTGCCGGCCTTGGTGGTAGCGGGGTAAAGTACTCGCTTGTCAAACTAAAGGTAGCGTGTTCGAGTCCCGCCTAGGTAGGTTCATCTTATCCAGGTCATGGTTATTTGTGATTGACCGTTGTTCTTTGGAGTACACCCCTGACGTAAATGCTGAAATAGTGCGGTTTCCGCGGATGACGAATGTATGTATCGAAAGGAAAGAAAACAAAAATAGACCCTATCGTGCGGGAGAACGATGCGATCCTTACGCTTAATTATGGATGAAGTTATATGAGAATAATACGCATAAACAGAATCCGATGCCATCTGCTGCGAAAATCAACGAGCTTATTTTTTCATGAGTGGAAAGTGTGGTGATAGGGAGGTTAGTACGGGCGAGGGTGGAGTTGTTTGGGGGGTAGGAGACCCTACCTGTGGCCCTACGGGAGGTGCTTCAATTGGCGCCACCATTGTGAGCGAGCGAGAGATAGGCGCCGTGCCCAGCTGCCTCTGATTCCGAAGCCACTGTCACGGCAATGCGAGGCAAGTGGAGGCTCGCACCGGCCACATCTGCCCACCGTTGAATTCTGGGCGGTCTGACTTCTTTCCTTCTCTCTCTATCGCCGCATTCTACGCCACCAGCGCCAATGGCGGACAACTAGGGAACGAATACCCCACGTGGAAGAGATGGCGTTATCCGGATCTTGGCCCCACTTCAATCATGAATTAAGGCCAGCATCGTTATATTTCTCCTATTTGTAAGAAAAGACAAGGATAAACCTTCCCTAGAACCATGAGAAGTCCTAGGTAAAGCTCACGGTATTTTGCACATGACAATTTTACGATATAATATTTATTGGAGTTTTGGTCAATTTTAAAACAAGTTTCAGCCAACGTTTCGATTTATTTTTAAATCATCATCAGGGCTATGTAAGAAAAAAGTATGAACAATATAAAATACAAAGATTAAAACGATAAGTATACAATATTTATACATAAAAAAGGTACATTCGGGTTTTTTATACAATAATATAATGTTAAAAAATATATATATTTATAAACATATATATATAAGAACAGAATGGAATACACAAAAAGTTTTGATATACCTCTTAACTTTGAACATATTTATTGATGTTTTGTTTCTAAAGTATTGCCACACCTAGGTTACCATTAGTTTTGATTTTTTTGTTTTTGATTTTGATTTTTTTTTTTTTTTAATTAATGGTAACCTATGTGTGGCAATACCTTAGCAACAAAACATCAATAAATATGTTCAAAGTTAAGAGGCATGTCAAAATTTTTTGTATATATATTTTTATTATATTATTGTATAAAAAACCCGAATGTGCCCTTTTTATGTATAAATATTGTATATCGTTTTAATCTTTGTATTTTATGTTGTTTATGTTTTATCTTTCATAGCCCTGAGGATGATTTTAAATAATTCGAAACGTTGGCTATAACTTGTTTTAAAATTGGCCTAAACTCCAAGAAATATTATATCGTATATTAAACAAGGTCAAGAAAAGGAAAAAAATAATAATAATTATTATCATGACAATTTTGGAACTGGAAGAGTCAATTTTCTAAAAGGCGGTGGACGAGGATATAAGAGCTGCACAGTGCACAGGCTGGCTTATGCTTACGGTTTCCGTTGCCAAATTAAAAACCGTATCATGATGACAACGAATTTGGATGCATTCTGCTATTCGCCGCAGTGAGGTACGAAGGAGATCCTTCCATACTAGGAACCGGCTAGCTACATGACCCATTTATCACGATGAGTCGGCTAGTTCAATCCGCCCCGGAATAAAATCTTCACGCCGAGACGCTAATCTCTCCTTTCTTCTACCAATGTAATAAAACATCTGAAAATTCTTGGAATCAGAAACAAATAATAGGGCATGGTTCTCCTCTCTCTTTTCCCATAAACCGACCAAAACAAAAAAATCATAATTGCAGCATTATTATCATTAGATAGGAATATCGAAGTATTTTGGAATAGTGAACACATCAAGCTTTGGTCAAATTGGTCAAATTTGGCCAAATACATTGGTCAAATTTTCACAACTCTTCCAGTCTCTTCACCTTTACGAATACCTATGTTCACAGGAAATACCTCATTCCACGTTTAAAAAAAACATGATTAACCAACACTATAGCGCATGTTATTGCTGCGAAAATCGAAAAATAAAATGATAAACCTTTTTATAGGAAAGGTAAGGAGGAAACAACGCATTAGTGATTGTCCTGAACTTGAGTGCTGAAGTACGCATAACATTGGCTATCCCATTATTTTTCCCATATCCCTCCTCAAATCGCGCAATTCTAAGTCACGATATGCATATGATTGTTATTTTCCATATTTCAACAAATTATGAACACGTGCGTAAGTTACTCTACAGTGAGTCGTCATTGAAGATTAATTGAATATTGAAGACGTATATCGTTCTTCCTTTTAATGCTTCGAAGAGAAGGCCACACTCTCAGGCGATCGTTATTGGGAAAAAGGACAGAGGGCAGCAAATATTATCAGCGGTTAAACTCCTAAAGCGCAAGAAATTGAGATAACTGAAGTACCAAATAAAGACTACAATAGAAACCGACGCATTCAAAATTTCCTCGGCTGAAAAATTGAGGGAAATTTCGAGGGTGCAACTGAGCCACCGCATGCAAGCAAAGCGTCTTAACGCAATATCACCCAAACGCACATTTTTCCCCACAGTCACATCTGACCAAAAGAGCCCTCCCTCAACCCATTGGACAACAGGACTTCTCACACAGGGACTCGGGTGCCAAAAAAGGCCGATACTATGTTAATTCCAATTTTCCAATCCAACACGCTTCCAAATCTTAAGAAATGTGTTCCATGCATCTCCCTCGGCTCATGCCAACAGTCATGTCACTAAGTAGCCTCGAGTAATCGCAGTGATTGGATTACAAAAGTGAACCAGTAGAAAGCACTGATGAGAATATGAGGACCGTTTGTAAAAAAAATACTACCATTTTACTCATACATGAAAATATAATAAGAAATGTAATTCATAGAAAGAGGGATGGAAAGGAACAAAAATAAAAAGTGCCAGGTGAATTTCTACGAACAGTTACTCAAATGACATTCGTAAACTTAACGGGGTCTGGTGTGTTCAAATCCGCATTTTCCACCGATTTATGAAGGTAGAAATTTTACTTGTACACATAATGTAAATGTGGTAAATTTCGATTCACTTTAAAAGATTTCTCTCTACTCTGTTTTTTTTTTTTGAAATTGTGAGGTTGACTGAAAGTCGGAAAGGAAAGGGATGGGGTGCAATTGTGTTCGCACGCAATCCAAGAGTCTTAGCGCGATTTCATCCAGCCAATAGCCGAATTTGACTCGAGGCGAAAGTTTAGCGAGGGTGACCAATTTAAAAAAAAAGAAAACCCTTTCTCCTGGCAATTACATTGGGCACAAATTGCGAGGGCGGCATTGGGCACGCCAATTCCCATATATTGGGAGACGGCCGCCCGCGCTGACCTCCTCCATTCGTCATCGATACAACCATCAATATGTAGCATCCGATGCAAAGAGAAGGGGATTCTCCCACGAAGCATTAATCACGGATTGCCTAATTGCTGACCCGCCTCCCCTCACCTCCCTGCGTCACTGTGTCCCCAGTTTCGTCTTCCTGGAGGATACGCGATATTCCCAAGGCCTCCATCACCAACTCCAGGCAATAAAATAAGCGGTCAACCGCTGGTTTTCCGACGGAAATGAAATCTGTGCGGATATCCTCTCGCTCTGTGACAGTCGAGGGTTACTCTTCAATCGAAATTCAGAGCACTTTCTTGAATTCAATAAGTTTTTCCCGTATAACGCATTTATATATTTCGCAAAGTAAACGATTTTGATTTTATTAAACGACTCATGCGCTCCACATGCAAAGGCATGGATTCAAATGTACCCAAATCAGAACAGAAAACGATTTTAATAGCAAGTAACCGACATCCATTGATTAAAGAATGGACAGATATACACCAAGACTTCATTATTTTATCGAGGATCGAAAGAAATGAACAGTGCATAATCGACAGGGTTATCATACCGAGGAAATACAATACGGGTCACTAGGGTGGCCCAAAAAAAACTTTTTTTTGAAAGTTTGTGAGGCGACTTCATTTTATGGTGCAATTTCATGTATAAACGACCCACAAAAAAATTCGGCTCGATTGCACAATATTTGACCCTGCCGAAACGCGTTTAAACATTTTCGGCTAGGATGTAAGGCATTTTGCCTACTTTACAGGGGCTATTTTCCGTTTTCTCCGGTATTTGCTGCAGAAATTGTTGTTAAATAGAATAAATACAATACTTGTTGATAAAAATTATTATTACAAATCAGTTATTTTATTATTAATTCGTTAAAAATGGTTTACATAAAATTTACAACCTTTTTTTTCCGTACTTATCGAACATTCTTCTGTGCTTCTGCACCACTAATAGCAAATGCTGTCTCTCACGTTCATTACAGGTAAGGTTTTTCTGTAACAGATATTTTTTGATGAGGGACACACCCCTTTCGGCGGTATCATTGACGACTTTAATATGTTTTATAACATTAAATCCTTTCAGGTACCTTTCATCGAAAATCCAATCTTCGGGGTCTCTTGACAAAAAGCCTTGATCAATGCCCGTAATGTCGAAGAAACGTCGAGAATTAGAGGAAACGAAATCGCTCAATTCCAAATCCTTAATGCCACAATTGGGAGGAAGTTGCGCTCGAGGGCTGCAAACATGCACTTCCTTTAAAAAAGAGTTGACCATCGCCCTCTTACAAGGCAATGAAACATTGGGATCAAACAAAGATAAGCAAACTAATGTTTCTGATAAATACCATAAATGGTTGCAAAATTTTTTTAATGCTGCTTGGTAGTGTTTCTCTTCTCTACTAGCCAACGTTTTCAGAAGTTCAAGATCACGGGCTGGCGCACTAAATGCCACTGGACATGTGTACCAGGACTTAATGTACACGGAAGCTACAAAACAACATATTTGAAACACGTTGTCACTCTCTTTGGTTGAAAGGTTCAATTGCTTTCCAAACATCCATACTTTGAATGAATAGATTGCCTTTGCCATCCACCGCGACTTGCTGATGGAGCCAGGCTTCTTAAACTGATTGGCTGTGGTTCCTGGAACTGAACCACCCAAGAAAATAATAACCAACTCCAGAAGTTCCCTGTAGTCGTCACGCGGCTGAAATACCTGGAAATAAAGAAATAATGATCAATTAAGGTGGAAATAGATGTGGGTGTATAAAATGTGAGGTAGTTTCTTACCTTAAGTTGGTTGCAGCAAAATATAATGATTTCTTTTTTGTCGTTGATCTTCCGCAAACTACCCCGTGTTGTCGCTGCAGTGCGGTACCGCGCTGTAAGCATAGTAAAAATAAAAGTTTAGTTAATGTCCCTGCATACGTGGAAATATATTAGCAAGCGTTTCAAAATACCTTTGTCGATATTTTTCCAATTATCCTTTAGACAATCAACAAATGGTAAAGTTGCCTTCTTAGAAACACTTATCAATGAATCAAATACAGCAGCGAGGACTAGTTCAAGTATATGGTGTCTGCAAGCAAGCTCCAGCAGCTCTTTTCCCAGTTTTCGCTGAATATGAACACAGGCTCCATTTACTCGTCCACTATTCACGGTTGTGGTATCGAAGACGAGGCCTATAACTCGCTCCTGAAGTTCCCAACTTGTCAAATATTCAACCACTGCAGTAGCTTCCTGAATCCCAGTGCCCCTTTTCAATTCCGGAACGCCAAGAAGCTGCTCAACTCCTTCTCCAGATACCAAAATTGGCAACCGATCAGCATTGCCTTCTGCATCTAAAGGAAGGAACGAAACCGCAATAAATGGTCTGATGTGCCTACAGACTATGCAAGATATTGAAAATAAATAATGGAAAGGACAAATAAATTACGATAAATACCTTCACTGCTGGGCATTAGCTTTCCATCCCAATGGACGACCAAAGGAACATCCGGAGTGAACTCTTGTTTAATCATTATTGCCATTTCCTCTCTACATTCCGACCTTTTTCGATGTAATTGTGAGCGGGAAGAAACTATCTGCACCTCCTTCTCAGCAAAACCCAAAGATTTCGCTGTGGCCTGAGCAACCGCTTTTATTAGCATGGATCCCCCACCGGAAGACGTCAGAGTTCGATCTAACGCAGCAGATACCATTGAGTCATTTACAATGTGAATCTTGCGCTTCTTAGGCTTGCTCGGTGTAAAGTCTGTAAAATGTGTAGTGCAACAAAAATTATATGACCTACATAAATAAAATTATTCATAAATTTTAGCTTGATAATTCATACATACAAAACTACATACCATCATCGGTGTCTTCAGCCGTGCTCGTATCGGAAGCCTCGGAAGAAACATGGTTTTTAAAGAGCTCATTCGTCTCCTTTGTACTTCGTTCTTTCGCCTTCTCCGCTGCAAGTTCATTCTGATGATTCCTTTTACGATTGTTTTCCTGCATGGCGCACCATTCCTTATCGATGCCGCCCATATACCCAATGCGGTCACTTTGCATGCTCACGTAAAATTGGCGGTCATCATCTATTTTAATGAGCTCCATAGCTTTCTTATGACCAATGTCGAGCAGCCTGTCCAGCTTGGATGTAAATAATTGTCTCTTCATATCACTCTTCCTGCATTTGAGGCCCTTATCTTTTCCTAACCTCCTATATTCCCTATACACGTTTAATAGTTTCTTAATAACATCACGGGCGTTTTGAGTTGGGATGTTTGCTTCTGCCCAAAATTCCAGCAATGCGCTCCCCGTGTGTCTGGCGACGTCTTTGGATTTAGCAGTGCCCGGCGTGGAGTGCAGTCTAGCAAAGAAACTCTTCAAAACTTCTCGCAATGTAGGAAGTTTCCCATTTCTCGGCAAGTTTTCATCGAAACAGTCACCAACGAGCCAAATATTGGTATTCCTCCTAGTGATACGCCTATAACTCTTCTCAGCCATTTCGAAGTAAAATCACACAAACTCCTAGAAAAATAACTCAGAGACACACGGTTTCACCTCTGAAAACATGAACTGCTTTCACGAATGCTACCGCTTGTTTTGTCACTGGAGTCTTCAGGGGCGGGAGAGTCGCGCAACAATATAGCTGTGATCATGAAGTGCCGTTGTCTTCTTGCATCGTCGTAGGACAATGATGCCGCCTTGCAACATTGTTCTAATGAAGCATTGACTGAGTTTACTTTTGCCGCCAAACGATAACCGTGCTGCTTTGAACGCTTTCTTGATTACCTTTTTATCCAATTATAACGAGAATAAGCGAAATCTATCATGCCGTAGAAGGCTTTTTGTCAAGAGACCCCGAAGATTGGCTTTTCGATGAAAGGTACCTGAAAGGATTTAATGTTATAAAACATATTAAAGTCGTCAATGACACCGCCGAAAGGGGTGTGTCCCTCATCAAAAAATATCTGTTATAAGTATGGAAAAAAAAGGTTGTAAATTTTATGTAAACCATTTTTTACCAATTAATAATAAAATAACTGATTTTTAATAATAATTTTTATCAACAAGTATTGTATTTATTCTATTTAACAACAATTTCTGAACAACAATCGGAAAATAGCCCCTGTAAAGTAGGCAAAATGCCTTACATCCTAGCCGAAAATGTTTAAACGCGTTTCGGCAGGGTCAAATATTGTGCAATCGAGCCGAATTTTTTTGTGGGTCGTTTATACATGAAATTGCACCATAAAATGAAGTCGCCCCACAAACTTTCAATAAAAAGTTTTTTTTGGGCCACCCTAACGGGTCACTCTACGCCAACACGGAGAGGAGTTGACCCTTGAACTCTAAATTTGGATAAAAATTGCTATTCATGTTCGCCTCATCAAATAAAAAATAGCGTCCGCGAGTTTTGCAACATTAAAGAAAAGAGCTGCTCAGAGTTTATTTAAAAATAACCATTTTTTGATTAAAAAACATGAATCCATCTAAGGAAACACTAGCGACTGTATTTTTTACAGGACACAAGAAAATATATAAAATAAATGAAAGCCTAACTTGACAGATTGATATATTACTAAAAATCAATGATAAAATTTTCACATATCATACCATTTCAAATTCAGCCCTAATTGGGATAGAGCATATAGGCAAAGGCTATCAAATAGCTAATAAGGCAAGCAGGCTAGCAAATAAGGCAAGATCGAAGAAATTCTGACAAAGGTGATATCGCGATATGGCCTAAAAGCATATATGCTGGAATCTCGCCCGAGGAAAGGCTTACAAAGGCGACTGAGTGGAATTTTCCAGAAGAGGAATAGAGGGAGTCGAATTAAGGAAGACATTGAATACAGGAAATGGAAAAAAAAGAAAAAAATACAAGTTCCGAAAAGAGACGTATGTAATCGTACGAAAGGGATGAGAAAAGCAGAAAAGAGGAAATAAGAGGAAGGGCGGAAGAGAACAGAGCCTAACTTGGGAATTCCTGCTTTTAACTTGCTTGGAATAGATTAGGGAAAACGACCACCTCCGGTGTATTATCGAGAGATAAACGCGTGGAAAATATAAGAGGCCAGCATGCATACATTTGGGCGAGTAATCAGCATGTGTCGTCAATCACAATTCTCCGGACGAGAGGGGGGGGGAGGGGTTGGAACTCGTTTGGTCGAACAAGCCGGAGAGGAGATAAAGGAAGACCCGTTTGACGACTCCACGCGCTGCGAGCCTAGCACCCGATTAGAGTCCCTCTGGCGGCGAGGGGAGCAGGCTCTCGCCGGGAAGCGCGGAAGTCGCGAAAGAGAGAAGCCGAGTTGAAAGGAGAATAATTGATGTCCACTCGAAAGGCGTTGATTTTGAATGGATTTGCGCACGTGAGTCGTGCCTCTTTGATCACGGCGGTCGGGTGGACGGAGGCGAGAGAGAGGCAGCTAGCGAAATCAAGCAGACGACACGGCAATCCATCAAGATTGAGCTGGACCACGGGAATATCCTTGGAGGTGTAATGCACGCAACACCTGGACTCGCTTCTTATCTCGGATCTCTCAGCCATTCGTCGGCTATACTTGGCGTGCTTTTATCGCTAATATGAATCGTTAAATACATGAAGAAATATATATATATATACCTGGAAAGCTATTGGCTTGAAAGTGCCAAATGCAAGCCAATTCGAGGGTGTGGAGGTTGAGGGCGGAGTCGGTGGGAGGGAGGGAGGCAATAATGGATACTTTGTAGCATTGATTGAAAATGGAATCATGTGAAAGACAATGTGTAGGAACTGGTAGAGAGGAGTGGGGGGAAGATGGACAACAGGAGGCGCGATGATTGTTAATTCTGAGATTGAGAGGGGTAGTGCATTGGCCAATATAGAAAGCAGGGCAGAAATTACAGTGAAGAAGGTAAATGATGTTGGTGGAAGTACAAGTAGTGGAGGGGAAAATCGGTAGGAATTTAAGCTTGGGGAGAAAAGAGGCAGGGGGTGGAGAGAATATCTTGCAGGTTTTACACCTGGGACGATTGCAAGGTGAGGGTGTGGACCAGCCCCCGGCTTCTCCCTACCTCTCCCCTGCAGGCTCATGCGACCCTTACTGTCCGATTAGTTCGTCATTTTCGCCGCTGGCGCTACTTGTGCACTCGTCCGACGTCAGCCTTGCGATTGCATGGGAAGTAATGCGTCTTGGTGATTCATTGCGATAAACCACGTTTTTTACAGTCTTTTCCTGCAACGGAGGCCAGTTTTACTTATGGTATATCGTTGATCGAGTGTTTAGGAGTTTGAAAAACTCTCTATTTCGGTTTAAAAGGAAAATGGTGGGCAAAAGATGTATCGTGCCTCTATAGACTCTAACTTAGAAAAGGTGCATATCTTTTTGGTGCCAAGGGAAGAAAGACTACGAGCTGAGTGGCAGAGGTGCATTCCTCGTGATAATTTTATCGTCAAGTATCCGCAAGTTGTTTGTGAAAAACACTTTATTGAATCCGATATTCTTCGTGAGAAGATTATCACGGACAACGAGGGAAACGTCGCACAGTGGTCCGGATCGCGAGAAAGTCAGACAAAAATCAGATTTTCGTTGGATGTCTTGAAAAATTGCTCCCTACATGTTATTTGGCGAGCTATTTTTATTTCTGCAGTTAGTTTTACGAAAAAACTATTATTTCATGCGATATCGTGGAACTTTTACCTATTAACTCGCTAATTGTAACGCTGACTGCATAGATAAACGGTAATCATGATAAAATATGAAAATAAATGATAATTAGTTGTATAGAATGAGTTAATATTCTTTCAAATTAGTCAATAAAAAAACGGCTAAAAGTAGGGTTTTTGGGTCCCTGATAAAAATAAACTCCTCCATTAAGGAGAGGTTTACCCTCCATTGAGGGTACAGGAAGGATAGGTGTACCCTTCCTGTACCCTTCAGCAAGGGTACACGAAGGGTATTTTAGAACATTGGTGGGTACGCCCTCTCCTTCGTGGAGGGTACGTGAAGGGTTTGGCCAGCCTCGATGAAGGGTACAGGAAGGATAAGTGTACCTTTCCTGTACCCTTCAGCAAGGGTACAGGAAGGATAGGTGTACCCTTCCTGTACCCTTCAGCAAGGGTACACGAAGGGTATTTTAGAACAATGGTGGGTACGCCCTCTCCTTCCTGGAGGGTACGGGAAGGGTTTGGCCAGCCTCAATGAAGGGTACAGGAAGGGTAGGATAAAATAAAAACTAAAAATCCATAAATTAACATAAAAATTTAAAAAATCGCTGATAGACTAAATTAAACGAATGGGGATGAGTTGCAACAGTGATTTCTAAAGTTATAGGGCATAAAAAAAATTGGCCTTCTCGTGGTCTTGAACCCAGGACCTACATATTACAGGATCACGAACTAGAGATTTAACAACCCCGGCTATCAAAGTACTTGAAAGAGGGGTTTCTCAACGGAACTTATACTACAAAATCTTAAGATGAGAATCGCACCCGGTCCTATGTGGAAGAAAGCTGTGACTTTTTTCTACCACACCTATTTCGTTTCAGAAAATAAGATCGGCATTCTAATACTGAACATCACTCTAGCGATGTCTCATTGTCAGCCACACAAATAGGTTACATCCTAAAACGTGAATGGAAGAACTTCAAAATGAGCTTTTTTCACACAATTATAGAAACTATTGTGTACAGTGGCGTAGTCAGGAATTTCGTTTGGGGGGTGGGGTCCAAAACCAGGTGGGAAAAGTTTTGAAAAACAGGATAGTAAGTATTAGAATTCAACTTATTCAAACACTTTTCATAATCGAAAAAACTTCAATAGTCAAAGAAATGTTTTTTAAATTCATTATTTTTCAATATTTTGATTTCTATTATGAAGGAAAATGATTGTGTTTTTATACTTCGGGGGGGCGGAGGGTCCGAACCCTCCGGACCCCACCCCTGGATACGCCACTGAATATGTATATTATTGTTTTCCTTAAGGAAATTTTAAAGATTAGTTGTGTAGCCCGTCTATCTTTGCTTTCAAAGACTGCTTACGTTCTTGTACGGAACTCAATACTCTTTAGCAGGTGAAAGTAGCTAAGGAGACTCTTTCAGGATATGTTTTCTTCAGTTATAAATGCTAAGTCCCAAGGAAGGGTAAACGAAGGATTTTTCATTCCTTCCCTTACCCTCAATGGTGGGTAGAGGAAGGGTTGACGGATGGTAAGGGAAGGAGTTCCAAGGAAGGGTACACGAAGGATTCTTCTCTCCTTCCCTTACCCTTAATGGTGGGTAGAGGAAGGGTACACGGATGGTAAGGGAAGGAGTTCCAAGGAAGGGTACACGAAGGATTTTTCTCTCCTTCCCTTACCCGTAATGGTGGGTAGAGGAAGGGTACACGGATGGTAAGGGAAGGAGTTCCAAGGAAGGGTACACGAAGGATTTTTCTCTCCTTCCCTTACCCTTAATGGTGGGTAGGGCGTGGGTTGTGCAAGGGTAACTACCCACCATGAAGGATGCCACCCTTCCTGTACCCTTCCTGTACCCACCATGGTGGAGTTTATTTTTGTCAGGGGTGCATTGACTTACGTTAAAGAGGTACGATTTCCATATTTCGAGAGATTCTTCTGTATGGACTAAAAAGTAATTACTAAATTAGTGTCAAAATAGTATTTAAGTGACTCTTTTATTCTCATAAAAGCATGGTTAATTCCTCATTAATTTACAATTATGTATTATAATTGTTCAGCATCAGATTCTTCTGAATCCCACCCATCCTCCTCTTCTCATTCACTCGAAAAATTTTGACTCTTGCAAGACCAAGAGATCACGAACCTCCTGCGGAAGATCTAAAAGGCCCCGGCATTTGTTTAGTTCAGTTCCTAATGTGCTAATAAAAGGATCCGATATTAGGATCAGTCTCCGGAAAATATCCTCATTAGTTTGAAGTCGAGATATTTTTATCGCGTGATGCTCGCGATATATTCTAATCCCTTTATTGCGAGATTCCTGGGCCTCCTCCGACAGTTCTCCAATACGAAGAAGAGCCGACTCTATGTCATCTGCACCACTTTGTGCACAGTGGGTGGCATGTAAAACCAACCATAATGTCTCACAAAATTTTCCGTTGTATCCATACAGAACTTTTTAAATTTTACTGAATCAATCAAAAATCCGCAAGACAAAGACCTTAAAATTGTTGAGAAGTGAAAGATTAACTCTTCCTCTACTCCTGAAAATTAATTAACTATGTTATATCATGTGAAAAATACTGCATAAAGCAATAATAAAAAGATGTTATATTGCAACAATGAAAAGAAAGCATTAAAAAATATTGACCCTCGCCAGTAATTTCAGCCGATAGGCGGGAATTTTTGAAAAAGCCCCTAGCTGAGTTTTCATCACTGGATGTACCATATTTTGGCTTCGGCACATCAACTAAAAGGCCCATTCTCTTTTTAAACTCGTAGGTACCAATTAAAAAATAAGACTACTAGGACAATATCCCAGGGGACCCCATATCACCATTAGAATACAAGGAAAATACGAACCTGAGGTGCTTTGAAGGTTGCGAAATGCAATATCAGGAAAATCAACTATTTTGTCCAACCAAGTGCAAATCCGCTTCAAGTGCGATTTAAAAAACATGGCAAATGCTGGAATGCCAGCGAACTCATTCTTAGTGATATCCTCGAAAGGAACGACCTTTCCTTCCCGTGCAGTGAGCATCGAGAAATGATGCTTGCTGCCATCATTGTCCAGTTTTTGAATTTAAGGATGAGGCAAGCTGCACGGGTGGAGAATGCCGAGGTTGGCCGAGAGTATGCCTCCAGAAGGAGAAACTTAAAGTTTTTGAAAAAATAAATGCTATTCATTTTAGCCTTGTAGAAATATCTTTTTTGATCGTTCACACCTTTATATTGTTTAACCATTCCTTTGCTTGTAGTACCTGTAAGTATAAGTATTCCGTGTGTTGCTTTCCAGATGCTGAATCTACAATTACAGTTATCATAAGGATTAATATTTTCAGTTTATAGGAATTCATATTGGTATCTATCCAAGGAATGGAGCAGCTAATACAGCAGTGGCGAAACAATGGGGGAGGCGTGAGGAGATAGATAGGAAAAAAATTAATGAAAAGTAGAAAAAAAGATGATTTTCGGTGGGTATTGGAAAAGAAAATTAATTGGCCTGAGCTATGGAACTCGAGAGGTAAATATTCGGTCTTAAGTTTTACTGTTGAGAGGACTTATTTAGCAGTTACGCTTGTTACAAATAATCAATGTGAAAGCTGTAGCGGCAAAGTTACGCGAAAGCTTTTTGGCTAGGTCGGCACTCGTTTCTCCTCAAGTACCTAGGAATAGTAAAGGGAGATTGTCATTGCTTCTTTATTGCCGCTTCATTTACTAAGTTTTCAGCCTAATACTTCTGTCCATGCTATTGAGTACCTTGCCGATATTCTCCGTTAACACTTCGCAGTTTTGCTTCCATTGCAAGGTAATTTCGACCGATGTCCTTTTCAGGTGGGTATATTATCTTCACACCATCGTCCTATTTGTCTTAAATGGCTCGCAGAAATGGGATCTACAAAAAACACACCTATATTATTTATCCCCGTGGGATTAAGCATTCAAACACCCGATTTCGTAGGCTATTTTATGACCGTTTACGGAAGCTACTGCACCAGTTTTCACGAATAAAGCTATTTTATATTCTATAAAACTGAAGCGCGTAAGAGTGAGTACATGCGCGAAGCACGGCTTACAAAATTTTATAAATATAGTCCATCAAGTTACCTCACAGCCATATCAACCCATGTAACACGCCCGGAACGACCGGACGAGTGTACTGCTAGCGCTTGACGGCCGGCATGGGAACTAATCGGACAGTAAGGGAACGTACGTGGAGCCGCGGACGCCGGGGGCTGGTGTGGACATAGTGACTGACTGCGACTTTTGGAGAGGGCGGGTGGCTTTAAATATGGTAATGCTACAAAGTATCCATTATTGCCTCCCTCCCTCCCACCGACTCCGCCCTCAACCTCCACACCCTCGAATTGGCTTGCATTTGGCACTTTCAAGCCAATAGCTTTCCAGGTCTGAACGTCGCATCCTAACCCCTATTCCTAACTCCCCCTCCCCATACACCTCTCCCCTTACCCCTCTTCTCCCTCTTCCGACCCTCTCCTTTCCTCACCATTCATAATTCAGCTGATGAAGAAGCCTGAAGTGCTTCGATAGCTTCGACGAGTTTATTTATTCAATGTGAGTGTTTCTTTTTTGTGTCTCTGTGTTTATCGATATTAACTTGAACTATTTATATTACGTGCCACGTGCATATCATATTTTCCAAAACATTGTATATATATTTGCATTAACATTTTATTAAATTAATTTAATTAAACATTGTATATATATTAGAATTTGCAATAATCCCGAATCCTTGGACATTTTTCTTAATAATCTTCACCACTCCCTTCTTCGTAGAGGATATCCTGAGAACCTCCTGCGTAAGAAAATCCTACACAATACTTACAAACCCAAAATTCATACCAAGAAACAAACCACACATCTCTCCCTTTCCACCACTTACTTCCCGGGCGTGCAGGCTTTGAACAGAATCATCAAAAGCCTTTTTCCGATTCTTTCTAACAATGTCACTACTGGAAAAATCTTCTCTAGCTGTCCATCCTTATCCTTCCGTCGGCCGCCAAATCTATCTTCCATTCTCAAAACGACTAAACCACTCTCAAGGTTCACCACCCGTACTAGCTCTTTACCTATCCCTTGCCAACGACCCCGGTGCAAAACGTGTGCTATCCTCATTACCCAGTCACTTCCTAACAAATTTCTCACTTTTCCGCTTCCTTCCACTCCATCCCCCACCTGTACAACCAGTAATGTAATTTATATCCTTTTATGTAATTCCTGCCCCGCCTTCTACATTGGTTTAACCACCACCTCACTCAACCTACGGATTAACAACCATCGAGCTTCTTGCAAACCCACTTCCCAATCTGCTTCGCTTCCTGTCCCTACCCACGCCTTTTCCCATAATTTAGAATTTGATGACTGCTTTCACATAGGAATACTTGCCTCTCTCCCACCCTCCGCCTCACCGCTAGAATTAAAAACTCTTGAATTGTCTTCCATTTGGCTACACCAAGCATTCAAACCGCCTGGCCTTAACAGGGCCCACTGATCTCCATAGCCTTCTCCTCTTTCCCACCCCCCATCCTCTCCCTTCCCCTATCTTATCCTAATCTCCTCAGCCTTTAGGCATCCTCTGTCCTTCTCCTCAGTCTCTTCTTGCCTCCCTCCCGACGAAGACCCTAAGAGGTCGAAAATTTGAAAGAAACTAACGTGTGAGTCCTCTTTTATTTGTGTCTGTGTTTTTGTGGCCTATCATGGCATTTATTTATATTCATATCACCTGTGGTGTCTTTCATAAGTAACATATATATATATATATATATATATTATATAATGGACGATTTTAATTTTTCCTGGCGAATACTTCTGACGAATATTTCTCGGGTTCTCAGCCAGATTAATGCTTTTACATAAGCCAACTTAAAAAAGGAAAAAAAGGCTTATATAAAAGCATTAACCTGGCTGAGAACCCGATAAATATTCGTCAGAAATATAAATAATGATTATGATAAAAAATCGATCTTGAAAAAAAATAATGGATTCATGCAATAACTATATAAATATTAGGAAGTTAGGTGCACTACTCGGCAAAATATCTTTTTTAGGGTACCAAATGTTTTTTACATGCATTGCTCACATGAGGAAAGGATATTTAATTAGTCATAAGATGATTTTCACAATAAAAACCAAACAAACTTTCTTTAACATGCAACTGGACTCTGGCAACAAAAAAAGAAAAAAATTCTTACCGAAGCGCATTATCAATGCTTATGCCAGACATTAACCATTGTAAAGCTAGTCCAAGAAAAGTTGCACAAAATGTCTCCTCTTTAATTTTTTTTGTTTGATAGTTTTAGGTAATCATATCTAGGTCACATGAAAAAAAGGATCTTTTGAAAATCGTGAGGCACACTCTATGCATACGGACCCATTAGCCTTTACGACAATTATGCATAATATGTCAGTCCATTTCTTTAGGCACATACCCGCTCCGTACATAAAATATTTTTAGTACTTTATAGCAGTACATATTCCTAAGAGGAATAACTCTCAGTCTAGTGAAATAATTGGTTATATGCATTTATTCCCAACTTCATATACCTCCGACGATAAAGTTTATTGGGTACTCGAATTTTCGGTCCCCTGCGTCCATATCAATTCTTACCTACTTGGTCACCAACCAAACTGGTTTGGTCACCCGTCCAACCACTTATATACGCACAAATAATATTTGAAAGCCCCCAAGACATTTCCTTTCCGTGTCAATTAAAAAGTCAAGGCGACCACGCCGTATATGTCGCGAATAACACGTATTCCACTGCTCCGCTAGGTTTTTTTATTGCGAGCGCTTCTTGCAAGTGAACGATAGAATTATGCCATCTATTCGCCCCATCTCGCCCATTCCAACGAGTTCCACACTCCACAGCTGTCATTCGTTTTCGCAGATATGGATTCTTTCTCCGTGTCAAAGAAACGGACAAACACGTAATGCTGTTATTAAAGGTTCATGGCAAATCAAAAATCAGATTTATTTCTCCTGAAGGTCGTAGCTCTGCATACCCGTCGCACTGAGCGCTGATATTGAGAAAAGGTGACGAGGACCGCAATTGCAATTTTTTCACTGGTCGACAAAATTGAAGTTTATACACTAGTCGTCCACGAATTGGTTCGTGTGATAATAAGCTCTATTCATTATTACGTAATCGTGTAAGCAATATGAACGGATACGAATGAATAAGAGTTTTCACATACCCACTCTAAAACATTTTGCCGAAAACTTTTAAGTTCAAGCAAATTTGTGGCACATTAGGTAATAAATGAATGAGGAAAAAAATACTTTTTCTTAAAATAGCACAATCCGTCAAATAAAAATGAATTCTTTGAGATTTTTGAGGGTTTTTGAAAGCAACACTTCAATATAACAACGAACAATGCATTCGCCATTAATGTTCTCATACGGTTATACAACAAATATCTGCATAGAAGGATAACAATATATTTTCTACATGAAAATAACAGATGTCCCAGAGAAAGAGCCGGCGATGTCACGCCGAAATTTAAAAAATTCCACTTCCGGCGGTGGCAGCCCGGTTTGGCCACCAGCCGACAACGCGCTGTGGGGCCATTCGCTATCGCCCCGAAGCATGGCCACTTAAAATTCATATCGAGTGAAAAAAAGGACAGCGTCGAACCTTACCTCATGCGGAAGTTAACACGCCCACAGATAAGCCAAGGTTCAATTCAGCGCGTTCTCCTCAGATGACACCAGAACTATTAACGTCACCAGAAGGGGTTACTGACATTTAGTAAGATACAATGATTTACTAGGCCAACGTTGCCCCAAAGAACTCACAAAGAGTGCAAAAGCTACTAAATTTTCCTAGGCATAACGGTTTTTACATTGCAAATTCGCAAAAAAAGTATTTAAAATATTGTCCCGGGCCAAAGTAACAATATTTACGGGTGGCGTAACGCCATTTGGGGGTCACTCCTCCACAAGTGAAGTGGCCAGGGAAAGGAACTGCCCCCCCCCTACCCTGAATGAGGGAAATTTATGCACCTGTAACTTAGTAAGGGGTGAGCTCTAACTTCACTTATCTAACCCCATCTCAACAATAACAAACGGAATTAAAACGATGTCTGAGATGAGGCAATTTATCTCCACAGAATTTTCCATTGTTCCCTATACTCACGTGGTCAATGACAATTTCAAATACAGTTTGGATGGATGTCGTAGGGGGTGTCACTTAAGACACCTTCCATCATTCAACTGCTGGCTTTCTTCCACAATAATCATCACCCCTTTTTCTCAAATTCATTATTATATTTGATAGTCATTCACTCAATGTTTCAACCGAAGGCTCTGACAAAAGCTACGAACAGTATGCGCCACGGAAGAGAATCGGGTAATATTCGAATATGAAGCTAATGGAAGAAAAGTAACCAAAATATATACTTAAAAAGCATACTTGTAATCGAATATGAATGGCTTTATTAAAACCTTTGCCATTTCAATAATAACAATTAATTTTACCTAAGTTAAAATGCATTTATTAGTGCACTCAAGAACACATGCATACATTAACAAGAGGGTCTGCGGGTAATAGTCTATAAGCAAAAGCATTATGGTATCGAGTATGATCTAAGGGATATTTTATTATTATCTGTATATCAAATCTTAAGTTATAAATATGTATAGTATTGAATGATCTCATGTAATTTTTGCAATATCTTATGTAACAATGACTAAATTTTTGAAAGATGAGTTCTTAAGAATTATAAAATGAAATTCACTTGCTACTACACACAGTAAGGTTTGGTAGATTAGGGCCAGAGGGGTGTGAGTCAAATATTACGCCCCTTAGCGACACGTCGGGTTCCCTCACTTCGTCGGATCGGGTTCCATCGAGCAAGGTGCAAAGGGAGGTGGGGTTACAGGGAGTTTCGAGCGTACCTCACAGTCAACTCACGGTGAATATTCACCAGTGAAATGATTGAGGTCTCGTGGTGGAGTGCAATTGTCTCAACACAGCAACCAAGAAGGTGGTTCGATCGTCTTACATCACCGACTATTTTTTCCATCTTCCCCACAGACTGCGTACTTTCACGGTGCGCAAACACCATAGTGAAGCCACTCACTTCCTTGAAGGAAGTATAGCTAACTATAAAATATTTTGACAAAAACTAAATACAAAAATAAAGGAAGGAATTGAAAGATTAAAAAACCTAAGCAAAAGAAATGACGACTGAAAATTTTTTATTCCTTCTTGGATTTGAAAAAATTCTCTTCATACCGAGCGAAGATAAAGTAGCCCCAATACCTTCTTAAGTACCTAGCCTTGCCTCAACAAGACTTCACCCTGCGGGTAAGAAAAAAGCGCTACGGGGGAGGGGGGAGGGGGAGGAGAGGTGAGAACTTATCTAAGTCGTGGCCAGCCCATTGGGATCGTTCCCCTGGCGCTCGGTAGTCAGAAGAGGGCCACGAAAAAAAGGAAAACTTGATCATATTCAAATGGTGACAATGATGAAAAAATAATGAGCATAAATGAGGTGACATAGAGAGTATAAGTAATCAACCCCTGTACCCCCGAAATAAATAATAATAATCATAATAATTTGCCACCCGGCCGGCGGTGGGGTAAAGTCCTCGCCTGCCAAACCGAAGGTCGAGGGTTCGACTCCCGCCTAGATAGGTTACCCCCATTCATGGTAATGATGTTTGCGATCATTCATTGCTATTGACAGTTGGATACCTCCGATGTAAAGGCCTATAATGCGCTGTTTTCAAGGTGGTGAAAATAAATACATGATAGCATACACACACATCTGCAGCTATCCGATACAATTTAGGGTGTGTGCAAGGAGTTGAGTATTTTTCCCACAACACTTACCTAGCAACATATAGGTACTACCACAAGTACTAGCATGATAGGTGAAGGAACTAATTATAGGTATTAGGTGGAAAGGCTTAGCTCTCACCAAACATGCAATATTCTCTCCTCTGTACAGGACAGTACTTCGAACCAGATGGATGTGCATCACAAACTTAGTGCAGAAAAGAATGCAACGCTTGCGTCGACTATTTAGTACTGATGGGCACGGAATTCGGCTTCCACTTACTCAGCGATTCAGCCCTAATGTTGATTTTGGATACGTGAGGGTAAAGTTCACCCCGAACAAAGCCACAGTTGTATGAAACTCACACGTTTAGGAAAAGGGAGGGAGTTGCTTCCTCTGGGCCACTTTGCACATCAAGGATTTAGTTTGGGGGAATCCGAAGGCTTTACATAAAATAAATTCGGTAATATTAAGTTAACAATTTGCCAGAAATGATTAAAATCTTTCAGTGGACCAGTTTTCAGTTCAAAACGAATTCTGTTGTGGTCTTCATTTGTTCTCGGGAAGAATGAATATTTGAATCTTTCGGTTCTCGAATCTATTTCCCTAATCTTGATATCATAGTTCAATCTATTGTAGTAAACAGGGCCTCTGAAAATATCTTTGACGATTTCTCAAAACATTTCACACTGAAACTTAATCAAAATATTAATTCGAAGACCTAAAATATCGTCGGACAAAAGCGCATGATTATTGTAAAGGGTTTTTTACGCTAATTCACTTATCGGATCGAACTTTAATGCATTTTGAAAATGTATCGCAGCACGCCTTCCAGCTCATTGATTAAACCTATCTCATGCAAGGGGAGAAATTGGAAAGATGACAATAACCGGCGATTAGAACTAAAATGTATTGCATGTTCTATCCTTGCGGCTCAACTGTCGGCACGACAATAGGACCCGGCCGTATTTTCCGAACAAAAAACCATCCCACGCTGCAATACAGATTCGCAATGCAGGAAATAAGCGAAGGAAACGGACAAATATTATTTTCGATCGGATATTCCGCAGTTATTGTATCAAATAAATCGCGCGGCGCAATGATTCCAATTCCACAGTCAACATCGGATTAACTTAATTAGCGAGCTCGGGATTGAAGCAATACCAATTTACACCTCTATCCCTCTCGGGACAGATTCGCAAGGCCACCACCAGAGCGCACCACATGCCGCTTATACATTGTGCCCCATTTACGCACTAGGGAGTCGCAATTGACTGTGAGCGTTTCCATAGCGATGAAGGGCGGTGAAGACCAGACAATCGAGGCGATGCCCTAGAGACCAGTGGCCGGGGTTCGGCACTCCATGCGCGGATACGAGAATCCAGCGAGGATGCTCTATAACCAAGTGTGGATGTGGGAGGGGAGGGAGAAATGGAGCAACCAATGAGAGCAGTGGATAGAAATCACGTGCTGCGCCGTTCGATCAACGAGCCTTTCGATTACCCACGGAAACCAGTACGCCCCTACTTATTAACTACCATTATGATATGTGATAAATTTCGGACCTGCCGCGTTTACAGCGGAGAAATTAATATTAATTTCCATGGGAAAATAATTTCCCCGGAATCGAACCACTTTGGCTCTCCGGGCACAATGGGTACAAGAGAACGCAAGAACGTCACAAAAAACGCAAGGGCCTAAACTAACTTCGGCCTAACTTCTGCCGCCTTGGATATCATCACCCGGTCGGAAGCCCGAGAACTCCTCTACATGGCAACCAGGCTCATTCGACCGCTCGACGAAGAAGCCGCCTACGCAGGATTAAATCCCTTCAGGACCATTCTGGAATCACACGACTGCGAAACACAGGCGGCATTTTTAACTCACAACAAATTATAACTCGATAAAGTTTCAAGTCATGTTTGACAACAAACGCGGAACGTTACCCAACTACAGAGCAAAATCACAAAATTAAATGACAAAATCGTGGCATACGCGTTTTTACCTCCCGACGCAAAACCACAAGAAATATTTAGTAGTACAAATCTACGGCGTGTGTGCATTCAACGTCAGCATTTTAGATACATTATCCACAAACGTAACGGAAAACCAGAGAAAAATTGAATTTTCAGAGCATTGCCTTAGATACCGCCATTTTGTTTTCGAAATAATGCATTTTAGGCCTAAGATCACAATGATGTGGCCCAAAAACCCCCTCATGCCAAATGCTCACGTTCATTGAGATATAATTTCTACATACGGATGACATTTTGGCACTTCAGACTATTCTGCTGCCGCTGAAACCGAAGGAACTAGTTCGTAAAAGAAACAAATGGCGGACGCAGTATACCATACTTAACAATGCAGAGCTGCAAATGAATTTCAGAATCTCGCAATTCAATGAAGAGGGTGTGTTGCGAACAACCTCGCAGATGCATGTAACGCGGCCTTGGGCGCAGAGAAATTGTTAGCCGAGGATTGCACTTTGTCGCAAAGACACGTCCGACGATGATCCAATTAGGGGAGCGAGCGAGGGGATAGAGATTCCGCAGCTCAGAATACGCGATTTGAGGGCCAATGTTTATTCCTCTGGCTGAGAGCTCACGTCTAAAAGCACCACTCGCGACTACATCGCAAGCCTATTAGAAGCGCAGAGTACCGAAGATATCCGGGACGAACAAAAAACTAGATGGCATCATAGGACGGATACGGATTCACGGCTTCGCAACCGTAAAAAAAAGCGTATGGCAACAAATGAAGTTTTCCTCCGTCGATGCGTGCGAAAGAGAAAGAGAGAGAGAGAGCCGACGATCGGGAACAGCTGAAGCGCGGGCGGCGCAAAGAGCAGGCAAAGTCGGACGCGCCGCCTACGAAGGGCTCGAAATGGTGCGAGGGGAGAGGGAGGAACAGACACACACAGTTAATAAGTGCGTGCGTACACAGATGCAGACAAACGAGGCGCACCACGCGCTGTTAATCCACGTCCCGAGCGCCGCCCCCTGCGGCCGCCAATCAAACTAGAGGGGAGGCGGATTGTTTGCAGCGACAATGGAAGATCGCATTGCGCTCTGCAAATGCCATTAAGCATTCCTCCTCGACGACCGCGAGCTAACGAAGACGCTTCCGCCGCGAAACAGACCCGTGTTTGCATGCATTGCGCTGTGTCTCTTGCAGCCGATGCGAGCGAGGGTGCGCCCTGGCGGTGATCGGCAGAGTTACCCCAAGGCCTCCATCAACAGGTCGGTCGCAAGCCGATAGTGGCGAGCACACGCGTCACACGATATCCTCGCACAGAAGAAAGAATCGCGGGCCGAAATGCGCAGTGCGCCGACGGCGATATCCCTTATCGTGGCCCCGGGCGAATGCGAGGAGGCAAAGAAGTCGCTTTCAGTGGGGGCAACAATGGGCCGAAAGTGGCGGGGCTCTCCCCCACCCGCTTAGTGATTAACGACGGCGCCGGAGTAACTCTTGGATTCTAGTCACAGGTGGAGAGGGTGGAAGCAGGAAGGTGATGAAAGAAATGCCCACTGGAATTTATTTACAATAAAATATAGTAATTGAATAACAGAACGGCATGAATACCTACACGGGTGTCGCCACAAAACAGTGTATATTTCTTTTTTACTTTTACTCCAGCTAATATTATTCTAAATTTTCTATTCTATTTTCTCTGGACATTAATACTTATAGCTATTATGATTTACAATTTTCGTTTACCATCTTCGATTTTCATGTCCATACCGATGGAGGCATTAATTTCTGAGAGGTCGGAATATGAGCAATTTAAAGTTTCCATTTTTTTATTTTGTGACTGTGGGGTCATTAAGAACATAAGGACAATTTGTTATACTGAAACTGAACCCTTCTTTAATTCAGTGGATGCTGGAAACTTGTGGTGCAAAAATTAAATAAATACTTCACAATAAATCGTATCCTCCGAGCCGGTAACGCAGGGACTACCTCTAGATTTCTGGGCCCAAAGGAATAAAATCCAAGTCCATTTCATTTGTTCCTATATACTATAGATTCAAAGAGTCTGTCAGAAAGAATCACATAAAAGTATTCAAGCCTCCATTGTTCTTGATATTAAATATAGGGAGTGAGAAGTAAGTATTCAGGTAAAATTCGTGACGAATTGTAACCAGGCTACCCGCCGGGAGAGCCAGAAATCTTCAATGATATGTCTTTATATGGAAAGGTGCGGCGGGATCTATTGCTCTGGGTTGAGTTCAGATGGATTGACGATTTTCCCAAGAACAATCGATGACCATGTATTCGATTTTAAGTATGCTCTTATTCACTGAGATAAGACTAAATATAATGACACTGTTATGTATATCAAGCTAGACATTCGTTATTCCTGGTGCTCGAGAATACAGCGCGTCTGATTCTCGTTTCATAGACTTAAGGTTCCATTCGGCACGATACGTTTCCTATTCATCCTGGGAGGTTGTCGAAAACGAATTAACCTCTTCACACATACGCAGTTCATATCATAATCGGGTAAATACCTTATTTTGTAATGCTATTCGCGTTTTTATTGCTATATTCTAAGACATATGTCATGCCATCTATTGTGTACCAGAGTTTTCGGAGATTATCCTGTGAAGCGCATACGCAAGAAACCATTTTTTCGACGATGAATCAAACAGAAATGTTTACCTATGAGCATAAATGGGCAACAGATAACAAACGAAATTAAAAATTGCCTGTTTGTATGCCTTGGACACGAATTCGCACCTTTCAGAAATCGCATGAAACCGATTTGTGTCTTGGAAGTGTTCGGTGATACCAAAAATATACCGTACACATTGGTTCACGCATATCGGAAATCGCCGAAAACGAATCGAATACTTGCCGTGCCGGATGGAACCATATGTGTATCAAACGAGCCCTTAGGAATAAGTTTGGACTATTAGCTGAGCTGAAACCTTTCTGTAGTCGCACTAACGCCCTTGGACTCAAATCCCATGCATGATATAGTCAACCTACGAACTGGACTGAATTAGGATCCTCATCCATAATTCGTGGTCCCAGCTACTACATAAGGACATGAGATGCGGGTGGCTAAGGCGGAGGTAGGAGGAGGGGTAGTGCAAGGGCAGGACGCAGCAAATGATGGCGAATGCGGCGAGCTGGATGGACGCAAAAAGAATGAATGCTTAAGGAAGATCCGCAAAAGGAAACGCCATGAAATTCAAACATCTCTTTCACTTTCTTAAATAACTCTCCTTTTATCTCACATCACGAATAAATTATCAAAAAAAATTGACCTTTTAATTATAAACCCTTTATGGGAATCGAATTTGGAAATCAGATGGTACAACATAGGCTCTCAATAAGAAGCAGCTCTTGGCATAAAAAAATGTTGATAACATCTGAATCGCATAAATTCCGTAGAAGATAAATACTGATTCAAAGTTCTTTATGCCATCATGGGCATGATGAAATAAAATTTTGGCACAACACGAGGTTACCATTCGAGTTATAAGCAGTTAAATGCCGAAATTGAATTGAAATGACTTTATTTAATAAATATGCGCTACGGTCGGCTCTTAGATCATTAAAAAGCATTGATTTACAAATAACAGCTTAAAATGGCTCACATTCTGAGGACCATTATTTTCATTTCCACATCAGTGGATGTGATCTGTGTCGGCAAAACATTTTCTTTTCGCAAAATATGATACATTTATTTGATTTTCGCAGTACAATCGCAGTGTTGGAACCTTCGAGTAAGGAATAAAATACGGGGTGGAGGTGCGCCTTGAAGCCATCCGCTATGCCGTTTGCGGCGTCTCGAAGGGATTGAAGCCAATCCCATGAAAGTAATAGCAGCGAACGTGTCTTCGCAGAAATTCTTCATAGAAGTAGTGATTGAAGAAGTGGTAACACCTACGACAGTGAGAAATAGCCAAAATTTTCACAAAAAAAGGCGCGCATCCGACATTTTCTTGGGTGGGCATTTGGATTATAAATATTGTTCTCCCGGGACTCAAAGTGGCGACTACACCCGACGAACTCTCATTGAGATTCATGCGAGAAGTGCACTCGGTGATGCATGGTCCAAGTTTCTAACGTGCATTCGGAATCGGGAGATATTTGGAAGCAAAATTTCTCGGCGACGTGTTAAAGGGAATCACCGATGAGCTTACGGAGGGCAAATGGCGAAGTTACCTCGCAATCTGCTCTCGGGACACATTTCGAGAAGGTACAGTCCTCCGCTTAAAGTCTGCATAAGAGCTCACTCCCTCAGAAGTTGCGTACAATTAGTGAAATTAAAATGGTCTTCTTCATTGTTCAACATTCACAATCCGCTGCATGAATGACATTCTTGGCCACCCGCGGCGATGTCTTTCCTGTATATCTCCTTCTGCTACTGTTCGAACGATGATTTCTTGTCTTAGGATGCGCCCGACGAGTCAGCCACTTCTAGTTTGGATGTTCCTCCACAATAATCTGATTTCGTGACTTCTTCTCAGCATCTCTTCATTCATGACTCTTTCTCTCTCCTACTGAGTTTAAACATCCTTCTGTAGAGCCACATCTCCATAGCTTCTAGCCGCCTTCTCTTTTGATAAGATAGTACCATGGAGAAAAGATAAAATCCTCAAAAAGAATCTGTCACCTGTCGCGTGCCATTCCTCCGAAATGGCTTCAGCGTATACCGCAAAAACATAAAATTAACATTTGGGCTTATGCCGGTTAAGGCACGTGCATATATCGCCCTCTGGAATAAAAACAGCGACTTACCGTCGCTAACTCTCGCCAATATCCAAGCGAAATATTTAACCGTTTTTAATACCATAATTCGAATATACATGGCCACGATATTTTTCTTTATTTTGCCTAAGAAAGGTTTTCAAACCGTTTCCCCAAATAAATTTATATTCTTTCCTCTTTCGAGGAAACTCAGGAATTCACAAAACAGTAGTTTGATAACATATTTAAAATATTATTTTCAATTGTTTTGCTGGACAGAATACCAATTTCAAATGATAATTAAATTCTTTGTCGTCGTTCAAAATCCCCAGATAAGAGTCTTATATATTTCTGTTGAACTCTTAACGGCTAACATTTTCAAGTCAAAACTGGTATTTTATCATTTTTAGCGCAGGTGGGCCAGCTAAGGAACACTTCGAATTAATTAAATGGTTGCGATTCCTCGGCATGCAAACTGGTTAAGTATCAACAAGAAAGTGGCCAAAATCGGTTTGGAGCACCGGCAGGTCTCCTTTTCAAAGCTTCGATCACAACTCGACGGAACGACTCGGAAGTAGAAGGCGAAAAGAATGAGAAGAAGGCTTGAGAATCAGAAAGAGCAACATCTCCCAACCACGGATATCCCGTCATGCCTCCGACAATTGACACGCCCTTAAGCACTTTCCAATCCCTCCATTATAGGCACCATATCTGTATTTCGGGCCAGTAAACACCATTAAACCGCATCACCCTACACCTCCTCTCGTAACCCTATCCTCCGACGAACGCGCCCTCTAAGCAAATGAAGCGATTCCAACAATCCCATCCCCCGCGCGGAATATCGGTTACCAAGCGCCGCAGACAACACACGTCCGCGCAAGCGATCGAGGCCGCTGCCCATTGCGAATAATTCCATAATTAAGCATCTACTCACTACACCACGGCATTTCACGCATCATTAAGCAGCGCAACTCTAAAGAAAGAAGGCGAGTTGTGAGAATTCTTAACCGATAACGCGAATACCATTTGGGATGCAATTATTGGAGGGAGGGGAGCACATCATTTCCCCTTGACCAGCAATTTTCATGACGCATTACTGATATAAAAATGTCATCATATCAAAATTTTCAGCGAATATAAACCCGTGTCAGCGCTTACCAGCATTGCAAATATGAGTACATTATGTTAAGAAAATACAGACGTAAAATTTTCATATTTATTACAACAGAAAAAAACGTTTACATGAGTCTACCGTTGATATTAGGGAAATTTCACGTTTTGAACAAATCACTCCGAAAAAAAGGCAGGTCGAGAAAAACTCCTGTGAAAAACCTTGCAAACAGCTATTTGCCGTCATACTCGGTCACAGAACTGACTCAAAATCCTGATCGTGTATTGAACATGCGACGAAATTATGCGTAAATGAGGGGAAAACAGAAATACAAACGTGATTGTTCATCATGATTTTTACTGATAACTATTTATAATTTTTAGCAATATAACAAAAATTCCAATGACTTTCCTTCAGATATGAAATACTTTAAATATTTCTTAAGATACTGTTGGGCAACGAGAGTCCGCAAATGCTGTAGAAAAATTTAATGCCTTAAATAATGGCACAATTAAACTAATGTGAGAGCCAACAATCTAGAATGTTACTCGAAAGTTTAATGAAGTCATTATAATATATTTCTTTAATTCAGCTACACAACGACGTAAGTACTGAAATCTAGAGATGTCTTTTACAACGGTATCTAAGGACGCAGTAAAAAATTCAAAATCTCAAAACGAGGATAAAAGGACACTTGGAGATATGAGTACTTCGATGCAGGCGATATTAAAGACAATTAGCGAGTACTGTAGTAAATTGGAATAATAATGGTTTAAATATTCCTCTTGAGTAATTAAAATACAAAATTGTATTCTTTACGGATCCAAAATTTTCATTCGTAAAATCAAACACATTATGAGAGCATATAATGAAATATTAACTACTACAAACAAACACAACCAAAGCAGCAGATTAAAACAGCTAAAATCGAAGGAAAATATTTTTAACTTCACTCATAATTGTGTATTATATGTATGTCTGAGGCTATACTATGTTATTTTCTCCGTAAATTTAATTAGTTCGGTATCGCCCCAATAGATGCAGAGGAAATTCGTGGAAAATCGGAATAGTATATCAAAATATGACATCAATTTAAAGGCATGTGTATCATTTAAGGAAGGAGTGGACATGCACGTACGGATAAATTTTCGTGCATACATTTGAGAAATAAAAATATTGTAAACACAGAAACTCAAACACTAAAAAGGCAGGAAAGGCGATTTATAAAATAAGAACATCGAATGGGAAACCGATTAAACATCAGCACTTGTACTTCTCATACTTGCTCATTCCATTTCGTCAAATGCACGAATTAAACGCACTTCATTTCGTCAAACGGATAACTCCTATTAGTAATACCGCGCACCTAAATCAAGGAATCGAAGGGCAAGGAAAACATGCCTTAGTCATAATTTTCGCCCGGGTTTTTTATACCGTGATGACATCTGTTTTAGTCAGGGACGCCGACTTACAAAAAATACTGGGGGAGCCCAAACCGGGATCTTGCCCCGGGAAATTTTATAAGTAGTGAGTTTTAAGTTTTTTATGCATTTTAGAAGAGTCATATGATCAATATTAGAACCCTGATAACTCAAATCTCGATACCTGGACACTCCGGGGAAAATCAACAAGCTTGACACATTTTTTTCTCACACCTATTACGAATTTTTGAGGGGGCTCAGGCCCCCTCAGGCCCCATGGAGTCGGCGCCACTGGTTTTAGTACATCATTCACGAAACCTACGCAAGAAAAATGGCATTTTTGGCCTCAATTTTTCCTAAACTAATTCGCGATTTCTGCGACCACCGTCGAATATTCTGTAGTAAGCAGGGTCTCTAAAAAAATCCTTTGAAACTATAACATAGTTCACCTTTTCATTAAAGGGTAAAGTGGAAACCTGAGTGCTCAGCTTCCGCTCGAAGGACCTTGGGTTCAAATCACGCGCGAGGTCTTCGGAACAACCCCAAACAAAATCCTCTAAGCGCAAGGTGGCCAAACGAAAGTAATGCGGTCCCCAGCCCGGAGTGAGTAGAATTTACTCGCCAGTTGCTTATCCCGGGATGAAATCTACACCACCTATCCAAACCCACCTAAGGGTTGAATCATAGAGTACGTGACTAATTTTTACAACGCTAGTTCAATTCGTTTAAACGGCAATCTGATATCGGTTTCTTATGGTAATATCACCTATTTACGGGAAAACCGTCACGAGAATATTGCTTCTTCGGAGTGTTCTTCAAGAAAGTGAGGTATTAAGCCTTTTCTCGCGGATTACCCATGGATTTGTACCATTTCTGCAGTAAATAACAACTAAAACGTTCAGCAACACTACTCATCTATGTGGCGCATACAGAGCTACTGTCGGGAGCGAGCGGCCTTAGCGTGCCAACGCGAGGAGCGGACGAAGAGATAACCTCCGCCCACCGACTGATTCTGTCCTGAATGCATGAGGGATTTCCCTCCTTCCCCGCCACTGGCGATAGGGAAGTGCACTAGTGTTTCAAATGCACCAAACACATTTTTAAAATTAGAGTTCAGAATAACATAATGTCGTAAAACCACAGTTTAAATCCTAATAGTGAATACTTGATTCGAGATGACCGTCTGAAATATGGAAAAATTCAAAGGCCGCGAAAACGGGTGTCCATGTTGAATATTGGCAGTGACGTCACAAGGCAGTAGCAGAAGGCAGCTTCTACACCGTTTAGTTCTACCACTATTATTGCATAGAAAAATTACAGAATTTGAGGGTATCCGTTTTTTGCTGTCATAAAATATCTTCAGATTATATATGTGGCTGCTTCTCTTTTGAGTAAACGACTTCATCATTGCGTAATATATTAATATTCATTTACGTGTCAACTTCAAGTTTGGAAAGAGTAGTACGAATAGCACATTGAATCTTTAATAAATGCATGATGGCATGTATTTTTTGCTGGGTATATTTTGGCACAATGCCGTTTATCATGCCAAAACTTTTTTTGTAAGAACCGAGTCAAACTAATAAACCTATTTCAGACGTTTGCTGCAAGACTTATTCGTTGCGTATGTATTCACGCCGGCCGGAACGTTCGCCCTTCGCTACTAGAATCATGGGATGTTAGCCTTATTTCCGAGCTGGCTGGTTGTTGCAATGGTTCGCTGTCCAGGATGGGTTGAAGAAAAGATAATCTTGGTTGGGAGAAGGAAAATTCCAACGATTTATAAATGGTATACCAAACTTTGATGTATTTATGGTTACTGAATTTTTGAATAAGGGGGACAGGTTCAACGCTCCATAGAAATGCGAGACGTTAAGGCTAACAAGGGGAGACCGCGTACCTTGCTGCATCTTTTTCAATTAGGGCGTTAGTTAGGCTGTAATTAATTAATTTTCATGCGTTACTTTTTACAAGTTATATATATAAATCCAAAATATCTACATATTCCCAATGGGTCGGTTGGGGTAGTGGTAGAGTGCACGAGTCAAAGGAAAGATGTTACCCGAAAAACGGTGGTTCAAGTCTACGTCATGGCATTATTTTTTGTTGCCTTCATTGTGATCATACGGCGTCTAGTTCATCATTAATTATAATTGCAGCAATCATTGACATGAGACAATTTTTTTATCGTCATTATGGCGTTTAGGTATTTTAGCAGTGTCATTACAAAGGCCGAGATACGATGACTACAAGGGTTGGTGTGCGCTAAAATGTTAATTTTTTCTTACCAACTTCCACATTAAAAATGAAAACCACTCTTGCAAGAGCACATACCATTAAAGGCTCGCGGCAAGCAACAATATGCGTACAGGCATAATTAATAAGAACACAAAGCGAATATAAAATGCCATATATCTCGAACACTTGTAATTCACATTACTCCAAAGGGAGTTTACGTACTCAGTACATACCTCAGTACCTACCAGTTTACCTCAGTAGCAGTGCTAAAAGAACCATTCTGAAATATAATTTCAACTAACAAATAGGATGAAATAAAAGTTGATAACCCTGGACCGGGCGCGCTGGCGTATAAAATACGTCAATCTTTGAAAACCAAGGATTTCGACATTGTACGTACATTCTGGGCTATAATGGTCTCGTGTATTCTTACAATGTACTTTGACTGCCTATATTGCGAGTTTTCAAAGTTCGAGGTATTGTAGCTAATTTTTTAGATCAGCAAGATGAACCCGTCACCAGTGGAGTACAAATTACGCCGCGCGACCTGCCGTGTACCTTTATATCTGTATCACCTATAAATGTACTAATTTCAACAAATAAAGATTAACTTTAACAAAAATCGTTTGTTATCATATATGCACATATCATGGGCAAAGTACGCATTTTGCCCGGTCGTGTAAAAAAACAGTCGCGCCATAATTCTTTAACCAAACTACTTTCAGTTTATAAATTACGTAGGTCTACGCGGAAGATGCTATATTTGGACTCAACACACTTTCTGATGTGACTGAGGTACCTATTAAGTAAATTATTATAATATAAATATCAATTTGATCTTACAATACCTTCAAATGATCTTCAAAACAGAATATCATCGATAGGTAAGAGTCAGGAGCAGCCTTGAACCATTTATTCCGTATAGCTTGTGCTTAAGGCACGGGAATGAATATCTTCTCCAGGCTTTTGTTTCAACGTCGAGATGAAATTTGGAACAAAAAATCATTTATAATTCTATTTTGAATTCATGTTTTCGGTACTAGACGGCATTTTTAGGAAGCAAACTCCACCGATTCCCGGAAACTCTCGCCGCGCTAAAGAAGGCGACGGAATACAGCGATACTCCACTGGTGACTACTGCCTTGTGACGTCACATCTCAATCAAGATGGAGGCACTGTGTTTCAGCGCAACATGAAATTTTCCGACTTTCAAAACGTTTTAAAGTGCATACCCCAGATGCAGAAAATAAAAGTGACTATACTAATGTTTCTTTTTTAGGCTAAACTTTCAAATTCAGCAATAATAAAAAATTAGTGCACTTCCCTATTCCAAGTAGATCGGGTTTGCGAGCGGTCCTGAGAAATTTGGGGCGCTCTCCGTATTGCCTGCAACCGTAACTTATTGTCAATGCTCGCGCATCGATAAACCAATATTCCTTTAATAAACTTTAAATTTCGTTGTTTATGCGTTAAAATTAATGACTATCCTTGATTACCATTGCAATTGTCGTGTATGAGTTGACTTCGTCACCTGGCGACGGCGTTTTTGGGGTTAGTTCATGAGTTTCACCTAAATTATCGCAATGCCTTACGGCTCTGTCGGCATCGGTTGTCATTGTCGCATTCTGAATTAAAATTTGCATCCGACGCCTTTAAAATCAGTCAACAACCTTTCCTAACAGTTTTCGACCCTTTGTAGGCAATTGGTCCATGATTTGGTGCACTTTACTGTCCGGGGAGGGGGGGGGGGGACTGTGCGAATGACACGGGCCCTTGGGGCCCCTGGGCATGGAGCAGCAAGCGAGGTCCCGAAGCCATGGAATCGGCAGCCCCCCAAGGATCGGATAAAAACGTTTTAAGACGTTTTGAGCACAAAATACGATGAAGTAATGCAATTCTGGCATAAACGCTTCCTCATAATTTTTGATAGCCCTATCACTTTTATTCACCTTTAACTGTAGAAGGTGGCTGATATAGTCTACTACACCGTCCGAACATGAGTCATTTATCTAAAAAATCACGTAATTAATTTTTAACAAGATTGTGAAACTGTAGAGTAAAGAATACGCCTTAATTGTGGTTTTATTCCAATGCGTGCGAAGAAAAAAAATGAAAAATTATACGCATCAAGCCGAAGCGCACACAAAGTTAGAACTACCTATAGTTACAGAATGGAGCCGAGAGGGTGGTAAGGGGTGGAGTGGGGGGAGGAGAGGAAGCTTATCAAGTCAAGAGGAAAAGAGGGAATTGCAGGAGAAGAAAGAGGAAGGATTTTAAGTTGCGGCCATGCAGCCATTACGAATGAGATGGTTTTCAAGCATGGAGCTAAGGGTTGAAGATTATTACCTGAGAAGACGGTTGGTTACTAGGTATAAGGATATGATTTTCAGAATGGGGACGGATTTATTTTTTGTTCAGTTATAAAGGTGATTAGCACTGTTACAATTGATTGATAATACAAGCTCCTCCTCTATAAATATCGAATTCTTTCCTCCCACTTTACAGCAAAAAGGAGTCAGATATTAAAATCAGCGTGTGATTACGATCCAAAAGTTTGAGGAAAAATTCGAATATGAACATCACTTTTATGACAAGACTTCAAATGTTCTTTGACTCGAATTATTAAATGCGCATGTGGGATTTTCTCGCAGTAGAATATTTCTACAAACTCTCCACTTAAATTTAAACAAAAAAGACATATAATCGCCATGCAAAGGAGCGCTCAGTCAACAATTTAAACGAAACTTTATTCCAACGAAAGAAGAAAGAACGTCATTATTATTATCCAATTAGCACAATAGAGTAATGGATAGCAGTTATGTTTTAAATACTGCAAAATTACAGCCAGTTGAATTTTATTTACACCGACAATTATTTGATTGCCCCCCAGCGTATTACTAGGTAAATAACGCGAAAACGGCGTTTCCGGGAACGATCTCATTACGAAAGTAATAACGATTACAATTGCCATAATTTTTCAGTAATGGGACCATCAAAATAATCTACGTGTTTTATTTTCGTGTTTGCGTCATCATTTTATCGAAGTAAGTGCTAATCAGACGCCAGAGGGTGCGCACGGATGGTAAATTGACAAAACGATAGCGGAGCGAGCCAATGGCTTCGGCTCATTTTGGTGGGGATGTTGAGGGGGTGAATACGTGACTCGTAAGGGGAGGGGGGTAGAATGGGGGTCACGCAGGCAGTGGCCGAGAGGAAGAGAGAGCAATCCGCCTTTTAAAAAATGAAATCCGCGATTTCGATGGATTATTTTATATCGCAGCATCACATTTTTCATTCCTCAGCTACTAAAAAAAATTGGAACTAATTGACGCTAATTTTCCGCAAAAATCCCAGTAAGTTTTGGAGTGGAAATAAAAAGATGCCGATGGAAATACAAATGGGGCATTTACAGGGAGGGGGGGTTTTAGGGGAATATCGGGTGTGCAAACACGAGAGTAGGGCCGGCGATCGAGAATTTGTTTGTGCAAGTCGTTATCCTGGCGGCGGCGGGTGGAAGTTAGGGGCGAAAGCAAACAGGCGAGCCAGACGGCTCAGCGAATGCACGGGGGTGTGGAAAAAACGGAGCCTAAATGCATCGAGCGACTGTGTGCGCGAAAACCTTCGAGAGCAGCGATGCAAATTTATCGACGCACACATGTTCTGAATTTGGCAGTACAAAATGTACTACACTATGATCCAAAAACTCGTAATCAAATTGAAATATCTCGTTATTCACCATTTTTTTACTGTCGTCGAATTTGATGGAGTTTGAAAAATAAAGAGACCAGTATTTTAACGTTTTTCGATCTGCCCCCCGATCTGTCGAGCTATTCGCGGCGAAAATTCGATGCGCTCAACCTTTTTACTGATAAGTTCATGACGTCATTGACTCTTGCCGAGCGGCTCACCGCTTCTCCGTTAAGAATCGGCTTCGCGTATCCGTCTCACGTCGTTTGTTATCACAAACAATCCAATGAGCGATTCTTTCCGTCAAGGATCAGTCCCCTCTGAATGACTTAATGAAACAGACCTTTAATGACGACACTAACTCATGAAAAGTGGTCGCCAACTTCTGTATCTTTTTCATTTTTAGGTTATCAGAAAATTCAACCGTATTAAATAGAGATTTCGGGTCTGAGTGAACGATCCCATTGATCATAACGTACGTATCTCATTTCGGAACAAGTAGCTCCTCATTTCAATCATTTCACTTTCTCTTCAATGAAGCAAGTGCGAATCACGCTGGTGGATGTAAAACTTTATGCTCAAATCAATCACTGCATTTTCATCGTCGACGGCTGCTGTATTTTTCCCACCTTGCTGCACCCTCTCACGTAGGAGCCAAAGCTCTCAAAATGCCCCATCAGTTGTTGACTGACATTTTTTTACCGATGAAGAAATGAGGCAAAGGAGCGACACGAGTCCACTGGTCGAGATAAGCACTTGACGTCACGCACCCTGCTCTCCCGATTCAGCATTTCGAGAGAGCATGAATCAAAAATACAAAATCTCCACAAATACAGATTCGAGTGCGCACGGCACAGCTGCAACAGGAGGCCCTGAATCTGCCGCGACGGATAAACAAAAGCGCAGCGACAACAGAGGCGCCGCGAAAACGCGCGCACCAAAACAAGTGATAGAGCCTTTAATCCGCGCGAGGCGCTTGTATCGGCAAATATGCACAATTATTATTGGTCGGCAGTTGACGTAGCAGCGCAGCGGAAAACAGCATCACCAATGGAGCGCCGTATGGCAGCGGCCGCGGCGGAAAACTAGAGGCTAATCCTATAATCCCTCGTCGAGGATAAAGCATAGATAAAGCTAAGCGGAAAATTTATTAAAATGCGGTAAAAGCACCATCTACCGGGAAAACAGTACCCATCAGGTCGCGTAAAATGGAAGAAAAGAAAGGCGCCTCGTTGTCGCTCTACAAATCGGAAAACCAAAAGTGGCACAAGACGACCACTAAACAAATTGCACAGTTTGTCGTGATACGTCCGAAACGCGCATCTAAAAGCAATTTAAAAGTTTCGTGAAACCCTTCAGCGCATTGCAATCATTCCTGATCCGCGGGTCAGTCTTTTTATGAATCTTCAATGAAAAAATAAGAGGCAGTAACTGTTTCCCCATTTCAATGACTATTCTGCCAGTCCCATGAAACATAAAATAAGGAGATGACTTCCAAAACTGCCATCGTCACGGATGCCCAAGGCTTGAAGACATCTACAACGCGCAACTAGTTTCACAGTCGAACGAAACACCCATAAAAGCGAAATAAATCGCAGATGCGCATTTGTTCATCGCGAAATTAAATAAAAATCGCAGATGCGTTGCTAGGGTACGTTTTAACCCTGGCATCATAGCGTTCTGTTTCAGCGTATCTTCCAGGATACTCTGCGTGTGGTACACATCAAACGTCATTAATGAAGAGCTGTGAGGAGCTTGGCCTGAACTAGTGGCGAAACAAGGGACATGAGTCGTGCTGCACATTCGCAGCGCACAGCGAGATGAAAATCATGCCATGAGTAAAGATATGAAATGTACGTTAGTATGTATGTAATGTCGGAACCAACTGCTTCAATGGTGAAGTGTACACAATATGAATGGACGCGTTTACGATGGAAAGCAATTGTGGGGCAGAATCACCATCCCACCCCAACAACTCTCGGACCTTGTTCGTTCACTCGAGCCGTCTATCGAGGTCTACTTGACAATATTTGACGCTACCCACTGCCACCACGAATAGACTGTTTATCGACAAAGCACTGCATGTAACAAGTGAATAAGTACCCAGTCAGGCGCACGGGTGCACATTTACACCAAGAATGATATATGCCAAGAAAAAATCATTTAGGGATCTATGGTTTTCCCGGCGAAGAGACTGGAGGAAGAGTTCTCGGGTTTCCAGCCGGGTCCAAGGGGTTTTTCAGCACCGACGCGACGTTTCGAGGGCGAAATCTGCCATCGGGATTCACCCTGAAGGCGATGGCAGACTTCGCCCTCGAAACGTCGGTGCTGAAAAACCCCTTGGACCCGGCTGGAAACCCGAGAACTCTTCCTCCAAAAATCATTTAGCTTTGCTGGGATTCGAACCCGACTTTTCTTTAATTTCGTCGTGAGATCCGGGCTCGAACCCCAGCTAATGCAAACAATTATTTCATAGTATATTCCACCCAAGGTGTTCATTGGTATTTCAATCGCGCAAATGCCACTACAAGTGGCGACAACCTCTCTTCTGGAGCATACTCGATGCCTCTCTTGATTCTCATCCATTCAAATCGCTTAGATTCGCCCACACGATCATCTCCCACCTACACAAAGGCATTCATAATGTATGGAAGAGCAGGAAATAACTCCTTTGGCACCTGAAATGTTTTCATTTAAACGCCAGTATTCATCGCTCAGGCTATCATAATAATGGAGTAAGCTTCATCATCGACAAAGAGATTGAATGATATTAATAATAATTATTATTATTATTTTTATTTACGACTCTGAGAGAGGCTATTAATTCATCTAAGAGATCAGTCTGCTATAATAAACCATCAACGGCAAAAGTTGGATGGGCGAATTTTTTTTATCTCTCATCCGCGATATCACTCACCTCCATGAAACGAATTCACTTTCAAAATCGCATGCAAAGAGTTAATTTTGGCGTCAACACAATGGGGACTCACCGCTGAGGTCCCAAGCCATGAATCTGGAAATGCGAAGAACCCACCGCTTACCTGGAAATAATAAAACAAAAAGCAGATTCAGAGATGAGAACAGCCTTCAGGAGGGCAAAGAACATTTTCGGAAGGGACGGGAGGAATTATTTCATGAGTTAGAATGCTTTCCATTCCGTTTGAAGCGCTGAAGTGAGCGAAGGAAACTCTAAGGCGGAAAACTGAAATGCTATGAACTAAAAAGCGCTCAAACACAGGGTTATCATAAAAGAATGGTAAGTTTTGAAGATGGTTTAACTGGAAACAGAATTACCCATAATTTATGTTTTTTTATTTTTCGAATCTTTGGTCTCAAACAGTTTTTTTTACATAATTAGTAAATTTCAATACGTGCCCTCTTAGTCGCTCGACTAGAGAAAAAACCCGCGGTAGTTATTAGCCTACTTCTAAGGAAAGTACCCAATGAGACCAGGGCTTGACTTCCCATCCGAAGGACGGAGTGCTGCATTTGAAGTGCCCTCCTCAAGGCACTATAATAAAGCAGGGATCGGGCAGGCTCGGAAAAATCTCTGCCGCCGTATCCCTACTATCTTCCTGTGAATTACTGAAAACGCGCCATTCTTTAAAGATAACCCTATATTTGATTCCTCCTAAATAGAGCCATTCTTGATCAAAATTATCAAAAATCTTTCAAAAGACTATGTAAAAACTTGTCTCGGTCTTAAGAATACATTGTTGAAACCCTGTTTTATTAAACAGAAAATTAGCCTACTGTTTCTTATTTACACTTCATGAGTTTAATAATGATAGGTGTATAACGTAAATTTGGACTATTGTAAAAGCTGATTACATTTAAAAAGCAGCCTACAAGACGGGCGCTGAAGATTAAATAGATAGATAGGGTGGAAACGAGGAATTAAACGGTAGAATAAGAGAAGAAAGAGGATTGAAGTATGTGTATCATACGCCACAGAAGGACTCGGTGGACAGGTCATACAAGAAACAGTTATATACCAATCTGTACGGAAACGTTACCATCCCAAAGCCCAAAGCGTAGCCGCTGGTACTACAGCAGCTCCCAGCCAAGTGCTTAAGCTGTGCAATGCTCTCTGATCGCTCGACCAAGTTTAAGGCGAAACCTTTGTATTTAATATAGTTCACATACATTTTTTTGCAAAATTTGAGTTATTAAAAGATGAATTCAAACATTTCCTTTATTTTTAAAACCATGAATGTAAATACAACCACGTTAATTGCGCTGGTAGATGAAGATTTTTTCGTTAGTGTATACAGGCACTGAATCCTAAAATGAGAGCCTCTGAGACCACAATTACTGCGCAAGCGTGAAGTAGAAAGTAATTATGAGGGTTGGCCGCAGCGGAGAGCGAATTGGATAGATGCGATTGAGGGAGGTTCTATAACTGGTTCTACCAGAAGCAAATGAATGCCCTGCGTTGTTTCCCCCATCGCCGGGCAAAGGTCACGTCGGACGCACGGAGCAGCCCTCGCAATCAACAGCGAAGCACGCCGACGACGACGCGACGGTCGGTCACAGAAAGAAATGGGCCCACATCCTGCCCCACGCGCTAACATCCCCGCTCAACTAGTCTTCTTTCGTAACGCATTTCGTGACTCAATCTAAACTTATTCTATCCACGGGCGGATTAAGACCGTTATTTTGATGGGGGGCGGGAGGGAACGCTTTTCATAATTTTCCGCCGCGCCTTGGTGGTACACAATACATCTGAGCGATGACAGGTATGAGGTCTAATATGCCTAGACAAGTGGCTTTTATACATCCACCAATAATTTTCAAACAATGTTTCTAAGGTTGGTGAAATAAATATGTACTTTCTTTGGAGAGCCACCTGAAAGACGCCGTGTTTTTAAAGTTTTCTAAATATACAGGGAAGGCGGCTGGGGCCGCCCCTACATCCGCCCCGGATTAAATCATTTTGAACATTTCACGGTACATAGAATACACCATATACCTTTGCCTGAATGAGTATTTTCCTTCCTTCATTTTACCTTCACCATTTTTAGTGGGATAATTTTTACATTTACATACACAGTATTCCAATCCTAATATTGGTATACTGCAGTCCTCCTTAATAAGACCTAAGTATTGCCCCTTGGTCTTTCACTGAGGACTTTTTCATCAACTTTTACGCACGTAGTTGATGTATCGAATTACGTGGCCTACCCACCGCGTAACTTTAATGCTTAAGCAGCACGAAAAGTAGGAAACGATCTCCTCTATGCACAGTACCCTAAATGAACAAGTGGTCAGCGCGCGAGGGAGCACGCAGTCCATGAAGAGGTGTCAAAGGGCCACATTGGAGGCCTCGCCTCATTACGATTCGAAGGCTTCGATTCAGTGCTGGTCGCTCCCACGTTCCCAAGGGGCGACGACCACATACATGCCAGACGACCTCAGGATTAAAACTTTCCTCAGTATTGGCTACGCAAATTTGAGTTCAAAAGACAATTTAAAGTATATCTTAGTAATCAAGGAGTAATTCATTAAATGTATCTGATTGTATGATATGTAACGATAGGTACCCCTAAAATAAGTTAAACTAGCTCCACCGGATTGGAATTGACTTCATGGTGAATTTAGCTAAAAGCCACAGCCGTTTGGAATCAAATTCTCGATTGATGATTCCAAGCATCTTTACAATGAATGCATAAAAATAAAAATGCGTCAATTTTTTATTGATTTTACGAAAAAACAGAAATCAAAAGAAAAGAACGACGATAATTGGGGCTAAAGAAAAAAATAACGTCGACAAAGAGATTCAAAGAGTTACAGGAATGGAGCATTAGCAATGAATGTAATTCCTGGCAAGTTTGCCTTACATATTCGACAGGACATTCAGCAATACATTTTTATCATTGCGGTTAATAAATTTTCACCACACATTTCAGAATTCACTTCTGCTGATGATATGGTACCATTCAGATCGACATTATCCAAAATAATACACGCAGAGAAATTAATTGGAAACTTATACCAGCGGAAGAGTGCTACCTGGCAGAAAAAACCTCGGCCAGACGAATCTGACGCTTGGTGTGCCACGTTTACTAAGATGATATAATTTAACGGATAATAAATGAACCTCTTGTTTCACTGCCTTTACTATCAACGGACGAGTCACATGAAATATCTAAAATCGATTATTAAAAGCCATCATTAAAATAGAATTGGTCAAGCGTGTGAAGAAGACGCAGAGTTTGAATGGAATGTAATATTTAGAGGCATCGGCCAATTCTCTCTTGGAATACATTTTACACTTTAAAATGTTTTAACAAAAGACATCGAGAGCAATATTTCTTATGGTCTTAAAGAAATAATAAAATGTGGGAAAATATTCAAGTCTTTCAGTACTATTCAATATTTTTTTAATTTGTATTTTCGGGCAGGTACTATCGGGTGAAAAAAACGTGCGACTAGTCTTTTAGCTGAGATACCAAAGTATCCAGAAATTGCACCCGTATTCGCCGCTACGGACGATCATACCATCCAATACCTGATTTCGAAAAGACGGGCATTTTATAAATACATAAATATACGGAATATCGCGCTATTTATTTGGTTTCACGACACATGATGGGAGCTTGTATATGCAAATAAAAAATCTACTTCAGCGGCAAAAGATAAGAGCAAACGGAAGAAGTCACTACGCGTGGACAGCCGCAGACCAACGACTCCTGTTCACTTCCTTCGCGCGACTGGAGAGAGGAAAAAAGCGAAGCAAGCCACTCGCAATTCTCAGAGAGATGACCGGATGGGTGTGTCTGCTCATTTCCTTGGTTGGGCGGTCGACGGCCAAAAAACAGCCACCTCTATCCCTGGGGGAAGAGGGGGGGGGGAAGGAAAGGGCTGCAAAAAGATATGCGAACTTACAAAATTCCCAGTTAAAAAATCAGCTCTCACAATATTCACTGCATTAAAAAATACCAACTTCCTGTACCTGTTGGTGTATTTTTGAAGCTTTTCTAGACTCAAATAAACCCAATTAACTAATTGAGAAATTATGGGAAATTCAGGAGAGTTTATTTAACTTAAAATCCAAGTATTCATCCAAAATATGGAAATGAATTTTTGGATAGTTAAAATGGCAAGGAGTAGTATCACCTACTGATCTCACAGAACATATTAATCCTCATGGGCACATGAATAGCTCACAAATTTTCATGCAGAGATTGGGGTAAGGTTTGTCTTTGAAATACAGGCAGGCTGTACGTACAAATACTCTCTGAGGCAGGGGCTTGGAACGACCTCATCACAGCTTTTTGACACGCCTGCTAACCACAGACAATATATAAATATTTCAGCGTAAGAAAATTACTCGAAGTTACACAAAATTTACGACAAATATGAAAGTTAGACGTATTTTAGAGAGTATTCCAATCCTCTAAAAAGCAAAGGAAATTTCAAGCCTGCATCCAAATGCCAACAAGAATACAGGGAAAGTAGGGAGAAGCGTCCCTAAGGGTAACGATCCAATAATCCGATTTCGGATGTAGTCACTAAAAGTGATGATAAGACGACAGCTGATAAGGGTAATTGCGAGCAAGATAAGGGCTTTATTAGGGTCACTCACAACTAGTTTCCCATCCAGAGGATCCTCATGCGAGGAAAGAAAATCCTTCGATAAGGAGCGTCCGTTGCTCAGCAACGCCACTCGACGAAATGACACCCACCCGAGGCCAACAATGCGTACATTGAGGAGAGACATCTCAATAAAAAAAAGTTCAGTCCATTCCGGGAATGTATTAGCGACTTGTATTTACAGCATATACTGACCCAGAGCTGCTGAAAAGAGCAACCAAAGATCCAAGACGGGGCCAAGTCCCATCGATTGCGGGGACAATCTGTGCTCCATAAAAATTACAAATCTCTCAATATTAAGTATAAAAATTAATTACACATGCATGGCATACAACGAGCAAGGCAAATGTACTGTGCTAACGAGTCTTTTCATATAGAAATCATTTCCTTAGGTGTTGCATTTTTGCCGTGAACAAGCTAGGTACCATACTTATTGCATTTTTTTCGCAATTTTTTCACCTGCTGATAATTTTTAGACTTAAGTTTATAACTTTATTCGAATACTCCATTACTACGAAAACGAAAAATGAGCGTAAAGTGTTTAAATGTCCAATATCAATTAAGTTGAGTATTAGAACACCGAACGGCTGTGTATTAAGTCTTCGCACAGTGGTCATTCAGGTGAGGCGAAAGTAAAATATTTAGGTTAGGGTATATAACGAGGAAATGAGCTAATTGAAGATTTTAATGAGTTTTTATTTCATATGATATCCTGTTTTCGCGGATTTGTTCTACGTGTAATCCACTGTGATCCCTAATTGATTGGATTCGGGACAGGTCATGATTTTTGGACTGGTTATATTTCGGTGGATGGCTTTTACGCGTGAATATTAATGATAACGAAACCATAATAATGGAATATTTTCATGAAAACTATAGGAAAATATTCTTCTTATATTTAAGGCATTCTTGGGCAGCACTAAATTAGAAGACTTATTTTGAAGAATTTCACCATTGAAAAAACTAACCAAAATTGTAATCAACGTACTTGGTTTTATAAATAAAGCAAAGCCCTTCAAGGCCCCGCAACAATTTCAAAAAAATATTGTAGATTGTACTCTAATAAAACGTTTTATACAGAAATTGATTGCGCCTAGCGGCGACTTTTTGAATTAAAATGTATTTTCCACAGTGAAATGCGAATCTTCGAGCGGTATTTTCCAGCTCACCGTTATAGTGTGGCACTCGTGAGATAAGCGCTCAAATAGAAACATCATCAGCGTGAAAAAAAACTCGGGAGCGATATAACGAGTAGTTTGTCCATATCTTTATTTTTTACGTTCATTTTGTAAAATAGTTGTATCGTATACTTAAATTATAAATTATCATTTATTTAAGTTTTGATTGATTACCTTAGTTGCTTTCATTATTGGAGTGAGGCTGTGGTTATCCGGCACGTTAATCCCAAACGTGAGCGAAACAACTAATACAATTGCTGAAATGATAGCTCGAGAATATAATTATATTTGAACTTTGACCAACTCAAGAGAATAAGGAAGTATGCATTTCGGTAGGTAGGTGAATAAAATAAGCTAAAATTAATATATTTGAAAATATACACAGTTTAATTTAGAGAGAATGGACGACAATCTTACGGTTGACATCAGCCATTCATCATGAACGCTACACATCCATTTGACATTTCCATTCTCGACAAAAAGCAATCTTTGACAGATGATGAAGAAGATTAAAATAGAAATTTTAAACTAATGGGAATTGAAATAAATAAAAGTAAATAAAAGTAGATAATAAAAGCATAATCATAAGTCCTCATTCCTAATATTAGTTTGACGCAGCTCTCCATTCCGCTCTCCCATCTGCCAGCCTTTCCATAGTGACTTATTTCTTCTCTTTTACATACAAAGTAACGCTAAAAGCACCAACACATTCTCATGGCCAAGCAAATAGCAAAAAATATGGCCAGCACCTATACAGGGGCAGTTTCTAGGGTCATTTAACTATAGTTTATAATCCTTTTATTTCAATGAAAAATTCAATCGCTTATTCAGTACCTAACGAAAAAACTCGAAAATATGATACCACTAATACAATACGTATTTAAAGAATGGCATGTAAGTAAATAATATACCACCAATGTTAATAGCCAATTAAGTATCAATAATTTCCCACATTTTCACTATAAATTCCAGCATAAAATAAATCTGTTCAACGATAACTTCTAAAATTTCAAAAACTATTTCGGCAAAAATCGTCCAAATTACGACTGGCGAATGGCATATGAAAATACACGAACATGCATCCAACACAACCAGATATTTACCGGTAAGAAATACCAATTATGCTAAAAACCTGCCGCAATCCATCCGCGACCGAATTCGTTTAGAATGGTGCTTCCAGAATGGAACGGATTTACAGAAAGAGCCATTTCAGAGCAACTTTTTATTTATCTTCGCGTATTTCCATGGCTACTCGCGCGCGGAGGGAGTTGATGAAATTTCCATCCAGCGGCAATTAACGCTCGGGCAAGGAAGTTTTGCGTTCCCGTTTCATAAAAGCCGGAGTGTTTTCCGCGGAGGAAGTATCTCCAACTACCACCACTAGAGTGTCCCCCGGTTTTGTTTTTCAGATCGGGCGACGCAAGCACGACGGACAGAAAACCAACCACACACACACCCTCGTCCCTCCTTCTCCTCTCCCTTTTGGCACCCCAAACCAGTCATTTATACATGAGGGGTGTATTGGCAGAGGGCACAACTAAAACAACCCCTCCCGCTCTTTCTAAAAATTTCACTCTCCCTCGAACACGTGCCCACGCTCCAAATTCACTCCTCGCGTTGATTTAATTCCCGCGACTAGGAGGACTTAACGAGACGCGGATCCACGAATATTAGGATAGACAGGGTTCCTTACTCTAACTAAATTATAAAATTCACGGTTTTTTTCAGGTTTTCACGGTATAAATGTCATCAAATTCACGGTTTGTAGATAAGGCATTTTAGGCAGAAATATTGATCGCGTAACAATCATCGGCCGCACGTTAACTAAAAATTAACAAACACGACAGACACCGCGAATGCAAACGCAGCAATGAAAGTGCTATCTCTTATGACGTCACCTATCGTTAGCAAAATTCAGGTCCGGCTAAAGGGCGTGAGTGGGAAAATGGAGTGAGCAGGATGGCAGGGAAGTGAAGAAGTGCCTGATTTTTTGCCAGGGTTAACATCTTCCAATAGCAGGCTTAAGGTCAATGTGCTGTCATGGAACACGGATCAATTAATATTTGCGCTTCGAATACACGTGTGCAGGTGAATGCGTGGGCAGTATCTGCACGTGACTCGGCCTTGAAACATGATCGCAAAATCGATTTTTCTTTTAACCCGTCTATCGTAGTTCTACAATCAAGTTTGAGATATTTCTAAGGTTTTATGACGCAATTCACGGCTATTTCCAGGTTTAATTACGGTAGACGATATTCATGGCTTATTCACAGTTTTAAGGTTTTCACGGTTGAGTGGGAACCCTGAATTAGAGAATTCTCCAGATGGCTACTGGATGCGTTGTCGCTGACCACTCATTTGAATGGATTTACAACAATGGCCACTCGCATCGCTGTGGGGTAGGGCACTCCTATTATTACAGAGAAATAAGCTGAAATAATTAGGGCTGTCAACTGAAATTTATATCAGTGATGATTTAATCTAATGATGTAATCTACCAGGGAAAATGAAAGAATAAACTTTGTTAGGTTCACTGACCTGATATCAGGTTATATCCTGAAGATGTAATTGTATTATGAAACCCGGATCGTGGTTTTTCAAATGTGTAAACGAACCCAACCAACTTCATTCTTTCATTTTCCATAATGAAAAGGCTACACACACACTAAGCCTGAAGTCATGAGTCGTTATCCATCAAATTCATAAATTTCCAAAGCTAATCCTCTCAATTTTGAAAACTACACTGTAAAAACTGAGAATGAATAGAATGCTCTCCACTCATCGCCGTGCTGTGGACATTTTTGAAAAACGATTTACGTTTGACCAAATTGTCAATAAAAATCATGCTTCAAGGGGATACACTGGTGCCCCCTCCACGTAGCCCCCCGATTCGGCGGAACAAACAACACACTCTCGGATGGCCTCATGGATCGTGTCGCTCGCTATTTCGTGCGTGACCCACTCAGAGGAGCCGAGATCGGAATCAACCCCTTTCAGATTCCATTCGCGCTAATCTCCGCCTCGCGTCGGTTCACATGGTGGCCGCTCGTCCCGCCGTCTATGGTGCCAGGGGGCGCTTCTGCGTGCGACAGGGCCCGCCACTCGCAAACTACGTCTTCAACTTCAAACTGAAAGTCGCGCGTTCCGAGGACGAAATTGCGGAGTGTCATCCTACCTTGGAACTCATGGGAAAAAGAAAACACTTTGGGATTGCGGGTGGAAAAGTTTGAAAGGAGCATTAAGCGGGGATAAGATGAGGATAAACGTGAACTAAGATACTATTTTTTTAACGACGAAAAGAAGTTACGAAATGTACAACGGTATTACCTCGGTCGTAGTAAATTGCCCACATAAAATGAAAAATCAGGTCGGCGCGGATAGATAGATAGGTGGCTTCCGACGAGAGTTGAGGTGCCGCGCCGTAGGCTGAGTCCTGCATTTATATCTTGTGCGGCTTTATTTCACCTTTTCTGTTCCCCCTCTCTTCTACGTTTGTGACATTTTTCCGCAATGAATGAATGACCTCTTTATTTTACTCATTTCATCTACATCTATATGCTACCCCGAAAGCCGCCTCGATAGCCTTGTGGCGGGGAGTGTTAAGATATCAACCGCTAACAAATAAAATAGGAAATTCTCTAAAGAAATTACGCCTAGAATTTATTAAAGTCCTTTATTTTTCGGAGGAAATACGAATTCCCAAGCTATTCCCTTACGCAAAGCGTCTCCCTTAATCTATTGTTTCTTTTGGACCTGGAAATATAAAGGGTTTCTAAAATGATGTTCTCTGTATCGCTCATAGGCATATAATATATAAATAAATTATGCACCGAAATTTTAGATACTAACAGTAATTTAGCAAAAATCTTATTTAAAGAAACGATACATATTTCTAAAGACCAAAATGGTTGCAATAAAAGATCAGACTGAATATTTATTATTCGGTCTGACCTTTTGATTAAATCCTATGAAATATTTATGCGGAATTACAGATTTTTCTTTACTTTTCATTATGTCTAGTAGATTCCATAAATTCACGCCTGAAACAACTAATTATAACGGAAAATAATAATTGGCAATATATTAATGATATGCAATTGGGCGTTTAAATCCGCCGCTCTCTAAAAAAAATGAACCAAAGTGAGAATAAATAGTTCCAGAAAAAATGCCGTTTCCTTCGAATTTAATAGTTTCCTTCGAATATCCACCAGATGAAGTAGTTTCTAACACTGCTGAAATGATTTCAAGCGACAAAGTGATCCAGTCCACTGATATGATGCAAACAACCCAAATTATCGATATTTAAGACACCTTGCTAGACTTGGCCTCTCACACTCTAATTAAGGCAACCTCATAACGATCCAAGATATCAGCAGCCTATTCCATATCACGCCTCCCGAGGGGAAAGCAAACAGCAATAGGTAAAAAGCTTCGTCGGCGGTAATGAGTTTTGCTCGTAGCAAGAGGCCAGGGGTGGTCAGGAAGGAGGGCCGGAGCGTCGGGAAGGGGTCGAGAAACACCCCCTACACTATATTTAGGGGATTTTTGGTGGGAAAGGGGACGGGGGAAACGTGTGACGCGGAACGATAAAACCATGACAACGAAGAATGAATCGCTGAGGCAGGGAAAGGTAAACAAGAGTTTGAAACAATCGATTGAGAAATATTTGCAACAACCGCAAAAAAATGCACTTAAGTTGAGGAAAGCAGTTGAGGGTGACCATCGGCATGAATAGTCTCTAGACTGAACACACTGCGTCAAGAAAACGAGCTGCTGGATCGTCGTCATGTTGCAAGGTGTGTGCACTCCTATTAGACACGACGCTTAAAGTTACACTCATCACTAGGTCATCTTTCCTTAGTAGGCCCTCAAATTACTAAATACATACAATAACCAAGTCAATGGTCTACGAGTTAAATTGGTGGAAAAGCATATTATATAGCATTTTATATTTTCCAAATCAAATATATTCAAAGAAAAAAATGTATAAAAATCAGGAAGAATACCATTTATGGTTGAATTATTCGTATTAGGATACACTTGCATTAAATTCTATAAAATAGTTTTAGGGTCGCAGGGAATTTCCAAAGAATCTTGACACTTTTGCTTGATATGGGGTTGAAAAACAGGGTCAAAATAGAATTAAATACTGAATAATACTCGTAGAACTCTATTTTACATGAAATTCAATATTCCTAGGCCAAAAACGCAGTTTATATGGGGCTAATTATTTGTTGAAGTGCTTCTGTGTTTGCCGATCTTGTGTGACAATTGGCAGAGGAATGGTAACTTTACCGATTTTTCACTTGACTTTGGAATAAAGAAGAGGTTTGATTGATAACACAGCGATATCTTTCTTTCCCTTTACAGCTAAGTCTCTCAACAAGTCTTTTCTCGTAACCATTGCGGGACTCTACAAGTTTTCTTTGCCTCGCCGACCATTAACCTGACTTCATAACACGCCAACTTTTAGAGGGGATTTAGATGAAGAAATATCCTGAGAGTATATTACCAATACGTAGCTTCCGGCATTAAAATAATGGGCTAAAGAAACTTCCGTCTCCTTCACTCCACCCATCGCACTCGCAAAAGATAATCAGCAAAGGCAAAGAAGATGAAACCACTCAGCCTGAAGAAGAGTCATCTTCAACAGAAGAGAAGATCTAAAGGTAGTTCGCAAATGCTTCAATATCAACTATACAAGAATACATTTCGCAATGAAATCGCGTCGTCGCACTTTCCACTCAATTCATATATCCAAAGATCAGGGAAGCAGCTGAAAATCCCTTCATGTTCAATCCGGCAGCTTAGAAATGCAACAGCTAGAGCGCACTTCAATTCACCTTGGTCGCAGCCGCATTTTTTCCTGCATCCTCCGTGTCATTGCACATAGACAGGTATACTTCGTCGCATTCCACACATTCAACCGCAAGGATTTCACATGCAGGCAATCCACCGATCACGCTGACCTCTCGACAGATTCCGAAACTGCCCGCTGACCTCCGCACGCCGAGCTCCCGTCCGTCCCCACCATTGCGGGCATTCCCACCGAAGGATCACCTATTCTAAATTTCCTTCTAAGTTCGGGCAATAAAAGCACACAAAAATACAAAAAGTATCATACCACGTAAAAAGAAAACATTCAAGTTACATTCATCGATATGTCATAACGATCTTCCATGAAGTTACACCTGAAAATATTGCAGTCACTGATATACTTCTAGCATTTGTTGTATTTTCTTGTTTTATGAATAAAAAAGCAAAGAATTACTACATTTCTTTGATTTATTATCGTAATAAATGAAACGTTGGAGGAAAAGTATTTCACAATGTCCCTCCCCTGTAACGATGCTCGCGCGCCGAGCGCCAACGATCTCAGCAGAGAGTAACATACGTGATTCCTATTCGCTTTTTTTTAAACTTCTGGCTGAATTCTTTACTTATATACTTCTAATACCATTCATTCGTTTGGTATTAAGTATTTCATGATGTAACTTCTTTATGCGAAACTGTTTATCAAGCAAGACAATCACAAGAAGATTGGAATCTAGTTTTTCTGAAATTTCAATCGTTGCATCATTATAAATGAATTCACACTACAATATAAGTAAATTTACATTATATGGCCGTTAAATAGTTCAAAGAAATAAATTCTGCAGTTATTTTACGAATGGCACTGACGGATTATAGCCTTTTTTTATCAAATTATATTCACATGAATATTATTTGAAAAAAGGAAAGTGTAAGTTTCTATAACAAGTAGCGTACTTTTGAAGCTTTTACTAAAGTTAATGTTTTTGAGAACAATTAAGGAAGCAGTAAGATAGAACCGGGATGAATGTATACCGGACGAAATCACCTGTATGTTCAAAGAGAGTTTTAAGACAGTCGAAAAACCATGGCTTTTTTGCGTCTTTTTTCCGGACCAATGTACGATCCGACTTTTCCTACCGCTGGCAGACAAGACTTCTCTCTCCGCCGCATCGGCCATCGGCTGGCATCTCCCAATCAATAGACTCTGTGCTGCACTGTGATTGCTTGCCAATGCCAAACTTTAAATCCGGTCTCGCTACTGGTGGCTCGCGTCGTCTACATGACGGAGCGAGTTCCTCCGTTCCTCATCCTCCCTCTCCGATCCCGTCGGCCTCATAACCGCGGCGGCGGCGCCTCCTTTATCCTATTTTTTCTTTCTCTTTCCTCCCCATCCTCGAGCGCACGGTGCAAATGTCTCGGACTTGCACACCCGGTATGAGGCGACTAACATCGCGGAATCCTACTAGGATCTCGATCCACTTGCTTGCCAATGCATCCGCCACATCTTTGCCCGCCTCCATACAGCACCTCGCCGCATTCCAGATAACGATTCAGACGACGTTCCAGGAGACAAAGACAACGATTCGCTGCCAAAGATGCGATTGGCCATTTATGAAAGAGTGGGGCACAAAAACTCAAGTGTGACACGTAATAAGAATGTCCATGGATTGAACTAGTGCGTCCATTTTAGGTTCCATCTTCTCCGCATGGAGCATCTCATAGGTACAAAAGTATTGTAATGGTTTGCTTCAAACCAATTCAAGGCAAAAAACGAAGAGAGATTGTTTTTTTTTAAATACGTATCAAAAACCATAATGCATGTCTAAAAAACAACAATCCATCCTGATTGTAAACTACGACGAAGAAATATTACTTGCTGATGTTCTCTCCCTATCACATTCCGCGTTGCTTTAACTCCCATTCATGAAACTTCACCCACCTTCCCCACCTGGAAAAATGGTGTGACTCGCAGACACGTTATACCTTGCTCCCCAGAGTTCCTCTCCTTGGTTAAATCCCCACATGGCTCCTAATTCAACCTCAACCTTACTCCCTTACATTTTTGAAAAAAATATTACATTGTCTTTATGAAGGAGTTATCCCAAATGATGTACTTTAACTGTCTCATTCCCTTCACACAACCTTCCCCTATCCTTTATGACTATCCTTTAGCCCCCCCTGAACTAGTGTTTTTAAGAGATGGGATTTCCTGCATCTGTACCAGATGATGCAGCGCTGCAATGAAACCGAGTGTCCAAAACTATATATGTGTGTGAAATTAACAAAAAACATTGTACACAATCATTGTGAATACCAAAATGGCCGAAAGATTGATCTCTACTGAGACTTCTAGCCTCGTCCTCGAAACGATTAATTTTAAAATGCAATACTACACGTGGGTACTTCCTTTGGCAAAGCCTAAAAGATATAATATCAGCATAACAAACACGAAGACAACATGAAGACCAAGTAGAAGAACAAGAAAATTTTGCACAAATACGCCGTGATGGAATGGTATCTTTCATACTCTTAGAATCCAGTTCCCTCCAAACCCACCCCCTGCCTATATCTGGCCAACAAGGTATTGAGCGCCAGTTACAAAGAGCGTTAAGAAGTACCGTCATAATTATGAGCGGGCTATCGAATCGCGATCGTATGGGAGCCATCGGCATCACCGAGTGCCAACGCGCGATTATTGCGTCTCAGAGAAATGTGGCCAAATCCATCGGCGGCAGACAGAATTCCGGCGCCATGATAAAAGCTGTCTCGGTGCCAATCTGTGCGGGTGGGGAGGGGCTGGGTTTCCCTCCAAAGGGCCAAGGTTGTAACACCGCTGGGAGGATGCATTTTTTCCATGTGCGACAACTGCGTAACAACATCGTAATTCTCTTATAACTTTCACTACAATATGGAATTTAAAACAAAGGATACTTTACTGATACATTAAAATTATGAACCAATTAACGACATAATGTACAAGGGATGATGATGGTTATACGCATAAGGCTATTGCTTTCCGATACTCATTAACACTCGCTGGACGTACGTACTTATATATGTGGGAACAGAAAAAACTGAAAATTAAGCAACCAATAGAGAGAATTCAGGGAAAAAAAGAAGTTGCGAGTGATTGAAGCGAAGTCATAAGGTATTCCAAAAGGAAAAGCACGAGTAGTGGATCGATCAATGGAAACGTAGAGCAATAAGAAGCCGAGAGGAAGATTTGGCACGTAAAGGAGAGAGGGGCGTGCTAACGGAACCACGCGGAAGTTCGACGAGACGAATTTGAAGCCAAAACCGATGGGAGGAAAGTAAACGGATACGTCAAATGGGGACAAGATGAATAGGAGAAAGACGGCATCCGACCATAAAAGAGAGGAAAAATGGTCCAGAGATGCAGCTGCCTATCCCAGATGCATACGGGTTGCAGAGGAGCACGCTTCCAAAAGAAATACAATGCTTTCTTGCTAAGTTCACTTCATATCACTGAGAGATCATCGAGTGGATATAGTCGAAATCCGGCTGTACACAAAATAATTTTGAGCACAGCAACAATGAAATCTTCTATTATTGCATCATCATTTGTTTTTCAACAACGGAAGGCGGGCACGACGACCATAGTGACGTGATGCGAATTCCGAGACTAAAATGAAATCATCATCAAGAGAGGGCAGCAGCTGCACCCCCGTAGGGAATACAAAAGAGACAGGACATGGCGTAACTCAATAATCTTCGCGCTCAGAGGCAAGCGTTTCCTCCTCAGCACAGTCGCCACTACAGTATAGCAGCAATAGTTACAGCACAAGAGAGGATAGGACACGCATGCGCTGCACTGCAGCCGCAGCACGAATAAAAAGCACGTGCCATTTGAATGTGCGCACGGTGTCCATCTTGCGCCGCCACAGTCAGATTGGCGATAAAAGTCGTTCACGCCATAAGAGCTTCCCTTTCCAACCCATCTTCGGATTCTGCAATGGAAAAAGGCAGGTGGCACACTTACTTTAAAACTCAATCAGCAAATAAAATTAAGATTAACAAATTTATTTACCTACAGGAGGTAACAATAGTTCACGTGAATACGACCTGGTCCCCTAACATAATAACAGCTGAGATTAAAGTGTGGACAGTTTACCCTGGCGCATTTTCAATCTCCAGATTGAAGCCTGCAAGCCATTCATGCAATAGAGAGCCTCTAATTAAAAGCACACAATTTTTTTATATTTAGCGTAATATTCCTCCAGCATTAAAAATATTTCATTCGACGGCAAAGAAGGAAAGATCTTTTCCTTAGAGTTCAAGTCGATTTATTTGAAACGACCAAGGTGTCCAAGATGATGGAAATGGATTGCAGAGGCTGTAATCATACTTTTAGAAACGCCGAACCTCGACCTTGGTGGCTTAATTGTGCGACATCGGAGAGTATATTTCGAATCCAAATCAGGATAAATGATTTTTCTTCATAGAATTCAACGAGCTCTTGAGAGTCTAGTCAACGAATACTTTTAAAACCCATACTATCTGTCGCGAGCGGATCCGTATTTTTGAAACTCTAACTTCAGAATGCCGTTCTAAATATACCGCCCGTTGCTCAGGAAAAACTTCAGATTTCGTGCATACAAATCACCTTCGATAAAATAGTTTTCACTACGAATGTTATCTCCATACCTTTTGCTTCCATTTTTAAAAGTATGCGTGGGGAAAAAATAATTTACCAATCAACATATTATTATCACGCTGTCAATAGTAAAAAAAAAAGAAAAACATCCCCCGTTCATCGAAATGCGAAAATGGTTTGCAATGAAAGAAAGTGATTCTGATGGAATATAGTCAAATGTCGTTCACTTTGCACTTTAAATAATTCGGCCCAGAAGAGAGACGGAGGTTGATCCACGTCCTCTTCCGCTCGCCCCTCAAGCAATCACCTTAATAATAATCCTCCAATCGGAGCGTGGCGTGGGTGCGTCGCATCAGAGTCCTTCGTCCACACCCACCCGCACCACTTTGCCCGCATTCCTCTGCTGCCTCGGGCAAACAAATCGAAAAGCCAAACCAACGCCGGTCGCGGCCTGTTTACTCGCCCCATGCATCTAGGAGACCCCCAACTGGAATGCGAATCTATTCCCCCGCACATCGCCAGATCGCAGCACAGACGCGAAGAGAGAGAGAGAGCAGTCAGCCAGCCTCTCTACATCAACATACAACCCCAAAAGCCACCTCAATAGGTGAGGGCGGCAGATGCTATGGCACAAGCAGTTTAACTACGTGTATATAAAAAATCAAGACGTGCGTCGGTAAGATGCCCTATAAACGGCTTGCTATTGTTAAAGCCCTATAGTATTCCAGGGAAAAATACATTTCTATTCCTATCCGTTATTCTGAAGTATCCTCCTTCGAAAATGGAATCCGGCGGACTTAGATATATATTGTAGTTATAAGAATATGTTCTCCATGTCAAAAAAATTGCCTTAAGAACAAATTCCCCTAGACCGGGAATCGATAGAGGGACCATAGCTTTCACCACGTACCTCACTAAATTGCCATGAGGATCAACGAACCTGGATATCGTTGTGGTCTTCGCGATGGCCCTAAAATCTGTGGTTCGAATCCCGGTCCAGGGGATTTTTTCCCAAGGCAATGGTTGCGAATGTCACTGCCGGCTGGGTTAAAATATTACTTTATCCATGAAAAATTTTCCTCATCGCATTTAGTGCGAATATTGTTACCGTTCATGCGGCAGTGTTTAAAATTTCACTATTCTCCCTGTCACTCTGAAAGATGTCTGTTAGTGAATCTTGAAGCAATCTTAGCCTAGCGCGTGGGTTCCGAATCTCTTGCGGCTCCCAACCTTATCGGAGTAGAAACCCACTGCATTTATAGGGCTGAACCACATATATTCTTTCATTTTCTCCCCGCGTATATTTCAAATTACCATTAAGTCTCAAATATAGAAGGACCTATATGGTGTGATCTGACGTCTGTATATTGCCTTCATCAACAACTTATGCGTGGGGAAGTTTAGAAGTCCTACGCAATCAATTTTACGCCTAGCACAGACGTAATATGCTGCTACTGCGAGAGCTGAGGTAGTTATACGTAACGAGCAAAAGAGTGTCGGATACAGGATCATTGGAGACCACGCACCCTCTCAGGGCGCACGCTTGCGGCGGTGGGGTTGCAAACACCTCGTTCCCGTCAGACACTCGAGTATCGTGGTGGAAGGGATATTTTTTCGGCGGAATTGAAGCCATGAAGGGAAATTGAGTAATAACTCTGAATAAGGAACTAATTTAATCTCCAATAGTGAAGATACGCTTTAATGGCGATGAAATTTTCAAATCCTTGCATGCAAAATCTTTTGTTCTTGTTTAAACTATCAACTCTATGAAGAAATTTTAATTCGTCTACTTACCGGTACTAATACGAGTACGTAGAATAAATATACGGCTTTCTATTTCCCTTAATTATATGTAATAATAAAGTTACATGAGCAATGAGTACAGTGTAAACTAAAATGGCTGTGTATGATTTTATTTCAGCAATTGACAAAGTAAACCAATAAGAGAAATAGCTACCATGCAACTAACAATTAAAATATTTTCGAGATGTATTTTTACTTTGAAAATGAATGGATTGGAATATTATAAGCTAGTTTTTGTCATATATATTGCCAACAAATGAACTCTGAAATTATTTGTGCCATCAGTAAAGGCTACATTATCATTGATAATATCCCTTTTAATGAAACTAGCAAGAGACATGTATCAAGCAAAACCTTTAAACCATTTTGTCATTTTCTACGCTTTTGTTCATATTTCACTGGAAATTCTCATGCTTGTAGACGAGAAGGACTACAAAGATGCCTATCTTTATTCAAAACGACCGATGGCTTCTCTAGAGGCAGGGTGCCGCTAGACTCGGCGGCTACGTCCTGGGTAAATATTGTTTGAGCTAGCATCTTTCAGAGCGACACGAAGAACACTATCTCAAAACCCTACTATATTTCTAAGTCCGACTGAAACGATAAAATTAGAGAGATATTTTTCCCAACGGATAGGTATAGGAATTTTTCCCCCAAATAGATGCTAAATGATTTAAATAGTTCCCTAGTGGGACTCAGTTGTCAATTCAGGAACATGTACCTTCTTTTATATTTTTATTGATTACGGCTGCTAAACGCCCGCTCCTGCAATACGCCCATTGTGGCATCTTGCGGAGAAGTGTGTACGTAGAAGTCAGATGACTAAGTCGATCATTTAAAAGAATGATTTTTCCCTTCACTATCATCAACAAGAGAGAGAGAGAAAAAAATTTTAGGTTAGGGGAGAATGCGACACGAGAGAAGGACGGACTCCTCAAATTCAGGCGAGATGATTTGCGCATCGAAACAACAGGTTGTCGGAAAGAAGGCGAAGGGTGGGGGGCGAGGCGGAGAGAGGATTTTAAGGGCCAAGAAGGGCAGATGGAAGGCCCCTTGGCGGACGAGAGTCACCTGCATCTGTTACCACGGCAACGAGTCACTCCACGCATGGGAGAAGCAAAGAAACGATGCTCACATAAGAATGATCGGTAAGACTCCGAAAATAAGTGCAGATCATGTGGAGACAGATAAGGTGAATATTAAGGGGTGCATTATTTGTAGTGAGTAAGTTTACATTTGGAAAAAACTATGGTAATATTTCCCATTTGAGATGTTGGAAAATATTGACAAGGGTCTATTGAACATCCTCTTAAAATTTTTTAGACGATGACTACTGTTTTAATGCTAGAATAATATCGTCATGATAAAAGACCGTTTGTGTAAGTGGTTCGTCCTCTTCACCAGATACCTTCGCAGATAGTTCGCTGCCATTGAATGATTAAAAATAGGCAGGGACGGAATACAAGATGTTTGCCGTAATGTTTCATATACGGATACATTTAAATTTCTGCAATTAATAAAGAATCCCTCGTAAATATTGCAAGATTCTATATCTGAGGGTAACACAGTTGGGCACAAAAGCATGAGCACTCCATCCGTAAAATACCCAAATGATCCAAAAATATTATTTCATTACACGCATTCCCGGCCACAAATATAAAGAGGGAAGAGTTTGCTTCGTTCATGACCGTTCTAGTCTACCGAAAAGGCATGGAAAAGTGTCATTTGGTCAGCGGAAGGCACTTGAGACATAATCGCTCACTTTTTGATAGCACTTCGAAAGTCTTTAAAGGCCAAATACACCACCATGGATGCACCAAATTACTTGGTTTAGCCATTACGCGTACTAGGATCTCTGAATTACCGGTCAAGTGTGAAAACGCTTACACCTGCCAGTACGGAGCGTGAATGACAACATGGCTCACTATCAGTAGGGAGATCTGGGATCGATTACCGAGCAGACCAATAGAATTTTTCATGGATAATTTTATCCATGATATGATTAACGTTGCACCATGGGGCGTGACTGGGTACAAAGTAACTTTTATGAATGAGAGCCTGAAGAAATCCAACATCAAATAATACGAGTGCAAATCAAATTTATATAAAATTTGTGCGCATGTTTTGTAAAAACAATCATTTTATTCTTAACACCAGTTAAATTATAATTTTGGTGGAATAAGTCCCCCAGCATTTTTCGTTGTATATGAAGCACTTTATTTAGAAGATCACAGAAAATATATTTTTATATTGTAATGATATTTTTCTTCTTCTTATATTTAGAAAAAATCTTGAAATCAGTCAATTTCTTACTTACACAACCACAATATAAGATGAATTTTATTAATATATTACCTAGTTTAATGTCTTTTGATAATAAAAAGAGAAATTTCAATATAGCAAAGGAGCTCCTTCCTTTATAAGACCGCAGCGTCGCATCGCATTTTTCTGGCCGTTTCTTGAACTAATATCCATATTCAGCTTTAGATTCCGAATAAAATCGAGATGTAGTTCCAATCATAATTAAATTGCTACAATAGTGCATTGCCATCTGGTCCTAAGTTATCTCGAAAATTTCAGCTAGATAGCTAATCAGAAACTGAGTTAAACTTGAGTTTCAAGATTCAACCCGGACAAGACGAAAAACAACACAGAGAGCTTAGAAAAACGTTGTAAAATAGCTCTCCAAACAAATGTCTCACTTCTCAAGCGCAGGGGATGCGAGGGTAGGAATAGCACTTGCGTCGCGCGGACCTCGAACCACGGAACGTCGGAAGTGAAGTCGGAAGGCGGAACGGGCGCCCAATACGATGGGGACTCAATTCAATTTCTCCGCAAAGGTAGGGCCGCCGCGCCGCAAGCTTTTCTTTTATTTTCGAAAGGGCGCCTCTTCCGGTTCACCTACGCCTCCAATATCCGAAGCATTCCAATTTTACAAGCAAAGAGGCGGACTGACTGGAAGACACGGGAAATTGACTCGTCTAAGGGAGGGAATCGCAAGGCATCACGGGAAGGTGAGGAATCGGCTCTTTCGGGGGTGGCGGGGAAGGTGGGGGCTGGCAATTTCCCTTCGATAAGCCTTTGTCTCCGACATCTTCGCGTGGCCTCGTTCACCTGTTCGCATCGCGGGGCAGCATCGCCTCACCGCATGTCCCACAACTTCGCGTCACTTTCGTGTCAATTTCAACATGGGTAAGACTCATGAACCTTGCGCTGGAAATCCTGATACAGGAAATCCTATAGAACTTGTTTTTGATTTCTGTAGTCAGCTGTAATTTATAGTTATTGGGTTATAGTTCTTGTTATTGGGCCACAATAAATTGCCTACATGTAGAAACTGGCCAAACCATTGGCGGTATGTGGACTATTTAAATAAATAAATACTCTAATATTATACCATTTGCATTTTTGCGTGGAATTCATTACACAATTGGACTATAAAGAATGCTCTTAATTTTTTCATGTAGGAGAGTTTAACCTAAGTTTAGTTTTACTGGAAGGAGTTAATTCTACAATTGAGTTTTTACCAAAAGGTACATTCATTTTCTTTATGTGACATTTTAATGTACTTTCAAATTTAATACGCAAAATACATATTTATTTCAATTTTCACTTATTTCATTCCTGTTCCCACCAATCTAACTAGCGTTCCATGGTACATGAGCAAGAACATGATATACCTATGAAAAATTGTAAACAATTTTAGAAGTTTTAATTTGATCCGTTAATAGTAAAGGTACAAGTCTAAGCCTTAAAATTCTTAAAAAACACACAAAGTGGTTTTAATTGTTACCATTAGACTGAATCCTCAGTAGATATATTGTTATTTACATTTAAAAAATTGAAAAAGTTTTCTCGGGTACAACACCCTCCCCTACTTCATAAGACGCTCCACCCATGTTCGCTCAAAATTTTATTTTCCACAAATTTATTTCCGGCGAATGAGTAATCAAACACAGAAATATTTTTAAGTTCTAACGCAACACCAGGCTCGGCGAAGAAAAATTTATCATGCCATAACTACAAAATGAATGGTGTTTTCATACAAAACTAATGAAATGAACTACTGAATAACATCATATGATGGGAATCATCATATAATAGAAAAAACGGTGAAATTCAATCGTAGGCAACTAACTGCACTGCTTTCAGAGCTATTAGCATATAACTTCAGCTGTTTAGGTGAAAATATAGGTACAATTTCATGAAAATATCGTCACTGTCTACCTAAACTCCTGAAAGAGTAAACGAAGTCAAATGGTCATGGCATAATTTCCAATCTACGAAGTGTATAGCAAAGTAACCTAGCCTTGATTATTTAAGTCCTAAGTATGTCAACAACGGCCGTCTATACTGAACAAATATAAACCAAATTCGGTAACATTTGGCAACGAGCAGGGGCATATTTGTTCAACCCCACTTTTACGAGCTCCTTCAAGAGGCTGATTACAACGACCGAACGGGAGTCCTAAAGAACCCCCAGATTTACAGAGAGGCGAGCATTTTCATCCGCCCACACTACTGCCTCACACTCTACCGTATTTGGGGCCGCATATGCCACAATCAAGGTTTCCTCCTTCATAAACACAGCAAACTTCGAGTGGCCAATATAATCCGAGGCGGCCATTGTTCCCTCCAAACTCTCGCCTCCCATTCGTCGGACCCGTTTCCCGAGACCTTTTCTCTTGAGCCCTTCTGTTGCCTCCGACTCCCTTGACTATAATTATTCCATTCAATTGGGCGGATGGATCGAAGCATCCCAGTCTCCTCTCTTGCTCAATGACATCAAAGAAGACGAGACGACCGAGCTCGCTCCATCTCTTTCAGTTGTCCTAACGCACTTCATTTGTTTTCATCTCGGAGTGGATATCTACTATCGTCATTAGTGTAAGTAAACAATCCTAAGATTGGTTTGATACAGTTCTCCTCTCCGCTTTCCTATCAGACCTAGCCTTTTCATATTGACGGATTTATTCTCTTTTACAACCTTTATGACCTATCCTATGTAACCCGTTCGGGGCCGTCCCTTGCCTTTCCTCCCTTCCACCTTCTACGATCGTTTTCATCGCGCCAACACACCTCATGATGTGGCCGATTAAGTTGTCCCGTCTTCTCCCTTAGGTTGTTAGAAGACTTCTATTTTCTCCTTCTCTTCTTAACACTTACTAATTACTTACTCGGTGGATCAATTGTATCTTCATCAATCATAGGTATGTCCAAAGACAGGCAATCCTTAGGAAAATTAAAGTTAAGAGGGGGAAAGCATCTCTGAAACGGTTTTTTCCGTAGTTCTCGGAGGTGGACTTTTTCTACCTAAGTCGATTACTTTTCTCTTAATCCAGTGAGTAGCTAATAATTCTTACAGTAAGGGAAACTAATTCGAGGCTATAACATTCTTGTCAGTATGGAAAGCAGTAGATAGATATTTCATACGACATAATTTCTTGTGATTAATGATTTCAGGCGTGGCTACGTAAACACTCTGGAGTTGTAATTTTGGTAAGCGGAGGAATAATAATTCACCGCATTTATTTTTACTGCTCTCATCATACTAAGGTACAAAACTCAACTCTCTCATGGGCACGCAGCAGAAAATTTGAGATTCTATGCTAACTTTTCAAGCAAAATATTGTTCACATCTGACATGAGATCCGTTATAAAAACCGAAAGGGAAATTTTAATAATTTCATGCATATAGGTCACATTAATCCTACCCACATCGTGGCATCATCTTTTGTAATTGGCCTGTGGGACCTAGTCATCTGTCAGCATTCCGCAAGCACTCGACCGGTGTCCGATTTGGACGCGTGAGATTGGTGGCGATAGATGTCGTTCCCTGCACTCATCGTCCGATCCCCTCCCAAGGGGAGAGATTCCCTGTGTCCAGCAGACGCAACAACTACTTCTCCAGCTCATATCAAAGATAGCTATACCCCTAATTTTACAAGTAAATGGCCTGCTTATATTATGAGACTTCGTTGTATGTGTACATTGGAGAATTACTATAAGTATTGTAAAAAATATATTGAGAACCTGAGATGTCGTGTGCCCAAGGTTTAAGTGGCGTTACAAAAAAATTACGATCATTAATGAGGAAATTTAATAAATAAGAGTTTGAGGCGATCCTTAACATTTTTATGTTAAAAAGAGCTAAATTTAACAAATATTGTCGTTCACTAAAACATAATCTGGCATATTAATTTAAAATAATTTATAATGAAGTATGTTAAATTCTGAAATGAAATTTCAATCATGGTGACAAAACAGTTTTACGCAAGTAAATAAACTCCCAAACCTTTCAGGTTTTCATTTCACCATTGATCGAAATTAAATTATTGTTACATCATCAATTTTTTTTAATTCAGCAACTTAGCAAAAGGTTTAATAGAAATAAATAAGGAAATATAGGTAAATATACAAGACGATTAAGAAAAATTCTCTGGATATATGCCGAGGACTTATAGGCATTCTGTTTGCAGCTTCTCGAAAATACGAGAAACTGACAAATTTAATGTAAAAATTAAGAAATATGTGTACTTCCAAACCTAGAATGAGGAAGCATACACTGATTATATAACTGGTTTGAGATATAATATTTCTATTTGAGGTCGCATGCAACGCAAAAACCAAAAATATGACTATGCATTCATATCGAATACAATTCGTCGAACGTGATATAAAATTGAACGTCGTATAACGTCGAAATTCATATCGGTAGAATATCCAATCACACAGATACTCTCGATATGTAAATGTATTCAGAGTCGATTTATGACCAGCAAATCGCATCACACATTTAGTCACTGTATATTATCAGAGCATTGAGCAATTATATTCCAGAGTGAGAAAAGGATGAGAGACAACTTTTCATTTCACAAAAAGGTGCCATTCCGATCCGAACGCGTAAATGTGAGACTATAAAGTCCTAGTCATTTGCATCGTCCACTGCAAGCCCTCGGAGAGCAGTACTTCGTTTGGACCTCCCACTTGTCGCCGAGGCCCACGAAACACTAACGCCGTCCACGGAGACGCGGTTGAAGCAGAGAATTTGCAATAGACCTCGCCAATGCTGGGATCCGAGAGAAAACGACAAGAGGCATGAAAGATTAGGACGGGCATCGAAATGCCAGCGGCCATAAACCCAGGCAGACCGGCCGTAAAATTCACTGCGCTATTACCGATACGAAAGGATACGATTTATGACCAGCGACGGACGAGTTCATAAAGGAGGGACTACTTTTATAGCGCCATTAAAACGCGATTAAACGGATCGGATTATCCAACCTATTACACGACATTCGAAGCTTCATTTATTTATTTATTTCCGCATCTGATCTTCAATAAAATCTAATTTCTCGCTACAAACTATAAGAATCGAAGCACCTTTACCTGCCATATGAGGCTGAAAGCATGGCGCGATTGTTCGGATTCGGTGGGACGGGCATCGACGCCAGGCGATTTGGCGAAAAGCATGGCTCGTCCCGGGGTGATGACGCAGTTTTAAGCACGGGTCAACAGATGTGTTTTTTACTCTCCAAGCACCTACAATTAGATGAGTTCTGTTGTAGGGCTGCCGCAAGAATGCATTTTTGCACAATATTCAGTCACTTCACAATAATAGTGCGAAGGCTTCCTCGGCAATCGAATTACCGTATTATCTTCGGGTTTATGCCGCATTGATTAATTCTTTTAGGGGACAACTACTTCGCCCCAGAAATTAATCAACGTGGTAAAAATCCCGACGAAAATAGGGTTATTTCACATTTCTCTTCATGCGGTCCAACCACACGCCTCAAATTTGTCCTTGGAATATCAGGATCACGAGAGTGGTGATCACTCCTCTCACTATTCAACTCCCTCAATGTTTCAGTCGAGACGCTGTGATACCCCTCGTGTGGCCACTGCATCGCTTCCGAGCGGAGGTTTTTCACCACACCCCTGGCGTACCTCACTGCCATAGCAGCCCAGCCCTTAATCAGGCTGATGATCCAGCCACTGGCGCTTCGAAGGTAGGTACGGTGAATCAAAAGTATTCCTTTCACGGCGATGGAGGACGTGCACGGCCGATTGAATGCCCGCTTCCGATGGATCAATGAGAGAGAGAGCTCCATTTAAGAGACGCGGTTAGAGCAGGGCGAGCGGAAACGCACGCGTTGGAGGGAGGCACGCTTAGAGGGCTGGGTGGGTGGGGAAGCCGTGTCCGCGGAGTAAAGCACGTGAGGTGTTCGGAGAGCGCGGAGCGAGCAATGGGAGAAAAACCCGGTACCGTCAGTACACGGTTCGGGCTCGCGAGAGGAGGTCACTCGGGTTGGCTGCCGACGCAGTCGAGGCAAAGAGTCGCTGGAGAGGGCCACACTGCCCCTGACCTCAAACTACATCGCTACATGAATTAGGGAAAAAATCCCTGGGTTATTCTTTTTCATAGAATAATCCACCATTTCTTACAACATCATCACTGATCGACAATCCTAAGATTCTCGGGATACCGCGTGGGTAAGATTATATGAGAGCGCCGACGTTTCGGGTTTTTCGTCTCAAAGAAATTCAAGGCATTTCCGACTTGGTCAACTGGGAAAATCAGCCATAGTCGAGCATAGCCTGGATGAGGACCATAAAATACGGTGGGATGACACTAGAGTTTTATGGTGATCAAATCAATTTTGGGATCGTTTAACCAAAGAGGCTATTGAAATAAGACTTGAGAATAAGAATGTAAACAGTGACACCGGATATTCGATCAGCAGCTCTTGGAATAGAACTCTTAAAAGTATTACCCTTGCCAGAGCTATGTCTACGCTGGTCCACGGTCCTACGCGACAACAATCGGGACTCAACCAATCCGGCCCCTCCTAATGCTGAGCTTCAACGGTCACTTCAAATTTTCTGTCAGTAGCCGTGAGAATGGGTAGCGAGTCGGTACCCGAAACGTCGGCGCTCTCATATAATCTTAACCCGCGCGGTATCCCGAGTAGAGTTTTTACATGTTGTTCGCCGGGAAAGTGTTAAATCTTACATAATCCTAAGATTGGTTTGACCCAGATCACCATTCTGCTCTCCTATCCGAGCTAGCCTTTTCATAGTGACGGATTTATTCTCTTTCACCTCCTTTATAATTAATGCTATGTACCTCGTTCGGGGCTGTCCCTTGCCCTTCTTCCCTCCCGCTTGTCCTTCTATAATTGTATTCATCAGGCCATCATTCTTCATGATATGGCCAACTAATAACCAATTTAATTGTCCCGTCTTTTCCTTGAGGATTTATTGAAGACTTCTCTTTTCTCCCACTCTTTTCAGTACTTCTTCATGAATTATTTCTTAATCGGTTCTTCACTATTTCTCCAGGCAGAGAAAATTCGGTTTTACTTGCGGTGGCCCACGTCGCGTCGCTTCCATCACGCGTTGAGATTCTCCCAACCCCCACACTTCTTCCCATATTCTCTCTCCTAGAGGCGTCGTCGGGCTCTCATCGCAACGGCGCCGCCCCCTTTTCCTTCTTTACCACCTTTTTCATTAAGTCACTCTCTCGCTTGTTTGTGTTTCCAGGAAAAATCTAGCAACACGAATTAAGCCCACTTTCCAATTAATTAATCGACTTAAAATGTTCTGTACAGGTCAGAACCAGATGACAATGCATTTTTACGTCATATGTAGTTCTTCAGGGAGAGAATGAGCCGCCATTTTTGATCGTTAATGTCTGTAAAGGCCTGGTTACACGACACATTAACACGCACGGGTCAATGTCTTAATGTATGAACGCGTGAACGAACACGAAAATGCACCGTGTATCCACCCAACTTGTGCGAATGCATGGACGGAAAATAGAACCTGTTCTAGTTTGATTCATGCATTCGTTATCGCTCGGCTGAAGCAAAAATTGAAAGAGGAAAGAAGCAAAATAAAACGTAAGCAAGTGAGTTTAGGTATGACATTATGATAGATTTTTTTAAGAAATTCTTAAAAGTGGTGGTTTTTTTTCAAACGAAAAAATACAAAAAATTAAAAACTAATATGTTTTTAATTTATTCAAACTAAGAAGAAAATATACCACCCTGCTCTGGCCCAAATTCCCACGTTTAAATTGTACTCATTAAAGGCTACATCCTTATAACCAATAACGTGAAAAGCTTCCATTACACCATCTCAAATCAAATTATTCCCCTATAAATATTCATAATAATACTACGGCTAAAATCCCAAGTGCATGATGATGACTTAATATAACTACTACTTTATTTACTATCGGCGCAAAAGAGTTAGAACGTTGAGCTTTAAGCATTAGTACGAAATTATGACGAAGCTCTCTAGGGTCGTGTTACATATCGTTGTACTCATTGTTTATTCAAATACCACGATGAATGATTAAACATTGCTCAAACGTAAACGTTTAACTTCCACGGTCGAGAGAGTGAAGAGAAACTCGCGAAAAACTATGAGAACGGCGAAACGGTCGTCTTCTTCATCTCGTCACGGGCAATTTATTTAATTGGATCACTATATTGTATTTTTTTATGGAGTGAAAGACATCTTTGCATAACAAATAACTTTTTAAAATCAAATTTTACCCATTCTTTGATTTTTCAAATGGCCGAAAGGTAGATTTCAATTTCCGAGGCGTAGAAAAGTACATGAATAGCGAAGACCGTATGCTATATGAAAACATATTTCCAAACTTTTCATATAAGGAAATGTTTGTCTTTTCCCTCTTACTTAAATATAATAAACCACAAAAACGAAAATCGCCATTTTGGTAGTGCACATTGCTGCGGGGAGATTTTGGTCCCAATCGACATATAGTGGAAGGGGGTACTGCGCCGAGCACATTGCTTTGTTATACATTGAAACTCCATCTGGAGCGAAGCAGAGAGGCCAGTAAACGCGTTACGATTTTCCTATACCAGGAAGTACTCTGGTCATTTCTTTCTCCAATGTATTTGGGACACGAAAATGAGTGAAGTAATTTGATCAAACGATCCCGTCCGGTTGAGCGTACATCCGAGTAGGACCTCTACAGTGCCTGGGTCACATTGTCCCTTCCAGAACACATCATCCTCCGAAGGACCCTCTACCATAGAGAGAGAGAGACGCCAGGTGGCGCCAAATGACGACATATTAAGGGGACCCAAAACTTCCTCTCAAACTGTCAAATTATTGCCTTCATTTCTCACGTATTTTTTCTTTAAAAAAATAATATATCGCCTTGAAATACTGAAAGTAGGAATGAGTCTTTGTCAATTACCTCATTGCGCATGTATAACAAGAATCAATATTCCACAATTGAGAATATAACAAAGTAAAATGTAGGCAATCGTCTACTTGATTTACATTCCATTAATGTCAATATGAGTAAGCATAGCATAAGTATTAAACGAGTGTTAAGAGACGATAAAAGACCGGTGTAGCGAAAGTGATTCGCCCTCTTAATCGCATTCGAAATCGACGCGGAAAGGCTGGCGCTGATCCCCCTGGGGCTCTCTCTGCACACCACCTCAAACGATTGTGGCGCGGGCGGAAATAGGCGAATCGCAGAGAGAGAGAGAGAGAGAGCGAACGGATGGGTCCCTGGGGGACGCGCGAGTTGTCTACAGCATGCCACAGTTCCCGTGCACGCCGATCCGACGCGTTTGGCGCTGGGGAGCAGCAACATCAGAAATAAAGGTAGACGAGAAAGAGATGCACACACTCCCACAAGAGGCGCAAAGTCTCCTCCGTTGGATGAGCGCATTCAGCCAGCCGCCTCCGATCCGTCAAAATGCAGATGGAGTTGTAATGATGCTAAAACAACGGGGACTGAGATGACATTTTAGGCATACAACTTCCCATTTCAATCACAGAAAATATGTGGATGGTCGGATTTTGAGCTCCGAGAAAGCAATGAAATCGTCTAATGATGCTAGTCGTAGTGCAGACCAAGAAAGCCTAAAAGTTTGCTGTTTGACCACGGAGATGTAGGAGATTTAAAAATCGCGAAAATTTTCTCGCGTAATGTGTCGAGACTGCCAGTACATGATATCTAGGGACGTCATCGGAGGTTCAAGGAAAAAGTGATTCTCGCTGTCACCTTATGTAAAAATTCTGCAGAAATAATAAAAATTAAACCTTCATTTACAGTTATTTAAGGGCGAAACGTTATTCAATTGACAATTCAAGTGACTGCTATCTGCTGCTCCCAAAAGGCGTCATTCCAGGTTCACCAGATGCATGCTGTAAACGTATTTATATCTAATGTTCCACGAGTAGAGGTATTCATATTGAATGAGACTACAAAATGTTCAGCCGGAAGCCCTTGTTCGTTTTTCTTCAAAATTCTTCCCACATACCGCAGTATAAGGCACGTATAGGTGAGGTACGTCTCTACCTGTCGCAGCGAAACTCGTCGCGCGAATTAAAAATGATTTGGGGAAAAAAATAAAAGATAATCTTTTCGGCGCAAAGGGATTGAAGCCCGTATGTGAGTGACATCCGGGGAAGAGACGAAGCTTTCGGGTGAAATTTGAAGGGAAGTATTGTTAAGAGGGTAACCACGGAAATCGAGGAGGGGCTGGTGAGTTGTAGAGTTGAGATTCCCTTGGCTCGTATGTTCACACAAACTCTATGTGCACCCGAGATCCGGACCGTGGAAGCGCTTAAACGTCGCCTGAACGCGCGTTGGTATGGTAACCGAGATCTTAGTAGTTCGTAACGCTATCACTTAACCGTGGTCATCGCTGCTGACGCGGCCGAAACCGGAAAAAAAGGAAGTATGCAGAGACGGACGGTATGATCATTTCGAATCATTGAGAAAGAAAACGGATCGGGGAAGAAGCTTCAGCGAGGAGGAGGTGCACCTTCTTCTAGATTTACACCCCAGTCCTGATATTCAAGAAGGGTAAGTAAAGTCATTTGCAGTGTAATGGAATATTTTTCTTTTCACTCCAAACTTCGGCTCACGAGAGCAACACTGGATTATCACGGTCGTCTGGAATGCACGTTGTTTGGTTGCCGAGATAATGACCGAGGGTGCATGAAATTGGCAGCCAACGGTCGCGCAGCAATGCAGCTCAAGTCTGTGGCTGCTGTCGACATTCTCCAGCGCAGGGTGTTTGAGTTTCCACCTTCATGCGCATTTACAACTCAACCGGCCACATCACGAAATAGTCTGATGAAGACTATCACCGGAAGAACGGCAAGGGAATGGAACGACCTCGCATGAAATATCTACATCTACAAGCAAGATATCTTACACCTGCGTATCGCGATATACTTATCAGGTGATTGAGAAGATACGGATATAAGAGCGAAAAAATTGAAGCTCAACGGAGAGCGTACAGCTGCGTCAAGCCACCTAATTTTTTCTTGGCCCTCTGCGAATACTTCACATAAAATTCCAGGTAATGTAAACAACGATAGTCGTAATCAGCCCGGAAAGTAAACCACCAATACAGGGAATCGAATCGAAGACCTTGGGCTTTCCGGGTCATATGCCACACCAATATGTGAAACATTTTACATCCATTTAACCCTTTCTAACCTAGAGCTACTTCTGGGAGAAAATCAAATTTCAAGATTTTTCATTTCGAAAATTTGATAATTTTGCACTCAATCATAATTATCGTGGCTGCTAAATATTTTGTTATTACAATTTACACCACAAAATAATGATTAGTTTAGATATTTCCTAAAAAGAGCAGAAAATGTTTACATTTTTGATGTTGCTTGGAAACAACATTGGGTTATAATGGGTTAATGTTGAAAAAAAAATTAATAATCTTTTTTTAATTGTAATTAAGGCGTTAGATAATATTTTCAAAAGGATTTATTCATTTCATAACGCATGAACGTGTGAGTTTATTTTTCGACCATTTCAAGGAGCTTTTATGACTCGAATGAGCTACCCCTCGCGTTCGAGCCATGCGCTGCATTCGCCTGTTAAGCCACATTCCATACTCGCAATGCGTTTTCGCCCGGAGACCCACTCGCGGAGTGGCCCATATTTAAACGCGCGTCTCCTCGAGAGTGGATTCGTCCGCAACGTGTATAGAAACGCATTCGCCCGATTACACGCCGGCGACGACTGCAAAAACACCGCGCAACCACATCCCACCCCCTTCTGGCTTCCCGGCATTCCGCACCGAATGTGTTTGCGGGAGCGGGACGAGCAGAATGCCGGGAAATAAAAGAACGGAGAGCGCCGCCGATCGCCCACGAATTCCCAAACACAAACTTTCGACTGCGGCCGTTTGATTTTTCAACCCCGGAGCGAGCACGATAAGTATTGACACAAATGTTTCCTCCCACAAGCCAGGCTCTCTCCCTCTTTCTCTCTCCGTATCCCGGCATGCTCCGCGGGCCCCACGGCGGCAGTGAAAGAAACGGAATATTTGCATTCGGCGCGTTCCTCACCAACCGTCTTTTCGACCCCATAAAATGGAACGGATTGATACAATGCCGCAGGTAATTACATTAACGGGAAACGAAAAAGTTCTGTTAGAGCTAAAAGAGAAGATAAAAAAATCGTTGCCGATTGAAAAGAAAACCGAACGGAACGAATAAAGCCGATTGGATTCTCTGGCAGTTATACGTGTTTCCCATCAAGCCACGGATGAAAAATTAGCAGTGTGTGTGTTGGCGAAGAGAAATGGATTGATGTCGCTTCATCCGAGAGTAGATTCCCTTTCCAAGGAGTGGCGCCTTGCTCGATTCGAGGCCGAGCGAAAAGCGTTCACCCACGGGACCTCTCCTCGCTTTGCATTAGAAACATGCTCTGAAAGATTAAAAAAAAAATATGAAAAACGGGGAGCGCGCGCGAGCGGGTTGCTTGGCTTGGATCAAAGCTCCGGTGAAGGATCCACACAATGGGTCTTCGGAAATGGAAGAACACTTACAAGCTCGGATCCACGCGAACATTTTTGGTGTCGAAAACAACGCCTCCATACGAAAACGCACGAGACTACAGATAGTCTCGAGGGACCAAATCGACGCTGGAAAGATAGAAAAGTATCGATATGAGTCGAAGTTAAATGGCAAATCATGTTGCGGCAGAGTGGAATCCCAAACATTTTACGACGAAGAAGTGATTTGTTCAACAATATATTCCAAACTTTAAAAGTTGACAGTTGCTCAGGATGATAAACTGACATTACGAGGCTGAAAGCTAAGTTCAAGTTCAGAGAAACATTTCCGAATAAGAGCAGATCTTGGAAGAAAAAATCGGCTTCTAATGGACGTTTAAAAAAATAAAGATTCAATTTTTAGACTTCATCAAGAGGGAGTCGGCAAAGGCTGCAATTGATTTCATTCCTCAAGCATTAACCTCAGAGGTACAAGGAACAAATCCGCTAACTATTTCTGATGCACGCCCAAGGACCGAATTAAGCGAGATAAGTGCTTGGCAACTATCTTGTTTGCGGATTAAAGCATGTCCGGAGAGGAAAGGTACGATGTAAACTGGCTGAGGTTGTTCGCATGCTGACCGCCCATCAATCTAATCAAGCCAGGCAACAATGGAAGCAAGAGAAGAAATGGGAGCAGCGTCCACGACAACAGATCACCACACGTAACGATCACTGGAAACAACTCCAACTCAACGTATTGATTGCAAAAACCGAAATATCTTTCAATGCTCAGTCGTATCAAGACTTGTTAGTACAGAAAGGAAAGGCATTGCCAAGTTACAAAATTATGTATCGATGCGACCGGTTTCCCATCAAAGTATCATCAGGCCACCGTACTCATCAATGCATAATAGTGGGACCTGCCATTACCTCTCTTTTCTGAACTATTGTGTGGGCGTTCCGTCGTTTTTCGCCTTGCACTATTGAATTCAGAAACTGACCCATCTTCCTTCCTCGTTGGTCACAACTGACTTTTTTCAATTCTCCTACTACGCATAGTCATTTTCAATTTATTTCGACTCTCATTCCACGTGCAAAGGAATGCTTTATTGGATAATATTTTAAAAACCATCATTATTTTTAAAATCTTTCGTTCGAGTTCCATTAAAAATATAATATCCCATTCCGAATATGTTTTACATATCTGGGGCCCAGCAATAAGGGAAGGAACCAGCGTCCTACACTGCACGTGCAGTTGTAGCTTAACAAGGCTGTAGCTTAACCCATGGTGAACTTCACTCTCCTACATTCGAAAGCACTTTCCCGATTGAAAAAATGGTTGAAAGTGATATTGAAACTATCATAATTATCAATTCATTGCATTTTGTCTCGCTACGTTATACAGATGCTATGTATACCTTTTATCCCTTCAACAGATTACTTTTTATAATTTTTTTTAACGATTTTAGGTTTGCTGTTATGGTCGAAAATAAAATGGAAAGTCTCACGTTCCCATTAGGAGTCTGTGACAAAGTTATTTTTTAATTATAATTATGGTCACACACTCCAACCACTTGCACTAAGTCCTAATCAACTTATTGATTTCAAGACGCAACTCATTTTCAATGCCAAGTCAATGAAGGAATTCACCTGCACATGAAAATCTCTCTCTTCCTCGTCAGTCAGAGCTGAATTTTATCGCCCTCTCTTTGCTAATTACAAAAGTTTTTGTGTTTTCTATAGGCCTGGTTACACGGTACACTAACACGTACAAGTTAATGTACGTTTGCGGGAATGGTTTTGGTGGGCCGGAACGGAACACGTACGAATGCATGAACCAAGTTAGAACAGGTTCTTTTTTTTGTGCATGAATGCGCACAAATTTGGTGGTTACACGGTGCACTTTGGCGTTCATTCTCGCGTTGATACATTTAGACATTAATCCGTACGCGTTAATGTATCGTGTAACCAGGACTTAAAGCATTTTTAACCGATATTCTTCTTCAAGTTATAGTAATTTTATATTAGCCATATATGTATTCCAGTAATGAAACAATTTCGTATGTGGCGAAATACTTTGCTGATAAAGAAAGCTAAGGGAGCGAGACATTTAATATCTGGAAAAACTGTAACAGCACCTATATAGAGTTCTTATGTAGCACCGATTTAACAGTAAAATCTCAGCTTCCGGCGGCGGCAAGAGAACCGCGTGCGTTGAACAGCAGCGTGTGCGCGCAGATTGCAAGAAGCAGTGGTGGGAGCGAGCAGCAGAACAGGAGAAACGGTGTCGAGGGGTGGATTCATTAATGGCGGTGGAGGAGGCGGGGGCAATTACGGCCTCTCTTGATTAACTCTCGGGAAGAGTGGCCGGCACGCTTGTTTTGATTGCCGCGTCACTCGCTAGATGGGGACACCGGCACGGACACGGATTGAGAGCGGGGGTAAATAACAGGTGGTGGACTGGAGGGGGAGGGGAGGGTGAGGGAACACCGTTGCATTCTGGGATGGAGCGGGGCACTGGGCGGGGGATGCCGAAAGCGAGCAAACAACGGGCGGGGGTGGGGAGGGAAGGGAGTCGCCATGGTTACCGCTCCCCATCACTCGCCCCGCGCGCGCGAACGGATATGCAGGGCAGTGGGCCTCCTTCCGATATATATCGAATGAATGAATTCGATTACGCGCGGCGACTGCTGGATGGGGAAGGGGGGCATAGCCGGAAGGGCAACGCAAACGACGAACAAAGAGAAATGGGGAAGGCTACGCGCGCGCCTCACAGCGGCAGGAACACATACATACAAGTTCGTTGCATCTGAATGCGCCCTCTCGACGCGAATGAAAGACGCTAAGCGGTTTGCACACCAACAATGGGCACATTTCTCAGTCCCTTATTGGTCTTTTAGGCATACCAATTGCCACAATGCTTGATATAAAGTAAATTTTTTTATAATGAACTGTTTTTTGAAATAAGTTTTATTAATTGTTTCCGTTTATTTTGGGGTGCATGCATTATATTGCATATATGCGTATTATAACATGCATTAAAGAGGTAGGCTCAAATTTCTCAAATCTTAAAAATTATGATGCACCCCATTCAATCACTTATTCACATCCACAGGGGCGCAGCTAGGAATTAAGACTGGAGGGGGGGGGTTTAGGTGCTACTAATACCGGGGTGTGTGGGGGTATGGAACACTCACCAGGATAAGCGGTTAGTGCGAAATTAATACAAGGCGGAATTTTAAGATAAACGATTCAAAATGGTGAGTTTTACGGCTTTCTGAGAGATATTTTATCAATCCATACACTATTATAATAGTAATATCAAGTAATAGTAATATGCATTAAAGTTAAATGGATTAAACTTAAAAATTTCTCCGAACTCTGGGGGGGGGGTTTAACCCCCAAACCACCCCCCTCGCTGCGCCACTGCACATCCAGATAGTACCCGAACAAGATAACACGATTCCAAAATTTGGGTTCCTACTAACTTTATAGTAATGACTGGCATTTATTTTGGCTGGTTGATGAATCGGATAAGTGAGTTTTAAAGAACTTGAACTCAACGCAGCAAGCTAGTGAACGTAACGCGGCGTAGTTTGGACTTTTAATCCGTTTTGGAGCGCAAATGTGTCGCCTGTCGCGAGTATTGTCGGTGGCGTCGTCCACGTGCCTTTTCCGCGGCGTCTATTTTGAGAGATTAGGGAGATAACAATTAATTACAAATGCGTTCATTTTGGAGCACCACAGCACTAGTATATTCTTTATAATAAAAAAAAATTCCAAGAATACAGATAAGAAAATAAAGAGAAAAGCGATATATTTGCAGCAAAATCTCACTTACCGGTTGCCATCCAAATGAACAGTAATATAATGTCGTGTTTAATAACGGAAGAAGCATAATTATATAAATTTCCACTGTTTTCTCGATTTGAACCGTAGTCGACCCTCCAATGTGAAGCCCTCCATCGAGTGCCGACAACGAGATAACAGTTTGGGGAGGCAGGAAAGCCGGTGGCATGTTTTCTGCAACGGAGGAAAGACTGCGAGGGCTCGATCGGAGCGACGCCCGGTGGAGTGGTTAGGAACCACGGGAGGGCCTCCTATCTACATTCTCAGGACGTTAATTTCGGCGTTATCATCGCAAAGGGTTAGCTAAAGGTAATGTTTGGTAGCTAGAAGAAGGAATTTCAAGATTCATAGCGAACGTCGCTGATTTATTCGCTTTCTTGAGTTAGTGACCGCTAATTATCACCGGAATAACCGCACTACGATCTACCACGCCACGCTGCGGTTGCCAAGTTTTCACAATATTGGCGTCTAATCGGAAAACTTGGGACTAAATTGTGTTCCCTCTTCTTTTACCATAGTAAGTAATAAGCTCATAATAAGATTTTAGACATCGTGATTTTCAAAATCGGCAAAATTTCGTCGATTACTCAATTGACCTGAAAAAAGTACGAAAACAAGTTCCATGATTAAAAAAGTTAATGTGGACAATACAGTGCGTAACTGACACTGAATACTATGGTTGACCATAGATTAAGTCGCCAAAACAACACTATTTTTGGATGAATTATGTCAAAAACGTCAACTTAGCTCCAAAATGAGCGAATTCGTAATAAATTGTTATCTTCCGAAACTCTAAATATCTCAAAACAGACGTCACGGAAAGGCACGTGCACGACGCCACCGACGATCCCACCGACAAGCGACGAATTTTCGCTCCAAAATCGATTAAAAATCCAAATGAATATTAATTTACAACATAATACTTTGTTTAGATGTTTAAACACGGTTTTTAAGTAATGCTTGCATTTAGCGAAGATATTTTTGTAAATAAATAAATATTTCAGTAGTTAGCGAATTAAAAAAACTCGCAATTAAGGTGATAGTATACGCACTTCTCCTTTTAAAATAAAATTCTAACTACAACCATCCCATAATTTCGATAGTTGGAGCCAATACTTCAATCCTGTACCCCATTATTGTTTAGAAATCTAATTTGTTTCAAATGAGTTCCAAAAATTTATAAGAAAAAATTTTTGACCAGACTAATAGTTTGCCAATTCATGTACACGTGAATAAAAACATTAAACATTCCTCAACGGCGATATTTCAACTTCCTTACGCACGATTTACTTTGATCAGATCGTTGAGGTCTTCTGCCGCTCGTCCTTTACCTCCAACACCGTCTCGGAGTGGCTGCAAAATATAAATCGTTCCAAAGCGAGCTCCTCTTCACGGACCATTAAGTACCCAAACCAGTTATCGAGCGCCTTTCCAGCAATAAACCAACATTTTTTTGGCTGATTCGCTAAACCGTTTGTTCCTCTTAATTTTTGGCTTCTCTTTTAAAGTACCCACCGACGTTTTAAGCTAAATATTTAAAGCCTGTGTCATGACAGGCACGTATGAGACCTCTAATATTGGATGACTATCCCATCCTTTCAGGCAAAGGCGGTTATATAACCACATTTTTGGCACAAACGCCAAGTGCAGTAAGGATTAAAAGAATCCAGGCAAGAAATACGCGATTACGCATAAGATCGGAGCTGAGCTACTATGGAAATCGACTATAAAAATGTATTAAGGTGGTCTCATTCGAGCGGAAAGTGACTGAGAAGAGAGTAGGAATCGATAGGGCACGTAGTCGATCTTTATTCAACTTAGCTCCGAGTTGAAACAATTTAACTTCGAACGCAGTAGGAATCGGTGATTATAGATTACACATATATATCATCCGGTAACGTTTATTTAACTACGCAGGCGAAGAATGCAGCTACAGTTTACTATTCTTCAATCTATGAAGGTGCAACCGCAAGCCAACATTTAGGTATATTTTATCAGAATCAAGAGGAGATCAAAATATTTATCTTTAGCCTCTAGCATCTCTTATTTTTCTCTACACCTTTATCCGTTACATTTTTGTTACAGAATTTTCGCAATTTTGAGGCTCAATTTTTAAATTTACTTTAGGATGACAGTGCTGTGAAAAAAAGTCGATCAATCGCCAAAACAAATCACTTCCAATGAATCACGGGAAAAACTTGCCCATCGCAGCGCATGAACCACGCACTTCATTTCAATAACATTATTCGTACGATGATGAACCGTGGGTATCTTCTGAACACCGCTATAAACCTTTGGGTAACCTTTGTACCTAACAAAAAAACCAGTAACAGTAACCTAGCATTAACTATGAACGTGCTATTAATATATACCATAGAATATGCTATAGAACTTACTACAGAATGATTAACATACGGCCAGTTGTTTTCCATTGCCCTACCTTTTTTCTATTCAGGAATATTACAGAGGATATTTAAGAATGTGAGGTTTCACTCCGTGAAACTTATTCACGATCGTAGGTCCTTTTCCACTAAAATTAAGTATACATGAAAATTACGGATATATTATTATGGATAATATGATTATTATGATAATGATGTTCGCAATATGGATTTCAGTAGCCTTTTTGGTTAATTTATGCATAGAGGATCATCAAAGTATAAACGCAACTACATGTTAGAACGAAACTCGTGTAATTTTTTTTGCGAGAGAATTTTCAACGTTTATTTGGAGTAATGTTACAGCCTACTGTAAGAATGTCAGGTTGGCCGAGCGGTCTAAGGCGCCAGACTTAAGTTCTGGTTCCCTACTGGGAGCGTGGGTTCGAACCCCACACCTGACAAATATTTTGGCCGGCCCCAGCGGTAGTGGGGTAAGTCATGTGGTCAAGTCAAGTGCCGTGGATTGTTATATGTTAGAACACCCTTTGTAAAGGCCGTTGTAAGCTATTTATGCGGAAATAATTAAATTTTAAAAACATCTCGGAGAAGGGTAGACAAAAGGGTATGGGGACTGAAAGTGTATAAAAACGTCATTTTAAGAAACTCGCCACGAAAAAAAGCGTTGAATAATTGGCCAAAATGTATCACAATAAAACATATTAGAGAGATATTTGCTTTACAATGTAATTTATATGAAAGTTTAGTTTATTTATGTTTGTGCTCAACATATTTTAATGTTTTTGTTCAAATAAATGTACACAGGAGTGTTGAGTCATAATGACAACTAGTGTCAGGCATAGACGTTTTTAAAATGCCGTGTTTTGAATTGATACGATGAAAAAGAAGTCATATTGGTTTTTTTGTACTGCCCCTGAAGTGTACTCCTGTTTACATGTCAATCAAATTTAAAAATTGATCTGGCTGTTTATCTATATCTCTTAACGTGAGTTCCATTAATTAATGATTCATCTAATTACTTTACTACTGCGATTTCCTCCATGAACACAAAAGGATTATACCGATGTAATTAACGCTGTATTAGGCGAATGACGACCACAGAGAGCAATTAGGATTTGTCTACGATTGATTGAGTTTCTAATTCCTATGTGCGTGTCCAGAAAGTAGGGTCCTATTCCGACGAATGAATGATTGGACCCCGTTGATGATGACTCCCCAGTTGAGAGTCTCCATTCGTTTCAACGAAGTCTAAACCTTAACTTGAGAACCACTTGATGGAACACTATTCTAATTTTAGAAGAAAAAGGCATTTTAACGTAGAGGAAATATTTGGTTGATATTCTGCTAATTAATTTCGCTAGACCCCTAAAACTATTTTCTCCTATATAAAACTGAGGGCGGGAGGGGGTAAATACATCAGAGCATTAGTTTGGTAATAGTATATTTTTTCAAGATTCGGAAAAAATCAGCTTTATTTGTCAAATGGCCTTTATTACTCACAGTCTTCACTTGCATTCTCAATTAGTCTATCTTTTTTACTGGTTGCATCCACAATGATCACAGTGACGGCAAATTATTCAATAGAGCCAATTAATATTCATTTCATAATGAGAAATCTTACGACCATAAAAATAATTTTCAAGGGAAATAATTCCTCTCTTTGTTGGTGCTATATATATTTACTATTTTCAATAACAAATTTAAATAAATTTAAATTCGCAGCGAACGCGTATTAGTCAAACAAGGGTGAAATATAATGGGGAAAAAACCATTGGAAATTTTTAAAACTCTGCAACGTTGCAATGAGGGCACGCGTGAAGATGAACGGATCGCGAACGATAAAAAATATCCTTCGAAGAGATAAATGGAAGAAATTTTATGTTTGTGGCATTCCCTGCCACTATGGACATGTTATTAGGTCTACAATCCACTTTTCAAATGGCAATAGAAATATGAGGACCAAATGTATCGACCGAGTAAGGAATTAAATCAAAACTTGAAGCTTTTACGTGGTGGAAGGGCTCCATATTAATAATGAAAACACTGTTACTTCCACAAAATTCTCAGAGTTTCTTTTTTATTACCGGTTTCGGCTATTACAGCTTGCTTGCACCACTTTGCATCGGCTATTAGTGTTTGAAAATGGTGTAATAGCCGAAACCGGTAATAAAATAGAAACTGTGAATTTTCTGGAAGTTACAAAGTGTTTTTCACTATTAATACGAGTAAGGAATGTCCTGATAAGAATAGGAGAGAAGAGAAGCCTCATGATAAGACAACTCTGGCAAGAAGACGGAACAACCTTATAGGCCCTGTTTTGAGACATGATGGTCTGATGCAGACAATCGTAAAGGGACAAGTAAATGGTAAGAACGGAAAAGAAAGACCTCGAATGAAATATATGGAACAGGTAAAGAAGAGTGTGAAAATGAAGAAATACGCAAAGGTGAAAAGATTAGCTAATACGAGAATGGAGAGCTGCGTCAAACGAATCTTAGGATTGTTGACCACTTATAATGATTACGAAAATTGAAATATAATTAAAGTTAGCAGGAAATGAAGTAGCATCCCCATAGCAGTAGATAATTTCTTCCATCATCGGATGCGGAAAAAAGATTAAGCCACAGTTCCCACATATTTTCTCGTATATACCGGTATAGATAAAACTATTTATCATTACTCATCATTTAAAATCATTTAAGGAGTTCCCTTCTTCTTTTCTTGACCCTTCATCAATATTTAATGAGTTTCTTGGAGTGCATGCATTGAAACAAGCAATTTTTCGCAGAAGTTTCGGAAATTTTTTTTCCTTCATCAGGGCTTGAAATAACATTGGATATAATTTGGAGATATAAACATGTAGGGTTATAACTATATTCTACAATAATTTAGAGTATTTTTATTACATTATAAATTATTGCTAAACATTAATATAACCCAGAATTTTTTTTATACCTAAAAATTATATTAATTTTCCTATCAAGTCCTGATGAAGGAAAATAAGTTTCCGAAATGTCCGCGAAAAATTGAAATTTCGTTTATTTCATTGCAAGACCTACACTCTGAGATACTCATACTGGAAAATAATATATTCCAAATGAAACATCAAAATGACAGGTTTATATCCTGAAAGACATTTTCGAATTTACGCGATAATTTCACGTGGACAGGGTCGCCCACAGGCCGGAAGCAGCCGCCGATAAGCCGTATGACGCACTAATAGTCCCCATGAGTGTATCTCCAAGGAGACGGTGTCGTCCAAGGCTAGCGAGTGCCTAGAGACTCGGATAATCGTTCAGTGGGCGAGTTTCGGCTGGCATTACACGTTCAAGTTGACTGCTGAGATAGCTGCTCTAAAAGCGATATCTCGCCACTTTAACCGACGCGGGAGTGTCCCGCGAGTGAACGCAAAATCGCTTCGTGATGGCAGAAGTGGAAAGAAACGCCCGTGGCGAAAGAGAAACAAATATTTTCAAGGGCTGTAAATGTGTGGCTAAGTCGCTCAGCGCCACCGTTCCCTGCAGAAGAGTCCCATAGCGACGCCGTTTTAAGTACATGAAGAATTCAATCATCTAAATTATGATTCTTAGAGGATGATTCTGCCACCCCTGCGATATCCGTCCCCGCGGCAAATACCCTTCTTTGACTCTCTCAGGTGTTTCATTAAATTGGGTATAAATCACTATCATGCGTCTTTTAATGTCTTCACTCGCACAGCGCATGAATTCTATTGATTATTGTCCTTTTAAAAATGATTTTCATGCTTGCTGACCTTATATACAAGGACTGAACAAATTGAGAGGCTCATTAAAAGGTTTAAATCAATTAACGTAATCTATATATATAAAAGAAAGTCGAAAATCGTGTTAGTTAGAACACTTATAACTCGAGAACGGCTGCACCGATTTCAATGAGATTTGGTTCATTGGATTCGTCTCAGGCGGGGTTAACATATAGGCTATTAAAAAAAGGATAATTTCACAAAAAAAATTCATCTCTTTCCTATGGACATGCTTTTAGGAGTTATAGTAACACAACAATTGATAAGTCGGTCAAAACTACAAATTAAATAATTTGTTTTGTTTTTACCACTTTAATAACTGAATTTAGTAACAATATAACATTTTAATTACTAAATATATTCAAAATATTAATTAAATTGAAATTACATTTTAAAAATTTAATTCGAGCTAATTGTAAGCCCAGCCGTGGCCCAGCTCGAGTTGACACTTCACTACCGTGTTTGTAAACAAATCTCTAAGCAATTGTTGACAAACGGTAATGTCCGTGTTCCTGTCGAGGAATCGAGTAGTTTTAACTCATTTCCTTGGAATGATTTCAAATTAGTTTCAGTGAGCTCATCAACAAAGAGTTCCAGAATATGATTGATCTCCAAAAGAATCAAAGATGGTTGATTTAGCGAGCAAGAACTAAGATGCGGATGACTAAAACGAGGTAAATTCAAATAGTTCGTACTCTGCATGAATTCGAATCTTTTAAATGTGTAACAAACGAAGAAGAAATCACCAACTATCTATCTGAATATTTTAAGTCCTTGGACATACCTGGCTTACCGAGGCACGATTTACAGAAAAATGTAGTTTCTGTGTTCATGATCTTTCGAAGCCTAAACCAACCATAACTATCCAACGGAACGTGTTTGGTGATTAAAATAATTGGTAATGAATGTGATTCACGCAACTTCACTCAAAGGAAAATTCAAAGGTGAGGAAGTCCTTATTCCGTAGATTCCATTATCTCAACTCATATGCCCTTTTGAGCTTAAACTTATTCAATTTCCAATTCGTGTTGCATTCGTGATAACGATTAAAAAAATCGCATGGTCAGTCTTTCAGTTTTTGTGTTGTTTGTGCTCATGTGCTAATGAAAACCCATGATTTTCTCATGGTCAATTTAACGTGCTATGTTCACGAGTCGATAAACCATCCTCTGTATTTCTTCCTTCCCTTCAAATGCGTAGCTAGGATAGGGGGTTTTGGGCGCAGCTAATACCACGGGTCTGTAGGGTATAGAAAACTCGCTAAGGTAAGCGGGAAGTGTGGGGGCACTTCCCTCAGACATTTTACAAAATAGATAAACAGTTCAAAATAGTGGGTTTTGCGGCTGTGTGAATAGTTAAATATGTTTTGTTTGTTAGTCATCCGTCCCCCTAATATTAATAACAAAATCTTTCATAAAAAAAATTCTCTAAGCTCTTGGGGGGGGGGGTTTGGGGGGGGTTATCCCCCAAAACCTCCCCTCGCTGCGTCACTGCTTTGCTTCGCTATATTTATTTAGCTTCATCTGCTTCATCTTGCGCCTGATAACAAAAAAAAACTGTTGTTTATCAGAAGGTGCTTGACACAAGACATTAAACCCGAATGTGTAGGGCTCACCGTGGTGCGTTTACGCATGCAGTACGTTTACGCAGTGCATTTTTACCAAACAGAGATACTAAAACTGGCGCGCCTTAAGTCATTTAATGCAAATGCTGCCTCATATGGGCTTTTCTTGCACGATTTTGAGCATCAGTCAAGCGTCGGTCTGGTGTTGTGTCAACCTCCCCCCTGAATGGGCCAAGTGTATGCAACGGACTTGGACCTAAAAACATTTTTTTTTACAGCTAATAACGCAAATAGCCAACCACTGAATACGTATAATTTTTATTTCATGAACTGCTTTATTAAACCACAATGCCCAAAATTTCTTAAGCTAAAACGTAAGAAAATTTGTTGAAAAAAATCCGCGTAAACGTGCTCCGATCCACCCCATGTAGATTCGATAAAGAAAATGTCTTTCTGACAAGCAATTTTGGTACTCATTTACGTAGTTTTATTGAATTTGTATCCTTATTTTGTTATAATAAATTAAACATGATTAAAAACGATACAGCCGCTCTTGATTTATAAATGGTGTAAGTAAACTGTAAGTTCATTGATTGTTAGGCGGTACGAAGTTCGCCGGGTCAGCTAGTAAACGATAAGAGATAGGTTTAAGAAATGCGCAAGAACATCCTCCAGCTGCAAATTTAAGAACTATATTGACAATATTTCGGAACCACTCAGAAAAATTCTACTTAAAGTGAGCCATAATGATAATTCTCAAGAAATTTAAGAACTAAATTGACAATATCTTGGACCCACTCAGCTCCTCCTTGAAGAAAATTTCTTCTTATAGTGAGCCATAACGATAATTCTCCAGAAAAGCTGTAACAACTTAAAGAATGAGCCGTTTCTTTTCAGGATAAAACAAATATTCAGCACTATAATACCGGAACTTCAGACGTGGGAACACCGCGACCGCAGAAGTTTGCAAAAGCCATGGAGTTTTGTTGCTAGCATCAAATCAGGAGGACTCTTCCTTCGTGAGAGAGCGCGAGATGTGGGTATCATGGCGCCTTTCCGCAAACTGCTCCGACAAATAGTGCGGAACCACGTAATAAGACTCAACTTTCGTCTAAAACGCTGAAACTCAGAGATGGGTGTGGTTTGAAGTCAATATTGCAAGAGAAAATCCTCATTTAAGATAAGTATTCGTCGCACAAGAAATTTTAAGGGCGCGAATCCCGATGTAGGTAGCGAAAACTAAACAGAGAAAATGACTGTTTCAGTCTAGAAAATAAGTTAAATGTGCCTCAAATTTGGAAATACTCACACGTCATTGCCAAAGAGTAAGTAAATAATCTTTTCTCAACAGAGAAGATGACTATTTAAGTCATTTTCTCCGTTAACGAATACGCCGTAACCCTTTAAATGTATATCACTAGGATTGAATATAACTGTAGATAAATCACGCATACGTAAATCTTCACTACACATCATTTGTTAAAGTAAAACTCAGTAGCATATACCCAGCGACGGCGCAATAATCTCCGAAGCATAGACTCGTAATACGAGCTATTTACCCCTGGGAATACCACAACCCACATTTCACATTCCCTGCTGTGGATGTTACCCGCACTGCTTGCTTCGCCTTCGCGCGCCAATTCACGCGTGCCGTGCAACTTCCCCTACATTTGCGCATCCCAACATAACTACGGAAATCTGAGACGATTTAATAGCACTTTGTAATCTTCAATCTCAGGATCCCATTAAATAAATTTAAACGGGTCTAAATATAAAAGTTATCGCTTCGCTAAAGATCTGCCTCCAATGATGGAATTGTTAAATATTATTCTTTAAAGATATGAGCAAACACAATTCTAAACAATTCAAAATTTCCGATGATGTCACATTCAATACTTTTGATAGTATATACAAAAACAGCATAACATTATTTGAGCTATTATTGTTCGTAGATACTTATAAACTCAAATTTTTTTCGTGGATTTAAAATATGTATTGCAAAATTGATGAACAACAAAACAAACAAAAATGTCTCCATTGTACATTAAAAGGCCGCACTATGAGTCACCATGGCCAAATGGAGACAATAGTTGGAGGGCAAATTGATACGAAGAAAGGCTAAGAAAGGCCCATGATGTGCTTACACACGACTAGTAGTTTAGAATACTGTACGATTATACAATTACAAATTATTATGTAATATAACCAGGAAAAAATAACTTAAGAACTCAATAATATTGCGTTAATTAAAGGAAAATAAATGTTTCAAGCGGTAAGAGCTTTTTAATAAAGATTAAAATGAATTTTTTACCGAATTTGCATTTTTGCGAAAAAATGCAAATGAAAACATATCTTCCTGCCTCGCATTCTCAAATTCAACTAGCCCTGAAATAGATGTGTGAGGCAGATGCCCGAATACAACCGTGACCGCCAAGCGACCTAGCTTCTCTGATCCAGGATCTGGACTTTTGGCCCACTCGGGTCAGATTACTTAACAAAGTACGGAAAATATCCGCTTATATGTGCAGCTATATTAAAACTGCTCGGTTACCGAGGAAATATTTGATTGTTGAAAGCATTGAAAATTCTTTTCTTCAACTAAAACTGCGACTCAATAGTAAATAATAAAATTTGATGAAAATCAAACGTAGGTTTAAGAAGCTCCAATCCTTTATTGCCTCATTATTATGATATTAATTATTTAATTTTAGTGAAAGTTATTAAATTAAGCAAATAACACAGCCTCTGCATCGTCCCCAATGCCGATCTTATGGGATTTTCATGCATTTAAAAACTTGTACGCTAGCATTCGAAGTTCTTGAATGTTGTTTGATATAAATTTTTCCATCTGTTTTGAGGTCTCATGTTCTCATTGAAGGGGATACCAGAATGAATACTATGTTAGGTAACTGCAGATTTTCATTGATTGAAAATAGAAATGACTGCAGAACTGTTTGGTGGAATCAGTGTACATAGCTGAAAATTACTCCTGCATATTATCGATTAATCACAGGGAAAAGAAAATTTAGAGAGGACAGCAAGAGGATGCTTCATAATGATTTTGCAATGAAAATTCTTGGCGGCCATCTAGAAAATATGTTAAATGTGCCCCAAATTTGGAATTACTCACACGTCATTAATCACACAAATAGTAAGTAAATAATGTGTTTCATTGCCTTGCATGTAATAAGATGGTTTCCTAGGGTACGCCTTGGTCATTTTTTACAGGAAGCTCAGTAAGTTGTAATTGGATGTTATGTTCATCTAACTAACAGTACTTATCTGTATTAGCAATGAAAGACATTTCGTTACTTCCACAATTAATTTAAAAATTGCAACCGTGCGCGGCTGTTACGCCATTATCAAGTACACAAATACCTTAGCCTTTCTGAGTGTCACATGTTCCCAGTAGCAACGGCTGGCTACCACAGTTATGATCTTGTATGCCAGCAAAAGTGACCAGGCAATGGAAGTAGTACCAACGTAAAAAGACAAGAAAACACAAGCCATTAGTTTCACTAAAAATAACTAATCCTTCCTAGCTACCTCAGAATAATTGAAAAGAAACCAATTCAGCATAATAGTTCTGAGAGTTGATTGGAAAGTCAAATAGATTTGTAACTTTATTTATAAAATAATGTATGTAGTCATGATATTCACTGAAAATTACAATTCGCCAACAAGAACTGAAAAACTGAACTGAAACCAGCTGAAAAACCAGCAGAATTCATCATAATCTCCGCGGAAGCCTACTTGGAAACTGAAAAATTTACTTCATGCACTTCGCGACGTCCCATTCTGTAAGCAAACTCCCAAATTAATTAGAACCGTTAGTTCAAAAAGTAAAAGAGAAAATCAGAGTCACGTGGATTCCCATTTTCAACACTATTCCCTCCCAGTTATTAAAAGGCAATCTAAAGGACTCGGAGAGAAAATGAGAAAACAATTCCCTATAAATTGGACGGATATTAAACCTTATATACAATAAATATTAAAAAAATACCCTGCAAATATAAATGCTGTGAGGAAAACGGAAGCGTGTTATGCCCAAACATCAGCCAATAAAAATTTAACTCAGCCAGAATCCCAGAGAGTATTTATTGACATAATTCACGAGAGAGAACAATCAAAATTGTTTTCCTTGCTAAGCAAAATACAGCGCATTCGCCGCCAAATACCGCGACGTGGCGGCTTCCCAACTCACGAAAAGGACGCGCCACTCATCCGCACCCAGGGGTCCATCCGGATGCGGCTACGGCGCCAATGTCCACCATCAGAGACAAGTTAGAGAGAAAGAGCGCGCTCCGAGCATCACCATCGCAACAGCACAAGATGTCACCATCCCCATGACATGCACTCACAATATCCACAATGTTCATTTAACTTTAATGTTCAATCAATACGAGAAAATAATGCAAAAAAGCAATAAAAATTAAAATATGGAAATAATTGGCGATCATACAAACATTTCGAACGGTGAAGAATAATAGTTTTAATTCCATGTATTAAAAATAAAAAAGACTAACAATTTTATTGCAATTTTCGAGGTTCACTTACAAAAACTACCTCATAAGTACCCAGCACAACTACAAGTTTACAGACCTTCCTTCATAAAAAAATACAACAAGAGTATTTACGCAAGGAACTGCCAGATCTTTTTATTGAGTAGGGTGAGTAATTCTTTTCGAGCGATTTTGAGGATTTGAGATTTCTGATGTGAGGTGGTATGAAATTTCATATTGTAACCGCTATTAAATTGAAATATTTGCTGATATGTGAGGTTCTGCGCCGAGAAATATGTTAATCAAGGTGGTTCCGAGTTGAAATTGATGAATATTTTTCTTCCAGGTAAAGACGTCGGCAGGATAAGGAGGATCACCAGTGTGCAGCATTTAAAATGCAACACAAATTAGGTGGTATAGGCGATAGTGTTTATATTAGAGTCACTTCAAACGTATGTATTAACTTGTATCCGATCCCTTCTTTTAGGTCCAAAATGTGCGTATCTTATTGTTAACTTCATGGTGACGGGTACTTCATTGTTGTTTCTAGGTCAAGATTTCTTAATAGTGAAAAGCCTAAATAGAAGTTTAAATGTGGTAAAATTATAGATTGTGCCACCGGAAAATATTCTTTTTGAATCTATGTAATTGGCGTAATATACCTAGAATGTTCTTTCTAGAAATGCAATGCTGCTTCCAAGATAAATTTTTTACGAAAATTTTGCCAGGGTTTATTATTATTTCACCGTAGCCCGGACTACTGTATAATTCCATTTATTAAGCGCGGTTAAAAATGGAGTATATATTTGACTAAGTAGATGAAACGCGATAGTTTTTTATATAATTCTTAGCAGTATACTGCGTATCCACACAGCGAAAGGATTCAGCTAATTAAAATTCTCAAAAAGTTTAAGATACGTAGAGCCTAGCCACGGAGGGACGATTTTTCCTCCGAGAGATATATCGCCCGAAGAGCAAATAAATACGCAGAGATCTCTTATGCTAGCCAGGCTGAATGGTGTATAACACGAGATACATTGGTTAACAGCACCTTAAGCTGTTTCGTGGGAGAGACATGAAGAAATAAGTAATTATTTAAGTATTCATAAGAAACAATTGGGGCCATCTCATAGACTACACCGCGGCCACGGATTACAGGACAACGTTCTCATTGCCAAATGACTCGGTGATTCTCCTCTGCCGATTGCAAGTGGGAATTTAATTCCTGTCGGCATCACACGAAAAGAGACAATCTCCGCAGGCATGGGAGGTAACATCGGGTGGCCGGCAGTCCGCGTGCTGCAAGCAGTGGCCTCTGTGATCAAAGGGAAGAAGCTGCATATTCTGATCACGCGCGGGCAATAACACAGCCGGGAGGGGAAAAGTGGGGGGGAGGGAACTAAATCTTTCAAGGGCGGCCCATTACTCGTGCCGTTTAATGGGCGGTAAGGGGTCAGCGGCGTAAAAAAAAAGGGCCGTTCCTCATTCGCCAGCACGAGTTCCGAGGAGAAGATGAGAGGGGCCCTCCACCTATCCACGGTTGAGACGTTAAACGGAAGAGAACGGCCGACGGCCGCTTTTTCATTTGATTCCATGAATGTGCCATGAGCGCGCACTTCAGGCCGCACAATCAAGCGAGACGATACAATGAGAAGAGAGGGAGCGAAAAGTAAGGAGAGGAGTTTATACGCACGGTCCCCGCAAAAAGAAAAGCTCAGGCCTTCAAATGAGCAGAATGGTGGAGGAAGACCTAGAAGGGAGGGAAAGCAAGAAAATTGCTGGAATGGAAAAGCCACGAATATCACAAAAGAGGATCTAGAGGCCACTAGATTGTAGTATCAACGACGGCGCACTTAAATGGGTTTACAAAAGTCGCCACTCGAGTCTCTGATTCGCATGGTGTTCAGTTTTCACACACAAATAATCTATAATTTGGGCTGTTTACCGAAATTTGTATTGGTGATATGAGATCTATCAAATTTGCTACTTGTAAATGCTATTCCTCGAAATTGATAACATTGCGCTGCAATACATAGGAAAACAAAGCGGACCGCACTGTTTTTTACTGCCGCGCTGCGGAAAGTTTTGAAAACCGATTTAAAATCGATCGAAGCGACATCTGAAATCAATCTTTCGGAAATGAAACGGAAGGAATGGTCATTTTAGAGACGGACAGCATAACGCTTCAACTTAGACATGGAACCCGAGCATCATTAAGCTATTGGACTCCCCTCAGAACGTGAATTAAGTCGCACCCGAGGAATTGAACCATACATCACCGCGGAGAATAGGTGGAGAACTTCATCGAGTTCATACGACGAATTTCAAACAAGGGCAGTGCGAATCGTTAAAATTACACCCCCGATGTTACCCTTCCATCCGCGACAACCGAGTTTCAATACACTCGATATCGCACACTGCCCCCTGTTCTGCCCCCTAGACCGCTATGGAAAAAATTTTTTAGCCGTATGTTACTTAAGGATCTATTATTTCAATGATATCTAACCTACTTAAATAGAATCCTAAATATACCTAACAGTTCTTGAATTTCAGGATTTAAGACTGCTAACACGTGTGGACTAATGAATTCAAAAATGACATTGGCAAGCTTCTCCTCGATGCAATTGCTTATGACCATGGATTTTTGTACTCCCAAACGCCCCAAAAATTAAATAGCATAGAGGTTTCCCCCCAAATTTCCCCCCCTGTATAACCCTTCTCCCTCCTCCAAGCCAGAATTTGGGTATTTATTGGATTTTAGATATAAAAAACAGTGTACTTGAGAATGACGCCTCAGCGTCGAAACGCGTCGTACCAATAAATAATTTTCCTGTGAAAAGTTATCAAGGTTGTGTATTTTCATTTCAGCGTAGGGGTATTTGGCAGCACTGTAATAGATAAAAACATTTAGCGTTTCGACAATTTTTCACAGGTTTACCGACGATTTTAGGGAGGGTCGATTCTATGAATTTTTGTCGTAACTCGTCCCGTTCACCCCAAAAATTTGTATGAATGAGTAAGTCAGTCAGTCGTTAGAAGCGGGTTTTATAGTTTACAGGTACCTTCGGTCCCAAATTTCCTGCTACACCACGTCTTACGGTTTCGCTGTTTCCAACCACTCGGTTTCTTCTTGACACAGCGGATAGAGAATCTACGTCACTCCGCATGGGCAGATGGTGTGAGCTGAGCCTGTGATGGCGAATTTAATTACAGTCACGATGGGAGGAATGTCACACACATGCACATACAGACACGCCCCCTCATCTTAGGAGGCGCTGTGGATGTGGGAGTCAATGCAGATGCCGGGCGAGTGAAGGAAGAGTCAACAGTCACACACAAACACACACGAGGATCCGAAATATGTACTGCCACTCCTTACCATCTTTCTCCATTTTTTCAGCAGCGCACATCGAATTTTGCGACGAATCTATTCATTGTCGTTAAAATAATAAACTACGTTGTTGTGTATTGAACAACAGAACTTATTTGTGTAAATTTTAATCACAAATGCACTGAAATTAGGGTGAATGTTTTTTGGCTCGTGGTTTTTAAAATTCCGGTCAATTACGTGGTACCGTTAAGTGTAAGGCGAATATTGGAATTTTGAAATAAAGTATCGATGCAATTGAAGATTCACGCAAGGATATGGAGGTTCTAATCTGAATAGGATAGAAGCCTAGGATTCTTGGTGCTGGAGGCGAATGCTGAAGAACAAATGGATGAATAGGGTGATATGCGAGGAGATATACCGAAGGGTAGGAGATGAAAGGGATTTATGGAGCACGGTGTACTAAAAAATGGCCCGACGTATAGGCCACAACATAAAAGCAGTGAATAAATGAAAAACATAATGGAGGGAAAAATGAAGGAATATTTTCCTGAGGAAGACTATGTTATCAAAGATACAAAGGTATGAAAAGAAAAATCCAAAGAAAAAGAACATCAATATAATCAATGAACCTACTTGGGAAGGGGATAAATTGAGATCTGCATTAAAAATATCACGATAATAAACGTACTGATATAAATTTTAAGCAAAATTTATTATAATCCGATAGATTAAAATTTATGCCAACATTAAAAATTTTAATATTGTAACATGGCAACTAAAAAACTAAATAAACAACTACATGAAAGGCATGTCACATCACCTGTCTTAATTTGTTTTATTTTTACTTTAAATATAATTGTTTGAATATTTTGTTGGAATTTTTTTTTAACTCTAATATTAATTTTCCTCACAAGAATCCTCTATGAGCAACCTATGCCAAAGTACAAGGGGCTAAAAATGCCAGGCCCAACCTATTTACAAATATAAAAAATACGTTACGGCGTCGCCATTTTACTACCGCCGGCAACAATCTACTACTATAGCAGTGCATTGGGCCATTTTCCGATGCTTTCGCGGCATTGCAGTCAAAAAATTTGAATGCAAAACGCTCGGCTTAGGAGTTGACTTTTGATAGTGACATCACAATATCTCATTGAATACGAAAAACCCGACAGTCTCGCTACTGATTTTAAATGGTTTTAATACAGAAAAATCCATCACTACTTATTTGAATCACAACTAAATGTACGACTAAGTCCAAGAAAACAATGTGACTACATGACCACGGACTTTCGAGTGTCGACGCATCACTTTCAAAAGTCGGTTCTTACGGCAAGACCAAGTAACTCTGTTTTCCGCTAAGTACGAACTTCGCATACGCCCTCTGTGGCTTGAAAGGTCCATTTTCCCTCACTTCCATTACCCGAGAAGGCTTTTCCCATGACATTGTAGCCCTATCTCTAAATGACCCACTTTCGTCCTCGACTGCAAAGGGAAGGCCATAAGGCAAAGCGTAAGTTTGCAGCCAGGCGATTTTCACGGAGAGAAGTTGTGTTTTGTCCTCGAAAATATCAAGGAAGAGAACTGGCAAGGGAACGCAAATGCAAGCCAGGAATAATAATGGGATAATTTACCTGATAGAATATTCCTAACACTAGAAAGCAGTCGTTTTGATAATACCTATATGTCATCATATTTGTACTGCATATTTCTCCATGAACTGTAAGAATTCGCATAAATAAATTTATGTCACGTCATATTAAGTGACGCTACTCCATTTAATAGTTAAATTTTCATCAAATGTTCCATTTTGTATTTTAAAAAGTCATTAATGACGCTCTGGCAGCCTTTTTCCTTATTCTAAACGCAAGCGGTTACGCAGGATGTTTCATGTTTTTCCACAATTTTGCTTTTGGATTATTAAGTACATATTTTAAAAAAACATTACTTTGATGCTATTTTTTATCACATTGTTCAGAGTCTATATGAATTATAGCAGGCATCCAAGGTTAAAAGATATGAAAAGTGACTACAAATTCATTAGGTAATGAAATAAAACCCCTCCGAATTATAAATGGTATTAACTCTTTTCCTACTTTTAAGGCTCTTAAAATATATCTTTCATTTAATTTCCTTTCTTTGGAAACTTTGACAGCGTCATTTTCATCTACAGTGCTTTCTTATACAACTATAAGTCATATTCCACTTTGCAAGAGCGCCAGTTTCTCCAAACGATTAAAAGTTTCTGTAACCAGTTATAGTGTTACTTATACGAGTTAATAACCCCCTAGAGGTGTTGCGGGTTATGATATATTGCTTACTTAACTTGCAAAGCAAAAATAGATATTTATTAGTTTTATTTGAGAAAATTATACCATTTAGGACAACCAACGACTATTTTTGATCGACTAATGATAGTTGAGTATACGATCTCATAAAATAATTTCATAGTATTTTTTTCATTAAAGCAGGATATTGGTTTTCTAGGATTATCATACCAATAATGAATTCGCTATCACTTTACCGAGAAGACGTTGCTATCACTAAGCTAGCCAAGATGAAAAAACCTCATTGCAAAAATACACTGCACTTCTTCTTTTATACCGTTGATTTAGATACTTGGCACTTAACATTTTTGTTGTACAAAAATATGACTAGCGCCAAAATGTGTACCTAACGAAGCATTGGGGTACCAAGGAAAACAATACCACTCACATGTAGGCAAATATGAATAGACGAAAATGGGGAAGAGATTATCGCTTACTACGGTGGAACATATCCGGTCTAAAAAAAGGAGAGCAAAATTAGTGCTGAGAGGGCGCAATGATTAATACGGATAACGCAGTCTGAGACTCTAAATGCGATGGCTAGCCACAAAGGTGGGATAGGGGTCGTTATCTCTGCGGCCTCGCCTAACTTGCAAGTTCGTATGTGCAGCTGCGGCGACTGGTGATAATCCTCCTCATCTTGCCGGCAGATTTACCAAAACAAAACTATTCATACAATTTTAACGCGAAACCACATCCTTGATATGCATATTCCCCGGCACAGAACCTCACATCTCAACGAATCCTTCAAAGTAATAGTGGCTAGAATATGGAATTATTTACCAACTTACCTCAAAACGCTCAAGTCCACAAAACCACTCTCGAAAATAAATTACTCACCCTACCCCATAAAAATATCTGGCAGTTCCCTGCGTAAATACTCTGGATGTATTTTTTGTGAAAGAAGGTCTCTAACTTAGTAGTTGTACTATGTATTCACGAGCTAGTATTTGTTACTGTATCTCGTAAATGCTGATATTTGCAACAGAATATTTACTCTTTTTTGGGTACCACATGACCTTTTTTTTTAATAAATCACCGCTCAAAATTTGTGTAAATTCAAAAATGATATCCGTAGTTTTTCTTTCTTTCCCGCAAAACTTACTCCTGTTATAATCATTAATTTCAATTTTATTTACACTTAGTTAGTCACTGTAAATCACAATTTTATGTATAAAATGCCTCAAGGGCCAGAAAAGCCCAATGTAATAAAGTAATTGCATTGGTACGTACTTATTCTTAAGAGTTTTTCGAGGTTTTTGGACGGCGCGCGGATTTTATGAGTTCTCTCGAAAGTTTTTCATTTTGGTGGTAATTCCTACGATCCGTTAAAATTGATAAAGATACTTCAGGAACGATAAAAATACTGACACATCTCCAAAGTCCGCGCCCTAGCACGTGAATATCGAGGGTCCTTGATTAACCCTGGGCTTTCTACCTGCGATTCTGGGACTCAAAATACATTAGACATAAAGAGTTAATTTATTAATACCTCAAAGCACTGCAGGAACAAGTGACTTTGTACGAAGTCACGCGCACGGGTGCAAAGTTAAATAAACCAACGGATGAAGTTCGCCATGAAAAAATATTTGATTCCGGCTAAGTCAAATATTTTTTCATAGCGAACTTCATCCGTTGGTGTATTTATTTATACCTTCTCTAATATTGGTAAGATCAAATTTTTTAACCACCGAGACAGCATAGGGGGTAAGTAAAGTCACATCTCTAAAATCGTTACACCCTTCCACAATGTTCAAAGTAGAGTATCGGATTTTATATTTGGTGGACACGGAGGATTATCAAAGGACGCATGCAAATAATACTCCCGACTATTTTGCTTCCCTGAAATGGTTTATCTGTCTCGTGCAGGTCATATCCTAGACAAAAGATGCTTGCAGCATGAATTTCGCTCCGTTCGTGGGCAGGAGGCGCGAGCGATCTCCCCACTGCGTCCATTCCAACGAAGTCATTTTTCCAGCTTTAAAAATCTCCTCGAGGACACAGCACGCACAAATCTAATGTTCAAAGATTCCAGTGCTGCCACGTGGGTCGCAACGGGACTCGAGAAATGCATCCGATAAAATGATGTCTTTGCCCGAAGCGAGATCCCTTGCAGCCATGTCACCAACGGCCAGGAATTCTGATACGACTTTTACTAGAGACACATTTTACCAGGGACGCCGACTTCCAAAAAATATTGGGGGGGGGCAAACCGGGGATCTTGCCCCAGGAAATTTTATAAGTTTTCTCTGAGTTTTAAGTTTTTTAAGCATTTAGAAGAGTCATATGATCACCATTAGAACCCTAATTAATCGAATGTCGATATCCGGACACTCTGGAGAAATCGACAAGCCTGACACATTTTTTCCTCACACTCATAACGAATTTTTTAAGGGTTTCGTGCCCCCTCAAAACCCATGTAGTCGGCGCCTACCCCTATGAAAAAATTGTATAAAACTGTTTCAAATTTTCATACATTGCCATGGCAATGAATGAAAATTTGAAACAGTTTTATACATTTTTTCATAGGGGTATGCATTTTACCGATCAAAATTTACATTGAACACGAATCAGACGACTACGGCAGAACACATTGCAGCAATAAGGTCAAGTGATCACAATCAAAGAGCCCAAAAATAAACATTCGGTGAAGGCTAAATAAATGCTTAGAAAAGGATACAGAAAGGAACGCAATATTTCGTATGGAGCTCCAAATTTATTGCGTTGTCCTGCGCCAGAGTCTGCACCAGCGATTGGAATAATAGATCGGCTCGGCAGAACGGTAAGTTCCGTACTATGATGTCTGCAGTGTCCTTTAAATCAAACCGCGGTCCGAGCACATAAGTAAAGACAGATACGTCGGAATGCTACTCTCCTCGAATAATCCGCTCCAGCACCCTGATCGCACAAGTCCGATACAAAATCGATCTCTTTAGGTCTGTAGGTTCCAAGATTGGAAACGGAGCAAGCAGATGCGGGCACAAATCACTGGAAGAAGGGGCGAAACAGAATATGGCAGCGCAAAAAAACGAAAAAGTAAAATAGACGAACAAAATTTAAGAGCGAAAATCAGAAGGAAATACCGAAGCTATATTAAACATAAAATAAAGATGTGATTTTGAACATGATTCATTATGGTTGTGAGGCTTTAACAATAACAGCAGCTGTGAAGTCCAGATTGGAAGCTTTCGAAATGTGCTGTTACGGAAAAATGATGAAAATGGAAGATGTAGATCGTCTGAGTTATGCGAAGTTTTGAGAAGAATAGGACATAAGAGAAATATCCAGAAAATCTTGGTAAGAAAGCGAGAAAACGTAATGGGCCACATCATGAGAGATGATGATGAAAACAATCGTTGAACGACAAGTGGAAGGGAAGAACGGGCTTAGGATGAGAAGCATGGAGTAGATGATTACGGATGTAAAACCGAAGAATTATGCATGGGTTAAAAGATCGGAGAATTAAGATTGGAGATTAAATGAGGATTAATTTGAGAGCTACGTCAAACCAATCTTTGGATTACTGGCTCATGATGATGATAATGGCGATGATAAAACATAAATAGAACACAGAAACCATGGTCGTAGGGAAAAAGAATCTTTCACACAAATTACGGTAATTTCACATAGAGTCACAGGATTTCCACGGCACTACAAAATCAGGAGAGCGGCCATTTATTGGTATGCTGCCCGAGTTATTTTCGCCAGAGTTGCCATTTTGCCTTCAACTGGCGGGTAAGCACGACAGTAGCTAACAGTCTAGCGAAATTGTGGTTGGACACATCAAGGCAGGCGACACAGTGGCGTGTTCTCCGGCCATTGGAATCCGGACAAGTGTGTTGCGATAAAATTGCCATTTGAATACAAAGTCGACATTGGAAGGATTTTTAGCATGATTACAGAATACCCATATTGAAATATAAATTAAAAGTAATAATTTATCCTAATTCAAAATAATTTTGCTCAGCAATAAATATGTTACAAATCATACACTCAATCTGAAAAACTATTACCATAAACAAAACAGAAATGTAGTTTTTCCTTTTGTTTAAAGGAGAAACATAATGGAGCGAAAAAAAGTCCTGCATGTTTGTGAATAAGTTTATCACCCGCGATGCGGCCACAAGTTACGCCAAATTATGTCGAATGTAAGGCTGTAGAGGGATGGACCAAGTAGGAGCAAGAGGTGTTTGTTTTTTAGGATTCGGCCGCTTGCATTGGCAATGAGATACAGTGTGTTTGGGCCGAGAAAAAAGGCAAGAGGAGGCGCCAATTATGGCGCCCGCATGGTGCTGCTCGTCGCCTTCTCCCCACCGCACTCACATCAAAGGACTTCACAAACAAACTTTCGCTAACTCTTTCGACATCGATCGTTGCTAATACTGGAGGCCGCGTACTCGAATCAGAGATGGTACCTGCAACCGAGTCACGCAAATAAGTGTCTCCAACAGCCACCACTGGTGGCATTCGTGACTCCAAATATCCATTCATTCGGTTATTTCTCGCATGTGTTCACTTTCGGAGAGAAAACTTCTTCAAGCGAGCTGATGAATTTTTGAACTAATTAATAAAGCAAGTTCGCGATGCGTTGAAAAATCGTAGCCAGATACACATAAAAACGTAACGATTTATCAATAGACAAGAGAATGATGCAGTTTCCGGTGTTAATTGTTTCATTATGGAGACATAATGAATGAAATACTGCAATTCCACATAAATATTTTAATTTACGAGCCTGGTTTTAATACAGGCTATGCATCTCCCGATACTTGTGCATTGCTCGCCCCTACTTAACCGACTTTTAGTAGTAAACACCACTCGGATTATGAAGCACTATAGTTGTAGAACATGCAGTAGTGTCATACAGCTCGTAAATTAAACTATTTAAGTGGAACTGCAATGCGTCACTCATTCTGTATCAATATACAATTAAATCATCAACTCCAAACCCCTGCAGTGACGAAACCGTGGAATTCTGTTGTTTGTGGAGTATTTATTACCAAATTTGTTATCTTATGCGGTTGCAAAACTATTGTCTCGGTCGCGATTTATCTTTTACCATTCATTTGATATCATTTTGACTAAACATACCTTATTTTAACAATATTATTGTAAACGTAAACGCTTGCAGAAGGCAGTCGTTTCGTCTATTACGCGATTTTACGTTTCATATTTCTCCAATTATTGCGTCTCCGACTAAAAAACCTTTATCATTTGATTCTTTCTTCTAAACAACAGATATATCCTTCGAAATAATGAACTATAACGAGATTTCGTAAAAGCAAAATAATCCAATAAGATTATTTTTATATCTAAGTAAGCTTTTATTACTTAAGGACTTGCTTACTTGCTGAGTTCAAAAAATATTTATAGCACGAAAACGATGCGCAAGATGCTCACAAACATGTGCGTTATGCTTTTTTATCGTTTTGATATCAACAGCTGCACGTTCCTGCCGAGCTCTTTCCTCTGCCTCCCCCCTCCCTCCCTCTCTCACTTACTCCCCCTCCTCCTATAATGCAACGCACAGCTCGAGCCGCTGATCGGAATACTCTGAGACAGATCTCACAAAAGGGTCACATATGCCGTGGCGAAAGTTGCTGACGAACGACATTAAAATGTACCATTATAATTTTGTAATGGAAACAAAAAAAGCGTACCAAACGTTGGCATTTCTCAAGTAAGATAACGCCTTCAACTACCGGCAACGTATCCGCGCCTTGTATATGTGCAACAAAAAATCACCCATAAAATCACATGAGCACAAGTAAATTGAAAAGCATCCCATATTGTAGAGTAGCCACCAGAAAAATTGACTTTGAAGGAATTAAATTTTTCGCTCAAATAATTCAGTGTACGAGGGGGGACCCAAAAATAACCGGACGGAAATCGCTGCGCACGTATCTCTTATAATTTGGGCCTCTCCCACCAGATGGGTGTTATTTCATCATTTCTGACTCAGTATGCGAAACGGCGTGGCTCTAGATGGTTGTATCGAGCCCCGGTGACCGTTTACTTTCAAAGAGTTTTTTGATCTCTTCGATTTTTGAAATGGCTGATATTCGAGAACCGCGTGAATCGTTGAAAATTAGTTTTTTGCTCGGTAAAATAGAATCGGACAAGGTTAATCTTTCGTCTACAGCCTATAGAGAACACGCCTTAAAAAGAACTGAAGTGCACGAGTGCTGTTCGGAATTCAAAACCCGGCAACATGTCGATCGAAGACATTCAACGCCCAGGCCGGCCTTCCAGGTTCAGAACTGATAAAAATGTGGAAAGTAATCGAGCCCTTGTGCGCGAGGATAAGAGACGTACCATTTACGAATTCGCTGAACAATCTAGTCTTTCTTTGAGTTCATTGCAGTGAATTTAAGCTGAAGATTAGCAAATGAGACGAATCACGGCGAAATACATTCCCCGTCTGCTGACTCCCGATCAAAATGCGGCACGTGTTGCTATTTCCCGGGACTTCAGTTTTTGGTAAAACATTATTCCATGACACTGCTTTCTCACTACCCTACTCACTAGATCTCGCACCTTGCGATTTCCTTTTTTTCCCCCGAATGAAAATGGAGATAAAAGGGAAATGTTTTCATCGCATTACGGGGGTGGAAATGGAATTGAATGCGGTCCTGCAAGGCATCGGAAACAACAAGTATCAAAGGTGTTTCGCGCAGTGGAAGAAACGTTTTAACCAATGTATCGGTTTAAATGGAGAGTACTTCGAAGGTGACTAGAGTTTGTAACACAAAAAATTTTATTTTTAATTTTTAAAACATTGTTTCCGGCTATTATTGGGTCCCCCCTCGTAAGACTTTCCAATATTTACGAAAAACAATTACATGGCTGCACATTGCGGAAACCTGAAATTACAGTATTTTTCTTCCATTCCGGAGTTATATTTTGCAGTGAATTGCAATATACCAAGACAAAAAACTTCTTTTCCTTTATTTCCTCTGCTAATGTCACTGACTATAAAACATTCTTGCAACCGGACACACAACAACGCCAGCATAAGTATATTAAATGCGTGTTTACTGATTTGCGACAAAAATTTACTTATTTCGAGGAAATGAAAACATGGAAAAAAGCATTTCATTCAAAAATAAATACGAGGGAGATATAAAAAAACTCCAACTTAATTGGCCGATCCATGAGTTACCATGTCCAAATGAAGGCGACCGTTAATACGTAGAAAGGCATGGGAAGGCTCAGGATGAGTTAAATATGTTAAGTATTTAATAATATTATACTGTAATACAATTGCAAATTACTACTATATTATAATTAACATAGAAATAACTTGTATCACCTGGATCAAAAAGTAACGATGTCGAGTACGGCCATTATTCACAAGCGCAGGAAGCGAAAATCTCTCATTTATATTAACTCTAAGGGCCGGTTTATGATGTCTAGGCCAGTTTTTTCGGAGCATAAAATTTAGAGTTAACGATATCTTCCACTTTAAGTCAGCTGTTAAACTAACCGTTATCCTGAACTACATTTCACTACTTTAACTTTAAAATACCTTGAAGTTAAGGTTACGGCGGTATCATGTCCCGATTAACGCTAACTAGACATTATAAAACCGGTCCTAAGAGTGAGAATGCATTCCTGTGCGGTACAAGGTAAAGAACGCCATGTAAATGATGCTGAATGATTTCATCACGTCAAGATGAACTATGAATCCTTAGTCTCCAAAAAATACTGTTTGCACACGTTGACAGCTCAGAATAAATACAAGTAGGGGAAGATTTCGGCATCTGCAAACCCTACCAAGATGGATACGGATAACACTCAGATCAAGTGATCCCAAAACCGTCTCTCCCTCTCCCCTACGTCCCTTCCAAGTCTGATCGGTGATTGGCGGATTCTCACGACAGCATTATTGCAGCGATGAGTTTGCTTGTTTACAAGTTGTTTTTTTAAGACTGAAAACTTTATCTCCATAACATTTTTCTGTCGCAAAACAGAGAGGCATCAGGATTTGAAAAAAAATCTTTTAATTTTCCATTTCCTGTATAAATATTGAAGCCGTTATTTTTAATGTTGGCCTCAGCTTTCGGCCTATAAATAAATAGCCACCTACAGCGTTCTTGTACACATTTACTCTGAGGTTGAGAACATCAGGGTGGAAATCAATTCAGTTCTTTTTGAATGCATGCACGCCAACCGATAAAAAGACAGATGTTAAAAAGCACAACAAATGAAAGTGGCCATGTGTTCATTCGGATGAAAATACCCTCATTAGCCAGTTACGAAATATTAATTGCCATCGAGCTCAAATGGCAGCTTATCGGCGCGGACAGCGAGCAAACAAGTACGAGTCAACAAGTCATAATTCATGTAATTTGATCCGCGAGTGCATAATTCATGTAACAAATCAATAAAGGAATAAATTGGGCAGAGGTAGTAAATGAGGCAAAGAAATGTTCACTCCTAATAAAGGACCACTACTCTTGATTAACTGAGGGCAAAGCGCGCAATGCAATGAGCACTTTATATCATCAACTGAAAATCCATATACTATCTCTTTGACCATTACCAGTTCTAAGGTACATATTACAGCAACGCGAGTCCGTATGTACTCAAGTAATGGATTTTTAATTAAATTTGGGCTTCGAAAAACTTGTAGTACAATCGCTTACAGATAAATTTTTGAGGACGAGCACATAGTTAACTCTCCAGTATCTAGGGAAACCGGAAGAGCACCTTATACGCAAAAAAAAGTTTTTCTTAAGCACCCCCATTACATGGTAGGAAGTTAATGGCAAAGCAAGCGAATTTACATATCACCGAGGTAGATATCTAAGCGCAAAAATAAAAGGCGATAAAATTTCCAGCAATCTGCCGGTTTTGCTGTCGTGAAACTAACGATGATAAATTAAAAGAAAACGGGAAAACCTTACTCTATATTTATCAGACATTTCCGTTTAAAAGTTAAACTTGGTGGCGGCTTCCAAGCGGCCGATATGTCACCAAGGTAAAAGATTGATCGGCGGGACCGTGTATTTCCTCTTCCACGAGAGACGAACAAATGACAACTGACACTCGCATTAAAGAGCGAAATAGCCAACGAGTAGAACTGAAGCGTAAACAACTAGCACTAAGAAGAGCACCCCAAGAGCAATTGGGCTTCGTTCACTCACGGGTTGATTCTGAGCGTTGCAATGGCAGATTTTCCTACTTCGCTCGAATTTTAGTACTCGCTTTAAGTAACCCCCTCTTTTCGTCATTAAAAATTCGATATTTTTTCAACCCGGTAAATACTTCTTATAAGTATTGAAAAGGAAAGTAGTCGCACTTTTCCCCAATAATTTGATGCGTAGGACGCGTTTCGGCTCACAGAACGCCGTACTAATTAAATAATTGTGCAAAAGTGCAACTAACTTTCGTCTCGATTTGTCGAATTTCCACTATAAGACGCCTGAATCGATTGAACGTACTTCCTATTAAATAAGTTCATCTGAACTGAGTTTTAACTAAAAATACTAAAAGTGTCATTATTGTTTCTGCACATTAACTGATTACTGTAGAGTATAATATTAATTTAAGAGATCTCTGGGGAAGAGCTGCAAGCGTAAAGACTTCGCGCATAAAGCGTTTTGTTGCGTAGGTTTCCGCGGCGTTGTTCGCGATGACTGCCAAATTCCGGATTCAGACGAAAGCAGGATGGCTTTTGGAACTGTATTCAATCAAAAATGACAAACGCAGCTGGAGAACCCGGAATTTGGCAGTCATTATAAAGCATCTGTTAGAACTATTCCAGAATATGGAATTATAAGCTTGGGACCATCGTCTAAAAAGGGAGATCAAACAACTGACAAAAGTTCAGAGCTTAGCTCCAAGATTTGTGATGCAAATTTTCAGAAAGGAAGGCAAGTGTCACAGAGATGTTAAAAATTTTGGCTGAGGATCATAAGACCCAAGGAGGAGAGAAGCATGAGTTCTGGGCATTTATAAAGCATACAATGATGATCCTGCGTTGAGGGACCTATCTAAAAGGTTAAAAGGTCCTAGATATTTGGCCAGGAAGAATCATTACTCTCAATAAAGCCTCCGAAGCAGCTCTCAAATACGCTAAAGTTTTCCTTCCTACATGGGGCTAAAGAGGACTGGAACGATTTACCCGAGGAAATATCGAAGCCCTTCCCAATTTACACTCGATTATTTTATGACGGGGCTGAAAAAATTAATTTTGAGGGCCTTATTGAGAGTTTGTATTTAGTATTTTGGACTTCATACAATTACTATATGTTAACACCCGACCACATTATCGGCATGTAAAACTTTCTTTAGCAATAGTTATGAGTAAATTGGCATCAAAACGTAAATCGATAAGATGAGGTATCCTCTATAGGCACGAAGTAAGCAAACAGCGAAAAACATCATCTCTTCCGAAGTTCAGCGTCAATTAGCGAACGCTTCCAGAAGAACCAGAAAAGCCACGAGTAGATAGAGAGACGACAAGTTTGATTCGACCACATCACTCCCTCAAACAGGGTGGTTTCCTTCATCAGAGAAAACGAAAATCATTGATTGCGATTCGTTACCCACCATTAGTGTATTCATAATATACAAATTATTTGGTTTTAGAAATCCCAATTTAGACGAATGGCAAGGGTCAATTTTATCCTCATTTGAAAAAGGCCAGATTGGCGCCCATGCGATGACACTCCACGTGACGTCACAGGGACCTAGTTTCTATACGAGTAGATAGGAGTTTTACATCGTCTGAGATTACCTATGCATGCATGAGGCACAGAGCTCGGGGAAACATGTCTTAATAATCACTTATTAAAACTGGCTAGGGTCGGAAAGTTTTCTTCGTTTGATAAGGTATTAATAATCCTTATTTAAGCCAAGCGTTACCAGCTAGCTGGGTACTCTGCTACCTGCTAGCATCCTGCGTCGTATCAGCGTTCAAAGCCTCGCCCCAAGGTCACCTCACTTGCGGCAGCGGGAACCAGAACGACGTCACACGGAGTTTTCCCGGCATTCATACTTAGCCGTCGCGTTTTCGCGCGCTTGAAAATTTTCACTTTTCATTTAATCGCGAAAAATAGATTTCGTCATTTAACAATCTAAATGCGTAAAAAACGTACTCCAGGAGTAATAATCTTTCGATTTAGGTAGTAAAAAAAATAATAGGAAACCACCCTATTCCGCCTCGTTCCGCGTCGTGAGTCAGGCGAGGAAAGGTGGCCATCAAAATATTTTGTGCTAGGAGGCGCATCTACGGTCCGTTAAAAACTTGGTGGCCCCTGCGCGGACGTCGGTTTTGGGGACGGGCGAGTCTATTTTGTAGAAGTACTGCCACATGGGGGTGTGGGTTAAAATTTCCGTTTTTGCTCGGGACTTGAATTCATTCGAGGCCTATGCTTGACTCAGACCGAAGCGCTTCACCATCCCTCCGAAGTCCTCCCCTCTTTTCTTATTTTGCATTTAAATTGCGATGTGGTTTCGAGAGTAGAAATACTTGTATTTGTCCGTGTACCTATTCATCGCTTAGTTTTTGAGCTATTGCGTCGAAAAATCACCGTGAGATGAGAATGGAAGACAGTTGTAAATTTCCACAAAATTTTAAGGTTGACCGATCCGGTTTCGACACTTAGCGTCATTATCAAGACCTTGATTAGAAACCGCGACCGGTTCCGTCAACATTAAAATTATGTCGAAATTTACTCCTGTATTTCTTTCACGTCCCATGGAGATTAGGTATTTCCACAAATTTTTGCCGGGTACTCTTACATATTTTCGAAAAATCACCAGCCTTAACTCTTTCATAGATAAGTTGGTGGAGTAAAGAGCATAGGCCGATAAGTTAACCGCTCTTCAGCTACTCTTTCAAGTCTCGCGAATGGGTGTCACGCAGTTCATTATTGTTGTAGCTCACACTCTTGTGATCAATATCTTTCCTCCATAAAACGCTCTCACCAAACTAGCTAAGGATCCTAAACTGTAATGACATCACCAACTCATGAAAGTCTCTCAGTCAGCGGAAATTTACGTGTTTTCTTATTTCTTACTCATGAGAGAAAGGCTGAAGGGGGTATTTTTTTCGTCCAAAATTGTGTTTATCTTCCATATACTGAATTCTCTAAAAGCATTACGATTACTGGCCAGAGTGAACGAGGCCACACTCGAGGAGACATCTATCACCCCTCTGCCAATCAAATATATTGTCTTTTTATACTATCCAAATTTGTAGCATGTAATGCTGAGTTAAAATTTTCCATACTTTGTCGTACCTTCTTTACACTGTTTTCGCAACATTTCTCATCTTTTTACATTTCATGTTTTATTTCCTATCGCCCGATAGATCGACTTTTATACCGTGTTTTATTTAATTCGCGTTCTTGTTTGCGCCTTTCCGGTCAAATTCTTACAACTCGAATTACGACCACTTCCTAGAGCGTTGATCGCATTCACTTTCACTAAGAGACAAGGGTGATATCTATAGATCAGGAACTTATTAAGTTTATAAGCTTACATCCGCACCTCGTTTTGTGTTATTGATATCTGAAATATTATCGTACAACTTATTGTAACTTTCTCATTAAGTGTAATTGAAATTTTCAATAAGTTAAGGGGACGTTAGGCCGTTTTTTCTTCTTATTGATAACACTTGTTTTTTGTGGAAAATGATATTTTTATGCTGTAATATTTTTGAGCCTCCGCTCCGCCCATTGATATACCGTTCGAAGGCGACAACTTCACTTCCCATCGGCAAACATGGTCACCGCACACACTCGTGCGAATCCCCAAAGTCCACCAGGGAAGTCTTTCCAACCTCATCCGAGTCATTCCGCAGCTCATTTAATGATCCCACTCGCAATTCTGTGCTCCGGCAATCGTGCGGACTCCTCCCGCCGTAAATCCGTCATCGCGTCCGCCGAAAGCGCGCCCTCCAAATGTCACACACCACCCGCCATCATCGCACACGTCCAACCGTCAGCGGATCGCATCTGCTCCAAGAGAACCATTAACTTCAAGACGGATAGGACAACGACCAGCGTTCCCTATCCGCAAATTACAACAGATGCATCGGAATGGAATCCAATGCTTGTAATACCGAAATAAATTGGAGTGCTCAGCAACTATCGTAGAATTGTGCACAGTTTGCATGAAAACCCATTAGAGACGATAAAATTTTGACCAAACTTTGCCGAAATAAGAATAGGAAAATGAGTACGACAAGGGTCTGCACTGTCCCCGGAATTTTTAATGTTTACTTTTGAATGAACGATTCGAAGAAGACTGGAAAATATGGAAAAGACATTGGATACATCAGATGAAAATAAACATAAATAAGACTAAAATATTAATACATGCAGTACAAGGGAAGGGACTACAAACATTAAAATTAGAAAACAAAAGCTCGAAGATGTGAAAGAGTTTCGTTACCTAGGTAGTTGAATAACCAAAGATGGACGAAGCAAGAAAGAAAGAGTCAGTAGAACGGCGCAGTCGAAGAGGGCTTCCTAAAATCCATCAGATAACTACACCTCGATGGCTAAGTTCTAACAACACGTATCTCAAATTCGGCCGGAGTGGGACAGGTATCTTAAACAAAGTGTAATAACATTAAAAAAGTAAAATACAAGCAAAAAACAACTCTTTGTTTGCAAACGAATGCTTCTTTTTCAGTTTTATGAACTTTTAGTTCTTAATTTCAGCGTACAAATAAAAAAATATTAATCGTTTTTTTTGCTCTCCTGAAAAGTTGCTATTTTTGAGATACGTGTTGTTAGAACTTAGCCATCGATATGGAGCATGTTTCTCGATGGGAAGGAGGCTTGGACGTAGCCAAGTGCAGATATTTCAAGAGCATTCCAAATGTGGTGCTACTGCATTATTATGAAGATAAAGTGGGTCGACCAATTTAGTAATGAGGTAGAGCAAAGAAGATTGGGTGAAAGGAGAAGTCTTCTAAAAACCTCTAAGTAGAAGACGGGATAAGTTAGTTGGCCACATTATGAGGCATGATAAGGCAGTCGTAGGAGGAAAGGTGGATGTAGCGGCCCCAACTGAGTTACATACGCCAGATTATTATGAATGAACACGAGAAGAAATACGTCGCTATGAAAACGCAAAGGAACAAATGAGCTGCATCAAACCAATCTTAGAATTGTGGTTGGCTTGTAATGATGACGCATCCATTGACATACTTATTTTTTTGATAAAATGATTTCAAAGAGGTAAGATAGTTGGAAAGTTGAAAACCTTTGGTGGCGTATTTTAGAGAGTAGCTATGAAGCAAGGAGGCGCAAATCATTGCGACGGCTGAATAATCGACCACCCCAACACGCGCACGCCGTAATACCTCGCGCATGCTGCAATGCCACGCGCATGTTGCGATGCCACTCAGATTTTGCTATGTTACGACGATGCTCCAATGCCGATGAAGATAAATTGAATCTCAGTTTTCAATTGAAGGTTCAGTGCACTGCTTAGCGATATTAACGGACAGCTGAGCTGACGTCAGATTTCTACATCTAAGGTGATCAGAAAAATTACGCCAGAAGGAATGAAAAATCAACTCTCGACGCAGAAAAAGATACAATGGGAGGAAACGAAATGTCTTCCTATGAATATTTAGACTTATTGCGGGTGAAGAATGGTTTACTCATGTTTAAAGCGAGCCAAAATTAGCAAAAATATTCTTTCACTACCTCTCCCACTTTTATTTATACGGCTGACGGGAAACGTGGGAAATGCGCTTCAAATGGTATTCTTATGGAAATTTTCAATTTATTTTAAATCTTTATTACACCATTAGCCTCATTTTATGACTTAATTTATTTTCACTTACGATGTTTATGGACTGGGAATGGATAAGTAATATTTAAGACGGAAGTTAAGGTAATAACCAAATAACTAATTTTTTTGCTGCTTTCTACAGCATTCACATGGAGAGCTCGAGAAATAAAAACAATTATTTACAAAAAAAATGTTCGGACGGCTTGCATAATATGCTAGTTCTATTTCATTTAAAACATGCAATACATTTTTGTATTATAGGCAAAAAATAATCACACGAATGGCAAATACAAATTGCGACCATTGCGATTGACGTGTTTTTCTTTGTGGGAAGAGCTAATTTATAGGATAAAATCATTTCAAACACTTCGTGAGCCATCAGTAGCGATTGCTTGAAAGCTATGATGATTACTGCATCGAAATATACGATAAAAAAATTATTAGCAGCCCAACTAACGTTATATAGGAAAATTTTCATGGAATCTCCATAAGCGCATACACAAAATAGGCTAACAAGTTTCAAAACAATGGTGACAGAAATTCGGATGTATCAGCCTGTACATCTATGAGGACACTGTTGAATCCATCGTAAGTCGAACCAATCGTAAATTAATGGTCTACAATACCTACAGTAGCTCTACCACACGAGATTTCTTCAATTGGCAATGTCAAAATATGCTCCATGTCGTTATTAAAGCTTTAATTAGCAATGAAGAGGGAACCAAAGAATCATCCCTTTCATTCTACAGTGATAATCTGAACATGTATTGAATCTATTTAGTTGTTAAATCAGGAACTTGCACTGGAGGCAAAGCTATAGAATCATCGCTTCCATTCCACCGTGAATAATTTCAACATGTATTCCATGTCGTTTTTAAAGCAGTCACATTCACTGGAGACAGGACCAAAGAATCATCGCTGCGATTGCGCAGACTGCTCGCCCTTGTCGGGTTCTCGTCGTGGCACGTGGCCCACACAACGGACGGACTTCCTATCTGCTCTCAGGATCAGGGTTGGCCGGCTGTTGGTCGGAGGAAAAGACTTTTCGGGAGGAGCCATCATTCGTCTCGCGACCGCTTTGCTTTCGGGCGCGCTGCTTTTACATCCGCCGTCGTTATCTCGGCGGTTACCGTGGTTACGCATTAGCTCGCTAACGAAGTTGCGCGGAGGATATTTAAGCGGAGGAGGTCGCCCTCCTCGCCGCAGCCGCCCTCCTCATTATACATACATATATGTATATACGATGATCTTCGCTCTGTTTTTGGCCCACTAGTGGAAACGGATTAACTTCTCTGAGCTCACTACTCGCCCCCTTCCCAGTTTTGGCTTCTCAGTGGAAAACGTATAATTGCGGACACATGTGGTGGCATTTTTATATTCCACCCCAAACGCAGCCGTCTCCTTGAATTGCTACTCATTATTTACCAAGCGAAAAATAACAACATCCCATTCTTCCGCCAGTGAATGTTCGGGTCTTCATGATGCCCTTATTATATTTTTTTATCCCCTTATTTACGCATATTTATTATTTCGATGAGACACATTCATCTTGATTCTTTTTTCGCTGCAATTTTTTATCGTCGTAAGACATTCTAGAAGTTCCATGATTTTCTTACGGGTTCATTAAATAACCTCCACTCTAGCCCCTCGAGAATATATAATGAATGTCTGTATTCGAATAAGATAATTATTTCGGTGTAGAGGTTTTTGAGAGACAGTGGTGCTTTTACGATAAATGGCGTGTTTTCAGAGAATCCAGATAAATATTCATTAGGTTTCTACTTAGAGATTACCCACCTGAAGTTAAGATTATAGTTCATAACTATTATTATTATTATTGACATTTTGAACTATGAGAACCGTGTGCACTGTGCAGCCCCCAACTTACTATAGGTGAATAATGAGCAATGAAATTCATAAACATATCTTGGTTAACCCCACCAATTGTTTGCCTTCGGGTGACCTAAAACTTCGCCAATTGTGCTTTCTTGCAAATGAAAGTGCGTGGGCCGTAGGAGGATGAATTTCTACTCCTTCAGAGCCTAGCGATGTGGTTTCCTCCTCTCGCATTCCATCCCAGCCACTCAAATGAAGCCATTGGTAAAAAGAATGCATCAGCCGGAAATCATTATTTACGGCACCTACTCAGCCCTGATGAACACTCTCCATCAAAGAGTCGAAAAGTCGGCAACTATGAGCACCAGTACCTCCCGAAATCACCTAGAAATCCTACGGGATTGCATCATCTTTGATAATAATGCATTCCATATGCCATGGCCTTTCTTCAAACACTGCAAATCAATTTTTAAACTCCATAATGAGAAAAGTATGAATGACTTCCATTAAAATAGCATTAAAAAGTTAAGTGTTTTTCGAAAAATCAAAATAAGTAAAAACGTTAAAGAATGAAGTGATGTGCTATATGAACTCTATACTGAAAAGACAAAAATCATCCCCAAAATCTACAGAAGGACTAACTTTCATTTAGAAGGACCTATTTCTTTTCTAAATCTCTTTTCGGGAACTGAACAGATGAACTAAGGACGAAACCTGCAGACCTGAGAGGTTGCCAAGAAGAAAATCACCTCAAAGCAGCAAATAAAAAGGTACCTACACCGAATGCCCACGTCGCGTAACACCCAGCTTCATTACCTGCCCGCGAGTGAGTGAGGGCGCAGCTCATAACGCCTGTGTACGCCTCTATCATTACCTCATCTTCAACTCCTCTTAAATTTCTTAAGGTGTCGGTTACACGGGCCCACCTCTAACATCGATTAGAAGAGGCATTAAGAGTTTGTCTCTCGCCAGTTCACCCGTTTAGATGCCCTACGATGAGTCTCAGTCATTTTGAGGACGTCGTAACTGTGGGAGTGGGTCACTGCAGAGTGCACGGGAGCACGAGCGCGGCGTGCTGAGGAGGGCGTGATCAGAGACGCCATCTCGGGAGCAGCGCGTAAACGGCGATCGAATCACGACGAAGAGGGAGCGAGAAAAGGGGACATCTATCGGAGGAGGCGAGAACAGGGGAGGGGTGAGGAGAGAGTTCGGTTGAATTAAAAATAAAAGCATAGACGCACAACAGGAGTCTCATAAAATAAACATTGGTTCCTTTCTCTTTCACTTCAAATAAGCAAAAGAATACAAAAAATTTATTATTCACTTTAACTTTAAAAAAAGATAACTTAGCAGTCCAACATCAACACGCACACAAGGCGAACATTGACAAAGTAAATGATTGCTCCACTGCTAATTTTCAGAGTATTCTCGTTCATAGTCTCGTATATAAGTCCTCATCTCCCAGCCTCGGTTTACGTAGAATATAAGCAATGATGATGCGAATGGATTGGATGGATGCGAAGCGAAACGTAGGCACTGAAATACTGTAATATTGACCATAAATCTAGATAGTTTTACGCTTCGACAGATCTATAATTTTAAGGCAATCGTATCCATCATTCCAGCTCGTAAAGGAGATGCCAATTGCATGAGCAAAGGTGGACACCGAGCGATGGAAAGAAGATATGACCGGCTACTGGTGAAACGACGGATGGAGGTACCTTTTCTACCCACGTCTGCGTCTGTGGGTAAGGAGGGCGAGGTGAGATGGCATTCCCGGAGAGGAGCTTCCCATCAGAGGGGTCCACTGGGATGTGGCTCCCCCTGGGTGCGCAGAGACAGAGCAGATAAGGCTCCAATCCGAAAGAAAGCTGCACTACCACAGGAAATTGATCGCCGAGTCATCGTTTATTCCACTAACTACTGGAAACGTGCATGCCACTAAGTACAGCGCCAGCAGAATAATTCTAAAGTGCGACACTAATTAACACTAAGGTTAATCATTCATGAAAACCAGCAAAATTTATTTTACTTTTACTAAAAAAAAACTTATTAAAATTAGACGTATTAGCATTTCCTTCAGAGCCATCATATGGCACGAGATATTAGATCTGAGCGTCGAAACGCGTCGTAGGTAAACATTAAAATAATTGTGGAAAATTACAATTCTGTTTTAATTTAATTCGTCGACCTTCCACTACGTTACGCCTGAATCGGTTGAATTTATGAAGGACAACTTTTCCTGCCGCTTACGTCGAGAGCCTGAATTTATTTTGGCAGATATTAGTTTTTATGAAGTACAAAAACGCGAATCCTCGTGAAATGAAACCAAACGACTAATAAACGGACATATCATACTGCATATCGCTCGCAAGGCACTGCAAATCGGCCAGCGTGCTAACTAATGCCATTGCGAGACGACGCCGCATAGCATTTTGAAGAGACACTTTCGCGTAAACGAGTCGCCGCCGGCTAATTCAAAATTATTTATTTCGACTGGTTTTCCACGAAACCTAAACGTGCGGACGCAATTCCAATAAACATCGGCTTTTCCCGAAAACAGAATGCTGCGGCGCGGTTTAAAAAGGACAAAATGATTTGGGCAATCGGCGGGAGAGGAGGGGAGGAAACGGCCTCTGCGTTTGAATTCCCTTCGCTCGTGTGCACAACACGACACAGATTTATTTATGCGCTTTTAATCAAAGCCCGGCGATGGAAAAGTTAAATCAAGCACGCCAATTATGCATTGCATTCCCGTCTCTGTTAATTATTGATAACGCACGAACGTGTTTCCGACCCATCGACCCAGCGCATTCGCGCGAAACGTATTTGCGAGCGGAAAATCCAACGGGCAACGAGAGGCGAATGTCTAATCGCAGGCGATTGGATCTCCGTCGCAAATGCTACCAACTCATCCCGGGACTCCTCGGCCCAGAGCCGCCGTCGTCGTCGCCTTTACGCCGCGAGCAATAGGCCGAGGCCGTCACCACTGTCTAAGTGAAACAGATATCTACAGAGGACCCCTGAGTACCACTGAGGCGACGGCAAACGGCCATTAACCATCCGGCGAGTTCGAAATTCGCGTGAAATGTCTTTCCGCAATCACCACCCAAACGCTCGGAGTGCGGAGAAACGAAACCTCGGCAAAGAGTAAAAATTTGTTATTAGTTCGCGTAAAAAAAGCGCGAAAAATAATAGGCACTTTCGGCGAATTAGTTTCTCTATATCATCACCTATCAGTCACCGCAAAATTTAGGCTTAGGAGCTACCTAGAACCGCTCCCCGAAAAAAAAATATTTTCAGTACCCGAATAATTTATTGACCTCTGTATTATTGATTAGCAGCCAGTTTCTTAAGGTGAAGGTCAATTAATAAAATACTTCAGTTCTCCAAAATTATAATGTCAGTGTATCAAAGTGATAAAAAAATCAAATAACTCCACGATATTGCAATTAAGGTATACGCATTTTTATACCGCTCAAAAATGTTGTTGACACAATTTATCATATTTATGTAATTATATTTTTGCAATATCGGTCATATTGACTGCCTACTTTTTAAATTTCATAATAATTCATTAAAGCCCTGTGGAAGGATCATATAAGAAACTTTGGCGAACAGCAGTATTTATACACCTACACCCGAAGAGATATATCAGCTAATTAATGTTCAATACCACGAATACAAATGACATTCACATTCAGTCACATCGTTATTTATAATGAGACCGTTCACTCAGAATGGAAATCGCTATTCATTATAAAAATCCGCTAGATGGTAAAGAAATTCACTAAATAACGAAAAAAAATCCTTCTGGTTCAGCCATTCATTATCTCAAATAAGTTTCAAGGGCGGAAAATGAAGTACACGTTATTTTCATTAAAATTTTACTTTATAATCTTCTAACCGTACTTTCTCGTCTGACGGCCACAATAAATTTCACTCTTCGTAATATATTTCATGGAAATTTCTTCCGAAAATTCCGCATTTCAATACAACCTCTTTAGGACTGGTTATACGGTACATCCACCCGCACGAGATAACGTCTAAATGCATAATCCAAATTAAAACAGGTTTTATTTTCTGTTCATGTATTCGCACCAGTTGGGTGATTACAGGTACTGTTGCCGGGAGACGAGGCGAGACTTGAGCCAGTCCCGTCTTGGCTGAACTCGGGTATTGCATCGTTTCTCATCTCGTGAACCCCAGAATTGTCACGATCTCGAGTATTGCGTCTCTGAAAATCAATCAAGTACAATAAATAATCCGTCACGTTTACTTAAGTAATCATCGCATCGCTACACTCAGGATATTAATTACATTCATCAAAAATTTAAAATAAATGTTAAACATGGTAGATATCCAACTGCACGCAACATCAATCGTTTTATAGACACTCAATGATAGCACGATACAATGAAGTGATGAAAACGATTCTGTAGCCACAATTTTTGAAAGGATAAAAGGACTCCAGGTCAAAAAAATTACTTAAATTAGAATAATAATTTCAAGATAGCACGAGAAATTTTTATTCAAAACATACTTTAAAAATGCTAATTTTAAAATAGTGGAATCAAGATAAGTTTTTAAAATAATAAACGATTTAGGTTTTTCCTGGTGAATAATTCTGACAAATATTTCTCGGGTTTGCATCCAGGTTAAAGCTTTTATGCAAGCCTTGCAAAAAAGCTTTAACCTGGATGCGAACCCGAGAAATATTTGTTTTAAAATAATGATTGGCCAAATTGCACGTCACCCAAGAGTTCACACAGAGAAATCTTGCGGATTAGTGATTTCAGCAGTTTCTTTGCTTTCTGATCGTCAATGCTGGCGGCGAGTATAATCTTTCTGCTCGAACAGATATAGCGGGAATGCGAAGGAACGAAGGAATTTAACGAAGTCAATACGATTTCATTACTAGGAGACCTCAACTTTAGATGATAGTCTCCAAGTTCTTCCCTACCGTCTTCACTCTGAGGTGACGGACTAGGGGTAAATTTACAAAAAATATTATCCGATAACTAAATAAGGTTTGAAAAATCTATTTTAAGCAAAAAAATTTAAACATTTAGAAAGTTTACTGGATTATTTGTGGAGTATTTCAGTGGAGGGCACGCCAGGTAAAGCTATTTAAAATATATGAGCCTAATCCTCACTGGGTAAATAGTGGGGAAAGCGCGGTCATAAAAACATTCCTTTCAGTAATAGGCTGTTACTTGTACAAAGAATATACATCCATCAGAGTGTCCTCGGCATTTTCTACCGAAGCAGGAATGCAGATTCTCCTTACAAATTGGCAGAGTGGGTTGTATTTGAGGGCAATACTTGTCGTGGGAGACTTTCAAAATTTCTTCAAATTTCATTAGGGACTTATCCCGCATCTAATTTCCCCATGGCGTAATGTTAGATGTTTTGCATTCATGACAAGGATATAATATTGATACCAAGTATTAAAACCAGTTTGTCTTGAGATAGGGGCTAAAACATATTGTCTCCAGCAGCTTTTTTTCATCACCTCAATTTCTGGCCTGTTTTCGCGTGTTTCCAACACTTTTCCAATTTATCGAACAACATTTTAAACTTAGCGGAAACTAATGCCAGGGTAATGTAATTTTCCCCTCGTAATTTATTCGTCAGACCTTAACATTTTTTTTAAACCTTGTGCATATTTTCTAGTAGTTTTCTGATACACTAATTTTATGGATTTCAGGTCAGTAACATTATCGCATAGGTTCGAAATCCCTTTCCTCGTGTTAAGCGCTACTCCAATCATATCGTCCGTCGAATTCCAAATAGTTGGGACGTCTATTAAAGAGGTCACGAATACTTCCAAAGCAGTTTCGCATGCGCTGCCAAACTGATCCCGCAACTGCTAACTCATTTTAATTTTGTAAATTATAGATCTAATTTTGTCAACTGAATTTGTATTATCTACTCCATATTGGAAATCTTCATCACCACTGTCAATTAATAACTAGAAGCTGGTATTCAGGCCACTCTACACCAAAAGCAACGTTCTATTAAGACCCTATATTGCGGGTTAAATTCATCAGCCATGCATCTAAAATGTTTATCAATACAATCAAAACTTCTTAGTACCTTGCTGAGTTCCTACATTAATTTTGTACTCGTGGAGGCTCTATAAACGGAAACTCCTAGGAGCATTTGCTCACGTTCAAAGGATTACAGGATATTCATTAAAAAAATTCAGCAATATCCCTTCCTGTGCGGTTGCCGTTGGAGGGAACGAAGAAATAACGAGAGATTGATACTCCCAATGCTAGTCTGTGAAGTGGGTCGTTCAGCCGTGGTGTGATTTTCCAGAAACGGATCTCCACTCATCGAGGTAGTTGATAAAAAGTAACATCTTCTCCAGAATAGTAGCTACGGTAACATGATCTCACACCATTGGACACTCCTGACCCTTGAAAAAAGAAGCTACCTCGCATAAGCGCCCTTCATGCTATCAGTGTATCTAGACTTCGCGAAGATAGCAGATCACGTTCTCGGTGGTATCACACATAATTATTTAAGAATGCTGATTCAGTCATCAGCACATAACAATTCAGCAAGCAGCGACCATGGATGGAAAGAAGTGACCAGACGGATCGAGATCAACAAAATGGAGCCAGTTTTCTTTTATTTATTTCTAATATAAATGGAATAAATAAATAATAAAATTAATAACTAAACCTACCCGACCGTATTGCAATAACTGTCAGTCTAAGAACTGCTTTTATAGTGTCCGGTTGGCATTTACCGAAACATGATTAATCCGTAACCTTGTTATGAAAAGGTTTTACTATACGTTCCCGGTAAGTTTCGAGACAATAACGTCAGTGTTAAACACGCAATGCGTAGCGAAAAAATAAGAAATGTGATCGATTTAACGAGATAAATGCGTCCTCTTGAATTTATAACCATACGGATTTGTACCGAGAGTGTAAACAACAAATCTTGCTTGCACTGAACTCGAATGAAATCCGAAGGAATGCGCGACGTCCTGCTGACTCGTGATTCCGTATCTCCCTCCCTTCCCCTCATTTAAATCGCACGCTCGTTCTTTCCTTTGCTTAGTCGACGACGCGACGCAGATTGAGCTCACTCAGATGCGACCGCGTCGCCGGAGACAAGGCGCCCGTCTTGTCAGCACTTGTGCATTATCAAGGGGTAGGCAGCAGGAAACAAAAAGGCATGTGTAAAGAAAAGATAAATGCTAGACTTCAATGGTGGCCACAAAGCTCACGTCCAACACGCAGTCAGCGGATGCTCGGGCATTAAGATGCGCAATGATTTAGTTAATTGTGGAGTGATTCAAATGAGTGAGTGAAATGAATGAGTGAGAAAATGATGAGTGATTGTGAAATGTATTTTGAACGATGAATTCACAGGTTAGTACGATAGAGCATTTACTTAAGCCATGGAGAGGGGGACAACTATTCAGCAGATGAAAAACACGAAATGTATTTTTTAAATTCAGAGTACCGCTTGAATAAGTTAACTTTCAAAACAGTAAAGGATTCAAAAAATTGAAAAATCACTGTTTACCGGGAAAAAATTGAAGATGGTACTTTACCGTTTATGGTAGTCAATGTTATTCCAGAAAATATTTACTTCTTTCCAAAGAAATGAAATACAGGAATCTGAAAAATAGCACTTTATCCCTAAGCCTGAATGAAAGTCCTCAAGGAAGTCCTTCCATCTAGACTGCTCCAACAAAATATCTTCCATGATGGTAATATTTAGATGATTCTTTGAATGCCTCAATGTTTCAAAAAATACCAACACTCCGATTTGGTAATGCCATGGTTAATAAATAATTATGATGAAAAGGCATTGTGTCAAGTGTTGTGAATCTTCTCTGTCATTATTGTAGGAAAGTTTTATTCCAAAGTTCATCAGACATTGAAATATGCGTCCAGTTGAACATAATTTTGGAAGTTAAAATATCAGATTTTCGGCAATCAAATACCGTATCGGTAACATCATTCGATGATGTGAAGCACAAAATAAATGTTTCCACTCTTACATTCTAGAAGCCAAGGTCAGAAAAACCACCCTCACTTACTCCTCTTAAGATTGTTTTACACGGGGCACGGGATTGCGCAGGTTAGAACTGCATTAATTTCTAAAATGGCGCAGGTTTGCGCGAATGCATGAACGAAATTAAGGCCGTTTTACACGGTACACGGAATTGCGCAGGTTAGAGCTGCATTAATTTCTAAAATGGCGTGGAATTGCGCGAATGCATGAACGAAATTAGAACAGGGGCTATTTTGCCGTCTCGCATCCACGCATTTTCGCATGTGTTCTAGCAATTCACCGCTTTACACGACGCAATTTTGATTGCGCCTTCACACGTACGTCAGACTGCGCAATTCCGTGTACCGTGTAAAACGGCCTTTAGAACAGGGGATATTTTTCCATCTCACATCCACGCATTCTCGCATGTATTATAGCAATTCACCGCTTTACACGGCGCAATTTTGACTGCGTCTGCGTACACACGTCAGATTGTGCAAGTACGTGCCCCGTGTAAAATGGCTTTTATCCTCGGCACCATAGCGATGTGACTATGTCAATTGTCCACCCAAAAACACTGTAACATAACCACGAACAGTATGCTACGTGACGAGTTCTCCACCTTAGCAAGGCACTCAACACTTCACTACTTAAACTCGATTGTTTCAGGGTTAACTTTGTGAAAATCCATTGTGAACAATAAAAGGTTATGGTACTTTTTCACATAATTTATTCAAGACGACCGGTTTCGTCGCAGAGGCGACATCATCAGGTATTGCATGATAACGCCCTTAAGTTAGATGTGTTATAATATGCAATTTTAAATTCTTCTCTGGGAAAGAGGTTTGCAGATCACTACAGCCATGCCCTGCATAAGAAAAACCTAGCTAGACAAGACTTGAACCCGTGACCTTTGGTGCAGCAGGCGAGGACTTGACACCACTACTGCCGAGGCTGGCAAATAGTCTTTAATCTTCTTGTTGTACCAGAATACATATGTAAGGGCGTTATTATGAATTATGAAAGATAAAATTTACATAAATGATAGAAGTGGCATTTACAGACTCAAGTGCAGTGACTGTGAGACCTGTTACATAGGCCAGACTGGACGTTCGTTCCGATTAAGAACAGAGGAACACGGAAGGCATTTGAGAAACGGGGAGATAGACAAATCGCATTTCGCGAAACACCTATGGGAGAGTGACCACAGGAGCGATTTTGTTCCGGAAATTCTCCACCTTGAGAAAAAGGGAAGAAGGATGGACTGCTTGGAGGATTTGGAGATTAGGAAGCACATCAGGAATGGAATTTTAGCAAATGAGAATATTTTTGTCAACTATTCCCCCCTCTTGGAAATTCCCCTGAAGTTGAGTAATGCTCCAACCCCAACGCAACCCTCCCCTGCCAACGATTAATAGCAACCAAATAAACAACAACAAAATAACTATAAAAATAACGATTTCTGTACCTGATGATGTCGCCTCTGCGGCGAAACCGGTCGTCTTGTATAAATTATGAGAAAAAGTACCATAACTTTTATTGTTCACTTCACTACTTACAAGATACTGTACTCACGGCTTATCCTATGCTGATTTGCAACGGAAACAATTTCAAAATGGCAAGAGCTAAATTTTCACTTTCATTTCGCTTAGCTCTCACGATGTGTACCCAGCTACTGGTGACATCATATCTATACTGATTGTGGAAATTTATTCTGGTACAACAAGAAGATTAAAACTATTTGCCAGCCTCAGTAGTGGTGGTGTCAAGTCCTCGCCTGCCACACCGAAGATCACGGGTTCAAGTCTTGTCTGGCTAGGTTTTTCTTATGCAGGGCATGGCTGTAGTGATCTTCAAGCGTTATTATTCCTTATATGCTCCCGTTGTGAAGGCACCTAATGCGCTGTTTTAGGGGAGGTGAAGCTGATTATTTCAAAAACTATCATAATATATATTACTATGAAATAAAGATTACCTGCTATAATGGATGGGAAAGTCAAGTTTATGGGAAGCTAGCCCCGCAGAAAAAAATGCATGGATGAGCGGGGAAACAATTATGGAATCTCTAGGTCAACCATAGGTCCTCCTCACCTTATTGAGATGGAGATAAAAAATGTACAACTACTTTTTTAATACAAGACTTAGTATTCCTTCTCCACGAATGTTGTCGAGAACTGGCTGTATAATTTCGCCCGATTGGTGGAACCTGTAGTCGTGACGTCACTAAACGAGTACATGGGCTCCTCAAAGGGGAACAAGCCGCATCATTACTATTATTTTATATTATTAATATTATGCTTTTATTCTTCTCTAGTGGAAGAAATGACAAATAATTAATAGAATGGCAGTTCCTTGGCAGTAGATCGATGTCGAATAATTTTATTTACAAAAAAAATGTTTCAATTTCACCTCTAATCCTATTTTCATCTCAAAAGCAATACGCACCACAAAGAGACTGGTTTTGGCACAAGCACAGCACGCAATAATAATCCAGGATCTCGCGCAATTTTATTAAAATAACCCAACCACGTTCTCAAAATCAAAAAATTCAAAATTTAAAGGGTGTCTTTCCTAAGGATGAACACGACTCATTTCGAGTAATAAGGGTTCAAAGGGAATTTTAAATTTCCCAGGATGTTCATTAAATTCCCAAACGTAAGGAATACAAAAGATTTGTCGAAATTTTGGCGAGAAATTAAACATAAGCTATTACTGATCAGCTTTTATGAAACATAACAACATCGGTAAAATACTTATTTTTCAGAGATCAAGAAATAAATAGTATAAACATTATTATTTACGAGAAAAATTATCCTGAATCATGTATTACCTGTATAAATACTGAATATTAAAATCCACCAAACGGAGAGATGAGCACCAAACAAATACATATCACCAAAATGCAGCAACCTTAATCAAAATGGTGCCTAATTCGATTCTTTTTTATTATAAGTTTATACATTGACCAAAGCAATTTCTTCTGCTAAACCTGTACGTAGACAAATAATTTCCTACTACCCGACAGCCTGTGTAGGAACGAAGCTCTCTAACTAGTCACGTACGAAGGCATAAAATCTTCACCCATCACAATGCTGCAAGCAGAGTTCCATGAATCAAGGGCTATTTATTTCAGATTGCAATGTTTTATTATGACATTGAATCCGGAGCAGGACCGAGCCCCTTCTATTCCAGAGTTCCATCACCCAGACTGCAGTATTTCATCTATCTGTGCGTCGCATCTTCGAATTTGCAGTGATAGGACGTTAAAACCAGGAAAAGGCTTTATTTTCCAATGAATACCAGTTTTATTCTTTCCACGGATGGAGCAGAAGAACGCATAAATAATCCCAGCGCATCAAACCGAGCCTAAAATGCTGAAACGCGGTCATGCATTCGGCCGGCGGAAAATAAGCAAAAGAATGCAGTCGCCAGCGGTAAAATCGCGTCCCTGTGTCCTCGCGGCCGCCCCTAAATCTGTCAACGACGACATCAAGGGATTATGCTGCACCCTTGACCAATCTCTTCCTACGTCTGGACATTTTAACGGATATGTTTTTTTTTCTAAGGCGGGTGTGATTTCTCTTCATCGGTGATTCACATTAAAACATCGGTGCTTATCTCCAGGCAAAGAGGGCAAGCACAAATATTATTTTAAAATGCGTCTTTACACAAATACCGATCCCAGGGGAGGCATTCACAATCAGAGAAACAGTTCCTGGCGCAATCAATAATTACATCAGGGAAGTAGATAAGTTAGAAATGCAAGAGACACCGAAATATTAAAAAAATTATCTTCCCTATGTATTGGATCCAAGATGAAGTCCTATCCACCTGCTTGTTCACTTAGGTTTTATGTCACATGTAATCAACGGAAATGATTTAATTTGTAAAAATATAAGGGTAGTTTATATCGCCCTCACCTCTGCAGACCCAAGGTACACACACGTTCCCCTCAACGTTTTCATTGTTATAATCCTTCAAGTGTGAATTATTGTCGTTTATACCCGCCGCTGTACTTCTCTGTATCTTGTAGTACACGCTTCTACCGCTACTTGCCACGTGTGTTTTGTTTTGCATTCGTAAAACAAGATGGATAACACAAGGGTGTTGTGAGTGTGCGTCGAAACAACATTTCTGATAAATTTAATATTTATGTCATTCCCCCACCAAATTTCAAGTGTTTTGCATAAAACGAAATTTAATGAACCACATAATTCAATAACTTTTACTGCTTTGTAATCCAACTTTCCTTTCGCATGTTTTAATGTTGTGAGATACAGATACACAAATGTGCAAATTGGGCTGTTACTACAATGAAGACGAAACGGTGTGATGCGAGGACTGGTCTACTAATATTTAAGTCATCGTAGTAACATGCTTATTGTTACGTTTTTATGTTTATTTTATATTTCTTATAAAAGTATTCTTTGATTGAACAAAGTAGTATCAAATATCATTTGCTATTATGAATAAAAAGAATTTTATTTAATTCATAACTATCATTTTTCATATCAGTGATATCTCTAAACTTCCTTCTATGTGTGTGATTACTATGTACTAGCATACCTTTTAAATTGACTTTCTATCATGAACTACCTATTTCCTATTTTTTTTACTATTCTTTTTTCTAGCTCATCCTTTGCACCGTATTGAAGAAATATTACAGAACAGTGACATGAGTGATGTTGACGATTCAGATGATGAATGACATGAAGAGAATGTTATTTGATAGGAGCCAACATTACTGTCTAGACAAGAGTTCATTGAGCTAGATATTCTAATTTCTAAATCACGAGGCTGTGGATGAGAATGAAGAACCAGATGCAACACTACCGAAGGGAACCTTACCGAAAGATACCAAGTAAGTTTCGTATTTGTAAAATATGTTGTCACTTCAGTTTTATTATTCATCAGTTCGATAATTATACCAGTTTCAAAGATTAGAATTGATTTCCAACATACTTTGGAACACTATGAATTTGTTTCAGAATGAACAATCTTCTTGAGGATACATCTGAAGAGCTAACAGCTAACACTGAATTTTTGTTTAAAACGATAATGTTTGTAAATTTTAAATCGATTAAAAATAATTAATGACAATAAAGTATTCTTGATGAGCATAATTTCTTTGTAATATCGTAGTGCATAAAAATACTGTGGTAAAATCTCAAGGTGCACACATATGTACCGTACTGTAAAATATATGTTACTAAATATTTCTTTGAAATTTCACCGTGATGTAATTTTTTCCATCCACCCTGATTATGAATTGAGCTAGAAACGTGAATAAAACAGCTCAGAGACTCATGGTTCCAAATGGGCTAAACATGTATAAATTTACATACACATACGCCATGTTATGGGATGCATCGAAAATACCATAAAATTTGTTTTAAAAATAATTTCCTTTGTGAATATAGTATAATTCAATCATTTTACCATATATGCCCGTGGATAATACCAGGAAGTGTTTCAGTATCAGAATTTTAGAATGATTGATGCTTCCTGTCTATGAGGACAATTAATAGCTTTTTTTTTCGCCTCTCTAACAGTGCATCATTAGCAGACAACCTGTATCAGATAGTAGCCGTTAATGATAAGGAAACGATGCAAAAAAGTCTCAAACATCTACTTAATTATGATTTTGACGAGGTATTATCAGATTAAGCAAAGAAAACTTCGCTGCCGCGAAAAATACTCTTTCGAGATACACAGGTCTAGGGTAGCTAGCAGTGCCAACGCAAGAAGTATTTCATGAAGCAGAAGCAACTATATGAATGCGGCCTCATTAATAGCCAGTCATTTATATACATTACATACAATTTGGCAGGAATGAGCCAATTCTAGGCGTGCCTGCAGTTCAATTCAAGTGATACGAAGATATAAAAGCATTGAAGGTGGTCACTCCATACTCAATCAACTTAATCCTCTCCAATTTCTTTCAAATGCACGGCATAAATAGTGTCCTTAGCTATTGTTTAATATAAATATGTAGTGTCTCACTACAAATAGAAATAATGTAAAAGCTTACACCAACGCAAGGTTGGTAAACTTTTAGATATAAATGTAAACATCGATAAATTCATTAGTAATACAGATGCTGATGGTAATTTGAAAGTATTTTTTTTTTTTTGAGAATTTAACAAATAGTGCTTCAAACTATTATGCATTGAGGCTTTTCAGCAGAAATGTTTAACACGAGAGTCACTGACTTCAAACGTTGATCTGAAATATCTCAAAAGAACCCCGCCCTCCAAATCAATTTTTTTAAAAGATAAATAAATTATGGCTTCATTATACTGTATCCATCCTCTGCAAAAATCAGAAGGGAAAAAAAGTCATCCACAAAAGAAATACAACTACTTCCTTGCGTCATCAAATTTTCATTAGCTGCGTCTCCGTTAACTGAAGTTCACACAACGGCGGGCCGCGAGATGAAGTGCTAATTTTACTTGATGAAATCTTGCGGTGCTTGGAACGTGTGCGGTACGAGAGGACGCAGCGCTGGGGAGGTGTGAGTGGATGGAAGGGACGCATCGGCCGAGGAGTCACCGGCCTATGAGGAGGACCAAAGAGCGGTACGATGAAAAGTGGACCCATCGGGGGGTGGGCGTTACTCTATCCCCTCGTGATATATGCAATCGTCCTGTGATATTCATACGGTTGAATTAAGGTTGCCTTAGAGTGTGTACTAATTTTCCAGGGCGAGGTTCCGGTGGATCGTTTCTTTGCCCGTGCCTGTGACACCAACGGGCCGGAATTTTATTTCATTTGAACTTTTTGATTTCTACTCGAGTAATTTCAAATTTTTTTCCAAAATATTTCATTGTTTTAATAATTATTTTTTCATGCGCACCCATTTTTGAATTTTTTTTTTCAACCTTGTTCTATTGCCTATGGATTCCTATGCCTATGAATGTGTTTTTGTATATTATCTTTTCTAGATTAAAAAATTAAAAACCTATTCAATTCTGTTTTTTGCTACTCCTCTATCTCTCTTTCCAAACTTGGAAGGGCTTACGAAAGCCAGTGTTCCAACTCCTTTTCTAGGTAAGCGCTCGCTCGCGGGCGATCATAAAACGCCCCTTTCCGCAAACAGAAGACCCTCTACTGTTTGGACCACTCCACCCTTCTTGGAAGACATACGTTAGGCGGCGTTTACAATTTCTGAGGAAGCAAAAAGGAAGTCCAGTTCTCCCGCGAAGAAGGTTGGCATCACCAAATTGGGAGTTTTGGCCCAGTCCGTAACGACCGTAAAATATTGCAGATTAGCAAAAATTTAGTTTAAAGTACACACAAAACTCAAATAATAGTGCTATATTCTTCCATTGGCTATTAAATACACATCTTGGGCCCAAAATTAGGAATATATTTTCTCCTTAAGTGGGGCGTGATGTAGTTGGCTGCAAGAAGAAGCCATAACTTATGTTAATATAGCAAAATAACTCAGAAATCTCCTAATTCGATAGAAATATTAAAACGCAGCGTGTGTACAATTATTTGAGACGAGCTGCATAGTTTATTTGTCCTTAGAGATTGAGTCCGGTGTGTTCCTAAACTTTTGCTTTTTAATATTATAGGCAACAATCGGGCATATGATTCGATTTCAAAGATATTTTGTACAAAAAATCCTAATAAAATTGCATTGAAAAAAATTTAAATCAAATCATTAATCACAACTAATCGTAGGCGAACGGTTCTTACGGTTAAACGGCGTTCTTACGGCGAACGGTTAAACTTTTATTAGCGAGACCAACGAAAAGCGCCTTCCTCTCTTCAATATCAGTCGTATGATAAGAGCCCTACTCAATACTTTGAAAACTGTGTGCAATAAAAAATATTTCTCTTTTCTTTCTTTGGGCTGACAGTAGGTATGACCGTTCCCTACCCTACATATAGGAAAATAACCCTTAAAATTATTTATAATACACTATTTCATACAAATACAATTACTATGGTTCAAAATAACGTCCAGTAAAATTTTGAACTTAATTCATGATATTTAACATCAGCGTAGAACTAAGTATTCCAAGTTAGCCATCTAAACCTACCAATTTGCTTACTTTTACAAAATGAATACAAGCAATGGCTCCAAATAGCATGTTTCCAGCATGCGCAACATCACGATTTCATCGCTAACTGATACTACCTAAATCATTAAAAAATAGGCACCATAGGCAATGTCAATTTTTTATTTATTTATTTCCATACCACCGAAAACAGCTCAATACGGCCTTTTACATAAGTGTTATTTAAGGTGTAGCATGTTACGTAAAACAAGTTACATATATCTGGTTTTGCGAAAAAGTTACAAATCCGTGTAACACGTTGCTTGTATTATTGTGTTATGAACCACAATATCATGTTATACAACAAGTTTTTGGTTTCCCACACGAAGCGGGAAACCAAATTGTTGTATAAGATGATATTATGTTTTTTAACACGATATTACATGTAACTTGTGACACGGATTTGTAACTTTTTATATATGTATACAGTAAAAACGCACCTTAACATGTTAACAGTTCAATGTACACAAACAACCATGCCCTGGATATGGGTAACTTACCCAGGCGGGAATCGAACCCGCGACCTACTGTTTGGCAGGCGAAAACTTTACCCCGCCGCCATGGAGGCCGGCAATTACCATTTTTATTCACCTACAGATCGTCCATTAAGTATTATTCGATGCTTTGAATCTGCCGCGATCGAATCAATCTTGGCACGTTAGCCCATCCATTTTAATCGCAGCCGACCGCAGGACCTCCGAACAACAACGCCGGTCGCCATTGATACCGGTCGCTCGCGGTCCACCCGCTTCATTTGCGTACGATCGCACGCGATCGACTCCAGCAAGAGACTTAACACGACCGGAACTCGGACCTCACCGGTCACCGCGCCGGAAGTCGCTCCGGCGACATCATCATGGTGATGAATTGGGCGGCGTTCTGCGTCAATCGGAAAGTCCAGTCACTGCATCGATTGAAACCGTCCCGGATGATTTCCACATGCATGCAACGCGCTGCCGGTGGTGGATGAATGGCGAGACACGAAAACAGGAAATGATTAAGGGCGCTACTGAATAATGGCTAGGAAATCTTCATACGGTGGCACTCATGTGGCAAGGTGACACACGTCTCGCCTCGCCTCGCATCGGAAATCGGCAATGCGAACTTATTTTCCACGAGACGAGGAGGACGGGGGAAAGGGAGACATCCATTCGGATGATCTGCTCCTCCAAAGGCGCGCCTGGGAGACGGGCGGCGGCGACATCCTCAGGACGACGGGCTAAGAGGATTTGACGGAAGCAATCGAATGAAATGGGTCTCAATCACTCGGGAGGCAGATGGACACAAACGACGTGGGAACTGACCTCGCGGCGTTGCCACATCGGCTGAACACACTGACAAATCGGCAAACGAAGGGGTTCAAATTCTTCGGATGAAACCGCAAGCCACCTGCGAAGGCAATGCCTTCGACGACGACTCGCTCACTAATCGACCCTTGTCCTGACCGAAAGACACGGAAAGAGAGTGCGGGTGACTTGGAGTGAAGACCACACGCGTTCTCTTTCAAAAGGACATCACAAATGGTCGAGTAGGAAGATGTCCTTGGGTCAGAGGTGAAAGGATGGAATGCTATTTTTTTACTGTTTTTCTTAACTCGCTTTGTTGTTTGTTTGTCGTCTTGTCCGAGTCAAAACTTGCTACTCAATTTTGACCCACCTTTCCGAACAGCTGAAATTTTCGAGAGAACTCAAAATGCAAATAGAAACATGTAGTGTAATGAAAACACGAAACAGCTGAAGAAATAGAGAGAGATATCAGAGCATGGACAGAGAACTCGAAGCGAGGGAAGCAACCAACAGAAGTATTTCAAGTAGCCGAAAAAACTGATACCATCACTATCAAGAAGTGGTATGCATTGAACGCACAGACCTTTATTGTCTAATGTGGTCTTGTGGCCTCGTTTTTCTTGTTCGTTAAAAAATTGGAGAAAGATACCGGGATATAAGCGAAATCACACCTCCATATTAAGGTGTGCAGAGTTTCCGACCGCAAGAGCAAAGCTGTCCTGAATTTCACAAATGCCGAGATGAAAAGTGCAAACAGACAGCAGATGGCGATGTCTCCTTCCACTCCTAAACGCTCTTCCCATATAACCGTTACTCATATTTTTTATTATTTGTATTTTGTTTCTAAGCGCTATACGATTCCATACTCCTGAGTTCAATTGAATGAATCCTATTGAGTTCTTATTCTGTTTCACAACGTATTTTAGCACTAATCACACAATAGTTTACAAATTTTAAGACTCTACTAGCAACACACTGCTGTTTTAATTGCTTACTATTACCAGCCATTTAAATTTTATAAGTTGGCAACCCCGACAAAGATATTTTTCATTCCTCAGCGGTGGCTATATTCCGCTGTTGATTTATTGCTCGTGGGTCATTTTAAATTTCCTAAGTGGGGTAAGAAATACTACCTAATACATACCACCATTCAAGTGATGAAAATACCACAGCAAGGAACATTGTCAAAATCCGAGAAAGAACTTTTTTGGCAGGTACGTCTACTTGTAAACGTGAATGCGCCATGAAGCAAGACAGTTTATTTATTTGTCACGTTTGGAGGCGATTGTCCCTGTTTCCGACGCTGAAATTCAGCCATAAGCTCGTGGTCTCAACGCAAGGAAGCGAGGGCGTTTCGGCCGCATACGAAAATTACTCGAATAGTTTCGGATGCAATGCCAGATAGTTTCTGACTACTCACCATGAATGCACTTATGATTTCGAATTCATACACATGTTGTAGAGGGGCCACGCAGTTGTGCTGGGTTGTAGACATTCCTCACAACTCACAAGGCTAGAGACGCCGGCATTATTGCAAAAAAAGGACATTCCGATACTTTCGAGATGCTTTCCTTCGCAGACCACGGGCGCGTATCACCGAATCACACAATCTACGCATCACGAAGTCAACTGCGCTGGAGCAGTCAAACACGACGATCCGAATAATTAATGATGCGCTTTAGAGCGCTTGAAACGTTGGTGCGAATAGTAACGGCTCGGTGCGAAGACTGCTGTTTATGCCGTCGCTAGGCGCCAAATAAAATCAATTACAAACAACAGAGATACCTACAAATGTATCGCAGTGAATATTGTCTAAAAATTCAAATTGGGTGTTATAGGTAAGGATCCAATTCAAGAACTGAGTGCAAGAACCTGATAATGATCAAATTTTCAAAAACCAGATTTCCACGAATACATGAAACCCCTCCTCCCATTTACCAGCAGATATTGTTATCTTCACTAATTAATTCCAAATAAGTTCCCTTCAAATCCCTGAGTGCATTAGCCTTCATTTTCTCATTTTTCTCGAAACTTCACCGAAGATACGGGGTCTTGCACTCGTATCTTCAATTTGTTCACTATCTCCGTGTTTTCAAAACCGGTGCCTGCATTCTAGTAAACACCGGTTGCTACGCTTCGCATCAAGCGCTTCACATTTTTTAAATGCCCTCGGTAAGACCTTAAGTCTGCCGTTAATGCTCGCTCTGGGGCCGCTCCATCCCGAAGACCTTTGATGCGTAGTATTGGGAACGCACCCCATCGCCACGTCGCCTGCCCCTCGACTGCACCCGCTCGTCTCGCAATGCCCGAGATTCGCGTCTTCAAGAGGGTGGGGTGGGGGAATTAACAGTCAGCCTCGCTCCTTCATCTCGACTGCGGACAACGGCCTCTCTCTCAATGAATCCACTCCACTCCCCCCTCCCACCCACCCCAAGGGCCCCATCAATGGAGCGAGCGAGGGGAGGGCGACGTTGCCGAACGGACACGTGCTGGGTGTAGGCCCACACACTGGCCGAAACGACTTCAACGAAAATATAAACAAGGTCGCTGCGCAGTGAGCATAAACCTCCAAGTAAACAAACTTACATGTTACCATGTAGAGTGGAAAAAGTTACCAAACTAAGTTGAAGTTGAACTGAAAAAATAAAATACATTTTAAAATTATTAAATTATACGACTCCTTATTCATGTTTATTTCATTTAAAGGTAATTTAAAGGTTCGAAGATTTTCGCGGCGTTGATTACATGATCTCTCCATCCTATTCGGGTTTTCACCGCGTCCTTTGTGTTTTAGTGACAACAGTTTGAAGACGAAAACTGCAATGTCAGCGAAACTGTTGTCACTAAAACCATAGAGTAAGTATATACTTACTCTATGCTAAAACACAACGGACGCGGTGAAAACCCGAATAGAATGGAGAGATCATGTAATTTAAAGGTGATTAGATATCCAATGGGGAGAGGGTAGCCTGGTGGATAGAGCGATTGGAGAAGGAACTCAGGTTCATATCTCGGGGGAAGTCTTGGGACACCCTCAAATAAAATCCTTGAATTGCGATGTGGACCAGAGAACTAGGAACTGTCCCCTAACCCTTCATGCGTGAATTTCACACGCCAGTGGCAAGGTCAGCGGTGAGCTCTACCCTCACCTCCTATCCACACCAACCTTTGGATCGAAGCATTGAGTGAGTGAACAAATATCCAACCGAAATAAACAGCATGAAAATTAACGCTATCGTTGGAATCAGCCAAAGAGGGATAACGTGTTCAGCGTCTCCCCTGTTAATTTAAATATGCGGTAAAACAGCTCTTCTCACTCTTGAGATCGGACGAGCGCACTTGCGTCGCTACTCGGTAAAATATTGAACGAGCGCCGCCGATTTTCGAGAACTTTTTGGCATGAGATTGACTGATAATTACTGAGTATAGCTGTCGCTTACTCCAGAATAGTATTCCGCCTGCGTCGCGTTAGATAAACATCTTCCCGATCAACGGTAGGAAATAATTTATTCCATAAAATATCAAATAAAAACTCACGAAGAAGGTGAAGTATCACGATTATATAATAATGTATTTAAAAGTATCAATTGGCTACTGTCCGTTATTGAGTCAGCTATGCAGTGAAAACCTTTGATGCCCTGTGAACGAGGTGAGGTGATGCACTGTGCGAAGAAATTTGGCAGCTTAGATTTACATCAGGTGATAGCGTCAAGGTTATATAGGTTTCCTTAGTTTATTGAGACAACAATAGTATTTGATCAAATTATAGTCGTTGCTTCTTTATAAGTGTATTGACAAGCAACATTGCATTCTTACGTCGCCTTTATAAGTTCGCTAAAACACTAATATATTTACGTGCAGATAACACAGATGACTTCATTTCAGCTTTTTTTATTGATTATGTGAACAAGTCTCCATTATTTAACTCTCATTACCAGCCAATAATTAATTGTTTACACTATCGACTGCGTGAACCTCCTAAACGACGATTCCTCTCCTTAAAATTGCAATAACCGATAAAAAATATGTGAATTTCCGTTGACACTTACATTATACGGTAGTTACATAATATCCATTCGTAATTACAGAAGAAACTTTGATGAACTTACACTCATAGGTAGATTCGAGGGGTAATTACAATACCTTTTGCAGAAAATAACCTCTCATCAAAGAAAGCATTAATTTTAGACAGCATGGCATTCCCTTCATGACTCCCATTCTTTGAAGTCTAAAATAGCAGATGTTCAGACATTTCTCTATAACTTCAAAGGTGCTTTAAATTATTTTACTGGGTGCAGTCACAAAGTAAGCATATAGGACAGAGGGCGCTAAAAGTTGCAATAAAATGATGCTTATTTGGACATGTTCAAAATAGCGTAACTGTGGTCGGAAAGCGCTTTTCGTAAATGCTTGCAAGTCTTACACTAAATAAATTCATCGGAAATTTTCATTTTCCTTCGATGTCTATTTTTCTTACGCTTAGAAAGTGTAAATTCGGACGCGTTTCAATTTCCTTGTGCTTATGATTCAAAGGGAAAGAATGGGTGATCCTTTGTTGCACATGTGCAGGGCGCGGATATATATGCGTTTCAGATTCGCTGCTGGTAATTAAAGGCGACCATCTTACTTGAGAAATGCTGAAATTTGATTTGATGGGAGACAGCCCATAACGGGTACTTCATTGAACATAATCTCCAATTGCTCCTTAATGAGAACCCCCCGGTTAAAAATCACCCCGGCGTAACTTCAGGGAACTATCTTTTTTCAGGAAAGTCAGTTTATTTACTTATTCAGTAGCAATCAAGTTTGAGTCATTTCTAATTTTGCGCACATTTAGCTTATTTTCAGGAAGGCCGCTAAGCGAAATCCTCATTACAAGCTTATAATTGCGTACCCTCAATAAGCCCTCTCTGAAGATCCTTACTCTGTGCATAGGGTATCAAGACATCGGAGAATGGTGGTGGAATATTTTGGAGACACCACAAACCCTTAAGTCAGGTTCACAAGAAGCGATAAGCAGATGTGTACTACAGGGTCCTTGCCCATGCCAATAATACCTTATTGGTCATAGTGTCGACTAATACCCCCGCAATAATTACTCTTTAAAAAAATGTATGTAAGGATCATTAATTTTTTGGCAATGAAAATTTACGATACCTTTTGATGCATATCACACGACCGATATTACAACGGAATAACCCATGCTAATTTCACCTTTGGTTGACGAATAATTATGATAACGGCATAAACGATCATGCACGTAGAAACATTCGTCTTCAAAGGCGGCAGCAGTGACTGCGTCAAATGGCCTCCATGCGCCAAGAAAAACATGGAAAGACTTTGCGGATTAACATTATGCTTCGCGGAAGCTTTTCGCGCAAAAAGGACAAACAATATGGCGGAGGCCTATTCTCCTGTCTAAATAATACCAACGTAGCGGAACAATGATTGCCATCTAAAGGATGTTTTCGATTGATCGTTTCTTTCGATTTCATGCCAACGGACACCCCGAACAAATAACGCCGTTAATGGAAAGTGGGAACAATATATCATGCAAATTTACACTCGAGGAAGGAGGTTCGACTGTGATGATAATATCTAATACGGCGTGAATGTAGCGTGTTTCGAAAGCATGGAAATCAGCGTCATTCATATCATTCGGTACGGTTCCATAACAAGACGCATACCAATCGAGAGACACAGTATTAATGCAAATCATATGTAAGGTCAGTCGCTAGCATGACAATTCAGCCTAAACTATTCATTGCGACTCAAATTGTCGGCAGTCGATGGATTTCAGTTCGAAAAATAAAACTAAGCGAGGAAATTTCATGATAACCATAAGATACTTATTATGCAACACTCTAGATCAGCAAGTAAAAGGCAAAATGACCATAAGAGAAATGAATATTGAAATAAAATTAGTTGCGCTTTTCCAAAACTATAAATTTCCACAATTTGACAGTGAAATAATCGTGTAAAATCGCAACTACCTTTCATAACTTCGACTATATCACACCTGAATTGGTTGAGTTAATTCGGCGAGAGAAATAAAATGCTACTGACACAGAAGGACGCTGGACAAAGGTTGAACCAACCGTGTTTCCGCATCGCGAAGCATCAAGAGGGAAGCGAAAGAATGAGAATGCTGACCAAATTTTCATTAAGCCAACGCCCATGCTGGGATCTGCAGATCATTAAATCTAATTTCGCCATTACCTATATCAAGCAAATAACACGTGTCAACACATCGAAACGTCAGACATCGGAAAGTTAAGTACGCGGACAGAGAAATTCTCCATTGGCGCACAGTGGAATGAAATCCCAAAGATACTCTTTATTTTGAGTCGAAAGGCATTTCAATGAAAAGCAAATCTGACAATTGTCTCCATGCCTTCAATGTTTGCGTGTGGCAGGGCGAATCCTTTTTACTGGAAATAGGATTAGTAAGGAGCATGAAAAACTATGATCTATCGAATTTTTCTCCAATATAACATATATTTTTAAACATGCTTTTCACTTCAGCAGTCCCAAAATCCCTATTAAAACAACGGGAAAATTTTTCGAATATTTCTTTGAGTTAAAGTGATGAAGAAGCATTTCCATTGTGCGAGCACGAGGAGTCATTTTTAAAGAAGCCTTTTACTCTGATCGGTGACCCCGTAAAACCTACCACCGTGGGTGTCAAATGTGAGCTGAAGAGAGCATATCCCCAAGGATAACAGAAAAATGCGAGCGTCAGGGCCGGAAGTAACAGTTGGCAGGCGCACGAACTATTAGTGGTATAGGTGTCTGCTGAAATGTATTAACTCAAAATAATAGTTTTATTACCAGGGCCATAGCCGAGAAAAAGTTTTCAGGAAGCATGGAGAGCAAATACATTTAGAAGGGGCTCATATGGATGGAGGTACATTTACAACCGTATCTCCCAAACATTTTTAGGAGATTTGAACCTCAAAAACCTTCCGCTAGCGACGGCCTTAAGAGCAGTTCGACAGCGTGTTCGTGTTCACAGTCGGGGGGCCGGGAAAAAAATAATGTTGGCAGAAATACGGAGAGTGAGCAACGCACAATTATTTTTTCAGCCGACCGCTGCCTCCATTACCCGTTTGCCTTCCACGCTAAATGTTTGTCGATCCTCTTCGGGTTCTCCATCGTGTCACATCGTACATTCCCGTCAACGCGTTCAAAGGAAGCAAGAAGAAGAAGAGCCCTAACGCGGACGCGTATAGTTGTTGATTTTTGCGGCCAAGCACGCTCACAGCAACGAGAGAGGGCAATTTCAAAGGAATCCTCGGTCTTGGTGCTTATCACGGACGTGCTTCCATTCGCGAAAGGCGGCCAAACAATGCGTCCCATTTCACTCAAAACCCGATTTTTTATGTATTTGTTAGAGAATTATTATGGTCGATAAGTCGATACCGTCCTATGTTAAATTACCCATCCTTTAAATAGGGAATTCGTTCCTAAAACCCTAATTCTACGAAGATCGGGTCGATATGATGTCAAGAGTGTTAGCTTTACACCCCGTGGGCCCAGATTCAAATCCCGTCGGTGGCACAAAATTTTCTGAGATTGCCCTATCCGTGCTGGAGTGTTGTGTGGAGGGCACTCCAAGGCAACACTCCGTCCCTAAGAAGGGACGTTAAGCCGTATTCCCATGGCGTCTTTCGTTAAGCGCAGGGGAATGCTGACGCCAGGTATCTCTCAACCTTTCTCTCCCTACCTTTATCTTACCGCGCCCTAAACCGCCGGTCGCCTCCTCCAAATACCATACTCCTTAATCTCTCGATGCTACACATTGCAACAGTCCCAGTACGCTATTGAGCATCCATGCACTGTTGCAAGGTCATGCAAAGCGTGATTCAAAGGTAGCGTGCTGGAAATCCTGAACAAGGAGAGATATTTTGTCAAACGGATAGGTATAGCAATTCGTTTCCCCCCGAACCATAAAGTACTTTAATAAGTCATTGGCGTAATTTAGTTATGTCATTTCCATTTTATTTGTGTAACGACTGGTGTCCCCGCCACACCCCTTCGAGGTGGCTTGCGGGGTAGTATATAGATTGTACGTCACATTCAGCGCGGAGCATGTCAATTGACGTGGTCCCGTCCAAGCCGAGATATGGAGCACGTCAATTGTCTTGCACTGCCGGTTGGACTATCGGGCGCTGCCTATCGGGCCTTTCTCTGCCTCCGTACTAGTCTAATATCCACTTTCGAGTCTTCCAATCGTGTGCATGGCCTTCAGCAAGATTCACTATCTAGACCCGTGTGCGCCGTTTGCAAATAGCAGTATTTGTGCGGAAGTTAAGGCGCGAAAACCTCTCTCTATTTTTCCTTCTCATTTTATCGGCCGATTCTGACGACGTTCACGAAAATCGGGCCAGCATCGCATGTGATGTTGTGATTCAGGAAAGGACTTTCAATAATTCTGGATTTGGTCCTGTAAAGCTCTCTCTAGCACCCTCCTTCAAACTTCAGCATTGCCAAGTATCGTGCGGTGCTCAGTCTATTGACGACCAATCATCCGTGTACACCACTTGCGTCATAGTTTCCGCGCCTTGGGTCCGATTTGTCGGCGCGAATGAGCGTGGTCGTCGCGAGAATACGAGACTCAACACTACTCAGCGAGGCAAAACACAGCGGCGGCGGAACGGATGTATCGCGCGTCTGCTCCGAACTGCACTTTAATGAGAGGAGGGGAGGTGGTGTAACGGACCCCTTCCCCAGGTCTCCCTCGCCGTGGGTGGGAAGCCACAGGTTGCGAGAGAGAGCGGAAGAGGGGAGGTTTGTTTACGGGAGACAGGGTGAAGCAGGCTCGCACGGGCAAGCACGCATGTCACACGCGACGCGACACAACGGTGATACAATAGTACGCATGGCAAGCAGGTGACGAGGCTTAAGTGTTCATCCTCAGAATGATCTCCACTCGAATGGAATCGAAACTCGTAGAACTCGAGCGCGTCTACAATCGAGAGAGATCTTTCCAGCAGATCGAGAGTTGTGTTCACGAATGTAAGGATAATGGAGGGTTCTGCGGTAGGTCACTAAAATGTAATGTCACCCACCGCGCATTTAAATGAGAAATGACAAAAGCCATCTATCAAATTCATACATTTTCAATGCTATCCATCGCAATTTCGAATGATATACTGCGAAACATCGGAAAAAGGAGGATCGGTTTTCATTCATTGCCGCGATGCGAACAGTTATGAAAACCGATAAAAAAGCGACCGAAGAGGCATTAGAAAATCACCTTCTATGGGATTGTAGCCTCGTTGGTTGAGCATCTTCTGTACCACGCGCGTTTTACGAGGTGCTACGCAGATTTTAATAACGTCATGCGATTTGATTGTGTCTGCTCTCCATTATTACATCAGAAACTTGTAAATAGGAATATAATCACAAAAAAAGTGTACGTGTAGAGTACGTGTGAAGAAGCTGTCGCTGGAAGTGAGCATGAAGATGGAGAAGAAGAAGGAGCCGATGATTGACGAAGAAAGGGCCATGAAGGGAAAGGATACCGGCACCGGTAACAGGCGAGAAATGTGAGAGATGGAGAAGTAACAGAATAAATGGCTGAAAATTGAGTAGACACTCGACAGAAATGAACGAAAGACAGTGGGCACATTAAAATGCCAAAGGCAGACGGGAAAATGTTCGAAGTGACGAAGGTAGCGATGAAGCCGTAGCGGCAGAGGCAGCTGCCGATGAAGTGGTCCCATTTGAGACCAGACGGTCCAATGGCATTTGACGGCGGCAATCGAACTAAATCGCTTCCAATCGTTGGACGGGCAGGTGGACACTAACAGCGTGGTCGCGTCAGCTGATCTCACGGCGCGGCGTTGCCACTTCGGCATCAACGAATTGGTCCAGAGGGGAGCCTCCAGAGCTTTTCATTCTAGAATCACTCAATGTTACAATACATTTTTTTTAATAATACTAAGTTGACTATGCAGAGCAATAATAAATGTCTTGTATAGCTAGTTTCCCAAGAATCTACTTGAAAATCAATTCGAAATTTCCAATTTTCTACCTTAATCTTATTCTGAACTACCACATAAACTTCACCTAAAGCTTTCAAAGAAAAAAGATTAATTATTAAATTATTATTTATTATTAAAATTAAAAATTAAACTCTTCATTATATTATATAACATATATTGGCGTCGTTTATGAGTAATTCTTCATGGTATAAGTCATATCACCATACCGTACATATATACCACTGCCTGGAACAGTTAGTGCATCATAGACTAGTGCTACATTCCTAATCTACGAAAATTCTAATGAAGGGGCCTAAGCTCCGCTCAGGATGAGTATTAAATAGATGAATATTTTTAAACGGATTTATGAGATGGCAGTACGCAATATTTTTGAAAACATAAGGTAAATATGCGTAGATAATAAAATCAAAGTTTTGACAGTATATTGTATGAAGTATACAGGAAAAGTTATTTAATTTTTTTACATTAAAATGTAAGAATACAAATAATAATGACACAATGAATTTATTTTATACTAAACGTCTTAAAGAAAGTCTTCGCGGTAAACGAGACATATCATAGAGGTATGAAAAAAGGTTGAAGAGATATACTAAAGGAATTCTGTTTTTTTTGCAAAATGTGAATCCATTACAATATGCATAAATAGCAAATACATACATTCTTAGCAAAACAGCGCATAGGTGTTAGGTTTGAAAGTACACCCATTCTGGAATTTTTATCAAAATCTAATTCCTAGGGTATATTCTGCATTTCCGAATTTGGGCTCAAATCTGGATGAAGTCATCTACTTAGCCAAGTATGAGCATTGTTGGAAGTTCAATGAAAGACCGCACGAGGCGCGCGAGTAACGGCTCATTTCCACAGGAACGGTTAATTTCCATCAAATATTCGTTGTAGTCTTGAGCAATGAATGACTCATTCCACGATGCAATTTATCCAAAAGCTCTTCGAAATGAGGTCATTTTCATTCGTAAATACAGAATAGCCCCTACTGAAGGTCAAACATCTCTCGCATTCAACTGGAATGACCCAGAATGCCTGTTATTATATTTTACATACAATAATAGGGTATTTTCCTTCTAGAAAGAAAACGAAAGGCATTGATTGCGATTCGTTACCCACCTTTAGTGTATTCATAATACACAAATTATTTGGTTTTTGAAATACCAGTTTAGACGAATGGCAAGGGTCAAATTTTATCCTCATTTGAAAAAGGCCAGATTGGCGCCCATGCGATTCCATTCCACGTGACGTCACAGGGACCTGGTTTCTACACGAGAGGATAGGAGTTATACATCGTCTGAGGTTACCAATGCATGCGTGAGGCACAGAGCTCAGGGAATCATGTCTTAATAATCACCTATTAAAACTGGCTAAGGTCGGAAAGTTTTCTTCGTTTGATAAGGTATTAATAAACCTTTTTTAAGCCAAGCGCTACCAGCCAGCAAGGTACTCAGCTACCCGCTAGCATCCTGCGTCCTATCAGCGCTCAGAGCCTCGATCAAGGTCACCTCACAAGGCGGGACCAGGAACCAGAAATACGTCGCACGGACTTTATCCCATCATTCCTACTTATGCGTCGCGTTTTCGCGCGCTTGAAATTTTTCACTTTCCATTTAATCGCGAAAAATAGGTATCGTCATTTAAAAATCTAAAAGCGTGAAATACGTACTCCAGGAGTAATAATCTTTCGATTTAGGCAATAAAAAAATAATAGGAAACCACCCTATTGCCAAAAAGATGGTTAAAAACAAGAGATGTAACAAAACACAAATTACGGTGGCGTGGAGATGAAACGATGGCCAAAAACGCATACCGCTCATCTCGACCGGGAATCGAACCGCAAGCGCTCTACTTTCTGGGTATATGCTCAAACCACTAGTCTATCGAAGTTACTTTAAACACCACAGTTTTCGAACGGGAGGGGGGGGGGGAAGTGTAATCGAAATCCTCGAGACGCAGCCCCTGGAAAACGCCGAGAGATGGCTCTGGCCAATGGTTCCCGCCACGAAGAAGGAGGATTACGAAAGGAGAAGGGGAGGGGTGCAACATGGCATCCTCAGATGCAGCCAGCGATAACACGTCCGAGCACCCTTTTCCAGGAAAGGCAGCGCCATATTTTACAAAAAACACCTCGGGAGAGATAGAATGGTAAATAAACGCAGTCTTTCTAGGAAATGACGAGGATAACCACTCTCTTCCCGAGGAATTCATGTCCGTGACGTGTTCGCTCTCACCGTGAGAATAATCCTCCTCTTCATCGGCAATAATTGTGCCAATTGGCACCAATGGGCAAATGACGATTAGAATATTACATGAATTTCGATGAAAATTACTTCCCCCGAATCAGGAATCGAACCATGGACATTTGGCAACGTACACTCCGTGAACCAAGTACCAAGAGCCTCGGTACAATTGCCGACGAGATTCAGGAACCTGGATGGCACAGTGATCTGCAGAAAGGCTTGGGAAGCCATGAGTTAGTGGTTCTATACCCGGTCCAGGGTAATTTATTCTCTAGTCAATTTATGTAAATTTCACCGCCCTTCACGCGGTGGGCACGAAATATTACAAGCCAGCGCCATGCGCGGCTTTAGCGTAGGTTTGGGGCTCTCAAACGGTTGTGGCTTCATTGAAGTCCTTTCTCCCTCGCGTTGCCATCTTGGATGGACCGCAAGCGCTTCTCGTCTAGCACTATCAGTCTTCGTGCAATTGCCGTAACAATTCAGGGACGTGGATAACATAGTGGTGCGCGCAATAGCCCGGAAAACCAACGATCCGTGATTCGGTTCCCGGTTCATGGGATTTTTTTCTCATCTCAATTAATGTAAATTTTACCGCTGTTCACGCGGCAGGCTCTAAATATTATATATGACGATAGAAGTATAGGTGATCGCTGTCACCTTTCCAGGGTAAGTTAAGCACATCGAAGACAGGCGGCCAGAGAGCGTGCGCAATGCATACTAAATCAGTTATTTTTATTAAAGTATTCCACCGATTAAGGTAAGTTTCCATGGAGTACTAAAGAAGAATTCTGGTAGCCTCCACTTCCACCAAGCACTTCCTCTTAAATTCACAATAAGGCCTTCTCCCTTTCATTCTATCTTAAAATCCTATTCTTTTCCTTCCTCTCCCTCGTCTACCCAACATTCGACCCTCTAACACTGTTTTCAACATCCCCTTCCAGCTAAGAACTCGACCAAGTTTGTAAGAATTAAAAATTAAGCGGCAAGAAAAAGCCGTATAATGCCGTAAGGACGAATCACAATACACTGCATAAAATTATCAAACACGTTTGAAAATATTTTTTTGCATATTGCATTTGGCATTATAAATGGATAGAAGGCTAACGAGTAATAGTCCTACTACATTGGCTGACGAGGTAAGGTGTTCCAGCGACGATTTTAAAATTTGGACATGGCGCTCCGACAGTGTAAATCTCGCATGGCTCGGGCCAATCAACGCCTGATGGAAATAACGCGATCAAAATGTTCAAAGAACACGTAGCGACAGCGAGTTATTGAATTCACAATTCGGGAGGGGTGTCTCATTAACACTCTGTTCTCAGAATAACAAGCACGTCGCCATTTCATCAGCGACTATCGACAGAGCGAGCAAAAACAAAAAAGAATATCGAGTTTAGAGGCCTCTAATTCACTGTAGCTGGCGCGAATTTCCGGACATATTCGTTAAATCCAATGTAACGAGCCAATCACTTGCGATTAAAATCACTCCACATCCTACGAATTCGAGGCAGTTTGTGATCAGCCGCTGACGTCATTCAGCGCCAAAATGCAAGTAATTTCTACCCCGACTGGATGACTCTACATTCATTTATAGTTGCTAAGGGAGGGGAAGCATTAATAGGAAACATACGACATCTATGATAAAAATTATAACAGAATGAGATATTTTTCGACTCTAGAAAGTTCTAATATCGGTTCAATTAACAAAATAGCATCAAAGGCTCGGCCTGTAGGTTCGTTGGCCACGTTTGGATCTCCACGCATCGGAGAGACATCTACCGGTCATCGAGGGAAACCACCGAGATGCGTGGTCCACCGCTGTAGAGGAGAGAGGAGGTAGACCGGATATTGCGAGTTAAATCTTCGATTGATGATTAAGGTGACATGTGCGCAGCGAGAGGAGCGGCAAGTGATCAAGTGCGGATAGAGAGAGGGAAACCCGGTGCCGGCCGACAAAAAAGTAATAGACATTAAAAAAATTTAAAGATTAGGAGACATCTGACCATTAGAAATTCAAGAATGACAGCAAAAGCCCTCGAGTTTGGACTTGTTTGATTTACTGACAAACATAAACGCTAACCGATCAAATTTTACAAGCATACGATTATTTCAGCACACTATAAAAGTTTGGAATAGTGACACTCGACTGAACCACATATACTCGTTGAAAAATCTTTAATACTGCACAAACTACGCATGAATTGTACAAAAACTTAAGAAAAAGGAAAATAGATCCAAAAATCACAACTTACCAGAGAGAGGGAGAGCAAGCAGATTCAATTGGAGGAGAAAACTCACCTGAAAAGAGAAAATGAGCATAAATAAGAAGGATGTTCTTGAATCAGGCACAAGCGATGAGGAAAAGCAAGGGAATAAAACGTAGTAATTATCCAAGGCTTTCATAGAGGAAGTATGAATCATTCACGCATTGTGTGTACTTCTTTGCAATAGGGTGGTTTCCTATTATTTTTTTATTGCCTAAATCGAAAGATTATAACTCCTGGAGTACATATTTCACGCTTTTAGATTTTTTAATGACGATATCTATTTTTCACGATTGAATGAAAAGTGAAAATTTTCAAGCGCGCGAAAACGCGACGGCTAAGTATGAATACCGGGAAAACTCCCGTGTGACGTCGTTCTGGTTCCCGCTGCCGCAAGTGAGGTGACCTTGGGGTGAGGCTCTGAGCGCTGATACGACGCAGGATGCTAGCAGGTAGCGCTTGGCTTAAATAAGGATTATTAATACCCCATCAAACGAAGGAAACTTTCCAACCTTAGGCAATTTTAATAGGTGATTATTAAAAGATGTTTCCCTAAGCTCTGTGCCTCATTCATGCATTGGTAATCTCAGACGATGTAAAACTCCACTCTACTCGTTTAGCATCTAGGTCCCTGTGGCGTCACGTGGAGTGGAATCGCATGGGCGCCAATCTGGCCTTTTTCAAATGAGGTTAAAATTGTCCATTAGCATTCGTCTAAACTGGGATTTCTAAAACCAAATTATTTGTATACTATGGATACACTAATGGTGGGTAACGAATCGCAATCTAAGCCTTTCGTTTTCTTTGATGAAGGAAACTACCCTATCCATAAATTTTAAGAGACAGACCATTGTTTCAATTCCTCTATACCATCCTCCGATGAGTCAAATGATGGCACAATTGTCTTGAAACGCGGATCAATTTAGTAAAGCGTGAATAGCAAACGACAGTGTATAGCAAAGTCTCATTATGAAGGTCCTGGAAACTTATACCTTAGTCTCCTTTTTGCTGATTTTTAGCAATTGATTGGCCATTGTCCTTTCCATTAATCAAAGTCTTCTTCAAATCATTCTCTGTCTCGGTTATGAATGCTATTTCGTCATCAAATCGCAGCTTACTAATTCTTTCTCCGTGGGTATTGGCACCTACACCCCTCTCATTGATTTCATTGATGTCTTTCTCGAAATAAATATAAAAAAATCACTGTGGACAGCACACTTTTGTCTCACTCCATTTCCTTGTTTTGGATCTTAACGGTTGGGTCCAGAATATATCACAGCTACTTGGTTTTATATAAAATGTGTACAATTCTACAGCCATTATAGAGCGCTCTAATTTATTTCAGAATTCTAAGCATTGTATTCCATTCCACATTGTCAAAGGCTCTCTCCAAGCCGACAAATGCTATATAAGTCGTTTTTTTCTCCATGCTCTTCTCTATGAGTAGCTTGCCGGCCAAAATTGCTTCTCTTGTGCCCTAGATTTTCCTAAATCCGAATTGGTCCTCAACCAGAAATTCCTCTGCTCTTCGTTCTATTCTTTCGTAGATGATTCTTGGCAGCATGGTAGATGCATGTGTCTTCAAGCTTATGGTCCTAAAATCCTCACACGTCTTTGATCTCTTTTATATATGAATAGGAATGATGATGTTTTTCTCGAAGTCAACTGGTATATCCCCTGTTGAGTACATTTCATCAGATGCTTTGGTGCAGCTGAGTTCAGATCTTTTCTCCTGCATTATTGGTCAGGTCTCCTGAAATTTCATACATTCCTGTTGCCTTATTATTTCGCAGGCATCTCATTGCAGCGCCAAATTCCGGTCTTAGGATGCTGGATTCCATGTCATCCTTTTCTACTCCACTTTCCTCTTCGATAGTTTTTGCGCTTCTTCTTTCCTTTATAAGTCTGCAAGGCATTTATCCCTCTCTTCCAGGTGATGGGAAACATATTTTCTCATCCACGGTGCCAAGTCACAGCATCTTCACAGGCTTTTAATTTATCATTTAGACGGACACCCTATGGATGGACCCAGGGATAGACACATACCACCTCCGAGTGCCGTCACTTTTTTTCCAAGCCTGCTTACTATAAAATTAAACTGGCTTACATCGTAGCTGACATCCATACCAAAAGCTTGACTGACTATCCGCCACCCGGTGGACGCACGCGGCGGCTTTAAGCTCAGCCGCGAGCCTTATATAGTGCACGAATTCAGCCAAATATAGCATTTATTTATCACTTGGCACCCTTTCATCCGATTCACTTTGCTGCTTAGCGCTTAGCGAGTGAATTTTTCAGAAAAAAAATGCTAAATGATGAGTACTAGTTGCTTTCTCTCAGTATAAATATAGTCACTATTCGTCCCGTTTTACTTTTCGGTGGATTTAATTAAACATTCTCGGATCTCCGTAAAATGCACTTAATTTAGCACGGCGAGCATGAAAAAAATGGCGATCTACGTTGATGCAATATCTTCCTTTCTCCTCTTTTCATTAAAAACTCATCAGACCGCGTCGCGTCGCGGCGACGACAAACACGGACGAGGCGCATCCGTAAAATGCCGCCCCCGCGGCACACGGAACCCCCTGTAATGCCTGTTGCGGCGTTTGACTGCAACGCCAGCATCGGCCGCACCGTGAACGCTGTCGATCTAAAATAAATGCGGTAAAAAGAGGAAGGGGCGAAAGTGTACCACAAAGTAAATCGCATGTCTTCCAGTATTTCCACTCGCGAGGAATATTATTGAAAAATCATGTTCATGATAGAGCGTGTCATCATGAATATAAATTCGGGCGAACAGCTAAATTTTTAGCTCATTTCTCCGCGAAATTCCGATCGCTCTGCCGTCAGTGACGTGAGTGGGTAAATTCATTTAAATGCGTATCAAGTAGCCAACTGGAGAATTTATATGCCTACTATCAAACCCACTTCCGACCACTGACTCATACAAATTTTTGGTGTGAACCGGACGAGATACGACCAAAAATCGTAGAAAAACCTCTAAAAACGCCTGGAACCATAGGAAAAATTGTCGAAACACTATTTTTTTTTATTTCTAATCAAGCTAAGTTTATATCGCAAAAAATTATACTTAAAATACAGAGAGCAGACGAAAAGTATAATAACTGGCAAAGTGATCAAAAAAGGTCGCACACGCCTTTTCAGGGGAGGAGTTGGGGGAGCTGAGAGCCCCCCAACGAGAGAAAGCGAATCTTCTATTTTCAAATTCGTGCGCGTCCGATTGGATGCATAATAGAATGGCGTCGCGTAGTGGGGTTAAAAAGCAGCTGAGTTCGGAGGATGAAACAAGAGTCTTCAGGGTCATAGGTTAGGTGATGTGGTCAATAGGGCAACGAATAAAGTGCGAGTGACGTAGACGACGAAGGAGGCTTCCGGGAGGGAGGTCAGTCATGACAACAAGCGACCTCATCCACGACCACATCTCAACACGTCATTGTTCATCTACATCTCTACAATACTTCACAAGCCGTCTTAATAGGCGTATGACGGGAGTTGTTACATTACTACCCCATTACTAAAAAAAGGTTCACGTAGGAGGTATTGGTCTTGCGAGTCCTAACTAGAATTAATCAGAGCCCTTCATTGCTCGAGGAAAAAACATATTCCTGCATCTATGGATTCGGTTAAATAGCTGTATTATTATAGGGGATTGTTCGAGAGAATACAAGACTAATGGACCGAGTAACATAATTCTGCGACCGCTGAGCTAAAAACGAGATCATCTTCTGATCCAGTTTTCTGATACTATGCGAAATTCCCGCACAAAGGCGAAATGGGTTTTAACTGGGGATGTCGGTTGTGACAACATTTCGGTTCCCAGTATCGCTTCTTGGTTACAGTTCTTATCCTTGTATTACGTTTACATTGCTTCATTTCCAAACCTATAGGTAATTTGTTTTTCATTCACAAGTAACAGAATCCATAATATCATTGAACTAGAAACATCATTTGGTTAAAAAAAATGCTCTAGCTCCCATACAACAGTAAATTCTCTCTTCTCATTGTATTAAAAAGATGAAACAAAGTAAAGATAGAAAAAAGTAGATCCAAGCATATCAAATCCGCCATCGATTGTATAGCATCGAGAGATGAGTGTGTTTTGCCGTTTATCATGTTTCGCTCTATCCCTTTGCCAGAGTAAGTAATGGAATAGAATCGTGCCAGCAATCGAGATTTGACACTCATACTTCTTGCATGGCCAGTTGAATGCTTCGCTGTCTATAGTGTGACATGTATCAAAAGATTATCTATATCTATATTCAATTTGCTATCACTACAGTTACCTAGATAGCTGGTGGAGTTGCTATTAAATTTTCTCTTTTAATTTCCTATGCATTGTTTTCCCTGGGGTGTATCTATTTCTATGTTCATGGAAGATGAGGTCCTCGAATTTTAAGAGGACTGTAATAGTTGTCATTCTTTGATATCCAAGGGTACATGTAACTGTATTTCTAACGTAGAAAAATGCAAACCCAGCATAGAATAAATCCTCACAAGAAGAGCTCATCAGTAATTTCTAAGGAACACAGTGCGTAGAAAAAAATATGTAATCACGCGGGGAGCTTTTCAAAACGAGGACACTTTTTTCACCAGAGAAGAAGAAAGAATCGACGTGCTAATTGTCCCTTGATAACTGTAAACATCCAGGTTTAGCCTTTACCATAGAGTAAGTATATATATACCTACTCTATGCCTTTACCTTTTCAGACCAAGATTCAGTTGTTCCTTCCTTTAGACTAAAATCCCCTCGCACCAGCAGTAGAGAGCAAAATGTAAAAAAATTGTTTCGGTGGAATATGCACGGTTAAATTTGTCTTATAATACTCCCATAAGGCTCTGTGATACTGAAAATTTCTAATTCTGCTCGACCCTCCTATACGACATGGGGCATGAGAAACCCAGTTTCGAGAGCATAAAAAGGAAAATAACCCTCTCTGAGCTCTATTTTACATTCCATAAACTACGCACGGGTAAACAACGCAGTTTATGTTGAACTAGAGGATGTTTAATAAGAAGTGTGCTTGGGAAATGTGGACTGTAGCATCATGAAGATTTGAATTTTCCCTGAATCTCGCATTTTTATGCACACTTCGCTGTAGGGCACATAAAAAATCAACGATCAATTATACAGCTTAAAACATAGCGAATTTGTGGAAAATCGTTTGCAACTGAAAGAATCGAAAAATATTTGTCGGCATCATCCGAATCATCTGAGTAAATCTTGGGGTTCCAGCTCTTGGCGAGTGATTCAGTGCCCCGGACACGTGTAAAAAAACGGCGGATTTTGATGTATGATTTTCAAATATGTATTCACAGCAGTTTAATAAATTCCATAATTGGCTTACCCGAAATATATACGAATAAATTAAAGCCTTACTCTACTCGACAAGAATCAAACGCTTTTCATTAAATCCATTTGCCACCTAATTTCGCCAAACAGCCTAAAATCTACAAAAATATGTAAAAATGTGTAATATTCATTAATAATATCATTGCCATTGCATTTCAATATTTCAGAAGCTGCTAAATCTGAAAGGTAATACCAAAATATTAGGGAAGCGCCATCCCTCAAGAAGTTTTGAAATGCCTGCTTGCCTATCTTTAGACAGCAGCGAAAATTTGCGAGGCCAACACTTTACCCACCGCAGCAATCCGATCCCCGACTTAAGCCTACTCCCTACCATGCCCTTCGTGAGGTAGTATAACCAATGAAATATGCGATTTAGTGAAACTATGCATATTTTGTTAGCACTTGTTATTGAATTAGTCAGAAAACAGCAGTGAACTTGAACCACTACGTTCACGACTGTCCTTTTGAAAGAAAAGTAATCTTTTAAGAACAGATGACAGTTGAAGATAACTATAGGTGTCAATACTCAATCACTAAGATGCTCAAAGCCAAAATGTGCATTGAAATGAAAGCAAAATCTAGGCACTTCATAATTTAACATCTTATACAATGGTTTAGTAGATTAAGAAAAGATTATTTCCGCGTGTGACACACTAATTCATACTTTTCATATAACATTTTGGTCATATTGCAAATTTCTGGGATAATGTTTTCGCGTTTAAATTTTCTTTTTTTAAATAAATCATTGTTATATTTTGCACCTGATAATCATTTACGTTGTATAGACCAGTAGAATTAAGACAAACGAGGAATCAGATCAATTTACGCTGCATTCATAAATACAATCCTGGGACTCCAACACAAATACAAAGTCCAAAAACAAGTTATTCAGGTATTAAAAGGTAAAGATTGGATGCAGAATAATTAAAAATACATGCCACAGTCAATAACTATTTAACTATAAGAATGATTAAGCAACCTCAATAAATAGAAAAAAGCTTGAATATCTTTGCAAAAATAAGCTGTGATAGATATATATTTTACACGAAAAATACGTTTATTAGCGGTGAAAAAAGCCACCAATATTTAACGTTTCTATGCAAAATTATTTCAGAATAAAGGTACACAGTACTTAATTATTTCTTAAATAATTTCTTGCTAGCATTCAAGATCTAGTTATAATTCCAAATTTTATCGATCCTAAAATACCGTTACGAGGGATTAACAAATACCAATTCGAAAATCGCAGCCGCCTAACCATGCGGGTAAGCAAAATAGAAGACATCCACATTTTTGGTGTCGTGAGAAGAGGCAACTTATTTGAGGTTTGCTATGGCGACAATTCCCTTTCATTGGTGGTTAACTCAATGTCTCCACCACAAGGACGTAGTTATGTACGCATGTAAGAAGTTGACGAGGAAGGCATGCAGTTTTCCGATTGCTGAAATTCTCGAGTGACTTCAAGAAGAACTGTAATTTTAAAATCTGGTAGCACTTAAGCTGATTCGTAGTATTACCTGTGACGTGGTCTGAATTTTTGGGTCGAAACGACGAGCACCATTTTTCTCAATCCACTCTTTTTTCGGGCATATACTTAACTGAATACAGAGGAGTTACGATTAAATTATCCGACTTTCAAGGAAATTGGCCTTCAGGAATTCATTCAAGAAGACCAATTTCCTCGAAACGACATCAGTGGCCCTGAGGATGAGCCCAGAGTCGGAGCTCGAAACGTCGGCAGAAATGGAGATTTTAACCCGGTATGAATCCTAAGCAAAGTTTACCCAAGAGTTACGATAAGTTTAGTTTTCTCCTCGCCAGTATTGTTTCTTCCTGAGTCACAACTAATCTGAATATAATTTCGTGCAGGAAACAAAAAAATACGGTTTAACTTTTAGCTCCGTCGTGACAAAAAGGTTAATTCATCATGAAAATGACTTGCATTTGGAGGGAGTTAGTGTAAAAACATCGGAGAGCCTATATTGCGATGAGACCATTGCCTAAGAAATTCGTCACAATGAAATAAGGTGCGAAGCTGCTCTTCGCCTGAGATCAGAAGATCATCATCATAGCAATTGAACCAGCTCTCCCACTTAAATCCCGCATGCTCTCAAAATGAACGCCAAAAAAATGCCAATAATCACTTTTGCGACACAATGCGAAGAGATTTGCACTTCTAGAAACGTATTTCAGAGCACGGAAGTACGAGGACATATTTCCTTACGGATTAATTTCAAATGTTGCGATTGTTTAGGCTTAATTATGCGAATTATTTTCTTCCAAAGGATCACTAAGACATTTATGAGGGGACATTTGCAAAACGTACCTGTTTAACCGCAAAATCAGTTAAAGCAAAATATGAAGCGATGCCATATGCAGTTAGGCATTTACAGTGGTATGCGAGTTACCTAGACACGAAATTTGTTGCTCCCCCTCACGTATTCCGAAACTAGCGTGTTGTAGGAAGATTTTCGGATTAAAAAGTAAAAGAGAGGCACTAATTCGCCCTCTTACGGCCACACCTTGAATATGCAGTGAGTATATGGGTTCCAGCGCACATGGACGTAATTGGTGAACTAAATAAAATGCAAAGGAAAGCTGCGTGATTCATGAAAAACTTCTACGGGCGAACGGAAAGCTCTACACAAAAGTTCAAAAAATTAGACTGGGAGCCGCTAGAGACTCAGAGGTTATGCGCAAGGCTTGAATCATTACGAATAGATATCTGTAAGAGCGACACGTAGACCATCATATTAGAACCCCACAATATTTCTAGGTACGGCAGAAACAATAAATAAGAGAGATATTTTGCCGAAAGGATAGGCATGGAACTTTTTTCTCTCCAAAATGATAGAGGATTTAAAGAAATACTTAGCGGATTTTCAAATGTTTTCCTTAAATATATGTTAACGGCTGGGGTCCTAGCACCCACCGCTACACGCCCATTACGGCGGCTTGCAGGGTAGTATTTAGATGAAGATGAACCATAGAATTCTTCATAAAAACTGTAATACTCTTTTATATAATGATGAAAGTTATACACATCATTTTTATGTCCTTAAGACCAAAATTTCCTTAGTTACATTAATTTATCCTTCATATGTGTTTGACTTCAAATTACACCTGATTTTCGAAAAATTCTTGAATGAATTTCAACGGAAGAAAATTGATTAAGAAAAACTTTCGGATCCGACACCTTGAATAAGTACTCAACTTTCCTGGACTGGGTGAATTTAATCTCGATAAAAAAATCATTTTTCGGCCCAACCCAATAAGTACGCCTAGAATGTTTTTGCTTCTCTACACGGTCAAAAGGAAACACGTTTTTGTTTCGTTTTGATTGCCAGTCGGCTGCTGCATAGGGACGAAGCCACGTTCGAGACAATTGCAAGAGGGCGCCAGCTTCGTCACCTCCAACACGCGTATGTGCCTTCGAGTAAATTCTTCGGAAAATGAATTTGCAGCGAATGGCGAGGCCGTGAATAGCAATGTCCCGAGACGGCAGCGCCCCTGGCGGATGGGGCACTCACTTCGTCGGCGGCCGTGCGCGCTCTCACGAGGCCAAGAGTGTTTGCGCTTCTCATCTTCTCCCCCTGCCAAGACGCGCCGCTCCTCTCCCCCTCCCTCCGCTGATAACGAGAGTAAGAAGAAGACGAGGAAGGGCAATCACTTATCATCGGTCGACCGAGGGGGGGTCACGTGACTCGAGATATGGAGATTACAAAAAGTCCTCCGAGGATGAAAAACAAAAAGACTACAGTCTGGCCGCGACGAATGAACTGCTGACTTTTTTTTCTCCTTGCGACGCAGTTTCGGAATGTCAAAGAGGTCATGTCTGCCTCGACGAAAAATAAAAAGCCTACATGGGAGGGCGCCACTTGTCTCATTCATATTCGCTCTCCAACTGTCGAACTAAACATAGCTCAAACATCATCGGCCTCTCAAGCAATTGATGCGAGCGAAGAGCATGCTTCCACTCATCATGACCGCTAATTAACAATCAGGAGAGCCAACTTACGAACAGCGCGTGGGCCCACATCTCTCGCCGCAACTGCTTCTTCTCCGTCAGCGAAGCTCAACTACGGCAACAGAGACTGCCACTGCATACAATGAGAGAGAGATAACGCAGTGAACGAAGGTGGCGGGGCACAGAGGATCATCGATTCGAGCATCATCGTCAACTACCGCTAGCTACTCTTCTCGGGCGCTCCACCGGGTTATCCACTCGCAAAACAAACGATCAAGCGGTCGAAATCGCACGAAAGCAACGGGGAAAAGTGAATGTTGCCAACACATATGCGTTTAGTTCCATCTCTCCTCCCGTCGATTGATCTTGCATAGGCTCTTGGAAATGTTGTAAACGTTCCATCATAGCCTAATCCCCTCTCTCCGGTGAAAATAGTCAAGCTTAGGACGACGCGTCACTTCTCCTCGAACCAGCGTTTTTGTCATTATTCATAGCGATATACTTATTTGAAAAATAATTAACCATTTCGAAATTTTCTGGGCATACGAGAAGAGTGCTTCCCTCGAAATGTCTTTTATGCCCCTCAACTCCTAGTCATTCATTCCTCCGCCAGGCACGTAGCCAGAAAGGTTGCGTATTGGGGCTAGTAGCGCCCCCGAAATTTTTCAAAAATGTGTCTGACCGACTAAACATAACATCAATTACCTATCCCATGATCATTTGCATAACTTCATGAAAATATTGATATTGTTTATAAATTGATTTCTCCGATAGAATATCTCAATAAATTGGTCAATCCGCCGATGGAATTCGTTCCTTCTTTAGCATTAGAATTAGCCACCCCTGCCCGAAATAAATTTCCGCAAACGTGTCTGACATGCTCTCTTTATTTCCCTGCGAAAGATTTCCCGTCGACATAAATGACTGAAGAGGACTCAGAAATAATTAGCAGTATGAGCGTGGAACATCCTCGCAAGAGTTGCCTCGGCATATTTAGGGAGAAAGAAGTCTGTCTCTGGAGAAGGGTTCGAATGTGGCAAGAGAATATTAGGGTATAATTCTTTGACATTGCCGAACCACAGGCCGTTCAAAGTTTTCCCACAGAGAATGAATAAATGTCACACATCTGACACCCAAGTATCTTATTATACGACATATTTTAGCAATGCAAGATGGAGTAAAAAGAATGGAATTAAAATATGCTGGCTATTGGATATTTTTCCCAAAAAAACTGACATATTCCGTCAAAATCGAAGGCAAAAACAAATTTATGCGAGATTTTTTTAAATTTTAACGAAATCGGGAGTTTTTTTTCAAAAGCAGTCATTTTTAGTCCTTTGAATTTTGGCAGCGTATGATGATCAAATAGATCGACCGAGTTAGTAATGAGGAAGTCCTTAGAAGAATAGGAGATAAGCCTCATGAAGACCTTAATAAGAAGACGGAACAACCTTATAGGCGACATCTTGAGACATGAAGGCCTGATAAAGACAATCGTCGAGGGACAAGTGGATGGCAAGAACGGAAAAGGAAGATATCGAACAAAATATATGTAGGTAATAGGGAAAGAAGGATCTGAAAGAGAAAAAATACGTAGGTGTGAAAAGATTAGCTGATACAACAATTGAGTGGAGAGCTGCGTCAAACCAATTTTAGGATTTTTGAGGACTGATCATGATAAGATCTATGAATAGTAACTACCTATATCTTAATCAGTAATTGGTTTTGAAGTACATGCCTAGTTTTTGGTTTTTATTTCAGCGAAAGGCGACTTTATTTGGCATTTATCCGAACATTTATTTGGCATGCGGTCAATCTTCTGCTCCGGCTAGCAATATTTTCAGATTTTTTTTTCGATTTCCACTTGGTTTGGGTATCGAATAGATTTCAAGTACCGGTAACCTTGGGATCGTAAAAAAATATCAGTATGTAACGAGTATGTATTTCTTAACATTTTTAAAATATATAATTTTAAAAATTTTTAAAGAGCATTTTTACAGGGGCCTATCTATTAGATCACAACAATTAGCGCAAAAAATGAAGGAAAATTTGGAAAACTGAAACTCGAATAAATTCTAGCATCTCTCGAAATATTGTATATTTTAGGAAAAGGTCTTGCATACAAGTCACGAACTAGCAGTACTTTTATGTGCCAAGTTATGAGGAGACTAAAGATGATTGGGCCAGGTGTTCGGTTCTTGGCATGAATTGACCCATATGCTGTTTAAAATGCAGCGTAAATTTGTTCATAACTTTTTGAATGCAAGCGCAGTTTAGTAAGCCCATTAAAAAAATAATGCGCAGCTGCAGCCCAGCAACGCATTAACCGACTCTTTCTGACGAGCACGTAAATCCACCGATGAATGCACCGAACGCAAACTCCTCACTTGGCCGTGAACTTTCCCCGCCGATGCTTTGTAGTAATAAATATCACGCTCTCGAAGCTCGGCTCTCTTTCACACAAAGCAGTCCTAATTTCTGTGTTTCCCTCATCATAAAGCGAACAGTACTGGCTGTGACACACCTCTGTCCCACATGCGTCCCACAAAAATAAGTGCGACCTACCTACGTCTGGCTTTAATTTTCAAAATTAAAATAATACTTGCTTGGTTGCTTGGTACTATCACATTATCCTCGGACGCTGTTGCCTTCCCGCTGAGCTATCACCCACTCGCTTCTAATCGACGAATAATATTATTTTTAAGGGATTTTCATTCTATCTTTGGCATTCTGCTCCACCCCACTGAAGGCTCGGATGACGGTCCGTTTGTTTCCCTTCACACCCAAGATAAGATGTCAGTCCTTACGCTTGGCTTTGCTCGCCGACACCTTAAAGGTCCCGGAGCGAAACTATCTGAACACAAAGCGGCACCAGTGTCTTCGACCGACAGTCCTTCAGTCAAGACGGCCAACAGCAGGGCCGGCAGGCGGGAGCCACTGTACAAATATACTAAGCCCCGGCCCTACTCTTATCCGAAACCTCCACCATGACCTTTCGCATTATAATTCCAATCTATGAAATAGATAATCAAATAAAAACTCTTAACATGAATTCAAATTCAAGTCGGGCTCTACTCATCTATGGTTCGAATTATCTAGAGACCTAATTTTTCAACGCTAGTCATTTTTATTGATGATTACCACTTACGGGCTCTTCCTTTTCGCTGATTAACTCGTTATGAATCCGACTATCAAAATAGGAACACTTTACTTAAGAATATAGATTAGTTCTTGTGTCAAGTCTCAAGTATTTAAATGGGCTGACCCGCGATTTCTTGAGTCAAGTTGTGCACGGAAGCTCACTTTTTTTTAAATAAAAGTACGTATAAGCCAACCTTATACATGATCCTTACTTAGAAAGCAACATTACCTAACCTATTCAGAATCATAAATATCGCAAGAGAAGCGATTTAAACTTGGAGTTTTGTTCTGAAGATAATGTTAATTAGCACGGCAATGGAGTCAATTCCGTAATTCAAACTTATTTTTCAGAAATATATTCATATAACCTAAGAATTCACTATTTTAAACACCAAAGTATTATCTAGCAACATTACTTTAGACTACTATTATCACAGATTATTCTTAACATCTCCTTCATAATGATATTACTTCTACGCCAACCAATCTGGCAGCATTGCAATAGGAAAATACTTCTGTTTGTATCATTTCCGTGTTTACCCTCGTTGCTATTGACTGAGTACGGTGATCTGTGCCAACGGAGAGGGCAGCCTTATCATAAAATATACAGAAGATGGCTATGTAGTCAGATCAAATAAATACAACATACGAACGAAACGTTGGTGATACACAACGAATTAAACCGGTGGAAATCCCGAGAAGACTTCACGCACAGGTATAATTCGCCGAGAAAGAATTACTTTATATTTTACATACAACATGCATCGACCGAAATCAGCGAAAGAGTGGTTTGACAAATCAAAAACCGACCGAAGCGCCACTTAAAGCCAACGTATGTTTTTCGTCTGCAATAAGTGTAGAAGTAGGTTAATATGTCGAAAACAAAAGATGGTTGAGGTACATATTTTTAGGTTGTTTGTTTCTAACGAAATTTAGCATTTAAGGGCAGTTTATCTCAAGATTTACATGATACCGTGAATTTTTAAACCGTATTTTCACCGCGTGATGACAATTCACGCAATAAGTAAATCGTATGTAATTTCAAACGCAATTTATGCAAAAAGTAACATGGGTTGGTAAAGTTATTCTCACTTTCTTAGATTGAAAAACCTTTGTTATATAACCACTGAAAATATAAAAAAATTACACGACTTTTACTTGTCGATCGAACCTCCTTAAATTCTAAAATTGACGATGTCGAGTATGAAATGCTAATACGCACGACATTCATTTCGAAGAATCTGAAACTGATTCAATTTTTCTCTTTTACGTTGATATTTACTAGTTTTCAGTTATGCACATGAAACACTCGCCACTAATTCGTGAATTCACAATATTGCCCAGGAGGATGCAACTTCGTCCTCTTCCCTGATGGGCGATGACCGCATGCCCTTGAAATAGGTCCATTACTACAAATTCTTAAGAAGGCACATCACTCTTGCTCAAACGGTCTTTCCTGGGTCGCATTTCTTTCATAAAACGCACGTTATCATCTTGACACTTTCAATTTACATGAAGTATACGAAGTGTGTTTAGAAAATAACGGGAACTAAATTTTGAAATTTCTCGCTAGTTGGAGAGTACCACTGCTTTTTTATGTCGGTATACATGCACCCGAAGTATGATAAACCTATCAGCTGTATTCTTTGTTTACTTTTTCTGTTGCAGCCGCCAGACCCATTTTCATAAGCTCGGCGATTTTCGGCTCCCACTCCATTACTTTTTCGTGAATTTTTAGACAAAAGTAATGCTGTGACGATGCCCCACCATCCATATTCGCCTGACATGGCTCCGAGTGACTTATTTGAACTGAAGTGAAGATTCAACTGCGGCCAGTCGCTGTGTTGGGACGTGCGACAGATAGTGTTCACACATGGGTCCGACCTCACGGCCTCCAAAACGACAGTTCACTTTCGACCGTTCAGAGTTCGAGTCTGCCGGCTCCTCATGGAATACTACCCATCCAAAATGGATTGCGATCTGATGTTTTTTGCAACTGAAGGAAGAGGAAGCTGATTAGGAAGAAAATTAGGGCAATGAAGATTCCGTATTCTTAAAATATTCTAAATTAAATTCAAGGAGCAGAAAACGGACATTTTGAAGCGGTCCTTCCACCATAGTGGAATAAAGGAGTATAATGACCTACCTAAAGGAATATTTACGATCTTGCCCGCAAATATTAATATTTTTCACGAGTAAATGTTCCTCGATTCCAAGTTGACGTCACAGTGATTTATTAGGGAGCGTAGGTAATTGAGTTATTCGATTCAAATTTCATTATTTAGTTGCAAGATATTCGCATTAGTGTTCTTTTGTATCCTTTAAGAGCATTTTCTGTTCCTTTACTTTACCCTAAAGTAGATAGGATTTCTATTAATTTATTTTAATTTTCATGTTACCACCAAGCGATGCCCCACTTGCAACAGCGTGTATTAAATAAATAATCCTTGTGTTCTGCATTGTATATGACCTCGAATTTCCTCACTTCTTCATCAAGAATATCGTCCTCTTCCGGCAAAAATCAGTAATATATGCTTTCATGTAGAAGAAGCGGCAATGCACTGAATCACCATTCTGCTAGGCCTGCGTCTCGACTCTGCTTGCGAAGCGGTCTTTAGTTCTGACGAATGGCATTTTTGGGCTCCGTTCGAGCTGGTAGGACTTGGTAGTTAAATAATATTTCCATTTTCCTACGAATCGTTAAAATTATATAATACGAATCTCACAGCAAAAGAAAAAGATCTTTTGAGCGATCTACCGCTCACCAAAGAAGTGCACATGTGCAGAGGAAAGGGTAGTCTGTGGTGGCCGTGAATCCCTTCCCAGAGGGGATGGAGCTGCTTTGGGCTCTGTGCTCACGGGGAAATTGGCCGGCCTTAGCGCCGAATCGCGTGAAAAAACACAAGTGATACGTGATGAAAGAAGAGAAAACACGACGGTTAGAGCGGGAGTGATGCGTCCTCTTAATAGTTGATTTAGTGAGTAGTGTTTGCTGACATGCGAAGCCAGCACTCACTCCGCAATAAGCGTTTCGGTTCGCTTGGAGCACAATCCTATTCTCATTTCATGCAAGTCCGCATTCATTTGTTTTGCATGTCACACGTCCAATAGATTTGCTCTTAGACTATGCCGAGGTCATCAACATACAATGTTGGCTCTCCAAGAGAGTATATCAATATTAATTTTGCAGATGTCACAGATAGATTTTATATTTTTGGGCGCGCATTTAAGTTTCTCTAGCTTCTTCCTCAAGGACTGCGAAAGCATCACCACCTTAAACTTAGAAACTCGCTTTACTTATTGCAGCAAGCACCAATTCTAGGGCTAAATATGACAGTCGCAGACCATCAAGCATGGAAGTATTTAGCCCCTCCTGAATGACCACCAAAATATTTGAAGAGCAGACCATTTGGATCACAGGCAAACGCTTAATAAGCTAGGCACCCAATATGAAACATTCGATGCCTTAAGGATCTATCCTACTCCAGGACAATTTAACCTGAAAATAAGGTTTCCTCAATGTCTCTCTCAACCCTTTAATGTTGGTCTTATGGACCGCAGCTTTCTTTCATTTCCCGATGAGCATGAACAATGATTACTGGTGAATATTTTTCTTCCCGGCATGCCTAGGCTTCCATTCTGTTTTTCGGGAACACGTTGAAGAGCTCTCGATGATCCACAAATAAAGTAACGTCAGGGATGACTTGTAAATACAACAGCATAAACAAAAAAATAAACGTAACGCATACGCACACATTTCGGCTCAATATAACGCCAGGCGAGGAGTCGCGTTTGTATTTTTTCGCGAACGGGATAGCGCTCGCTCGCACAAATTCAACACACCAAGCGGCCGACGCCCGCGGTATTTGCCACCACTTGCAAATATTTATACACATTCAAATTACTTTAAGGAATTGATGAGGACTACAAAATAGAATTCTATTCTGCATTTTTTTCGGAAATCTCAACGAAACGTATCGTAGAAGAATGATATACAATTTACTTTAACAGCGCAATCTATCTAATTATTTTACACTCCAAATAATTTCCTCTCTGCTCGGTATGTTACCATTGTCGTTAATTCATCATGAAGATAACGGTTCTCAGCATGAAATGGGATATTGCATGAGCGTGGATCCATCGCCGAATACTTCCGGCGTCAAATAAATAGGAGTCTGTGCTGAACAGACAAACGTAAATGTGGCAGAGTGCACTGTTACGTTTGATTCATCAAAGTGAAGATGCTTCAGAGCTATTAGCGGAGTAAACACGGCGCACACAATCTCTCTTCCACCGTTCATATCACTGTGAGAGAGGGCAAACTAAGGCTCGGATGGGCAATGCGATTGGCGTTACCGCCGAGAGCAAGGAAGACGGGTGGTATTGTCTCTTCAGGGCATCCGTCCTCATCACCCGACCCGGTCTTAGGATTCGAGGCAACTAGGACACAATCGAACGAAGGAGAAACAATTCTTATCTTAAAACATTTGCACTTCCGAAACACTGAGCATATTCATCTACATCTACATCATACCCTGCGAGCCATCTCTAGGGTGTTTGGCAGGGGATGATCATTCACCAGCATGCAGCATGCATTTGAACTCCCACATGCACACTACACGATCCAAATTTCGGCAATATCCATGCGTTTCATTTATTTTTCCGAGTTAATCAAACCTTTTTAACACAATATTTATGGCGAAAGGAAATTATGTTCTCTTCCATTTTGCATTACGGTTATATCATCAATTTTCCTTATTTCCTTATACTTTAAGAATAATCTCTTCGCAAAATACGACCAAATGTAGTCTGGAAGCAAATTAAACTATACTTCTTATCGAAAGTAAGGTTTCCTCAGCGACTGCTGAACGTTCCCCTTGATTTTTCGGCGCTGTTGGTCCTCATGGCTGAACAGAAATCCAAGAGGACTGACACAAGCAGCAGCACCGGAAAATCAAGGACGAGTATACAATTGTTTTATTTAACGGCCATTCCGTATGAATTGGTACCAAGTGAGAAAAAATTCAAGTATGTTTACTGCTATAAAATATTATGATTTGCCTAAAATAAGGTTCAAATTTTGTACTATCAAATGTATTTGTACGTATATATGTAAATATACTTATCAAATGTATACATTGCTTTTCTAAATATATACGTGTTATTGCCCAACTTTAGCACAAGAACAGCTTATTAGTTGAAAACAGCTTATTATTCTTCGAGCGAGATGAACGAGAATTCATCAGGCATCTGTCCTCGAAGCCATCTTTTTACTACATATGGCTGAACTCGATTTTATTGGTATCTAACAACCATTTATAACATGGGTTGTGGTTGAAACCTTAGAAAAGTGTACCATGACTTAGGAGTACAAATGATTAATGGTGCTTTACATCCCAGTAGTACCCTGAAATGGTAACTTCACCTAAAGAGGTAGCAATTTTATCAATTATTATCAATTTTTTCCACCGCAACAAAGATTGATATTATAACTCTTAGCTAATTTTCAGGGACCTCGGCACGGGCGCTCCATGGATTACTCATAAATTATTTGTAGGATTTAGCCTCATTCGCTGCATCGTTTAGGCAGAAGGTCAATATTCTTTCACTACGGAAGTGTTATTCTCGATCTAAATGCATTATACATATGATTTCTTTGAGAGTGGTGGACGTTGCTTCGCCTTTTTCCTTTCTTAAATTCATTGAGGCCGTCAACAAGATTTGGAATTGAAATAGAAGATCTCTCACGTTCTGTTTTCCTTACCTTCCCTTGAAGAAGTGAATGTATTTGTTGGACGTGGAGAAGTGCGATAAGAATTTTGTAATGAAAGAAAATATATGACTGAAATTTTATTTCAAATAACTGATAGAGTTCTCAACAAAAGTGATCCAAGCGGATATAAATGCAGGTCTTTGAAGACTTTGTGAACTGTTTCATCAAATATTCAGGACAATCAGCACATACCTTACGACATTCGCCTTTACGCCTTAAAAAACTTCCGTTACCCCCTGATTTCATTGCCGCCGCGACTTGTAAACGTCATGTCTCAGCTTCAAGTAAGACCCTTTCAACTTCCTCGACTACAGCCTACAGAATCTTATACTTTATTTACAAATGTCTACAATCTTACGATAAGATAATTAATGAATTGCTCAGTCATCAAAGTATACGATGCAGGCACTTTTCACATGCATTATCAATTGATGAATTTTTAAACTTATGAAAGAGAATTTGTTACTTTCACAGTGTAATGCTTCAATAAATTTTCTCGGGTCCTGAACCGTGTCTGGGCGTCAATTTTGGCCGACGTTTCGATCACAAATTAGTGAATCACGTTTATTCATCTTACCCTGTAAATGATCCTCGATTCTAGTATCTATCGTCGCGTCGGCCCAAATGACGCTCTGAACCGAGCGAACGACCCGAGAAAATTTCTCGTAAAACTTATGGTTACCATTACGGTACGTCCACTGCACAAACACTCAACAATCGCCCACCGAATCAAATCCGATCATCTAGTACTACTAGGGCTACTAGATGAGCGGATTTGATTCAGTGGGCAATTGTTGAGCGTTTGTGCAATGGAGGTATAGATTGGAGATAATATTTCTTTCTTTTTCACCTTCAACGCCTGACTGAGGGCCGAAATGGCAAGATGAAAAATTCTGAAGATCTCTCATTCACTCTTCAAAAGGGAATAAATTGATGAAAAAAACGTTTGGGAGTGATAATTTTGAAATCTACTGAAACATACTTGACACTTTGCTATTTCAAAGGAATTAGGGGTATGATAATGATGCCATGAAAGTTATTTTAAATAAACCATTAGAAGAGAAGGCATAAGCTTTTCTTAAGGAGGAAGTACCTAAAAAATGCGACGAATCGTGAAGGTTAGTAAATTACCTGAACTAGAGGTCGGCGCCACTCCGCCGGCTCCATAGTACGCGCGCCGCCGAAGACTAATCGTCGCATCGGTAATTTCAGCGGCGTCGCGTCGGCGTGGTTACGGAAACCATGTTCTACTCTTGAAAGAGTACTGAATGTTAACTGAGGTCTATATCTCGGACAAATACTTATCTTAAATCTTTTCTCATCCCTGGATTTCCTGTCATTATATGTTACTATATTTTTTTCCTCTTCTCTTTTTATTTCCAGGAAAAAATTTAATTATTACCTCAGTGAGCAATTACGCCAGTAAATTAAATTTATTGTTATGGTGTGTTATTTAAAATTATCTGGGAAATTTTTGTCTGATTTCTTTTCCCTGTTATTAATATACTATCATCTTATTATGTACTTAGTGCAATTTTTCTCCCGCAGTTTTTCTTCTTACTTTCAAGAGAAATGTGCCAGGTAGATGTTTATTTTTATTTTTTGAGTAGAAATTTTTACATGCATTTCAATTTGCTCTTATAAGGAAACCCAGATCATTACTATACTTCATTCATTCAATCCTATCTTAACGGTGAGATATTTAGTGGATTTCTAAATCACCCTAATTTGTTCGTTAACATTTCCTACCTTCGGAAAAAGAATCATCGAGGAGGAATAGATGAACAGGTGGAAATACAAGTGACTAAACATTGCATAGTCTAACGGAAAGAAAAGGTTTGCTTGCAAAATGAATTTTTCTAATTTTTTCGGAACTAGATTTAGATGATCGAGTAAACGGTCATCTAAATAAAAAAGTTGAGTTTTCACTTCATCCTACTAAGCGCACTTACTGCCCACAATTCACATAATATAGGTCCAACCTTTCCACAAAAAAAGTACTCGGAGGAGATTTTGAGAGATATAGTGGGCCATGGGCCACCTTATTCAAAATATTTGGTGAGCTCTAAGTTTCTCAAAAGTCAAATACTCGCAGCTTCCAAGTGGTGGATGCTGACATTCACACTAATCTTCTATATTATTTCTACTGTATAGATACCTTTTTCTCAACTTATACGCAACCAAACTCTACAAATGAGGTACAAAAATGCACAGAATTTATCAGAGAACATGCGACGGCATATCTTACTTACTAAATATTGCCATTGTTTCCTAAAATTGGTTTTTAAATAATAAAAAAAATACAAAAAAACACAAAAAAACAAAAACCGGTAAGTATTCCTGACGTTAACGGCGCACAAACTGATACATTTGTTCGTTTGCAACAATATCTCGCATTCTTTAAATAACTTTTATCAAAATGCGGCTGATTCCACATTCAAGTCTCCTGTTGATACGTAAGTATGATTCATCATATGCGTTTAACAGAGGATAATGTAATTACTTCCAATGTTGTGTTTAAAAAGGTCCTCTGACCTCAATTTGTACATGAACATTCCAATTAAATTTGTACATAAGACCCTGCCTTTTTTTCTACATTTTAAAATTAGAAACGCACCTATCCCTCTGTGGACCTGCATTGAAAAGAGCGGGGAAAGCCCGCTGGGAGCGGGCGCAGCACGCTCGTGATAATTATTTCGCAACTAATGGAGGGTTCTCTAGAATGAATATCCAATAATCCTTTGCCAACGTTTCGCTGTTCAATATGGATATCATCAGGGCTTCGGGTTCAGAATGTGAACTCATTCAGAATTGTGCCCACACTCAGCCTCAATGCCGGCGAAACTAAGAGCGAAACGTTGGCAAAAGGTTTTCAAATACTCCATTCCATCAACCCTCAATATTCTGTTAATAGTTTTTAAGCGGTTAAAATCAACCTCCAATCATAATGGCTGCTGATGTATTAAGTTGTAGTAACAACAATCCACTGCTATTTATGGACGCCATGTGAAATTCATTACCCGTTGAACAATTTTTTATGGCGTTACTATGATAATTGAACCAAAAAATGGGAACAAATGAAAAATAGAAAGCAATAGCAAGCTAAGTCTCGTGGCGATAAAAGGAAACTTCAAGAAAAAGAGAATAAGCAGTCAGTTGGAGCGATTGGACTGTGAACCAAGGGATAGGTGATACAATGATATAGAAAACTAGGGTCACGGGGTGAAGTATGACCCGGAATAGGTGGCATTATCATTATGACGGAAGGTAATTCGACTTAGATGTACCGATAAATGAACATTAATGATCGGAGAACGTACGTTAGCGTTTTTCGCGAAAAAGGTTGGCGTATTAACCTCAAATTTTAAGCGTTGTACCTCTTATTAAGCACGCGCTGGATAAAATCTCAGGAAAGTAAAATTAGAAAAAAAGTTTTTCGTTATTTTCCAGAAGAAGCTAAAATATATTATCAAAGAAATATCTGTGCTGTTCTTAGCTCCCAGTGGAAACTCCCATGTCGGCGAAATCAACCAAAAATGTGACGGTTTGGTCTTATCAAATATTACTACATCAGCATCACTCACTTAGTAGTATCTACATACGATGATTCACGTTTGCACACCACTACTCTAAATTGCGGATCCACCTCAACATAAACTTCATAGTCATTTTCCGTCACTGTAAAAGTACTCATCTTTAATTTTGGTCACAACCATTTTATTTTCATGTGTCATACAATCACAGCGGGAATCTAATGATTATCTTCTTTCTGTTACCCAAATAGAGTATTATGAGAGAATGGGGCAAAAATAAAATCATTGGAAATAAGAATGACATCCCCGCATTAGCGGAAACAAATGAGATGTCGAGTACACGAGCGTATTTTTCGATATCACCGGAAATATTAGCGAAATTTTAATTAATACCTAGTAAAATATGCGGCTCAACGTGGTGCTTTTAATATTAGTTAAATGAGAAATTTAAATATTTCTACAGGATTTATTTTAAAATGACGCGTTAATATTGTTGCAACAAAAAAACGCGTCGTGTTAAAAAAATTACGTGGAAATATTGCAATATTGCAACGCAATTTAATTAATATTCCGAATACGTTCTCATTTCCTTAGTATTAAATTCTGTCGACCTTCCCAATAAGAGGAGGTGGTCACAGTCATGACAGTTGACAATAAGATGGACTATTCGTCACATATTGTAGAATTGAAAAGACAAAACAGAATTTCAATGTAATGGGCTTACAAATGTTTAGTATATTTCCCGACGAAGCCCAACTAGCCCATGAAGTCCGCTTCATAAGGGGGTCGAGAAAGGTGCCTTCAACAGCTCCCACTTTATGGTACTGACGAACTTTTGAAATTAACTCGTCTGACGTGATATTGTAATGTTTTGTTGTATAGCATTTTATAGCTATGAATAAAATATGTTTGTTTTATATGAATGTTATTATTTCATGGGTTTTATATACGCAATATTTACGATATTCACATGAAATAAATGCGGTTAAACAAAAATCCAAATTAAACACGTTACTTTCCATTCCACGAACGCATTATTCCAAATACGTTGCGTTGCCATTTCACATTTCCATTATAAAAAAAGGTCAATCTTCCAAATAAGATGAAATGTTTTATATGATTGATATATTTATACAGACCCACTTATTGCCTTGAATATTGTATCATTTGAATCGTGTAATATTGCAAAATTGACGGGATCATTTTCACTTTTTTCTTGGCTGAACTAGTAATACAAATTGTTATAATTATTGTCGAAAATAAAGGAAACAATCCATTCAAAAGTGATCATGTACCGGAGTAGCAGATTGACCACTAGGGAGAATGGAATTTCCACCCAAGCGTCGAATTCTAAGTCCGCGAAAAAGTTACCTCTTTCCATGGCAACCAATTCAATGAATTAAAAATAAAATCTTAAAATAAAACTTCTGTTGGCGCAAAGAGCTTGAATTTTTGAAAAATGAAAAAGTTACCCTTCACGTAACGGTTAGCGTTTAATTGTTTGCTTTTAATCAGCATCTAAAACCTTTTATTCGGCAAATCAATAAAAGCCAAAATATAATTCAACAACATCAGCACGAGTTCCAGTCCGCTCATTAGGTCTAAAATTCTCAACTTTTTCATCTCATCCGAGAACTCAATCACGATATTTTATTTATGTTATCACTTCAAAGAGACAATTCAAAGAACTTACAATTTGGATACAAAACATCCTCACAAAATATCTTTCAATTGCCAGTAAATCTCGATGCTAATCATTAGCAAAAAATAGAACTTTAAGTATTAGTCCAATTTCAAAATTAGTACTTAAAGTTAAAGCTGGGGGTAATCTGCGAAAAGAATAATGCTTTGTTATTAGGTGCATAATTAATTTATACACTGAGTAGACTTTCTGGTGCGCCGAAGGAAGAAAAACAATAACAGGAACGAATTAAATTATGGCGTAACTATTTTTTAAAAGGTTTTTGACAATTTTTAAGATTTTTTTGGTTTTAGACAATAGTCCTTTTCATTTTCGATATTTTTTATTTTTTGCGGATTTTCGAAGTTTTTTGAAATTTCTCTTTTGTTTTTAACGTATCTTTTGCTTTTTTTAAAGGTTTTTAAATCTCTTTTATAAAAAAATGAATAGAAGAAGGAAAGACATACGATAGACTCATAGAAGAGTGATATCTTTAGGCTGTGGATGTGTTGTTGGAAAATTTTCATCGTAATTCCAAATATTTACAAGGAATGGATTTTATGTGAGTGTTACTCGTGCGCCCATGCTACTAGCCTGTTTACGGACGAATTCTTGAACTGTTGGGAGTTTGTGTCAACGGAGGACATAGATCATTTTGGTTCTCTGCGGAATATGCAGGATTTTGCGGAGGGACTTGTTCTGAAAAGTATTTCATTTATCATATATTATAATATTTCCTGGAGTTTAGGTCAATGTATTTTATGAAAACAAGTTATAGCCAACGTTTCGATTTATTTTAAATCATCATCAGGGCTATGAAAGAAAAAACATGAACAATATAAAATACAAAGATAACAACGATATACAATATTTTTACATAAAAATGTTACGATCGCGTTTTTTTTTTTTTTGTTTTTTCTTTCATAGCCCTGATGATGATTTAAAATAAATCGAAACGTTGGCTATAACTTGTTTTCATAAAATACATTGACCTAAACTCCAGGAAATATTATAATATGTATTAAACAAAGTCAAGATAAGACAATTAAAAAAATAATTATTTAATTTAGCTTGAATCGGGGAGGAGTTTGCAAAAAATCTGCTCCGAAGAGCAGGATGGGACGAATAATATACTTATACAGTCGCAACTTATTGCCTTTTGTCAAAGGCGAGTCTTTGGTATGAAGCCCGTTCAGTGCAAAACGAGCCTGCCGGGCCTTGGTTATAGCGGCGGTGGTATGAGTTTTAAATGATAACCTGGGGTCCCGTACGACTCCAAAAAACGATGGCTATACACCCTTGGAACGCGTGTGTTATGTATTCATTATTTTTTCATTCGTGTAATTAATTTATACACTGATATCGATCCGAATATTTATTCAAACATACCCCACCATAATGTTTCCATTGAGATTGTATAATCAATTGCGACCTTATCGTACAGGAAAAATATGCTTGGATATGATAGTAAAAACTGGATAAAATGAGGAAAATATAGACAGGAATTCAAAATTCAAGGATAAAGTGTTTTACAAATGCACTATTTCAATGCGAACGCAGCGGGAAACAATGAGCTATCTCAGATTTCTCATATTGAATAATATTGGAGCTCTGCGGAATGAAATATTGAACAATGTGCCCATTCAAATATAATTTCGAAAGGCAAAACTCCCAAACATAGAAAATATGAAAATAGCCCACTATCGCAGAAAGATATTTTCATGTTGCCAAAGTTATACCCTGCATGGAAAAACGTACTTAGGTCTGCTTCCACAGAATAAGCAAAAATGAATGAATAACTCGATAGAAGTAATTATATTTTTAAGGCTAGCTATGGAATAATATTACCAAAAATCAAAAAATAATAGTACTCCCTGTTTTCCTCATAAGCGATCAATTACTCTAGCTAATGTTTTGAATCGTAATTTTTCTTTCATCGAGAACCAAAAATGAAGTTGACACACTAATCTTAAGTCCTCATTTGAAAAATTGTGCGTCGATGTAAAATTTTCTGATTTCTTTGCCTTTTTCATACACCTTCATCTAATTGCGCAACCATAAGATAAAACGAAAGGTTTACTTCATTATTTTTTTACATTAATGGGCAAAAAGGAGCTTGTAAGATTTTATTATTCTTAAAAAAGCAATTTCTTTGATCCGCCCAACTGATTCCGATCATTTATATCAAATCTCTCTTGCCATGCAAATAGCAATACTTGCCTCTTTCAGTATAACCGCACATGTGATTCCTTAACGGCGTAGAGTGTTGAATACATTTCTAACTATATTGGGTGCTTTCAATTCAAAGACACACGTCGACACAAGTCGACTTGCGTCGCGGTTTTCGTGTTCCATTCCGTGTGTGTCGCCGACTGTTGTGACACAAGTCAACAAACGGTAACGCACAGGAATAGGAGAGTTATAAACAGTTTCCATGAGTCGACACTAGTCGACGCGTGAGTCGCATGAATTAAAAGCCCCCATTATTATAATATAAAGTTCTTCTGTTGTTATTATTATATATTTACTCTTCTACTCTTGCCATACGGGAGCAATTCACTAAGCCGCGGATACCGTGGCTCTGCCGCTCAAACCCCCGGAGCGCACGACGCGAAGACATCGGCCGCCAAGGCGCCATCTCTCTTCCAAACCACAGAGCGGCCGCGGACTAGGGGTATTTTCGAGGTATCCAATACTGACCACAACGAGAGTGAATGGCAGCCTGAAAAAAGGCAATCCATTTCGAAGGCACTAAAAGCTCGACAACACAGGAAAAATGGAACTGAATCCCTAGCATCATACCTTTCTTTGGAAATTAAAAAACGGCCTCTTATAGATATGCATTATTGAATATTTAACACCACTCCACCTTTATTCCTACGCCAACCACAGGTCTCGAGGGGGGAGTGGGAATTAGGATGAAGGCCCGCACCTTTGAAGAAGCAAATAGCCTCGATGACATATTTGATACCTCACTTAAAAGGAATTAGGACTTGTATTTGTTACAAGACAAAGTTGCAGAGTATGGAGTATGGAGTGCTTTTTAAGCTCTATTAGTCAACACAACTGCCACTTTCACGAAACTTGAGTGATTTAACTCCTATTTACCGTAATTTAATGCGATGAAAACTATGTGATTTTGTGATGATTAAATGTGATATTACGGCAGCTTTGCATTAACCAGGGGTAATAATATCCGGGGTAAACTAAAAGAGAGCAAGTCTTATACTTCTCCCATAACTCTATCCATAGGTTTAAAATGCGTATTTTTTTCTAATGGTGTAACACGAAGTATCTTTCCAACATGTGACTAGTAAACCAACCTAGAGTAGATAAGGCTGCAATTCAGAGCCCGACCCCTTGCGCTCTTAATCCGTCCTTTGGCGTCAGGTCAACCCCCGATAAACCAGAGCCCGTGCGCCCAACTCCATCTCCACTCACCAGACTTCCCAAAGAATGCCAAAAGTACGACATACGTATGCTTATGGTACAACTATACTTATGCAGACTAATTCTATATCCAAGAATTCGAAGTTAAACCAAAGAACAACGAGTAACAAACAACAGGAGGGACGCAACGCATACAAGAAAAGTGAAATGAAAATGGACGCAATAGTGAAAAAATGAGAGTTAGCATTGAAAATCGACTTCCGCAGAGCTGCTGTTGTTATCCAAAATTAAGAATTGAGGTTGAATTCACAGCGGCTATTGATTATTATTATTATTGCTTCTTTTCATTAAAAAAAACTCCGATAAACTCAAAAATCTGTACGTTAATATTCAAATATCGAAGTAGGTATAACTTAAGAGGGGGTGTAGAGACTCCTGATTCCCATGCAGTTTAGCAGAGTATAGGTTTATTCCCTGTAAATATGGGCTTCTTGAATATATGCCAAAAACTGAAAACCGCTTCAACAAATACAAGGTTAAAAAATAAATGATAAATTCAATGGAATTGACACCAATAGAGTTGCATGAAATTCCCTAGCTATCTACAAAATATGGTAACAGAAGGCTATAGTAAATTGTAGCTAAAAGTTCAAACTTACTTTAAATGTAAACTTACCTAAGGTGCTGAGTATTACGAGATTAAAAAGAAAGAGTAAATTTGGAAATTTAAGGTAGGAAAGTTGTAATAACTTGTTCTTGTCATAGTTAACTAATCAAAACAAGTACGTTTCGCAGATTTTGTAAAAAAATAATGTTTTTCACCCAGTGAAATCACCAATTAATGCTAGAAATCAAAATAAGAAGAGTGCGCAGAGTATGGAGTATGGAGTGCTTTTTAAGCTCTATTAGTCAACATAACTGCCACTTTCACGAAACTTGAGTGATTTAACTCCTATTTACCGTAATTTAATGCGATGAAAACTATGTGATTTTGTGATGATTAAATGTGATATTACGGCAGTTTGCATTAACCAGTTTTTTTTCTTTACGCCCACACCAGCACCTCCTGACGAGCTAGTTGCACAAAAGGACTTAATTTGTATTTTTCGTGTATTTCATTCAATCGATGTCGATTGAATGAAATTCACGTCATTTGATCACCGTATTTGACCGTAAATGACGTGTTTGAACGTGTAATGCGGAGGCGCTTGGCTGTAGAGGCCATACATCATCTAGTTTCCAATGGCCACAGAAGTAAGAGTAGATAAGTGAGTAGAAGAGTAAGTGAGTAGAGAAGTAAGAGTAGATAATATGAAAAGACTTTCATCTTGCATAATTGAATAATTTTTATTACTCTATGAAATGATTGAATAATTTCATATGATTAGGATTCAGACGGGGGAGCGAGTAAGGGAGAAATCAGCGTACTCACGAATGCGAGTCTTCCCCGCGCTCCCGTAGGAGGCGCTTCCTAAGCGCCGCACTCCACACCCGCATCCACGGAGCGTCCGCACCCGGGCGGACCTTCCGCCATTCACCGGCGAGGCCACTAGCTGGGTGCCACGCAGGGCATAGGTAGATGCCGAATGCAAATAGCGAGTCAATTACAGGTAAACATTTCTAGAGCGAGGTATTTATGTATTGTGTAACCTTCACAGGAATTTTCTTGATGATTAACAATTATCGAAATGAAAAACAGCAAACTAGCGATAAAATGGTGCTTGTTCATAGTGTAAAGACAAAATTTTCCCTCAAAAATTTCACAGATCGAAAGTTATAGATAATAAATGCAGTATAGGACATATTTCTATATTTGTATGATATTTTGATTTGACTCATTTTAAGAACGGAAGCGCCAACTTTTATTTAAGGATGAAATTCAATATAAATGGATAAAAATGGATTTGCGGCTGCGAGGGTCCTTGGGCGATGAATAGGCCCAAATAATTGCCACTTCATTCGTAATGCCGTCTCCTTCTAGTAAATATTACTGGCACCAACTCGTTTTGTCAGGGTTTCCCTCTTATATTCCATCGTTTCCCTTGGTTATAAAGGTGGTGTGACTTTAAAATGAATTCCCTCCATCACACTGTTGTGAGTCCGCTCCGCGTGGCATTCTTCGGCCGTCTTCCGAGTCTTCGGGCAGAACAACTTGGTTTCCTCTTCAATCACACAAAAACACTGATCACAATGAATTTATGGAGGTTTCATTGACGCCGCACTCTCAGCTAATCAAAACGAATACATTTCGCCGATTTTGTAAAAAAAAAAAAAGTTCTGCTATCAGTCAAACCGTCAATAAAAATCAAAGTAAGGAGATTATGGGGAGTATAGAGATGTGTCATTGCTCGTTTTAAAAAGCAACGCTTTTTTAGCTCTATTAGCCAACCGTACTGCCATCTAATGTGAATTGGCTCCAATTACAGCATTCCTCCACTAATTGCAATGTGCGAAACTCCCGATGTCAAGGACGTTACAGTCAGTTTTCTGGGCACTTGCAAATAAATGAATAATAAGTAGTCGAGTGACGTGCCAATTTCTTAGTTTCATCTTTATCTTATGGCATAAAGAACGTAATATAAATTTCTTGACGCAAGAAATCTATATTCTAGTAGTAATAAACGGTTATACTATCATTTGACCAGTATCACCAGCAGATCTCATGCAAAATTCTGATTTTCAAAGCCAATTTCCAGAGTATGATAGAGCATGGGAAACATTATTCATTTTATTTCAGTGGATGAATTAGAATCGCATATATATATTGTACTTTTTTAATGACTTTTCATTCGTTACTCGTCGAAAACTGCTTAAACAATAGCTCGCTACCGTGGTAGCATTCCGTGCGTTACAACAGGCGTCCAAATGTATCCTAACATTGTGTGCTAGGATTGATTTTCCCCCTGTGAATTAGCGCCTGTTTTTCATCGTAAAACCTTCCTTTTTGATGCATCCTTCTTGCTATTGATGCTCATGTTCCCCATAAGCGCAACTCGTGGTTTCCCCGTAATCCCATTACTTTTGAATTCACTGAAGGTTTGCTCAATCCGTAACGTACATTTTTCGATTGCGGAACGTTTTTCGTAAGATATAATTTATGGATTTCCTAGAGGTAAGATATTATTCAAGCCCCCACCCTTGCCTCCACGCATTGCCCCGATAAAGAACTCGTATAACAATGGATTGTTATCACCAATTTCACGGATATTAGCATTAATCAATGCCAATAAATAGCCAAATTTCAACTTATATGAGTCACTGAAATAAATTCGTCGAATGATTTAAGAAAAGGTTGCCCATTTTCGTTATGTGAGACGGCATAGGTGACTCAACATCATAAGACAACAATTCCTTTAAAAAAATCTTTCGATTACCAAAAACAAGAGTGATTGATTCACTATTTATTTTGATTGAGTGCGACGATAGTTGTAATTATGTCATCTATGATTCTCCTAAATAACCTTGTTAAGAACGGCCTTGGAGGGCACCTCGAGTTGCCTTTTCGACTAGCCATTCTCGATGTGGTCGCGAAGAAACAGGGAAAAATATCCTTATCAAACTAATTGACATTTGTTACCGTTTTAAATACTGTAATATTTTGCTGTACACGGACAAGATATTCAAAATAGTTGATCTCAGAAGATGCTCGTATTTTCCATTTAATTATGGAATCCAACAAAATACACGCAATTTTCGCAGCATAATTCACTGCAATGATGGTTCAAAATTTTATTTCAGCCTATTGGATAATTTGGACTTATTTCAGATAGACTCGATAGATAGATTTTGTATATTTCAGAGATCAGTTGGTGGAGAGGAGCCAAGCTTGTACGCACAAAGAGCTTTGTCCAACAGCCCCATCCATTTATTAATTATTAAAATAAATCTTAGCAATTAATCACTGGTATGCTGAAGGCAGGATGATTCTTAATGGGGGATCCAAAAGAGGCACCTTTGGCACTCAGAAATAAAGTATGTTCAGGAGCACATTGTCCAATGAAGCTATGTGTATTTGAGCATGTTAGACCCAGTGGAGGGGTTCGGGGTGGTGCGGTGGTTAGAGTGTTGGCTTCCCATCCCGTGCGCCCGGGTTCAAATCCCAGCGGAGCGGATGGTAGCGGAGATTTCTCAGGCTGCCCTATCCCTCCTTGAGTGCTTTGTGGTAGGCACTTCCAGTACAACACTCCGTCCATCGGATGGGACGGTAAGTCGTGGTTCCCATGGCACCTTTCGTTAACTGCAGGCTATTGCCGACGCCAGGTTTCTCTCCAACCTCCTTACTCTTCCCTTCCCTGTTGCGCAAACAACCTTAGCATTTGGTCGCCTCCTCCAATTGCCACACCTTACCATTAGGCACCGGAATGCAAATCCATGAGTGAGCTATGAACAATTAGTTATAAGAAATCCCTGGGACCTGAGTAATGTCAAATTACGATGAAATAAGGAAGTAATCAAAGTACTTACAAAAATAAACGTCGGTTATGTATTGTACATGTAGGTATTGTATACGTAGGTGACACTCACAGAAATTATCGCGCAATTATGAAAAAGGCTTATGTTTCCACTATAACAACAACCTTGCCGGCCTCGGTGGCGGCGGGGTAACGTCTTCGCCTGCCAAACAAGAGGTCGCGGGTTCGAGTCCCGCCTGGGTAGGTTTCCCCGGTCCAGGGCATGGTTATTTGTGTACGTTTACTGTTACATATGTTGAACACCCCGGTGTAAAATGGCCAATGAGAGCTGTATCCGGTGGTTTTAGAATAAAATAAAATAAAAAAAATACAACTGAGGAAATAGTAAATAGTTCCCAAACCTTTCAATGAATGTTTATCAATCCACCCACACCATAGAACCCAGCTTTCTATAACTCGTTATCGGTGCCAGGTGACGTACCCACGCGGATTGTCGGGTGTTCTAGTCCCTCCTTTGCAACAGCTGCAATTCTTTCGTGCTTAAATGTTTTTCAATGTGATATGATATGATTGTGATAGCAGAGTCAATAACAAAACGTAGAAACTGTATTTTTAACAGGAAAATGTCATTATGGACTCTTACATTTGCCTAAGCGAGTTGAAAGATAGCATACGGTACATTTATAACCTTGTAATATAGTATGAAAAAATCATAGCCATGTAAAGTAGTATGTTTGCTTGAAATGACGATAAGGAACAAGTTTTATTGCACTGATTTCAAACAGCACGTCAGTGATAAGAGCTCATTAAGTCAAGACCAAGAAATTTTCCGCGTAAGGGATTATTCTGGCTATTATGGCTAAAATTGGTCCAGTGTTTACCTTCGGGTTTCAGGGCTTCCATCGCCTCAACAAAACTTCGATAGGAAAGAGAACTGGGGGTTTTTTCCAGGTAATGCTGAAAAGTGCAAATGCAAGAACGTTAAATCGCTGAAGAGCGAATTTTTTCATATTAATCCAATGAGATAACTAATGGGAAGTTATGAGATAATTTCCCGCAATGTCTAACTACCTGGCATAATACTAACTTTTATCACACTAGCTGAAAAAGAAACGCTATATTCTCTAAGTAGTTATCACCGGGTATGTGTTTACCTAGTTGTACATAAGTTAAGGCATTATAATGCTACAAAAAATAAGGAATGCGATATGCTATTTACTACGAAAACAAGATCCCGAGCCATTTACCAAAGCTAAAAGAATTTTGCTGCTACTAGTGACACCCTTCCATCGAGATGGATTTGAAATCAAGACGGTAATGTTTTACATTAAAATCATCGGAAGAGTATCGTGTCCAGCGCTAGTGCGGTAACACCAGGAGCTGCACGCTTAGAAATTTAGTTCTGACTCATGGAGCAGAATGCGCTAATGGGGTCTAAAGAGCAGATCACGTTCGCACGAGGCAAAAGCGGCTGACGACGACGGATAATGGAGATGCCGAGAACGGATTAACATGAGAGTCGCCTCTTTCTTTGAACACAAGATTTGAGGAGCAGTCTAAGTGACTTATACTTCGGCGACAAGATTCCACGCAACAGATATTCTTACGTTGGGAATTTCGAAAACTAAATTTGTCTGCTGGTCGCGTGGCGTCTACCAGTCGTCAGAACATGTTCTTTTCTTTGCCCACGTCATATTTTAATGTTTTGGAAACTCATATTCCCTGTATCTCATTATTCTATGATTATGAAATAGCCAGCAATACGATTATATTTTTGTCACCTTTATGGAATAAATTTTCGTGTTTTTGGAGTCTGTCAGACGCCACGCGACAACTTGAGTTACAATGCGTTAAAATGTAATAGCGCCGTGATATTCATCCCAAAGTTCTTACATACGTTTACAATTTAAACTAACAACTATTTAAACCATTTCATTTTTGATGTACGTCTTATAACGACGAATTTTTTTATTGTAACCAATATGACATAATTTCGATGAAAGAAAAACTCTAAGAAACGTCAAAATAAGTACTATTCAGTCTTTGATTAAGACAAAAATCTCTATCATTATTATGCAAAAATTTGCTGTCCATTCGTGAAATTTAGTATTCAATGAATGATTAATTGTAGTTAAAAAAGTTATTTCTACTCTAATGCATTTTTTTTAATCATTCCAAAATGGTGTCTGTGAGACACCACGCGACAAATAGCGTTCAAAAATGTAAAAAGACTGACGGAGGGTTAAATGAAACGAGAATAACAAAATCTTCATGTAAATTGTGAATGTACCTGAAAAATTAATGGTGAATAGTGTAGTCTGAATAGGTTATGGGTCAAGAGTGATGAATGTCCAATCGAGGCGGACAATGTCCCTCGGCTGCAGGGGACCAGTCTCTTCTATAAAATGATGAAAACTGATATTGCAGTGATCATAACCCGATGACAAACTCTACTATTAACTTAGCAAACTTCAGACTTTCCTACTGAAACACGATTAGCTTTGTCAAACTTTTAGAATGCCACAATACGTATTTTTGCTTTGGACAGCGTTTTCACTGAAAGTGAGGGAGAGCATTCCTTCGGGTAAAGGCATGCTGAATACACTGCCTAATCGGCAGAACAAGTAATGATTCTAAACGCAAAAGTTATTACCCCGGTCGCACATATAACCTTCAGGTAATGAAGTTGTTAATATTTTATCGAGTTTAATAACTATAGCGATTAGCTGATTTAGAAATGAAAGGAATTTCCACATTAGGTGCAAAGTGTCTCCGAAGTAATTTACTTTTCCAGAGGGTATTAAAATAAATAAACCCATTCAATCTTTATGGAAATTAGGCAACTCAACTGTTTTTTGACACATGAGCAGATTAGCTAGCGACGGACGAAGTCAGTCTCGAACGCGGACCCGCGGGATGGGGGCATTTAGAGAGAGAAGGAGTGAACGAGTGGACTGAGTTTGCCTAACCAACGTGAACCCTCACACCTAGGCGTTATTAGCCTTGGGTGCCCAATGAAGGCTCGTCACACACTTTCATCACTTTCCCACGAACTTTAATAACCACACAGCGAGAATCAACTCGCAGGGTCGCAGAACGAACTGTTTCAGGCGAATCTCGGCGGCAATGCGAGATGCAAAACATAATGCACTTTCATCAACTATTTTCCATAGTCCAAACAATTTTTGAATACAACGACCTACTAGGTTTCCAGTACTCAGTAGAAATGTAGATCCTAATAAAAGTCAACAGAGGAGTTGGAACTTTCATTCTCACTGTCGGAAAATTGAATTCCGCATCGGGCACACCACACAAGTGTTTTCTTTCACGGAGACTTCATTGCGGAAAATTTTCATGGAAACTATTTCGGGCGCTTTCCTTGTGAATTTCGATTGCACATGATGATAGCAATGTATGAATCCTTTGGGAGTATAGCGACTTAGCACACACGTGGATCATGATCATGAGCCAGGTGAAGCATTTTACTGATATTTATGAAAAGAGGGAGTAAATGTAGTTTGGTAGACTATATAAGGATTGCTTCGGTACGATCAGTAAACAATCTCATGAAATATCCCCAGGTTCAATAACAGGAGCAGGACTACGGCAGAGTGATGATGAATCGTCTGAGGGTCAAAGCGCGTTTCGTAGTGTACTGAAATATGTGGATAAGAGCGACAACAGAGCTCGATTAAATGGATTCCACAATAAAAAAGGCCTGGATGTTTTGGCACTAACAAGTCTACGGCCGCGTTCTCGCCTTCCACGCACGCGTCGCCCTAATCCGCGCACGGGACGACTGCAATTGGACAGCGGCCAGCTGGATCCCCTACATTCTGACCATCCCCCCCCCCCCACACGCACAGACCGAAATACATTCGCAGCCGTGACTTAGGAGCACGCAAACAACCCCCTTGTCGCTTGCAATCTGCACGAGGAGAGTCGTCGCCAATTTCCGGCCCTTGAAAAGAACACGGCCCTAGCGTGTTGTTCCGCCGCGATCGCCGCTAAAAAGAAATTAAGACTGCTCAGCGGCCTCAAGCGACAATAAAAGCCCCGCGTCGTAAGCAGTGCTATTGGCGATGCGGGCGGAGGATATGCGGCGGCCACAAGAATGGTTACGGCGGAGAGATGTTGCCGCTTTGGGCGACTGGGGGCGCTGAAGCGTCGCACGGCGAGCGAGATGATTTGAATGTGGCCGAAACGGACTCAGCGGCAAGCAAATAATTGACAATAACGGGATGCTAATGACTTGAAATACAGGGAACAAAGCCGCTCGGGTAAGCCCAGCCTCCGATAATAACCAACACCACTGCTAGCGAGAGGGTGAAAGGATGGTTGGTGAGTTGGCAGGCCACAACACGCACCAGGCACAACAGAGACATCGATGTATCACAACACAATGGCGACCCTCATGAGGTTTCGCCTCCAATTCCTCTGCGACACCACTCAATCACCAAGCACAACAATCGCAATGCCCGGAGTCTTCGAGGTTCACTTGGCTGTTTCCTTGGCAATGGGGGCTAGAGGAGTGAGGGGCTCTGGAGGCTGGGCACCCAATGGGATTTCATGTGGACCGCGTACCTTAAGCGAATGTCCAGGAGCTCTCCGAGCGTCGGGTTGTCCCTCCGTCGTCGCCGGCCCTTGCGCGTCTTCGCCGTCAGCTGCGTTTCCTCGTCGTCCCGCACGATCACAGGAGACTCGACGGGCGAGCGGCCCGGCTGAGCCAGTTCCCCGAGGTCCTCGAAGGGGTCGTGGGGGGCCGGGGTCTCTTCGGCAGGGCCCGACTCGGGTCCGTCTTCGCCGCGGCCCGATGGCGAGGCCTCGCGCGACCCGTTGTGGCTTCGTTGGAGCACGCGTTTGCGGAATGCGGGATCGGGCACGCGCACGCGACCGTGGCTGGGGGCGGCGACTAGTCTTGCCGGGGGCGGAGGACCCACGAGGCCCAGGTCCATCTGCAGGTCGATGACGAGCAGCAACGTGAGCAGGACGGCGGCGGACGCGGCGCCGATCATGAGCCGCTCCTTGAGCTTCATGGCCGCCTCGTGGCTGGGTGCGGGGGCGGCTGGGGGATGCGGCGCGGCTGTTGGGGGAGCGTTTAGAGCGGAGCGGCTGGGCCGGTTGAGCAGCGCCCGTCCGCCGTGTCGACGGAAGCAGCAAGCGAACGCACCCAACGGACACGGCTCTGCTCTTCGGCGGGAGAGGCGTCCGGCGTCGCTGGTGCCGCTGGACGATGTGGAGGAGGGAGTGCGTTGGAGGCGCTGACTCGCCTCGAGGGGAGGAAGGGGGGAGGGGAGGTTGGGGGCGTGGCGGCGGCGAGGCAGCGGCAGTGGAGGCGGCGGCAGCGGGCGGGCCCGCTTCGACGCAGTCGGCGGCCGCCGCGGACGGGGGCGGGCGGGAGGCGGGGGCCCGGTCCACGGGGCCCCGCGGTGGGCCGTGGCGGTCCCTCCCGCAGGCAACACCTCGGAGCGAACGCTTCACACGACACGCGGTATGGGAGGTTTCATCGTGCAGACCCCGGGGGGTCCTATCGCCGAACTTCGTAGGACAGTCCACCTCACTTCCGACCCATCTCGATTTTCGTGTCCATTCGAGATTCCGTCACATTCCCACTATCATCACAGAGTTCTTGCTTACTGGAATGACTTTGTCATCCACCGTAAGCTTCACTAAAAGTGATAAAATTAATGGCAACTGGATCTTGCAAGGAAGAGATTCGTGATGTTCGTCCTGAGTCCGGGAGCATGTTCGCACGGCAGATAAGAGAGATGGCACGACGTTACCCGCCACCCCCTCCCCCTCCCACTCCGCCTTGGCAACTGATAAACACAAGCCACGCGCCGATCACGACACGAGCCGAACACTGCCGATGGCAAACACACTACAGGCCCAAAAATGCCTTACGCTCGGTCGTCGAGAGCGAGGACCGATTCGAATTCCCGCGCCGCTTGACGCACGAGTTCGCCTGTTGTGCTGCTCGAATTACGAGAGGGGGGGGGCAGAAGTGATCCCACCCCCCTCTTGCGCGCGCGTCCTCTTTGAAGAGTGTGGGGAAGTGGAGGGGGTAGGGTTCCCGAGGACGCCGCCGTAGGCAGCAGTGCTGCGGGACGCCGCCGTCCGTCAGGAGTAGCGTCTTCGTCGGGCGGAGACCGCCGGGGGCGGAGGCGGCAGCGAAGGAGACGTGGCCTGCGGAGGAACAGAAAGACAGAAGGCGTTAAGCAAGCAGAGGAGAAGACGTTGGTCGAGGAAGGTCGTGGGGTGAATCTACCAGGGGCATCATTAGCGAACAAAGGGAGCTTTGCATGAAAACAGTACGTAAGACTGCATTCATTAATGCAAATCTAAAATACGCAACACGTATCGCACGTTTCTAGTTTCTTCCATTGACTCCATGTGATTGGGTCGAAATGTGTTTTCCTTTTCCATATTTTATGCTTTCATTACACTCTGACTATAATAAGTTGGCACTTATCGTCAACCCTGCAACCAATAGGAAGCTGACTTATACAGTATCATTAGCAGCGGAGGAAGTCACGAAGCATTCAACCCAAGTGAGCGCTTTAATTAATTTATTGATTGTAATTTTTGCGCAATTTATACATTTTTAATTTTTCGTGAAAATCTGCGCTGAAGTGAATGAATGATATTTTGCAAATAACAAACGTAATTTAAAACATAACTTATTCGCAAAAAAATTTCTTTACAATATTGGAGTAAATATGAAATAAATGAATGACGCTGGTTATACGTTCTCATATAAGGTATACGTCGGCGTTGAATGTTCGCAGACAATTTCCGATTGAAAATGCTGATTTAATTCATGCAATGATCTTATCGTTATCCAAGTCTCTTAATTATGCGTCTAAATTTACATTCCAAACGAGAAACATTTCGAAAACTCAGTGATTGAAATGTGTCTTCTACCAAGGCCGTTCTGTGAAGGTCACCGTCACCAGGATTTGAATATCAAAATGTTCATAAGAAAGGTTCAGCGATGCTTTTGCCCAGTAACTTGTATTATAGTTATATCACGACTCTTCTGTTTGTAACTGAAGGTTTGACATCGACTATCGTCGCCGATAATAACTCGAATGATTGCCAACTGCGGTACCCGACCCCAATGTTTGTTTGAGAAATAATAAAATGCTAAATAAATACTATCCGGCACAATAAACTATTTTTAAAATTTGATACAGTACAATGCATAAAAATAGGTCAGGACATCACCAGTAATAATCTTAAAAGAAAGACAATCTAAAGTAAATAACGCGGTATTGTTGAAAAATGGAATCATAAAGAAAACGTTACTTGCTAAAAAGGAATTGTTATACCCTTCACACAAAACAAAATTTATCTGAAAGCGTAGATTCGCATAAGTTTCCTCGATGGTTAGATGATTTTATCAAATGCGGATTTATTGAAGCTGCATTTTCTCCAAAGACCTACAACTTCTGTTTTATTTTGTGCTATTATGGTTACACACTGAAACAAGGCAGGAATTAGTAACCAGTATATGATGATAATATTTTGCCATAGTGTTGACGGAAACCATTTGCGACAATGCTGAATTCGTAATTAATTATGTAATCAATGCTACCGAAAGTTATCCTATACTAAGCTGGAACATTGCTGGTTAAAATACAAATAATAAAATTTGCGCTCAATAAATTTAAGCAAAAAACAGCGTAAAAAAATGATAGTCGATAATCAAACATGAAGTGGAACATGAGAAGTATATTTCGAAGTATTCAGTAATCTGATTACAAATACTATCTTTAGGGACGTAGTCTGCCATCCGTTTACCCACGCTGTTACGGCGGCCATATTAAGGCGTCATAAATACGCGACATTTTAAGCGCAGCAAAAAATGTTACAGCTTCAATTTTAAAGAAACGTTCTTATTTTCTCAGGATGGTAATGAAAACTGCGTATGAAGCTTTGTATAATATCACCCCATGTAAATGAAGACCGCCGTATTTGCTTCGCACGTCACCTCACTCCACCGCACCGATCGGTACCAAAGGCTTACACTGATAAACTGACCTTTTGACGCCCTAGTGCCAACTCTTTATGACCAGAGTTAATTCAATGCTAAATAAGTGCTGTTTTCATGTAAAGGTAAAGCCCTAATATTTATACTGTGCAATTACAGGACATCTTCCCTCATCTCGGAGCCAGAAATACTGGGAAAGGGCACGTTGGACAATGTTAGTTGGAGGATTGCACTTCTGCAAAATTAGAGGGGAAATGAATCAATGTGTCGTATTAAAAGCAAAGATAGGTTCATATTCTCATTGACTTCCATATGTTTGTAGTCGTGGACTGGTTTCTCCTTGATATCTGGTGCGAGGGATCCTCGCCACGTAGAACTAATTATTGCAACTGGCTAAACAGAGTAGCCGAACGCAAAGGGGATTTACACGCGATGTGTTGTTATGACAAACAAATCATCGTTTCCGCGTCGCTACATGAGTTAGGCTGGTGATCTTTACTTGAGCGAAGAGCTAAATATGGGCTGAATTCATTTGCCGAAGTCGAAGAAGACTCTTTCTCTCAAATGATGAGCAAAATATTCCGACGTCTGCTGTCATAACGCAGCTAATGGTATCACCAGTGAAGGGCGAAAGAAATAAGACGGCGGAAAGGAAATATTTATGATGTCGTTACTCAATGACATTGAGCCGTTACATGCTTTCACGACCACCAAGTGAGCAACAGGCGTATTTCATGTTGCCGTTCTCTCAACCCGTGGCAACACCCTGGAGGTGGCTAACGGAAGGGCGTTACGTAGAAATATGCTGCGTTACCGCTAGATTTTATAGGATCATTGAGCGGAAACTAAAACGATGCAATTCTTAACAAAATAACATTCCGTTTAGCAAAAAGAATTAAATAAGTTTAATTCAGATAACATTTCCATGAAAAATTCGTGTGTGTCTTCTAAAAATATTTAATAGACTGCCAAGCTAACAAAAAACTGATACACGTGATATATTTTTGGAAATTCGATTCGATGCAAATTTTTATATGATAAAATAGCAATTTATGCTAATGTACATAAAATATAAGTTGGTTTTAAATTTCTTCAAGGAGCAATGAATGACAAATATCATAAACTCATAGTACTTAATCGCTGCACAAATAGAAGCAAGGCACGCAGCCAAACTACTTTTTCATTAATGTACAAGAAAAATATTCCTAACTTAATCGAATTAAAAATATGTGACGTAAGATAGCGAAAATATCTCCGACAGTTATAGTATCAACCCAGCAAGAAATTTCTGTAGAGTGTTTTTAAAAAGAACGAAAGAAATTTTACGGAAAACGTCGTCGTTCCTGTTCTGAGGAACTCCAAGGGAAACGGACTTATGTTCCGTTCGTCCGTATTTAGAAATAATTCCTGCAGAATAAATATGAACGCTCTCATTGACTGGTGCCACGTAATCTGTTCCGTCGAAAATAGAAGTCGGAGTTCTAAGGTTTTTTTTTTAACAGAGCACGGGGTCATGTTCCGTGGAAAAAATTATGTACGATCATAATGACCGATTCTATAGAATCTGTTCCATAGAGCGTAGGGATCATCTCTAAAATGTCGGCTAGTCTCATTCCACTCATTATATGAGCATGCATAGGTAGGAACACATGCAACATTATTTTCACTGGAAAAAATGGAGGAAACTTGAAAATTTCGAGCATACGTGACGAAATTTAATTTATATTCCAAGGACACCTAGTGAACCTGCGCACTTTTCGCTAATAAAAATACGCCTTCTGGATACGATCTCGACACCGTCCAGAGAAAACGTAGCATTCTACGCTATATATGTCATTAACTATTAACAGGGAATTTCATGTTCCCGAGACATTTATAAATACGCGATAATAGCGAAAAAATTTTAGTTCTATCAGGCTCCCATATTAATTCAAATCGACTTTTTCGAGTTTTCAGATTTTTCCTCCGATGACTTTTTTTTATTTATTTTGCTTTTACGTACCATAATCCGTATACCCCCACCTATCAGATTTTGCTGGGAATTTTGACGAATCAATCAATACGTCAATGAAATTGTCATAATATATAGCACTGCGGAAATTAATCGACACGTTATTTCCGTACTGCATTAAATTAATTAAAATGCGAGACTTAAGTAGAAATTAACGATGAAATTCTTCTACCAAAAAAAACAGCGTAATGCTTCAAGATGTTCAAGAGGCCTTCATTATGGAATACGGTCATCAGCTGTTGATTAACGAATATCAGGTAAAAGCTCCCACTTTACTTGACAAACATCCATTTACAATCCTTGCACTATAGCTTTAAGCAGATAAATTTTCCTTACTCGGTTTACGGGCAAGGAGGAGGCTCCTCGCAGTAACTCACGGCTTTTTTAAATTTTTCCCCACCAAATGCGATTTCTGAGAGGAAAAATAGAAAAAATGACGATTCTTGCGTTAAAATAAGACGATAAGGTACTATATTCATTATAATATTCCCCGCAAAATAAGTGAGATCAAAGGTGACGGCTCGGAACTTTGGTGAAGACATGCTATGCCAATGCCAATAGTACTTGTCTAAAGTTGCATATTCTCCTCGAGATGATGTATCGGTGTGGCCATCAAAGCAGATAATTCTCAAGGCCTAGGTCATGCGTTCAAATCTCACTTTTATCTGCATATAGGTACTGCTTTTTAATTCTTTATCATTAAATATCGCTTGAAAGTACTCCAAAAAATTGTTTGCGATTTCAAAATTTAATTTTTAATAACCGTAAAAACAAGAAAATTATGGCAAGGAATTTCTACAGAACGTTCTATGGAATTCTGTAGAAATGCCTCGAATACTTCAAGGAACCTCTGTACAAAAGCCTGAGCAATTTCGTAGAAAACGTTTTAAGGAATTTCTACAGAATTTTCTTGCAGGGAAACAGCTGTAAATTGTGTTTATATAAAAATACATCCATTCATTCTTTGAGTATTTAATGTACCCTAATATTACTTTTTTGCGCGTTTGGAGGTGAGAAGCGAAAGCAGTACTTTTTTGTAGCCACGCGAGCGGAGTGTTTTTTTGTAATAATTGCGTCGCAGCGTCCTTCATCGCACTGCAGATGGCTCGCCGTCGACAGCGGAAAATTAGAGAGAGTTGCGCACTAGAAAATTCCGAGGCCGATCGCCAAAGCATTCGAGAGCTACAGAGAATAGGGCTTTTCTTCGAGGTCACCACTTGGAAAGGAACTTCAGCCACGACAGCGCGATCCAGATTCTGCTCGCGTATAAATCAGAAGATCAGAGGCTTAAAAGGCAATATCAGGTCACTGAAGATCTCAATGAAGGTAACTGTGAAATAAAAATTCAGTAAATCCTGAGGGAGTGCTCACATGTTTCGAATGTTATTTACCTCAACTGTAACACATTGATGCGAAAATGGCACAAACTTCGTATCTCGGTGCTGCTCAACGCGCATGACTCCGCCTCCCCTTCTACCTCCACGCACGCACGCACGTGTCTCCTAGCGCACGCATCCAGAGCGCCCGCCGGGCACGGCGAAATACTCCTCGATCATTAAAACGCAACGTTACGGCCAAACACCAAAATATTTTTCAAAAGTCATGAGGAGGTCGTCCTGGGCCACTAGCGTCACCACCCTTAATAGTTCGTATTACGCAAGCGAAACCCGAAATAACTAACTGAAAACAAACTCATGAATGGGCTCCTCAGGTGAAAATAGAGTGAATACGGTGACGTAAGCGGTTCGGGTTGATGTTTGGACCAACTGCTTCCATAGCTATGTTGAAGGGGCGATTCTCCCTGAGTAAGCGATCTGCGGAAATACTAAATAAAAAGCTATGGATGGTTCACAGCACGTTCCGAAGCTATCGAAAATTGAAACGAGTCCACTTGTTCGATAAGAAATGATAGAAATGAGCACCCACTCTTAACGAGGCAGAGAAAAGTGATTTCTCGCGGTGAGATATTGCTATGACGGAGTGAGTGAAAGTATTCCTGCGTCATTTCCCGATGGAGATGGGACCAAATTGAGCAAGATAATAACGCGAGTTCTCTAGAGAGAGAGAGAGGCACGCGTGGACCAGACTCGTTACGAGAAGTGATGAAGCACTTTGTAATTTCCAAACAATTTCACACCCACCGCTTCGATTGAAGTGACGTTTACGTTGGGCAAACGGGTCTCAAGTCCACCGCTACAACCCCTATCTCCCCCCAGGAGCAGGGTACTTCAAACCAAACCAGGCTTTTTCGACATCGTATTGAAACTGGTTTAAGAAGTATTTTTACAATCAAGAATTTAAACGTAAGACACGAATTCTTTCAATGGCATGGGGCTCAACTATGTGGAAGTTAAAATTCGAAAATGAAAAGAAGACTTCCTCGACCTCCACTGATTTATTTCCATAGTACGACATGTTTCGAACCATAGAGGTCATTATCAAGTACCTTACTACTTGTTATCAGGTACTTGATAATGACCTCTATGGTTCGAAACATGTCGTACGGACGAAATAAATCAGTGAAAGTAAACGAAGTCTCCTTTTCATTTTCTTAAGACACGAAGTTCCCAGATTTTGTGTTCAGCATCTAATCTACCATAGTACGTAGGCTCTCCTATAAAATATCCTTGACGCCATATGTCAATATTAAATCCTGCAACTTATTTAAAAGATTAATTCTACAACATGAATGAAGTTCAGACAGTGGTTTTTGTCCTCATTGTTGAATTGAATTCTTAGAATGGTTTACCTTTGCATTGATGGAGAAAACGAGGCAATTTTTAATTTGCCTCTTTGTGTACTGGAATGATATGCGACCAGTGCCAATGCCATGGCTTCTTCGTGAAGGGTACAAACTCCTATAAGTGCCTGAAAGAACAAGGTGCGCTTGCGCTCGGGAATTTGGCATGGCGAGGGTAGAGAGAGGCATGGTGAAGGTGGATCACCAGCAGATCAGTAGCAGTAACGTAACTATGGAGGGATGAGGGGATAGATCCCTCCCCCCAAAGCCTCATAGAAATAAAAAAATCTTAATTCTATTGCCTATTTTTGACATGAAATAACTGCATCTGCTTAATGTTAAATATTTAGTGACAAAATTATGTAAAATGTACTTCCAGGCATGTCATTTTTCAAAAATTTCCCCAGATGCCTGGGGGGGCGGTGGCCATCCCATACCCCCCCAAATTATATTTTTAGTTACGCCACTGATCAGTAGGAGTAGAGTAGAGTGATGAGCAGAGTATTACACCCCATCATGCACTCGCTACATTTAGGTACCATCATTATCACTCCGAAGGTTCTAAATTGGATGTTTGGGCGAATTTTGAAACGTTGATGAGACTAGGTGTTCCTTAAGTGGCGTTTGTAAATGGTCCGTCTGACAGTCTACGTTCGCCTTATACCATCACATCTTTTGACCTTCCTTTACCTTCAGCCCATTCTCCCCACCCCGTGCCTAACAACTTTCCCCACTGGTCATCTTCTGCTGGTGATTCACCTCCACTACCCCTCTCTCCACCCACTCCCCGACGAATTCCCGTACGCAAGTCCACTCTGTACTCTCAGGCTCTTTGGACTTCATACCCAATATGATGAATTCATAGCGTTGGTACTTTCGCGAATTCACAAACGCAAAGGTATCATAATGCGAATTTAATTCAATAATGAGGATGGACACCACTCTCTGAACGTCATTCTTATTGTAGAATTAATTTTATAAATAAATTGCAGGATGAAAAATTTGTTTATGACGTCAAGGATATTTTTGGAGAGCCTTCGTACGAGACGATGACCACAAAATCAGGGAAATAAATTCAAAAACGTTAATAATTACGAAATATGTTAATCGGTTGGGGCGGGTTTACACGGACCACGATGTTCTGCAGTGATCCACTTCTTGGGCGTGTGGCTGGTGCGGAGTATTACACCCCAACATGCACTCAGTTGCATGTAAGTGCTGACAATATTGCAGTTTAGCCACTCGGTTGATTTCTAACTCAATATTACGGAGTAAGTAAGCAAAAGTAAGCAAAAATAGATTTAAAGGTAGATACGTAGCTACTCTTATAAGTTTTGAATGCATGCCCAAATTGGGAATTTTCTGTATTTCCGAATCTGGGCTAAAACCCAGATGGCATAAAAAGTTTTACGCAAATTCGGCATTGCCTGGGAGTTCAATAAATGACCGCCTGCGGCGCGCCGTGAGAGAAACGGCTCACTTCCATGGGAACGGTTCTTTTCAATCATGTCATAGTTGCTCCCTTGAGCAATGAATTACTCATTAAAAGATTCATTAGAAGACACAACAGCTCTCCGAAATTTTCATTCGTAAATACGGAATAACCCTCCTAGGACCAAGTACTGTCTCAGATAGCGGAATGAATGGTGGATGTTTGGTGAGAGATAAACCCTAGCCTTTAATTATTGCAACTATGCAATTCTGGTACCACCTTCAAGTAGCTTAGTGCATATTGGGGATAAATGCCCACGCCCTGACAAACACCCTAGAGGAGCCTCGTAGGGTATCACATAGATATAAATGCTCAAATTAATCCTGTCCCAACCGGTAAATATATTTGATAACTATTTACGCTCTCGATTTTATTTACCTGACATTTGTTCTTCGTCTAATCTGCTCAGTACTTAGGCTCACCCTTGAGGTGGCTCACTGCAAGTAAACAGCTGAATTGGTTCTCGGCGAACCACTAACTCTGGTCGCACCCACCAAGTCGCTCGAGCATTGTGTACGTAGATACATAATTGAAACTTCCATTGCGCACTGCTGTTACGAGTGCATGAGGGAATAAGAAAGTCTTTTTTGTCATATTACACAGTTAACAAACAATTTTTCTCTTGCACATGACATTATCTGACATCAAGATAGGAAATGCGTAAATGTTTTTGCATGAAAATATTTTAATTACCATTTTTTTAAAGGCCATCAGCGGAGATAAAAGCATTCAACTAACATAAATTGGCAAGTGGCAAGATTAATTTTCTGATAACTCATAATGTGGTGTAATGAAGTTCATACAACCTATGTTTTCATAGAAGATTTTTTCGCCGCACCTACATACGTTTGATAAACCTACAATATACGATGCGGGCCATGTCTAGGGTGTTCGGCAAGGGCTAGTGAATACTCCTCCCCACTAAAACTACTTGTAGGTGCTGCCATATTCGATTTTTTTATATTTACAGTGCTGTTTTCTTGTCTTAGTAATTAAATACACCAAAGGATGAAGTTCGCCATGAAAAAATATTTAACTTATCCGGGATTCGAACCCAGATCTCCCGATTGCCGGTCATGCGTGTTAACCAGTTCCACCACCAAGCCATTTTCTCAGAGCGAACTTCGGGATGGATTTTACCGAACAAGATGTTGACGTCACAAGTCCACACTGTGGCACATGTGGCGAGGGTCGTGCTTACTAAGCCATTGTCGGGGTGAAAAACCCTTATTTTGTCCCTGGTCCGCGACGACGAATTTCAAAGCACTGCAGGAACAAGTGACTTAGTACGCAGTCACGCGCACGGGTGCAAAGTTAAATACACCAAAGGATGAAGTTCGCCATGAAAATCTTCCGCTAAGTCAAATATTATTTCATGGCGAACTTCATCCTTTGGTGTATTTAACTTTGCACCCGTGCGCGTGACTGCGAACAAAGTCACTTGTTCCTGCAGTGCTCTGAGTAATTAAAGATTACGAATTTATATATTAGTGATTTGTACTTACAACGTTTTTAATCAAAGAAGCATATTTCAGAGTTCAATATTATCTTCATAAGTGTCTAACAATCTTATAAATTCAGATCATATATTATAAATACATCTTGCTTAATTTTCTTCATTTTCACCTTACGTATCATTAATATATTCCCACAGTTTCCAACCACTAACCAGCATGATTCTTATTTTGGGCTACTTTTCACGCTGATAAGTCATATTGATGAGTTGATAGCTTTATAAAAGTAAGATTCGACTTTTGCTCAATAAACTACAAAATAACTTGATGGGTCCTAGGTACCACAATTAATTCAGACTGGTGAGGTGCCTACGCTTTCTTCCTTCAGTCATTTTGCGCTGTGATTAATATTTTAAAAGTATTTCAACAAAACTATGCATTTTTAACGCTGAAATGACATTTTTTCCATGATTATAAAAGTTTAACAAAGGGAGCAAAAAGTGTAACGAAGGCGAATGTCTTGGACTTCTTAGCATCATCAGGGGAAGGATTTTCGTCCTTTTTACGGTCTCCTCAATTTTCTCCTCTTCTTTGAGGATGAATTCCGGCGGCATCCCTTGTATTGCAGTATCTTGCGTAGGTGTAGTTTCTCTTTCTCCAGAAGCCTACGACATTCGTCCTCAACCCATATGTTACGGGAATAAACGAAAAGATACCTCGCGTGCTTTCAAAACATGGTATAGTGACAAGATTTAATTGTGCAACCAAGAAAGTCAGCTTTATATGCAAAGCAAAGGATAGACTACCCGCAGAAACCCAATGCGGGCTATACTATGTTAACTGTAGCTGTGGAAGGGCATATATCGGGCAAACATGCAGAGCCCTAAAGATATGGCGTCAAGAACACCAAAGAGCCAATATAAATCAACAACTGGGCCCCTCAGCCATAGATGAGCTCACATGGAGTGGACCCACTCATTATGTTGACTGTGACGACGTAAAAGTATGCAGTGAGTATTATTCCTATGGAGAAGAAAAACTACCCCCTTATTTATCACCCACCCATTAGGGAAGCTATAGAGATTATGAAATCCACGAAAACCTTCGACAGGGAAGGCGGATACCAGCTATCTAACTTATGGAAAAGAATGCTCGGACCAACTTGGAGGAACATGGCAAAGGAAAACGCCTTGGAAGACGGACCAATGAGATTGGACATCAGCGGTGCTCATCCCGTAACTTTCTCCGCTGAAGAAGGTAATATTTTGACTTTTTTGACAAACGGGACGTATTTCAGTATCATTTACAACTAGGTGCATTATGTCCTACGAGCCAACTCTGAGGTGTATGGCAGGGGGTAAGTATTTCTCCGCGAAATCTACAAAGGTATATGTTGATACTACCACAATGGCACGCAGTAAGCTCTCAACAAACATTCATGATGAGGTTGATGGTTGGCGAATTATTCAGACAGTCCAGCTTGAAAATGATAGAGAACACGTCAAAACCGGTTGCAGAATATTAAAATAAGCTTGGAAAGTACAAAGTGCCTTTATTTTATTTTAGCGAACATACATGATCATTCCGCTACCTACAACATTGTACTCAGCGTCACTGTCCAGCTCCAGCTATGAGGTCAACGAAAGTGACTCGCCAAATTTTACCAAGTGTGCTCCGGGAAAAAATGGTTGGGTCCACGGCACGGAATAAATCGTTAGTGCTACATTTTTTACTGAGAAAACTAAATTTGGAAAAATATGAGAAATAAAAATCTTTGATTACGAGATTCATTCGTGAATTCTATCTCCATCAAAATTTCTGAAATTGATATGAGTGCGACAGAGTGGCCAGTAAATTTGCGA